>NC_090296.1:74570276-75842776 GCF_039906515.1 Pseudorca crassidens
ACAGAGAACTCCTGGCTTTTTCCATTCCAAGGGGGTTTCCCTCTCAGAATTCAGGTAGTAGAAAAGAGAAGGGTAAGGAAGGGGAGGAATGCCAGGTACTGAAAGGCATGTGTGCGCCTGCTTCTTCTTTCATTAGCTGGAGGAAGGATTTTCTCTTTATTTCCAAGTGATTTCCTTTCCCCACGGGATGCTGGAGTATAGCTCCCTCCCTGGGGCAATGGATGCCCCTCACTCAGCTGCTTCCTCCCAGCATTGCCTTGAAATTCCCAACCATCATTAGAAACCCCCAGGGAGCCACCAAGCTCTGAGAAGGAAAGGGAAGGGTCCCCCCCAACAAACAGACCTGGGGGGTGGGCGTGGGGGGTAGGGTGGGAAGGAGAGAGAGAGAATGCAAAAGCTCTGCAGATGGAGGGGAGAGAGAAATGTGATCAGTGGTATTTGTTGTGCTTCCTGGGAGGAAGGATCCTTCACATTTTTAATAATAATAAATACATGAAGACAGATTTGCCAGCATTGCTCTGGCTCCTTGGGAAGTGTGGGGGAGGGGAGCCAATGCAGCTCAGCACAGACCAATATCTCCCCTGGCCCCTTCCTCCATTAGATAGGCTCAGTATTGCAGCAGCCTACCCCTCCCCCTCTAACTGCAGTCCTCCCCATCAGAGCCCACCCTTTCCGTGGTCCCTTCATACAGCCCTGCCCCTCCCTCCTCCACCTCTCTCCCTCTCTCTACTCCCCCAACCCTAGACTCTATCCTTTCAGCACAAGTCCTCATTTAACACAGTCTCACTCCAGCTCTCAGAAGCTCTAGTACCCACCCAGGTATCGCCCAATCTGAGGCCCCGCTCTTTCCTGCCAGTGCCCTTCACAGCTGACATACAACACCTCCACAGAAGTAACCCAGCACAGCTCAGCATTTCCCAGATCCCACCAAAAGGGACTGCTTTTCCCTCATTTTTATTTCAATGTGACCTCCTTTCTCACAACCTTAAATATAACGGCCATTAAATGTGCTTGTACTCAGGGGGTGTCAGGGCCTCGGGACTAGGTGACTACTGCCACCTATTGACCCAAATTTGTTTGAGACAGACCTTTAATACACTTCTTACACAGCAACGCTCTGTTATTTCAAAAGCATCAATAGCTTAAACATGCAAAGGCATGGCTCTTGGGGCTTCTCTGAGACCCTCTGAACAATGAGATCAAAGAAATACAAAAGCAAGACTGGGCAGAGAGCCAGATCAATGATGCCTTTCTCCATGCAGAGGCAGAAAAAGAGGCCAAGCCCAAGGAATGAAAAAGCAACTTTCAGTCTCCTCAAGGGTCTGAAGGCAAAGAAGAGCGGGGGACGGACAGAGTTTTTCTCATGGGCTGTTAAAAACCTCGTGCATCACAATATGAATGATGTTACCAATAGAGCAGAAGGCAGTATTTCATTCATATGACTCAGTCAAATTAGCCAAATCCTTGGATAAGTCTCAACATGAATCAGAGGTTTACACACCTAATAGATCCCAGGGAGGATGGGGATACTCAGGACTGCTGCTGACTCACACTCAATCCATACCAATCAGAAATGGAGATGGAACAGATAAACTGCGCTATGCGTAAGGGCAGGTCTACACCAGGCAGCTCTATGGATTGGTTTAGCTCTGTACCTTCCACCAACCCAAGGCAAGGAACAAGATGAGAAAGCTTGAACTCTCCATGGTGCTGAAAGTGGACATAATTGAGTCATCCTTCCCTCATAAACATGTTTCTCTAATACAGTAGCCATGAAGACTGCTGTGAACTCCTGACAGACAGTTGCCCAAGCCTTCATAAAATCATAACAAAACAAAGCTTCAGAGACAAAAAAGGCCTTGATCAAACCCTCTTCCACCCCCTCAGATGACAATACTAAGGCTTATCAGTACTGGAGAAAAGATTTTCTCTTTATTTCCAAGTGATTTCCTTTCCCCACTGGATGCTGGAGTACAGCTCCCTCCCTGGGGCAATGGATGCCCCTTACTCAGCTGCTTCCTCGGAACTCCCAACCATCATTAGAAACCCCCAGGGAGCCACCAAGCTCTGAGAGGGAAAGGGAAGGGTTCCCCCACCAGTCAAACAGACCTGGGGGGTGGGGGGATGGGGTAGAAAGAATGACAGAGAGAATGCAAAAGCTCTGCAGATGGAGGGGAGAGAGAAATGTGATCCGTGGTATTTGTTGTACTTCCAGGGAGGAAGGATCCTTCACATTTTTAATAATGACAGATTAAATAAATTAAAACAGGGCTTCCCTGGTGGCGCAGTGGTTAAGAATCCACCTGCCAATGCAGGGGACACGGGTTTGAGCCCTGGTCCGGGAAGATCCCACATGCCACAGAGCAACTAAGCCTGTGCGCCACAACTACTGAGCCTGCCCTCTAGAGCCCGTGAGCCACAACTACTGAAGCCCAGGCGCCTAGAGCCAGTGCTCCACAAGAAGAGAAGCCACGGCAATGAGAAGCCCACCCACCACAAGCAAGAGTAGCCCCGGCTCACCACAACTAGAGAAAGCCCGCGCACAGCAACGAAGACCCAACACAGCCATAAATAAATAAATATAATTAATTAATTAAAACAGGTAATAATAAATCCTAAGACTCTCCTTACCATCACATGATAAAACTGAACAAGTGCCCATGAGCACTAGCGATATACATTACTTAGTGAACGTTGGAAGTGATCTGCCGTTAGCACTGCACTGATGAAATCTGACATTCATGTGGTCTGAACAACGAGAGAACTAAATCTGAATAGGAATAAGAGAAAGAATAGCAAACGACAGCCATAAAGAAACCCTGAAATCTTCTCAGTTGCCCTGCCCTACTACTGTAAAAGTGAGTTTTAAAGTACATTCTATGGAGTTCTAAAGGTTCCTAGGAGCTCCTCAGAAATCCTGGGGAAAGTGGGCCATGAGAACTCGAAGCTCCAGGACCCCTCATCCCCGCTTCAACCACAGTAACCTAGCCTTTGCCTGTTTTACAGGTTGAGAATCCACGCAAAACTTTGTCAACAATGGACTCTAAACATTGTTTGATGACTCTGGTGCAAATATTCTCAAGATTACTCATTTTTTATTGGAAACCTCTTTCAAATATCGCCTGTCATCTAGAAGGCCAGGGATAACAAGATTTCCTAAGATTAAAGACTGGATTCAATTAATATAAGGTCCACAAAGGCAGGGATTTTTGTCTGTTCAGTTCACTCCTATAATACAAAAAGGCCAGAATAGTGTCTGGAACTTGTGGTTTCTTTGAAGGCAAGGGCTTGAACAGAAATGGTGCAGTAAAGAGGGGAGAGCTACAGGTCATAAACTACCTACCAATACATTTTTAAAGGAAAAAAAAAGGAAAAACAAAATCCTGAAGACGTTCATGAACCCCAGGACACTTGGCAGTCCTCCATCCTCTGTGTTCCCCAAGCACTGGTTCTCTAACTCATTAGTCGTGTAACCCTGGGTAAATAAATAACCTAAGTTTCTCAGTTTCCTCATTAGTAAAATAGAGATAACATATATTTTGCAAGGATTAAGTATAAAGCACTTAGCTCAGGATGTAACACAAAGTTAAGATCTTTTTTTAAAAAAGAGCATCTCCTTTTCCTTGGCAGTTCCCACAATCCAAAAATCCTTAATAAATTAGATGCAAATGCAATAGCTAGTCCTAAAAAGAGAATGTAGTAGTCCTAACCTCTTGTCCAGTTAGTTCAGCCAGAAAGGAAAAAGAATCTCTAAATATGTTCTTGAGGCTCTTTGCTTAGATTCACTCAAGGAGATGGAAGTATGAGGGCTCTGGGCACATCAGGGTCACTCAGATCTGCCAGGGACTAAGTCAGAGGCCCCAGGAGTAAGCGCATCTTGGTTACCATCCATGAGAAACAGCTCTAGGCTCTCTGGTTTGGAGGAAATCTCAGAGACTCAGTCTAATACATTTATTTTTCAGCTGAGGAAAATTAAAGGCCAGAGATGTCACATGATTTGCCCAGGATCACAGAGTTAACAGAAGACAGTACTGGGTTGTCTCTCTTAACTACTTCCTACCAAGCTACAGCTGACTGAAAACAGACCCCCCCCCCCACCCCAACTGGGCAGACCAGTGTAAGTCCAAATTCATAGGACTTATAATCAACTAGGTTTTACTGATGTAATGATCCAAATTATATCCCTCTCCATGACACATCATTAACTCCAATGAATTACTTCTAGACTCAACTCTCTTCCCGTCCCTCTTTCCACCTTCTATATTATCCAAGGCCAGAGGGATCTCTCACTAACAGAAGTCATTCTCTGAACAGAATACAAGATCTCAGATATGTAACTCCCACCAGTCTCCTGACTTGGGCTGATATGACTGAGGGGTTTTCATTCTCTTGGTCTTCAGGAATTTTCTGTCTGCCTGCTTGTTGGCATTCTTTCACAAGCTCTTTGTAAAAGGGCTGGCGTTTGCTCACTGGTAAACTGAAGACTTTGTTGAAAGAGGGTCAAAGAGGCTGAAAAACACAAGACTATACTGATTCTTCACACTCCTCTCATTCACTCTACTGTTCTCTCCAGATAAACTCTAACTCTCAATAACTGACCTAAGATCAGCCCTACGTCCATGCTATTTTAGAAAGAAAGGAAAAATTTTCAGAGAAGTGGAGACAAGAATAACTCTTGGTAAAGAGAAAAGGTTCTATCTAGCTTTTGATTATAGTCAAGCACCGAAGGAGGTTTCCTAAGCCACTAATGCCACCTGGTGGCCAGCAAGATACATTAATAAATCTTAAAATCCATATATTTCAGATGATCTGTATTATAATTATAACAAATCATACAGGAACTTGGGGCAACGTGGGGTTGAAAGAGTGGATTATACTACTCTAATCTCTCAATATTTTTTGATTAAATAACCAATTTTTAGTTTCTGGTGAAAATGTATTATCAAAGAAAACCATATAAAGCCAAACTTTCTTATTCCCCCCAAAACCTCATCCTTCCCTTTTCCATCACCCTCTCACCAAAAATACCCCATACCCAGTGATTCCAGTCATATAATACATGTGCAAAAGGGGCTTCAATTCATAAGTAAAATCAATTTTATTAATAAAGATCTTTCCACATGTCCAGAGCAAATAATTAATTCCGAGGAAAAAACCTACATACAGTGAAATTAGAAGTATTCCAGGATGACAAAAAATAAATTAAATATGTACACCCATAATCACCGCCGCCTCCGAAAACCTGAAAGGAAGGGAAACCAAGAATGAGGCAAAGGACAGTTGGGAAAAGCCAAAGGGACAGAAAAAAAGGACATCTAGAGAGAAGGGCTCGATAGGAGTGGGTTCCCTCAGCAATACTCTCTATATCCTCCCAGGACAAAAGACTAGAAGCAGGATAGAAACTGAAATGGGATAATGGTTCCTTCAAGTGACGCTTTCATAGTTTACTTAAGGAAACCTGAACAGGGACTGTGGGGCCTTCAGAAATAGAATCCAGAAATCTCTTTTGTGAATGATGCTGATTTTCATCTTGGGAAAGAAAAAAATAAATGCCCACCTCTAAAGAGATTAACACCCAGTATGGAAGAGATACTACAAAGGTTGGTAAAACCTAGGATGGCAAATCCGGAGCTGGCATCCCAATTCGTAAACCCCATCCTGCACTTGATCACCCAAGTCCTAGTCATTCACTAACCTTTTTTCTTCTGACCTTTCTTAGGTATCTTCTTCCGCTTCTTAGTAGAATTCTGATCCTGGAGACACATGGAGAAGGGAAGGAATGGCGGTGAGCTTCCAAGTTTAGTGTCCCTTCCCAAGTTCCTCATGGTAATAAGCCCACATACATTTAGCTGAAAGCATGAAGGTCACCTCCCATCACTGTATCACTTCCTCACCTCATCAAGATGAGGGGTTCCTCCTGTCAAAGCACTGATGTCACTGAAGTGCGTGAGGGAATGAATTTGTGAGCTCATGACATTTGCTCGTTTTCGCCGTCCTTTCTCCCGCTTACTGACACTTAAACGCACCATCATGCTCTCCTCATAGTTAATCCTGCCAGAGAAACACAGACACCACTTGCAGCATGCTCAGACCATAGAGGCAGAAAGTTGCAGCCAAGAACCTGGGCCCAGGTGTTTACTCACTCCACGTTCAGACAGTTCTCAAGAAATTTCATAGCAAGTCACTATAGTATTTAGTGAGGTGATACTGTGCGCTCAACACTCAATGCTCAATACTCAATGAAATGTTCTCTGCACTAGAACTTCCCTCCTCCCCAGAGATGAACTCACAGCCCATCCACAGGAATA
This sequence comes from Pseudorca crassidens, assembly GCF_039906515.1. Lineage (NCBI taxonomy): Eukaryota > Metazoa > Chordata > Mammalia > Artiodactyla > Delphinidae > Pseudorca > Pseudorca crassidens. Next base: position 74,576,585 of record NC_090296.1, read on the forward strand.
CTTAAACTATAACAGGAAATTCTTTATATTCCAGTTCCATAAACAGGATCCTCTACATGAACCTTCTCACTCAAACCTACCAACTGCAGAGATGGACACCTGGGCAAAGTTGATGAGTCTGTGTTCAACTTATAACTGCTTTTCTACTTTTCTTCCCTGAACTTATCTAGCACTCTCCATGCCATTATAAAAACGTGACTTTCTTGCTTTCTGCAGAAAATAAACAGCAGTGATAGTGAAACACAGAACTTTAAAATCCTACTAGGTGGAACTGCATATATTCTCCTCCATGTAGCACTTGTTCAGCCTGAACCCCTGGGGGAAGAAAAAAGACATTTCCCCCGCTAGTTCCTATTCTGTACTTCAAACCGCTAACTCTTAGAAACCGTCACACCAAATTTTGCACTCCACTTTCTAGATAATGTGGGTTCTCTTGGAATTAGACTTAATCATCGTCATTCAAAGGCCAGGTCTCTACAGCATAGAAAACAATTTCTAACTGCAAGGACTCGGACCTGTGCTGATCCTCCTGGCTCTGCCGAGTAACATGAGGATGCCGAGCATCACGGATTTCCTCTGGAGCATCTGAGTACTGCTCCTTTAGTTCACGAATGACAGAACTGCTCAATGCCCGTCTCTTGGCTCGTTCTAGGCGCTTCTTCTCCCGCTCAGCTTCTGTTTCATCTATGTGATAAAAATCAGCAAGGGTTATCGCAGAACAGAGAAGAGAAACACAATTCATGCTGAGGAAGCAGCCTCCACAGTTCATACCGTAATGCACTGGAACCAAGCGTGGTGGAACATACTTCTTAGCTGTCCCTTTTCCAGATTTCTTCCCTGAAGCCCCAGACTGGCCTTCCTCTGCTTCATCTTCCTCCTCATCCTCAGAGCTCAACTACAAAAGGAACATAATGTCCACAAACTTAGGAAGCGTTAGTCAAACAAGTGATAAGAAAATCCAAAGATGAAGTACTCTGGGAAGGTGGGAATACAAACAAGAGGGAGAAAGGGGAATCTCACATTCAACATTCTAAGGCACGAGCTGGGAATCAACGGTAATAAGAGAATCCCAGGAGATCCAGGAGCATTACAAGGCTCATTCAGGCTTAGATTCCTGAGGAAAATCAGGATAATGCTACCTCTTACCTTGCTCATCATATTGCTGGGATGAGGCTTAAAACGGAGTGGGTCACTCTCACCTAAAATAAAAGACCCAAGAGATTTTACAAGATCTGGAACTTTGTGAATGGCCCACACATAACCTTACAGCTTCCCCCACTTACTGAGGCTGCCTGTCACTGCCGTCTTCACCAGTTTGTCAATTTGATACTTCAGTTTTTGGTCCAAAGGACGAAGCTTTTCCAAAACCTATAATGTGGTTAAATAGGATTACATGTCCTCCTCAAAATTAAGCATACACCAAAAGTCCCTATGTTAAGTTGCCAGATAAAGCACCTAAAATATGCACAAAGTAGAGCAAATGAAGACAAAAATGCTTTTTTTCATTTGGTTTCCTCCCTTAAACATGAGAACACCCACTTAAATGAGAGCTATTGTGTTAGTCCTGGAGTTCAGGATATAGAAACGCAGAACTCTAAGATGACAAATGCCTCATACCGTGCGAATCTCCACCAGTCTCAAAACTGCAGGATGTCCCTGAAGAGACCCTCCTGAGGCTTTGTCCAGAATGAGATGGCTCAGATCCATAAGGTACATTAACAACAGCTGATCTTTCACTTCCAAAAGGCTGAGACCCTGAGTTGAATCAAACAGTAAGAGATGCAAATTCAGTTTTAACCACAGAATAAGGAGGAGAGTCTAGGGAGAACACGGTAACTTTTTCCAAGTTCAAATTTTTTTCCATGCAGTTCATATAAGGTATCTGGAGTAGTCTCAAGGAAGTGGCTGTACCTAAAATGGCCACAGAGAAAATTATGCTAACACAACAGAAGCACAGCTTAGAGAATTACTGTATGACAATAAGAGCAGGAAAATCAATAAAGTATCCCCCAAAATGACCATAGCAAGGTTTCTCAAACTCAGAGCTATTGACATTTGGGGGACAGGTAATTCTTTGCTGTGGAGCGCTGTCTGGGCACTGAAGGATGTTCCACAGCATCCCTGGCCTCCATCCATTGATGCCATCCCCCAAGCTGTGACAATCAGAAATGTCTCCATACAGTAATGAATTTTAAATTAATTTAACCAAAACAATCACTGATTTTATCCCCATACAATGGAATTATATGATATAGGTAAAAACAATGACCTGTACATACTGACACGGACTTACTTATGTCGACACACTTTCTACACTGTATAGAAAGTGTGAATAATGTGGTTCCAATTAAGGGGGGGAGGTGAGAAGTATAATACACACATTTTATATGTATAGAAAAATATCTGAAAATAACATAATTAGCAACTGCTACCCCTGAGGATCGAGATGAAGAAAAGCAAGAAACGGAGTGCTTGTACTGAAAAAGTGGTTTCCCATCAAGCATATATTACTTTTACAATCAACGAAATAAAAAATGTACCCCAGTGATTATCTCAGAATGGTGATTACACTGATTTTTAATTCTCTTCTTTGTGATTTTATGTATCTCCTAAACTTTCTAAAATTAAAAGTGTATTAGGGGCTTCCCTGGTGGCGCAGTGGTTAAGAATCCGCCTGCTAATGCAGGGGACACAGGTTCGAGCCCTAGTCTGGGAAGATCCCACATGCCGCGGAGCAACTAAGCCCGTGCGCCACAACTACTGAGCCTGCACTCTAGAGCCCGCGAGCCACAACTACTGAAGCCCATGTGCCACAACTACTGCAGCCTGCGTGCCTAGAGCCTGTGCTCTGCAACAAGAGAAGCCACTGCGATGAAAAGCCCTTGCACCGCAATGAAGAGTAGCCCCCGCTCGCTGCAACTAGAGAAAGCCCGCACGAAGCAACAAAGACCCAAGGCAGCCAAAAAATAAAAAAAAAAAAAAAAAAAAAAAAGTATTATACTTACAGGCAGAAAATCATAAATTATAAGTGTATTCTTTTAAATAAAAAAAGTCATGTGTGTAAGCAGACCTAAGCTATAGTTATTAAAAAAAAGGCACCGAAAAAAAAAAAAAGTCACCGTGACTGCATAAAACGAAAATGAAAAAGTCCACAGCCCTCGGAAGACCTATTTCAGACAGATTAAATACTCTGCCTAGGATTACATAGTAATAGGAGTACATCTGGGATTCAAACTCAGCCTGACTCCAACACCCAAGCCCTAGGTATCTGCAAACCAACATGCTAAGCTCTTGAGATCAACACTAGCATGCTACAGGAGGATGAGCAAAGGATTTAAAGACAGACAAATTGAGTTCAAGTTTTGAATTAGGCATTTAGCAGTCAAATATTGGGTAAATCATGACCTCTGTCTCCTCATCTATAATATGTACAGTAATTCCTTCCCACCCCCAAAAGTAATTATGAGGCTCAAATAAGATATGAAAGTACTTTGTAGCCTAAAAAGCACCTACTAGAAGTCTTTGATCCTGAAGGTTAATAAATATCTGTTCAGTGAATAAATATATAGTGATCTAAGATACACGTGCACAGCCCATCTCAAAAAGGCATTAAAATGGATCAAAGCATGATAACAGAATAAAGATAGCCAAGCATTTGAGAAATAGGCTCTTCTGACATGCTTGGGCATTGTCAAGTTGTAATGGGTTACAAGTGTATGAGAGAAAGACAAAATAAAAAGCGAAGATTAAAAAATGAGAAACAAGAAAAGAACGAAAATGAATGATGCGAAAGAAAAGGCAAAAAGAAGATACATTAAAAATTCGGGGACTTCCCTGGTGGCTCGGTGGTTAAGAATCTGCCTGCCAATGCAGGGGGCACATGGGTTCGACCCCTCACCCAGGAAGATCCCACATGCCGTGGAGCAACTAAGCCTGTGCACCACAACTACTAAGCCTGCATGCCACAACTACCGAAGCCCACGCGCTCTAGAGCCCGTGCTCAGCAACAAGAGAAGCCACCGCAGTGAGAAGCCTGCGCACTGCAATGAAGAGTAGCCCCCGCTTGCCCCAATTAGAGAAAGCCCGCACGCAACAATGAAGACCCAACGCAGCCAAAAATAAATTAAAAAATTTTAAAAAAATTCGTGTCTTTTTAAAACACAATCCACTGTAAATCTCAGCTTAAAAATCCTTCAATGATTTTTATTAACCTACTATGATTTGCATATTTCTGTTGACCTATGGAATGTTTTGCTTAAATGATATCTTAGGACGAAAGCTCAATACATAAAACAGGTAACACCCAAGTTTTCCAGCTCAAGCAGGTAAGAGGGATCCAGAGACCATTGTTTTTTTTAAATGATTTTTTGGAAGTGATCCATTTTTAAAGTCTTTATTGAATTTGTTACAATAAACTTCTGTTTTATGTTTTGGTTTTTTGGCCGCGAGGCACGTGGGACCTTAGCTCCCTGACCAGGGATTGAACACACACCCCGTGCATCGGAAGGCGAAGTCTTAACCACTGGACCGCCAGGGAAGTCCCCAGAGACCTCCTTCTATACTGCCCCACACTCAATGGTCCCTGAGAAGGTTCTATAAGACCTTAATTTGAAAACTACCATATTTAATTTTAAGATAGACATCATTTTTATATTTTAACATCTCTGAAGTCAGGATACATCTTTAAATCAATGGTATCTTAGCATTATGTCATAGATTAACAAGCAACATTGTATACTCAATGTAAGTCAGTGATACGTCGCCAATTAACAGCATTTTATATTAAATGAAATACAGCTGGCCTACAAGGCTCTTCACACAGAGTGACTACTTCTCTGTCCCCAACACACACACAAAATGTACACCCAAGCACACTACACGACTTACCTCCTTTCCCAGAATATCACCATGCTTTTAGGTCTTTGTGCCTTTGCACACGCTGTTTCTTTCTATCCCTCTGACTCCTATTTATTCCTCACAATCCTGTTACCCCTCTGAGATGCCCCCGCTGATTCCCTCTGCTTCGTGATATTTAATCTTGCTCCTCAGCTCGCACAGCCGCTCATCATGACTGCTACTGCTTATACCTATTGCTTTCACCTGCCTTCTCTACTAGACTTCAGCACAGAAACTGGATCTTATTCATCTTCAAAGCTCCAGCACTAAGCACATACAAGACACTCAATAAGTCTACGATGGAAAGAATTGTTGAGAACATCAAGTCAAGGGGTGCTTACTCTTCAGTTATGTCCTACCTTCTCTGTAGGATAGGCTTTAGCTTGAACTTTTTTGGTCAGAGCTTGCACCTGTGCAGTGACAGCCATCACCTGAAATTAATCCAAATAAAACTACTGATTAGAATACATCAAGTTATCTCTGTGAGCTGTGAAGTGCAAAAGCTAAACAATGCCACCTAAAAATTATCTGAAACACTGCCTAAAGTACACCACTATCTTTTCAGTTCTGAGAAAATATAGGAGAGATGGTTTCTGATACTTCTTCAAAAGGTAGAAAAACCTTTCCACCTCTTCTTAAAGCTAAAGAGACCATCTTACCAAACCAGGGGGAGGGGCTGGGGGCTGGGACAGTGGTGATGGGGGCATTGTAGCTTTGTACCGGTTGAACTTGCAATGCATAGAACTATATAAACGTATATGAGCTAGGCACCCAAAGGGCAAATCGTGTCACCGTTTTCGGCATCGGTTTCCTTAGCTCTAAGAATAAAGAAAATTGATTCAGATGCTTTCTTTCTGGAGTTTTCTGTATTCCTTTGGACGCAGAAATCAATTACTCTGACTTGTAGCCTGAAAAGGTTTTCATTATATCATTTTGCTCTTACTGTTATCTGGTCATTCAAATATGTGCCCCCAAATCACGAAAGTTTAGAGGTGCGGCAAAGTCAAAGCCGATTCGTGACTAATCTATTCCGAAGGGGTGCCATTACTCACCTGCTCCTGGAGGTTTTTCAAAAGTGCTACGGCATTTGGCAGGTCTGACTCCAGCACCTCCTATGGAAGGGAGAGAAAAGAAAAAAACATTCTTTCCTCAGGATTATAAGACGGAACATGTGAGGTGGAAAAGCCCCCTCTCTCCTTCAAACACCCCGGACTTCCTGCCTTCCCACTCCGGTGCACATGCAGCCTCGCCTCAGAGCCCGCCAGCCTCTCAGGTCACTCGAAAGGAGCGGTAAATCCAGCCACGTCTCCCTACTACTGCTTTTGCCCCGCTGCGGAAGGGAGGGCGCCTCCCTGGAGTTATTTCCATCACCACCCTTCCCTCGCCCCAATAATTTGCCTCGAGGCACGGAGGAGAAAACAAACGTCCACAATACCAAGCCGAAGAAGCAAACACACTACACTCACCGGCGCCGCCATCTTCACAAAGCCCGCCCCTTCCGGAACTGTACTTCCTGAGTGCTGACGTTGTCTTTATAGACGAGAGGCCGCCGCCGCTTGCAAACCTAAGCCAATAGGAATAAGGGCTCTCTCACTTCCGCCCCGAACAGGATGTACGAGAGGCGGGGCCGGGTCCAGCCAATGGAATAGAAGAACTGGTTAAATTCGTCAGACTTAGGAGGAGTTTTAACGACGTAAAGATGCTATTGGAAAGAAGCATGTTATTAGTAAATTGAGTAGAATGAGTGGAGCTAAGCCAGTAAAAACTCGGCAACTGATTGATTGACAGGTAGAAAGACCCAATGGAAAAAAGGAGTTAACTGAGCGAACTGAGAATGTATTGGCTCCTGGACGCCGCAGTACCCAGAATCTTTTTCAAGAGGCTTCTCTTGCATTGCCTGAACCCGCCGCTAGGTGACGGGCCTCGGCATCTCTCTCAGAAGGCGGCCACGTTATGAAGCCGCCATTGCTGGATGCTGTTCCAAGGCGGGCTGCGCTAGATTCCTCACAGACCCCAAGGCCCTTGTGTGATCGTGGAGAAGTCATTCGTTCTCTGAGCTTTTTTCATCTATAAATAGGAGAGTTGGGCCAGAGAAGCCCAGAGCCAGTTTAGACACGGACAGTAAGGACACTCACGCGCCTCATACGCACCTGGGGACGCTGCGGAGAGACGCCCCCAGCTGCAGCCCCAACACTTCCTACTAGTTCGGCGACGTGAAGGGAGGGACGTTTAACAAATGAAGCCAGTTCAGATTTACGTGACTTGCCCTGGTCACACAGGCCCCGGCAGAACTTGGTTTAAACCCAGCCTGTGCATATATAGTATTTCGTTATGCTCTGTCTCATCTTTCCCCAATACTTGAAAGTATGTCAGCTCACTCCTGCTCTCACAGGCTGATGAAGTCAGTTGGGTGGGTATTAATTGTTCCTATCGTCTGCCTTGGGAAGTAAGCACTGCAAGGGGAAATGATGGTCTTGAATTTTACCTGCAACTGTCGAGCAGAGCTAGGACTAGCAATCAGATTTCCTGACTTGGAGTGGTCTTCTGGAATTAAACAAGGAATAACTCCCATATCTCGGCAACCAGGGTGGGAAAATCCTGGTTTCTAAATCTTTTGAGGGATTCAGGAAGAAAAAGGCAGGGCCTAGGTATCCAGTCCTCATGCCTCTGCCTCAAGCATTTATTTGCTGTTTCAGGCCCAGCATGGAAGCTCAGTGTGCCTTGACAGCCTACTCAGTCCATTAACCAATAGTTTTATACCGTTTATCAGGATTTGTATTATGAAAAGTTTCCATTTCAACATAAATTTGTGACCTATTCAGATCCTCTGCCCATTTTTTAATCAGGTAATTCTTTTGCTATTTAAGTTGTATGAGTTCTTTATATATTTTGGATATCAACTGCTTATCAGATATATGATTTGCATATATTTTCTCCCATTCCGTAGGTTGCCTTTTCATTTTGTTGATGGTTTCCTTTGCTGCGCAGAAGCTTTTTAGCATGATGTAGTCCCACTTGTTTATTTTTGTTTTGTTGCCTTTGCTTTTGCTGTCAGATCCAAAAACAGTCATTGTCAAGACTGCTGTTAAGGAGCTTACAGCCTATGTTTTCTTCTAGGAGTTTTAAGGTTTCAGGTCTTCCATTCAAGTCTTTAATCCATTTTGAGTTAATTTTGTGTATAGTGTAAGATGGGGTCTAGTTTCATTCTTTTGCATGTAGCTGTTCAGTTTTTGCAACACCATTTATTGAAGAGACTGTTCTTTCCCAATTGCATATTCTTAGCTCCTCTGTAGTAAATTAATTGACCATACATGTGTGGGTTTATTTCTAGGCTCTCTATTTTGTCCCATTGATCTATGTGTTTGTTTTTATGCCAATATGATATTGTTTTGATTACTATAGTTTCGTAATATAGTTTGAAATCATGGACAGAAATAACATTTAACCAACTATCTGGGCACTTCATGACTCAGTCAGGTTTACACATAAAATTAACCATCATGCTATACGTAAAAATACTCATAATCATTGACTCAGAAATCTATTTCTTGGAATTTATTCTGACAAAATCTTTCAAAAAAAGAAAAGAAGCCATATATATATATATATATATATATATATATATATATATGTTTACAGAGACATTTTTTATAAGTTCAAAAAACTGCAAACAAGGGGTTAGAGAGTGATTGTTAATGGAAGGGGGTTTCTTTTTGAGGTGATGAAAATGTTCTAAAATTAGGTAGTGGTGATGGTTACACAACTCTGAATATACTAAAAACGACTGAATTGTACACTGTAAAAAGGTGAATTTTATGGTATATGAATTGTCTCAATAAAAGTGTTATAAAACTATAAGCAATCTAAATATCAAACAAGTAAATTTTCATATATTATCACAGAAATAGCAAATAGCTCCATTTATTGAGTGCTTACTATATGCGAGGCATTATTCTGAACACTTTACATGTATAAATTCAGTGGTTTTTCAAAGTGTGGTATGGTACTTGATCTAGTAGTATCTGGAATGCAGATTCAGGCACCCCACCCTGTCCTACTGAATCAGAATTTCTGAGGCCAAGGCCTAAGATGCTTTATTTTAATAAGCCTTCCGTGTATTCTGCAACATGGTCAAGTTTGAGTGTCTCTGTTTTAACTTGTTTAATTCTCATAGTAAACCCATAAGATGGGCAATATTGTTTTCTCCATTTTATAGCTAGTAGTGGAACATCTGCCATCGTAAAAATGATAAAATCTAAGATTGCAGAAATCTGGAATTCTAATGGCTAGAACATAAGATTATGTACATATTGTATGTACCCACAGCAGCCCTATATATATACCATATATGTACTTTTGTATGTATGTATATAATAGAAACACACACACACCTTGGAAAGAAGCTGAGAATTGAAAATAGTTAATGTGATTTGGTAGGAGATCTTGGGTGTTATTTCTGTACTTGCATAGTTTCAACAAAGTTTTGTTTGTGTTTCAGGAGCAGCCCTGCTGAATCAAAAAGTACTTTCGTAGAAGAGCCACTGATACTACTACATATAAAATAGATAACAACAAGGACTTACTGTATAGCACAAGGAATTATACTCAATATTTTGTATTAACCTATAAGGGAAAAGAATTTGAAAAAGAATATAGATAGATAGATAGATAGATACCTGAATCACTGTGCTGTATGCCTGAAACTAACATGACATTGTAAATCAATTATACTTCAATTAAGAAATGCACATTAGAGGAAATTCCTTGGTGGCACAGTGGTTAAGAATCCGCCTGCCAACGCAGGGGACACGGGTTCGAACTCTGGCTCAGGAAGATCCCACATGCCGCGGAGCAACTGAGCCCGTGTGCCACAACTACTGAGCCTGCACTTTAGAGCCTGCGAGCCACAACTACTGAGCCCACGTGCCGCAACTTCTGAATCCTGCACACCTAGAGCCCATGCTCTGCAACAGGATAAGCCACCGCAATGAGAAGCCCGTGCACTGCAACAAAGAGTAGCCCCCGCTTGCCGCAACTAGAGAAAGCCCTCGCACAGCAATGAAGACCCAACACAGCCAAAAAATAAAGAAAGAAAAAAAGAAAACAAAATTTTTTTTCTAAATGCACATTAGAAAGAATCATCAGAGGATCTCATCCATTCCGTCAACATTTTTGTTAGTTATATATATTGTGGTATTGCTGAATGTTTAATCAGAGCCAGCTAGGCCTTTAAAAACTTGAATTTCCACATTTGAAAATGGGAAAAATATAATTTTGCTACTCAGTCTTGAGAATCTACTGAAGCAAAGTATGTGTAAGTACATTATAAATCATTGTGGACTTCACAAGTTAATGATATTTTTTTTATTTTAATTTTTTAAAAATATATTTTATTTTACTTTATTTTTATTTTTGGCCGTGTTGGGTCTTTGTTGCTGCGCGTGGGCTTTGTGTAGTGTGGGCTTTGTGGCAGTGTGTAGTCTTCTCATTGTGGTGGCTTCCCTTTTTGTGGAGCATGGGCTCTAGGCACGTGAGCTTCAGTAGTTGCAGCACACAGGCTCAGTAGTTGTGGCATGTGGGCCCTAGAGCCCGCGGGTGTCAGTAGTTGCGTCACGTGAGCTCAGTAGTTGCAGAGTGCAGGCTCAGTAGTTGTGGCGCATGGGCTTAGTTGCTCCGCGGCACATGGGATCTTCCTGGACCAGGGATCAAACCCGTATCCCTGTCATTGGCAGGTGGATTCTTAACCACTGCACCACCAGGGAAGTCCCTAATGCTATTTTTAAGTGATTCTGGGATATATTGCTGACAATTTCTCTATTAATAGTGGAATAGTTTAAAAAAAAAAAAAAGAAGAGTCACTGAGCAGTGCCTGGAGAGGCAGGCAGCAAAAGTCCCAATAAATTTAAAGAGGTGGGAAAGCCCAGCCTGGGGTGAGGGTACTGTTAGGAGACCAGTCATATCTGGAGATGGGAGGTTGTGAAGGGCTAAGTTGGGAAAATCTGGGGCCAGTTTATGAAGTGTCTTTAAGTGCCAGTCAGGAATTCAGGCTTTGTCTCTGAGACAACATGGAGCCCCGGAAGTTTCTATGAATGACAGATATGTTAGAAGTGGTACTTTAGAAAATTGAGTCTGCCAGTCATTTGGTGAGATGAGCAGATGGAAGACTAGTTAAGGTGCTATTGCAATTATCCAGGCATGAGAAGGGGCCTTGCCTCATGACGTTAAAGAGAGAATGGGGAAGAAGGGAGGAGGCGGGACCTTTTGAAGGTGGAATCTACAGATGAATAGAAATGTGGTTGGCTGCCTTTCTCCTGAGCCCCCTCCCCTTTCTCATGTCTAATTCTCAGCTTCTCTGGGTAGTTCCCTTCGTTCCCTACCTGTGACCACAAATCTAGAATCTCCTCTGCAAATGAAACAGAAATGAATCGGAAAATGAATGAATCCGAATGAATGATGAATCCGAAAACTCAATGTCACTTTTCCCAAGAATGACTGGTTATACCACCAATTCTATAAAATCAGATAATATAACCACCCCCCCCCACCCCAACCCTGCCACACACACACACACCAGCACCTTAAAACACATTAATTGAAAAAAAAAAAAAAACACATTAATGGCTGCTCGGTGCCTGTAGGTTAAAATTCACACTCCCTTAATTTGGTTCATGAGGTCCTTTGTGACCAGCCTTCACCTGCCTCCCAGGCTCTTCTGCGGTCGGATCCCCTGATTACTTCCACTCTTTAGCCACACTGAGTTCACCTCAGTTCCTCTCAGGCCTTTGGACAAGCTGGTCTCTCTGCCCAGCTCCTTCTTTTCTTGATCTACTCCAGCTCATCTTCAAGTCTGACCTTAAAAGTCATTTCCTCCAGGGAGCCTTTCCCGATCTCCAGTCCAGATTAGGTGGCCTTGCTTTGTGCTCCAGGATTTCTTCCATCAGAGCACCTGGCACTTCCTCCATCACAGTACCTGCCACACTATACTGTCACTGCCTGTCCACTTGTCTGCCTCTCCGTAGTAATCTGTGAGCTCCTGAAGTCAGGACTGTGCCTGCCACAAAGTTGGTGCTTGATCAGTGTTGGTGGAATGAATGTTCGTTCCTGGGCTATGGTGGGGCACGCTTCCATTAACATTATCATTCTCATTAACATGAGTTGAACAATCAAACTGGAAGAAGCTGGGATCTGGAATTATTAGACAGGGCCCACTGAGATGGGGCAGATCCTGGGGAACATTGTCATTGCAGATGCTGGAAGAAAGTACAGACCAGCCTGGCAGCAGATGAAGGGAGTTAGTCTATTAAAGCAGTCAGAATCAGGAAGGTATTCTAATAAGAGGGCACTGGAACAGGTTTGGAAAGCCAAGCAGGCAAGTGGAAGTAATATTAATAGATACCACTTACTGAGCATCCACTGTTTGTTGGGAGCTGTGCCTATAACTTTTTTTTCCCCATCTTTATTGAGGTATATTTGACAAAAAGTGTATATATTTAAAACGTACAATGTGATGTTTTGATATATGTATACATTGTGAAATGTTTTCCACAATCAAGCTAACAAGCTAATTAACGTATCTGTCACCTAATATAGCTACCTCCACCCTTTTTTTGTGTGTGGGGGGGTCAGAACAATTAAGAACTACTCTCATAGCAAATTTCAAGTACACAATACAGTACTTTTTACTATAGTCACCCTGCTGTATGTTAGATCGCTAGAACTTACATCCTTCATATACGAAACTTTGTATACTTTGAGCAACATTTCCCCCACCTCTCCAGCCACTGGAAACCACTGTTCTACTCTCTGCTTCTAAGGGTTTGTCTTTTTTTAGATTTCACATATAAGTGAAATCATGCAGTATTTGTGTTTCTGTATCTGGTTTATTTCACTTAGCATCCCACTCTCCACCTTCATCCATATTGTCACAAATGATAAGGTTTCCTTCTTTTAGGGCTAGATAATATTCTTCATCCAGTCATCCATCACTGGACATTTAGGTTGTTTCCATGTCTTGACTATTGTGAAGAATGCTGCAGTGAACATGCAGGTATCTCTTCAAGAGATTGTCTCTTCAAGACAGTGATTTCGTTTCCTTGGGCTATATATACCCAGAAAAGGAATTTCTGGATAATATGGTACTCCTGTTTTTAATTTTCTGAGGAACTTCTCTACTGTATTTCATAATGGCTGTACCAATTTTTTTTTTATAACTTCATATACATAATCCTTAAGTCAAGTATATGGGGTGGGTATTACCATCCACATTTTACGGTTAAGACTGTGGTTTAGTGCTGGGATTCAAAAATAGTTCTTCCTGGACCTGTCCTCTTTTCTCTACATGAGTGCTTCTCCAATTTTAATATGCATTAAATCACCTGGCAGGGGTCTTGTTAAAATGCAGATTCTGTTAAAATGCAGAAAGGTAACTCAGGCCTGGGTTGGGGCCTGAGATTCTGCAATCCTCATAAACTCCCACTGATGAGGGTATATCAGTCCACGGGTCATACTTTGAGTCACAAGACTCTGCACGATACTTCACTTTTTTCTCAGAGAGGTTAAGTAACTCACCTAGGTCACACAGCTAGTCCATAAGCCAGGGTTTTTGATCACAGGCCTATTTGATGTCAAAACCTATGCTCTTAGTCATTAAGATATACTGTCTCCCTCTATTCGAAGGAAACAGGGCCCCCCGCTTCCAGTCTGGGGCTTAAGGGAAAAAATCTAATCCCTGAGAAGTAGACAGGCACCAGAGAAACTAAGAGGGTTACCAAGACAGGGCTTCTGGCAGAGGGAACGAAACCAGGGCTCAGTTACCAGACTGTGGCACAGGGTGGGGCCCAAGTCTTAGGAACAAGACAGAAGCTGCATTTCCAGAGCTACAGCACAGAAGCAAGGGTGACTTGATGATGACACTCCAAAGGTGGGCAATAGCTTGTTCTATCCCTCCTGCCTGGAGCCTGAAATGGGGCCAGAGCCTGGGGCAGGACTGATCCTGCCAGTGTGACAAGGTCACATGGGAGAGGAGAGAAAGATCATAGGGGTGGGAGCCACACCACCTTCACACCCTCCTCCCTGGGATCCCTGGCACTGCCCAGAGAGGCTAGGCCTTCCTAGGGCTCACCAGCATCCTTTGGGGCTGCTGACCCCATCCCCTGCACTCTCCCTTTCTACCTTCTCTTCTCTTGATTTCAAGCCCTCCTCCCACCTCAATCCTCTACATACCAACTCCCTGTTTGAATGACAGGATGGTTCCATATTTCAGGCCCCTCTCCTATTGACCTTGTTCTATCAGGATCCATAGCAATTACCTTAAATTTTTCTTTCTTTTTTCCATCACCTTAAATTTTGCCTTGTTCCTTTTGAATGCCCAGGGTATAGGTATCTGGGAAGTGGCAGAAACCAGGGACGCTTAGTACTGGCTAAGTCTGGGGTCTTCAGTGGGGGGGCCCACAGGAGTAGCACAGAGCAGGGTGAGAATCAGGTGCGGGGTATTTCAGATGCTTCTGGACTTATGCTTCCACAGCAGGAAGCCGGCCATCCATGTTACACCAGCTGTCATCTCAGGAGCTGCATCAGAGTCATCAACTATATTAGGATCTTGGTCAGAACTTTTGATTGACTTCTGGCTAAAGGTCAGCAAAGGACAGGTACAAATGTGACCTAAAGGATAAGTTACAGAGCCCCAAACAGAAAAATGACCAGATAAATTTCTGAGCATGAAAAATGTGACAATTCAGAATTGGCTTTGCAAAATAAATTAGCAGACATCTTTATGTCAGTGTTAGGGTTGTGCAGAGACAGATATAACCTCTGCTGTATTAGGATAATTTCCCATGGCCCCAAAGCCCACCACATACCTCCTGCACTTCTGCCCCCAGGCAGAGTCCCTCTGTCCAAGTGACCCCTCTTCCAAGAGGAGGATGTCCAGGGACAAAGACAAGCTGAGACAAAAGGGGGATGTTTGTTGGTATCCCTTACATATCCTCCTGAGCCTCTTGGATTCATTTTCGTTTGGGTTCTTTTTTTTTTTTTTTTTTTTGCAGTACGTGGGCCTCTCACTGCTGTGGCCTCTACCATTGCGGAGCACAGGCTCCGGACGCGCAGGCTCAGCAGCCATGGCTCAGGGGCCCAGCCGCTCCGCGGCATGTGGGGTCTTCCCGGACCGGGGCACAAACCCGTGTCTCCTGCATCGGCAGGCGGACTCTCAACCACTGCGCCACCAGGGAAGCCCCAGTTGGGTTCTTTTTTAAGAGCTAATTACTGTTTAGCCTCTGGAGACTCTAGTAATCGTCCAAATGCAAGTTACTTGAGGAGGGACCCCTGGTAAACCTCCAAAACTACAAACATTTCATTTTTGTGTATCCCAGTAAAAAAAAAAAAAAAAATCCCAAGCATGTATTTTATACATACATATAAAAGTGTATCTGGATGGACACTCTCCAACTATTAACCATGGCTGCCTTTGCAGAATGGGACTGTGAATAGTGGAAGAAGCTTTACCTCACTTGCCTTGTAGAAGATATATTGTTTGAATTTTTAAAGTAACAAGCATTACTTTTATAATATGGGAGGAAGGAAAGAAAGAGGAAGGGAAGGAGGAAGAAAAAACGATTTGAGAGAGAGAATAAAAGTAGAAAGACAAAAAAAGAGGGAGGGAGTGAGGGAGGAAGGAAGGAAGGGGGGAAGGAAGGGAGGGAGGAAGGGTGAGAAAGAGAAAGAAAAAGGAACAGAAAGAGAAGCCTCCTCCACTCTCTCCCTGAATAAGATCCAGGGAATCTCATCTATGTCCCTATCCTGCAGGAGCAATTGGAGCCCTCATAGGAAAGAGAAGAGCAGCTGTTCACCTTCTTTGGTACATTATTCATCATGCATTTATTTTATTTAGATTCATCAGAGTTGAAAGAGCTCAAGATAAAAATATACATAATAACTTCTGGCCATTTAAAATATCAAAACAATGAAAAATATTTAAAGAGACTAGAGGCAAGAGGGAGGGCAAGGGGAAAACAGAAAAAGAACAAGAAAGAAACAGCAGTTTCAAGTAAATAGCAACAAATACCAGTGTGCCTAAAAATCCTGGAGGCTGCTGCTCCCCGTTAAGCCATGACAGCCTTGTTCCCTGGAGGCTGGGCCAAAAAGGTCGACATAGAAGCCTTTGTCGCCCTTATTTCCCCCGGATAGACACAGCTTTGGACAGTGGCCATGGATGGCGTTGCTCAAGATCCAGCCCATTCAGGACCCACCTCCAGCTTACCTTCCGCAGAAACCTTCCCTCATCGCCCTCTCCCCTCACTGCCCTGCCTCTGCGTTCCTGCATTTATGGACTCAAATTTTCAGTTATTATACCCATGTTAAGTGTTGCCACTCCAGACCTGTGATCATGTTGGCCGTGTGTTCATTGATCTGAAAACTCTGAGGACAAAGGGGCCTCTGACCTGCCTCTTTACCCCCTCGGAGTCTAGGTGCTGCCTGGTCCACAGAGGGTGTGCAGTGACCTTCCTGTCCCCTTCCCTCCACCTCTCCACGCTCTTCTCCAGTGACAGTGCCAGAAGCCAGGAGGACCCTGGTTAGCAGATGACCATGCAGGCACGTCTGTCTAATTCTAGCCAAGGGCATGGGGGAAGGGACAGAGCCCAGGGCCCTGTGGCCTCTTCTCTGAGAGGACGCAGGGCTAAGAATAGGACGGGAGATTAGGGAGGGATTTGAACTGCATTGTTATCTCACAGGAATGGCGTTCATTTGGGAGTGTCTGTTTTCCAAGCTCTTCCAAGAGCCGCCCCACCTCCTCCCCTGCCCTGTGTCTCTGTAGGGGTGCCCACCACTGTTCTCTCACCAATTCTTTCTCTTCTCTTTCCATCTGCTCTTCTCTGCGAACGCCCATCCATTCCCGTCCCCTCCTCCTGTCCCCCGTTGCTCTCCAGCCCCATCCTAATTCCTCATCCCCTTTCTTCCTAAGTTCCTACCCCTTCACCTATTTTCCCTCCTTCTCTGCCTAGATCTGCTTCCTTCCACCAGGTTCCACAAGTCCTTCCCACTTACCTTTCCCCCTGCTTCTGTCTCCCTCCTGGCCCCTTTGCCCACCACCTCTCCTCACTCCTCACTCTTCAGCTTCACGTGCCAGATTTGTTTTCCAGGCTGGTGGCCTCTGACTCCCCTTTCCTAACACTTTTGGACCAGTGTCTTGTCCACTCCTCCCTCTGTCCTGCTGCTGTGTCCCCTCCCTCAAAGCTGAGCTGGACAAGCACAAGTAGCAGAGATTGAGGTGGGCTGACAGCCTCTACTCCCCTAACTACTAGAAACCATCAGCACTACACACCAGGCAAAGGGATACCTCTGAGGACGAGACCCAGGCCATGCAGGCCATAAGGGACACCTCCCGCAGCCCAGCCAGAGCTATTCTTAGGAACCCAGTACCACAAAAGGGCCTTTTGCTTTGTGTCACACCACCCCCATGGAGCTGCTCTTGGCAGCCGAGGCTGTAATCTCAGAGACAAGGGGCCCAGACGTGGGAGGCTGGGCTGGAAACTGCCCCCTGCCCTGACTTCTCAGAGCATAAAGGCTCTGTCCTTGGGGCAAGGTCATCTCCCACCACAATGCACAGACACCCAGCTACACAGCTCTGCTGCTCTTTCTGCAGTCTTGGTCTGTTCACAGCTGAACCTCAGCTCTGCCGCCTCACCCCTTACTCCTCCGCTGTATCTCCTGGTCCCCACGCACCCTTTCCTGGGTTCTTCCCCACTCCCAGCAAACCAACTCCCCATCTTACTGCCTCCCCATTCTTCCTGCTCAATATGGGTCAGGCTTTTTTTTATCTAGTCAGTCCATAGTCCTCTGATAAAGGCTCTTCTTTCCTTGCTGCAGGTGGGGAAGCTAAGACCCCGGCTCCGGTCTCTTGAGACCTTGAGGACTGTGACCAGCTCTCAGTCCCTAGTCTGGTCCATGGATCCGAGGTGAGCTGGCAGTCAGGTTGCCTGCTGCCCCTGAAAAGCTCCCCTGGGAGAAAGCAGCAGCCAGCCCCCCGGCTCCTTTGTTCCAAATCAGACCCAGGGAGGTTGCTTAGCGCCCCTGCCCCATGACAGGAAGGACCTGCGTGATGGATGGATGTGTCTCTTTGTGTTCTTAATCAGTTTCTAATATTTGTGTAGAACTTTGGGGCATATGTGGCAGAGGACGGGTATCAAAGTCCTGCACTAAAACTCAGGCTTGCAAACCCAGCAATAGGAAGGCTGCCCAGCACTGCAGCGCAGGCAGATCAGAGAAGAACCGGCCTCCACCTTCCATCCTCTTGGAACACCAGCGAGAGCCCTGCTCCAGGAGACCAGCCGTTCTCCCACGGCGGGTTATGGGTTGGGACAGGCAGAGGTACCTGGGTCGTCAAACCAGGAGCATCATCTTTCCAGGTGCAATAAACATACTCAGGCATAAGGAAGCAGAAGAAGCTGAACCACGGGTGCTACCCATGTTTCCAGATCACTCTGTAGGGCTACTCTCTGCCCTCCAGCCCTAGGCTAGTACTCATACCGTGGAACACAGGAGGCCTCAGTCGGTGAGGGCCACAGGATGACAGCACGGCTGCCCCCGTGCTCTGCTGTGAGCTCCCTGCGTGCATCTCTGGGAATGAGGAGCGAGCCAGCTGAGTCTCCTCCCGTTTGCAAGCCCACTTTATGGAGGCAGTCACCTCAGCCCTCCAAGTATTCCCAAACCACCCCTCCAGCTTCCCGAAAGAGAGAAGGAATAAGAAACTAGAACCAGAAAATGTAAAAGGGACTGGAGAACAAAACAAGGGCAACTTTTATCACCCCCTCTTCACAAGTGCAGGACTGCCCGATTTTTTTTTTTTTTTTTTTTGCGGTACACGGGCCTCTCACTGTTGTGGCCTCTCCCGCTGCAGAGCACAGGCTCCAGATGCACAGGCTCAGCAGCCACGGCTCACGGGCCCAGCTGCTCCGCGGCACGTGGGATCTTCCCGGACCGGGGCACGAACCCGTGTCCCCTGCATCGGCAGGCGGACTCTCAACCACTGCACCACCAGGGAAGCCCAGGACTGCCCGATTTTTAAAACAAAGCAAATCGTGTTACTCGGCCCTCTTCCCCTTCTAGTTGCTGTCTAATCTCTCAACTCACTGCCAAGCTCCTCAAATGCAGGGGTCACACCCTCCACTTCCTGGCCACTCATCCTTTTCTTAATACCTTGCTGCAGCCTGGCTCTGCCCTGTGACTGCGGAAGGTGCATGCTCCAAGATCACCCGAGTTCCTCCTCTCTGCCACCCTGACATTCAGTCTGTCTTTGGCATCTGACGCTATGGCCACCTGCTCCTCCTGAAGAACTTCTTCTGGCTTTTAGGAAACTGCCCTTTTCTCGTGCTCCTCGGTGCTCTTTGAGTCGCCTTCTCCAGGCTCTCCGATCTCATGGCCATCCCCCGAGGCAGTTGGTCTCATGTACCAGCCCTGCCCGCCAGTCCCATTAATTCCAACTTCCTACAGGGATGCAGACCATCTTCGTCAGATGCCCCACTGTGACCTCCAACTCCCCTGAACCAAACACGTTGTCCTCTTCCTGCCCACCTAAGAGCTTGTTCCCTTTTGCTGCTACCCCCATCCTTGCCAACATCACACAGTCATGAGTCTGTCTTCCTTATCTCCTGCGTCCAGTCTGTCAGCAAGGCATTTTATTTCTACCTGAGAAATCCTTCCAGCCTCACCCTTTCCCCTTTGCATCTGCTGGCCCCGCTGTTCTCCTGACCTTGATCGTTACCCTACCCTCCTCTCCAATCTCCCCGCCTCCAGCCTTTTCTCCCTCAAAGTGTCCAGTAATACCTGTGCTGGGCCCTCAAACTGTGCTGTCATGACATCACAATGACTGCTCCCAGGTCTACAGAGCTTTAGTCATTCTTCGCTGCCTCTAGGACACTGTCCGTTTTGCTGGTCTGGGACACATGGCAGAGTCAGCAGAAAGCACCCTGTAGTAAGACAGAATGGGGCTTGAATCCCAGCACTACACTTCCTGCTTGATTTTTTTAAAAATAAATTTATTCATTTATTTATTTTTGGCTGTGTTGGGTCTTTGTTGCTGCGCGCAGGCTTTCTCTAGTTGTGGCGAGCGGGGGCTATTCTTCTTTGCGTTATGCGGGCTTCTCACTGTGGTGCCTTCTCTTGTTGCAGAGCACGGGCTCTAGGCACATGGGCTTCAGTAGTCATGGCACGCGGGTTCAGTAGTTGTGGCTCGCAGCATCTAGAGTACAGGCTCAGTAGTTGTGGCGCACGGGCTTAGTTGGTCCGCAGCATGTAGTATCTTCCCGAACCAGGGCTCGAACCCATGTCCCCTGCATTAGCAGGCAGACTCTTAACCACTGCACCACCAGAGAAGTCCCTCTGCTTTATCTTGAACAAACCTCTTAGCTCTCTGGACCCCATTGCTGAACCATAAAATGCAATTTAATTGATTGGCAAATGTGAGCGTTAGGGAGATGATATGCATCAAACACCAGGCGTGATGCTTGGCACAGATAGGCACTCCACGTACGAACAGCCCTTTCCCCTCTTCTACAACGTGAGCCCACCTGAAATCTCCAGAGCCCAGAGTCTGGCCAGGCGTATGTCCTCTGAGTCCTTACTACCTCACCATGCCATTCCCCTGCCATGCCTCTGGTCATGCTGGGATTCCCACCACCTGGACCACATCCCTGCTCCCAGTGCTTTTCAAAGTCCTACCTTCCCTTCAAGCCCCACCTAGAAACCTTTGTTCCAGCCCACACTGAACAAGAGCTTCTCTGCCTTGGGGCCGTCCTGGATGTGGACCGCACTGTGTAGCCCTGAGCCATCTTCACTTGGTTTCCAGTGTGCTACCTGTGGCTTCCTGATGGGAATGCCTGTGAGTCAGAGGCCATGTGATCTTCCTGTGGCCCCCACAGACCTGGGCATGCAGCAGGCTCAGCAAGGTGCCTGATTAGGTGACTGACTGGGACCCAGATGGAGGGTGGAAGGAAGAATGAGACAGGCTGGCAGCTGGAAGAGAGGCATTCCTGGCGAGTTCATCAAACGCTAATGCTCTGTCTTGAGACTGGCTACAGATACGGCTCTGTCTCTGTACCATAGGTGTTTTGCAGAGATGTATACATACCCATGTATGTGTAAAGTGTGTAGGCACATGTGCTCATGGCCACTCACCTGAATTTATGGTAGGAGTAGAGGTGGGGAGACAGGCGATGGTACCAGGGAGGCTTGCTTAAGAAAAGGAGGTCTCTGACTAAACAAAAATAGAGAACCCCTTCTCCCCTTGGGGAGGGGCAGCCGATTACTCAACCTCTTGGTTCCTCACTGAGCAATTACCAGCCACTCCTATGAAATCCCGTGGTCTCTCTATATCCTGGGCTGATCCAGGCTTGGCAGCCAGGATACTGCCCCAGAGATGCCTGTGAACAGAGCAGAGGTCCTCGGGTTGCGGAGCCGGGGACCTGGGCTGGGTCCCCAGCTAGAGCCCAACACAGAGAGAGCAGTGTGCAGGGCTCCAGGTCTAACACCGAAGTGCCCAGGTGACTCCAGGTTGCTGGTTTTCAGTTTTCCCGATTATTTCATAGCACAATACCCTGGCCATTCTCCTTCCGGAGGTTCCTAGGCCCTCTACATGCTAAGTCTGGCTCAAGCCCAGGGATGGTTAGAACTGCTGAAGGAACCTCGGTCAGTCCCCTCGCTGAGGACCTCAGTTTTATCTGCACCCCTCCACACCCCAGCTCCCATTCCCTAGGGCCAGCCCAGCTCCATTAGGCAGCTCCACCCAGGATCACTAAGAGCTTCAGGCCTGGACACACACACAAAATCTAACCGATGGTTGGTTCTAATGGTCAAGCAGCTTCCACCTCAGGGCATCTGGTCCCGTCAGGTGTCCTTGGCCAGTGTCACCACTTAGTCTGGGTGACTCCTGGTGGGACTCAGCACAGTGGCCTGTCAGTCACGCAGTGGTGTCTCTCCCGGCCTCAGGGCTGGGCTGTGGGCCTGGACTGGGCCTAGGACAGCCCGAGGACTGCCTCTTGATCATGCTGCTCCCAAGGGCGGCCACAATCTGGGCGAAAGAGACCATGGGCCTGCTGGATCTCTGACCTACCTTGGCCCAGACCATCCCCTGAACCAAGTGGACTTAGTGGGACTGAGGGAGATGTGGGGCACAGAACCTATGGCAGGGAAACCACCTTACCTGCCTGCAGTCAGGTCTGTGTTCCTAATGCCCAAAGCTGCCATTTAATATGTCTAGGGACATACAGTGTGTTGGAACCTTTATCTGTGCAAACTCTAATGGTCTTAATTGCCCGTGACTATCCCCGTGTTACAGATGATGACACTGATTCAGAGAGGTTCCGTGACTGACATCAACCACACAGCTGGGAAATGGAGGGGCTGGGTTTCAAAGTGGACCTCTGTGACTGACTCCAAAGCTTGCCAGGTTGCCCCTCGAATGCTCTCTGAGGCCTCCAGCCTAGATCCAGACAAGTCACACCCCCCCAAGCCTCTCTTTTAGTGAGTTGTGCCCCTCTAAACACTCCCTGAAGGCAAGATCTACCTTCCCCAGCACCCCAAACTAAACTGGGCCAGCCCCATCCCCCCAGGCCCCTCTGTCCAGCTGTCCACTGTCTATCGGAAAGCAGAGACTGGACAAGGGAGTGGGGGCAGAGCGCAGGGGGTCAAAGATTTGGAAGCCAGCAGGAAGACAAAAGAATGACAAGAAGGAACAGCTGTTTCTAAAGGGAAACCTGAGACAGGCACAAAGCTCAGGCCCTAAGCCCAGGCTCGTGTGGAGCCAGGGTAGGGATCCCCCCAAGGTCAGGGACTCTGGGGGCAGGCAGATAGGAGTGCTGGGCCCACTCCAGGGTAGGTCCCCTCTCCCATGTGCACAAACAACCCGTGCCTCCTTCCTCTTCCTGGGCCAAGACCCCTGCCTCTTTCTACCCCTCTCCTGCCCCCATCCCTTTGGGTTTGGGGACTCCTTTCTGATTTCCCTCTTTTCATGCTGAGGTCTCCTCTGACTTGTCCTAGTGCACCCCTCCTCCTCCCATTCCTGGTAGTAATTTTAGCAACTTTTCCTCTGAACTCCCGCTGGCATGTTCACAGCAAATGGCCCCTGTTTGGGCCTGACACTTGATCAGGGTGGTGACAGAGCCCAGACAAAGCAGTCACAATGCTGGGGAGGGGAGAGCAGGGGAGACAGATTACCTTCCTTCCACTCCAGGCCTTATTTGGTCTACCTTGGTGAAGCGGCCCTCCCTCGGGCCCCTCTTTATTTATAGCATTTCGCTCTGCTCTCCTTTGTCTTGTCTGCTATCACTCCAGTACACTCTGCACTCTCCCCACACACCCGCCACACAAGGGGCCCCTGGCCCCTCGCTCCTCCCACCACAAACGGGCATGTGAGCAAAGGCACTGGCTCTAAGCTCAGGCCTGGATTTCACTTCTACAAACAGTTGAAGAGAGCTGTCTGGAGGAAGGATCTTTGTATTGGTCACTGTTAGATGCTTATTGACTAGAACAATGTCTGGCGCATCGCTGTTCCATAAATACTCGTTGAATGAAGGAATCAGCTGCTCCGTCTTCAAACAGTAGCGAGCTGAAGGAAGAGAATCATGATGGAGTCAGGAGTAGGTGCCGGAGGGCTGGAGAAACAGTGGGCATCTTTAGGACCTCAGACCCTCCAGTCTGTCTCCAAATTGGGGCACTGGAGCAGAGAGCCTAGAGGCAGACAGGCGAGTACTATTCTGAAGTGGGGTGTGGAGAACAGTAACACCATAATACCTCAAACACAACGGGAGGGAAACAAAGTACGATTGATTTACTAACTGTAGAAAAGGCTTTCCAGTTCCACGCCACAGAGGCTGGCCCATGATGAAGATACTGCCTTTGAAATGGCTCAGCTACCTCCCAAACACTCTTTGTGCATCTATGTCTGAGCCCTGGGAAACCAGGGAGGGGCCGCAGCTTTAGCTTGGAAAGATGGAGGGGTGGATGAAAAGAGATTTTGCCCTTCATCACCAGTCCTGAGGTCCCTACCAGTGGACCTAATCGCTCAGCACCTGGCAGGGCCTGGTCGGGAACCCCCAGAATTTGATCTGCTGAGCAGGGCCTGTGGGGACTACCCAGCAGCTGCGTACCTTGACACTGCGGAGCTGCGGCTGCATTGGACGCGCAGCCCCTGCGGTTCACGGTCCGCCCCCCACTTGCCTGCTCCCTGCCCCTAATGCTGCTCAGCGCCCTCACACTGTGTCTTGGTTATCAAGCAGCCCTCACCGAGGCCCCCACTTGGATTGGCCCTACCCTGCGGCACCGGCCCCCCCCGCCCCCGCTTTCAAAGTGTACCTGTGCTGCACCCCACCCCCCAGCCTGCGGCTCTCCTTCCAAGCAGACTAATCAGATGGAGTGACCCACGTGCTCTGAAGAGCTGTGATTGGGAAGGAGGGGGAATTTCAAACCAAACCACGCAGTGGTTGCCTGGACACGGAGCCAGCGAAGCTTGCACACCCAGTTGCCGGAGGAGTGGCATCGGCTACGTTCTGTGCTCACAGGCTGAGCCCCAGCTCCCTTTCCTCCCCTCCTCTGTGGCTTCTCCTCAGGCCCCCAGGGAGGTGGGAGATCTTTCCTGTCCCTCTGCCCAACTTGCCAGAATACCAATCTCACCAGAGCCGGAGAGATATCACCCCACAGAACACAAGGTGGGTGTGGGCAGGCACCGCTGTCTTGGTTAGGCATCTCCTTCTAGATCAGGGCAGCTGTATTATCTATGGCCCTGGGCTAGGGCATTATGTACCTGTGGGCAGAGCTAGGAAAACGGGCAAAAGGCTCCAAACTAGGACCATCAGGCAGCCGGGTCCTGCCCTCCGCGCACAGTGGGTCCTCGAATTCTTGGACTCCCAGCCCTCCTTCCCAGGCCTCCCTCCACAGGCTGGGCTCCATCTCCATCTGCTGAGCTCCTCTCCACCGCCCTTGAATCTTGCTGCCCTGACTGGCTGCGTGACCTTAAAGAAGGCATTTCCTCTTTCCATAAAGTGAAGGACTTGGACCCATCACTAAGACCTGTCTGGCTCTGAGGCTTGGTGACCTCAACACATTGCCCAGCCATCCAAAGAAATCAGTGCCCGAGCCAGAGTCCCCATCTCTAAGCTCCCTGGTCGTCGTTCTTGCCATTTGGCTGGGAAACCTCCTTCTAGCTGCCCCCATCTAGCCCCTACCCTGGGCCCAACTCTGCCCTACCCCTCTGCTGCTGACACTCAGCCCCGTCCTATCTCACAGTTGGATGCAGGACCCAGGCCAAGGAGTAGGAAGGACACTGTGCAAGAGGAACCAGGCTGGTCCTGGGGGCAGGGGCCCTGAGGGCAGCAGTGTCAGGGGCCAGGAGAGCACGGAGTCAGGGGAGACGGGGAGCAGAGGGCCAGGGCCCTGCTTGCCTGAGGTCATGGTGGTCGTGGTCAGTTCCCTCTCCTGCCAGCTGTGGAATGTGAGGCCTGGCCTGGGAGATATTTTGGCTGTACTTGGAGCCATCCCCGCCCCCTGGAATCAGACCCTGCTCACTCCATGCCATAACAATGACAACCACTTCCAATTGTTTCCTAGCTGGAGGTGGCGGGGAGGGGAGCACGGTTTGGGAAGGGGGGGGGAGCCTGGGGGAAATGCTTCTAGTGACAACAGTCCTTTCTAAATCTGGCTGGGGACTGGGTGCAGGTGGGGGTGGGGGGCGCCCTGCTGCCCCATATATACAGCCCCTGACCAGGTCACTTCCACAGCTCTCTCCTGCACTCTGTCTTCTTTCCTTGCTGCTCTCAGGTAAGAGCGTAGAGCTGGGGGCCTTTCTCTGGGAAAAGGGGCCCCAGGTTTCGAAAGGAGCTCCCTAGGAACAGCAAGCTGTATGCAGGGCTTCATGCAGAGTGCCAGGTCCGGTCACTGAGCACACATGGGAAGGTCTAAACATGCCTGTATGTGCCAGGGGAGTGGGGGGCTCATGTGTTACAGGGGGAGGTGCGTGTATCTGAGCATGTGGGACCGGAATGCACAAGAGGGGTGTGTGTGTGTGTGTGTGCACACGTGTGTGGTGTCTGAATGCATGGTGAGGGAGGCTATGTACCTCACTGCCTAAGACACAAAAATATCAACTGGGAGACATGTTTATGATCAGGCCCGAGGACAGGCAGGTCCATCTGTGGGGAGGGGCAAGAGGATGGCGGAGGACGATTGTTTAGGAAGTGTGCGCATAAATGCTAGGCTTGCGATGTGTAACTACCCACGTCCATGCACGTGGAGGGGCTCGTGTGCACAACTAGGAGTCGAGCCCACTGCCGTGTGTGTGCCCCCTGCAGAAGTTGTCCCCAGGCACAGGCACGTGGTGTGGCTATTCCTGTCTTCGTACCCTTGACACTGTACTTGTGCTGTATACATACTGAATGTGCACGTCTGTTGTGGAGAGCGTTCGGCTGTACCATGGGTCTGTCTACAAGAAGAGACCCACAGCAGCTCCTCTCTGACAGTGTTCACCACAACTGACGATAAAACGGGGACAGGAAGGATGAGAACTGGCTTTGGAGTCCTGAGACTGGGGTTCAAGTCCTGGCTCCACCACTTATTGTTACGTGTTCTTGGACAAGCAAGCCGGTTAACCTAGATTTCCTCCTCTGTAGAATGGGGTGAGGACTGAGTAGGAGCACGTGCATAAAGGTGCTCTGTAGGCTGTAAAGCCCCAAAATGTGACCACTGGTTGTACATCAGGTGGCTCAAAAAGGCAAGCTTCACTAGATGGGGGTAGGCAAGGGTGGGGTCATCTGCCAGGAGTGAGGAGTGAGGGGCTCATTGAGTTGACATCAGGAACCTGGGCAGGGAAAGCAAGAGAGAGGACAGGACCAGAGAAGCCACCACCACCACCCACCCACGTTCATGCCTGAGATGGAGGGAAGATGAAGGGCGGGGCCAGGGCGAGGCAGGGAAGTAGTCCTCACCAGCCAGCCTTCCTTCTCTCCAGGCCCCAGCCAGCTTGACCCCCTTTCCTCTCGAAGGCACATCCGAGAAGCCAAGGTAAGGAGAGCTGAAGATGGGGTGTGGGGGATCTGGGAAGACACACAACTCTAGTTTCTGCCTTGCCTTGGGAGCATGGCTTGGTGGCCAGGAGTTCTTACCTGTGACTAGTGAGGGAGCCAGGGAGGGATGAGGCTCAGAGACGGGTACGGTGGGTATAGTTAGCTTCCTGCTCGCAGAAGCCGGGGACACTCCTCGCTCCTCTAGGAGACCCCCAGCCAGGACAGACGTTAGCCTCCCCGCTCTGCCCCGACAGGTTTGCTAGGGAGTTCTCAGGCTAGAGGATGAGCTCAAGGAACGAGGGACTCTCGGTGACCCCTCCTGAGCCCTGAGCACAGTGCTAGGCTTCGGGGCTCCTGCTGAAGGGGAGAGCCCCGAGAGGGGAGTGGGGGGGAGGGCAGTCAGCTCCTTTTCCCTCCCGCTGCAGGCCCAGCCATGGGGGATGCAGAGATGGCTGCGTTTGGGGAGGCCGCCCCCTACCTGCGCAAGCCGGAGAAGGAGCGGCTGGAAGACCAGACCAGGCCTTTCGACCTCAAGAAGGATGTCTTCGTGCCTGATGACAAAGAGGAGTTCGTCAAGGCCAAGATTTCGTCTCGAGAGGGTGGCAAAGTCACCGCCGAGACAGAGCGTGGCAAGGTAGGTGGCAGGGCCGGTGTGAGAGGCCACCATAGATGCCCCCCACACCTGGGTGGCCAGAGAGGGGTGCCACCAGGATTGCCCTTCCTCTGGGTAGGGACCTACTCCCTCCAAATAGCCCTTCTCGTCCCCAGCATCCGGTCTTTCTTCTCTGGGACCCTGGGTCCTTATCTCATGAGCATCGTCGTCCTGTAACTTGCCCAAATCCTATCCCTGCTGAGGGGGCTGACAGCAGGGCCTGCACATGGGCTGTTGCAGACGGTGACCGTGAAGGAGGACCAGGTGTTGCAGCAGAACCCACCCAAGTTCGACAAGATCGAGGACATGGCCATGCTGACCTTCCTGCACGAGCCCGCGGTGCTCTACAACCTCAAGGAACGCTACTCAGCCTGGATGATCTACGTGAGTGCACCCCGGGACATCCCTCTGAATCTAGTGGCTTCCTGCTCCACGTAATTCCACCTCCTGGAGTCCCGAGAGTTTCTGTCTTTTGTGCCCAGGCAGTATTGCACTCTGTCCCAATCCTTGCATCCTTGGTGCAGTTCTAATACCCTGAGGGCTGGGATTGCTCAGATTGAGCGCGTTCATATGTTTTCCTTTCTCTTCCTCTCCTAAGACCTTTCTGTAACTCCGAAAACCGCCAACCCTCCCCCTTCATCACTGGCAACTCACTCCTCGTTTTCCTCCCCTAGACCTACTCGGGCCTCTTCTGCGTCACCATCAACCCCTACAAGTGGCTGCCGGTGTACAACGCCGAGGTGGTGGCTGCCTACCGGGGCAAGAAGAGGAGCGAGGCGCCGCCCCATATCTTCTCCATCTCCGACAACGCCTACCAGTACATGCTGACAGGTGACAGGCCCCAAGCAAAGGGTTTCCAGAGGGCCCTTCCTCCTCTGGAGGGGTTCAGGCCGCTGGGAGTTGCCGAAGAGAGGCAGGGAGCTGGGGCGGGTTGGGGGGTGGGGAAAGCCAGATGGAGCATCTTATGTGGCTCCTGACTTTTCCTCCCCATTTTCCCCCCACCAGACAGAGAAAACCAGTCCATCCTGATCACGTGAGTGTGGCTCCTACCCGTTCCCTTCCAGAATCTCCCTGAGCCCAGCCCCTATGAGGACCACAGCCCCTGTGCATAGACCCACAGTTCTCTTTCCCTCCACCTTCATGCCAGCTCTGATTTCTTCTCTGGCCTTCACCCTGACCTCTCCTTGCTCTCCCCCTTCCTTTCTGCTTCCCATCCCTCTCTTATTTTTTCCTCTCCCATCTCCTTCACTCACGCCCCTCCAGCTCATCACTCCTTTATCCATAATCCCAGTAACACCACATCTTCTTCACCTCTTCATTTTCT
Organism: Pseudorca crassidens; assembly: GCF_039906515.1. Taxonomy (NCBI): domain Eukaryota; kingdom Metazoa; phylum Chordata; class Mammalia; order Artiodactyla; family Delphinidae; genus Pseudorca; species Pseudorca crassidens. Next base: position 74,605,500 of record NC_090296.1, read on the forward strand.
TTCATCGTTCCCTTCGCAAACCTTCCGCATTCTTCCAGCCCCACCCATTCTTTTCCAAAACAGCCCAGGCCCATCTCCTTTGATTGACCTTGCCCAGCTAAGACCAGGTTCCACCTGCCCAAATCCACACCTTCTTTCAGCATCCTTCCTGGTTGCTACCCTTGACCATATGTACGTCAGAGTACAGCTGTGTGTTTGAGATGCATATTACCTGGTGGCTTCCTGCTTCAGGGCTCCCCCTGCCAAGTAAAACTAGGCAATCTCTCCTGAATTTAGGCTTGTTGGTCTCAAACAATGTTTGTTCACTGCCTAATAAGCCCAACTGTCCCAACAGTGGAGAATCCGGGGCAGGGAAGACGGTCAACACCAAGAGGGTCATCCAGTACTTTGCTGTCATTGCCGCCATTGGCGATCGCAGCAAGAAGGAGCAGGCCTCAGGCAAGGTAGGCCTACTGTCCTGCAGGGGCCTGCACTGCAAAAGGGAGGAGGAGGCCTCTCACCCGCCACCCTTCTTGACCTCTGCAGGGCACCCTGGAGGACCAGATCATCCAGGCCAACCCCGCCCTGGAGGCCTTCGGCAACGCCAAGACCGTCAGGAATGACAACTCCTCCCGCTTCGTGAGTGGTCCCTGACTTTGGACTTGGGATTTGGGCTGGTCAAGGGATGGTGTCAAGTATGAGCCTTCCCTCAACTCATCACCACTCTTCTCCACCTCTCCAGGGGAAATTCATTCGAATCCATTTTGGGGCCACCGGAAAGTTGGCGTCTGCAGACATAGAGACCTGTGAGTGCCAGGGATCTGCTAGGGCTCAGCCTGAGCTCATCCTCATTCTAACCATCTCCGTTTCAACCTCCCTCTTTGTCTTTCTCTAGGGCCCTGCCCCTCAGGCTCTCTCCCTCTCTCCACCTCTGTGTCTCTAGGTCTATATATTCGTCTCCTTCTGAGACTTCCTCTGGTCTTTCTCCATCACTGTCTCTGCACATCTGTGTGTCTTTCTCTGGGACTTTTCTTGGAGATCATTTCTCTCCTTCTGGGACTCCATCTCCATCTCTGTGTGTCTGTGTATGCGTCTCTCTCCCTCTCTTGTCTCCCTCTCCCTCTGTCCTTTTCTCACTACATTTATCATTCCTTTTTCTCTATTTCCTTATACTTAAATCCCAACCTTTTCTTCCTCTCTTTCTTCTCCCCTACTATTCACAGACCTTCTGGAAAAATCCAGAGTTATTTTCCAGCTGAAAGCAGAGAGAGATTATCACATTTTCTACCAAATCCTGTCTAACAAAAAGCCTGAGCTGCTGGGTGAGTCACAGCTACCAACCGAGACCAACTATCTCCATGGCAACCTGGTCACCTCGGCTTGTGGCTGCTTGTTGACAGGCCCTGGGTTTATGGCACTGCTGGATTCAGTTCTGTGGGATGTAGGACCCTGTTAAGCCCTGTTCATGTGCTTTTCTGCAGGTCATGTGGCAGATAGCCCCAGGGAGGGCCAGGGGTTTGCACTCACATTCTAACCACGTCTTTCTCCCCCGCCAGACATGCTGCTGATCACCAACAACCCCTATGACTACGCATTTATCTCCCAAGGAGAGACTACTGTGGACTCAATTGATGATGCAGAGGAGCTTATGGCCACTGATGTAAGTGCATGAGGACCCAGCTGAGAGGCGAGGGGATTGGCAGTCAGGGGTAAATGGGGCCAGTTCACTGGCCCACGAATAGAGCTAAGACACTGGCTGTCTGTTGTTCAACGTGGTACGGCCCTCCCTGAGGACCAGAATGTGCCCTATGACCAGGATGTGCTGGGGTACGGGTGTGGTTAAGACAGGGCAGGCCAGTACTTGGTGTTTTCAATCAAAGCAGAGAGGGTTGAAAGCCATGGGACAGAGAAGCAGACAAGCGAAAAAGCAAGGCATTACCAAGGGAAACGGGGTAGTGGTGGTCACGCAGATGCCGTGGGCCTGGGGCAGGCTGTCAGGTAAAGAACGGGTATAGACACATATGAAAGGTCCAGGTGGGGAAGCAAGGGGAGGGCCTAGAAGAGGGGTAACAGTAGGAAACATGAGTGGGCAACCCTCAGCGCCTCCAGCGCACAGCCTGACCACTGACGCCGGGGCTGAGGCAGTCCACACCCCACCCAGCTCTTGCACCTCCCGTCTCAGTTTTGGAGTTCCCCACTGGGGACGGGAGTCTCAGAGCTCACAGGGATTCGGGAGACAAGATCTCTCTCCAGTTCAAGAGGGGTCTCACTTACCTGCCATACTCCCATTTCTGGCTTCCACCAATACGGGCCTGCCTACAGAATGCCTTTGATGTGCTGGGCTTCACATCAGAGGAGAAGAACTCCATGTACAAGCTGACGGGAGCTATCATGCACTTTGGAAACATGAAGTTCAAACTCAAGCAGCGAGAGGAGCAGGCTGAGCCAGATGGCACCGAAGGTGGGAGTCAGGGATGCGGGGAGCAGCTGTGGAGCCCCTGAAGCCTACCTCTGCAGAGGAGTCATCGCATCCTTTACCAGCTTTGCTACCTGCCCTTTCCTTCCAGAGGCCGACAAGTCCGCCTACCTCATGGGGCTGAACTCAGCTGACCTGCTCAAGGGGCTGTGCCACCCTCGGGTGAAGGTGGGCAACGAGTACGTCACCAAGGGGCAGAATGTCCAGCAGGTGGGTCACCTTCAGAAGTTAAATGGGGGGCTAGCATGGTGCAGTGGGAGCTTTGCAACTCACTCTTTCCTACCACTCTCTCATCGGGGCCTCTCCTCCACCTTCCAGGTGGAGTACGCCAGGGGGGCGCTGGCCAAGGCCGTGTACGAGAGGATGTTCAACTGGATGGTGACGCGGATCAACGCCACCCTGGAGACCAGGCAGCCGCGCCAGTACTTCATAGGCGTCCTGGACATTGCCGGCTTCGAGATCTTCGACGTGAGTGGGGAGCCCCGGGGCCGGGAGAACAGTAACTCACTGGTTCGCACAGGCAGCCACCGCTGGCTGAGCCGGCTGCAGGCCAGGCGCGGGGACGGCGGTGTGCTCTGGTGGAGACGGTCATGTGTCTTCAGGGCGCCCTCCCTCCCCGCCCTGACAGGGGAGGGGAGGGGCGGGGCCAGCTGCACCCCTTGCCGGGCTGGACGCGGCCCTGGGCGCACCGCATGGGCCACGGACAGCTGCCCGCCTGACCCGCTCCCCTCCCCCACCCCCCGCTCTGTAGTTCAACAGCTTTGAGCAGCTCTGCATCAACTTCACCAACGAGAAGCTGCAGCAGTTCTTCAACCACCACATGTTCGTGCTGGAGCAGGAGGAATACAAGAAGGAGGGCATCGAGTGGGAGTTCATCGACTTCGGCATGGACCTGCAGGCCTGCATCGACCTCATCGAGAAGGTGCCGCTTCGGCCCCTCCGCCTGAACTCTCCACTCACACCCCACATGCATGAACGGCCCAGAAAAGTGGCAGACCCCTCTCCCTTCTGGGAGATCCAGACAGCAGAAGAAGCCCGAGCCCTAGTTCCCAGAACCTTGCAGGAGAGGGTGGTGCCTGGGAGAGCTGAGTTTCCAGAGGCTTGAGAGTGGACACACGGAGGACGGGCACCTCAAGGATGGCCTCCCATACCAGTGTGCTTGCGGCCCTGGTTTACCCATCAAGGAGCAGGAAGTTTGAGGGCGGCACAGGGGTGCATGAGAGAACACCTATTTTCAACCCCATCATCTCAGGGATCTGGGCGATGGAATGGTGTGTAAAGCACCTGTAGCATCCACATTCCCAGACTTTCACAAAGTCCCTCCGAAATCAAACAGAGCCCCACCTTGGGAAGGCTTGAACAGGTGCCAGTCAATAGACAACTGTACTCAGAGCTGACACTGCTACCTAATACCCAAAGGAGCAGCTCCATTTGCAAATACTGACCCTAGAGCAGGGTCCATCTCCATCTGCTTAAAGCAGGCTCAGTGATGCTCTCCCCTCCACCCTCAGCCCATGGGCATCATGTCCATCCTGGAGGAGGAGTGCATGTTCCCCAAGGCCACTGACATGACCTTCAAGGCTAAGCTGTTTGACAACCACCTGGGCAAGTCCAGCAACTTCCAGAAGCCACGCAACATCAAGGGGAAGCCGGAAGCCCACTTCTCCCTGATCCACTATGCCGGCACGGTGGACTACAACATCATAGGCTGGCTACAGAAAAACAAAGACCCCCTCAACGAGACGGTGGTGGAGTTGTACAAGAAGTCCTCGCTCAAGATGCTCAGCACCCTGTTTGCCAACTATGCTGGATTTGACACACGTGAGTGGAGACTGGGACCCAGGGGACTGGGAGAAGGACTTCTGCCGTGGTTCTGAGGCAGGTCATGTGCTACACCCCACCACTTCCATGTCAGGCTGGGCCTCAAGCTTTACAGGTTCAGTGAGATAGAATTGGGTGGAGAAGCTGAGGCACCCACAATGAAGACCCTGGCCTGCAGGCTAAATGTGAAGAGAGGTTGTGATTCCTCACCCCCTGTCCAGACTCCCCACGTGCACACTCGTCCCATTTTCTCGACTCTCCTTCCCACAGCTATCGAAAAGGGCAAAGGCAAGGCCAAGAAAGGCTCATCTTTTCAGACCGTGTCAGCTCTGCACAGGGTGAGCATGTGGCCCAGCGCCACCCCAGTCCCGCTTGCCCCCTGCCTGGTTCATCCCCAGCTCCTGCCCCTCAGTCTCTTCAGGCCCTTCCTGATCCTGTCCACCCTGTCTTCTCTCCCCTTCATCTGCTGGCCTCGTCTCCCACTCCTTTCTCATCTCACCTCACTTCACTGTCGCTCCTGCCTCCCATCCTCTCCCTCTCCACGCCTCCCCTAGCCCTCCTTTATCCTCTAGTTCCTCGAGTTCTCTCTGTCTCTCTTTCCCTTCCTTCCTCTCCGCTCACTTCTCTTTCTTTCCCTTTCTTTACTTTTCCCTCTTGGGTTTTGGGCCACAGGAGAATCTGAACAAGCTGATGGCCAACTTGCGCTCCACACACCCCCACTTCGTGCGGTGCATCATCCCCAATGAGACAAAGTCTCCAGGTAAGCCCAAGAAGTCGGGCCCAGCCCAAGGTTGAGACGCGTTGCCCCGGGGTCAGGGCCTTCTAGGTCACCTCCTGAGCTCCCACCATGGAGCTTTCCAAATCACACTCTTCTCCTCCCACTGCCCATGGAGTCTCACACACTACCTCCCAACTCGGCCACAGTGCTGCCTTACATTTGGAATGTGTAGCTCAGAGTAATGTGCAAGGCACTCTGATGGACATTACCTCACTAGTGCCTTACAACCGCTGGTGACACGTGTAAGGATTGTTTATCCCTTTCTGAATGAATCATAAGGAGATGGAGGAGTTCAGGTGCCTAGGTTCAAGGCCTGGCTCTCTTCTGATCAGCTCAGTGACCTCGGTCAAGTCCCTTAACCTGTCCGGGCTTATTTTATTCTCTAAAAAATGGGCTATATTTGCCCTGGCTATCACCTATGATAATAGGCATAAACCATCTAAAATAAGGACCGTGAAAGCCTTTCGGTTATTCTCAAAACACGGCTAGGAAAAAATACTGACTTGCTAAGGTTATAGGCCAGTACGTGGCAGAGCCAGGATCAGAACCCAGAACCCTTGGCTGTTAGTCCCGTGCTCTCTCAACACACTCCTCTCTCTTCCCCTCCTGCCACAGGGGTGATGGACAACCCCCTGGTCATGCACCAGCTGCGCTGCAATGGCGTGCTGGAGGGCATCCGCATCTGCAGGAAGGGCTTCCCCAACCGCATCCTCTACGGGGACTTCCGGCAGAGGTGGGTACCAGGGCCCCCCAGGGCTCAGGGAACAGGGGGAGCATAGGCAGCCTCAGGTGGGAGGGGAGTCTTCAGGTGGCCTCAGATTCTCTGGGCAGAGAAGATCAGTGCAGAACATGGGTAACTATGGGCACCTCCCTCCCAGGTACCGCATCCTGAACCCGGCAGCCATCCCCGAGGGCCAGTTCATTGACAGCAGGAAAGGGTCAGAGAAGCTGCTGGGCTCCCTGGACATTGACCACAACCAGTACAAGTTCGGCCACACGAAGGTGAGGAAAGGGAAGAAACAAACTGATTACAGGAAGACCTGTCTTGTCCTTTGACTCCTCACCTCATGGCTCCTTTCCTTTTACCAACCATCTCAGGAACATTACTGAACCACGTGCTAGCCCTCCCCATGGACCAGACAGCACTGCTCCCCCATGCCAGCTCCAGCTGCCATTGACCTCCTTCCTCCAGTTCTTTCCTGCATTGTTAGCCTCTCTAAGATAAGCACCCGCTCTTTTCCATCCTGCCTGTCCTAGTCATGTCCACACACACCTTCTCCACAGGTGTTCTTCAAGGCGGGGCTGCTGGGGCTGCTGGAGGAGATGCGGGACGAGAGGCTGAGCCGCATCATCACCCGCATCCAGGCTCAGTCCCGGGGTGTGCTCTCCAGAATGGAGTTCAAGAAGCTGTTGGAACGCAGGTGAGAGATCTCAAAAGGAGGTTCTCAGGTCTCTAAGGCCCAGGTTGGTTCAGGGCAGTATAAGGAGAAAGAGCACACCAGGTCTTCAAATGACAAAGGGGGCACAACACACATACAGACACAGGGTGGGCCTTGCTGTCGGAGTGTGGGATGGATGGAGGACAGGGCCATGACCCAGGAGCCAAGGCCTCAGGACGGGGAGGAGGGAGGAAGCTCTCTCACCAACCTTCTTGCTGTGCCCCTGCAGAGACTCCCTGCTGGTAATCCAGTGGAACATTCGGGCCTTCATGGGGGTCAAGAACTGGCCCTGGATGAAGCTCTACTTCAAGATCAAACCGCTGCTGAAGAGCGCAGAGACAGAGAAGGAAATAGCCCTCATGAAGGAGGAGTTTGGGCGCCTCAAAGAGGCTCTGGAGAAGTCGGAGGCTCGACGCAAGGAGCTGGAGGAGAAGATGGTGTCCCTGCTGCAGGAGAAGAACGACCTGCAGCTCCAAGTGCAGACGGTGAGGCTCCCGGGCCTCTGCTGGCTCTTCTGCCCTACACCTGCCCACATCCCCCACACACCCTGCACTTCCCCACCCAGGGGCTCACCATCTTGTGCCCTCATAGGCAGAGGATTCTGGAATCAATACTTCCAAAGACCTCCAAAGAGGTCTCTTGAGGGAAAGAAAGGGAAAGGGAGAAAGAACTAACTTAAAAACATGGGCTTTCCACCAGGGTTCAACCTGGATCCACAGCTTAATAATTTTGCAACCTTGGGCAAACCATGCATTATCTTTGAGTCTCAATGTCCTCATCTCTAGATGGGAAATAAAGCCACCCATCTCACTAGGTTGTAAATATGTAAAGTGCTGGCATCAACAAACACAGTTCCCTCCCGTTGATGGAAGAACCAGAGGAAGAGGGCCAGATAAAGAGACTTCTGGTTCCCTTCCTCTCGGCTCTCATCCCCCAGTGCTCCCATCACATTGCCCTAAAACTCTTCCTCTCCCCATCCTTCTGAGGTTCTTCTCAGCTGGGGAGATCCTAGAGCTCCCCTCCTATAGTGAGGGTGGAGCCTGTCCCTCCATGCACTTGCCAGGGCGAGGACCCCACCCACCAAACAGCCTCCCCTCTGTACCTTGCGCTCAGGAACAAGACAACCTGGCTGATGCGGAAGAGCGCTGCGACCAGCTGATCAAGAACAAGATCCAGCTGGAGGCCAAGGTGAAGGAGATGACCGAGAGGCTGGAGGACGAGGAGGAGATGAACGCCGAGCTCACGGCCAAGAAGCGCAAGCTGGAAGACGAGTGCTCTGAGCTCAAGAGGGACATTGATGACCTGGAGCTGACGCTGGCCAAGGTGGAGAAGGAGAAGCACGCCACAGAGAACAAGGTGAGGGCAGCTCCCTCTGGCTCCAGCCCGTGTCTCCTCAGGATTCCCAGACCTGAGTGTGGCCCAGGTCCTTGGCATTGGAGGTCTCCACAGATGTCTCTAGGTTGGTGACCTTTGACCCTAAAGGGGATGGGGTTCTTGGTCAACAGGTGAAGAACCTGACAGAGGAGATGGCTGGGCTGGACGAGATCATTGCCAAGCTGACCAAGGAGAAGAAAGCTCTGCAAGAGGCCCACCAACAGGCCCTGGATGACCTTCAGGCTGAGGAGGACAAGGTCAACACCCTGACCAAGGCCAAGGTCAAGCTGGAACAGCATGTGGACGATGTAAGTAGATTGTCACAAGGGCCTAGATATACCATGTCCATCTGTGCTTGTGTGTGTGCGTGTGTGTGTGTGTGTGTGTGTGTGTGTGTGTGTGTGTTTGGGGGGGTGGGGCTGGACAGTGCTCCCTCTCCTGACAACTTTCTAGAAGGGAGCTGGGGAATAGAAAAGGGGAGGGGTGATCAATTCTGATTTATATATCTTATCTTGCTGATGTGATCCACAGTAGAGATGGGCTTCCTTATTCCACTTGATGTTCAAGCCTATATGTCTCTCCCTTCAACCACGGGATTTAGAGGGTTAACTTGTAAGAACATGAAACATTTTCTTGGGAATTTTGTGAAGCTCCTCAAGGATGATCTTTGGACTTCTAATATTTTAGCCAGGATCTGATCCTTAGTGATCATTGTTCTCACACGTAGTCCTTTGAGCATATCTCTACTGAATCACTCTTTATCACTCTGTGTTATCATTACTGAAGTATTCGTCCCAGCCATAGACTGGAAGCTGCCTTTAGGTGGGAACTTGGATTTATTCAATTTTGTGCCTATAGTGCCTAATAGGGGGCCTGGTATCCAGTAGGTGCTTATAGGATGCAGAATGAATGAACATAGCTTTGGGATTTCATCCCACAGTCAATCATTCAATCATTTATCAAATAGTTACTGAGCATCCCTCCATGCTAGGTGCTCTCACAGTCCCCTGGCAACAACCGGCCCATTCTGGGGAAGCTTTCCCAAGTCTTGACACCTCTCAGGATTCCTCAGCCACAGAGGGACTTAGCTCCCAAATCACCAAATAAGGATGCTTGGCCTAACAGGGCACATTGGTCCTTTTCTCCATCAGCTGGAGGGATCCCTGGAGCAGGAGAAGAAGGTGCGTATGGACCTGGAACGAGCCAAGCGGAAGCTTGAGGGAGACCTGAAGCTGACCCAGGAGAGCATCATGGATCTGGAGAACGACAAGCAGCAGCTGGATGAGCGGCTAAAAAAGTAGCGTGTTCCCCGCCCCATCGCCCTTCCTCCTCCCCCGCCCAGCAGACTGTTCCGCCCATGGCAATATTAGCTGAGCCAAGACATCCAACCTCAGAGGCAACAGCCTCATGCAGCCTCCATAAGTAGGTGCAAAACTGTGGGCAAAGCCTCCAGGAAGAGGGCTTTCCTCCCCCAGACATGCACATCAGGGCCCGGCAGGCCTCCCTGGCAAAAGTCTAACCCGGATCCCTCAAGCCCTCTCTTCCTGCTGGGCCCTCAAAAGGGATGGAAAATAACAGCTCACCCCCTTTATACACAAGTCTCTTTGGAGACCAGTTGCTTAACACGGAGGAAACCTCCACACAAAAGCCTCTCAGGTAAATCCTTTCAGGTCCTTCACAGAGAGCCCAGAGGACCGCAGAGAAACGGCTCAGCCACCACGTGTGAGCAGGGCATGGTCTGGCTACTTCTTTGTTCAGTGATCTTGTGGTTCCAATTCTTATTGCAAGATCTTCAAAAATGTGTGGATCCACTTTTCACACCTGGCGAACAGTGAGTCTGTGGGGCATTTCTGGATGATCAAAGTGCTTTACCGTCAGGACTATGAAAGGCTGTGAAACTCATCCTGGTCTACAATCTCACCAGGAAACCTTCACACTTCCCCAGGCACAGTACTTGCTGAATGAATGAATAAATATATGATCCCAGTGATCCTCAAACCACCTTTTAAGAATGGTACTTGGGGCTTCCCTGGTGGCGCAGTGGTTGAGAGTCCGCCTGCCGATGCAGGGGACAAGGGTTCGTGCCCCGGTCCGGGAAGATCCCACATGCCGCGGAGCGGCTAGGCCCGTGAGCCATGGCCGCTGAGCCTGTGCATCCGAAGCCTGTGCTCCGCAACGGGAGAGGCCACAACAGTGAGAGGCCCGCGTACCGCAAAAAAAAAAAAAAAAAAAAAAGAATGGTACTTGAACCCCACTTACCAAAGAGGAAAGGAAGGCTCAGAAAGGTTACCAAGTTGCCCAAAGTAACAGTGACAGAATTAGAGACCATCAGAGCTAAAAGGGGCCTTTGAGTCGACCTAGTCCAACGCCTTCATTTTATAGACCAAAGAAGGGAGCATCTCGGAGCCCAGGTCCTGTCACTCCACCTACAGTGCTCTTCCTGTTATATTTCCTATTGAACTTCAATCCTTCAGCAGGTGTTACACTTTCAGGGACCTTACAACAGCCCTGGAAGCTGGGGGTTTTTTGATGAAATTTTGCTCCTCGTTTGTTTCATTACCATCTCCAACCACGGGCAGGCCCTCCTGGAGCCCAACCAGCCTCCCTTGCCTCACCCTCCCTCCTTCCCCGCAGGAAGGACTTTGAGCTGAACGCCCTCAATGCAAGGATTGAGGATGAGCAGGCCCTGGGCAGCCAGCTGCAGAAGAAGCTCAAAGAGCTTCAGGTAAGGTCCCTGGGCTGGTGCTCAGCCCCCCAACCCTCCTCCAGGCCGTTCTCTCCCAGCGTCACAGGCACTGGCTCTGTGTCTGTGAAGGGAGGTGCTGGGCCATCACAGTTCCCCTGTGGAGCACCTCGAGGAGGGCTGGCTGATCCAAGGATGACATAGGAAGAGATCTTGAAACACTCACGGGTCTGGGGACAGAAATCCCAGCTTCCTATATCAGCTGTGGTTCAGCTGGTGACTGTGGGTAGTCCACTGCCAATCTCTGGGTCTATATGTCCTCCCTTGTTCCCTGTGGCTTTTAAGGTCCCTTCAGCCCTGATGGTCTGTGACTTCAGTTCTTACCTCTAGAGTGAACGCTGTGTTGGGTCTTTAGTTGTCTGGTCAGACGAACGTGGCTCTCTCATTCCAACTTCTATTATTTTTGCCACAAAACTGCTTAAACTATCCCTGGAACACAGGTCTCTTTGTCCTTCTTCAAGAGCAAGCTTCAACCGCTTTCCTTCCAATAAAGACAATGTACAATGTTCCGGCCCAAACTCAGCTGTCCAAACCATCTCACCAAAATCCTGTTATTTCTACCTGTCCACTGGTGGAACTAAGCTGCCTGCTGTTCCAGACAGGCCAGGAGCCTTCTAGAGCCCTGGGGAGGGGGCTGTGATAGAGGGTTCAGGCGGTGGGTCTGAGGCCCCTGTACCCTGCCCAGGCGCGCATCGAGGAGCTGGAGGAAGAGCTGGAGGCCGAGCGCACTGCCCGGGCCAAGGTGGAGAAGCTGCGCTCAGACCTGTCCCGGGAGCTGGAGGAGATCAGTGAGCGGCTGGAGGAGGCCGGCGGGGCCACGTCCGTGCAGATTGAGATGAACAAGAAGCGCGAGGCTGAGTTTCAGAAGATGAGGCGGGACCTGGAGGAGGCCACGCTGCAGCACGAGGCCACGGCAGCCGCCCTGCGCAAGAAACACGCCGACAGCGTGGCCGAGCTGGGCGAGCAGATCGACAACCTGCAGCGCGTGAAGCAGAAGCTGGAGAAGGAGAAGAGCGAGTTCAAGCTGGAGCTGGACGACGTCACCTCCAACATGGAGCAGGTCATCAAGGCCAAGGTGGGCCTCTGCTCTCCTCTCCCCTCCTCCCATTCCCTCCACCTGCCTCCACTTTCTGTCCGTGCCTCCTCTCTCTTCTTTGATGGTTCAGCTTCCTGCTTCCCTTCTTTGACCCAGTTCTTGGACCCTTTTGTTCCTCCATGCCTTTCTCTTCCCTTCTCCTTTAATTGCATCACTCACACCCCTTCAGCACCCCCTACATAGATCGTATGACTCCCCTTCCTGTCTCAGGCTAACCTGGAGAAGATGTGCCGGACCCTGGAGGACCAGATGAACGAGCACCGAAGCAAGGCCGAGGAGACCCAGCGTTCTCTCAACGACCTCACCAGCCAGCGGGCGAAGCTGCAGACCGAGAATGGTGAGCCCCATCCTAGTCTCCCAACTTCCTGAGCCACCACAGGCTTGGGTGCACACACATATCTCTCCAGAGAATGGGACCTGAGGGTTAGGGGAGGGGTTGGGGGAGAGAGGACTGACTGACCTTTGAGAGTTGAGCGTGCCTCGGTGCCTCTCCAGGTGAGCTGTCCCGGCAGCTGGATGAGAAGGAGGCGCTGATCTCCCAGCTGACCCGGGGCAAGCTCACCTATACCCAGCAGCTGGAGGACCTCAAGAGGCAGCTGGAGGAGGAGGTTAAGGTGAGGCCTGGACTCAGGGCACTTGGTCCAGCATACTGGCTGGCCTCGCATCCACATCACTTTCTTTCCTAAGAATGAGGCTTGCCATCTACCCAGTATTTTCCCATTTTCCAAAAGGGATAATAGCCCAGACTCTACCACGCGCCTCCTTAATCTATTCCCCATGCGGAGGCCCTCTGTCTTTCTGCTGCTGTCTCTGGAGGGCATGAAGTAAGGGTGCCCAGGTCGGGGGGAAGCGAGGTGAGGAAATAAACTAGGGAGATGTGATGGCCTTCACTGGGTATAGGTATGGGATGCAGAAACTGTACAAGTGGTCCTGGGATTAGCAGAGCAAGCTGAAAACTGCAGAAAGAAACTCCACTGGTTCCTGAAATTCTTAGCACTTTGCTGGGCTCATGAAAAAGGGAAACGACTATGACTTTTAAAAAAGGCCAGGTCTCAAATCCTAACCTGCCTCTTAGAGCTTGGTGACCTTGGGGAAATCAACAAACCTCTGTGAGCCTCCGTCTCCTTCCCTGTAAAACAGGGGTGAGGATGATAACGCCTGCTGCCGTGAGGAGCACGGGGGGGACGGGCAGGAAGCATTTTGTAAATAGCGCAGTGCTGTACGGACTTTCTTTGCTTATAGTACTTAGTAAACTGTTCCAGGCCCACTAGGGATTTAGAGACAGGTGAGGCCACTAGGGTGTTAGTGCTGAAATTTAGGGTGAGGAGACGGGCAGGAACTGGAGTTGCATCACAGGGAAAGCTGAGCCCGCCTCCCGGTGCCGCCCCTCCCAGGCGAAGAATGCCCTGGCCCACGCGCTGCAGTCAGCCCGGCACGACTGTGACCTGCTGCGGGAGCAATACGAGGAGGAGACGGAGGCCAAGGCCGAGCTGCAGCGCGTCCTGTCCAAGGCCAACTCGGAGGTGGCCCAGTGGAGGACCAAGTATGAGACGGACGCCATCCAGAGGACCGAGGAGCTGGAGGAGGCCAAGTGAGTCCCGGGCGGCCTGCCTCTGGCTGAGGCCCCTGTGAGGGTAGGATGCAGCCCAGCCCACTCCTCAGTGGGTCTGGCCCAGGGGATGGATGCTTAGCTGTGTTTTGACCACACAGAGGACCCTGCCCTGGCCCCACCTCCTTCTCCTCTCAGGGAAGCTTTTTGCTCGCGTTATGTTTCTCATCCGAATATAAGACGAACAAAAGGTTTGTCTGAGGGCAGAGCGCTCCCACCTGGGGCAGGGTGCCATGGCAGGGGAGATGGGGGCGCTCAGAGCCCATGTGTCCTCCGTGTCTGCAGCCTAGAGCCTAGGGATGCCTCGCAAAGGGCCCTCCGGGTGCTGTGGGTCTTCACACCTCCCAGAACCTCTGCCTGCCCCGTTCTCAGCCCCTGGGCCTGTCCTCAGGTTTCTCCAACAATGCTTCTGAGTTTTCAAAGACTGTTTTCTACAAGCCTCACAATGTGTACCCTTGTCCAAATCCACACCCTCCATCCTCCCCACCCTCTCCCACCACTACCCCCCTTCCCCCAACACGGGCAGGAAGAAGCTGGCCCAGAGGCTGCAGGACGCCGAGGAGGCCGTCGAGGCCGTCAACGCCAAGTGCTCCTCGCTGGAGAAGACCAAGCACCGGCTGCAGAATGAGATCGAAGACCTGATGGTGGACGTGGAGCGCTCCAACGCGGCCGCCGCGGCCCTGGACAAGAAGCAGAGGAACTTCGACAAGGTGGGCCCAGGCTGGGGACTCGCAGCCAGGGGCCAGAGCAGGCGGGCAGGCGGGAGTCAGGAACGTCCTCCCAGGAGGCAGAGGCTGGGAGGAGGCTGAGCCCAGGAGAGGGGCCTGGGCGCCCCTGGACGTGGGGCTGGGGCTGCCCGGTGAGCCGCGTCCCGTCCCCGCAGATCCTGGCCGAGTGGAAGCAGAAGTACGAGGAGTCGCAGTCGGAGCTGGAGTCCTCGCAGAAGGAGGCGCGCTCCCTCAGCACCGAGCTCTTCAAGCTCAAGAACGCCTACGAGGAGTCCCTGGAGCACCTGGAGACCTTCAAACGGGAGAACAAGAACCTGCAGGGTGCGGGCCCAGGCCGGGGGCGGGGGCGGGGCAGGGAGGGTCCGCACGTGGCGCCACCCAGCGGCTCCTAGAGGCGTGCCCCCCGTTGGAGCCCGGCTGCCCCCAGCTGAGCGGCCCGCCCCTCCCACAGAGGAGATCTCCGACCTGACCGAGCAGCTGGGCTCCAGTGGAAAGACCATCCACGAGTTGGAGAAGGTCCGCAAGCAGCTGGAGGCTGAGAAGCTGGAGCTGCAGGCGGCCCTGGAGGAGGCCGAGGTGCGCACACAGGGGTAGGGGGTGCGCAAGGGGTGGGAGAAGAAGCTGAGCTCTAGGCTGTGGTCCCTGTTCTCATCTCCCTTTGTTTTTGTTCACTGCTCAATTCTCAGAGCCTAGAACAGTGCCTGGCACATAGTAGGCACTCAACAAATATTGTGGAATGAATGAATGAACCCGGTCACTCAGTTCCCTTCACACAAACATTTTACCTATTACATCTTAGACAAGATTTCCTGTTTCACTCCCCCACCCCCCTTCCATCTCTGCCTCCCTCTTCGGGTTTTTACATTCTGTGCCTGATTGCCTCGGTTTCCTTGGCAACACCACTCTCTTCATTTTCCTCTTTGTCTTCATAGCTTGCTCTCCTCTGTGAGAGCCTGAATCACCTTCTCTTAGGCCTTTTTCTTTCTTTCTTTCAAATTCTCTTTTCTTCTTCCTCCTTCTGCTTCTTTGACTGAACCACTTACACCACTCTTGAACTCACTTTGTATCCACGATTCATGGACAGACCCCTGCCCCCATCCTGTTCCCTGACTTCCTCGGACCCTCTCTCCCCACCCCACTCCAGGCCTCCCTGGAGCACGAGGAGGGCAAGATCCTGCGGGCCCAGCTGGAGTTCAACCAGATCAAGGCAGAGATGGAGCGGAAGCTGGCAGAGAAGGACGAGGAGATGGAGCAGGCGAAGCGCAACCACCTGCGGGTGGTGGACTCCCTGCAGACCTCCCTGGACGCAGAGACGCGCAGCCGCAACGAGGCCCTGCGGGTGAAGAAGAAGATGGAGGGCGACCTCAACGAGATGGAGATCCAGCTCAGCCACGCCAACCGCGTGGCCGCCGAGGCCCAGAAGCAAGTGAAGAGCCTCCAGAGCTTGCTGAAGGTACCTGGTGACTCTTGGAAGCAGGAAGTCACCTCACCCAGAGAGGGGCAGTGGCCGAGTTGGGGGGTGGCGTCCCATCACAGCACCAGATCCCTCCTGCCCCGGGGCCGTCACAGGCACCTCCCACAGGTCCCACCTGAGCCACCGCCAGGGGCTCTCCGCAGCATCCAGTTCAGCTGACGGCCTCCTGATGGGCCAGAGCCCAGCTGCCTCTCTCACGCCCACTCTCGTGATGCGCAGGACACCCAGATCCAGCTGGATGACGCGGTCCGTGCCAACGATGACCTGAAGGAGAACATCGCCATCGTGGAGCGGCGCAACAACCTGCTGCAGGCCGAGCTGGAGGAGCTGCGGGCCGTGGTGGAGCAGACGGAGCGGTCCCGGAAGCTGGCCGAGCAGGAGCTGATCGAGACCAGCGAGCGGGTGCAGCTGCTGCACTCCCAGGTGAGAGGCCAGGAGAAACCTGCCGAGCAGCAGAGCCAGGACACCTAGCGATGCTCTGAATCAGATGGCCTGAGAAAGCATATGTCCAAGCACATGGATCATAAATTATTTCATCTCTGGGACCAGCTCGCCTCTGTTGGTCATGGCTGCGGAACCACAACCTTGAGAAAGGGGTCTACACTTAAAAGCTAAGAGTGTCATGGTGGATTGGTGGTGCCTGGCAAAATCACAAATCTGGGAGTCGTGGAATGCACGCTGTTATGTGATATCCTACCTCTAGAAGACAGCCAGCCTCAGCTTGCTGTATTAAAATGGGACTTTTGGGCTTCCCTGGTGGCGTAGTGGTTGAGAGTCCGCCTGCCGATGCAGGGGACACGGGTTCGTGCCCCGGTCCGGGAAGATCCCACATGCCGCGGAGCGGCTGGGCCCCGGAGCCACGGCCGCTAAGCCTGCACGTCCGGAGCCTGTGCTCCGCAACGGGAGAGGCCACAACAGTGAGAGGCCCATGTACCGAAAATAAATAAATAAATAAATAAAATGGGACTTTTGGAGTTGAAAGAAGCACAACTGCATCTACTTGCAAACCAAATTCTCCACAGAACACCATTTTTCTGCAATCCCATACACACTGTTTTCAGCTATACTCGGTAATGAGTTTTTACGTCCATCTCACTGCACTGCCCTGTGGAGTTTTGTTCTGTAATCTAGTACATATGGGAATGACATCACCCACGGATGTGGTCCTCTCTTCCTTACCCCACTCCTTCTATAACTATAATCGCTTCCAGGATACAGTCCCTTTAACCAAGTTTCTCCCATTTTCCTTGGAATATTTTCATCCTCCTGCACAGACGTGTTACTACAGAGCTCAGGAGTAGAACAACAGACCCTTTCCTGCTTGAAGTCTTTCTTCAGAGCCGAGTCCCTTTAGATATAATGTCTAGAATATACCTATTTTCATAGGAAAAGAGAAAGCAGGTGCAAAACAAGGAAAATACTAAGAACAAGACATGTTTTTAAAAAATGACCAGTTCTAATTTTCTCTGGGTAAAAGTGTAGAATCAGGCAGCAAAGCATACATTCAATAGTTTTCTTTGCCTTTATCTAGAACACCAGCCTCATCAACCAGAAGAAGAAGATGGAGGCAGACCTGTCCCAGCTTCAGGGCGAAGTGGAGGAGGCAGTGCAGGAGTGCAGGAACGCCGAGGAGAAGGCCAAGAAGGCCATCACGGATGTGAGTGACCGCTCCCCTCAAAAGACTCGAACCAGGCCTGTGGGTCCAGGCCAGGCCACTGTGCTGTAACAGCAGTGACTCTGCCACTCTGTGGGTTTGAGGGCCTCAGGGAGCAAACGGCAGGATGGGAAAGAGGTGATCCTTAATGGGAAAGAAGAGGCCCCGGGGTCCTGTTCTTTTACGCTCTCTGCCGTGCACAGGCCGCCATGATGGCGGAGGAGCTGAAGAAGGAGCAGGACACCAGCGCGCACCTGGAACGCATGAAGAAGAACATGGAGCAGACCATCAAGGACCTGCAGCACCGGCTGGACGAGGCCGAGCAGATCGCCCTCAAGGGCGGCAAGAAGCAGCTGCAGAAGCTGGAGGCCCGGGTGCGGGAGCTGGAGAATGAGCTGGAAGCCGAGCAGAAGCGCAATGCAGAGTCGATCAAGGGCATGAGGAAGAGTGAGCGTCGCATCAAGGAGCTCACCTACCAGGTGCGGGCGTGGCAGCTGCTCTGGGGCCAGGGCCTCTGCATTATGGCATGAAACCAGGGTGACAGCCACCCCAGAGGGATGAAGTGTTCTCTCTTAGCCTCTTACAGGTCAAGGAGTGAGAGTACAGCCCCTGGCTGCCCTGTTTCTACCTCTGCCTGACCCTGTTCTGCCCTGAGTGTCCCCTGGCTCAGAGGGCAGTCTCTGAGCCCTTGGCCTTCAAGTTCCACCTCAGCATTCCCCCTCAGCCTTTCCCCTTCAGACACCAGAGCTCGAGCTAGAGCTCACCCTGCACAGATTACCAGAAAGCAAATATGTAGCCAAACCTTAGCCTGGCGTCATCACCACCAAAAAACACCAAACCATTTAAACGAATCTCAGAACTTTTCGGTTACTCAGGGAAGTGTAGACTTTAGCTCTTATGGTGTTTTCTAGAATCAGACTGTCAATCAGATTTTCTTTCCATTCCAATCCAGAGATTCGCCATCCCTCTATGCATACTTGTCCTTAACCTAGATCAAGTCAATGTCATTTCCCAGCAGCCCAGGAAACCCCGTCAGGCCTGCAGTCCCAGAGTTCCTGCCAGCACACGCTGGGTTCTAGAAACAGGGGGCTTACTCTCCATGGGCCCCCAGGACCCCCCAGGACCCCCCAGGGCCTGTGCACACACACAGTTTTGTGTGCAATTTCAGGGAGCCCATCCGCTCCCTAGACTCTTTCTTGGTACAAACCATTAAAAGTATTCATACCTTTTTGGGTAAGAAATTGTGAGGGGAACTCAAGTGTTTGGTGAGGATCCAGGAGTTGAAATGGGTCAGGATATTGCATTCAGGGTAAAGCCGATGAGTGGGGAAGGGGCTGCAGTGCTTCCCATGACCATGCCGTACTCACTTCTGCCCGACCCCCAGACGGAGGAGGACAGGAAGAACCTGCTGCGGCTGCAGGACCTGGTGGACAAGCTGCAGCTGAAGGTCAAGGCCTACAAGCGCCAGGCCGAGGAGGCGGTGAGTGACCCCGATGGGGCCCAGGCCTGGAGGAGGGGACAAGGAGCCGGCCCCCAGGCTGGGAGTCTAATGATCCCTGGCTCCTCTCGCCTCATCCCCCCGTCCCCCCGAACCCCCGCAGGAGGAACAGGCCAACACCAACCTGTCCAAGTTCCGCAAGGTGCAGCACGAGCTGGATGAGGCAGAGGAGCGGGCGGACATCGCCGAGTCCCAGGTCAACAAGCTGCGGGCCAAGAGCCGCGACATCGGCGCCAAGGTGGGTTTCCCGCATGGCAGCGCCCACACACACATCGGTCCCCCTCAGACAGAGCCCCTCGCCCCAGCATCCCTCCCCTTCATTCACCCCCACAGCTGAACCCCACGACCCCAGAGGCGGGGTAACTCAGTCCTCCACGATTTCTAGGCTTCTTCCCATTCTGACTACCAATGATTTTGTGAATCCCAGCCCTAGGGTGGTCAGCAAAGACCCCAACTGATAGACACCTAGTGTGTCCCAATTTCCCCCAACTGCTATTTCTACTTCTCTTCCAGCTAGTTTAGGCCTTCAACCTTGTAATTCCAACCTAAGGTGCACCTCCCAGAGGACCCCTTGTCCTCACCCAGGAAGCATCCCTCCAGCTGACCCCAGAGCCCTACCCTCCAGGACTTGCCCTCCACACTGACCCCTAGGACCCATCTCCCACCACCAGGGGGCCTCCCTCAGGCCACACGGTGGTCCTGCCCCCATCGGTGCCCATCTCCCCTTTGTTGCCTGTGCCCATCCCTGCCCAACACCCACCTCTCCGGAGCTAGTTTGGACTTTGTTTCCTTTCCAAAGGGCTTGAACGAGGAGTAGCTGTGCCACATCTCCTTGATCTGCCCCGTCCTGAGGGTGCAACGAAGCTCCCAGTCCTGGAGCCTGGAGAGCAGCCCCTTTGGAGGAAGCAGAATAAAGCAATTTTCCTTGAAGTGAGATCCTGCCTCTAGACTTTTCTTCGCAGTCTGCCAGCCACAGGAACACAGGGACATGGACGCGGGGTGGGGGTGGGTGCTCCGGAGGAGGAGTCCAGACCCAAGAGGCCTCCCTAGGGAGCCTGTGAGGCTCTGAGCATCCTGGTGCAGCCCTGCCAGGTGCTCCCCTTCACTTCCTCCTCAGCAGGCGACACCTCTCCTGCCAGCCCTCTCCCTGGCCCAGAGACCCTGGGAGGTAAAGGAGATTTAGGGAGGCCCTTAAGGCTCTCCTAGAGCAAGTGAGCCCACCTGCATGGCCCTACACCCCAAATCTGATCAACACGACCCTCACCTCTGACAATACTGAAGCTGGGCTGTGGGGAGGAGGTTTGGTGTGTAAGGGTGCCCCCTGAGGCATGACCCACTTGGGCAGGTGGGCCCCCAGCCCCCGTCCGCGGCAGGTATCTGAGGGACACAAGGACTTGCATCCACAGCCCACCCCCTTCCAGACACGGCCTCCATGGTCTCCAACCACCTCCCCACCACGACCAGGAGAACTGTACCCTAGCCCACCTTCCTCTCCTCCTCACCTCCTCCCGGGGCCTGGCCCTTGGTCCAAGGCACTCCATTCGTCTCCCTCGTTACTTCCCACGGTAGCTTCCGTTCCCGAGACCCTCCTCGTCTGGTCTTGCTGGAAGACGGGGTCCTTTGGCCCATTTAAAGCAGGCCACCTGGAGGGGAGGCAGGCAGAGGAGGGATTGGGGAGAGTCACGTGTGAGCAGGACCCTGGGGAAGGGAGGGGAGGGAATGGGTTGCCGGAGGGCTGGAAAATGGAGGAAGGAGCAGGCTCCCCTCCACCTAAACAAGCCTAGCTCCCCTGGAGTCGCTGCCACACCTGGGCTGCTCAGGGAAGGCCTGGGACTATGGGCCACAGAGGGCAGGGGCTTGGGAGGCCCTGGCCTGAATCTCCCCCATGCACCACACACAGCCATTCTGGGCTCTGAGCTCCCAATGCAGCAGCTGGGAAGAAGGGAATGCCAGTATTAGAGAATGGGAGGAGAGGGAGAGGGGAGAAGGGGAGTAGGGAAGGAAAAAGGCAAGACCTGGGCTTCCCTGGTGGCGCAGTGGTTGAGAGTCCGCCTGCCGATGCAGGGGACACGGGTTCGTGCCCCGGTCCGGGAGGATCCCACGTGCCGCAGAGCGGCTGGGCCCGTGAGCCGTGGCCGCTGGGCCTGCGCGTCAGGGGCCTGTGCTCCGCGGCGGGAGAGGCCGCAGCAGTGAGAGGCCTGCGTACCGCAAAAAAACAAACAAAAAAAACCACAAAAAAACCAAAGGCAAGACCTGAGGAGTGGGGCAGTGGAGAGAGAAGGAGAGGGCTCAAAAACCTGGAGGACGGTGACCAGGGAAACCAACAGAGAGAAAAGATAGAGGAAGTGCTGTGTCCTCTCCTCACATCCTCCTCCACTCTCCTCGCCTAGCCCTGCTCCTCTTCCTAGGAAGGACCTGGAGAGCAATGAGGAGATAAGTGAAGGAAAGAGAGGGACACACTTGAAATGGGAGACGCAGGGGATGCCCAGAGAATCCAGGCTCCCAGAGCAGAGGAGAGAGGCTGAGGAACAGCCAGAGACTGGGCAGCAGACCGGGGGATGGGGGGCGGTTGACAGGGCTGGCAGCCGAGCCACAGAAGGAGGGTGCCGAGAGAGGATTGGAGAGGAGACAGGGAGGGTGAGCCTTGGATCAAGAAGCTGGGAGAGCGAGGTGGGGCGGTACTGGGCAAAGGAGAGAATTCTGGGTCACCTTCAGATGCAAGCAAAATCAGGAAAGTGGAGAACAGGTTAGAGAGAAGCGGATGAAGACCCTGGAGCAGGGTGTGGAGGCAGAGATGAGACAGGCAGAGAGCAAGCCGAGGTGGGCTTAGAGAAGGCAGAGACTTATGGAAATGCAGGCATGTCAGACCCCGCGATGGGCAGAAACGTGGTGCGAGGGAGAATCAGAGGCCAGGCCCAACTTTGAGACAGGGAACCAGGAAGAGGGAAAGGGAGGCAGACATACAGGGAGCCAGGCACAAGAGGGGCAACCCGGTGCCAAGGCTAGCCCTGCCTCCGCGTCCCCTTCCCTGTGGCAGGAGTCTCCATCCCGTGCCCTCACTGGCCAGGACTTCTAGCAGAATGAGGAGTTGCTCTAGGAGGCAGTGGAGGGAGGACGGAGAGCAGGGATGGATGTGAGAGCTGGGGAGAGAAGGGGACCTAGGAAAGGGAGAGAAGGGCAAACCAGACCAGATGGGAAGCAGAGCCCTGGGACCAATTTAACCCCTCCCCTCCTCCTCCTTCCACAGGAGACAGTGGGAACTGCCTGCCTACCCCTCACCCCCACTCCACCTGTACCCAGTCTGGCCTGCTCAGGACAGAGGGTTCCCTGAGGACAAAGCCTAGTCTTTGTCATCTGGGCCTGACCCAGCCTGACCTGGTGTTCTCAGCCCCTTATCACGTCCCCGTGGCAATGGGAACCAGGCAGTGGCGCACTGGGCCACAGGCTGACCCCCAGCTTGCATGCTAGGTCCTCCAGTGACCTAGAGCTGGGGACAAGTAGCTTGCATCCCCTGGGGGAACAATTTGGCATATGTACCTGCCGGAGGCGGGAATGTGGGGTTGATTCAGGTCCCCCCAAGGACACTGGATATGGAGTACGGGTTCCCTGCAGACAGATGTATCCCTGAGTCCATTAATGGGGTGGTGGAGGGTCCTAAGGAGTTGGCGCATTGGGGGAGAGACCACATATTTGGTGGAAAGCAGAGAAGTTGACCCCTGTCCGTCCTACCCACCTCCCCACTCTAGAGCTATATTGAGAGGTGACAGGAGATGGTTTGGGAGGGGCAGCTGGGAGAGCGTTCCTGGGTGTGAGGGTGTAGGGCAAGCCAGGGCAGGGGAGTCTGGCTTTGTTTCCTGCACACAATGTCCACTTAGTCATAACAGGCATGGCCTGTTGAAGACCTGACACCTACCGCCTCTGAGAGACAGCATCACTGGAGGCTGGGGAGGGGGGCCCTGAGGGCCTGGGGCGCTGGGGGACACCCATGAAGATGGATGTGTGAGTATGAGCCCCACGACGGTCGGGAGGGAGCGCTGGGGTTCTACCTGGGGAGGGGGAGCAGACGGCAGAGCCCCGCCCCTGCCCTGCAGAACGCAGAGCTTGGGGCCCAGCTCCTGTAAATCCCTGGGGCGGCCAGGACCCCAGCCAGCCTCAGCAGCACCTGCACCCTCTGGCAGCCCAGAGAGGCGGAAGGGAGTAGCCCCCACCCCCTCCCGCCTCAGGCCCTGGGATTAACGCCTCTTGCCCCTCCCCACCCTACCCCGCCCCTCACCGGGAGCAGAGGGTGGCAGAGGAGGGGTAAAAGCTTATGTGTGCAAATGTGTGTTTCAGTGTGCATAAAAGCAAGAAGGAAAATCTGCAGACTTAAGTGTGTAAGTGTGAAATATCTGTACGCGTGTGTTTAAGAATGGGCACGGACCCATGGTGGCCAAGGCCATGTGTGAGGGTGCTGGACTGTGGGTCTGGGTGCGAATCTGCTTTGGTGGCGTGGGGAAATCCCTTTCCCTGTTTGAGCGGTTAGACAGTGGTCACTGTATCAGGAGCAGCAGGGGAGGGGCTGGGGGCTCCAGATGTGTCCCCCGAGTAATGCAGCCTCACGTTCCCAGGAGGACACCTGCCTGCAGACTTGGGGATCAGAAGGAAACCAGGACCGCACAGAGAGGACAGCCTGGCAATTCTTTTCCTGACAAAAGGAAACTGAGTCAAGGATCTGGGAAGTAGAGCCCCTCCCTGGGCATCCTGGCTCCGGCTGCCAGTCCCCAGCACCATGGGACTCCAGGTCCAGAGAGAGTGGGGAGTTGCTCCCAGCCTGGGCTGTGTGAGGACAGGCTGGGGAGGAAAGGAGGGAGGGGAGCCCGTGGTTGGGGGCAGGGGACAAGCATCTGGCCTGCAGGAGAAGGTGGCCCTCACCAAGAGTGCTCAACTCACCCTTCAGGTTAAAAATAACCAAGGTAAGGGCCTGGTGGTGCCGGGGGGGGGGGTGGGGGGGGTGGGGGGGGTGGGGGGGGGGGTGGGGGGGGTGGGGGGGTGTGAGAAGTCCTGTCTTCCCACTATCTGCCCATCAGTCCTTTGGAGGGGAGGAATGTGCCCAAGGACTAAAAAAAGGCCCTGGAGCCAGAGGGGCTAGGGCGACAGACCTTTCATGGGCAAATCTGGAGGCCCTCTTGTCCTCTTGTCACCTCCAGAGCCAAGGGATCAAGGGAGGAGGGGCCGGGAGGGGAGAGAGGTGGGAGGGAGGGTCCCTAGGGAAGGACTCCAAATTTAGGCAGTGGGTGGGTGCAGCAGGATATAAAGGATCATGCTCTAGGGACAGACTGACACTCCTCTGAGCCAGGTAAGATGGGGTTTGGGTGGGAGCTCCGTAGCTAGCCCTCAGAGCCCCCAACTTGAGGAGAACGGGGGTGCAGGTCAGTCGGAGGCCCAAGGGTTCTGCTAAAACTGACTTTCTCCAGCCCTGGGACGTTTCCACTGACAGAGGGGAGGTTCCAAGGGGAAAACCAGAAACCTCTTTTCTTCTCCCATCTGCATTTCTTTCCCTGCATCTGTCCTCTCCTGCTTTCTGTGTCCTGCGTGTGCTTTCTCCATGTCTGTCCCTCCTAGGACGGCTTCCCTCTCTTTGTCCAATTTTATTTTGCCTCTTGGTCTTTGTCAGTACTTGTCACTATCATACTTCTTTGTCTGTCTCTCCTCCCGCCCTTCACAGCTGCGTGTTCTAATCTCCTTGCCTCTCTGTTTCCAACTCGTATTCCACATCCCACTCCTCTCACTCTTACTAGCTCTGCATCCTTTCTTTCCTGTCTCCCTGCCTCTCATCTGCCCGACTGCCCATGTCGGTCTGTCCCACTCGGCTGGCTCTCGGTTTAGCTTCCCGGCTTACTTCTCCCCACGGGGCTACCTCCGTTGTTCCTCATTCTCCTTGTCCGTTCTTCCCTCTGCCTGGCTGTACCTCTGTGGCTCCGCCCATGGTCCAGAGTCTCCAGGATTCTCTGTGAAGAGATCGCCGGGTGAGAACCACCCCAATTTTCTCCTGGAAGCCAGGTTGCTGCTCTCCTCTGAGCAGCTCAGCACCTCGCCTTAGCAAACGCTAGCCAATTCCACCCCACGCAGACCCCTCACAGATTCTCCCTCAGCTTCACGTCAGAGGGCAAGGGAAGCAGAACCCGAGTTGGGGAGGGCTGGACCCAGGCCAGGTAGGGAGGTGAGACTGATAGGACCCAGGTGGTGAGGGGGTGGGGCAGAGAGTCAGGGGCAGAGGGCAATGCCACCCACTGAGGCCTGGGCCCTCCTGTCTCAGCCGCAGAGGAGGGACAGGATGACCGATGCCCAGATGGCCGATTTCGGGGCGGCGGCCCAGTACCTCCGCAAGTCAGAGAAGGAGCGTCTAGAGGCCCAGACCCGGCCTTTCGACATCCGCACTGAGTGCTTCGTGCCGGATGACAAGGAAGAGTTTGTCAAGGCCAAGATCTTGTCCCGGGAGGGAGGCAAGGTCACTGCCGAGACGGAGAACGGCAAGGTGCGTGGGGCACAGCACGGGGTGGTGGGTGCAGGGTGGAGCCACATGCAGTGGGAGCTGAGGGGCTCTGGAGAAGAGCCAAAGCCAGTGGGGGTGCTGGATGAGCCCCCTCGAGAAGCCCAGCATCTGAGTAAGAACTGACCTTTCTTGTTAGGTCTGAGCAGGGGTAACGAGGCCCCACGCCAGCCCGTTGCCAGAGAGGATGCTGGCGGCCAAAAACCTCAGCTGGTTTCCTCTTCAGAGGGGACTTGTAGATAAAGAGGGCATAGACACAGCATCAAATGAAGCGCCCTTCTCAAACCTGCGTCCCTCCATTCTGCCTCAGTTTCCTCCATGAACCCAGTCTCCCCAGTCCTCCCCAGCCATACCAAGAGCAAACTTTTACCGATGAACGCAAAGAGCAGGAACTCTTGAGTGGAATGTTCAGTCCAGAGCTGACGACTGGCACTCAGAAATCCACAGTCCTTGTCCCTCGTGCCGGCCACGAGAACTGCCACTGGTCAGCAGCAGTGGCTCAGAACCTCTGGGGACTTTGACCCTGAACCCAGCTCTGCCACTAGCAGCCACCATGCTGGCAAATCATTTAGTTATTCGATCCACAGCTTTCTCCGCTGTAAAAAATGCTGGAATACCTACTTGCAGGTTCTCATGATGTCAGGGCACGGCAAACTGACCAGTGGAGATCGAACCATTTGACAGTGACCAATGAAGAGTGTAGGGTAGATGGATGAGATGTTTTTCTGTTAGTGGCAAGGTTTGCCCTGAGCAATTGATGCCCTGAAGTACTGCCCCCAGGAGTCAGGGTAAGGTGTGTGTGCACAGGCCAGAGAGTGGCCAGCCCTAGACAATTAAGCAGGGACTGAAAGGTGATGCTCATGGGCACAGGGTCTGGGGAACTGGCAAGACACAGGGACTCTAGGACAGTCTCTAGAAAGGGCGAGACAGTGGGCAGGTAAATTATCTGGTGTCATGGGAAGCTATGGACTAGGGCCCAGGCACTGGTGAGAGAAGAGCTAGGGGAACGAGGCCAGGTCACAGCCTGTACTCTGGGAGGAGGTAAGTGGGCAAGGCTGGCAAGGGTCCTGGTGGGAGTGTGGTCACCCCTGTCTTACTGCCGCACCCCCTCCCCAGACGGTGACCGTGAAGGAGGACCAGGTGTTGCAGCAGAACCCGCCCAAGTTCGACAAGATTGAGGACATGGCCATGCTGACCTTCCTGCACGAGCCTGCAGTGCTTTTCAACCTCAAGGAGCGCTACGCAGCCTGGATGATCTACGTGAGTGTGTCCTGCACACGGCGGGCAGCCTGTCCTGCACAGAGTTCAAAGTAGGCCGGGGCGATTCTCTCACGGGGAGGGGGTTGGAACGCTCCCAAAGGGCTCTCTGCCCCTATCCCATCCCTGGTCAGCTGCAGGAAGAGAGGAGCCAGCTGGGCTGACCACGGACTCTTCTGCCTGTCACCACTGCCCATCCCAGGCTCTCCCTTCCAACTTCTCATGACTGCCCTATCTCCCATTTCAGACCTACTCGGGCCTCTTCTGCGTCACTGTCAACCCCTACAAGTGGCTGCCGGTGTACAACGCCGAGGTGGTGGCTGCCTACCGGGGCAAGAAGAGGAGCGAGGCGCCGCCCCATATCTTCTCCATCTCCGACAACGCCTACCAGTACATGCTGACAGGTGGGCTGGCTGCTCTGACCTGTGGCCCCTCAGCCCCACACCCGTGGACCTGGGCCCTCAGCCCTGACCCCATTGCCTCTGCTCTTTTCTCTTCCAGATCGGGAGAACCAGTCAATCCTCATCACGTGAGCAAACACCATCCACCCACAGAGGGGCGTGGGCTGGGGGGGACCCAGGCTGATTCCTGGGGGTGATGGGGTGGGGAGGAAAGGTTTAAGGCGGAGACTGCAAGGAACTGGGCTCTCCGAGGAGTGCCGGAGTGACCTACAGTGCTGGGCAGACTCTGCAGGGAGCTGGGCCCCGGGGGAGGAGATTAGATGGCTGGGACTCTGAGAGAGGAGGGTGCAGTGCTGAACTTTGAATGGAGGACGGTGGGAATCTGGGTTCTGATGGGTCCCTGTTGCCCCCAGCGGAGAATCTGGGGCAGGGAAGACTGTGAACACGAAACGTGTCATCCAGTACTTTGCCAGCATCGCAGCCATAGGTGACCGTGGCAAGAAGGACAACGTCAATGCAACCAAGGTGCCGGGTGGGCCACAGGCTCGGCAGAGGGGGACCGGGGGGTGAGCTGACCAGATGACCCTTAGCCCTGCCCTGGGAAACACTGTGGACTGCACCCCTGAGCTCAAGACCTACCTGGCAGGAGACACACACTCTGAGGGTCTGAATATGACCCGTTGGAGCTGCAGACCCCCCAGCAGTCCATCCGGCCACACCCCCGGCCTCCCCACCACCACCTGGAGGTGGACTGGAGATGCAGCCCCACGCTCTGCTCCCTCTGCAGGGCACCCTGGAGGACCAGATCATCCAGGCCAACCCCGCCCTGGAGGCCTTCGGCAATGCCAAGACGGTCCGGAACGACAACTCCTCCCGCTTCGTGAGTGCACCTGACCACTGCCAACTGGCCTCATGCGGCCTCGACAAAAAAAGGGGGGTGCAGTTTTGCCAACAGTCACCCCACCTGGTTGATTGTCCTGCATTTGGTTTTGGGATATCAAATAACACACACACACACACACACACACACACACACACACACACACACACTCCAAACCCTCCCCACTCAGCCTGGCCCCCGAGTGCTGGGAACTCAAGAAAAGAGACCCAGAGCTACCACAGCTGTTCCAGAGCCGAGTAACAGGGCTGATTTGGGTCACAGTCTAGATTTTCCTTACGACTGTTTCCAAAGCTCTTCCACACCGGAAGTGGAAAGAGAGCGTGGGCGTTGGAGCCGATTCCCCAGCATTCCATCTGCCCAGTAAGTCCCCACACCTCTCTGAGCCCCAGTTCCTTCATCAGTGAGACAGAGGTAGTAGTAGCTACCTTGCTGGTTATTGGGAAGATTACAAGAGATCATATCAGAGGTACAAACAGGACAGATTCTATCAGTGCTCATTCCTGTGTCATTTCTTTCTTTTTTAAAAAAATATTTATTTATTTGGCTGAGCTGGGTCTTTAGTTGTGGCAAGTGGGATCTTCATTGTGGCATGCGGGATCTCTAGTTGTGGTGTGCAGGATCTATTAATAGTTCCCTGACCAGTGATTGAATGTGGGCTCCCTGCATTGGGAGAGCAGAGTCCTAACAGCTGGACCACTAGGGAAGTCCCCTCCTGTGTCGTTTCTGCTCAGAGATCCCTGGGTGGCATGTGGGGATGGGCATCCTCTTCCCTGTTTTACTGATACTAAACTGGGATTCCAAAGAAGTCATTTACATTTCCAGAACCGTCCAGGGCATTCTGGGTTGCGATGAGGTCCAGGATCTCCATGCGTCTCTTCTGGCCAGTTCTCTCACTCTTTGTCCCATCTGCCCCCAGGGGAAATTCATCAGGATCCACTTTGGAGCCACTGGAAAGTTGGCTTCTGCAGACATAGAAACCTGTGAGTACGTGGGGAGCGCTGCCCACACCTCTGGGTCCTCCACCTCTGCCTTCATTCCCGCCGGATGCCCCACCTCAACATTTCCCCTCCATCTTCTGTCTCTGTCTACATTTGCCTCTTGGCTTTAGAATTCTTCTTCCTTTAAACCGTATCTTTCCCCGGGCTCTCTCCACTTGCCATGAGAGCCCTTCTCCCCTGACCTCCATCCTGTTGCTGGCTTGGCTTTTTCCCTCCTTACCTGCCTCCCCGCCTTTCCTCACTTCAGATCTCCTGGAGAAGTCCCGGGTGATCTTCCAGCTGAAGGCTGAGAGGAACTACCACATCTTCTACCAGATCCTGTCCAACAAGAAGCCAGAGCTGCTGGGTGAGCCCAGCCCAATGGTCCTGCTGCCCCCAGCGCCCTCCGCAAGCCCGCCTGTGCAGGGCAGATCCCTCCTCCTCACCCGTCCCGCCAGACTTCTCACCCCCCCTCCTTCCATCTGCCCATTGCCTTTCTCTTCCTCCCTCACCTTGGACTCCCCTGTGTCAATTCTTGCCTCCCTTTCCACCCTTCCTTGCTGCTTTACTCCTTCTCCTCTGCATTTGCCTCCCCTTCTCCCACCTGTCATTCGCCCACCATCCTCCCACCCTGGGTCCTCGCCGCCCACTTTTCCTTTTCTTCTGGGCCCTCCCCTTGGTCCTTGCTGACGGTCCTCCTCTCTACCTGCTCCCGCTCTTTCCTTCATCCCACCCCTGCCCCTCACCGTGCCCCCTCCCACCCCCTTGTCCCCTGCCCTGTCCCACGCCTGGACAGACATGCTGCTGGTCACCAACAACCCCTACGACTACGCCTTCGTGTCTCAGGGGGAGGTGTCCGTGGCCTCCATCGACGACTCCGAGGAGCTGGCGGCCACGGATGTGAGCTAGGAGGCAGTGGGCGGGTCCCGGGGCTCCTGGGCCGCCCGCCCCGCCACCCACTCTGCCTCTCTTGCCCTGCCCCAGAGCGCCTTCGACGTGCTGGGCTTCACTCCTGAAGAGAAGGCCGGCGTCTACAAGCTGACGGGCGCCATCATGCACTACGGAAACATGAAGTTCAAGCAGAAGCAGCGGGAGGAGCAGGCCGAGCCCGACGGCACTGAAGGTTCGAGGACAGGAGAGTAGGCGCTGAGAAGGCCTGAGGGGATGGGCGTCTGCCCGTCATGCAGAGACGGTCCTCTGGGAGCACGGTCTCCCATTCTGTGTCCCAAAGGGGTGCCTTTCAACGATTTTTTTTTTTTGGCTGAGTTGGGTCTTTGTTGCTGCGCGTGAGCTTTCTCTAGTTGGGGCGAGCGGGGGCTACTCTTCGTTGCAGTGTGCGGGCTTCTCATTGCGGCGGCTTCTCTTGTTGCGGAGCACGGGCTCTAAGAGCGCGGGCCTCAGTAGTTGCGGCACGTGGGCTCAGTAGTTGTGGCTCGCAGGCTTAGTTGCTCCGCAACATGTGGGATCTTTGCAGACCAGGAATTGAACCCGTGTCCCCTGCATTGACAGGCGGATTCTTAACCACTGCGCCACCAGGGATGTGCCCCTTTCAATGATTTTTAAGGAGTTATGTTCACAGTAGCGATGTCAGGACCTTGATAGAGAAAGTGGAAAGAAACCAGGAATAGGAGAAGCAGGTGGTTGAAAGGCTGTGCTTTCTCCCAGGGCGGGCTCAGCCCCACCCCAAGTCCACCTGGCCCAGGCTCCAGGCTTTCTTCTCCATTAGAACCTAGCCAGATGCCACCCTGCATCCCAGACAGGCTGGCTCCCAGAGGACCTGAGGTTTGTGGGTGGGTGAAGGCAGGGACATGGGAGAAGTGGGCAGACAGGGAGGCACCTCTCAATCCCGCTAGCTTCTCAACCCAACTGCACAGAGCAGAAGTGAATTGGGGAGATTTCCTTCTGCACCCAAGACACCCCCAAGCCCAGGAAAGCAGAGAACTGATCTCTGCACACCCCTATCACTACTGCAGTGTGTATGTGAGGGATGCCCAGGCCTTGGGTGAGCCCCTCACAGCCTCCGTGCCATGTTCTGTTTGGGAGGCAGGAAGCCAAGGGTCAGGACACAGCTCAGGGCATTGGCACATCACCCACATCGCTGGGTCTCAGTTTCCCCCTCAGTGGAATGGAGCGAAAGTCCTTCCCAGCTCCCTCTAAGGCTATCTCGAGAATCCTTTGAGAAGGAGATGTGAAGGGGTGTGAACAGGGCTGGCCCACCTTCAAGGACCCCTTCTCCATGTCTGTCCAGATCAAATGCCAAGCCTCAGTTTCACAATAGCATGTTGCCAGTTATCACAAAACTCTTGAAATTAACCAAATAAATTCCTTCTAAATAGATATCATATGTTGGATGGCACATTTGGAGAGCTGGGGATTGGGGGAGGGTGACCAACATGCTATTAGGAACCTTGATTTCCCAGCCGGCCATGTTGGCCAACACATAGATTCAGGGTAGAGCAGGCCCAGTCCTGGGCTAGATCCTGGGATTGGGGACAAAGGAGGAAAGAAGCAGAGGACAGCATCAGCCACAGTCCCTGCCCTGGAGAGATGAAGGGATGCAGTGTGGTAGGAGGTCCTGGGGTGAGGGAGGGGCCTGGGCTCCAGCCTGACTCGGGCACACACTGGCTGTGTCACCATTGCAAGTCTTGTGCCCTTCAGGCCTCTATTTGCAACTCTTTTTTTTTTTAAATTTATTATTTACTTTTGGCTGCGTTGGGTCTTCGTTGCTGTGCACGGGCTTTCTCTAGTTGGAGCGAGCGGGGGCTACCCTTCGTTGCGGTGCGCGAGCTTCTCATTGTGGTGGCTTCTCTTGTGGCGAAGCACGGGTTCTAGGCGTGCAGGCTTCAGTAGTTGTGGCACACGGGCTCAGTAGTTGTGGCGCACGGGCTTAGTTGCTCCGCGGCATGTGGGATCTTTCCAGACCAGGGCTCAAACCCGTGTCCCCTGCATTGGCAGGCGGATTCTTAACCATTGCACCACCAGGGAAGTCCCTATTTGCAGCTCTTTAACGAGAGAGGCAGGACCTGATGGTCCTGGGCAGGGAAAGAGGGTCTGCTGAAAGTGCTTGCTTATCCCTTTCCTTCTCCACCAGATGCTGATAAGTCCGCATACCTCATGGGGCTGAACTCAGCTGACCTGCTCAAGGGGCTGTGCCACCCTCGGGTGAAGGTGGGCAACGAGTACGTCACCAAGGGGCAGAATGTCCAGCAGGTGTACTACTCCATTGGGGCGCTGGCCAAGGCCGTGTACGAGAAGATGTTCAACTGGATGGTGACGCGGATCAACGCCACCCTGGAGACCAGGCAGCCGCGCCAGTACTTCATAGGCGTCCTGGACATTGCCGGCTTCGAGATCTTCGACGTGAGTGGGGAGCCCCAGGGCCGGGAGAACAGTAACTCACTGGTTCGCACAGGCAGCCACCGCTGGCTGAGCCGGCTGCAGGCCAGGCGCGGGGACGGCGGTGTGCTCTGGTGGAGACGGTCATGTGTCTTCAGGGCGCCCTCCCTCCCCGCCCTGACAGGGGAGGGGAGGGGCCAGCTGCACCCCTTGCCGGGCTGGACGCGGCCCTGGGCGCACCGCATGGGCCACGGACAGCTGCCCGCCTGACCCGCTCCCCTCCCCCACCCCCCGCTCTGTAGTTCAACAGCTTTGAGCAGCTCTGCATCAACTTCACCAACGAGAAGCTGCAGCAGTTCTTCAACCACCACATGTTCGTGCTGGAGCAGGAGGAATACAAGAAGGAGGGCATCGAGTGGGAGTTCATCGACTTCGGCATGGACCTGCAGGCCTGCATCGACCTCATCGAGAAGGTGCCGCTTCGGCCCCTCCGCCCGGTCCCCTTCACCCGCCATCCCAGACAAAGTGGCAGCCCTGTCCCTCTACACCCAGGAAACTAGTCCCAGAACCCCAAGCCCTGCTTTCACACACCGTGACATCACAAGCGTACACAGGTCCAGCCCTTCCTTCTCTCCCCAACACCTAAGACCTTGTCCTGTCTGGTGGACACCTCCCAGGGTCTTAAGAGGGGGGTGTAGTGAAGGTGAGGGTTCCTGCCCCCTCTGACACCCCATGAGAAGCGTCATTCGTGGAAAGAAACTAGGCTGAAACTAGACATGTCGGCTTCCCATCCTCTCCCTGTTGGCTGAGGATAAGCCTGTGTTCAGCTCCTCTTATCTATGGAGGTTCCTCAGAGGAGACAGGACGGAGCTGGTGGGAGGCTCCCAGTGCTCACTTGCTCCCGGGGCTCCATTGCTGATGGAGGCCAGAGGCCGCAGCAACTGCCCCTCCCCCAGCCCAGCCGCGGCCAGTCAGAAAACAGGGCCTTCCCCACAAGCTCTGCATAGTTATCCAGGGTGCTCCTCTTCCAGAGGCCTCAGATTTCCCTGAAATTGTATGTAAGAGTGTGTGTGGACTGGTCGTGGGCAGGGTGTATATGCAAGTGTGTGTGTGTGTGTGTGTGTGTGTGTGTGTGTGTGTGTGTGTTTGTGTGTGCGCATTTCTCTGGGGAGGGAGTCTTTGGATTCGCCAAATTCTCAGTAGGATCCCTGTCCCAAGAAAAGTCAAGAGCTGCTACACTTTCTGAAGTGCAGGACATTGTGCAGAACCTGGATCCCGCTAACCGTTCCTTGAACGATTGTTACCCGTCATATAGGCAGGAGTCTGGCCTGCCCTGTAGTCTGGTGCCTCTGACACATTTCTGTCCCAGCCTTCACCCCGTGCTGGGGCAGGGAGCCATTCAGGAAGAAGGGGCTGTTCTTGAGCCCTGGGGGGCCGGGGGCTGGGGATTGGGAGTACAGGGCTCTTCTCTGGGTCCACTGGGGCAGAAAGGTTACATTGCCCAGATCTGAATGTATTCGGATTTAGGTTAACTCCAGGAATATTGGCTTCCTGTATCGGGACACGAGGTACCAGCTCAGGCTCTCTGTGGCCTGCCTGCTACACTGGGCTGCAGTCTCTCCTCTGTCGGGGTATGGGACTCTGCAAGCCTGGGAGTGCACTCAGTGATGCTCTCCCCGTCCCCACCCTGCCATCAGCCCATGGGCATCATGTCCATCCTGGAGGAGGAGTGCATGTTCCCCAAGGCCACTGACATGACCTTCAAGGCCAAGCTGTACGACAACCACCTGGGCAAGTCCAACAACTTCCAGAAGCCGCGTAATATCAAGGGGAAGCCGGAAGCCCACTTCTCCCTGATCCACTACGCCGGCACGGTGGATTACAACATCATAGGCTGGCTGGAGAAGAACAAAGACCCGCTCAACGAGACAGTAGTGGGCTTGTACCAGAAGTCCTCCCTCAAGCTCATGGCCACACTCTTCTCCTCGTATGCCTCCACTGATGTCGGTAAGAGGGCAGCCCTGCACTGCCAGAGCAGTTCCGGAGGTGCAAGGGGCCAGGATCCCGCTGCTTCAAAGCACACAACTCTAAAGGCAGGAGGGAGCCCGTGAGCCACGGGAGGGGGTCAGGAGATCCCACAGCGGCCCATCTCTACCCCTTCTGTGGAAGTACCATTTTGCCCTTTGGGTTATGGACGTTGTTGTACATGCTGTGCATCTCTTCAAGACTCTGAGCAACTGAAGGTCAGTGAGAGTGGCACGCACATCACTGCAGCAGGCCTGGCATGGAGCCGTGCCTGCAGGAGGTCACAGTAAATGTTGAGAGGATCACTGAACATACAGTAGAACAAACGAGCCTCCAGTTCAGAGAAGGAAGAGAAAGGGTGTGAACTGAAACGATGAGGGTAAAGTACAAGAAGAAAAGTAGAAAGTGGAAAGATGTAAGCATGGGTAGGGGTTAGAAGGGAACGGGAAGAGAAAGCACAGATGTTATTTCAATGCCTGCTTTGTGCCAAGCACTGGAAAGGCACGCTCCATGCTTGATCTTTTCTAATCTTCTCCTCCTCATGAGAAAACTGAGACTTAGAGAATAACTTGCCCAAAGTCACACATCTAGTGAGCAGCAGAGCCTTGTCCCTACCCGAGGGCTCCTCCGTTTTCAAGCCCTTGTTCATCATTCCTTCTCTTGTTATTAGGGGACAGCAGTAAAGGCAAAGGAGGCAAGAAAAAGGGCTCATCATTTCAGACAGTATCGGCCCTCCACCGGGTAAGAAGGGCCCAGGGATGCCAAGAGACTTGTGGTGGGCAGGCCCAGCCCAGAGCATTTTGTCTGCACCACCCTAACCTGATGCTCTGAGTTTGGAGAGGAAAGAAGCTAGAGTTATGTGGTCATTTTTGGCATGTAAATTCTATACAAGCCTGAACTCACATCATAAATTATGTATCAGCTCCCTATCCCTTTGAGGGTTCTGGTGACAGGTTGTCTGGGTCCCAGGGCTCAGGGACCAAAGGGATGGTCCCTGTGGCTCCTGACCTCCAACTCTCATCCACCCCCAGGAGAATCTGAACAAGCTGATGACCAACCTGAGGACCACCCACCCTCACTTTGTGCGCTGCCTCATCCCCAATGAACGGAAGGCTCCCGGTGAGCGATGCACAAGCGTCTAGTCTGGAGAGGGCACTTGGCATCCACTTGCCCTAAGGCTGACCCCCTCCCTCTCCCTTCCTGCCACAGGGGTGATGGACAACCCCCTGGTCATGCACCAGCTGCGCTGCAATGGCGTGCTGGAGGGCATCCGCATCTGCAGGAAGGGCTTCCCCAACCGCATCCTCTACGGGGACTTCCGGCAGAGGTGGGTACCAGGGCCCCCCAGGGCTCAGGGAACAGAGGGAGCATGGGCAGCCTCGGATGGGAGGGGAGTCTTCAGGTGGCCTCAGATTCTGTGGGCAGAGCAGATCAGTGCAGAACGTGGGTAACTACGGGCACCTCCCTCCCAGGTACCGCATCCTGAACCCGGCAGCCATCCCTGAGGGCCAGTTCATTGACAGCAGGAAAGGGTCAGAGAAGCTGCTGGGCTCCCTGGACATTGACCACAACCAGTACAAGTTTGGCCACACCAAGGTGAGTCTAGAGCCCCTTAGGGTGGCGTTGCAGGATGTGCGACCATGCTGAGTGGACCAGCTGGTAGCCTGATTCCTGGCTACCCGTATCAACAAAGGACTGGAACCCAGGCTTCCTTTCTGTCTTGTTTTTCACATTTCACTCCCAGGTCTAGGATGTGTGGGTAACAGGGCCCTGGGAAGCTGAGCCAGGGTCTCCCACACTCTCCCTCCACCCTGACTACCCTTCTCTGAGGCTGTGGCCCCCTTGGCTCTACCCCTTACCCCCAGGTGTTCTTCAAGGCGGGGCTGCTGGGGCTGCTGGAGGAGATGCGGGACGAGAGGCTGAGCCGCATCATCACCCGAATCCAGGCACAAGCCCGGGGTCAGCTCATGCGCATTGAGTTCAAGAAGATCCTGGAGCGCAGGTGAGGCTGGAGGGAAAGAGAGAGGCACTCCCAGAGATGTAAGAGGCAGACAAGCAGAGCGAAGTGGGGTGGGTCAGGAGACCTAAATTCAAATCCTGGCTGCACCACTTACTAGCTAGCCTGAGCAAGTGACTTTGCCACTCTGGGTCTCATTTTGAATTCTTTAAAAAAGAAAATTCCCCTTAGGGAAATACAAATTAAGACTCCAATGAGATACCGTTTTAAAACACTAGATTGACAAAAACCAAGAAGTCTGACCCACTGCTTATGGATGTGTAAATGTGTGCAATCTCTTTGGAAAACAATGTATCATTTTCTTTTAAAGTTGAACAGTTACATACCTTTCCGCTCCTGAGTGCATTCCCACAGAGAAACTCCTGCACGTGTTCAACATGAGACAAAAAAATGAATCTTTATAGTAGCATTGGTCAAAATAGCAAAGATCTGGAAACAACTTGAATTTTCATCCACAGGAGAATGGGTGAATAGTAGTATACTCATTCAGGGGAATATTATAAAGCAATGAAAAAGGAGGGAACTAAAACTACATGGTACAATACGTTTGCGCCTTAAGAGCATATTGCTGAGTAAACAAAAGCAAGTCACAGAAGGATACTTATTGTGTGATGCAATTTTTATAAATCTCAGAAATAATTTTTAAAATAGCAATATTGCTCAAAGATGCATACACACATGGTTAAAATATTTTTTGAAAAAGTTAGGAAACAAAAAACACAAGATTCGAGGTAGTGGCTGCTTCTGGTGGAAGGACCAGGAAAGGGGATGGGGTGGAGCCCACAGGCAGAATCAGCGATGGCAATGCTCTAGTTCTTGTTTGGGTGAGGAGTTCATGGACAGTCATTTTGTTTCATGCTTCATAACTTACACATATATTATAGATATTCCTAAATGGAAAATATCATATTTTTAACATGCTTGAGGTTCTTATGAGATTAGAAACACCGAACACAGTAGACATTCTACTGTGGTAGACATTCTACTGTGGAAGTGGTAGCTTCCATAGCTACTAATACTCCAGTAAGGAAGATATAAACTGCCCTTTTGTTGAATTGATCAATCAATAACTATTTATGGAGCAACTCCATGTTCAGTGTGGTTATGCTGAGGTGGGGTTGCCTATCAAGGCTACAAGACAGGGTTCCTGCCGTCAGGTGCCTACAAACTTGCTTAGATGTGCTGGGAGCCGAGTGCTGCTGGCCCCATGATTGCGAAGCGCTCTTTTACAGTGCCCTTCCCTGCCTCCATGTTTCTTTGCCAGGGATGCCCTGCTGGTAATCCAGTGGAACATTCGGGCCTTCATGGGGGTCAAGAATTGGCCCTGGATGAAGCTCTACTTCAAGATCAAACCGCTGCTGAAGAGTGCAGAGACAGAGAAGGAGATGGCCACCATGAAGGAGGAGTTTGGGCGCCTCAAAGAGACGCTGGAGAAGTCGGAGGCTCGACGCAAGGAGCTGGAGGAGAAGATGGTGTCCCTGCTGCAGGAGAAGAACGACCTGCAGCTCCAAGTGCAGGCCGTGAGACCATTTCTCCTCTCCCCTCCCCTGGATTATAGCCCATCTCATCACCAGGGACTGAGTCTCAGAGCTCTGGCTCTCTTTAAGACCCTGGATCTCTCCTCTCTGTCCTCTTCTCCCAGGAACAAGACAACCTGGCTGATGCGGAAGAGCGCTGCGACCAGCTGATCAAGAACAAGATCCAGCTGGAGGCCAAGGTGAAGGAGATGACCGAGAGGCTGGAGGACGAGGAGGAGATGAACGCCGAGCTCACGGCCAAGAAGCGCAAGCTGGAAGACGAGTGCTCTGAGCTCAAGAGGGACATTGATGACCTGGAGCTGACGCTGGCCAAGGTGGAGAAGGAGAAGCACGCCACAGAGAACAAGGTGAGGGCAGCTCCCTCTGGCTCCAGCCCGTGTCTCCTCAGGATTCCCAGACCTGAGTGTGGCCCAGGTCCTTGGCATTGGAGGTCTCCACAGATGTCTCTAGGTTGGTGACCTTTGACCCTAAAGGGGATGGGGTTCTTGGTCAACAGGTGAAGAACCTGACAGAGGAGATGGCTGGGCTGGACGAGATCATTGCCAAGCTGACCAAGGAGAAGAAAGCTCTGCAAGAGGCCCACCAACAGGCCCTGGATGACCTTCAGGCTGAGGAGGACAAGGTCAACACCCTGACCAAGGCCAAGGTCAAGTTGGAGCAGCAGGTGGATGATGTGAGTAGTAACAACCATGCTCCATCCCTCTCAGGTTGGGATTTTTCAGGCAACACCAATGGCCAAGGGGTTCCCAATCCCTAGAACTAACTTCCATGACCCCTGGGGCCCTTTTCTTTCTACAGTTCCTCACTAGGCTGGGTCTCTAATGCTTCATGCTTGCAGGGCTAACTCTGCTGGTTTGACTTCCAATCCCATTGGACTTTGGGTTTAGACGGGAGCAGAAGAGGATGCACTGTGGATCTCAGGTTTCCTACGTCCTGTTCATTTTCTTTTCTCCACCAGCTGGAGGGATCCCTGGAGCAGGAGAAGAAGGTGCGCATGGACCTGGAGCGAGCCAAGCGGAAGCTGGAGGGTGACCTGAAGCTGACCCAGGAGAGCAACATGGACCTAGAGAACGACAAGCTGCAGCTGGAAGAAAAGCTCAAGAAGTAGGAGCCTGCAGCGGCCAGGAAGGGCTACTGAGGGTGTCTGGCCTGAGGGTTAGAGTGCAAGGTGCTGCAGCACCTCTGGCCAAGGCTGCTCTGGGCACACAGCCCCCACCCCCAACCTTCACCCTCGGGGCCAGGGGGAGGGGACTGGTCCTCGAATACCGAGGCAGAAGGAGAGGATGGGCACAGGGAAAGGAAAACCACCTGTCACCCTCTTCTCCTCCAGGAAGGAGTTTGACGTTAATCAGCTGAACAGTAAGATTGAGGATGAGCAGGCACTGGCCCTTCAGCTGCAGAAGAAACTGAAGGAAAACCAGGTGAAGTTCTTCTGGGTGTAGCCACCGGGAGCTCAATGGCGCTGAGGCAGCTGAGGCTGTAGGAGCTGCTTAGGGTTCTAGACAGTATCTAGAACTCCAAGCCGCCCGGAGGCCCCAACAGCCCTGACTTACAGGCACTTGGGAACATCAGCCTTCCCCCATTAGAGCAATAGTGTCTTATTTCAGCAGGACTATTTGGGGGAGAGGGTGGGGATCATACTTACTAAAAGGGCTTCTCTTGCTGAGCTATGCTCCACCTCATGGGTTTTCTGCTCTGGGACAATTGGCAGGGCTCCGTTCTCCTCTAACCCTTACTTTTGGTGCTTCTCCCCACTTCATGGGGGTGAGAAGGGCCTTCATGGAGCACCTTGCCATGGGAAGCTCTGTTCTTATTCTTCCCGGGTATTTACCCTAGCCACTAACTCAGGTTGGATCCCCACAGAGCACCGTGATATGGAGTCAACTCCCGCAAACTTAAGCAAGTCACTCCCCGTCCTGAGCCTCAGATTCTCCTCTCATCTGTAAAATGGGACTAATGACCCCTGCCTTGCAGAGGACCAGTAGAGACATTGTACAGGAACCCACTTTGTCAACCAAGAGGCAACATATATATGTTATTTTAATATAGCTCAGGCTAGAGAAGTGAGCCAGCCACTTGCAAGAAGATGTTCTTTTGTCTTTCGCATGGCTTTCTCATCCCTCTGCAGGAGGAGATTGAATTAACAGCCAGAGTCTCCCTTGCCTTTAATGAACTGAATTTTAATGTGCTTTTAGTCCCATGTTTGTCAGAAGAGCCCTGGAAGCAAGGAAGGCAGGTACTCTCGTTCCCATTTCATAGCTGCAGAAGCTATACGGCCACATCTGGACATAGTGGCCCCAAGGCCACAGGGACTCAGCTATTTATCCTCTCATTTTCTTATGAGGCCACTAGTGGAGAGAGCTAATCTCCCCTCAGCATTCAGGGTCGATGGCCCAGGGTGCAAGTGACACATGAACACAATTCCCCTCCTCTAGGGGCTGCTCAGGGGCTGGTCTGCCTTCAGTGATACTCTTCCCTCCCATCTTCTTGGGTGCCCCTTCTGGGTTTTAGCCTGAATATTAGGACATCCCCAGGTTCTCCTAGCCTGGTCTGGGCAACCTCTTTGACTGTTGAACCCAGAACAACTGTGCTGTTATCCTCACCAGGTCTTGGCAGTGGGCTGTGGCTCCTCCTTCTTCCTGCCCAAGCTCTTGCACTCAGTCCCCATTCTCCATCCTGGGAGCAAGCGTCTGGTGGTTCTCTCTCTCCTGCTCCCAGGACCCCCTCACACACATTCCATCACCACCATCCATAACCACAGGTGAAGGGATCCCACCAATCCTCCCCTTTGCTCCTTGCTAGTCAGACAACAGATCAAAATTGTAAATGGGACATTCTGCCAATTTAGTCAGGCCAAGGCTAAGACCAGAAGGTAGGGACATGATACAGAGGAGGGCACCCTGCTAGCACTCACCGGGCCTGGAAGGGAACAATTAAGCTGGAACCGAGCCCTGGGCCTAAATAAAGTAAGCCCTGGAGAGTGAGGAACGTGGTTGATTGGAGTTTGTGGTTAATTCGGAAGATTACAAAAGCTTTTGATTATTTGGAGGCATACTGCTGCAAATATTTGTAAAATACAAGCACCAGCTTTCCTGCCTTATCATTAGCAGAGCAGAGCCTAGTGGATCTGTGGAATCTTTGAGACCCAGGACCTCACGGGATCTCAAGATCCCTCTCTGAAGACAGATTCTCAGGATTCAGGGCTGCAGATGCGCAGACTGGGTCTGAGATGCCCCTCCGGGAAATGCCTTGAGAGTTTGGCTTCAACCAAATTCCCACTGACGGTCTTGCATTATAGGATGTTTGGCAGCCTGCCTGGCCCCTGCCCACTAGATGCCAGTAGCAACACCCACCCCCTCCCCAAGTCACGACAATCAAAACTGTCTACAGACCTTGTTGACTGTCCCCTGGGGTACAGAATGTCCCCTGGTGAGAACCACTGCTCTGCAGGACCTGGGTGCTTTGGCCAGGAGCCTTCTAGAGCCCTGGGGAGGGGGCTCTGATGGAGGGGTCAGGCGGTGGGTCTGAGCCCCCTATACCCTGCCCAGGCGCGCATCGAGGAGCTGGAGGAAGAGCTGGAGGCCGAGCGCACTGCCCGGGCCAAGGTGGAGAAGCTGCGCTCAGACCTGTCCCGGGAGCTGGAGGAGATCAGTGAGCGGCTGGAGGAGGCCGGCGGGGCCACGTCCGTGCAGATCGAGATGAACAAGAAGCGCGAGGCTGAGTTTCAGAAGATGAGGCGGGACCTGGAGGAGGCCACGCTGCAGCACGAGGCCACGGCGGCCGCCCTGCGCAAGAAACACGCCGACAGCGTGGCCGAGCTGGGTGAGCAGATCGACAACCTGCAGCGCGTGAAGCAGAAGCTGGAGAAGGAGAAGAGCGAGTTCAAGCTGGAGCTGGACGACGTCACCTCCAACATGGAGCAGATCATCAAGGCCAAGGTGGGCCTCTCCTCTCCTCTCCTCGCCCTCTCCTCTCTCACAGCCTCGCAGTGTGCCTTCCTTCCACTTCCTCTCTGCCATCGCTCTTATTCTCACTCCCTTCGTCACCCTCTGGTCTCTCTCCCTCTCTCCCTTGCACCTGCCTTGCCCTCCACCTGTGTCTCCATCTCCTCACCATCTCTCCCTTGTTTAATTCATGCATCCTCTCCAGATTGTGCCCCTCCAGCCCCGCCCCATTTCACCCCCCACCCCCTGCCTCTGTGTGCTCCCCAACCTTGGCCCTCCCTTCCTTCCTCCAGTCAACCCAGCCCCTCCCACATTCACCTTTCTCTTGTCCCTTACCGCCTGAAGGCAAACCTGGAGAAGGTGTCCCGGACACTGGAGGACCAGGCCAACGAGTACCGGGCGAAGCTAGAAGAGGCCCAGCGCTCCCTCAATGACTTCTCCACCCAGCGAGCCAAGCTGCAGACGGAGAACGGTGGGTGCCCCTAACCAGCCCTGTGCCTGCCTCACGGAAGAGCATCAGTTGCCCCCTTCCATGGCCCACAAACCCTTGTTCCCACCTGCAGGTGAGCTGTCCCGGCAACTGGAGGAAAAGGAGGCACTGATCTTGCAGCTGACCCGAGGGAAGCTCTCCTACACCCAGCAGCTGGAGGACCTCAAGAGGCAGCTGGAGGAGGAGGGCAAGGTGAGGCCCGGCTACGGCTACGGGGCAGCAGACAGGATTGATGGCAGCCCTGGGGCAACCAACCTCAGAAATGGAGCCTGGAAGCTGCAGAGAGGCTGCTAATGAAAAAACCTCCAGGCCAGGTTCTTCCACTCTTCAGCTAAGCCACACCCGAACATCACTGAGTGCCTCCTTTCTTATTTGGAAGGGATGGGCAAACTGGGAAGGTACCTTAAGATGTTGAGATTCCACACCAGCCCTCACCCTGAAGGAGGCCGGGGCTTGGTTAAAGTTCATAGATATGAAAAGGATCTGGAGAATGGGGACAGGGCCTTCCCTCCCACCTTCCCAGATGCTGAACCCACCTCCCGGTGCCGCCCCTCCCAGGCGAAGAATGCCCTGGCCCACGCGCTGCAGTCAGCCCGGCATGACTGTGACCTGCTGCGGGAGCAATACGAGGAGGAGACGGAGGCCAAGGCCGAGCTGCAGCGCGTCCTGTCCAAGGCCAACTCGGAGGTGGCCCAGTGGAGGACCAAGTATGAGACGGACGCCATCCAGAGGACCGAGGAGCTGGAGGAGGCCAAGTGAGTCCTGGGCAGCCCCCAACCCTGCTTCTAAGAGAGGAAGGCTCGAGAGGACATGGGTAGAGACAGGCAGAGTGGGCACGGGAGGCAGATTTGAGGTGGAAGAGAGGAGGTGGGGAGAAACGTGGTGGGCAATACAGGTGCTTGCGAGGGAGCTGGGATCC
This sequence comes from Pseudorca crassidens, assembly GCF_039906515.1. NCBI lineage: Eukaryota > Metazoa > Chordata > Mammalia > Artiodactyla > Delphinidae > Pseudorca > Pseudorca crassidens. The sequence continues at coordinate 74,648,503 of NC_090296.1, forward strand.
TGCACTCTGAGTGAACCCTGGCTGGCCCTGACTCACTTCCTGTGACGGGCGAGCTTTTGGCCCGGGTTATACCTGATGCTCACGTATAAGACGAGCAAAAAGCTTGTTGGTCAGAGGAGCTACCGCCGATCAGCCTGGGTGGGGAGAAGTGAGGGCTGCCACCCTGAAGCGGCTCCCCATAGGGAAGAGCCTCTGTTCTAGGCACCCGAAGCCCTGGCTCCCTGGAGGCTGGGGTTCCAGGGTCTGAAGGGCTACTCAGTGTCCCAAGGAGCTCTGTGGGAGGGCCGGGCCCTCCTCATCTGGCAGTTCAGGGAGGGGTCGTCCCAAGGCCCCGCTGTTCCCAGGTAGAGTGACACACATACACCCAACCGCGCCGGGCAGGAAGAAGCTGGCCCAGAGGCTGCAGGACGCCGAGGAGGCCGTCGAGGCCGTCAACGCCAAGTGCTCCTCGCTGGAGAAGACCAAGCACCGGCTGCAGAATGAGATCGAAGACCTGATGGTGGACGTGGAGCGCTCCAACGCGGCCGCCGCGGCCCTGGACAAGAAGCAGAGGAACTTCGACAAGGTGGGCCCAGGCTGGGGACTCGCAGCCAGGGGCCAGAGCAGGCGGGCAGGCGGGAGTCAGGAACGTCCTCCCAGGAGGCAGAGGCTGGGAGGAGGCTGAGCCCAGGAGAGGGGCCTGGGCGCCCCTGGACGTGGGGCTGGGGCTGCCCGGTGAGCCGCGTCCCGTCCCCGCAGATCCTGGCCGAGTGGAAGCAGAAGTACGAGGAGTCGCAGTCAGAGCTGGAGTCCTCGCAGAAGGAGGCGCGCTCCCTCAGCACCGAGCTCTTCAAGCTCAAGAACGCCTACGAGGAGTCCCTGGAGCACCTGGAGACCTTCAAACGGGAGAACAAGAACCTGCAGGGTGCGGGCCCAGGCCGGGGGCGGGGGTGGGGCAGGGAGGGTCCGCACGTGGCGCCACCCAGCGGCTCCTAGAGGCGTGCCCCCCGTTGGAGCCCGGCTGCCCCCAGCTGAGCGGCCCGCCCCTCCCACAGAGGAGATCTCCGACCTGACCGAGCAGCTGGGCTCCAGTGGAAAGACCATCCACGAGCTGGAGAAGGTCCGCAAGCAGCTGGAGGCTGAGAAGCTGGAGCTGCAGTCGGCCCTGGAGGAGGCCGAGGTGAGGGCCTGGCTCTGCCTGCACCCCTGCCTCCGACCCTCTCCTACCCACCCCTGCCCTCCTGTCTCTGACTCCGCACTCTCCCTAACCTGGGGGTGACGCTGACCCAAGACAAAATCTATCAGCTCCTTATTCTGAGTCCAAGGTCATATACCCACTACCCATGACTACCTCCAAAGCCAAGGTCTGTGCAAAGGAAAATGCCACACACAGCTTGATCATAGGTTTGTTTCCCACTGGGTTTATAAAGTTGAAACCTGGCCATCATAAAAACCCCTCAGACGGGGTGGGAGCATGGGCTCCGGACTCAAACAGACTTGAGTTTGAAACTTGGCTTCAGGACCACCACTTTGTCATTGGGCAAGTTCCTTAAGCTATCTGTACCTCGGTTTTCTCGTCTGTAAAATGGCATCAGTTGTACATACCTCATGAGATGTTACGCATGACTATTATGAAGATGAAACGAGGTATCGTGCTTAAGCGCTTAATATATGTTAGCTATTGTTACTGTTCATTTGTAAGAACCTAGCGATAGCCCTGAGATTTGGGGCTTCTAACTTTTTTCACTACAGGGTGAGCGACCTGGGAAACAAAGAGAAATGTTCGAATTTCTGGTTGTAAAACTCCTTCCCTTTTCTATGCTATTTTAGATGGGTCGGGATCACGCAGTGTTGGTGCTGGAGGGTCTTGACAGTTGTGAGCTCAGAACACTTTCCTTGACGGAGGAAACCGGGGGTATCCAGCACTTCCTCCCCCAGAGCACCCGGATGGCCTGGGATGCAGGTCCCCCCTCCCCATCTTTCTCAGCTCTTCTCCTCTTGGCTGACACCTTGCATCCTCCCAGCCTCCCTCCCCAATGTACCCTGTGCCCTGACGTCCTCGGACCCTGTCTCCCCACCCACCTCCAGGCCTCCCTGGAGCATGAGGAGGGCAAGATCCTGCGGGCCCAGCTGGAGTTCAACCAGATCAAGGCAGAGATGGAGCGGAAGCTGGCAGAGAAGGACGAGGAGATGGAGCAGGCGAAGCGCAACCACCTGCGGGTGGTGGACTCCCTGCAGACCTCCCTGGACGCGGAGACGCGCAGCCGCAACGAGGCCCTGCGGGTGAAGAAGAAGATGGAGGGCGACCTCAACGAGATGGAGATCCAGCTCAGCCACGCCAACCGCGTGGCCGCCGAGGCCCAGAAGCAAGTGAAGAGCCTCCAGAGCTTGCTGAAGGTACCTGGTGACTCTTGGAAGCAGGAAGTCACCTCACCCAGAGAGGGGCGGTGGCCGAGTTGGGGGGTGGCGTCCCATCACAGCACCAGATCCCTCCTGCCCCCGGGCCGTCGCAGGCACAGGTCCCACCTGAGCCACCGCCAGGGGCTCTCCGCAGCATCCAGTTCAGCTGACGGCCTCCTGATGGGCCAGAGCCCAGCTGCCTCTCTCACGCCCACTCTCGTGATGCGCAGGACACCCAGATCCAGCTGGATGACGCGGTCCGTGCCAACGATGACCTGAAGGAGAACATCGCCATCGTGGAGCGGCGCAACAACCTGCTGCAGGCCGAGCTGGAGGAGCTGCGGGCCGTGGTGGAGCAGACGGAGCGGTCCCGGAAGCTGGCCGAGCAGGAGCTGATCGAGACCAGCGAGCGGGTGCAGCTGCTGCACTCCCAGGTGAGAGTGGGACTTTTGGAGTTGAAAGAAGCACAACTGCATCTACTTGCAAACCAAATTCTCCACAGAACACCATTTTTCTGCAATCCCATACACACTGTTTTCAGCTATACTCGGTAATGAGTTTTTACGTCCATCTCACTGCACTGCCCTGTGGAGTTTTGTTCTGTAATCTAGTACATATGGGAATGACATCACCCACGGATGTGATCCTCTCTTCCTTACCCCACTCCTTCTATAACTATAATCGCTTCCAGGATACAGTCCCTTTAACCAAGTTTCTCCCATTTTCCTTGGAATATTTTCATCCTCCTGCACAGACGTGTTACTACAGAGCTCAGGAGTAGAACAACAGACCCTTTGCTGCTTGAAGTCTTTCTTCAGAGCCGAGTCCCTTTAGATATAATGTCTAGAATATACCTATTTTCATAGGAAAAGAGAAAGCAGGTGCAAAACAAGGAAAATACTAAGAACAAGACATGTTTTTAAAAAATGACCAGTTCTAATTTTCTCTGGATAGAACTGTAGAATCAGGGGGCTTCCCTGGTGGTGAAGTGGTTGAGAGTCCGCCTGCCGATGCAGGGGACGCGGGTTCGTGCCCCGGTCCGGGAAGGTCCCACATGCCGCGGAGCAGCTGGGCCTGTGAGCCATGGCCGCTGAGCCTGCGCATCTGCAGCCTGTGCTCCGCAACGGGAGAGGCCACAACAGTGAGAAGCCCGCGTACCGCAAAAAAAAAAAAAAAAAGTGTAGAATCAGGCAGCAAAGCATACATTCAATAGTTTTCTTTGCCTTTATCTAGAACACCAGCCTCATCAACCAGAAGAAGAAGATGGAGGCAGACCTGTCCCAGCTTCAGGGCGAAGTGGAGGAGGCAGTGCAGGAGTGCAGGAACGCCGAGGAGAAGGCCAAGAAGGCCATCACGGACGTGAGTGACCGCTCCCCTCAAAAGACTCGAACCAGGCCTGTGGGTCCAGGCCAGGCCACTGTGCTGTAACAGCAGTGACTCTGCCACTCTGTGGGTTTGAGGGCCTCAGGGAGCAAACGGCAGGATGGGAAAGAGGTGATCCTTAATGGGAAAGAAGAGGCCCCGGGGTCCTGTTCTTTTACGCTCTCTGCCGTGCACAGGCCGCCATGATGGCGGAGGAGCTGAAGAAGGAGCAGGACACCAGCGCGCACCTGGAACGCATGAAGAAGAACATGGAGCAGACCATCAAGGACCTGCAGCACCGGCTGGACGAGGCCGAGCAAATCGCCCTCAAGGGCGGCAAGAAGCAGCTGCAGAAGCTGGAGGCCCGGGTGCGGGAGCTGGAGAATGAGCTGGAAGCCGAGCAGAAGCGCAATGCAGAGTCGATCAAGGGCATGAGGAAGAGTGAGCGTCGCATCAAGGAGCTCACCTACCAGGTGCGGGCACGGCGGCTGCTCTGGGGCCAGGCCCTTAGGAGTGGACGTGAAAGCGCATCCCTCGCGCCCCCCCTCCTGACCCACACAGGCCCCACACAGAGCCACCCGGCCCTCTTGCCACCTGCTCCTTGAGAAGCTGTCTTGAGATTAATTTTCTTTCACAATCTCTGCAGATAGTTTGGCTTGAGTCCATGAATTTTTCTAGCGAAGGGAAAATCTACTTCTACTTCTTGAAAGCTCTTTGAACCAGCATTTCCCAGTTTTTTAATAAACTGAAGCGCTACCATGAAGGCTTCAGAACAGTCCAAGCAATCTTTCCACCAGTCTCAGAGGCAGGGGCATTGTGTGGCATTTTAGTGATAAAAGTCAGGGATGGGAAAAGGCTCAGATCTTCCATGGAACTTCTGGGACCACAAACAGAAGGCCTTAGAGAAAGAAATCCCAAAATGTTCTAAGCCCTCCATCTGTATAGCTCAGAGCTTATGCCTTTGACCTGTTATTTTCACAGTGTGCCTGGGCAGGAGAGACAGAGAAAGGGGGTATTGGTCCGTTTGACAGCTGGATATGAGAGACACAGGAAAGAGATACAGATGTAGAACTTCAGGTGTATTGTGGGCATAAGTGGCAATAGCATCCTAGCACATGCAATGATCAATGCAACGCGACATTGGAGCCACTGATCCTGGTGCCCGATACCTGACCCAGTACAACGTATATTGGGTTATGATAGATTAGAATGATCTGGATTTTGATAATCCCTTCTTTCTGCTTTCCTCATTAGTCCTCTCTGGTCACTCCAGAACCACTGGCCAAGAGCGCCTCTGGTGCTCCAGATGAGAGCTGGAACAGCCCTGATGTCTCCATACTATCAGATGAAGAAATCCCGTTTGGTTCCGAGCCCCTCCTCCCATTTCTCACCTTAGGGCCACAGCCCTCCTTGCTTTTTAGATCCTGGACTGAGGACCTTGCCGTGCCCTTTGACCTATAAGTAGTGTCAGAGATGAAGTTTCCCCACCACCTCTTTGACCTGGCCTGTTGGAGGGAAGAGCAGCTAAGGCGTGAGGAGAAGATGGGGTGGTGAGGGAGGGAGAGATAATCGCTCTTGCCCCCACAAAAAAAACTGGCTTCTCCCGTGCATATGCCCCCAGACGGAGGAGGACAAGAAGAACCTGCTGCGGCTGCAGGACCTGGTGGACAAGCTGCAGCTGAAGGTCAAGGCCTACAAGCGCCAGGCCGAGGAGGCGGTGAGTGACCCCGATGGGGCCCAGGCCTGGAGGAGGGGACAAGGAGCCAGCCCCCAGGCTGGGAGTCTAATAACCCCTGGCTCCTCTCGCCTCATCCCCCCGCCCCCCCGAACCCCCGCAGGAGGAACAGGCCAACACCAACCTGTCCAAGTTCCGCAAGGTGCAGCACGAGCTGGATGAGGCAGAGGAGCGGGCGGACATCGCCGAGTCCCAGGTCAACAAGCTGCGGGCCAAGAGCCGCGACATCGGCGCCAAGGTGGGTCCCTCCCCAGACCCCGCTACTCAGCCCCCTAGCAGCGCGGCCCCAATGTCAGTGCCCTCTTAGTGGGCGCTCCTCCCCCTGTATTTGGATAGCCCTGAGGGTCCCACAGCACTCACACCTGAGCATCCCCCCTCCTGCTCAGAGAAGCCCCCCACAGACTGGAACCTCCTTAGAAAGCCCAGTCCCACCCCCCCGAACCACAAGGACCCCTAAATGGGACCCCAAGATTCCTGAGGCCTGAACCTCTCCCCACTAAGGGCATCTCCCTTAGGCCTCTCAAAGCCCTAGAGATTCCTCCCCACACCCTTCCTCCCTCCCGCCAGCTGCCCCCTCACACCTTTAATTCTTTCTCAGCAAAAAATGCACGATGAGGAGTGACACTGCCTCTGAGCCTCGCTCTTGCTGACCTGCAATAAACATGAGTGCCAGACTCTGCCTGAGCCCCTATCCTTCCCCGCCGACCATCCAGGAGCCGTCCTGGACTCCTGGGGGAGGGGGGCCCTGCCCCTGTGTCAGAGCTGGGGGAGCCAAGACACCCCACATCTACCGAAGAGGAACCGAGGCCCATGGAGGTGAGGCGGCTTCCCTGAGGTGGCAGAGCCGTGAGTCCCCCTACTGCTCAGCCAACCAGACAAGGGACGAGAGGGAGAAATTCCAAAAGTGGAGAAAACAAAGGCACCAGAGGGTGAGCCAATTCCAGACACTAGGAGACAGAATTGCACTGCGGAAGCTGAAGCCACCCTCCACCTACACCACCCCTGAGGCCACAGGAGTTAAAGTTGTCCTGGGACACCTGTTTCCTCCAAAATGAATTCCCCACCGATGCCAGGAGAGGCTCAGAGCTGGCTGGGGATGGAGATGTGGATAAAGAGGGTGACGCAGGTCCCTTTCTGGTCAGCCCCTTGAAAGTAACCCACAGGGAGCCCCGCTCCCCTTAACCCCCCGGTACAGTCAGCTGGGGCCCGGGCCTGTGGGCCACACCCCATCGTGAGGGCATCCTGAGACCCTGGAGCCAGCTGACACCAAACTGAACCAAAGTGTGGACCAAACCTAGGTCCCGCTTGTCTCATCTTGACCTCTCACACAGACACAGACGAGCAGGGCACGCGCAGGTGCACACCACAGAGCACACTTCTGCTCCCTTTGAGCTCCCTCCAGGGACAGGCTGGCCCGTGTCACACGGCTGCTCAGGGGACAAGGCGGGTCCTTACCCCACTCTGCTCCTAGCAAATCCCTGCCCCCTGCTGGGCTTTACTATGGCCAGGCCCTCCTGACCACCTTCTCATCCCTTCTTTGCCCCCCACCATCTCCTGGACTCCCCTGGCTAAGCCCTCCCTCTCCCTCTTCTGAGGCCTTGACCGCCCCTGCCCAAGGTTGGTCACCAGTGTTGAGAATGGCCTGTCGGTAAAGTCCTGAGAACTGTGAGCAGAGACCAGAGCAACACAAAAGCCAGTCGGTTCTAGCCCTGGAGAGGCTACCAGTTCCAGTGAGGAGCCAGGACATGAGGTCAGGAGAACAGGAGCCCAGAGGCAGGAAAAGCCAGACCAAGAGTGGCGGGTGGTTAGCACCGAGGGGAGCAGAGCAACTCTACCAGAGTTCAGGTGCAGGCAGGGCTTGGGTGCTGGGGCCTGCATCTGGAAGGAGCACCCTAGAAGAAGGAAGGCATTTCAGGGCAGGGACGCAGAAGCACTGGAGAGGGGCTAGCAAGTCAGCTTGGACGAGCTAGGCCACGCTGGGCTCTGCGGGGCTGGGCAAGGATGTCCCGGCCACATTGAGCTGTCACGGGCCAGGCAGGGCTGACTCCAAAGTCCCCCTGAGCCATGACTGCCCTTCACTAGCTGGTCTTCTTCCCCATCTGTGAGCGTTCAAGGATGGACCTGCTGGGCACCTCTGAATCCCTGGGACCCAGCACGGGGTCTGCACATGGGATGCTCAGGAAATGTCCTGCTGAGGCACTGGCAAGCTGGGAAGGTGGACCTGCTGGTGGAGGGAGCTGGAAATGAGGCTGGGCCATTTTTTATGAGTTACAGGGGCTCAGTACCGTATCCAGAACACCTGTTCAGGTGTTAGGCGAGCTGGGCTCCAGCCCTAACTCTGTCACAGACGAAGAGGTCACTTCCCCTAATTGGGCGTGTCCTCTCGTATGTGAATTGAGGGCATTGAACCAGCTGTTATCTGGGGGCTCATGCAGCTCCAGCAATGTGGGAATCTCTGCCCTCATCTGATGCTGACCTCTCCCTGGCAGCCTGCGGGCCAAGTCCTCCCCTCACCACTAGGGGGAGCTCTACACACGCCCCAGGCAAGCACCTCACCTCAAACCCACTAAGACCGGTATGTGAAAAGCTTGGCAAGTGGGCACTCATTCACAGACGGAAGGCTTGCGCCTTCTCAGACACAGAAGCCTGGGTGCCCGGCCACCAGGCACACCGCCAGGTGGCCTTGCACGCAAGAGGTGTGGCATGGAAGCTTTATGTTGAAGGATGTCTAAGCCCCACCCCCTTCCTCATTGTTCACACCTGGTCCCAGAGAAGGGACCATGACCTGCTCCAGGCAACATTCCCATGAATACTCTTTGGCATTCCTAGTCTGCCTAATTTGGGGGGAAGAAAAAGATTCACCAGTAGGATTCAAGTCTTTTAATTTGGGAATGACCAGCTTCCTCCTATACCCTCCCTTTCGTCCATAACACCCCCTCCCTGGCCGAGCATCATCAGAAGTCAGATCTCAGAACACCAGGCCCCACAGACAAATCCCCGGTGACTTCTCAGGCCTGGCTCCATCGCTGTAGGCTGGGGTGGTGGACAGTAGGCTGGGGAGCTAGTGAATCCAAAGGAGATGTGTCTGGGCTCTGCTGTTCCCCTTTTCTGGCTGGGCTCAGGAGCCAGGTAGCCCCAGTATCACTACTGGTCCCCTGTGAAGATGGAGCCAGGTGGGGTAGGGCATGGCAGGGTGGGGTAGCTGGGGCAGGGGGTGGAGGGGACATCTCCTCTTCCCAGAGCACAGGCACTCACCCTGGGTGGCCCTGGACGCCAACTCAGTCCGGTAGATCTTGAAGGCATCGTAGGCAAAGACGGAAACCAGGATGATGCCAAAAACCTGTGGGCGTAGGAGCAGGGATGGCACAACAAAGGTCATTGGGCCGTTGATCCCGGGGAGAGGGAGGGGGGTGATATGGGGCAAGGTGTGAGGCAGGCCCTGGGCACTGAGTTGAGCTTGGGGTGGAGAGAGGCACACAAAGTGTGCAACCACCAGCCAAAGGTCCTTGGGGAGCCAGAGAGCTCTGTGGGGCTGGACTCACAAAAGCAGCAATGGCAGCTCCATCCCGGGAGGTCACAGCCGCAAAGGAGACCACCAGGAAGATGATGCTGGCGCTGACACAGCGGAGGAAGTCCTGGGGGTTGGGGGGGCAGGGTCAAAGGGAAGCAGAGGGCAGGGGGCATCGCCCCGAGGTTTTCCAGGCTAGTCAGCAGCTTGACCCTCAGGCACTGTGAATCCCTACACGGAGATACCCTTGGACACAACATAAAGTGCTTGAGAGACAAAGAGAGAGAGAGAGTTCACACAGCTCCCCAGGGGAGGGATGAAGATAAATGCGGAGCAACCAGGACCAGGACCAGAAGCCAGGGGCCTGGGCTGGGGCTGGATCTGGGCAAGGGAGCAGATCTGAGGGATGTGGGTCAAAGGAGTGTTTGAGTGTTGGGTATGGGAGCCGGACTCCTTGTTAAACCAGGAAAAGGAGAGAGGCTGGGAGAGGAAAGGAAAATTCAACGTGCAGAGAAGAAAGGGACCAAAACGGGGTGGGGGAGGCAGGGTCCCTCACCAGACAGGGCCAGTTCAGCCGATCGAAGCGCTGGTAGTACTGGGTGGCGTAGAGGAAGAGGAAGGCTAGCGTGATGAAGAACTCCAGTAGCGCAGCAGCCATGTAGGCGGAGATGGAGGCCGTGAAACAGATGAAGATGATGAAGGTCAGGGCCTGCGGGACCGAGGGTGGGAAGCTTGCCAGGAAGGGGACACAGGCACAGCCAGGCCTTTGCCCTCTCCCTCCCCGGAGCTCCCCCAGCCGGCCCCACCACCTGTCCTTGGAGGTCTCGCCATCCCTGGAGCCACATCCAGGGCCTTTGCCTACTGAGGCCCGACTCTGGCCCCCCACCTCTGCCCATCCATGCTCCCCCTGCCTCGGGATCCCAGCAGCCCCAGCAGTTTGGCCAAGCTGCACGGCTCCAGGGGCCGCCATTCTGTGAAATCCACAAGATAGTGTGTCCCCCTTTAGCCCCAAGTACAATGGGAACGCCGGCCCCTGGAGTGGCACCCACATCAGCCTGTGCCCCCAGGAGGCACCCCACGCCCCATAACGCTTCTCCCACTCCTGGATGCCTAAAACTCTTCTGACGAGGACCAGAGCCTCTGGTTCCATGCCAAGAGGCAAGGTTTAGAAGGCAGAGGCTCCAGGGTGGACTCTGGGGTCCCCTCAGCTCTGGCCATGTAGGATGGCGCATATGCAGAAGACTTAAGTTTACTAGTAGGTCTTGCTAAGTGACTAAGGGAAGCTCCTTTCCTGAGGACAGATATTCATGGGGAGCAGGCAGCAGATAAAGCGGGGCTGCAGGAAGTCTGCCCTTTTTGGTAGTTGAACTTCTCGGATCTGCCAAGAAGTGGCCATCTTAAAGCCCGGGGAAAGACCAGCTGGTGTTACCGCTGTCCCATCCCTGTGCCTCACACCCCCTCGATGTCCCAGAGAGCTGTCCTCTGTTTAACTTCAATCCTTCCTGCAGCAACTGAAACCTGCTGTGACTGCCTCCAGATGGGAGATGAGGGGCTGGGTGGGGGGGTGGGGCAGCTGGGGCCGGAGGGGTGTCCTGAGAGCCTGGGGAGGGAGGCTGCTGAGGGCTGAGCCCTGGTGGGGGGCCCGGGCTGGGAGATGGAGGCTGTAGGTCAGGGAGGCAGCTGTTACCAGCTCAGTTTCCAGCAGGATGCCTTTGAGGGACGAGAGGAACGTCTTGTCCACGGTGAAGCCCTGGAGCCCCGCAGCTGCCCCCTCTTCAGGGGGTCGGTCCCGGCGATTCCAAGCACTGAGCATCTCCACGGGGCCCACCGGACACAGCCCCCACTGCCACCAGCCAGGAAGGAAAATGGAAAACTGACAGGATGGGGAAGCAGAGAGGAGCAGGAAGGCACTGCGAGAAACCTGAACGTGAAGCGGGCAGGGCTGCTGTGGGACCCCGGGGAAGGCGGCTGCCCAGAAGGGCCTGCACCCAGCTGCCCAGAGTGCTCGGCTGGTGCGTGCACTGCCCCCCAGGCAGCACATGGGAGGGGAGGCGCGGGCAAGGGGGGCGTGGTCAACCCTCCCCTTACTTGGAGCCCAACCCCGCCTCCCGCAGAGGGGAGAAGCGTGGGGAGGAGGAGGTCCGCGGAGAAACCAGGATGAGCTGGGAGGTGAGCTGAGTAATGGGCCGGCCTAGGAGCCCCCAAGGACCCAAGCCTGAGGAAGTTTGTGGCCCTCTTCCCTAACCTTAACCCTCTTCCTCACCATCCTTTCTCCCTTTTCCTTTTAGGGAGGGTGGGAGCTGGAGCCCAGCCCAGGCAACACCCCCCAGAACCAAGCAGTAGCAGCCAGAACTGAGGACAAAGGCAGATTGTTGGGGGACAAGGGGGCGCTGTGTGCCTGCTGCAGTACCTCAATGGGCCTCTGTCTCTCCAGCATGCCAGGAGGGCGGCCTGACCCGCCCCCCCCCCCCCAGTGTTTAGGGCTGAGCCAGGGAGCCAGGAAAGGGGAGGGATGGGGGGCCACAGCGGAAACTCTGGACGGCAGAGGGAGAAGGCAGTAGGTGAGGGCTGACAGTGGGGAGGAAGAGGGACCAGGCTGGGGACCACAAGATGCTCAGGCACCAGGGATGCCAAAGACAAATCAGGCCACTTTATTTATTTATTTATTTATCTATCTTTTAACATCTTTATTGGAGTATAATTGCTTTACAATGGTGTGTTAGTTTCTGCTTTATAACAAAGTGAATCAGTTACACATATACATATGTTCCCATATCTCTTGCCTCTTGCGTCTCCCTCCCTCCCACCCTCCCTATCCCACCCCTCTAGGTGGTCACAAAGCACCGAGCTGATCTCCCTGTGCTATGCCGCTGCTTCCCACTAGCTATCTATTTTACGTTTGGTAGTGTATATATGTCCATGCCACTCTCTCACTTTGTCCCAGCTTACCCTTCCCTCTCCCCATATCCTCAAGTCCATGCTCTAGTAGGTCTGTGTCTTTATTCCCGTCTTACAGGCCACTTACAGCCAGTTCAAGTCTCTGTCCAACCTGCAGGGGCGGCAAGCGTCAGGTCCTGGGGATAAGGCTGGCTGGCAAACAGGGGACCGGCCAGGAGCAGCGAGGCCCCAGGGTGGAAATGCCAGGACTGTCGGGGGCTTGGCTTCTTATTCGAGCTCTGGTACCCGCGTGACTTTGAACAAGTCACCCCCTGTTCCCTGGGATTTATCTCCCCCAACTGTCAGTGAGGGTCGAGCATAGAAGAGTGACTTTCCAACTGGTCCCAGAGCCCTAAGGGAGGCGGGGCAGGTGAGCAGCTCCACCAGAGCCTCCACCAGACCAGCCCTGGTTCCATCTGATACATACACTGGGCTCTAGCCTGAGGTTCCTTTTTGTAATTGTTATTATTTTTTAGGGTTTTTTAAAATTTTAAAGTAAAAACTGCTCTTATATCCAAGTATAAGAAAATATCAAGTGAAGGCTGACAGTCTGTCTCCCCGTCCCCCTCCCCAGAGGAAGCCACCATCTGCCATATCCTGCCTGTCCTCCAGACACAGGCTGTGCACGTATTATAAGCACACATAAGAGTGTGTGGTAAGGCTTAGTGACTTATTCTAAAAGGATTTCATGTCCCTAAAAGGCATGAAAAGTAGGTGCTCCAAAGGTCTGGGACCCCAGAAGCCCAGAGGGAAACAGCCCCTAGGTTGTAAAACCATCCTCCAAACAGACAGGACTTCGCAAACTGGGGCTCAGCTAGTGTGGCATTTCCCGGAGTGGCATTCCCCAATAAACACGCTGCAGCAGGAGGGGTCTGTCGCCAAATGAGTCTGGGAAGCGCTGAGTTTAATGATTTCTTCTCTGTGGACTTCTTGCCATGAAGGTGCTGGGCACACTGGGAACCTCCAAGGAGTGGGGCTTGCAGCAGTTTTTCCCCCACTTACTTGACGTCATCATTTTCTTTTTTTTCTGAGGAACAGCTTGTGGGACAAGAGTTGCAAAGAACACGCTTTTGGGGAAGGACAGCAGAGTGGTTATCGGGGGTTCACGGCCTCCCAACCAGGGGTCTAGATCCCAGCCGAGTCAGCCATCTGGTACCCAGCCTCCCCAAAGGGGCTCCCACCTCTTCAGATTTCGCCCAGAACCCAGCCAGCCTTCTGAGACCACTTCAAGACCTACAGTCTCCACCCTGGATCTAGTCTCAATCAAAGCTGACCCTTCCCTACCCACTGACCTACTCCATCCATCCTCAAAGCCAAGGCTAAGCCAGAACTAGACTTACAGAGAGTGGGAACACAGACACCCCGTGAGGACTCAAGACTGCAAGAGAAATATGTTTGGGATCCCTAAGGCACTAATTTTTAATATTTTTATTAATTGTCCCAATTTCAGGGCTTCCTAATATTTTATTTTACATCATGACACAAATACAGGATTATGTGTGTGGCACACAGCAAAAGAATAAGACTGCTCGTGATCAGAGATAACCAGGCTGGGGCTCCAACCACCCAGCTGCGCCCCCCAGAGCTGAGGGAGGGTATAATTATAACCCATTCATGGCTCAGGGCAGTAGCATTTGCTATTGGGCTTCTTCGTACCTGTATTGTACATTATTCTCTGATATTTTAGTTAGAAAAACACAGCCATTGTAGGGGAAGAAGAAGGAGAAGAAGGAAGAGGAGGCGGGGAAGAAGTAGAGGAAGAAGAAGAAAGGAAGAAACCAACATTTTCTGTACTAAGTACAGATTTTTCATATCTTATTTCCTATGATCTGCACCATTAGCCTATGGACTATTATTTCATTTTACAGATGAAAAAAACTAAGCTTTGAACACTTGAGTGATTGGCCCAAGGTCACCCAAGAAGAGTCAGAGCTAGGCCTTGTCTAACACCCAAACTTGATAACCTCCCTGAGGTAAAAGGGGGCAGGTAGGCTGGAATTGTCTGGAACCCCCCTGGTCTCTCGCACACACGCTGACCAGCACATGAGCAGGTGTTCGGGAGGGGACAGGGGCCAGCATTCGTATCTCCAGGGGGCGATGGACCGGCTGTTGAGGGGTCCGTCTTCACTGGCCTTGCAGGATTCCGGGTGGTGGGCAAGGCTGGTGGTCTCTGGGGGAGGCATGAGCACAGTGTTGCACTTCAGCCACTCCTCAGTGGGGTTCTGTCCTTTGCTGGGGCAGCAGCTGGGCCAGTGGGTACAGCCCTTCTGGGGCCGCAAATGGAGGGTGTGGGTTCCCAAGACCATTGCCAAAAATGCAACCACCTGTAGGAAAAGGCCAGTGAGAAAACTGCTTCCACTTAGTCCGGGTGCCCCCTCCCCCAGCTGTTCCCTGAGCTCCTGGATTCATGCCGCATCTGGTCCCCAGCCCCAAACCTGAGAGCTTCCTCCACCCTAGCCACATCTCTGCTCCTGCCCTGCTCAGCACGTCCCAGCCAGGCCCCTGCGCACTCACTTGGTACATGCCGGATGCTGCTCCCCCAGCCTGCGCACCGCGCTGGCTGACAGCAGGGCCTTGTGGAAGCAGGTTGACTGGAGCAGTTTAGGAGTCCTGGTTTTATCTGCAGCAAACCTGTTTTGTTTATTCAAATTTTTTTCCACTACCTTTTGGAGTGTGTGACCTGAGATTAAAAAACAAAACAAGGGCTTCCCTGGTGGCGCAGTGGTTGAGAGTCCGCCTGCTGATGCAGGGTACACGGGTTCGTGCCCTGGTCCAGGAAGATCCCACATGCCGCGGAGCGGCTGGGCCCATGAGCCACGGCCGCTGATCCTGTGCTCCGCAACGGGAGAGGCCACAACAGTGAGAGGCCCGCGTACCGCAAAAAAAACAAAAACAAAACTGAAAACCCCAAAAAACTTGCAAGTGTTTTCAAAAGCTGATTTAAATGCTAGACTCACTGAAGTTGTGATTAACATCATTGTAAGCCCGATAACCTATTGGGTAAACTTTGTTCTTTATACTTTTCCAGGCATGGGTCAAAGCAATAAGTATCCTGCTATTCTATGCCTTTGAGAACAGGCATTATAGGAATTTCCCTGGTTCGCTTGTTACCCAAAATTAGGGAACACCATCCTGGTCTCTCTCCAAGAGGCCTCGTTTCTATGATCCCTGCTGCTCCCACCCATGGTCTTGTCTCTTCTCTTCCCTTTCTTCTCAGATGTCCTCCTGATCACCGACCTTAGTGCAGAGTCCAGCCTTAGGTCTGGCACGTGGACCCCAGGGTGGCTTTTGGTGTTCCCGAGCAACCCCCAACCGCAGAAAAGGCTTTGAGGGGGCCTTCCAGAAGAGCTGGATCCCTTGGGTCTCTCCCAGACCAATCAGAACCTCAGAGGCTGACACGGGCCCGGACCTCTTGATCTTGGCCCCTATCCAGGACAGCGTGCTTGAAAGAGCTGGAAGTGATCCAAGCTACTTGTTTCACTTGTTGATGCCGCAAAGGACCCACGTGGGTTACGTGGGACATTCCCTCCAGGAGAGGACTTTGGGGTGTCCCCTGCCTCTGTACCAGGACCTCCTCTAACGAAACCCCTGAAGGGCAGTCTCCCCTGCCTGACCAGGCCTGACGCAGAACTTGCGCTCTGAGCCACATGTCCCCACTCACCTCTTCCCATTTGCTCAGTCTCCACCCTTATCTCAGGAGCAGCTGTGGGTCTCCTCAGGATGACTCCCTGCCATAAGAAGCATTTTCCAGAGGGTTCTCCTGTTGGGATGACTAAGAATCCCTGAGTCATTTCAGCTTCCAGGGAATCACTAAGGGTGTGGAGAGATGGGGGTGGCAATGGGGAGAATGTAGAGGCAGAAGCAAAGTTCACCCAGTACCCAGTATCACGGGTGCTTCCCCGTGTGTCCTCACCTGCCTGGGCCTGACCTGGCAGCCACGGGGGACCAGCTGAGAGTCCCACCCCCGAGCCTCTGGGAAGAGATCAGCCCCTAGCAGGAAAGAGCAGGGAGGATGTGACAGGAAGCACCCCACCTCGGCCAAGAAAGCTTGCAAAAGGCTACGATGGCTGTCCTGCCCTTCCTCAGAAAGTCACCGGAGTTCTCACCCTTCCCCTGCCTCTGATCAGCTCTTCGCCTAGGGGCCTCTCTTCTCTTGTAGAAATATGCATGTTTGCTGCAGCTTGGGCGGTGGGCTGGGGGTAACCTGGGTGGCCACAAAAGTGCCAGCCAGCCTAGCAGCCCCTGCAACAGTGCTGAAACCAGCGCTCCGCAGGGCCTACTGAAGCTCATCTGCACTCACCTGAGGTGGGGCAGGGGCACTGGTGGTTAAAATGCTGAAATATTACTTCTGTCCCGGCTGGTAAATAGATACTGTCCTCAGGACTGGAGCACGTCCACACTACAACCTCCCTGTGATCCTGCAACTAAAGGGAGACCGCCTGGCCCAGACGGAGGCCTCCAGAACAGGCTCCCGTGTCCTGATGGGGATGCCATGATGGTACCGGTTGCTAATTATTTGTAGTATCATCTTTACTTACATGGTGCCTGGAGCCTGCCTTCAAAGAGAACCCAGTCTGGCCTGGGAGACACGCAGAGAATCAGAGTGAACAGGACAAAAAGCCTAGCAACTCCCTCCCCCAGCCCAGGCCTGGTGCCTCCCCCATGGTGGGCCTTTGGCTTACTCAACTCTGTCCTACAGTCATGGCTGCCCTGTTCATTCGCCCATTTGCCAAATATTTATTGAGCACTTATTATATGCCAGGCACCATTCTAAATGCTAGGAATGCAGAGGAGGACAAGCCAGATAAGGTCCCTGCCTCAAGAAGCTTACGTTTTAGAAGGAGACAGATGGTAAATAAAGAAACAAGATAATCTCTGATAATAATAAGTGCTATGAAGAAAATGAAACAGTGTTAAGAAATAGAGAATTACTGGGAGGTGGGGGGTGGGTGGAGGGAGGGGCAACTTAACTTTAAAAAGCCAGGGAAGGCAACTTCCCTGGTGGTCCAGCAGTTAAGACTTCGCCTTCCAATGCAGGAGGTGCAGGTGATCCCTGGTCAGAGCTAAGATCCCACATGCCTCGCAGCCAAAAAACCAAAACATAAAACAGAAGCAATATTGTAACAAATTCAATGAAGACTTTAAAAGTGGTCCACATCAAAAAAAATCTTAAAAAAAAAAAAAAAAAAGCCAGGGAAGGCCTTTCTGAAGATGTGGAATTTGACAAGATGATGGAAAGGGTCTGGGAAAGAGTGGTCCAGGCAGAGGGAACAGGACATGCAGAGTCCTAGAGGTGAAAGAGCTTGACATGTTTCAGAAACAGAACGGACAGTGTGGGTAGAAAACAAAGGTTAAGGGAAAGGGTGGGATGAAATGAGGTGAAGAGGTGGGCAGGGACCAGCTCACATAGGATCTTAAAGCCTGTGGCAGAACATTTGTTTTTTAATTTATATATATTTTTTATTTTTGGCTGCGTTGGGTCTTTGTTGCTGCGTGCGGGCTTTCTCTGGTTGCAGCGAGCAGGGGCTACTTTTTGTTGAGGTGCATGGGCTTCTCATTGCAGTGGCTTCTCTTGTTGCGGAGCACAGGCTCCAGGCGCACAGGCTTCAGTAATTGTGACGCATGGGCTCAGTAGTTGTGGCTCGCGGGCTCTAGAGCGCAGGTTCAGTAGTTGTGGCACACGGGCTTAGTTGCTCTGTGGCATGTGAGATCTTCCCGGACCAGGGCTCGAACCCACTGGCAGGCAGATTCTTAACCACTGCGCCACCAGGGAAGTCCGGAGCATTTGGATTTTATGCCAAATTCAGTGGGAAGGTATCAACTGTATTCAAGCATAATCTACATGATGTGGGTTTCTTGAAGGCAAGTTCCGTGTCCTTGACATTCTGCTGCCCCACAGAACTGACATCAGATAACAATAGTAACAGTTGCTTTGAGCCAACATTTACACATCATGGACCAGGCACTGTTCTCAGACTTCTTCTTTTTTTTTTGTTTTAATGAATGAATCTTTTTTAAAAAAATAAATTTATTTATTTATTTATTTTGGCTGCATTGGGTCTTCGCTGCTGCACGTGGGCTTCTACTCTTTGTTGCTGTGTGCAGGCTTCCCATTGCGGTGGCTTCTCTTGCGGAGCACGGGCTCTAAGCGCACGGGCTTCAGTAGTTGTGGCGCACGGGCTTAGTTGCTCCGCAGCATGTGGGATCTTCCCCAACCAGGGCTCGAATCCGTGTCCCCTGCACTGGCAGGCTGATTCCTAACCACTGCGCCACCAGGGAATTCCAGTTCTCAGGATTCTCTTAATCCTCAGTTCCATTATTAACCCATTTGACAGACAAGGAACCAGAGGCTCCCAGAGGTCACATAGCTTGCCAAGGTTGGAGTTGGCTAGTGTTGGAGCCAGGATTAGAATGCAGCCAATCTGGATGCGGTGGGGTCCAAAGAGAGGAGAACTGGAAGAATCCATGAGCACCCGAGAAGTTCTGAGTAGAACAGGTCACGGGGTGGGATGAGGAGGACATCAGCCGATTGGCCCTGCTGGGAAAGGACAAGAGTGGGAGAGAAGACTGGGACCCAGAAAGCCTGATGGAGGGGTTCCTGCCTTTCTACCCCCTGAGTAGTGGCAAACGCAAGCCCCGAAGCTGAGGGCCCTCCTGCCTGAGGCTGCCGCCCACCCAGGGTCTCAGCCTACCACCCAGCCTGGGTTTTCTCCAACCTAACCTGGAGCCCAGAACTCTCCCTGACCAAGTTAGAATCACCTGAAACCTCAGTTTGCGAAGGAGAGGGCAGAGATGAGGCATAAGGACAGGGAGAAGGCTCCTCCTGCCCTCAACAAAGAAGCACTTTGAACTTTCATGAAGGTACCAGCTGGGGGTGCAGGGGGAGTTGTGGGGAGCCAAGGTGAAGAGGAAAGGCCATTGTGCTACACACTTTACATATATTTACTCCTCACCAAAGCAACTGTTCCAGATGAGGAGCTGAACTTCAGAGATGTTCCAGAACTTGACCAAGGTCACAGAGCTGACAAACCAGGATTCACTCCCGAGCCTGACCGGCTCCATTTCCTGCCTGGGCACTCCAGAAGCACAGACTTGTGTTCCTGCAGGTGTGCACTCTAACCCCCTCACCTAGCTCCAGGCACTAGCTAGGCGCTCAGCTACAATGAGGGCAGTGAGCCTCACTGCCCTCCTCCCAAACCACCATTTTGCCGGGTCCCAGCACTTCCTTCCTGCTTAGTCTTTTCCGGCCTCCATCTGTTTCCCCTGTGCCAATCAGGGCACTCACCTTTGGAACAGGGTTTCCTGCCCACCTCCATCTTGAGCCCCAATTTGCCTTGGCAGTCCCCTGGGCAGAGATCATATACCGAGTCACTCCCCAGAAGCTGAATATCTGTGTTCCAGGCAGCCAGGCCCCCCCCCCCAGGGCTGGGGTCTGGGAGAAGTTGGACCAGGCTGGAACTGGAATGGGGGAGCTCTCCCTTGAGATGCATCTGGAAATGTTAAAGTTCTTCTCCCATCCTAAAGGAGTCTGAGTTTGTTCACAGGTGCCCAAGCAACAGGGAGAGGAAGGAGCTGGGTCAGGTGCTTCCCCCTCCCCTGCTGACAAATGCCTGGAAGAGTGGGCCTGTGGAATGCGAAGGGGGAGGGGGATGGGAGGGGAGAGGGGAGCCTCTCTGTATCCCCGGCCTCAGGTTCACAAAGGGCCTTAAATTAGACTTCTGATGTTATCTCCAAATGACGCTATACATACATAGAGCCATTGTCTATGTGTTTGAAGTGTTAATGTGTTAAATGTAAATATTGAAAACATGCTACAGTTTTTCAATCCAGTTTGGCATCTAACTTTTTAAATTCCAGGAACCTCAAAAACGGAAGAAGGAAGGCTTCTCTGGAGCCTCTGAGAGGCCTCGATGTGTTCTTTCCCAAAGGAAGAACGCGGGATGGGCGGGGAGGGGGCGGGCAACTGGAGGGAGGCAGCGCACGCGAAGGAGCAGTAACAGGGCAGGAGAGGTGTGGGGGACACGAGCCGCGTCCTTCCAGCCGAAGCTTGGGGGCAATCCCAGCTCCTCTGAAAGAGTCCTGCCCTTTTGTGCCCGAAGTCCCCACTTTTGCTCCTCAGGAGCGAGCCAGAGTGAGGGCAGGGGACAGGTCTAGACTGGCAGAGAAGCGTTAAGAGGCGGCACAACCGGCCCGCCCGCGGCTCCGGGACCAGATGCTCAGGCATCACGTTTTCTCGCCAGGGCTAGAATCCGTGTCCAGCCCCAGACCCCTGCGGAGGCCCTGCCAAGGGAGTAGACAGGCTCCGCGGAGGACCCCAGAAAGGCGGAAGGAGCGTGCTCCCTCCCAAGGGAAAGACAGATGTGGGGCTAATGAAAGGGATGCAGAGAGGCGCGGGGCCGGCGGGGGAGATCGGGGGCGTGACGGGGAGAGGAAAGCTCCCGGGAGGGAGCGAACCAGACCACCTGGAGGTTCGCCGCGACGCCGGGCTGCAGCCGACGGGGAAGAGGAGCCGGGAGGGGGCGTGCAATTTGGCCCGAGGGTCCTGAGCTGAAACTCAACACCCGCCTTTGGAGGGATCGTCCTTCTTTCTCCTCCGCCCCTTCCCTTCCCCTCCCTTTTCCCCTCCCTCCTTTCTCTTAATCCCCGGGACTGAGCCCCGCGCCGGAGCGGAGAGGGCCCGAGGGGAGGAGAAAGGAGCTGCACAGAAAGGGCGCCGGGAGCCCGGGAAGGGGAGGGGAGGGGAGCCGCGAGCGGGGGGTGAGCCTGAAGGCCGCGCGCGACCCCCGGAGCCTTCCCAGCGCTCTCAGTGTCCCCCCCCCCCGGCCCCACCTCCAGGCGAGTCCGCAGGACCCTGGCCTCTGCTCCTCCTTCGCCTTCTCTTTGCTCCTTCTTTTGCTTTGTGGCCTTTCTCTCGGTTGCCAGAGACACCCGGGCTGCCCCGAGCCCTGGGGCGCGCGGAGAGGGCCCGCCAAGGGTGCGTGTAAGCGGGGCGGCGGGGCCAGCGCCGAGGGCCGGGGGCCGAGGGTGGGAGCGGGAGCGCCGACGTCGAGGGCTGGAGGGGGGCGTGTGGGGAACGCCGTCCCGCCCCTTCGAGCCGGGCCCGCGTGCGGGTAGCGAGGCGTCGTCGCGGCGCCCCCAGACCCCCAGGCGCGCTGCGAGCTAGTGTGCGTGTTTGGGAACCCGCTTCCTCGCCGGGGCTGCGAGAGTCTGAGCAGAAGGCACTCGGGCCGCCCAGCCCAGCCGCCGCGCTCTCCGAGACATTCGGCGCCAGCCTGGCCTCGGTTCGCCAAGTCGGGCGAGTTTGAAGAGGGACGAACGTCTCAGTTTTCACTGCCCCCCCACCCCTCCCTCGCAGCGGGGCTGCCGCAGAGCCCCCGACGCCCCTCAGCCTCGGGAGCACCGCTCTCCGGCGCGGCAGCCGGGTGGGGAGGCTTGGCCCCTAAACTCGCTCGTCCAGCCCGACCGCCCCGGCGGCTTCTCCCTGCCCTCGGGGCCGTCCTGAGCGGCCCGGAGAGGCGTCGAGCGCAGCCCCAGCTCCCGCCTCCTCGCCCGCCCTGGCACTGGAAGGAAGCTTTGGGCCCGTGCGGATCCGGGGTGCCCCCTCGGCCTAGGACAGGCAGCTCCGGGGGCCTGGTCCACCCGGCAGCCCCCGGGAGGCCGCGGGGACGGGGCAGAGCGCGCGCCCTTGGATGAGGTCCCGCAGCGACGCCCCGGCCCGCCCCGCTCCTCCTCCTGCCCGGCCAAGCTGCCTCCCATTTGGGAAGTTTCGTGGGTTTTCTTTCTCCTCCTCCAACCTCTGCGGAGGCCACGACTCAGGCGCCGCAGCAGGGGGCCGCCTCCATGGTGCGGGGCAGCCGCTGCTGAAGTCAGCGAAACCGAGCCTGGCCTGGAGCTGGCCGCGCGGAAGGCCAAGGCCATGGCCATAGCCACGTCGGTGAGTCCACCAGAGAGAGGAGGCTGCCGGGCAGAGACGTCCACAGCCTGTCCTGCACTGCTGTCACTTTTATTTCTGCCTTCTCTTTGTCTCGCTCCTTGGTCCCTTGCTTCTTTGGGAGACTGTGTCCCCCTTCTGGCACTTTTGTTTCCCTTTCCCCCTCTCACTCCTCATCCCTAGCTCCTACTGGATCTGGCCTCCCCCTTCTCTCCTCCCGCTCCCCATTCTCCCCTTTTTCTTTCCAGAGGCTGCTCCTGGAAGGAGGGGAGGGGGCAAGCCTGAGTCCTATCTGCTCCTTTATGGGCGGGAACAGATGGCCACTGGAGGTTGGCAGGGGCTTGTGATTGGGAGGCTAGTAAAAGGTTGGGAGGGGGCTGAAAGAACGGAGGTGGCTTCAAGGAAATAGGAGAGGGCAAAGGGCCCAAGGGGGCCCTTCTCTAGAGGAGGGACGGCAGAAAGGTGGGAAATAAAGTAAAAGAGGGAGATCGGGCAGGGAGCAAGAGAAAATAGAGGGAGGAGGGGAGGTGATGTCAGCCAGCCTCTGGCCACTTTCCTAGGACTGGGGACAAAGGGAGGAGACAGCTGGCATGATGGGCCAGTGGGAGGAGGCCTCCCAGTGAGCGTGTAGCCCACGGCCACCCCCCTTTAAGACAGCCACTCCCTCACAAGTCAGCTGGGCCCCTGAGGAGGGGGTAGAGCTGGGGTGGCCACACCCATCATCAATCAGTCTATCAGGGACTCTGGCCTGGGTTCCCGCAATTGCAAGGCCCAGAGGTTTGGTCCCATTGGACAGAATTCAAACCTGACACAGGGAGGAACTCTTCACAGCCCCGCCCCTGCTTTCTGTCCTCTACTGCTTGTAGTCTGAATCTAAGCAACTCTGTCCCCTTTCCAGCCTTCCCTAGGCCTTAGGATTCCCAGGGAAAGCGAGGCTGCCACCTGCTTTCTGGCTCCCTCTGAATGGGCATCCTGCGAAGGAGGATTGTGAGGCTGGGAAGAGAAGCATGGCTTCTGACATCCTCCCACACCCCCCGAGGATGAGTTAGATTTTCGTTCCTTCTCAGACCAAATTCCTCTTAGCTCCTCAATCTGTATGATGGTGAGCAGACCCTAGTTCGGAGCCAGAAGAGGGGGAGGTCCTGAACATAGTGGGGTACTGTGACATAAAGATGCCTTCTCAGGAGCCAGCTGGTCAGCTGGTCAACTTCGTAGTCCCAGGAGGTAGATCTTTCTTTTGCCTGGGGGAGCGAGGGGTGTTGGTATTTATGCTTATGAAACTCACAGGATCCTAAAAACAGCTAATATTTACTGAGTGTTTACTGGCCCTAAGCTGGCCCTGAGCTTTGTCTGGGTTTGTCCTGGTTCTTTCATACATTATCTCACCCAGTCCTCACAACAACCCTGTGAGGCTGGTACTGTTATTATCTGAAAGTGGATATTCAGCTATGGATATGGAATTCTATAAAGGAGGAAACGGAAGCTTGGAGAGGTTAAACAAATTGCCCAAAGTCACCCAGCTCGAAAGGGGCAGAGCCAGGACTCAAACTCAGGTCGGTCTGCCTCAGAAACCGTGCTTTTTAACCCCCTGGCTAGATCCAAAACGCCAATTTCTAATTTACAGTTAGAAAGAAAAAGGCCAGGCTAACCAGGAATTTGTGTCATCTGGCTAGCGTATTGGCTTTTTGTGGGACAACCTCCTTTAGAAGCCAAAATATAATCAGAAGAGGGTTTGATCATTCGGAATCAGGCAAGAGAAGTCAGCTTATTGTTAAAATCACCCAGCCATAAAGGGCTGGACAACCTCTCCACCTGAGGGAAACACTGGCCACGAGGAACATGCACTCATGCTGGCTGAGCCAGACACCCTTCCCCCAGGGCCTGGTGGCCAAATGCAGCCTGCCAGAGATCTTGAGCTTGAGATGTTTCACTGAGTTAGTCAGCCCACGTGGATTACCTGTTCAGTAATGCCTAACTACCTGCTTTCTACCACTGCCTGGGATCCTGCCAGCAGGCTCGGGTCACTTAGGAAACATAGCTGAAGCGGAATATATTTTGACATTGTGAGTGGCTTAAGCTTGATTCTACCAAATAACTTGGTGGAACCAGAGCCCGGTGAAGAGAGACTAGCAAAGGGAACTTGGGCATCATGAAGACTTCCTATGAACTTGAGTCATGTTTGAGCCATGGGTCCTCTTTTTGTTTTGTTTTTTAAGTCTTTTTATTGTTGTTATCTTTTTATTTTATTTTTTAATTTTTATTATTTAATTCTGTTTTGTTTTGTTTTTTTTGCGGTACGCGGGCCTCTCACTGTTGTGGCCTCTCCCGTTGCGGAACACAGGCTCTGGACGCGCAGGCTCAGTGGCCATGGCTCACGGGCCCAGCCGCTCCGCGGCATGTGGGATCTTCCCGGACCGGGGCACGAACCCGTGTCCCCTGCATCGGCAGGCGGACTCTCAACCACTGTGCCACCAGGGAAGCCCTATTTAATTCTGTTTTATTTTTGGCCGTCTTGGGTCTTCGTTGCTGCGCACAGGCTTTCTCTAGTTGTGGCGAGCGGGGACTACTTTTGGTTGTGGTAAGCGGGCTTCTTATTACAGTGGCTTCTCTTGTTGCGGAGCGTGGGCTCTAGGCGTGTGGGCTTCAGTAGTTGCAGCACGAAGTAGTTGTGGCCCACGGGCTTAGTTGCTCCGCGTCATGTGGGATCTTCGTGGACCAGGGCTCACACCCGTGTCCCCTGCATTGGCAGGTGGATTCTTAACTACTGCGCCACCAGGGAAGTCCCTTTTTTTTTTTTTAATTGAAGCATAGTTGATTTACAATGTTGTGTTACTGCTGTACGGCAAAGTGATTCAGTTATACATATATATGTACATCCTTTTTTATATTCTTTTCCACTATGGTTTATCATAGGATATTGAATATAATTCTCTGTGCTATACCGTAGGACCCTGTTGTTTATCCCTTCTATATATAATAGCTCACATCTGCTAACCCCAACCTCCCACTCCATCCCTCCCCCAGTCCCCTCCCGCTTGGCAACCACCGGTATGTTCTCTATGTCCATGAATCTGTTTCTGTTTCATAGATAGGTTCATTTGTACCATACTTTAGATTCCACATATAAGTGATATCATATGGTGTTTGTCTTTCTCTTTCTGACTTACTTCACTTAGTATGATAATCTCTAGTTGCATCCATGTTGGTGTAAATGGCATTATTTCATTCTTTTTTATGGGTGAGTAATATTCCATTGTATATATGTACCACATCTTCTTTATCCATTCATCTGTCAACGGACATTTATGTTGTTTCCATGTCTTGGCTGTCGTGAATAGTGCTGCTGTGAACTTAGGGGTGTGTGTTTCTTTCTGAATTATAGTTTTGTCCGGATATATGTCATGGGCCCTCTTGACTTAACTACTGTTACTTATATAAGAAGAAAAAAGTGGATCCTTTTTTTGGGGAGGGGTGCGCTGCATGGCTTGTGGGATCTCAGTTCTGTGACCAGGGATTGAACCTGGGCCACGGCAGTGAAAGCCTGGAATCCTAACCACTAGGCCACCAGGGAACTCCCAAAAAGTAGATCCTTATGCTTATGGTTGTGAAGAGGCAGCAGAGGAGTGAGTGAGAGGCTCTGGAATCCCACAGCCTGGAGTTCAAATCATGCTGCACCAGCTGTATGTCGTTGGGCAAAGTACCAACCTCTCTGTTCCAATTTCCTTTCCAAATGGGGATAATGATGGCTCCTCCCTCATCAGGTTGTTGTGAGGATTAAATGAGATGAGATGATTGGTGCAAACACTCGCTCAGTGTCTGGCTATATAATTTGCACTTGATGTCTGTGGCTTACCTGAGCCTGTAGCTCTCAAAGGAAAAAGCTTGGATGTCCCCACCAGACAGGACTGGAAACAGGCTGATAAATGTTTGCTCTTGGTTGGTCCACCAGCCCCCTTGCATACACACACACACACACACACACACACACACACACACACACACACAAACACACACAAGTGTATACACTTTTCTCCATGATAACCTCAGCCTCTGCTGGTAGAGCCTTACTTGCTCAGACTGAGAACAAAACAATTGCTTTGGTTTCTGTTTTCTTCCTTATTATGTTGAGGCTGTGTCTGGGCTGGGCTTCTCCCACTCCTTCTCAGAATACGGGGTCTCTGCAGCTGCTTAATCTAACCTGCTTATAGGGGATGCTGACTGGGAAACAGGGAAGGTAAAGGAGATCCTATGGGAGACCTTTTCAGGACTTCCTCATGTAATTCATTCAACATATGTTCATGGAGGACTGATTCCAGGTTAGGCCTATTGCAGAGGCTAGGAATATAGAAATCCCTTTTCTCACAGGGCTGACAGTACAAGGGAAGAAATTGATTTTTTAAAGTAAATAGACAAATAGTATTAAGTACTGTGAAGGAAACAATGGGTGGAGACAGACACAGAATGGGGTGGGGAGAAGAGTGAGAAGAAGACATTTAAGAAGAACTGAAGGATGAAAAAGGGCCAGTCAAATGAATAGTCAGGGGACAGGTAAAGGGACTGCAAAGGCCCTGAGGTGGGAAAGAGCTTGTCTAGATCAAGGAATAGAGAGGGAGAATGCAAGGGATGAAGCTGGAGACAGGCAGGGCTGAGTCAGGAGGTAAGATTTTTAGCTTGAGGGAAGTGGGGAGCTCTATGTTTTGAGCAGGGGGTGGCATGACCTGACATGTGTGTGAAGACCCCTCTCCCTACTCCCACCTCACCCATCAGGCCCAGCTGGCCCGGGCACTGTACGACAACACCGCCGAGTCCCCCCAGGAACTGTCCTTCCGCCGAGGGGACGTTCTACGGGTGCTGCAGAGGGAAGGCGCTGGTGGGCTGGACGGCTGGTGCCTCTGCTCCCTGCACGGCCAGCAGGGCATTGTGCCTGCCAACAGAGTGAAGCTCCTTCCCAATGGCCCGGCGCCCAAGCCTGGCCTCTCCCAGGTGCCGCCAGCCCAGCCTGGCTCACCACATCCGGCCCCAGAGCACGGCAATGAGGACCAGGAGGTGAGAGCTGGAGCCCCCCAAAACCCCAAGCCAGGACATTCCCGTCCGCCGGTGCCTGCACGTGGAGGAGGGAGAGCCCTGAGACGGCAGCTCTGCACCGACTCTGCTGTACTAATCCTGCTGGCCAACCCTTTCTGGGCTCTTTCCCCACTGGTACAGGGAGGGGGTTGGAAGATGTCTAAGCTCCTCCCGGGCACACATTATCTGATCCCCTGGTCCCCACACCACCTGACCCACCTGCCTGTGTTGATCCCCCAGGTGTATGTGGTACCACCTCCAGCTCGGCCCTGTCCTACCTCGGGACCTCTGGCTGCACCCTGTCCGCCCTCCCCTGATCCCATCTACAAGGTCCCCAGAGGCAGTGGGACCCAACAGGCTGCCCCTGGAGATGCCCTGGAGGTGAGGGCTAGAGGTTTGTGTGTATGTTGGGCAGGGAACAGACGGCTCTCGGGGGTAGGGGCCCACTGCTGAGACTGAGAGTAACCAACTGCTTCCTCTCCAGGTCTATGACGTACCCCCCACTGCCCTCCGAGTTCCCTCCAACGGCCCCTATGACTCCCCGGCCTCCTTCTCCCGCCCTCTGGCCTGGGTTGTCCCCCAGTCCCCTGGAGAAGATGAAGCTCCCTATGACGTGCCTCTGGCCCCGAAGCCACAGTCAGACCTGGAGCCAGATCTGGACTGGGAGGGGGGCCGAGAGCCAGGGCCCCCCCTCTACGCTGCCCCCTCCAACCTGAAACGAGCATCCGCCCTGCTCAATCTGTACGAAGCACCGGAGGAACTGCTGGCAGACGGGGAAAGCGGGGGCACTGACGAGGGCATCTACGACGTCCCCCTGCTGGGGCCGGAGACACCCCCTTCTCCAGAGCCCCTGGCAGCCTCGGCTTCCAATGACCTAGACGCCCTGGCCCTGCTTCTGGCCAGAAGCCCCCCACCCGCACACAGGCCCCGCTTGCCTTCAGCTGAGAGCCTGTCCCGCCGCCCTCTGCCGGCCCTGCCTGTCCCGGAGGCCCCCAGCCCTTCCCCGGCTCCCTCTCCTGCTCCAGGCCGGAAGGGCAGCATCCAGGACCGGCCTCTGCCCCCACCCCCACCCCGCCTGCCGGGCTACGGGGGCCCCAAGGTCGAGGGGGATCCAGAGATCGGGGAGGTGGAGGACCATCAAGAAGGACACCACAATGAGTACGAGGGCATCCCGATGGCCGAGGAGTATGACTACGTCCACCTGAAGGTGAGCTCGCCTCCAGCCAGCCCCACCAGAAATGGCTCCAGGAGAGCCAGCAAGGAGGCCTGAGGCCCCAGATGCAGACCCCGGCTTCCTCCCTTCCCTTCTTCCGCATCCATGGCCCTGTACCCTATGGCCTGGGCCCCAGTACTTGGCCACATCACTTGTATCGGTGCCACATTCCTCCCCCTAACCCCAGCCTAGGGTCCCTGAGACCTCTGACCTGCCACCAGAGCTCTCCCGGACCTAGAGTCAAGGGGTTGCAGATCTGATGGCAGGAGAGACCTTCGGGAGGACGTGGGAGTGGGGAGGCGCAGGAAGACCATGGAGGCTAGACCCCAGCCTGCTCCCCCACCACTGCACTGAGACCCTCTCCCCCCCTGCAGGGCATGGATAAAGCTCAGGGAGCCAGGCCCCGGGATAAGGCCTCCCCAGGGGATCCTGAACTGCTGGAGAGGGGGCCACCAGAGCAGCAGGTAACCCCATGGGGGTGGTGCTAGAGAAGGGGCGGGGAGGAGCAGGAACTTGGAAGAAGGGCTGTTCTCAACTCGAGCATCAAGGGAAATCGATTTAGGATGGGGGTAAGAGTTCAGTGAAACGGGACAGTTGGAGTAGAGAGGAGTTAGAATTCAGGAAGGAGCTGGAACTTAGAAAAGGATATCAGGGGACTTCCCTGGTGGCGCAGTGGTTGAGAGTCCGCCTGCCGATGCAGGGGACATGGGTTCGTGCCCCGGTCCGGGAAGATCCCACATGCCGCAGAGCGGCTGGGCCCGTGAGCCATGGCCGCTGAGCCTGCGTGTCCGGAGCCTGTGCTCTGCCACCGGAGAGGCCACAACAGTGAGAGGCCCGCGTACCGCAAAAAAAAAAAAAAAAAGAAAGAAAGAAAGGGATATCAGGGATTCGGAAAGAGAGGAAAGAATGTGTTGGAGAAGAGTCAGAAAAGCGAGCAGTCAGGGGAGCAGAAGAGTTGCTGGGCCGGGTGACTTCCAAGGCCCCTTCCAACTGTGAATTCCTGGGTTCCTAAGAGACCCGGCTCCTAATCCCAGCTCCACCACTAAGAAGCCGCCAGTTAATCTCTCTGGGCCTCGGGAAAGTGAGATGGTCTCCTCGACCTGATCTAGAATGGTCCTAATCACGATAGCTACCATTTGTCAGGTTTGTACCAAGTGCCACACCCTGTGCTCAGCACATCGCGTGCGTCACAGCCATAGTTAGCACTCACATAGTGCTTACAGTGTGCAATTCTCTGTTCTCAGCCCTTTCTGTACATCGTATCAGCTAATCTCCACTGCAGCCTTAGGAGGCAGAGACGAGAGCTGCACTCTCCAGTCTGGTAGCCACCAGCCACATGCGGCTACCGATCCCTCCAAATGTGACCGGTCCAAACTGAAATGTACTGTAAATGAAAAGTGCACACCAGATTTTGCAGACTTAGTATGAAAAACAATCTCAATAATTTTCGTATTGATTACAGTGTTCAAATTACCACATTTTTAATATATGGAGTTAGAAAATATGGACCAATTTCTTTGGATTTTCTTAATGTGGCTACTAGAAAATTTGAAATTACATGGGTGGTTCGCCTTACGTTTACACTGGACAGTGCAGTCCTAGGCTCCCCATTTTAGAGACAAGGAAACAATGAAGTTCAGAGACTTGTTTTTGAGGTTGTTTGTATCCAGATTTATCTGACATCAATTCTGGGTACCTTCCTGCCACTCGCTATGAGAATCTAAATTGTCTGATGGGCAGAGGTACGATCTAAAGGAATTGAGCTCAGGGAGAAAGGAAGGAATGAGGAACAAAGGGAGGGAAGGAGAAAGGAAATGAGAACAAAAGCGGCAGTAGTGAGAGCAATCCCACGGACCACTCTTCTCGCCCGCAGGAGGCCCCGTCCCCAGGGGAGCCACTGGTTCTTCCCGCCGGAGATCTACAGCTCCTGCACTTCTACGCTGGGCAGTGCCAGGGCCACTACTCAACACTGCAGGCAGCCGTGGCGGCCCTGATGTCCAGCACCCGGGCCAACCAGCCCCCGCGCCTCTTCGTGCCCCACGGCAAGCAGGTGCTGGTGGCTGCTCACCGCCTGGTGTTTGTTGGGGACACCCTGGGCCGCCTGGCAGCCTCCACCCCTCTGCGAGCACAGGTCGGAGCTGCAGGCACAGCGCTGGGCCAGGCATTGCGGGCCACGGTGCTGGCCATCAAGGGGGCCGCCCTGGGCTACCCATCCGGCCCTGCGGCCCAAGAGATGGTGCAGTGTGTGGCGGAGCTGGCAGGGCGGGCCCTGCAATTTACCACCCTGCTCACCAGCCTGGCCCGCTGAGCCCCTTGGCCCTGCTCTGCCCTCGCCTGCCTGCCAGAGCCCCCTCAAGGCCTTGGGCAGCTGGAGGGCTCTGTTTTAGGGACTAGGAGAGGTGGAGGCATCTCTCCCCCTTCCCCCCTCTTCCAGTCATCTCAGCCTCTCACGGAGGCGCCTCCTTCCCTACCCCGCAGCTTTTTGTACGAGCCATTTTGTATAAATTATTTATATTTAATATTATTCCCTGCTTTGTCAGGGGCAGGCGCCAGGCCCTCCAGGGCAAGGAGGAACTGGACCTTCCTCCTCCCTCAGCCTGACGCAGAGGTTCTTGGGCACCGCGTGGCTGCCTGCCTCTGGGATTTCGGCCCCACAGAGGTTCAGGTAGCTGAAACCTGAATCATTTTCAGATTCTGGGGGAAGGGGCCACCCGGAGCCCCTTTCCTGTCCTGTGTCTTGGCTCTAGAACATCAGTGCCTCACTGTTAGCTAAGAGTGAGGGGAGGACGTTGGCCACCCAGAATGGGAAGGCCTGGGAGAGGCCAGAGGGCTCCTCCCCACAGGAGACAGGAGAGCTGGGCCTTGAGCGCTGGTGCATCTCAATAAACCAGGCTGTCTGGTTCCCTGACTCTGCTTCTTGGGAGCCTGGGGAGTGGGCCTGGCACCCTTGGCCAAAACGATGAGACGCACGGCTGTGGGCAGGCTGCCTTTAGGGTTTTGGGGAAAATTTTGCTGTTTCTTCAACAACTATTCATCTGGCAGGTTCTCTGCTCCCATGTGATGTGCCAGGCGCTGTTCTGAAGGTACATCATGGGGGTGGGCTGGATATAAACGAGTCAGCTAAAAGAAGTAAGTAAAGAAAGAAACCTGCCACGAAGTTGACAGTTGCTGGTAATGGAAATAAACAGGGTGATATGCCAGACCAACTAGGTGAGGAGAGAGGCCATTGGAGACTTTAGACAGAACTGTTGGGGAGGTGAGGTGGTATCTGTGCTGAGACTCGGAGGATGAGAGAACCAAGAAGAGTCTGCGACGCGGCATAGCAGGAAGGCAGGCCCTGATTTGTGACCAACGCGTCTCCTCCAAGACCAATGTCAAGTGATGTCATTAGAGAGGTGCACATGTGGAGAGGGTGGCCACAAGAGAGCCTTCATGGTGCCGTGCTGGAGAGGTCACCCCAGCTGTCCTCAACTCTGGCCAACTGGAGAGCGCTGCTGGCCTGGGCGCCCTCTCCCTTCAGTTAACCCAAGAAGGTCTAGCCCCTTAAACTCCCCTCTCCAGGCTTCCTGACTGTCCTTCTGGACACACCATCTTTTAGAGGAGCTGAGGGGCCAGTGAATTTAATGCGTTGGAAGTCCATAGTCCACGGGGCTTTGGTGAAATTAATGGGCCATGGCTTAGATAGGGGATCACTCCAGCCATTTACCACAAGGGAAGTAGTCCAAGCCACAGATCCATTGCTTCAGTTCTGCTTTCCCAAGATGCTACTCTGCCACAGTGACTGGGTTGGAGGCACCCCAAAATTCAATCACACTCTTAGTCCCTTGGCCCCTTTCCCCATGCATTTGCCTCCTCCATTTTGGGTTCTTTGTTCTCATTTCACTCTCAAAAGGAAACTCATTTTCAGATTCTGAGGCCACCAAAATTTACCCCAGGTGTTGAAGACTTGTAACAGGGGCCATCCTCCATCACCTTCCAGAAAGAATTTCAAGAGATCGGCCTGGAATTAGAGTCAGAGGTCTCTGTGCAAGTTTCCATGTACCTATATGTCTGCAGGTAAATCCTATCAGTCCCTCCAAGTCCTGGTTTCATCTTTAATATGAAGATGAACATAATGGTCTCGCAGGCTTATTGTGAGGCCCTAACAAGACAATGCATGTAAACAGCCCAGCACCACAGAAAGTTAAAGGGATGATAATTCCAGGACAGACACAAGGACACAAACAAACCCCCAAGGAATGTTGGCTGTGACAGCACCAAAAGTAAATCCCGAAGAGATGCTCAAATGAGTTGGGGGAGGGAAAGTGGTGTGAGGCTGCTTATTGCATTAGAATAGTTTCCCATATTTAGAAAATTTCTGAACAGAGGAGGCAAATTATGAGTGTGGTTCAGTGGAGACAAGAGGGAATGGATTTCCCGGCTGAGACTGATAGGACATGCCTTTTCAGCCCTTACCTGGAATTAGAGAATAAAGTACCTATTAGATATCAAGTCTCTTAGAGAAGTGTATCTCAAACTTTAATGTACATACACCTAGGGATCTGGTTAAAATGCAGATTATGACTCAAAGGGCTGCGATTCTGCATTTCTAACAAGCTCCCAGGTTACACAGCTGCTGGTAGTCTGTAAATCACACTCTGAGTAGGGGGAGGAGAAGCCTTCTAGGTGTAAAGACCAGCTTAATGCAAGGGACCCGTGGCACTGGAAAACCTGAAAGAACGTCAGTGTGACTGGAGCGCAGAGAGTTTGGGGAGACATGTGAGGTGGAGCTGCAGAGAGCACAGGGTCACGTTTGAGATATCTAGAAAATTAGTATTTACCTTGACAGTGAGAAGACATTGAAGGCTGTTAAGTAGGAAAGGGACATGAACAGATACCCTTTTTTTTTTTGGCTACGTGGGGTCTTTGTTGCTGTGTGCAGGCTTTCTCTAGTTGCAGCGAGCGGGGGGTACTCTTCTTTGTGGTGTGCAGGCTTCTCCTTGCAGTGGCTTCTCTTGTTGCGGAGCACGGGCTCTAGGCGCACAGGCTTCAGTAGTTGTGGCACGGGGGCTCAGTAGTTGTGGCACACGGGCTTAGTTGCTCCGGCATGTGGGATCTTCCTGGACCAGGGATTGAACCCATGTCCCCTGCATTGGGAGGCAAGGCAAATTCTTAACCACTGTGCCACCAGGGAAGTCCCAGATCTGCATTTTGAAAAGATCACTCTGTCTGCACTATGAACAACAGATGGGGAAAAGGGATGGAAACAAAGCAGATGCAGGACACTGGTTAAGAATTGAGGCTAAAGCAGTCTGTACAACAGGTAGCTTGACTAGTGGTGGTAGAGTTGGAGAGAAGCAGAATATCTGAGAACTATATAGGAAGTAAAACGGACAGGATTTTGTAAAGGATCTGACATGGGGGTAAGGAAGAGGGCACTCCAAGGGCTGTCAACTGAGCATCTGGCCACAATTGGATGATGAGGGTGCCATTCAGTGAGGAAAGAAGCACTAGAAGACAGCCAGGGTGGTGGGGGGTTGGGGGGAAACATGAGTTTGGTCTTGGATGTATTGAGTTTGAGATCCCTGTGAGTCATCCAAGGTAAGAGGTCAAATAAGAGGTGGCTTCATGGGTCTGGGGCTCAGAAGAGAGGTGGGAACTGGAAATGTAGATCTGGGGATCAGGTTTGTATTGGCTCGTATTGTTTATACCGGGGGTGATCAAAGCCATGGGCACAGGTGAGATCCCGAGGTGGAAAGAACAGTGTGAGATGAGAGGAGGACCTAGAACCAAGCCTCTGAAGATCGCAGACACTGAATGATGGCAAGGAGGAGGAGGAGAAGCCTGCAGTAGAGAAAAGAGGAGCAAGAGAAAGAAAACCAGGAGAGTGTGGGACTTAGCAGCCAAGGAAAAAAGTGGTTAGAGGAAGGGGTGGCCAACAGTGCCAAATGCTGTTGAGAAATGATGGAGACTCAGCCAGGGAGGAGGTGGTGAAACCAGACAAGTGGTCTTGTAGAGGACTAAGGCCAAGGCTGAGTACAGTGCCCAGCCCAGTCCACCATGTGCATGCCCCGTGTCATCATTTCCAGTATACCCTTCTGTCTCAGTAAGCTACTCCAAGGTCGGTCTTGTCCATCCTGTTATCCCCAAAGCCCAGCACAAGGCCAGAACATAGCAGACACTTAATAAATTTTACTGATGAATGAGTGGATGGATGGATGGATGGGTGGGTAGGTGGATGGATGGGTAGATGAGAAGGAAGAACTGGAAGCAAAGGAGGAATTGCTGGCATCTGCCTGGGATCTACTATCCTTCAGGGTCTTTTTTTTTTTTTTTTTTTTTCCTCTTTATACCGCAATGGTCCGCAGACCCAGGGAACGGAGACAGAGCCCCATCCTCTCCCTCCGCTGGGCCCTGGCCCCCCTTCCTCTCTCTGACGAAGAGTCTGGACCGAAGGTTCTGCTGACGTGGGAAGGGGAGGAGAGTCTGGAGGAAGGGGAGGGGAAAGCAGCGCAGAGATCGCAGAGACGAAGGAGGCGCCCGCGGCTGCAGAGCACGGTCTCTCCGGCTTCTGTGTCCGGGCACCGGGCGCGCCACTGGGCCAGAGGGCAGTGCAACCTTTCGGTGCGGGCCGCCAGGGCCCCTGCGGTCGGCAAGCTGGCTCCCCGGGTGGCCACCGGGACCCCCGAGCCCAATGGCGGGGGCGGCAGCAAAATCGACAGCACTGTAGAGATCACCCCCAGCCCCAATGGAGTAAGTGCCCGCGCCCTGGGGGCTACGCCATCATCTCCCAGCACCCCCGCCAAGCGCCCGGCCTTTTCCTCCTGCGCCCCCTCCTCCGCCGCCCGCCTTCCTCCCGCTGGTCCCGGCCTCTTCCCTTACTCTGCGGTTTTCTCCGCTTCACTCTTCTCCTGCCACCACCTCACACACCCCTTACCTCACCCCCACACACAGCAGGTCGGGACCCTCGGAGATGCGGTGCCCACGGAGCAGCTGCAGGGTGAGCGGGAGCGCGAACGCGAGCGGGATGGGGAGGGCGACGCGGGTGGCGACGGGATGGGCAGCAGCCTGTCGCTGGCCGTGCCCCCCGGCCCCCTCAGCTTCGAGGCGCTGCTCGCCCAGGTGGGGGCGCTGGGCGGCGGCCAGCAGCTGCAGCTCGGCCTCTGCTGCCTGCCCGTGCTCTTTGTGGCGCTGGGCATGGCCTCGGACCCCATCTTCACGCTGGCGCCCCCGCTGCATTGCCACTACGGGGCCTTCGCCCCCAACGCCTCTGGCTGGGAGCAGCCCCCCAACGCCAGCGGCGTCAGCGTCGCCAGCGCCGCCAGCCGCATCGCCACCAGTACGGACCCCTCGTGCAGCGGCTTCGCCCCGCCGGACTTCAACCACTGCCTCAAGGACTGGGACTATAACGGCCTCCCCGTGCTCACCACCAACGCCATCGGCCAGGTGAGGCAGCCTGGTGGGCCGCGGGTTTGGGGGCGGGCCGAGAGCGACCAGCGAGGGGCCTCACACCCACTCCTTCCCTCTCACGTCTCTAGTGGGATCTGGTGTGTGACCTGGGCTGGCAGGTGATCCTGGAGCAGATCCTCTTCATCTTGGGCTTTGCCTCTGGCTACCTGTTCCTGGGCTACCCGGCAGACAGGTGAGGGCTGGGCAAGTAGAGAGGAGGGGGTGCTAGGGAGGCTGGCCCAGGCAGCTTGCCTTGGCAAGAGGCTGAAGGGGACTCGGTGGACTCTGCAGTGTTCTCTGGATTTCTTCTGTTCAATGATATGCAGCCCCACCCCTGTCTCAGCTTCACTCCCCATCAAGAGATACTCCTTCCATACCTCTTCCACACAGGGAATAACTCTTCCTTCCTTGCCAATCCCTAGATCTATGGATCAATGGCCTCATCTCAAAAGACAATAGCCCCATCCCTACTGACCAAAACCCCTATATCCACAGATCGAAAGTCCTAACTTCTCCTCTGTCATCCCTATCACCACCAAGCACCTCCCTCACCATCATCATGGATTGATAGACTCATCCTTGCTAACAGCCCTATCCACCTGGACTGTTAACTCCATCTCAAAGGCCTCATTCCTAAAGCTCATTATGTTAATTTCTAAA
Organism: Pseudorca crassidens; assembly: GCF_039906515.1. Taxonomy (NCBI): domain Eukaryota; kingdom Metazoa; phylum Chordata; class Mammalia; order Artiodactyla; family Delphinidae; genus Pseudorca; species Pseudorca crassidens. The sequence goes on from NC_090296.1 coordinate 74,684,720, forward strand.
TATCAACAGCTCCATTCACACTGACCAATAGCTCAACTCTATAAACAAATGACTACCCTCATGGGGGTCAATAGTTCAACCCCCATGGATCAGTGACCACAATAGCACCCCTCCCCCAAGACTAACAGCCCCATCCTCGTGGATCTTCAGTGCTCTCAGGTCCTCTCAGATCAAAAGCCCCATTTCCAGGAATCAGTGGCCTCATCTCAAAGATCAACAACCCATCCCCACCAACCAATAGCTCTTCCCAGGGGTCAAAACTCCCATCTCCTCTGATCCTCGACACCATCTCCACTGACCATCCCTGTGGATTATTAAACTCATCTCCACTGGTCTACAGTCTCATCCAAATGGATTTATAGTTCAACTCCCATGGATCAAAGGCAACCCAACATTGAATAATCCAGTTCCCTAAAATCAATGCCTATCCTCACTGCCCAATAGTCACACACCCCTGTGGGCAAATGATCCTAAACCCATAGGTCAATAGCCCCTCCTTATGCATCAGTGGCCTCAGACCCACAGACCAGTAGCATCATTCCTGTGGAATAATAACCTCATCCTCAAAGACCAATAATTCAGTCTCCTAAATTCAGTAACCTTAGCCAATAAGCTTAGCCCCATGGAAAAATGCCTCCACCCTACTGGGTCAGTAGCTTCACCCTCAGGCTATCGGTGCCCCCTTCCCAATGACCATTGACCCCAGTCTACATCCCCAAAGATCAGTGGTCTTATCCCCCAAAGTCAATAGCCCAACTCAGTAGCCCTGTCCTCACTGACTTATAGTCAGTGACCATCATCATTGACCAATTGTCTCATCTCCTCTGGTCTGTGACCCCATCCTTACTGATTATTCCTATGGATTAATAGATTCATCCCTACTGGCCAACTGTCGCATCCACATGGACTGAGATCCCTATCCCATGAATCAATAGCTCCATCCTCAAAGATCAACGGTCAAATCTTCAAAGATTAGTGATCATCCCTGCTGATCGATGGTACTATCCCATAGATTAAGAGCTCCATTCCCATGGATCAATGGCTCCATCTTCTGGTCAGTGGCCCCATCCCCACTGACCACCCCTATGGATTAGTAGACCCATGCCCCAACCCCACGGAAAAATGGCCTCATCCCCCAAAATCAATTACTCAGTCCCCTAAGATCAAGAGCTCCACTTTCACTGACCAATATTATCCCCATGGACAAGTGGCCAATGGCCTACCTCCATAGATCAATAGCTCCAACCCCATATATCAATGACCCCATCTCCTCTGACCAGTCTGAGCAAGACAAGCTCCATCCCCACTGACCAATAGCTCTCTGCCCAAGGACCAATGGTTCCAAGTCCCCTAAGCAATATCCCATCCATTCTGATGGTTGGTCTCACTTCCATGAAGAAATGCCCTCATCTCTGACCAGTAGCCCCATCCCAAGAGTCAATGGTCCTACCCCCACAGAACCATAGCCTCGCCCCAGTGCCCAGTAGCCAACCATGGTCCCCATCCTCTCCCATCTTCTCTAGCCTCACTCCAGGGCCTCATCCTCATACCTCCAGCTTTGAAGTGGGCAGCTGGGCCCCACCAAGCAACTCCTCCCCCAGGGAGTCTGGGTGATCAGAGGCTCTCCCTACTTTCCAGGTTTGGCCGTCGTGGGATTGTGTTGCTGACCTTGGGACTGGTGGGCCCCTGTGGAGTGGGAGGGGCTGCTGCAGGCTCCTCCACAGGTGTCATGGCACTCCGATTCCTCCTGGGCTTTCTGCTTGCCGGCGTTGACCTTGGTGTCTACCTGATGCGTGAGTGGCATCCCCCCAGAGCTCCTTCCCTAGGGACTCATGCCTGCCTGTCTGTATCCCCAGGCCATTCCTACTGCTCCCTAAGATCCCCTCAGTCCCTTCTTCAGCCCCAGATTTCAGCTGTCCGGAATCTCAGCTGTCTTTCTGCCCAGGCCTTTGAAGGATCCAGGGGTCTTCCTTCTCTCCACACCCCTCTCTTCCCATGATCTTTAAGGCTTTCCTTGCTCTGGACTTACTGCTGTCAGGGAATGAGCCTTATTTTAAAAATGAAATCCTGAGTAGCTGTATGACCTTGAACAAGGGTTAATGTGAAAGTCAAATAAGAGGTCTGGTGTGAAAGGGCCCATAATTTGGGAATGCTGAAAACCCACCAGGGACTCTGACCCTCGAGCCCTCCCAGGTTTGAGTGGGAGAGGAGAGAGAACTGAACAACTCTCCACTCTTTGCCTTAGCGGTTGGCCTGTGGGAGGCGATGGCTGCAGCCTCCACTCAGGGGCTGACCTTGCTCTCTGTCCTCCTCCCTCCCTCTCCCCTCTTCTCTCCCTCGCCTCCTTCCTCCCTGGCCTCTCTTCCCTGTCCCTGCTGTATCTCCAGGCCTGGAGCTGTGCGACCCAACCCAGAGGCTTCGGGTGGCCCTGGCAGGGGAGTTGGTGGGGGTAGGGGGGCACTTCCTGTTCCTGGGCCTGGCCCTTGTCTCTAAGGACTGGCGATTTCTGCAGCGAATGATCACCGCTCCCTGCATCCTCTTCCTGTTTTATGGGTCAGTATCACCCTCCACCTGTTTTCTGGCCGTTCCCATCTCTACCTCCAGCCTAGCTCTAGCCTGGAGACCCCTCCTCTTCTCCATTGCCCCTTGTCCAGGCCTGCTCCAGCCCCAGCCCCTCAGAGGTGGGAGTTTTCCATCCCTGGGTCAGGATTCAGGAGGCCTCACAGTGTACCCCCCACCCCACCCCCAGCTGGCCTGGTCTGTTTCTGGAGTCTGCACGGTGGCTGATAGTGAAGCGACAGATTGAGGAGGCCCAGTCTGTGCTGAGGATACTGGCTGAGCGGAACCGGCCCCACGGGCAGATGCTGGGAGAGGAGGCCCAGGAGGCCCTGCAGGGTAAGAGACAGGGGTCCCTACAGGTGATACCTCAGTGTGCACACATGATGGTGCCCTCTGTTGTAGCTGTACCACCTTCTCCCAGGGTCCCTACCACCCATGTGGGAGGACCCTGGGTTCTCAGCTGTTCCTTCTAACAGACAGCTCCTCTCTGTCTCCCAAGACCTGGAGAACACCTGCCCTCTCCCTGCAACATCCTCCTTTTCCTTCGCTTCCCTCCTCAACTACCGCAACATCTGGAAAAATCTACTTATCCTGGGATTCACCAAGTGAGCCTGGGTGTCTGAGCCAAGGGCCAGGCCAGTAGCTGGGATGGGGGCTGGCCGGGTGGGGAAAGCCTGAGGACCCCTACAGAGGCCAGCCAGGGCTGTGAAAGGCTGCAGATGGAGATTCAGACACCTTTCTTCGCCTCCCCACCCTGTCTCACAGCTTTATTGCCCACGCCATTCGTCACTGCTACCAGCCTGTGGGAGGAGGAGGGAGCCCATCGGACTTCTACCTGTGCTCCTTGCTGGCCAGCGGCACAGCTGCCCTGGCCTGCGTCTTCCTGGGGGTCACCGTGGACCGATTTGGCCGCCGGGGCATCCTGCTTCTCTCGATGACCCTCACTGGCATTGCGTCCCTGGTCCTGCTGGGCCTGTGGGATTGTGAGCATCCTCCCTTCCCCACGGTGTGGGCTCAGCAAAGGAACCCCAGCAGAGGTGCCTCAGACGGGCTCAGCCACTGCTTCTGGCACAGGCCTCCCAAAACCAGACCAGACCCTGCCCAGATCTTCCACAATTCTCCCCCTGGCCGCACAGTCCTGTCTGTTCTCTCAACCGATGAGTGAATGCCCAGACCCGCCCGGCTAGGGATCAGAGGGGATGATGGCAGGGACTAGGCCAAGCATGACCTCCCCACCTCTGTTCACACGCTCCATCTCTTGCTCCTCCAGATCTGAACGAGGCTGCCATCACCACCTTCTCCGTCCTTGGCCTCTTCTCCTCCCAAGCTGCTGGCATCCTCAGCACGCTCCTTGCTGCTGAAGTCATCCCTACCACTGTCCGGTGAGAGCAGGGGTGCTGCCAGGGGAGTCTCCAGCTGAGGACAGGGCCTGAGGGATGAAAAAGGGGAGGCTGCTGGAGAAGAGCTGGGGTGAGGCCCACAGCTACAGGCTCAGTGCCTTGTCCGTCTCTCCCAGGGGCCGAGGCCTGGGCCTGATCATGGCACTGGGGGCACTTGGCGGGCTGAGTGGCCCAGCCCAGCGCCTCCACATGGGCCACGGAGCTTTCCTGCAGCACGTGGTGCTGGCAGCCTGTGCTCTCCTCTGCATCCTCAGCATCATGCTTCTGCCGGAAACCAAACGCAAGCTCCTGCCCGAGGTGCTCCGGGATGGGGAGCTGTGCCGCCGGCCCTCCCTGCTGCGGCAGCCACCCCCTAACCGCTGTGACCACGTTCCACTGCTTGCCACCCCCAACCCTGCCCTCTGAGCGACCTTCGAGCACCCTGGCAGGAGGCTGGCCCATACAGAAAGGTGGCACAAGGCCCTGGCAAAGAGAGCGGGAGGACTGAATGAGGAAGGCAGGGCTACCCTGAAGCCTCAGAGGCATCTCACGCCAGTCACCATGGAGAGCTCAGAGGGCTGCCCTCAACCCCATCTCCTCCTTGCTGCTTTGTGTTCACTTCCTTGGCAAGAGTCAGGGGACAGGGAGGGAGCTCCACACTGTATCCACCAGGTCTGGGCTCCATCCTATGCCCAAAGACATCCTCCCAGACCTCATTCTTTCTTGCTCTATCATTCTGTTTCAATAAAGACATTTTGAATAAATGAGCATACCATAGCCTGGACTTCCCTCCCTTCTGTTGTCCTTCTCACTGTCTCTTGGGGGAAGGTTTCTCTCAGTGGAACCCAAACCAGTAAAAATCTCCCTCCCTCTCCCTGCACCTGCCCCCTCTTCTCACTCCCCCACCATGTTAACTTACAGACAACTACCACCACCCCTTACTCACTGCTTGCTATGCTGCTAGGACTGGGCTAGGCACTTTACAAACTTCGTTTAATCATTTAAGCCTTACAACATTGCAAGGTAGGTGTTTGGATCAATTAAAGCTTCTTGTTTTTGCAAGCAATAATAACTGACTGACTCTAATGAACTTAAACACAAAGGCAATTTATTAAAGGGATCTGGTGGGGCAGGTTGTGGTGCAGAGCTCACAGAGTAGAAGGAAAAGCAGAACTAGTCATAAAAGGCCAGGAGCCAGAAAAGGCAAGAGAGCAAGTGACTGGCTAGCTTGTGTATCACCCCACCCCACCCCACCCCTATTACTGACAACTGGGGAGGGGAAAGCAGTACCTGAGTGCTGCTGGCAGAAGTAGGACTGGAGTTGTGCAGGTAAACACAATGGATGCCCACGACAGTATTCTTCTTTTACAGATGACGAAACTGACACTCAGAGACTCAGTAACTTGCCCAAGGTTACAAAGTTAACGAGTGACAGCTGGGATATAACTGGATCCTGGAGCTGGAGCTCTCTAGGGATGCACACCGTGGCCAGCTTCCCAACTCCTTCCAATCTTTGCGGGCGACCCTTGGAAGTGAGGAGTGAGTCTCTAGGCCCCCCTGGGAGGGGGCTGTAGGAGACTAGGCCTTCCACCTCAGTGCCAGGGCCTGCCTTTGACTAGCCCTGGCCTGGCTTTGGGCAAGTCTCTTAACCTCCAGCTTCCTTCAAGGGTTGCTATGAGGATTAAACAAGATAGTACATTGTAAGTGCCTCTTAAATTATCCCACTAGATGGTAAGCCCCTTGAGGACAGGAACTTTGTCTTACGCAACTTTGAAACACCAACATGTGACCCACGATAGGTGTTCAAAAAGTTGTATTTGTTAATTCTTTAAACAAATGTTTCCTGTGCCGGATTTACAGACCAGTTCCATCCTGGATGTTTAGGGCGTGGGCCATCCTTCAAGGAGCTTAAAATCCATCTAACACTGGGAATATTAATGAGGAGGAAGAGAGACCAGTGGTTTGGAGCATCAAAAGGCTGCCTCCTGAAGGAGGTGAGACTCAGAGAGGCAGAAAGACCTTAGGCAAGGGCCCAGGAGACAGGTACATAGCTCTCAATTCGAAGGACATAGGGAGAGCAAAGGCCTGGAGGTAGGAAAGGGTGAGGAGGTCCTGGAGAGAGGAATTCTTAAGAAAAGCATGTCTTGAGGCCAGCCTCTTCCAGAGAAGGGGGGCCCTGTTACCCACAGATCCCTGCAACACCGGTGTTCCTATCTCCTTCCCCTCTGCCAGTCCATGCCCCAGGCCCAAAGCTGTAGGAAACTAAGCCATGCTTCTGGGCTCTCGATAATAATCACTGGAGAACTCATAAGAACCCTTCTCATTTAATCTTCATAGCCCCCTGTAATAGGTATTAGTAGTTTTATCCTATCTAACTACTGAGGAAATGGAAATGAGAGAAATGGAAGGAACTGCCATGAAGAGGCAGAGCGAGGACTTAAACCCAGGCCTTCTGCATCACACATTCTGTAGAACAGTGTCTGTGTGGTCCAAACTGACTCCAATGTTGACTTTTTAGCTTTGGGTTGCCAATGATAACACTCATTGAGAGATCATACTCATTGCTGTCTCCAGAGTTTCTGTAAGAACCAACAGGATGGTAGATAAGTACTTTTTGGAAGAGCCCAGGTAAAGCCAAGGAGTTACTTATATGCTAATGACACTGTCCAAAGCACACTGTGAGGAATGGTGTCAAAGAGGCATTTCAAAGAACCCATTCTCTGCATACCGCTGGAAAAAGGTCCATGGAAAGAAAACAAAAACACTCAGGAAGCTAGAGCAACCCCTGTAGGAGGGTAGGTGAAACACAGCAAGTCTCTCTGACTTCAACCAAAGAGGTAAAGGCAAAGAGAATGATAGCATACAAGAAGCATCAAGGAAGCACGAAGATACACTCCCTCATCCCCAAGCAATTCCTGGTCTAGGTGGACAGGACCAGTGTGTGTAGCTACAACTGGCATCTTGTCAGTTGCTCTAAAATTCACCAACCACGTGATCTCACTGGATCGTCATCAATAACCCCATGAAAAATGGTTATTATTTCTTAGGCTTTTACAGATGGGGAGACTGAGGTTTGGAGAGGTAACTTTTGAGGTGACTGGTAATTAGAGTAGCCAGATCTTGAGAACTGAGAGCCTGCAATCTTCTTACCGCATACCAGATAGAAAATAATTCTAAACACCATGAAAGAAAGTATTACTTATCCTGTAATATTAAGTTTAGAAGGTACCCCAGGAACTTGGAGATCATTTACAGGCAAACAAGGAAATGACTACTTTCCTTGGAAAGGTTGTACTGACGAAGCATGAACAGTTCTTAGAAATGTTTTAGTTGGATTCACAAGTAAAAACCATTATGGATTATTGAGGAGAAAATTAAAAGGATATACGGGGTACATTTCTAACCTAAAAAAAGTTATATGAAGTGATATGAAAGCCACTCCCATTCCTCATTCAGTCAACCTAGCCCGGCTACCGTGCAACCGATTTTTACTGATTATCCACTACTGTCTTATGCTGCCTCAGGTCTGGGGCGGCATGGTCCTTGCCTGCAAGAGCTCAGAACACTGGGAGATAAATAATTACAATCCTATATAGAAAATGCAGAAAAATATAAAAAGTGCTGTAGCAGCTCTAAGGAGGACAGGAAATACTCTATTGGAGGCAGTCAAGGAAAGATTCTCAGATATTTGGATTGGACCCTACAGGGTAAGTCTTGAGTTTGCCAGGGACAGAAAGGAAGAAGAAACAGTGCAAAGCCTAGAGACACGACAGAACATGGTATACATGGAGAAGAGCAGTGTTTACCTTAAACTTCCACGGAATAAAAGGCAGCTATGAAAACCCACAGCTAACATCATATTTATCAGTGAAAGTCTGAAAGCTTTACCCCCAAGATCAGGAACAAGACAAAGATGTCTGCACTCATCACTTCTATTCTACATTGTACTGGAGGTTCTAGCCAGGGAAATGAGGCAAGCAAATGAAATACAGGCATACCTCAGAGATACTGAGGGCTCAGTTCCAGACCACTGCAACAAAGCAAGTTACACAAATGTTTTGGTTTCCCGGTGCATATAAAAGTTATGTTTACACTGTACTGTAGTCTATTAAGTGTGCAATAGCATTATATCTATAAAAGACAATGTACATACTTTAACTTGAAAATACTTTATTGCTACAAAATGCTAACCATCATCTTAGCCTTCAGTGAGTCGTAATCTTTTTGTTGGTTTAGGGTTTGAAATATTGTGAGAATTACCGAAATGTGACACAGAGACATGAAGTGAGCAAATGCTGTTGGAAACTGGCACCAAGAGTCTTATTCAATGCAGGGTTGCCACCAACCTTCAATTTGTAAAAAATGTAATCTCTACCAAGTGCAATAAAGCAAAACCCAATACAATGAGATATGCCTGTAAAAAGCACCAAGAATGGAAAAGACAATGTAAAACTATATTTGCAGGTGACATGACCTTGTATACAGAGAATCCTAAAGAGTCCACCAAAAAGCTATAAGAACTAAATAAACAAGTTCAGCAAGGTTACTTAACTAGTGATTGAATGTGGAGGATACAAGATCAATATACAAAATCAATTGTTTTTTGGCTGCACCACGCAGCTTGCAGGATCTTAGTTCCCTGAGCAGGGACTGAACCAAGGCCCCTGGCAGTGAAACACCAAATCCTAACCACTGGACCACCAGGGAATCCCCAAAATCAGCTGTATTTTTATACAACTGCAATGAACAATCTGAAAATGAAATTAAGAATTCCATTTAAAATAGCAAAACCTCAAATACTTAGGAATAAATTTAATAAAAGAATTGCAAGACCTGTACACTGAAAACTACAAAACGTTGTTTAAAGAAATTAAAGATCTAAATAAATGGAAAGACATACGTTGTTCATAGATTGGAAGTTTTAATATTGTTAAGATGCAATCTTCTATAAACTGATCTACAGATTCAGTGTAATAATTCCTGTTAAAATCTTTGCCATCTTTTTTGCAGAAATTGACAAGCTGATTCTAAAATTCATATGGAAATGTCAAAGACCCAGAATAGCTAAGCAATCTTGGGAAAAAAGCAAAATTGGAAGACTCACACTTTCCACTTTCAAAACTTATTACAAAACTACAGTAATGAAAACTGTACTACTGGCATAAGGATGGACACATAGATTGATGGAACAGAATCGAGAGTCCAGAAATAAACCTGTGGACTTACAGTCAACTGATTTCAACAAGGGTGTTAAGACCATTCAATGGGGAAAGAATAGGCTTTTTAACAAATGGGGTTGGGACAAATGCATTATTTGCATGCAAAAGAATGAAGCTGGACCTCTACCTCACACCATACACAAAATTAATTCAAAATGCATCAAAGACTTAAATATAAGAGCTAAAACTATAAAACTCTTAGGAAAAAACATAGGCATAAACCTTCGTAACTTTTGTGCTTCAAAGGACACTATCAAGAAAGTGAAAACCGGGACTTCCCTGGTGGTGCAGTGGTTAAGAATCCTCCTGCCAATGCAGGGACACAGGTTCGAGCCCTGGTCTGGGAATATCCCACAGGTCACAGAGCAACTAAGCCTGTGCACCACAACTACTGAGCCTGCGCTCTAGAGCCCGTAAGCCACAGCTACTGAGCCCGCATGCCACAACTACTGAAGTCTGTGTGCCTAGAGCCCATGCTCCGCAACGAGAAGCCACCGCAATGAGAAGCCCGCTCGCTGCAACTAGAGAAAGCCTGCGTGCAGCAACGAAGACCCAACTCAGCCAAAAATAAATAAATGAAAGTGAAAACCTACAAAATGGGAGAAAATATATTTGGAAATCATATATATCTGATAAAGGTCTAGTATTCAGAATATATCAAGAACTCTTGCAACTCAACAGTAAAGACAAATAACCCAGTTAAAAAGTGGGCAAAGGATCTGCTAGACATTTCTTCAGAGAATATATACAAAGGGCCAGTAAGCACATGAAAAGATATACCCCAGAGAAATGAAAAGGTATGGTCACACAGAAACTTGTCCACAGATGTTTGTAGCACACTATTCCTAATAGTCAAAAAATGGGACTATCCCAAATGTCCACCAACTGATAACCGGATAAACAAAATGTGGTATATCTATACAGTTGATCCTTCAACTTGGGGGTTAGGAGCGTCGACCCTCTATGCAGTTCAAAATCCTCAAAAACTTTACAGTCTACCCTCCATGTCGTAGTTCTGCATCCATGGGTTCAACCAACCATGGACCAGGTAGCACTACAGTACGTATTTACTGAAAACACCCCACGTTTAAGTGGGCCCATGCAGTTCAAACCCATGTTGTTCAAGGGTCAACTGTACAATGAAATATTATTCAGCCATAAAAAGGAATGAAGTATTGATAAATGCTACAACGTGGATGAATCTTGAAAACATGCTAAATGAAAGAAGCCAGACAGAAAAGGCCACATATTGTACGATCTCATTTATATGAAATATTCAGAAAAGGCATACCCATAGATATAGAAAGTATAATTAGTAGTTGCTAGGGACTGCAAGGGGGGGGAAATTGGGAATGCTTGTTAATGGGTACAGGGTTTCTGTTTGCCATGATGAAAATGCTCTAAAATTAGGTAGTGATGATGGTTACTATATAGGTATGTACATATATATGTATAAATAATATGGTTACTATAAATATATCTACTAAATATCACTGAATTTTAAGTACACTTAAAAGGCAAATTTATGGTATGTGAATTATATCTAAAAGAATCCATAGAGCTTTTTGGTGGGATGCAAGTCAGAAATATTGCAAGCTTTCTTCAGCAAATAAAATTAAAGTTCCTTTACTTAGTGACCCCTTTTTCTGTAACAAATTCTAGCACTTAGAACAGTGCCCAGCACTTGGTAAGGACTCAGTAAATGTCTGTTTGTTGAATGAATGATTGCCATAGGCATAAAGGAGAAAGAGGCATTAGCTGGGTTGACATTTTTAAATTAGATGATTTGAGAAATCAAATCTACTCATCTAACCATATAAAAGTGAGGAAAGCTATTACATTATTGAAAAAACCCAGCCACCGCTTTTTTCTGTTGCTGGTGTCAGGTTGGGCAAATTCTGAGAAAGCACTGGGCTGTCCTCATTCATTTTGTATCACCCACAGTCCCTCAAAGGATCTCTGACTCAGACTCACTCCAGAGAAATCTTACAGACAGGCTTCCCCAATCTCTCCTCCTCAAGGACACTTCCTTCCCACAGAATCCGAATGAGACCAGACTCATTGCTGTCCCTTGATTAAGAGAGAGCTTATTAGGAATGACTGACAGAAAAGTAACCAATCTTTCTCAAAGAAAGCAACTTGCTTTCTAAGCTACTTCCTCTAAAATCACTGAGGATGATACAGGAAAAATGAAGAGACCAGGTAAAGCAGGAAATCTAATTCCTGTTAAGAATAGGAATCAACAGGGACTTCCCTGGTGGCGTAGTGGTTAAGAATCTGCCTGCCAATGCAGGGGTCACAGGTTTGAGCCCTGGTCTGGGAATATCCCACATGCCTCACAGCAACAAAGCCTGTGCACCACAACTACTGAGCCTGCGTGCCACAAATACTGAAGCCCACGCGCCCTAGAGCCCACACGCTGCAACTACTGAAGCCCACATGCCTAGACCCCGCGCTCTGCAACAAGAGAAGCCACCGCAATGAGAAGCCCGCGCACCACAATGAAGAGTAGCCCCTGATCTCCACAACTAGAGAAAGCCCGCGCACAGCAACAAAGACCCAACGCACCCAAAAATAAATAAATAAATTTATTTACTTAAAAAAAGAATAGGAATCAGCAGGCCCGGGATAAAGGGACCCTCCAAGGTGAATTAACACCTTCTGAACACCTAAGTGGCAGGTGCTGTGAGCCATACAAAGGCACAATCCATGCCCTTAAGGGAAAACACGGATGTAATTATTTTAATTATGAAAGCATGAAGTGCCAAATAGAGATAGGAGCAATTTGCCGAGTGCAGGAGCGATTCATCCTGACTAGGAAATCAAAATAAGTTTCCTGGCCGCGTTACTTGGCTTATACACCTTGGCTTCTATCTTATGATTCTGACAGAGTAGATGTGATGGGCATAGCAGGCTGGAGGAACAGCATGAGCAATACATGAAAATAAAGTAAAACTCAACTGGAATGCACAGTACATCAGATGTAGGGAAGAATGTGGCAGGAAAAATCAATCTGGATCAAATTGGGAAAAACCTTAGTTCCACATTTGGCAGCATAGGGGCCTTTTGGAAATACGAAGAGTTTGGAGCCAGATTATTGCCAGGAGTCCACTACAATCAAGGTGGGGAGCTGCTCAAGCAGTTAAAGTAGGATAGAGGACAGACAGGATATTGAGAACGGACTGAACACAGAAAATTAAAACAAAGAAGAGTCAAAAAAGCAATTCATCCTCCAAGATCCAACAGGCTACAGGGATTTTTTTAGATAGCCACTTACTGCCACCTGGCGGACAAACAAGACTTTCCCAGCATTAGCAGCATCAAGCCACTTAAGATGTTGCACATTTTTCTAATAAAAAGTTAATACTGAACACTTTATCCAGCTTCTTGCTAATCAGCCTCTAAAGTTTCCGTACTCAGCTTACGAGACACTGTTCTAGTTGAATCTAGTTAAAGAAGACTCCCAAATGCCTAACAAATGACACAATAGGAGGTAGACGATCAAATATTAAATTATGGGATGGTCGATACCTGAAATTTCAGAATACAAAACCATTTGGAAATAAAAAACAAAAAACATTTGGGAGGTTGGCTGAGGCTCCATGGATATGGAGAGCCATTTCTTTAACCTAAGATTATCAAAGAGAGCATCTCGGTCAGAGGCAATCATGAACAAAAATCCTAGGAACAGAAGTGAACATATAGACGTTTAAATATTTACAAACTCTGTAAGTAATGGAGGGTCTACAAAAAGGGGTGTGTGTGTGATATAGTACCAAAGGCTTTTAAGACCAATCTAACATTAGAATATAAAATGGAAAATTAGGTCATTAACACAACCAAGTAACTCAACTACTAAACTTAAGGATACTCAAACAACGAAAGCCACTTGTCCTAATTAATGGAACAATCCAAAATAAGTTAGCTAGGACTTCCCTGCCGCAGTGGTTAAGAATCTGCCTGCCAACACAGCGGAAAGAGGTTCGAGCCCTGGGTCTGGGAATCCCACATGCTGTGGAGCAACTAAGCCCATGCACCACAACTACTGAAGCCTGCATGCCTAGAGCCCGTGCTCCGCAATTAAGAGTAGGCCCCGCTCGCCGCAACTAGAGAAAGCTCACATGCAGCAACAAAGACCCAACGCAGCCATAATTAAAAATAAATTTATAAAAAAATGAAAACAAGTTAGCTGAACGTATTAAGTGGCCACTGAACTACTAAACGTAAGCTTCGCAATTATCTTTAAATGTTAACTTTTATTAATAATTTTTTTTATTTCTGGCTGTGTTGGGTCTTCGTTGCTGCACACAGGCTTTCTCTAGTTGCAGCGAGCGGGGTCTACTGTTCGTTGCGGTGCACAGGCTTCATTGCAGTGGCTTCTCGTTGCAAAGCACGGGCTCTAGGTATGCGGGCTTCAGTAGCTGTGGCACATGGGCTCAGTAGTTGTAGCTCGCGGGTTCTAGAGCGCAGGCTCAGTAGTTGTGGCGCACGGGCTTAGTTGCTCTGGGGCATGTGGGATGTTCCTGGACCAGGGCTTGAAACCGTGTCCATTGCATTGGCAGGTGGATTCTTTTTTTTTTTTTTTTGCTGTATGAGGGCCTCTCACTGTTGTGGCCTCTCCCGTTGTGGAGCACAGGCTCCGGACGCGCAGGCTCAGCGGCCATGTCTCACGGGCCTAGCCACCCCGTGGCATGTGGGATCTCCCCAGACTGGGGCACGAACCCGAGTCCCCTGCCTCGGCAGGCGGACTCTCAAGCACTGCGCCACCAGGGAAGCCCCAGCAGGCACATTCTTAACCACTAAGTCACCAGGGAAGCCCTAATTTTTTTTTTTTAATTTATTTTGGCTACATTGGGTCTTCATTGCTGTGCACAGGCTTCTCATTGTGGTGGCCTCTCCCATTGTGGAGCACAGGCTCTAGGAATGCGGGCCTCAGTAACTGCAGCACAGGGGCCCAGGTGCTCCGCGGCACGTGGGATCCTCCAAGACCAGGGCCCGAACCCATGTCCCCCGCATTGGCAGGCAGACTCTCAACCACTGCGTCACCAGGGAAGTCCCCCTAATTATTTTTTTCCCTCGTTTTTTGAGCCTACCTTGGGGTAGAGAAGACAAAAAAGGCTACCCAGACGCCAACGTAAGAATCTAGTGCTGTTGATGTGGATAATTCATTTGCACATAAATTTTATCACGAGGACACACTAAAGTGCTATTAGAGCAGTCTAATCTGGCCATTCCTTTATATTCCCAGGCTCATTTAATGTACCTCTCAAATGCCAATCAGGGCTACATGCTTTCCAGAAAACCCCATCAAGCTCAGCTAAACGCACAATGTTCCTGCTAGTTGTACTTCTGACTCCTACTCCTTAGGTGGGAACTTCCCCTCCACAACACCAGCATTTCCAGAAAGGAGAATTAACAGCCATCTGGGATTTAAGAGACAACAGGAAGATAAATAATCCATACACCCAAAAGGCCAAACATTTTTTATTTTCAAAAACAACTTTATTCATGACACATATTAAAAAAAAAACTCCCACCCCCTGGAAATGAGCTAAAAAAATAAACAAAATCCACCTCCCACCTCCCTGTGCCCACTTCCTCCCATTCCCTCCAAACAAAAGGGAAAAAAAGGCAAAGGAAAACAAAACAAAACAAAAAACTGAAAAACAAAAAACACCCCAAAACCCCCCAAAACAAGGTAGTGCATTTCCCCAGGGGAAAGGGGAATTTACACTGGAGCCGCTGGGAGCGGATCGGAGATCTTCCGGCTACAGAAACCTGCAAAGAAAGACACTCAAAACAGAAAAAGAAACACAAAAGGAAACAAAATAGATCACCAGGCAATCTGGAGGGGCAGGGAGCCAGAAAAGAGGGGTGGGGTGGGTGGTAGACCTGGCAGGACAGGAACAGGCAGGAGGGGACTGTGAAAGCTAGGGAGAAGATGGAGGGAAGGTAACAAGCAGAACAGTTTGGTGTCCTTCCAGAGCCCTGGGTAAAAAAAAACCCTCCTACCACCCATGCCCACCTACCCTTGAGCAGCCCGCAAGGGGGCAAAGGGGCACAGGGAAACAGGGGGAGCAGCTTGCGCGGTTGAGACGTGTCCATGGCGAATCCCCAGAGTGAATGAGCAGCCCCCTGCCCCACTCCCTGGGCCTTCCCTTACTCCCCAAAGCAGGTCCCTCCTCAGCAGTTAGTTATGGGATTCTCCCCCCTTCCACAGTATATCTTTTTTTTTTAAAAAATATTTTTTTCCATCAAGGTCATCTTCTGTTTTTCTTTTTTTTTTTTTTTTAAATTCTTTTTTTTTTTCCTTCTTTCCTCTTTTTTTCCTCTCTCTCCTCCTAATACACACTTTTTTTAGTAAGGGGAATACCATGATGTCGCTCTAGCCCGGCCCCTGGAAGAAAGAAGGAGAGTTAGGTGTTAACATGATCACTAAATAGTTCAGTACAAGCCCCTCCCCGTGGGCCCTCGCCCCAGTTATTGAGAAGGGAAGAGGGGAAAGAAGTTTCCCAAGTCCTAAAACTGACCCCCACAATCCCAGAAATAGTGACACACCTGACAAATGGGAGTGGGGAATTAACTGTTATTACCTCGCCAAACAGTGGCAATAAAGAAATGCATCTGAGACATAGGGGCAAGAAAAAGGACTCATTGTTTATCCAGATTCCAGTTCTCCACAGCTCTTAAAAGCGAGGCTCTCACCAACAGATCCTCCCTAACTCCTGGGAGCTGACAGGTAAATCTTATGAAAAGTCAAGGTCTATATGCCTAAACTGTCTATTTAAATGTAAAGAAACGGAAGTAAAGTGAAGCAACAACATGGGTGCCACACTAGGCCCAGCGAGAAAGTTGCAAAAGACTGGCTAAAGAGTAAATATCTCGATATCCTCCCACATGGCTGTTGAGGAGGATCAACTAGCCTCTGGTTTTCTTCCAAGGGAGGTTCAAACTTCAGCCCCTCCCTAACTCTGAGAAAAGTAGCAAAGGTCCAAACAGTGCTTTCACTGCTCTGAGGCCCTGTTCTTCCTGGGAGTTCTGTGTAAACACCTTCACTACCATCAACTCTCAAGGAAAAAAAGGCTGGGTGGAGAAGCATCTCTCAGAACAGGGTGGAGAGATCCAGCCCTTATCACCAATTCCTGCTCCAGAAAAAGATGAGACTGGCCTCCTGGCCTGCAACTACCTTCCTCACCCTGCACAGGCAGGAGACCAAGTCCCCGGAACCAAGGGGAGGGTAAAGGAGGGAGGTTCCTCAGATGAGGAGAGAAGGAAGCATACAGGGCTCATGGGAGGCGGGGGAGAGGAGCAGCCCATCTATCCTGACCTGTAGACGCGACCCCGGGGCCTGCTGTTAAAACCACTGTAGAATCGAGAACGGGAACTGTTGTAGTTGGTGGTCCGGGCACGGTATCGGGCTCTCGGGAAACCCCGGTCTGTTGTGCTGATGCCTGGTCTGTTGGTTCGTTTTGGGATCACCTGAGAATGACACGTATAACACAATGCCTTAGAGCCAAGCTGGAGAACTTACAGAACCAGAACAGCAAAGGGCACAGGGCTTACCTTGATTTGTCTTCCTCTAAATAGGGACTCATCTAAGGCCAAGGAAGTCCTCACTGACTCTTTGTCTGAGAACTCTATATATGCAAACCTGAAAAGGGTAATTGCCACTTTATCTGAGGATACAAATAGCAGCTCACAGGTCAAATCCAACTTGCAGGCATGCTTTGTTTGAGTACAGTGTGTTCATATTTTTAATTATTTGTCCAAAAAATTCTTAATGGAAGATTTTAATCAAAATTTGCAGCTACTCTTGGAAAATTATAAGATAGGATACAGAGGGCCTGGTTTTCCGCAAGGCAGAAAACGGTGGGGGCCATGCAGAAGGCGCCCCCCCTTATAGTTCATGATCCCCCCCACACCCAGCCCCCATCTCTGTTATCTGTTGGGCCCCTGAAGGCAATTTTATGTGCAATCCTTGATATGTATCAACATTAACACCTATCTTAAAAGATAGACTACTTACTTTAACATCTAGGTAACTTACTGCTCAATATAAAACATAATTTATTTATTTTTTAACTGTGACTAAAACGACCTCAACTTCCCCACTTACCCTTTGGGATGGCCACTAAATTTGTCACATAGTATAGTAACACGGTTGACTGAACCACAGCCATGAAAGTGTGCTTCCAGCTCTTCTGCTGTTGCACCATAGTCCACCTGTGGGGGGGTACATTTCACAGGTAACAGGGCAAACTCCCATCTCCACAGGTACTCTGCCTAGCCTCTGCGCTGGGCCATCCATACACACCAAAGCACACCAATATCTAGCTCTCTAAGGAACTAACCTCTTTTCCTTCCAACCCCAGAGCCTCTGCTAATCACCATTACCTTTCACCTCATTCCAACCCTCCCTCCACCCCTTAAATCCACCACCTACCCTGGAAATGGTTCCTTTCAGGACTCCTAATAAATAATCCCCCAAACTAAGAGCTTTCCCCAACCCTAGTCAAGGCTCTGGTACATACATTGCCAACATAGATGGAACGGGCATCAGCCTCCATCTTCTCCTCAATGGACATGATCACTGGGCCAGCTTTGAAGAAAAAAGGATCAGGAAAAAAACGCTTGTTTTCTACTTGGCCAATCTATGCACCACTACCACCACCACAAGCAGCAGCAAAGGTAAAGATTTTGGTCTGTTCTGTTCCCTGCTGTACCCATTACCTAGAAAAGTCTAGCATGCAATAGGTGCTCACCAAATACTTGAAAAATTAAGGAATAGATTAATACAGTCTTAAAAATCAAAGAAAACAATACAGGGATTCCCTCCTGCCCCCAAATCAAGTACCTATTGAGTAGCTTCAGTTAAAATGATTTGAAAAGTGAACAAAATTAAGTCGGCTGAGGCTGGACATTTCTAGATTAGAGGAGAAGCCCCCTGAAGCTGAGCAGTTTATCTTAGAACTCCTAACTAAAGGTCTCCAACTGTAAGAAAAACTATTGGACTTGAAGGTCAAATACCAGCTGGCAACCTCCAAAAAGGGTAGTGGAAGACTAAGAACAAAGAGCAACACATTAGTAACAGGGACAAAGGGAGGCACAAGACTACCATCACCAAAACATAGGCCCCGTCTCACAAAGGTCAGAAAAACACACAATGGACTATGACTGCAGCAACTGCCCAGTAATTGCTCAGACAAGCAGCTCCAAGGTTCCGAGCATCTAATTCCATATAAACCGTGCTCCGATAACCCTTCCAATCTCAGGACCCGGGTTCCGCGTGCAACCGCCAGTTACTCACCATTGCCTGGAGGTGGACTCATATTCATCTGCTTCTCTACCTCGTTCTGTAGCTCTTTTAGCTTCTCAGCTTCTTCCTCCATCTCCCTGACTCGAGCTTTGATCGCTTCCAGCTCCTACAATGAGTGGGGAGGGTATGGAGAACAGCTTAAGAGGAACCAACGCAGGGGCTCTACCCTGCTCTCCTTCCGCGCGCGGCCCCAGCCATGCTCGGCCATTTCTCTCGCCCGACGCGAGGGTCGTAATGAAAAGAAAACCAAGCTACCTTCTCTAGAACAACACTAGGCACCCATGACGCCCGAATCAACCCGGCTGGGCCCCTTCTGGCGGTCGAGGCTGCCTCCCCAGCCCGGCCCCAGCCACGTTATTCCCCGCCCACCCCCATCCCCCGCCCGCCTCCCGCTCGCCTGAGCTCTGGGCCTCCCGTGACACGGCCGGCCGGCCTGCTCGCTCGCCCTCCTTCCCTCACCGGGTCCTCAATGGCGCCGTCCCCCGGGTCACCCTCGACCAGTCCCGGCTCCTCCTCCTCCTCCTGGCTGCCGGGGGCTCCCGAGCCAGGCCCAGGGCCCGGAGCTCCCGGGGGGGCACGGGGCCGGGGCGGCTCCTCTTCGGGCTCGGGCTCCGGCTCGGGCTCCAGCAGCAACTCCTCAGGCTCCAGTTCCTCAGACTCCAAGCCGTTCCCGTAGTCCCCTGCGCCCCCCGGGGCCCCCTCCCCGGCCTCCCCACCGGCCCCGGGCACAAGATGGCGCCGCCGCCCCGGCCCGGAGCCCCGACCGCCCGCAGCCCCCGCTGCTGCTGCCGCCGCCGCCGCCGCCGCCATCGCCGCTCAGACTGGGGCCAGCCGCCCAGCGATTGGAGAGCTGCGCCGGCCACGCCGAGGATTCATTAGTCAAGCAGCCTGCCCGTCACCACGAGCTAGGACTCCATTGGGGAATATTACTAGGCAATCAAATAAGACCCCATCCCTAAGGCGGGGGATTGCGCCAAATCCTTAAATCCCGGTAGGAGAAATCGGTCTGTCAATCAACACTCGTCCCACCTCCTCTCAAGTCCTTAGGTAACAATACCGCCTAGCTGTGACGACATTCCTGCTTCTCCCCCGCCTAAGGGCGGGTCCGCGAAGTATGACGGTCGGTGATTGGCCACTGGCAAGGCGAGTGGAAAGGACCAATCTTCCGATCGCTTCGCCGAAGTGGCCCAGCCTCAGATGCCGATTGGCTCGCGAGATTCGAAGGGCTGACGCCCGTTTCGTGACAGGTGAACCTTGCCCCCGAACGGACTGCCGGGCTCCCAGTGAAAGCCGAGGTCACATGACTGGTCTTTAGGAGGCGGCCATCTTGATGCTGCTGGTTGCCAACTAGTGAGTTCTTGGAAGGCAGAGTCCGGAAATACTGCGGCGGTTTCTGGAAACTGGTCTTCTACCAGGAATGCACCAGTAGATGGGATGTTGCTGGAAATGGAGGGTTCTGAATGGCGCTCTCTGGGAAGGAGCTTATCTTTCCCACCCAGGTTACTGGCACCACCATCCACCAGGTCTCCCCAAACCAGAAAGCAGGGAGGAATCCTCACTCCAGTACTAGTCATGAGCCCTGTATGTGCTGTCTTCCTGCACAGGCATACTTTCCAAGCATTCTGCTCATGCCCCAGTTTCATTTTTTCTTTTGCTTGGACTGTTTGCTGCAGCCGCTTAATGGGTCAGCTTCCAGTGGGTCACCACTCCAATCCACACTGGCCAGGTTAACTCTCAGAACTCCTTACTGAGGTCTTGGAGACCTCCAGACCAGGCTACTAAGTGAATGTTGTTTCCACACTCTTCATTCCACTGGGTGTATCTGCACCCAGGTCTGTGCCTCTGTACATGCAGTCCTTCTTCAGCCAGACCACTGCAAACCCTATCATCACCTCCTCTGTGAAGCCTTCCACTAACTGGCCTCCCCTCTTCTCCCATGACAAGCGGGCCTACCTCCACTGTGCACTTAATCATTTTGTGCTTCCTTTCCTAACTAGAGCTTGTGAGAGCTTGGAGATGAGAGGCTGGATTCTATCTACATTTGCATCTCCACGGTGGAGCAATATGCCTAGCACATAGTAAGTATCCAAATAAATGTTTGTTGACCAAAGGATACATAGACTGGGGATCTGGGTGCCACCCTTCATCTACAGCGCTTTCCCAGACCCTCCTTCAGACCCCAGAGGAATTCCACCTCATCGTTGCACTCTGAGGTACCAATGAGACCTAGCCCTGGAAAGCAGGGTTGCCATAGTTTAGTGGTGATCCTACACATTTATTAAAAAGGAAGGAACGGCAGTGCTAAGTTTGCAAGAGGGATAGCTGCAGCCAGACCAAGCTATGGTTTGAGAGCCAGATTCACATGAGCCCAACCAAATAGTTACTCAAACAACCTGGAGAGGATGTACATGACTTGGTAGAGGGATTTGAACAAGAGGAGAGTCCTACTAGCAAACCAAAAGTCAAAAGCTTCACAGTATACCCCACTCTTCCCCTCACCCTCATTTTTTCACACAAATCCTTACCTCAGGAACAGGAGAACTTGGAGCAGAGTCACAGTTGCTTAAAATTTCACTGAAAATTACTTCATCAGCCATCTCAGCTTCAGTGGTCTGGGAGAACTAAGTTGAGCACCGCAGACAAGCTCTAAAAGATTGTGAGTTTGCTGGAAGAAAAATCTTTTCTACTGATTTTAACCAAATCAAGACTTGGATGTTTACTGATACCTAATTTAAACTAAGAAAGCCAGTTAAGGGAAATGTGATTTTTAAAATAATGCCTTTGAACCACAGTTTTGTTGAGCACTGGATTTTGTAACAGGCTGCATCCTGGACTCCTTGTTATGTTATCTCATTGAACTCTCATAACATTATGAAGCAAATAGTCCCCAAACCATAACCTTTTTTAGGGATGAGGAAAGAATGAAGTAACTCCCCCAAGTCATAACTAATTAGAAGTGAGCAGGGAATCCAAAACCAGATTTCAAAGCTCAGATCAAAATTTCTGTAAGGTCTGTTTTAATACACAAAGATAACATTACTTACAATGCTGAAGCTGGAAAAAGACTAAATTCCAATAAGAGATAAATGTTTAGGCAAACTATAATTACATCACAAGATTATTATGCACCTATTTTTATTTTTTTATGCACCTATTTCTTTTACAAAAAGGTTTACACGTAGTGTGTGATAACTTATAAAAATAATTTTTGTTAGGCCAAAGAAGTAGGATGTAAAATTGTATATAAAGTATGATTAAAATTATGTATATCTGATTTTTTAAAAAAACAACTTGGGCATTGGAAAAAAAAAGGAATAAGAACCAGTACAATCTGTTCTTTGGCAATATGCAACAAAAGTTTTTAAAATGTTGAGGTTCTTAACACAGTAATTGTATTTCTTATCATCTGTTCTAAAGAAATAATCTAAAACCTAGGTAAACATCTGAGAATAAAGGTGTTCTTCAAAGTGAAAAAAAATGTAAACAACTTGATTGTCCAAGTGGGCACTTTTCAGGAAAATTGTTATACACACATATATGTAATTTTATATAGTCATTATGTCTTCAAAACATTTTTAATGACAAGGAAAATGCTTGCAATATAATGGTAAGCAGAATTGCAATGTACAAAATTGTATATACAAAAAAAAATTGTATATACAGTATGATCATAAAATATAAGCACAGACAACTGATGGAAAAAAAAATACCAAAATGTTAATAGTGATTCTCTCTGGGTAGTAGGCTTATTATGATTGATCTTCTTTATAATTTTCTATGTTCTATGATTTTTCCCACAATATTGTATATTATTTTTATTTAAAATTAAAAAAAACACTTGGGCATTGGAGAGTGCCCAGCTTCCAAACTTACTCTAATAAGCATGATTACTTTTACAAACACATTTTAAAAAGATATTTGAATGGTGATCTGTAATATAGTTCCCTATTAGACTGAAAGTGTAAAAGGCAGGGACACCTTCTTAATTATATTTGTATTGCCATTGGCTATCACTGTGTGCTCAATAAATGTTAACTGAATGAATGATCTTCTGTAATAAATTTATATCCTGCCTGTTGTTGATGTATAGACAACATCAAAGAGATAAGTTTTCCTCTGAGAATGAATTTTTTTTTTAATTGGTATGTAATGATGTAAGATTCACCCATTATAAGTATACTTTTCCTTCAGTAATAACCTATCAATGGAGGGCCATGGAGTTCCAGAAAAACTGAAACTCAGTGATGTTTTGCCCTAGAAGAAGGAAAAGTGTGTTAACAAAAGTGAATGATCTGTTGAGTTGAGAAAAGGAGAATTAAATCAGTAAAAATGGATGAGGGCATGTCCAGATCTGTCCAGAAGGGAAAAGTTTTCTCACTAAACATATAAATACTTGGCTTCCTAGTAGTTTCATCCCCATTTTTAACTCCTGCTTTGAAAATTTTACATTTACTGGCTGCAATAATTCCCTCTAATCTAGAAGTACATTGTTTACTATGGTAGCCGCTCGTCACACGTGGCTACTGAGCCCTTGAAATGTGAATGGTGCTGAATTGAGATGCGCTGGAAGTGTCAGATATACACTGAATTTCAAAGACTCAGGATGAGAAAGATACTTATGTAAAATAACTTCATAATTGTTCAGTATTAATTACAGATTGAAATTATAGTAGTCTTTATATACTAGGTTTAAAAAAATACTATTAAAATTAGTTTTACCTGTTTCTTTTTGGTTTTTTTAATGAGGCTACTAAAAAACGTAAAACTACATATGTGGCTTGCATTATATTTCTTTTTTTTTTTTTTGACTTTCTAAAAATTTTGATTGGAGTATAGTTGCTTTACATGACTTGCACTATATTTCTATTGGACAATGTTGACACAGAACCTTGGAGCCTTGATCATTTACTTACCTCTGTTTTGGAGCCAACTCCAATTACTTTCTAATGCAAAGTCTGGCCCGACCTACCTTAACTCCCTAGGTCCAACCTTGCATGGAAGTGGGGTGGCCATTTAAGTGAGAAGGAGCCTCTCTTGGGCTGCTTAATTTCCATTCTGCCTGGTTAACTTTTAGAAGACTTTGTACCTGAAAAACTTCTTTTTTATATGTTCCTTATAAAAAAAATCCTAATATACTGATAGCAAAAAGAAAAAATAAAATCACCCATAAAATCCACCACCCAGAGAAATCACTAATGATATTTTGGCATATACCATCCTGAAACTTTCAATACACAAATACATATAGAGGTATATATATGTGTGTGTATATACATATTTTTTTAACAAAATGGGATCATACCATATATTGTTTTCTAATCTATTTTTTTTACCTAATAAGATAACAAATATTTTTCCATGTCAATAAAAATATTTTTCCAATTTCATTTTTCATGACTTTACTCAGAAGTTACCTTAGAAATGAGGCCTTCCCCACTCATTCTATTTAACATTGAAACCTATACATACACCTTCCCATCCTACCCTAATGAATTATTTTTCTCCATAGCATTTGGCACCTAACGTGAAATGTTATGTTAATGAACATCGTGAAATTTATTTATGTAGGTAGGTAGTTATTTAGCTTTTGTTTGTTTCCATTACTAGAATGAAAGTAACATGAAAGCAGAAATTTGTGCCTGTTTGTTCACTTCTCTACCTCAGTGCCTAGAATTGTCCTCAGCACACCTAAGATGCTTGAATATTTGCTGAATGAATGAATGACTGAATGAATAAAAAACTAGATAGCATTCCATTATATTATGTTTTCTGGTTGATTTTTAAAATATTGTTAATTTATTTGTATCTCACCTGTATCCACATTTAAGGCAGCTTTTAAAGTTTTCAAAGGATCTGCTCTCAACTAAAAACACAGAATATTTATAATCCATCCATTTGCTAGAAAGTGTAACTAAATGTTGCCCAATTTTTATCAAAAGTATCATTTGGAGAAATAACATTCACAGAGAACTGTCTGAAGAATAAACAATCCATCTGTCCATTTAGATAGTCTGAAATTTAGCCCTATTTTAAACTATGGCATCATAGAGCATATTTGAGCTAAACTGTGACGATCCTGATAGAACAAGCTTAGGACCTGCTGAATCCCCATTTGGTGTTTCTGCAAGAAACGGTAGTGTAAAACTCAACATCATATTTGCTGTCAGGTGTTATAGAGGGTGGTGTCCACTATATCATTCAGTGTCTTCTCAGAAGAGCCACAAAACTTTTTGCCTACCTTGAGGAACTGAAAGGTTTTACAAATCCTAGGAGGGATGTGAATCTCATTGTGTTTTCCAATTTTCTTTAGCTGCCAAGAAGCTCAGAGTTGAATTCATAGCCTACCTTTAGTATTTGGGAATACTGCTTATAGAATCCTTTTCTGTGTTCGTTTTCCTTTTTGCTGTCATTTTATTATAATATTTCAATTTTCCCTTTACCCTTACTTTAAAAATCTATATTTTCCTATTGTTTTGTCTTTCGTGTATTATAGTAAGATGCTGCAAATGCTTTTTGGAATTAGGCAAACTATAAACCAGTCAAACTACAGTAGGGATAAATACACTAGCTATCATAGCCTAATGATATTAACTATTAAGAGCATCTAATTCCCTTTTCCCTAGAGCCATGTTCACCAAGCCACTCTCTGATTTTAACATGGCTTGTCCTGTAGATTTTTCTATATAGAGAGAATAGAAATACAACACTGGATTCCTCTAAGCAGTGTATTTCTCACTACAATTTAACACATAAACCCAAATACCATTATATTGCATTGGATTATAGAAAGACTAGAAACTCCCACTTGTGAATTAAAATTAAGATCACTACTCCTGTCAGACATGATTTTGATGTGGTCCTAGACTAGAAGTACAGAGGGATGGGCTGAACAATTCCTGTAGATGCCATCCAGTTTAGCAGTTTGCATTACAATGGCTGAAACCAAATGTCTCGGGAGCAGGAAAGTAAGCAAGGGCTCCATTTTTGCCAGACTTATTTTAAGCCTGAAGTAGGCAGCAGGATATTGAGGAGAAATGCTCATTATCACATACTTCTGATTTAGCAGCTGAACCACAACAGGGGACTTGATTACATCATAAAGATTTTTGGTAGGTTTTGTTTGTTTTGTTTTGGGTTTTGTTGTGGCCATCCCAAAGTACCATATACACACACCCTCTCAATGCTTGGGTTGGCACAGATGGAGTTCTTGGCTTTGGGCATTTGGCTAGGATGGGGGGATGGGAGAACAACTCTGATTTTCTTTTTTCTTTTTTTTTTTTGTCTGCATGGCGCAGCTTGTGGGATCTTAGTTCCCTGACCAGGGGTCGAAACCGGGCCCTTGGCAGTGAAAGCGCAGAGTCCTAACCACTAGACCGCTGGGGAATTCCCTCCATTTTTTTTTTTTTTTTAATTTTTTTATCTCAATACTTTCCCAAATCCCTATTAATCTAATTCTTGGCCTTAACAAGGTCATGATGAGATGCTTAGATCAAGAAATGTCCTGACCCCAGGCTATACAGTATAGAAGTCACAAACCCTGCTCAGTCCTTCTCATTAAACTTCTGGGTTTTATTTATTTTTTTTAATACGACCATTACATATTACACAAAAATAAAAGTCAAATGAACTTGGTATTTATAAATTATTAAATAAAAATACAGGAATATATATTTATATTTATAGAGCTTTTTCTTTTCTTCTAAACTAACCAAATCTGTTCTCCCGCCGCTTTATGATTTTAAAAAAGTAAAATAGTGTATGCCCTAGAATAAGTGGGGAGTGGGATTAATAAGTGCAGGACCTAGTTGCCCTACCTCTGCTCCTTCCTTGGCCTAAGCAAAGTCCCTATTTGTCCCTTTGGGCTCTGGAGAGCAAGAAACACCCTCTCCACCTATTTAATCTCTGAAAAATGGCAATAAGATTTATTTCCCTTATTTTAAAAAAAATGAAATGGATTTAAAAATTGGGAGCCATACTCAGCCTTCTTGGCCAAGAGCTAATCCCAAGGAACTATATGGCTCTAGAAGAGAGTCGCTAGTTTTCCCTGACAGAAGAGTCTCTGGGGTTTCCGTTCCCCCTCAAGCTCAGAAGGGCAGGACAGGTCAAAACTGCCCTCTGTGGTCCCATCCAAGCTATGCTTCCGGGAATCCAGACCAAGCCCTTTTACCCTTTCAGAAAACAGCCTCTCCTTCCACCCAGGTGTTAAGGCCTCAGAGCCGGGCTTTTTGGTAACCTGACCACAGTCCCTGCTACCTCTGTTTGCTAAAGGTCCCCAGGAAAGCTACCAGGGCTAGGCGTCCTGTGGTAGAGGGTAGGGGGAAGAGTCTGACCCAAACCTGGGGGAGCACAGGCTCCAATTTGGAGCTGACGGTCTAGTCAGTGGTTTTCCAACTTTGTTTTTCAGCAGCAAACCCCTTAATGCAAATAAAATCTTACCCTGAACCCCGATATGTAAGACAGCTACAGGGGAGCTGTTCTGTTTGAGGGCAAGTCACCTGGCCTGCTCAGTGCCCCCGCCTCATCTCCCCCAAGGACTCCTGAGGCAACCCTAGGAAACTTTGGGGCTCTGCCAAGCAGTTGGAAAACCACTGGCCTAGTTTGTCCTGAGCAAGTCAGAGACCCCCCCCCACCCCAACTGCCTGCCACAGACTGGCTCTGAGTGCCTGGTACCAGCATACTCACAACAGACCAAGTGGCCCATGCAGTCCACCACCTCCCCTATAAATACCGTTAAAAAGTGCAGCCCTCTCTCAAAAGCAAAAGTCTGAGCTAAACACCTGAGGCCAATTTTGGTCCCACATTCTTGTGAGTACAACTATGTTGCCACATTCTGGGACCAAGTGAAAATCTCCAAGAGTCAACCATGGTCTAGCTAAGCTGGTCAGTGCTCAGGATCAAGGGCAGGGTTCTAGAGCACTGTGTCAGAAGAAGTCAGCATTGGAGAGCAGCAATTTTAGCACCTAGGAAAGTGCAGCAGTGAGGTCTGGCTCAGGGCATACATCTGGAGTGAAATCATGTCTTTCTCAAAAGAAAAAGCTGTCATCTGAATCTGTTATAGAGGACAGGGAGCTCTAAAGTTAACATCCTCAGACTCTGAGGTACAGACAAGTAAAACCCATGCAAACAGCGTGGCTTCCAAGAAAATATCAATGTTTCTAGGTCCTGGGAGGTACTGTGGAACCCAGACACCTGGCCCTTAATAAAGCAGCACCAAAGCCCACCACATGGAATAAGCCAGTCACGGAGTACACGTCACCCTCACATTCATGGGGTTCAGAGCTGGAATGTTCCTCTCAAGACATCAACAGTCTCTCCGAGACACAGTGCAGGACCCAGACTGTATTCCAGATCTGCATTTACGTCCACACACTCAAAAGGAAAATTAGTAAGAGCCCCAATTTAGAGTTTAAGTTTGGGTACAAAAGGTCCCAGAGATAGGGAACACTTTAGGCACCAGTGTGCCCCAGTGGGAGAGGAGGGCAGCAGGCAGCTCCAGCTCCCGAAGCCTCCACCCCCGCAGGCTCCGCAGCCCTGCCTTTCTGTCAGAGCCCAGGAGGCAGCAGCAAGTGCGTGATGCACAAGGAAGGGGGACAATGAAGGAACAAGGCCAGCTACAGAAGTGCTCTTCTCTCCAAAGCCCTGCTGACGACTTTCTGCAGAAAAGTTGCCAGAGCCCTCAGTCTGGATACAGTGTTTCTGTCCCTCAGCCTTGAGGCAGCAGGACAAGGGGAGAGGGGAGGGGACGTTGGAAGGAGGGACAGAGAGCTGCCCCTCGTTCTCACCACTGCAAGAGGGAATGTTTTCTCCTCGAGGAATCCCACGGCCACCAGATTAGACAAGCAGCCCAGCATGCACACGAGCACCCGTGCACATGCACACGCATGTCCCAGCAGCCCATGGTCACAGCCACCTCTCCCTATCCCCTGAGAACCCCAAGCTCCCATTCCAAAGGGATGTTCCTTCTGTGTTTGCCCCAAATCTCACTCACTCAAAGGAGACGCCAACCCCTTATGCAAGTCCACCTTCCTCGGGGCTGCAAATCAAGCTCTAGGTAGAGTTTCATGTGCCTACACCTATAGGCATAATCCCTCCCACCTCCCCCCAACCCTGGAATGAATCCATCTCCTGACTTTCCCAATACATTCCGCAATAGCTCCAGTTCACTCTTTCAACCGCCTGCCTGGCACACTCAGCTCTCTTGCACGCTACCTTGCCCCTTCCCATCCCTGTTCCATGCCCATCCTTTCCCCCACTTCTTCCAAGGGCATTCCTCTGCTCTGTTCCTGCTCTCCTGTCCCCCAGCCACACCTCGCCCCACCTGGCCCTGGACTTTCTCACTTGCTAGCAAAAAAGGCCCCTACAGTTACCAGGGCCCCCAGTGCCACGGCCCCCGTCAGCACTGTCCTCACTGAGGCCCAGTTCCCCTCCCGCAGACGCCGCGCCTCCTCCAGGGCCCCGTCCCCGTATAGAGCTGTGAACTCCGCCTGTGGGAGAGAAGGGAAGTAGGAGAGAAAGAAGGAGAAAGGGATATCAGGAGAGGAAAGAGTGGAGAAAAGAGGAGAGGGAGAGTTCCAGTTCCATCCACTGCAAGCACTACCCCACCCCCAGCTCCTCTCTGGCCCAAGCTCCTGGCCGCCAGCCCCTCTGATGCCCCCTGAGCGCCTGGCTCATTTGCCCTTCTCTACGTCAACTGAATCCCATCCTTTCCCTGGCCAAAAATTCTGCTCAGAACTGGCATCCTTTGCCAAGGCTTGCCTTGACCACCACCCATCCCTGATCCCTGACACCCCCATGCCATGTACTCTGGTGTAAAAAATTCCCGATGGCTGGATGCCATTTCTCTGCAGGCACTACACTGTCTACTGTGTATTCTGTCCTCTGCTTTGGACCATGAGCCCACCCAGTGATGACTGCATGGCAGCCCTGGAGTGCAGAGTCCAGTGATACCCATAGTGAGGGCGTCTGATTCCACCCAAACAGGGAGACTCAGCCCCCGCGCCTCATTCCCAGCACAGCCGCCCCCAGCTCCAGCCAGAGCCCCCGTCTTCCCCCTGGAGACCAGCTTTTCAGAGGGATGTTCAGGGCAGCAATGGAGAAGTTTCTTACCCAGCCCCCGCTGCTGTGGATCCAGTCGGCCAGCCGCGTCTCCAGGTAGGCCACCATCCACTCCTGCACTTGTCCCACAAGTGGCTCCATCTCCTTGTTGACACTCTCAGCACACAGCGCGGCTCCAAAGACAAAGAAAGCCACAAGGCGGCCCCAGTTGGGCCCCCCTTGGAAGAGTTCATCAGAGACCTGGGTGAAGCGTTGCTGGGCCGAGCCTGGGGTCACATGCAGCTGAGCTGCCAGATCCGAGAAGGTGCGCCGGAAGCGGGTCTCGAACTCATCTCCAGCTGCCCGCATGGCTTGGTGCAGCGGGTCAGCTGCCGGGCCCTCCCCGGGGCCAGCTCCACAAACATAACCCTTCTGCCTCAGCTTATAGCCTACAAAGTCTGCCACTAGAGCCCGTGTGTCTGGGGCCGAGGCTGGGGTCGCCATCCGGGCAGCTGCAGGAGTCAAACACAAAAGACTGGCATGAATATATGGTCAGAGACCCAGAAGGAGGCATTTCAGGTTTGGCCAGCCCATGAGACAGGGAGGGAGGTGAGGGGAAATCTCAGAAACCACTGGGCCGGGACGAGTAAGAACAAGGAGATTAGGCCATGGTGCGGGGCCAGGGCATGAGGGGCTGGCCCTCAAATTCATAATATGCCAAATTAAATGTAAAACAAGTAAATTTCACCTAAAATACTTTAGATTCTTTTCATAACAAGACAACAGCAGCTCTATGACACCTCTATACCTCCCCCACCAACCCCGCCACAGTACACACCTTTTTGGCTAGAGGAAGGGGCTTAGGACCTCCCCAGAGGCAAGATGTGAAGATGCTGGCAGAGGCACAAGATGGGCGAGGAGACAGGGGCTGAAGGGAAAGGGGGAGAAGCAAAGGGTTGCCCGGGACAGAGAAGGAAGGGGACACTCACCCAGCCTGGATGGCAGCTCTTAGGACCCAGCGCTGGTGGCAAGGAGCCCCCAGCTGGGGCCTTTCATCCTCCTGCCCAGCGTGGAGCCCTGGGAAGGGGAGGGGGAGATCAGAGCTAGGTGGGGAAGACCAGGGATCAGGGTCTGGGCTGAGAAGGGCTGGGGTTGCAGCTCCCGGGACCAGGCCCCTGCCCCCAACGCTCTACCAGCTGTGTGGCCGAATCCATGTTTAATGACTGTCCTCCCGGGAAACCCAGGGCCAAGGGCTTCCTGCCGACACCATCTCTACTCCCGCTCCCCCCAGTGCAGCCCAAAGGCCCAGCTCCTCCCTCACCCCCACCCTCAGCCGGTCTCCAACCCCGCCTGCCTGCCAGGTTAGGGATCTCACGGGTCAGGCCGCTGCCAGGATCTGGCTGTTTCCTGGTGCAGGAGCTGGGAGGGAGGGAGAGAGGGAGGAAGGGAGGGAAGGAAGGAGGGAGGAGAAAGGGGGGGGCGGGAGGGAGGGCCCGGCGCCGGATGATGATGGGGCCCAGAGATGCGTCCAGAGAGAGGGGCGGGGCTGGGACGCAGGCTTGGGAAGGGCCACAACTCAGGAAGAGAGAGGGCCGCTGGAGGCCAGGAAGAGCAGGGCCAGGAGGACATGGAGAGCCGGACGGGGCTCCTGACCCTGGAGGCTACCCAGAGAAGCCGGCTGAGGCTCAGGAAACCTCAGAGCAAATTCAGCATTTCCAGAAGGTCTCTGACGTTCCATGCACTTGTTGAACTTTTGCAGCCCTGGAATGGGTGCCCAGAAAAGAGGAGCAGTTCCCATTCCGGTGGGAACTGCCTGCCAGGTGCCTCATCCTGTGGGACTAGCAGACGTGACACAGACACCAAACACTTCACTTCCTCTTTTCTCCAGGACCTTTAACCCAGTGGTCTCTACGTGAGCTGGGGCTTTAGCCAAGCATCAGGGAGTCAGGACTTGGATCGCAAGCAGTTTCTGCAGGTAACTTTATCTTCTTTTTTTTTTTTTTTTTTTGTAATTAGATTGGTTCCTTTTTTAGTTCTTTCTAGCCAACACGTGAACTTATTCTCCTTATGAAAAAGTCAAATAATATGGAAGTGTAGAGAAAGAAAATACAAGTCATCAATCCCCCTCCCTCTGCTCTTCCCCCAATTCCACCTCCCTTCCTGGAGGTTGCCAATGTCAAGGTTGATGTTTATCCTTTCAGATTACATATATATATGCAAATACATGAATGTCTACCATTTATACAAGGCAGTATGTTTACACAGGGTGTGAAGCCATCTGACTACAGCTGATCCACACGAGGGCACCCTCAGGCATTCTGATTGGGGCCCACCAGCTCCTGCAGCTGGCACTTCCTTCAGCTCCATTTGCAGGGCTCTCCAACCAAAGGCCGAAAGAGGTAACCCAATTTTCCTTCCCTGCTTGTTCCCTTTGCTTCTACCTCCAGTCCAAGCCTTGGTATTCCCATCTGCCTCTATGGTAACTAGAGAAGAAAGGTCTTTTCTGTAAAGATGGTGATGACTCACACATTTTGAAGACTTATTAGGTACTAAGTGCTTTCTTTACACACTTGATATTTTATCTTCACACTAATCCTTATGTTGTGTTATCCTCATTCTATGGATGAGGAAAGTGAGGCTTGGAGAGGTTATGTAATTTGCCCAAAGCCACATACTGAGAAGATGGGCCTCAACCTAATTCTGATTTGAAAGTTTGTCTTAACTTTAACACTGTATTGTTTCAAGGTCCCTCTTTGCTTCAGGTAATCAATGCTGTTATCATGCCATTTACAAGGCCAAACTGAATCCACATCATTTGCAAACCCAAACTCAGTTCTCCCCAATATTCTGAACATACCACCGATTCCACTCCTTTATGACTGTATCCTTTCAATCATCCTCATTTCTTCTTTGTCCTTGGGCTGATCATTCCAGCTGCCACCAGCAAGATTGCCTTCTTCTTCTTTTTTTTCTTTAATGTAATTTTATTTATTTATTTATTTTTTTGGCTGCGTCGGGTCTTAGTTGAGGAACACAGGATCTTTCCTTGTGGCGTGGGCTCTTCATTGCGGTGCACGAGCTTCTCTCTAGTTGTGGCATGCGGGTTTTCTCTCTCCAGTTGTGGCGTGCGGGTTTTTTCTCTCTCTAGTTGTGCCGCGCGGCCTCCGGGGCACGTGGGCACGTGGGCTCTGTAGTTTGCGGCACGCGGGCTCTTTCACTGAGGTGTGTGAGCTCAGTAGTTGTGGTGCACAGGCTCAGTTGCCCCGTGGCAGGTGGGATCTTAGTTCCTCAACCAGGGATCGAACCCACGTCCCCTGCATTGGATGGCGGATTCTTTAGCACTGGACCACCAGGGAAGTCCCAAGTTTGCCTTCTTTCTTATAAAATAATCTAGCCTAGTCCTTCATTTGCAGTCCTGATTTCTTCTAAGAATTTACTTGAAATAAAAACACTTTTGTCACAGGATCCGAATAGATTTCTGTTCGCCCACCCATTTATTTATAAGCGTGGTGAGAGCAGGCACTGAATTTTATTCACTTTTATGTCCTCATAGCCTAATAGACCCTCAGTAAATGTTGACTGAAGAAATCACTCGATGCCTCTGGCCAGTTATTGAGTAGGCGCAGTCAGATGTTTGAAGATCACTGCAGTGGCTGTTTAAGAAACAAAGACTGCTGGAACAACACAAATTACACCAGGTCCAAAGCTGTGTACCTCAAGAATCTTCTCAGGCCAACACTACAGAGCCAAGGAATGGCAGCTTAAACTGTAGACAAGGCAACAGAGCTTTTCCCAGAAAACCTCGAGCCATTTAGGCTGACGTGGAACCTTACCTATTCTGTCAATAACATATTTTAGCAGAGCAAGGAAGACAGTTTTTAACTGCTTGACTGTAACACAAATTACTGTAGCATTATTTTATACCCTAAAATATGAAAAGAATGTGTCCGTGGATTATATACGTATGTGTAAAATAAGAAAATAAAACTCAATATCACTTTAAAAATGAGTCCTGGCTAAACAGCATTGCTATGGTTAGTACTGGAATTAAAATGCAAGCAGGAATAAATTGTATAATAATAAGATAGCATATGTCTCACTATTTATTTCCAACTTAGTCACTTGTGATTTTACGGTTAAACACTCCTGTTGCTTTAAATTTAGAGATTCCGTTTCCACTCTAAGATTCCCCGTTTCAATGCTCTGAGAATGTTAACTATTACCATGAAATGTTTTAATCCACTTATAACTAAGTGGATAAAAGAGTAGACTCTAGAGTGGGACTGCTGACTTCTAATTCCAGCTATCCAAATATTAATTTATGTGACCCTGGGCAAGAGTCCTATCCTGTCTCTCTCCCTCAATCTTCTCATCCATAAAATAGGCATAATACTCCCTAGTCCTATGATGACTGTATTATATGAGTTAGTATTTGTAAAACAACTGTACTTAGCACACTGTAAGTGCTACACAAGATCAGGAGGAAGTTAGAAAAAAACTAAACTTCATATTTTTTTTCCCACTAATATAGAAAAAAATGAAGGAGTAAAAAGCAGCTCTGTGCCCTTCTTGGAGCTCCCACTGGAACTAGAACCCCGCAGCCCCAGCTCCAAGAGATATATGTGATGATTCATTCAATAATTTGAGGGCCTACTATGTGCTGAAACTGACCATGAATCAGACACAGCCTTGACTGTACGTCAAAGAGCGTACAGTCAAGTTAGAGATCAGAACTCTAATCCACTTTTTTACAGATAAGAAAACTGAGGTCCAGAGAAGTTGTCCCTTCCTCAAGGTCACGCAGCTAAATAGCACCAGAGGTGAGACCCGAAACTATGTCCTTCCACAACTCTCAGCTCAGAACTCTTTCAAATGGGCCACCCACCCTTTTGAGTACCACATCTCAGCTTCTGTTTGAGACTCTAACTAGCTTTCGTGACCTTCCCATGTTTTCGCCCATCATCCTCCCAAACCTGGAGCCTAGGGTTTGGGAAAGAAGACGTTGAGCCCTGAAGAGAAAGTTACAGGCTGGGCCTTTTGAAACTTCCCCGAAAAGGAAAGGAAAGGTTACTCTCTACTCCCTACGTTAACTCTTCCCGAGCCGAAAGGCTGAGGCCGTTAAAAAAAAAAAAGAAAAAAGGCAGAGTGGTCTCACTCAGGACCTGTAGGCTGGAGTGCCCACCTCCTGCTGGATGGGGAGCCACCTGTCAGAGGGCTGTGGGCGACGGCCGCGGGACCGGAGGGTGAGCGCCGCTGAGCGCACGCTCAGAGTAGAGAGACGCAGGAGGTGATGGTCAAATACCCTGGGAGCTGAGGTGGAGGATTCTGGAGGTGACAGCAAGGAGAGTACGCAACTGCGAAGGGTGCCTGAAGCTTCTGCGCCAACACCAGGCGGGTGGGAGACAGGAAAGGAAGGCAGCGCGGCGGCGCTGCGGGAGGGCTCCGCCGGGGCGGGGGGTGCCATGTCTCGCGAGCGGTCCCCCCGCACCGACATTCCCCGCAACCTGAGCTTCATCGCCGCGCTGACAGAGCGCGCCTACTACCGCAGCCAGCGGCCCAGCCTCGAGGAGGAGCCGGAGGAGGTGCCAGGCGAAGGCGGGACGCGCCTCGGGGCCCGATCCCGAGCTCCTGCTCCGAGTCGGGAGCGCAGGGCTCGCTCTGCGCCCGCCGGAGGCAGCGGTACCCGGGTGCCCCACAGCCGCAGCCCCGACACCCGTAAGAGAGTGCGTTTCGCCGACGCGCTTGGGCTGGAGCTGACCGCGGTGCGCCGCTTCCGCCCGGGAGAGCTGCCCCGGGTACCCCGCCACGTGCAGGTCCAGCTGCAGAGGGACGCCCTTCGCCACTTCGCGCCGTGCCAGTCCCGCGCCCGAGGTCTCCAGGTAGGCGGCAGAGGTACGCCCCTTCCCCGGGACCTCCCCAACTTGGCCTCGGCGGGTTTATGGGAGTGGATTTATCTAGGAGCACCCATCTCCACCCCGAACCCTGGGCTTGCTCTCGCTCATCCCTTTTGGTGTCCCCATTGGCAGGTGGCTCTAGGCCACTCTCCCAGCAGGGCTCCCCTCTGACTGCCCGGACGCTGGGGTCGGCCTCCGATTGGTCCCGTGCCTCGCCCTGACCCCGCCCCCTCTCTCTCCCCTCCCCTCCCTTCTCCTGGGCTCCCTCCTCCCCTTTCCTCCTTTCCCCCTTTCCCAGCAGGAGGCGCGCGTTGCCCTGGAGCCGGCCAGCGAGCCTGGCTTCGCGGCCCGCTTGCGGGCGCAGCGAATCTGCCTGGAACGCGCCGAGGCGGGCCCGCTGGGCGTCGCCGGGAGCGCGCGCGTGCTGGACCTGGCCTACGAGAAGCGCGTGAGCGTGCGCTGGAGCGCCGACGGCTGGCGGACCCAACGCGAGGAGCCCGCCGCCTACGCCGGTCCGGCCCCGACCCCGCCGCGCGCCGACCGCTTCGCCTTCCGCCTGCCGGCGCCACCCATTGGTGGCGCCCTGCTTTTCGCCTTGCGCTACCGCGTTAGCGGCCACGAGTTCTGGGACAACAACGGCGGCCGTGACTATGCTCTACGTGGGCCCGAGCACCCGGGCAGTGGTGGAGCCCCGGAGCTACAGGGCTGGATCCACTTTATCTGAGACGCCTGCGGCCGACGGCGGAAAAAAATCAAAGGCACCGGGGGGCTGGGGGATCCCGAAGATTTGGTGGGGAGGAATGGGAGAAACCGAGATTGGCGGGGAGCTGCCCTAGAGAGTCAAGCCCGGGAGGGCGAGGAGGATGGGGGAAACCAAAGGGGTGTGGGGTGTGGGTAGAATCAACGAAAGTTGGGGAGGTTGGGGTGGATGTGAGTGGAGGAACCCAAGTCATAGAAGGAGGGAGACGGAAAGGGTGCTGGAAGGTTAGAAAAGAAGCAAAAGGACGATAGTGATGTTCTCTTCCGTGAGTGGGCATTGGGAGAAAGTGAGTAGGTCCGTCCGGCCTAGGCAGTCAAAGGTTGAGGGTAACTCTTTGGGACCGAGGACATATTTTGTGTGAACTAGGAGCCCACCACAGTTGAAATCATTTAGATTGCTGGCTTATTCCCTCTTCTTACTGGCCTTAGCCACCGCAGGTTCCCCAGCCCTGCCCATCGTAGCTTTAACTCACCCATAATTGCCTTGCTTAAGTCCCAGGAATTTGGCCATTGCTCCCCAGCCCCTGACATTATGACAGGATTCGCTTGTCACCCCAGCCCCTAGCTTCAGTCTTCACTGACTGGCTGGGGAGTGATGGCAGGTAGCATCAGAGCTCCCTCCTCCAGCTTCCAGGCAGCCCTGGGGATGAAAATGAAAGTAAAACCAACTCCAGGCTTGTCCTTGTGGCCAAATAATGCGGTGCCTAAGGTGTTGGTGCACTCAGGGGCTTCCAGAAAAATGCCAGCCTTACCTTTCTGGGTGCCTTCTAATGACCTCTAAGCACTTTATGGACTGTATTTGTCAAGAGACAGGTGAATCACAGGATTCCTTCTGCCACAAAAGAAAAGGAAGTCACTGACTAGCTGGATAACTTTGGGCAAGTTACTTCACCTCTCTGGGCCAGAGTTTCCTCCTTGAGAAACTGCATTTGGATTAGGTGATCTCTTAGGCCCCTTCTTGCTCTGACATTTTATGATCTGTGAGGGGCAGAGTGTGGATTAGAAGCCACATTCTCCAGCCTACGGTTGGAGTGCTTACAGTTCAGAACACACAGCACCCCAAGCGTGTGGTTGGGCCTGAGAATGGCTCTCCAGTTTTTGACACATGTTCCAGAGCCCAGAAAGCATCCAGTCTGCAGCAACCAGCCTGCAGCCTCAGGGTATTCCAGGGCCTCTTTCAAACCACAGCTCATCCTCTGCCCCTTGCTTTTGCTCTTGACCCAACAGACTTCCAGCCTGGGTGCTGGGAGACAGCTTTGGGGAGGTGCCTCTCTAGGGGAAAATGATGCTTGGGAGCCCCCAAAATGAAACAACGTTGGGGACTTTCTTGAGTATAAAGGATTATAGGTATAAGAAACTGAAAACATTTCAAACCAAGAATCAGAGCACCTTGAAAATTAAATGGTACCAGAAGATGGCAGTCTGCTCCATACCTTGAGCAAGTGAAATGGGAAAGCTGGACTCTTCTCCCCATTCACATTTATGCCTTATGTCTCTCCTGGTTAACCTCAGCTGGTTGTGTGTTTTCCTCCCTTCTCACCCTATGTCTAAGCTCTTTGCTTTTCTCTTTCCTTGTCCCCTTCTCATCACTTTCATTTTTCTTTTAGCATATACGGTATTTACCTTCACTTTCTCTATTTCCATCTGCCTCCCTCTTCATCCTTGTTGAAGATGAAGGAGTGGGGAACCTACTTCCTTTTCTCCAAGACCATGGTTGATCCACCTTCCTCCCTCAGGCTCCTTCTTGACAGTCTTCTAGAAGGAAGAAGAGGGAAAAGCAGTTCCTGATGCTGCAGATGAACAAGGAGCTCCCAGGTAACCAGCTCCCCACACCCGTTTCTATCTGTTACTGATTTCTCAAAATTTTCTGGATTCCCCTTTTATCTCTTAGTGAGCGAGGGTACACGCACACGTGCCCATAAATGCGTTCAGAATGGAGTATGGGGCTTATTACCATGCCCCTCCTCTCCAAATCTTTAATCCTTTGAAGAAAAATGGCTGAAAGAGAGAAACCCTGGGTCATTCCTCAGACAAATGCCCATTTAAGCATCATCTTCACCTGGTGGAAAAAACAAAGAATTTCATGCATCTTGTGGATCACCCTCAGGTCAAAGTTCCAGCAGAGTGACGAGAGAAAGTGTACTGAAAGCCACCAGCAATACACTTTTTAGTCACCAATGAAGAGCCCAAGGGAGGATAATGGAGCGGGAGAGTGGGTCAAGGCTCAGTGTGTGATCATCTCTTGCGTTATGTGTATGCATTACTGTTATGTGTATCAGCAGTCGCAAGAGCTCACATTTACTTACGTAGCCACTAAAATCTGGTGTCTTGCATGCTTTATAATCCACAAAACAACCCTATGAGTTGAGTAATGTTATTCCTGTTTTAGAGAGAAAACAATTCAGAAAAGCTCGGTATTTTGTGCAAGGTCACACAGCTAGTAAATGGCCGAGCTAGGATTGTGAACCCAGGAAATCTCCAGAGCCTCAGTGCATAACCATGATGTCATAATATTATCCTTTAAAAACAAAATTAAAACCTTGCCATTAAAAAAAAAACCTTGGCACATACCATCTCTTATTAGGAAAAGACCACAGTTTCTAATTGTGCTCTGCCTTCCCATCCTCCCAGCCTCCCCAACTGGCTTGGAGAAGGCAAAGCACCAAGGGTCCCAAGCTTCATCTGCTATTTCCAGGAGCTTGCTGCTGCCTCCTGTGCCCGTGTCCCGGCTCTGCAGGATCAGCAAGGAACCACTGCGCCTGCGCCTGCGCCTGCTGGAGAACTTGGGAACCCATTTGAACTCCAGCCTTGCCATACATTGGGATTCTCTCCTGGCCCTAGCCAGTCCTCCACACTTGTTGGTATGCTGTGCCCCTTCCTACTACCCCAGCTAGCCTTGAACAGGCCAATTCCCTAAAGTTTCCACTAGAAGGGTCCCTGACTAGGACAATTGCTGGATGGTCTGTGCTTGGGCCCTCTCTGGGAACCTGAGTATTACTAAGCAGATAAATGCAAATGGTTGGGGGCAGGGAACCAAGAAGAGTTCATTGTTCCTGAGCTTTTTCTCTAAGAAGTACCCTGGCTCACCCATGCCCCTATTCTCAGCTTTACAGAGCCAAGACATGAGTCTTCTGGTTCTTCCCATACAGAGCTGCCCCAGGGCCTGGGGGTAAGCTGCTAGTCTAATCTGACATGGGAAACACTAGGAATTTGGCAGAAACTTCAGAGATTTGTCATGTGTTAGGCGTTGTGGTGGGGACTTTCCTCTAAAGCCTGATGACTGTACGAATGGGGGCAATTTAGGGTATAACCTGTTAGCCATGGACCGGGAAGGGCCATAAGAGAAACCATTACCATGGTCAGGGGCTCGGGTCCTTGAAGCAACACAGCAGGAACACTCTTGCCCTTTCCTCTCATCCAGACCTCAGATGTCTTCCTAAGTATTCTTCCTGTTCCTTTGTTTTCTTTTATGAATACATTATTTCTTTTATGAATATATCACTTCTCTTCACAATAAGCCCTAACTCAACTTGCCAATCTAATCCCACATTCCCTTGCTTCTAACTCCTGTGTTTCTCTGGAGCCCCTCTGGATCCTTGCAATGCGCAGGTCATAGAATCCAGAGACCTGAAAAGGCTTGTCTTTAGAGATCACTGTGTCCAGACTCCTCTAGAGATGAGGACACAGGTCCAGAGATGAGAAGGGACCCCAGCAGGGTCAGAGAATTTGTTAGTGCAACTCCAGATGGGACGTAAACCCAGGCCTCCTGACCACCTCCCATTCCCAGGCTATGAAACAGGCCTCTCTCCACAGGGTCAGACCCACGATTTTTCATGGCAAGGGACACGTCAGAAATTTTCATTTTCTGCTTCTAGTTTCCATTCCCTTCCCCGTCCAGGCAGAAAGAGAAACAAAAGGGACTGGTATGTCCCCAGCCTTGGCACTTCTTTCAGTGATATCGCTGAAGAACAGTGAAGTTGCTAAAACAAACAACAACAACAAAACAACAACTGAATAATCTACCCATTGAATAGCTAACCTGGGGAGGAAATGAAAGTTTGCTATTTGAATCCCCCTCAAACCACCGTTCTCATCAGACCCTTCCCGAGCCTCCCCACCCTCTTCACAGTGCAGCTCTGTACACTGGGCCCCAGACCCACTCGTATTGTGCCTCACTTCAGCCTCCTCATGCAACTGCTCTCCCTTCTGGATAAAAGACCTCGTATTTGAAATAAAGTTGAAATATGAAAAGAAAGTATAAGCTACTGAGAAGTATTGTTTGTTTGGGGCTGAGGGTGGCAAGAGACCCAGAGGCACCCTGCATTTCTTGGCCATCTCATCTCTTGCAAGTCCTGTTCCCTGTCTGCTGGAGTCCTCTGGCTATGCAAAAGTTGGATGGGAAGGAGATGTAGAGGAGTTGGGTGGCCCTGGTATGAGACACCCCTATAGTATCACGGCACCCTTTTGGGTAGTGGTAGGGAAAGTTACCAGGCCCAGCTCATAGCTCCCTTGCACCCAGCACCAGCTGCTGTTGCAGTTAAAGCGAACAGCTCAGGTGAAGGCCCCGTGTTTCCCCTTGGTGGGGTGCTTTTCTTAAGGAGGCCATTTAAATTACATTCTGCTCCTTAGGCACTGGAAGGAAAAGCAAAGCCCCTTTTGTCTATCAAGGGCAATCCTAAAACAAAGGACAAGAAATATGGAGAGGAAAAGTGAGGACCTCTCTGTCTATTTGAAAAAGATCAAGTTCTAACATAGTATTGACTCCCACATCACCTGAATGATGAAAGAGTCCAATTATCCACCAAGTAATGAGACTGTTCCTTACAGGGAAGCCCTAGCCCGAGAATAATCAGATGCCTCATCATTACATCATAATGGCCAAGTTGTGATGTCACTGCAGAGCACCCACTCTTTAGTACACGCATTGTAATTGAAACCAGATATGCTGAAGGGTAGAGTCAGCATGAGGAGCAGATCCCCAAGAAGAGGTAAGTGGGGGCTTTCCATGGGTTCCCTCCATGGCTTATCGCCTAGGGTCTCTCTGTGGCCCTAATGTCTTTCCAGACTTCTCATATCTTAGTTTGGTGGTAGGTTTGTCTGAAATCTCTCTTCTGCAAACTCCATTGCAGCTTTTGCTATCCCAAATCCTCAATACTTGCAGTTGTGACGACTGGTCAGCCCTCACGTCTGTTTTTTAGGACAGAGCGCAGAACACTGGAGCAGGGTTTCCCTAACTGGGGCAGAAACTCACCATATCTGTTTCGTTAGTCCCAGGGATAGATCCAAGTTTTCGGTTGTCTGAAGCATACAACTTTTGGGGCCTTTTTCAAGTAAAATAAATATTTCAGAATGAGAAAAGATATCTTAAAAATTATAACTTTAAAAAAGCTGACAAATATCATAATATCACAAAATCAAGAAAAATAACATTTTTAAAATTACCTATGTGGCAAACCTAAATATTTTTCCCCACAATTTTGTTTTTGGCTGCATGCTCTTTGATAGTCTTTTTATATGATGATTATAGATAATTTTTCCGTAAAGAGATAATTCCATCTCCATGATCACTTTAAAAAAATTCTTGATAATTAAAAAAAATTTCACCTTCACACCTTGTAAGTAATAATGTCACATAATTTGGGGGGACTTTTGTCAAACTTGGAAAAACACTACCAAATGTCTTCAGTATATGTGGTGTAAGATTTTGGAGCATTTTCAAATTTGCAATAATGAATAACATAAACTCTGAATTTTTGACATTGGGAGTATTCCTGGAAGCTGTATGTATTAAGTTTGTTAGAGCTGCCATAACAAAATACTTAGACTGGGTGGCTTAAACAGTGGAAATTCTCTCACGGTTTTGAGGCTAGAAACCTGAGATCCAGGTGTTGGCAGTGTTGATTTCACTCTGAGGTTCCTCTCTCTTGGCTTGTGGATAGCCATCTTCTCCCTATATCTTCACATGGTCCTACCTGCATGTCTGCATCCAAATTTCCTCTTATTATAAGGACAGCAGTTATACTGAATTAGGACTCACCCTAAAGACCTCATTATAATTTAATTACCTCTGCATAGACCTTATCTCCAAATATGGTTACATTCTGAGGTACTGGGAGTTAGGAC
Organism: Pseudorca crassidens; assembly: GCF_039906515.1. NCBI lineage: Eukaryota > Metazoa > Chordata > Mammalia > Artiodactyla > Delphinidae > Pseudorca > Pseudorca crassidens. Next base: position 74,727,003 of record NC_090296.1, read on the forward strand.
TTTAACATATGAATTTTAGCAGGACACAGTTCAGCCCATAACACTGTAATTACTATTTATTCACAGAAGTAACTGCAAATCACAGATGTGTAACTCCTACACCCAAACTAAATGTATTCCCAGCTCAACTTGGTTAGTCAATCCCCAAATACCCGTGGCCTCTTCATTGCCACTGGACAAAAGGAGAAGTGTGATGGAGGAGGAGTCAGAAAGGAAAGAGACATCAGTCTTGACCAACTGCAGTTTAAATTTTTTTTTCAAATTCTACAAAAACCTATGATCATATTAACACATTGCTGGGACTCCTCCCATGCTTTGGAAGAGTTCTGTGCAAGAGAGGGCCCTTCCTCCAACTTCCTTAGCTATTAGGTCATTGTGTGTCTGGTCAGTCCTGCTATATTTCTGAGCCATGCAAAGGGAGAGGGAGTTTTCACCAAAGATTAAGGATGATGTGGTAAATCCACATTCTTCAGCACTAGTCCCTGGAAGAGCTGGGATGATTACTGTCTTGCTGAAGGTGGGACCCTCCCTTCTCTGATAATGTCAAGTCTGGACCTCTTCCTCTCTTCCACTCCCCCACCCCAACTGTTAGGGTGATAGCTGATTCATTTTGCTGTACAGCAGAAACTAACACAACATTGTAAAGCAACTATACTCCAATAAAAATTAATAAAACACAAAAAATAAAGTGTTAGGGTGAAACCCACATAAAGGAGGGAGGCTTCAGCCTGTTCTCCAGAACTGGGGCAGAGGAGTTTCTTCTTTCCTTGGATTCTTCCTCCCTTAAATCTGTCTTTGATTCTTCTCCCTACACCTGAATTGGGAGTGAGTATCCTTCTGAGACAAGAAATGTGACTGAGTTGTCTACCTTTCATAATTCCCAGCCCATGATCTGTGATGCCCAGAGTGACTGACTGAACCCTCCAGGGGCAGCCACTAAATTTTCACAGTTCCTGCCTGGCTTTCCAGCCAAATAAGCGTGAGTTCTTCCGGGTCAATCCAGTTTCATTGTTTGGATTATAAAACAATAAGATCTCCATCGACAACTGAGGGCTGCCTGCTGCCTACAGTGTTTCACTTTTCCCTTCCTTCGTTACATACAAACCATTGGCGTATTGTAATAAGTCATGATTTAGGAGAAGTTCTGTATGTACCACCAGCCCTGGCTTAAACCCTCAGGGATCAAAAGTTTCTAATTCTAAAGCTGAGAATATTCTTTCTGTTGCTTACTCCTATCATGTTTTTGCAGGATACTAGTTTGAAGGGCATGGCTCTTAGGAGTTGAGATTGTTACTAAATGTATTGAGGGAGAGAGGGGAGGAAGGGGCAAATGCAGGGCCAGCAACGGAAAATGGGGCTCCAAGCTGAATTAGAGATATATTTCTCATGCTTGGCAACCTTGAAAGAGCTCTTGACCTTAGACTGGAGCAATTAAGAATCAGAAGTAGTGATTATGGTGGTTGACTTTTAGGGGGTACAGGGGGAGTGGCGAGATCTGTAGAATACAGGGCAAAGTCTGAAATTGTTTTATAAGTTATTGTCGGTATATAAGCTATTGTGACCTAAATAATACAAGAGGAGACTAGCATGAGAACAGAAGACTCACTTCAGAAAGTATTGTTCCCAAGTTTTAGTCAGAAGACTGAGAATCCTAACTATACAAACTTTTGGCCCAGAATTTCGGTGTGGAATACTGTTTCGGTGGAAAGACCATTTTATCGCACTCCCTTTCTTTACAACAAAAACCAACGTCCCCAAATATGAGGCACATTTCCAGGTCCTCTTTACTAGGGCGGAGCGGGTGGGTAAGTCCGAACGAGGTGACCTCCTCTAGCACTTCGTCTTTGAGAACACCTGTCTGGTGACAGCTGGACCCGGGAAGTGGCCGAAGGTGCCGGGCTGCTAGGATCCTCGTCTTTAAGGGTGTCCAAGACATTTGATCCATCTCGAGAACAAGTTCCCGGTTGCTCTAGGCGCTTCGTTTACAGTGACGCTGCTGACAGCGGTTGGGCCCTCGTCTGGGAACGCGCGTCTCCTGTGTGAGACTGGCAAAGGGATACTGAAAAAGTCTTCCTTCCGAAGGAAACAAATGGGGAGTAGTTGTAGGCGGTCTGGACAGTTCAGCAAACTGCTGTTAATTTCTTGGGGAATTCCAGGAGGAACATTGCCCAGTGGACCCCTAAGATCCGGCGCCCACAAGGCGAGGGTGGGAGGGGGTACCATTCACTGCATCCTAGCCCGGGGGGACATCTTCTCTGCCCCACGCAGCCAATAGCCACCCCGGCTGAGGCCCACGGAGCCAATAGCCGACTTCAACCGAGGCCCACGCAGCCAATGGCCGGCTCAGTCTGTTCCGCCGGGGCCCGCCCACCTGCGTTCACCAATCAGGACTCTGGCCACCTTGGCACCGCCCCTGGAGCCCGCCCCACCCATCCGCCCCGCCTCCAACTCGCTGAAGCAGGGCTGGGCTAGACGGGCGCGCTTTCGGGGGCGGGGGGGGGGGCAGTCCCGGTCCCAGCCCTCCGCGCGGGTGGGCTCGGAGCAGGCCGCACCGGGCAGCAACCCCACTCTCACCCCGGAGGCCCCCTGCCCTTTCTCCCCCTTTCCCCCCGGCCCATGGTGCGAGGCTGGGAGCCGCCGCCCGGGCCGGACTGCGGTGAGTGATCCCCAGCCCCTTCGACTTCCCCTCCCAGCCCCTGTACGATCTCCGACCCCCGGAGCCCCATCCCCGCGCTGGGGGGAGGAGAATTCTAGGTTCGAAGTCGCCTGGTTCTCTCTCCTTTCTCCTCTGGACTTTTCGGTTCCCTGTTGTAACTGGGGGAGGGTGAGTGGGTGTGTAGGGAGGAGGGGAAGGCTGGGTAGGGACGCCCTTGGCGAGGGGAGGGTTTGAGATTCTCCTGCTTCCTGGGGCTCATCGCCCCAAGTGCAGGAACTTTTTGTTCTCTGACCCAGTTTGGAGCCTTCTAGACTGCCTGTGAAATGGAGGACAGGAGAAACGTTTCCTTCCCAGGCCTCCCCTCCTCCCCTCCATGACTACCTCCTAGCGACCTCAACACATGTACAGAAACCTGGCCTTATTCCTGGGGAGCAGTTGCCTTTGGGAATGAAAGGTTTAAGAGAAATTGCCCCCTCTGACCCCTACCCAGACATACTCAGAAAACCAACTAGGAAAGTGAGAACCTGAGTCCTCAGAGGTTCCTGGTGTTGCGTCCTAATCTGAGACTTCTAAACTGAAAGAAGACTCAAGCTGAGACCTATTTGGTAATGAGGGCCCAGATGTGATATTTTGTCATATGAACCCCCTTCTCACCATACATTTGAAGCACTTTTTATGATTAGGATAAGTAGGTGGCAGTAATTGGGAAAAAAAAACCGAAAAAACAAAAAAGCCAGTTAAAGTTGGGAATTTTTAAAATGATGCATACATATCTTAAGAACTGTCATTAAAAGTACGTTCATTTCACCAATCTCTTCGGTTAGTGTCCAGGCGTTTTCTTTATGTAAGTATGCTGATTGGCAGTCCCAATTGTCTTTCTAGGATAAACGACATAAGTGAATCTCAAATCTGGCTGCACCCTGAGAACTTTTTAAAAACTACTTATGCCTGAGCCCCAGTCCAGGCTAATTAAGTCAGAATGAGGAGGTTGATGCCCTGGTTTAAGTTTCCCAGGTAATTCTAATGTGCAGCCTGAGCCTGGAGCCACTGCCTCTCATCATCTGTGATTTCCACGTTTGGTTTCTTTAAAGTGGAGTGAGAATTTAAACACTTTTGAGGCAATCTGAGTGCAGAATACTTCTGAGTTTTTTAAATCCCCAGCCCCTCCAGTCTTTTACAGTTTTCTTGCCTACTCCCAACTCAAAAAAAATTTTTAATATACACTCCTTTGTATTATGTCTTTCCAAAGCATTTGACTTTGTTTTCATAGAAACAGTTTTTTTCTTTTGGCCGCTCTGTGCGGCTTGTGAGATCTTACTTCCCCAACCAGGGATTGAACCCGGGCCCTCAGCAGTGAAAGCACGGTGTCCTAACTACTGGACTGCCGGGGAATTCCCAGAAACAATTCTTAATGCACTCATTTTTCATAGATTTATGTGATGTTTAATTATTATATACGGAAAAACAATGAGCCTAAGCAGGTTTGGAATTACACACAACTGGCCTAAGCACATAGGGCAGCTGAAGGAAGCAGCTGACTTTGCCATACTAGAGTAGCCTACCAGTGTCTAGTTTCCAGTGCACTATGGGTATTGATAATGTAATCCAGTAGGGGTCAGTTAAGCCAGGCTTTTGGCCCAGTTGAACACCCCTCACTTCCACTCTCTCCCAACTAATATCACCAATGCCTAGTCGCTTCTAGACTAATTCAGATTCTCTTGAGTCTTCCAACCATTCTTTCCATTCATTCATAAACTGTTTCTCTTTAAGCATTACCACCATTGCTTTTATTAAGTTGGGAGGACATAAGGCAGAGCTTATTAACCAGGACTTCTGGGCAATCAGCAAACCCCCGAAGATTATACTTTATGTAATGTGTAAGTGTGAATGTTTATGGGGCGGGGGGGGGGCAGTAAGTCATAACTTTCTGAGAGTTTATAACTTCTGATTTTCAAAGAGGTTCATGATCCAAAAAGTTGAGAAGCACATGAATTGAATATCACTAAAAGTCCTTTAAGGCCCTTGAAAACTATCACCAAAACACATTTCATTCAGAAACATACCTCAGTTCTCTGAATAAAGATTTAGGGAATTTAGCAGGCTCATATCTGGTCTCTCACTTGAACTGTTTCCTGCTTTTAACCATAAGCCTAGGCTCGAGGGTTTTTTGGCACCGTGCAGTATGCGGGATTAGTTCCCCCACCAGGGATCAAACCCGTGCCCCTTGCAGTCCTGCAGTGGAAGTGCGGAATCCTAACCACTGGATCACCAGGGAATTCCCAGCCTAGGTTCAAGTTCTGAAGACCTCTTTTTCCTAGGATTGTGTGAACACCTACACTGGAAGTTTAAGGCAGCCCATTCTTTTCTGCCTTTTGTCCAGGGGTATGGAAAGCCCAAAGGGAAATAAGGGTGTTACCCTGACTATATTTTTTATTAGTGATTTTAAGTAGCAGTGGGGCATATCTGGCATGGATACAAGTTTAGTAATAATTCAGAATTGATAATACCACTACCACCACCTCTGCTCAGAGGAGTCCTTATTTCTCCAGCTTTCCTTCCCTTTCTCTCCCATCTCCAAATGAAGTACAAGGACATAAGACACTATAGTGTCTTCACTGTGGTTTTGATTACTGTAGGGTCTACCCTCTTTGTTATAGTTCTCATGAGCCACTCCCTGGATAGTTTTCTCCTATATCAAAGCCAGATTCTTCCAGGGAGGTACCAGCTCTACATCTGTGCCCTGATTTAAGCCACCATTCTGTATCAGGAAGTCTTCCACAACTTGTGTTTTGTGTCACTGGGAAACTGTAGATACATACAGTACACCAGATATGACCTTTCCATTACTGTATGTTATACTGAAATATCAAGCTGATATGGGAATCTGACAATAGCAAACCACATGAATGAAAGTAAAATGCTTCCTGGTGGGCTTATAGCTGTGCCTGCCTTATTTCCTGTCTGGCAGTCTTCATCCTCACACTGGACTGCTTTATTCCTTACGCTACCTTTTCCTCGTATCTGAACTGTTACTGTGACCTTAAAAAACAGGACACAGATAAGGTTAAGTGGATGTCAAGTGCTGGAACATCAAGTATTCTCCAGCTTAGATTTGGTGGTGTTCCTGGTGGGCCACAATTTCCAAATGGTAGTTTAGTACCTGGCTGTGCAAGCACTTCCTCACAGCCCCTCAGCTGTGTCTGGGATGGACCTGGAGGGTAAAGGTAGAGCTACCACACTGGCAATTCACCTAGTAATCAAAAAGAACTTATATCCAAATTATGGATTCAATTCTAAAGCAGTGATTTTGCTACTTTTTAAAAGTTGCAAAATCCTTTCTGGAATTATATCCAACTCCCCAAATATAAAAAGTACAAAATCAAGACACCCTGGTTTCCTCCACTGCTCATTAGGATTAAGACTGCAATAACAGACTGAAACAGTCATTTTAAAGGATTCAGTCTTTGCCTCACTTCCCCTGTTGTCTAAGAGGAGCATTACCTTATATCAGAATCAGCCCGTGAGGCTGAAGCAATGATAAAAGCTCTAATTTATTGAGCCTTTACTTTGGTCTAGGCATGACGTCAGTTGCATTTTTTTTTTTTTTTTCTGTATGCGGGCCTCTCACTGTTGTGGCCTCTCCCGTTGCGGAGCACAGGCTCTGGACGCGCAGGCTCAGCGGCCATGGCTCACGGGCCCAGCCGCTCCACGGCACGTGGGATCCTCCCGGACCGGGGCACGAACCCATGTCCCCTGCATCGGCAGGCGGACTCTCAACCACTGCGCCACCAGGGAAGCCCATCAGTTGCATTTTTTGATTTAGTCATAAACTTGCAAGGTAGACGCTGTTATGACCTCCTTTTATTCTGATGGGAAAATAAAGCTTAGCGAGCACTCTAGGGAGTGGAGAAGCTGCGATTCACCTCAAATCTGCCTCACCCCAGACCTCCACCTCTAACAGCTCTAGGCCCCGCCTACACATGACATCTAGCACACAGTAGGTGCTCTGTAAAAATATATGTAACTTTACATACATTCAACATTGTCTCCATTTTCTACACATGAGGAAACTGAGGCTCCTATAAGTTCAGTAGCTTTTGCCCAAGATCACATGGCTGGTGGCAGAATTGGGATTCAAACTGCAGGCTGGCCTTAATCATATTTTAACCCACTATGCCATGCTGCCTTCATTTACCCTCTTAAGGTTCTCTTCAAGCTGTACTGCTTCTAGGGTCTGCATGGCCTTCAGTTTGTTAAGATTTGCTTGTTAAAAGGGAACGGTGACACCCATTAGAATGCTTCCGAAGTTTTCTGCTCATCATATAAAATCCCCGATATTACACTGCACTATGTGTAACTTTCTGGACTTGAGATTTTTCTCAATTCATCATGTAGCATTTATATCGGAATCCTGTCCTATCCATAACATATCAGAAGTAATATTTATAAACTCAGATGGGATTCCTCTAAGAGTAAAGGATGACAGATGTTTTAAAGTCTCTAATGCCCACACAGGGAGCCGAGTTAAAATTTGGTCAACAGGGAACTCCCTGGCGGTCCAGTGGTTAGGACTCTGTGCTTACACTGCAGGAGGCATGGGTTCCTCCCTGGTTGGGGAACTAAGATCCCAAAAGCCTCAGGCATGGCCAAAAAAAAAAAAAAATTGGTCAACAGAATTATTCTGGGAAATAGCTTGAGCAGGTTTCCAAGAATGAAGCGTAGTCAGAGGCTTTCCCTGCAGTCCCCACAGCCACGATGACCCTGGGAGCCCTGGTGCTGCTGGGTAGCTTGCAGGACCCGGTTACAGTTTATAATGAGCGAGCCCACCTGGTTCTGAGAAGAAAGCTGGACTGAAAAGATAAGAGCTGAGGGCCTCCCGTCTTGTGCGGAGGGGCTGCTAAGGTCTGAGGGAGCTCTCTAGGCTCCCTGGAGAGAGACTCAGCAGTTGGAAGAGACAAAGGCTGGGGGGAGGGGAATAACCTTTGTTCTGAGGATGACAGGGGTAGGAAACGTTCCCCTCCCTCTACCCTAACCAGACCAAAACCGAGGGGGAGTGAGCCCCATTTATCCCAGATAGCTGACCTATCTTATCCTACTGAGAGTTAGAAAAAAAACCCATCAATCCCCTCCCCCTAACACTCGCCCACCAAGAAGGGAAAGAAAAGGGGGCTGGGCAGAGGGACTGTGCTATTCTACCTTCTAGATTTTCACACGTTGTATTCTTAACCTTTCCATATTCTAGAGATAATCTAGAGATAACTCTAGAGATAATCTGTTAGGAGCTAAAGTGTTCTGGGATTACACCTCTTCTTGTTTTCTTGGTGAGTCTTAGTTTTGTCATTCTTGTTCCATTAACTTAGAGGGTGAAGTGAATTTGAATGGGAAAGATAAAGGCTATAAGGATGTTTTCCTTTTTAACCTCGGAAGTCAGATTTCGTTTTTGGTGACAACACTCACTAGTCTTGTGACTTGGGATAATTTAACCTCTATGGACTTCGGTTTTTTCATACTTACAAGGGAATTATAGCAGGCTCTGATGATTCACAAGGTTATGAAAATTAAATGAGAAATTGTTATGCACTTTAAAAGAAATCCAGCACAGTACACGTAGAAGTTGATTGTACTGGAGTCCAACGTTTTGTTTGGTAGAAATTGAACAATGGGTTGAAAGAGGAGCCCCAGTGATCGAGCTGTTTCTCTTCTTATTACAGCTATCTCTGAAGGGCACAAATCAGAAAGCACCATGCCTCCTAATAAAGAGGCCAGCGGTCTTAATAGCTCCCCTGCGGGGCTCATCTGTCTCCCTCCAATCTCTGAGGAGCTACAACTTGTGTGGACCCAAGCAGCCCAGACTAGTGAGCTGGATGGCAATGAGCACTTGCTACAAACCTTCAGCTACTTTCCGTATCCCAGTTTAGCAGACATTGCCCTTCTCTGCCTACGCTATGGGCTGCAGATGGAGAAAGTCAAGACTTGGTTCATGGCCCAGCGCCTCCGCTGTGGCATTAGCTGGTCATCCGAAGAAATTGAAGAGACTCGAGCCCGAGTAGTCTACCATCGGGACCAACTCCATTTCAAATCCCTTCTCTCTTTTACTCATCATGCAGGGCGGCCCCCAGAGGAGGTGCCTCCTTCTCCAGTGCCACCTCCAGAACAAGTTGGTCTTGGAATAGTTCCCCTGACTCTTGGCGAGCCCACCCAGATGAAAGGATTGAAGGTAGAGCCCTCAGAGCCCTCAGAGCCACTGAGTCACCAGAAAGCAAAGGAGCCCCTGATGGCACCTGGCAGTGGGGCATTCCCCCACCAATCACAATTTTGGCAGGATCTTCAAAGCAGTGGCCTCTCTAAGGAGCAGGCAGGCAAGGGTCCCGACCAGTCACACGGCCTAGGTACTGCTTCCTGGAACCACTCCACAGCTGTCCACCAGCCCCGTGCTCGGGATAAGCCTCCACCCGTCTCATTACTTGCCAGTAGTTGTAAGAAGGAGTCAGCATCTAATGTGACTCCTCCTTCCTCTACCTCTTCTTCCTCTTTCCAGGTACTGGCTAATGGAGCTACTGCCACCTCTAAACCCCTCCAGCCACTGGGCTGTATCCCACAGCCACTGTCACCCAATGAACAGGCACTACGCCCACAGCTGGAGCCAGCCTGGCCCCAGGGGCTAAGGCATAACTCAGCACCTGGTAGGGTTGGCCCTGCAGAGTACCTTTCCCCAGATATGCAACGCCAGCGAAAGACCAAGCGCAAAACCAAAGAGCAGCTGGCTATCCTCAAATCGTTTTTTTTACAGTGCCAGTGGGCACGGCGTGAGGATTACCATAAATTAGAGCAGATCACTGGCTTACCTCGGCCTGAGATTATTCAGTGGTTTGGTGACACACGCTATGCCTTGAAGCATGGGCAACTAAAATGGTTTCGGGACAACGCAGTACCTGGTGCCCCTAGTTTCCAGGATCCAGCAATTCCCACACCACCACCTTCAACCCGCTCCTTGAATGAATGGGCTGAGACACCACCTCTGCCGATACCCCCACCCCCACCAGATATACGACCCTTGGAAAGGTACTGGGCAACCCACCAACAGCTACGGGAAAGTGATATCACTCAACTGAGTCAGGCATCAAGGCTTACCACCCAGCAGGTACTGGATTGGTTTGACTCTCGATTACCTGAGCCAGCTGAAGTGGTGGTTTGTCTAGATGAAGAGCAGGAAGAGGAGGAGGAAGAACTGCCAGAAGATTATGAGGATGAAGAGGAGGAGGAGGAAGACGACGACGACGACGATGATGATGTGATCATCCAGGACTGAGGGTGCACTGGGGGAGGGGAGGTCTGTTACTAAAAGACGAACCAACTTAGTAACTGTTTAAACAAAGAAACCACATTTTTTTACTTACCTTGTGGCAAAGAACTGAAAAGCTTTGTGTTTTTGAGGGTGGGGGACAGCGGGATGTAGTAAGGGTGGACCAGGGAGGATGATCGTGGAGGACAAAGCAAGGTGGGGATTGGATGGGCAGAAATCCAGGCCTCCAGCCTCAATGAGAAGAGTGCTATGGGTCTGGTCCAAACTATGAGGCCGGGAAAAGGCTCTTGCTCTCTTCGTATTGGCTGTTCTTTCCCCTTAGTGTACTACGGCCTACATCTATGGAGGACTAGAAAGGAGGTGTAAAGATTCCAGTACATCCCCCAGTCCCACCCCACCATTCTCCTTGGAATATAAGGCTGCCTTGCACCCCTTCTTTTCTCTCTGAGCACAAGTCCACACACAATGCAGCCAAGAATCTCAGTATGTCCCAGTCAATCACAAATACTTCCTCTTCCTTATACCAGCTTGACTTTATATGTTTTCCTGCTGCTTTATTGAGTCACACAGGGAGCAGAATGTTTTCGTTTCTAATACTGGACCACTATGCCTTGTACCTTTTTATCTTTCCCAAACCCCCATTCTGTTCACTATTTGTCTCAGGGTAAATCTTCCCCCCGGAGCTTGTGAAAAAGTTTAATAATTGGGTGGAGAATAATTTAGACTGGATATTTATTGGAGGTGGGAATTAGGGGAGATGTCCTTTAAAAAAAAAGTAGAATTAGAATTACAGAGGGGTAGAGAGGAGAAGGAATGGTTTCTACTGTTCGGAAGGACAGTGCAGGTAGGTTCCAGGTTTGGTTTTACAAACCTGACAGTGCCTCCTGCCTAGCTTGACATAGACTGATTTTTTTATCTTTTTGGTGTTGGTTTAATGTGTCCAGAAAAGAGACTTTTCCCTCACTTTATACGATCTGTCTTGGAGACAGAGGGACCATGGTCCTTAACTGAATTAATTGATGTTTTAGAATGGTTTTCATCAGTTGGGGTCAGATATAAAGGTATCAGTGGGTTAACCATCTAGAAATAAAAAAGTGGAAAGCCCCAAATTGCTAGAATAATAATAAAAAGGCCAAAAATAAAATTGTTTCTCTCACCTCCACTTTGCCACTTCTATGGTTTAGAGATTAATGGAGCCAAATCCATTAACTTTCTGATTTAGTATACTTTTTATTTATTTTTGAAGCGGCAGGATATAGTGAGGTAAAGTAAAAGAACAAAAACTTGAAAAGTTAGTAGATCAGTATCTATCACTAGGCAGACTTTTTTCTGCACCTGCTACAGCACAGGCTCTTGCTCAGAAGAGAGGGAGTTTAGAAATGCCTTTAAAATAAATTCAGTTTCAGAAAGGGTAGTGGGATCCTATTCAGCTACAAGGTCATTCCCAAGACCAAATTTATTTCTGGCAGATGCTATCTTTACATTTTTCCAATATTTTTGCTTAAGGTATGCCTGCCAGTGGCCTACCCATTTAATCCCTCATTTCTACCCCTTAGTACCCAAAGAAGAATAAATGTTTGATCTCAGTGGTAGTGTTCTTTGCCCACTCCACCATTTGAGAGCTTGTAATACCAATAGAGTAGCAGTAGCAATAAAAGGACATCCTCTTTATTTCATTATCTGTGTACTTTAGTAAGCCTGTGTCTCCAACCGTTACCAAACAGAAAGGAAAATCAACATATTTAATAGTAACTAGGCACAGAGGAAACAATAGGCAAATAGAAAAAGTATAATAAATTAGGGCAAGGAACAGTGTTGTGGCTTGTTAACATCGGCAGTGGGAGAATATATCCAAAGCTAAAAAGTGAAATCCAGAAATAAAACATGGTTAATAAGTATATCACCCCACCCACCCCACCCCCAATGATGCCAAGAATTGTTTTTATAACCTTGTTTCAAGTTGCAGGAAATAAGGGAGCTATCTGTATCTTGTGGGAGAGATATAAACATCTTCCTGAAGCTCTGACCTGATCATTTTCATAGGAAGTAATACAGGGTGTATAGGGTTAAGATTGAGAGAGAGAGGTACAGAGTGAAACCAGGAAACAAGGTAGGGGTACATTTTCCAAGGCCATCACACCTAAATGAGTATGAGATGCTACCGTCCGTCCTTCAGCAGTATGTATAGATCAGATCTTGAAAATGGTCTATCTGGGAGTGTTCCATGCTTCTCTCCCCCTGGCTAATCCCATCTGCCTCTGTTGGTAGAGATTCTGCAGCACAGGACAGGAAGGCAGTTAAGGGTGTTTGTAACAAAAAGGGCGAGTGTTTGTAACAAAAAGGGCAAGTAAGGCCCTCTCAAGTCATTATATGAAGTTTATCGTGACAGTAAACCGCTGCTGTTGCTTCCCCATAGTTTTCTCCCTTTCATGAAAACTAACTTTTCCAAACTAAGATTTGATACATCTAATGTGACAAAGGCTTTGTTGCTACTTATGAAACTGGAGCATTTCCGTGGTTTATGGTGATAAAGCCGAATATTTGAAAATCAAACAGTTTTGGGAAGCCTGGAACGTGACTACCATACCCAGAGATGATTACCAGGGACGCAGAGTTCTTAGGCCTCTGGGGAAGTGGTACTTTCTTCAATAACTCTTTTTCTAACTTTATTATGGAAATTTTCAAAAAATACAAAAACAGTAGTATAATGTACTCATATGTACTCATCACCCAACTTCAACAATTAACTCATGGCCAATTTTCTTTCATTTCTACTTTCTCACACTGCCCCTTTCCACTAGATTAAGCTAAAGCAAAATTCAGACAAACATTTAATTTTCTATCCATAAGTATTTTAGTATGCATCTCTAAAAGATAAAGACTATTTTTAAAAACATAACCACAATAGCATCATGCCTACAAAAAAAACACTATTAACAATTCCTTAATATAAAATGTCCACTAAGTATTCAGTTTTCCTCAACTGTCTCATAAATGGTTTTTACAGTTTGTTCCAATCAAGATCCAACTGGAGGCCATTTATTTGCAGATGGTTTATGTGTCTTAAGTCTTTTTTTCACCTGTAGATTAATCCCTCGATTTACGAGGGTCTTAGAGGGATGTTATTTCCCCAGCGTTGTCTGTTAAGGCTTAGACCCTAATTCCTTGCTGATGAAAATAAAGGGAATTTTGGAACATGAGAGCAAAATATTTACCTACCTTAGTAGGTCACCAGGAGCTTGGCCTAAATATCCTCAAAACCCAAGGTGTAAAAGTGAACTTAAAAGGCAAGACTGGACTTTTCATTTAATAGAGCTCCTTATAAACCTCTCTTCTCGTTCCCATGCCCTTTTCCTCTTGTTTTCTGGATCAGAATCATAGTCTCATAAATTTACAAAACATTATTCTGCTGTTGCTCTTTGGAGAAATGAAAATGGTTTTTCCTAGTTCAAGCAGTACCTCTATCCAAAATATATATTCCATTGAAAACCCCTTTCTGTGAAACTCTTGGGAATGTCATTTGTGTCCACATCCTTAGTTCACCCTGGCCAAGACCTCTCAGTTTAAAACCTTTCATTACTATGTGACCGAATTTTTTTTTTTTTTTTTTTTTTTTTTGCTGTACGCGGGCCTCTCACCGTTGTGGCCTCTCCCGCTGCGGAGCACAGGCTCCGGACGCGCAGGCTCAGCGGCCATGGTTCACGGGCGCAGCTGCTCCGCAGCATGTGGGATCCTCCCGGACCGGGGCACGAACCCGTGTCCCCTGCATCGGTAGGCGGACTCTCAACCACTGCGCCACCAGGGAAGCCCTGTGACCTAATTTTTAAACCCCAAACCAGGAAGGTAATCTGACAGTCATATTATCAGAGTGACACCACTCTGGAAAACTGTGTACCTGTGGTTACCACACTTGAAACCACGTCATTCTCCACTGGTTACATTCTATCACCTTAACAAGAGACCAGAATGAGGCATTAAGTGTGCAGGCCTAACTGTGTGAGTTTTTCATGAGCAGACCAGTTAGACTGGCCAGGGCTCACCTGTAGGGCTGGTAGCTGGAAACCAGGAAGACCCTCTAGTGTGGTTCTGCTCTCCCTCTGACCTGGAGGATGGAATTAAATAGTGAAAGATAACTACCTGGGGCAGTTTCTCAGTATTGTTATTTATGCATCAGGATAAATAAGTGGTTCTTAATCTGCAGTACACTACTCAGAAGGGAAAAGACTGTTAGCTCAGCAATTCAAGAGGTGGGTTATAATATAAAGTCCATTCTTTTACTGTGAGGATGGGGTGGTGACACAGAGGTCTGAGATTTGAGTTTAACTATGAGTAGAAAGATGTAGAGACAATATAAAGATTTTGGTGAGCTATGAAAGATGACAGCCCCTTATCACAAGGACTGGTAGCAGAGGTACCTTTTGGGAAAACATGAGGAGAATAAAGGATGCTGGTTTTATCATTCTCATTCAGCACTAAGCTCCCAGCAGTGCTGCAACATAGGGATCTCAAAAGAAACAAACAAAAAGCCAGTTTAATTCTACAGGCCAACCTTCTGGCTAAAGAGCAGAACTCTATTCCTGGTGACAGGATGAGTGATATTTAGGCACAATCCAAAGCCTGCCTTAACTGTGAAGGAAATGGGGTAACTCTTAAAGAATATTAAGGAGTCAAACTTGAGACAGTGCTTTTTTCAGGGGCTGGAGTGTAAAAATCTCAACTTCTTTGCACCTTGAAAATCTTCATTTTAGTGTATATGTCAATGGTTGAAGCTCCACTCCTTTGGGAATGTTATTTAACTTACCTGAATTATTGGGGGTGAGGACTCCTATTTGACCTGAATCCCCACCACTTAGGGATGGTCTGAAAGAAAAAATCCCCTGTCCGGAGGAGGCAGATGAAGGTCTAAGGAAGGGAAATAAAAGCATCAGTAGAGAAAAGGAAAGGTTAAAGTAAAAACCATGTGTAAAGGAAGAGCCTATACATTTAAACCAGAGAGGAAATGAATCCCCTGCTTGCAACTCAGAATACAATTAAGTAATTCAGATGTATATTAGACACAGTACTGTTCAACCTTCTCTTTTGTTTACAAGGTAGATTATAAGCTTCAGTGGTATCGGCCAGTGGAGAAGTAACCACAGGGCTGCTGGCAGAATGTCAGTGGGAACAGATCTCAAGTGAAAGGAAGCAGTATTACTTACCTATAAGATAGGCTGTGAGTGGAAGCTGGTGAAGGGGTTTCTGAAAAGCATAAAGATGAGCCTATGAGATAATTCATGAACCAAGAAGAGATCCAGGTATTCTGGGGGCCAGGGCAAAGGAACAGGGGATCAAAGATTTTGGTATATATGTTAGACTTGGGGGCTAATGGCAAGTGAAAAAGCCCACAAGTCACCTAGCAGTGGATCATAAAGGTGCTTTCCTCGCCCTTTCATGAGTTTATGGGCAAGGATCCATCACTGCCTTGATGCGTTCTAATGTATCTGTGCCTTGGTTTCCCCTCTAAGGTGAAGATTATCAGAAAGAATGGCTAAAGACAAAGGGTCTTTAAATTGGCTGGGAGTGACAGCAGTAAAAATGTAGAGTAAGGACCTCCACAGATTCTCTCCATAAAAGGAATGAGAAAACTGGCAAAAATTGTCAGAATCAACTTCTTCAGAATTCTGGAAATTAACAAAGGGCTTTTAGCAATCTGGGGAATGTTTATTCCAGAAAAATAGCTGAATGTGAGTAAGAACAGTGAGCTTTGTGACATTTTAACTTGCCCTATTCCCATTTCTCCCTCTCCAGCTCCATGGTAGCCTTGAAAATCAACAGTTTGGCAGTCATCATAGGGGATGGAATGGGGTTGGAGCTCTTTCAAAACCTCATTCCCAGAGAATTGTCATACTTGACCTGCCTAGTTGTTCACTGGAAGACTTCACTTGCAAGGCTTTCTTTATTTGACCTGACTTGGAGCCAAACTTACCAGGACTTGGAGCTTAAGAGTTCACCAAGTGTGAAAAGCTTTTTCCCCAGGAGTGTTTATTGCAAATAATTAGAGGCACTTGTTTAGCCTGCCTGAGGAGGTGAATATCAGTTGGGGCAAACAATAGGCTAACCAAAAAGCATAAAAGGAAAAGCTGTGGAATGACCTGTCCACCGGGATTTTGAAAAGGAACAAGTTCTTGGGAATCTAGGCCATATGCATGCACAGGGCTGTGTGCATGCTCAGTAAAGATTGAAAAGGCTCTAAGCTCTCACCTTGGGACTACCTTGAGGTCATACAAGCAGAAAGTGAAGGCTAAGGCACAGTCGTCAGCTGCATGTTGAAGGTACACCCCAACACACAGTCCCTCAGCAAACACTGAGGGATTTATTGGTACTAGGTGTTTAAGGAAAGCTCTGTCCAATCATTAGCTGAACACTAAGCTAACCAAATAGACACTTCGGTGGCCACACGAGAAAGAATACAGATTTTACAGAATCAGTTTTAGAAAGTCACTAAACAAACAATGACAAACAGCAACAACAACAAACCTTGGGAAGGGAGGAAGTATCTGATTCTTAGAGTTGCCATGCTATATTATTTAGCTGTCCAGTTTTCAAGAAAAAATTATGAGGCATGAAAGAAACAAGAAAGTATGATCTATGTAAAGGAAAAAAGCACAAGCAATAGAAACTGTCCTTGAGGAAGCTCAGATACATTGGATTTTAAAGACAAAGACTTTAAACCAGCGGTTCTTTTTTTTTTTTTTTGGCCACGTTGACAGGCATGTGGGATCCTAGTTCCCCGAACAGGGATCGAACCCATATCCCCTGCAGTGGAAGCACAGTCTTAACCACTGGACTGCCAAGGAAGTCCCTAAATCAGCTATTTTAAACATGTTCAGTTAGCTAAAGGAAACCATGTCTAAAGCACTAAACAACAGTATGAGAATGGTCTCATCAAATAGAAAACACTAATAAAGAAATATTATATTAAAAAGAAGCAAATATAAGTTCTGGAATTGAAAAGTACAATAACTAAAATGTAAACTTCACTAGAGATATGAGCTGTCAGAAAAAAGAATCAGCAAACTTGAAGATAAATCAATTGAGATTATCCAGTATGAAGAAGAGAAAGAAAAAGGAATGAAGAAAAATGAACAAAGCCTCAAAGACCTTGGTGGAATACCATCAAGCACACCAGCATGTGCAAAATGGGAGTTCCAGAAGGAGAACAGAGAGGACCAAGGGCAGAAAGAATTATCTGAAGAAATAATGGCTGACAACTTCCCAAATTAGATGAAAACATTAATCTATACATCCAAGAAGCTCAACAAATCCCAAAGAGGATAAATCAAAGAGATCCGCACCTAGACTCATCATAAACTGTTGAAAGCTAAAGGCAAAAAAAGAAACTTGAAAGCAGCAAGAGAGAAGCCATTCATCACATGAAACGGATTCTCAATAAAATTGGCACTGATTTCTCCTCAGAAACCATGGAGGCCAGAATATAGGAGGATAACGTATTCAAAATGCTGAAAGACTGTCAATCAAAAATTTTAAATCCAGCAAAACTATCCTTCAAAAATGAAGGAGAAATTAAGACACTCCCAGATGAGTGTCAAAATTAAGAGAATTCATCACTACCAAACCTGCTTTACAAGAAATACTAAAGAGAGTCCTTCAAGCTTAAGTGATAGGACACTGGACAGTAACTCAAATCTACATGAAGAAATAATAAAGATCACTGGTAAAGATAACTACATTGATAAACATAAAAGTATAAGTGTATTTTTGTAACTTCCTCCTATCTGATTTAAAAGACAACTGCATAAAACATAATTATAAATTTATGTTGAGGAGAACACAATTTTTAAAGATATAATCTATATAATAACAGCACAATAGAATGGAGAGGGGAATGGAACTATATAGGAGAAAAGCTTTTGTACACTGTTGAAATTAAGTTTGGTATAATCTGAACTAAATTGTTATAAATTATGATGTTAATTATGATGTTGATCCCTAAGAAAATAACAAAAAATACAGTGAAAGAAACAAGAGAGAAAGTAAAATGGTACACTAGAAAATAGCTGTTTAACACAAAAGACAGCAAAAATGGAGGAAGTGAGGAACAAAACATACATAAGACATATAGAAAACAGGGACTTCCCTGGTGGTCCAGTGGTTAAGAATCCACGCTTCCACTGTAGGGGGCACAGGTTCAATCCCTGGTCGGGGAACTAAAATCCCACATGCTGTGTGGTGTGGCAAAAAAAAAAAAAAAAAGACACATAGAAAACAAATAGCAAAATGGCAGAAGCAGTCTTTCCTTATTAATAATTACGTTAAATGTAAATGTATTAAACTCTCCAATTAAAAGGCAGAAACTGGCCAAATGGTGAAAAAAGATCCAACTATACATCGTCTATGAAAGACTCACTGTAAATTCAAAGACACATATAGGTTTAAAGTAAAAGGATGGAAAAAGATATTCCACGCAAACAGTAAACAAAAGAGAGCTGGAATGGGTAATATCAGACAAATGCACTTTAAGACAACATTGTTACTAGAGACAAAGGTCAAAATGATAAAAGGGTCAACCCATCAAGAAGATATAACACTTATATATGCACTTAAAAACAAAGTCCTAAAATACATGAAGCAAAAACTGACAGAATTGAAGAGAAAAATAGATAATTCAACAATAATAGAGCTTTCAATACCCCACTTTCAATAATGGATAAAACAGCAAGACAGAAGATCAGCAAGAAAACAGAAGATTTAAATGGCACTATATACCAACTAAATCTAACAGATATCTATAGAACACTCCACCCAACAACAGCAGAATACACATTCTTTTCAAGTGTACAGGGAACTTTCCCCAGGATAGACAATGTTTTAGGCTATAAATTTAAAAGGATCTAAACCATACAAAGTATGTTGTTCAACAACAATGAAATGAAATTAAAATCAATTAACAGGAGGAAATTTGGGAAATTAACAATTATGTGGATAATCAACACTGCTAAGTAACTAATGGGTCAAAGAAAAGAAAATCACAGAAGTTAGAAAATACTTTGAGATGAATGAAAACAAAAACACAACATACTAAAACTTAAAAGGATGCAGTGAAAGCAGTGCTCAGAGTGAAATTTATAACTGTAAAGGTCTATATTAAAAAAGCAGATCTCAAGTCAATAATGCTACTGTCCACTTTAAGAAACGAGGAGAACTAAACCCAAAAGCAGATGGAAAGAAAATGATTAGGGCAGAAAAAAATGAAATAGAGAATAGAAAAATAATAGAGAAAAATCAAGAAAACTAAAAGTTGGTTCTTTGAAATGATAAACAAAATTGACTAATCCTGTGGGGTGAGGGGCAGGATAAATCTGGAGGCTGGGATTAACACATACATACTACTATGTATAAAATAGATAACCCTGGTGGTGCAGTGGTTAAGAATCCGCCTGCCAGTGCAGTGGACATGGGTTCGAGCCCTGGTCTGGGAAGATCCCACATGCCGCAGAGCAACTAAGCCCGCACACCACAGCTACTGAGCCTGCGCTCTACAGCCCGCAAGCCACAACTACTGAGCCCACGTGCCACAACTACTGAAGCCTGCACACCTGGAACCCGTGCTCCACAACAAGAAAAGCTACCGCAATGAGAGCACCACAACGAAGAGTAGCCCCTGCTCACCACAACCAGAGAAAGCCTGCGTGCAGCAACGAAGACCTAGCGCAGCCAAAAATAAATAAATTTAAAAAAAACCCAGATAACCAACAAGGACCTACTGTATAGCACAGGAAACTATACTCAATATTATATAATAACTTATAAGGGAAAAGAATCTGAAAAAATATATGTATATATAGATTCAGTTATATAAATATACATACATATGTATGTATATGCCTGTATTGGGTTGGCCAAAAAGTTCATTCGCTTTTTTTCTGAAAGATGGTACACACACACACACATATATATATATATATATGTATCTCAATTGCTGTGCCGTACACCTGAAACTTAGATGATATTGTAAATCAACTATACTTTAATTTAAAAATTTTTTAAAAATAAACTTCCTTTTTAGAACTGTTAAAAAATTGGACTAATCTTTAGCCAGGCTGTCCAAGAAAAAAGAAGAAAGCCCCAAATAACTAAAATCAGAAATAAAAGAGAGTATTACTACTAACCTGACAGAAATAAATTGGCTAGAGCACCTAGTTTTTCAAAGGGGTGAAGATGAAAGAACTGGAGGGAGGCTATTCGGTGAATTTCAAAAATGGTTATCCAGGAAGAGATCTGTGAATTTCAAAACTGCCTCTTGGGAAAGAAAGGGAAATCCTCTCCAAGTATACTCTATGGACTGACTAATGCCTTGAAAAACAGTAATAACAGTAATAGTTCTAAGGGGAAAGAGACAAGAAATTACGTAGGTGGAACCAAAATATTTCTTCACTGGAATATTTTTGTGTTTGATACACAGTGAAGAAGCCAAGACACCCTTCAGGCTAACATAATTGGCATCTAGTTAATCTTTCTTTTAGATCTAACTTCTACTGCCATCTTGTGGCAATTAAAATCCAGGTCAATTATTTTAAAAGTTACTCTCCAGTCTCCTGACCAGAGGGTTTCAATGACTTTCTAATACTCAAGTTTCAATTTTCCCCTTATCAGTTTGAGAACAGAAATATCATTACTTGAAAAGTTGTATCTGGATACCTGGAACCACCTTCTGGAGAAAAAGTAAAATGGCATTATATTATGCACAGAAAACCAGAAATCTGCTGGTATCTGCTCAGAATGTGTTGGCTTCTGACTCCTTCCCCTACACTGCCCCTCTCACCAGTAAAAGAGTCTCTTGGAGTGCTCCTTCCCTGCAGCGCTCTGGCTCCCTGAGGGACAAATAATAAACATTAATAAATATATCCCGGGGCTTCCCTGGTGGCGCAGTGGTTGAGAGTCCGCCTGCCGATGCAGGGGACACAGGTTCCTGCCCCGGTCCGGGAGGATCCCACATGCCGCGGAGCGACTAGGCCCGTGAACCATGACCGCTGAGCCTGTGTGTCCGGAGCCTGTGCTCCGCAACAGGAGAGGCCACAACAGTGAGAGGCCCGCGTACCGCCAAAAAAATAATAATAATAAAATAAATAAATAAATAAATAAATAAATAAATATATATATATATATATATATATATATATATATATATATCCCGATTCTCTGGCTTCCATATTTCATGCTATGGCTATACACTGAAGTGTATGTTTTTCTCCCAGAGTGGGTACGTGACTCCAGGAAGGATCCACACTTTATTCCTTCCAAAATGAACATGATGGACACTGTTAATGCAGTCCACTATTTTCACCCCTATTCATTCCGAGTCATGAATTAGGTCAGCTTCTAACATCAGGTCTGAATTGCTGAAAGAGAGTCCAGGCATGGCATCAGATAATTCATGCCAAAATCAATATAAGTTTAATATTCTTGCTTTAATCTTGGCTTTCATTTAGCATTAGAAGTCTCAATCTGAAAAGATAATGTGAATATTTCTTACCTGTCCCAAGTTACTAAAGCCAGCCCCTCTATAAAGGATAGATTCCACTGAGGAGGACCGACTGTATAAGGCAAAACAAAAAGGAAAAAACAAACCTGGTATTAAACTTTTACACAGACATAAAGTCTCCTCAGTCCCTGTCTCAGCCGTATCTAGGCATTTCTTTCATCTTGATCTTTTGCCAACAGTTCTAATGCTGCTGTGTAGCTTTCTACTCACCTGACCACTTGGCTGCTATGCTGAGAACTGGGTCGTGGAGTAACTGAAAGGGAATAAAATGCAGAATGAAAAGTTGCCATCAATGGTGTGCCCTGCCTTGCCTAGCCTACATGTTGCAAGTGAGTGTCCAGGAGTATGGCCTTTTCATATCATACATAAGATTCGGAAAATCACATTATACTTTCTGAGAGGAAACCATCTTCCATATGGGATAAGGATATTTACTCATCTCACACAGATATTTGGGCAAAACATGGTCTCTACCTGACTGTGATGGAGAAGTAATGCCCACTGGTCGAGGTGTGGTTGACCTGCAAGGAAAAAAAAAAAAAAAAAAGAAAGGCAGCTCTATTTTCTCTAAGCAGAACTTAGTGCCACCTTAGAGGATCAATCAGGTCATTATTTACAGAAATAACAGCCTTCTCTCTGAGCACAAATTGCTTACTAATCATGTATTACAGGTATCAGCCCAAAATACAGAGGCAAGCTTTCCATATGGGACTCCTTGGCTCTCCAATTCCCTAAACGAAATCTTCTCCACTTCTCTATTGCCCATAATAGAAGTTCTGAAGTCCTTCTTTCTTCCTTCCCATAGTGCCTTACCAGGTACTCTCAACTTTACATATATCTATCCATCTGTCCATCCATTCATACATCTGCCATTCCCTCACTCCCTCCATCCCCTCTTCCATCTACCCACAGACATTTATTTAGTGCTCATAAGTCTTAGATCCTGAACTTACAAAGATAACTAGAATATGGTTCCTATTTTTGAGAGGCTCACAGGCTAGTGGGAGAGACAAAAAGAAAAAGAGCAACATAAGTGTTATAATGGGTATGTCAGAAGTATGGAAGTATGATAGAACACTATACTTTAGCTTCTGTGAGTCAGGGGCCATGTCTTTTTAATCCACCAATGCAGAGCTGATATTAAAAATATATAATAACTGGTAGGGTACAGACATTTACAATTAGAATAATCGGTGATGTACACCCAACACCTAACACAGTGCTTCACAAACAGTAAGTACTTAATGAATATTTATTGAATAAATGAATAATAGAACATCTAACTCTGCCTAATAAAGTGCTGACAGAGGAAATGACACATGAGTTCAATTTTGAGGGGTGAATAGGATTTCATAAGGTGACGGTCAAGGGTGAGCATTCATCCAAGATTTTAGTTCAGCACTTTTCAGTAAGGAGCTCTTTTTTGGAGAAGTGAAAAATGAATTCATAAACCATTCCCTCCACCGCAGAGCCCACACAGGAGCTACAGCCAAGTGCCAAGAAAGGATAGAATTCACTTTGCTGTACAGCAGAAACTAACACAACATTGTAAAGCAACTATACTCCAATTAAAAAAAAAAAAAAGGAAAGGATAGAAATTTTCAAAGAGGGATGGTATGGGGCCTGATAAAACTGACCTGCTTCCTTGGTACCAACTTGGAGATTCCTGTAGGTGAAAAAAATGGGAGTGAAGGAAGCTGTAGCTCAATGGTCCCAATCAATGGATCTTACTTGTCAGATAGCTAAGCTGCAATGTCCTCTAGTTGTGGTTACTAAGATGCCCAATAGAAGAAAAAACAGCAACAGTGAGTGTTTCCTCAGAAAATTATTAGCTTTGGGGGGAGAAAATTTTAGTTCCTCTTCACAAAAACACATTGGGAATCCTGTAGACTGATACATGTGGGGAAATATAGAGAGTCTATGGGGAGAGCAAGGAAAATGACAGGATTACAATGTGCTAGAAGAGTTACAAGAGTAAGATCAAAAGGAACATTATATAAACACAAAGGACAATCTTGGGAAGAGACAAATGTCCAGGAAATAGAGTTTGAGGGACAGGAAAGGTCCTGAGGTGCCTTGGGATTCTTGAAGACAAATTTTAAGTTACCACAGATATCTCTTCTATAAGAGAGCTTCCCATGTGTTATGGCATGGACTCCCTGATATTCGAGAATAGGTTACCACTATGCTAGATTTTGTCCTTTCATCCCTCCAAGGTCTTCTGTGGCCTCGTCCATTTACTACAGTGTGCATGCTGTACAAATGTTATCAATATTACCAGCCATGATGTGAAAAAGGTTAGGAAACACTAATTCTATTCAGTCAGCTAGATAGATGGGCCAAGTAAGAGAGAAAATAATAGTATGGAAAATCTATTTCATTCACCTTTAGGATGGCTAGCAATTTCTTCAGTTCTCCATTCTCTTTCCTTAAGACTGACAGCTCTCTAGGCAAAAGATGGAAAAAGAAACAATCAGCTCCAGCAGGTCAGTGGGATAAAAAACCTGATTTTTATTATCAACATCTAGTTAATGCTTCCGGAGAGATACTTGCCACTATACAAGGTATTTCTGTCAGAGATCTGGTGATTCAGGGGGGCAATGGCAGGGTTTTGGTGGTGAGAAGAATCAGGTGGACAAAATAAACAGTCACTTGGTACGATTTCAGAAGTTTACACAGAACTGCATTTCCTCTCCACACATTTTCCCCTGGCCTGCTGCTGTCTGAAAATTTCCATCAGGGATTCCATCTTTTAGCTTAAGATTTCCAAAAGAACATGGACTTCCCTGGTGGTGCAGTGGTTAAGAATCTGCCTGCCAATGCAGGGGACATGGGTTCAATCCCTGGTCTGGGAAGATCCCACATGCTGTGGAGCAACTAAGCCCGTGTGCCACAACTACTGAACCTGCACTCTAGAGCCCATGAGCCACAACTACTGAGCCTGTGTGCCACAACTACTGAGCCCATGTGCCACAGCTACTGAAGCCCGTGTGCTCTAGGGCCCACGTGCTGCAACTACTGAAGCCTGCGCGCCTAGAGCCCATGCTCTGCAACAAAAGAAGCCACCGCAATGAGAAGCCCCAACACCACAATGAAGAGTAGCCCCCGCTTGCTGCAACTAGAGAAAGCCTGCGTGCAGCAACAAAGACCCAACGCAGCCAAAAAAAAAAAAAAAAAAGAACCAAAACACACCCTCCTAGAGGTAACATTTTAAATTTTCCATCATTATTACTGTGAAAAAGTCATGTCCGATTTCTCTGAAGTAGTTTTCGACAGATGGAAGTAAAAGGGGAAAGCTATAAAGTAGGGAAGGTCCCTTGAGGGAAGAAAGAGAAAAATAAAATGAAGATTGAGAGACCAAAAATTCTGTACCTGACTTAACCAAGACAAACATAAACACACATGGAGCAATTTTTAGGCTTTGGAACCATAAGGAAATAAGGGCTACAGCTTCTATGAGAAGAAAAAGGCTCTCTCGTGATTTCATTCGTCACTTACTTGTCCTGGTTAGTCAGTGTTTGCTGTGCCTCCTGCGTGGCTGCTTCTAACTTGGTAATTCTATGCTTATAAAAGGCGATGAGGAGATCTGTTTGCTTCTTCTGGAAACTCCACACCTACTAGGGAAAAACAGACCTTTGACATACAACCCCCATAACTCCTTTCCCCTTACTTGTAGCAACAAATGGAAACCCATCAATTCATACTCTATTACTGATCATTTTCTTCTGGAGCATCTGACCTAATTCATGATTCCCCAAAACTAGGGAAAGCCAAAGCTTTTCATTTCCAGAAAAGTGCCTTCCTAATATCTTAATGAGAACATTCTGACATAGAATGACCCTTTAAAAATATAACCATTCGGGCTTCCCTGGTGGCGCAGTGGTTAAGAGTCCGCCTGCCGATGCAGGGGACACAGGTTCGTGCCCCGGTCCGGGAAGATCCCACATGCCGCGGAGCGGCTGGGCCCCGTGAGCCTTGGCCGCTGAGCCTGCGCGTCCGGAGCCTGTGCTCCGCAACGGGAGAGGCCACAACAGTGAGAGGCCCGCGTAACGAAAAAAAAAAAAATATATATATATATATATATATATAACCATTCATCTTGAGCAAGAAGTGACAACCAAAAAAATGTTTCCAAGCTTAGAACTGGTTCTGACCTTACTTGTTTACTATTAGCTTGGACTCAGCTTCCACATTCCTAGCTCTACAGAGCACTGGTAACCAATTTACTTTCCCTAAGATACTCACACATAGACACTTGTAGGCTGTTTATGTTGCTACAGTAAAGGGCAAAGAGGCACAGAAGGAGATTTACCTATTCCTGAATTTTATTTCTGGCCATGGGTAAATAATTTTATCTTTTGCTTTAATTTACCATTTGATATACTGATGTGCCTATCATGGAATTACTGAATCAGATCAAAAGTTAATATGTGGAAAGTATTTTAGCTTTGTCAGGTTCTACTTTTGAATACACAGCAGTATTCAGGTCTCGTTTGTTTCCTCCCTACTCACACCGTAAACCTTTTTTCTTAGGTCCTTCCTAGATCGGGTACTTTTGTCATAAACTTTTTGTTCTCATTTAATTTGCAAGTTGCTTTTGCCACCTTACTAAAGAATTCTACTTCCGAATTTATATAATCTCTACACTCTTTCCTTTCTACTCAAAAGCAAACTAAACTAATTCTACACAGATAAGAATTCACTGTAATCTATTTTTTAAAATTTATTCTTGTTTTCAATAAAAGTAAAACATATTCATTTTAGAAAATTTGAACAATGCAGAAGCAGAAAAAAGGCACTCAATCCTGGGAGTTATCTAAAATGGCAAAGGGTTGGCGAGCAATAGATACTATGGATAGATACAATATATAGCCAAGAGACCTACTAACCTACGTGCCAAAACTACTTTGGTGCTCAAAGAGATTTGAGCAAAAAAGAATCCTAAAAATGCTTCCTTATCAAAAGCAAGGGGACTTCCCTGGTGGTCCAGTGGTTAAGACTCCACGCTTCCACTGCAGGGGGCACAGGTTCGATCCCTCGTCGGGGAACTAAGATCCTACAAGCCACGTGGCACAGCCAGGGAGTTAAGTTTTGGGTTGCAGTTTGTGATCAAAGCCTCTCACACTGGGGCTTAAGGTTCCTCGACCTGCTCAGTAGTGATAAAGAACTCAGCTACACTGTTTCAGAAGTCTTAAAAACTGACAGATAAACTTTTTCTTTTCAGGTAAAATAATCTTCAACTAAATAAAACCTTTCTTCAAAGGCACCATTGATTATCTCAGCTGTTCAGTCTTTAAATTCAAGTGAGGGATGGGAAACTGATCTGATCTATTTATGAGATCAGGTCTTGACCTGATTTTACTCAAACGATTTATATGGTAGTTATTTAAGTATGTTAGCAAAACATATGATTTCCCAGTCAGCCAACTAATGATCAGGGCCAGCTGCCTGTATTTGTAAATAAAGTTTTACTGGAATACAGTCATACCCATTTGTTTACAGATTGCCTGTGGCTGTTGTTCTGTGCTACAGCAGCAGAGTTGAGTAGCTGCAACAGAGGTTGCATAGCCTGCAAAACCTAAAATATTTACTAACCTTTCAAGAAAAAGTTTGTCAGTCCCAACATTAAATTTATGAAAGTCTTTCTTGGGCTTCCCTGGTGACGCAGTGGTTAAAAATCAGCCTGCCAATGCAGGGGACACAGGTTCGAGCCCTGGTTGGGGAAGATCCCCCATGCCGCGGAGCAACTAAGTCTGTGCGCCACAGCTACTGAGCCTGAGCTCTACAGCCCGAGAGCCACAACTACTGAAGCCCGCATGCCTAGAGCTCGTGTTCCACAACAAGAGAAGCCACTGCAATGAGAAGCCCGCACACCACAACCAAGAGTAGCTCCTGTTCACCACAACTAGAGAAAGCCCGCGTGCAGCAACGAAGACCCAATGCAGCCCAAAATAAATAAATAAATTCATTTTTTAAAAAAGTCTTTCTCTGTATTTTTGTTTATCTTTTTCTTTTTTTTTGGCTGCGCCATATGGCATGTGGGATCTTCGTTCCCCAAGCAGGGATCAAACCCATGCCCCCTGTATTGGGAGCGCAGAGCCTTAACCACTGGCCCACCAGGGAAGTCCCTCTGTATTTTCATTTGTGCCTTTTGCTCTGAATTTGTCTTTCTTTGTGAACCTATATCTTTCCCTCTCTTTCTCTCAACCTCTTCTCTCTCTTTATTTCCTACTCTATTTGATGCTTGATGTTGTCTGTTCTTCCTATTTGTTTTTACTTAATGGACATTTATGTTACTTCTTCTTAATTTTAAAGTGGATGGGCCCAACAAAATGGGAGAAAATGTTTGCAAATCACATATGTGGTGAAGGACTTGTACCTAGAATATATAAAGAACTCTTACAACTAATAAAAAGACAATCCGACTTAAAAATGGGCAAAGGATTTGAATAGATATTACTTTAAAGATGACAAACAAATAGCCAATAAGCACATGAGAAGATGCTCAACAACATTAATCATCAGAGAAACGCAAATCAAACCCACACCGAGATAGCACTTCACACCACTAGGATGATTATTATTAAAAAAAGACAGATAAAACAAGTGTTGGTGAGGATATGGAGAAATCAAAACCCTCATACACTGCTGGTAAAAATGTAAAATGTGCAAGCACTTGGGAAAACAGTCTGGCAGTTCCAAAAGTTAAACATAGAGTTACCATTTGATCCAGTGATCTAATTCCTATGTATATATCCAAGAGAAATGAATATATGTCCACACAAAAACTTGTATACAAATACTCATAGCAGCATTATTCATAATAGCCAAAAAGTGGAAATAACCTAAATGTCCCTCAATGGATGAATGAATACGTGAAACGTATATCCAGCTATATAATGGATTATTATTTGGTCATAAAAAGGAATAAAGTACTAATGAAGTTCTAATACATTCTACAACATGGATAAACCTTGAACACATTATGCTAAAGGAAAGCAGTGCAGGATTCAGACAATAAATAAATTATATAATGTTAGAGATAAGACCTATGATGAAAAATAAAGCAGGGTAAGAAGTAGACTTGGGGCTGCTATTTGAGATATGAGAGTCAGTAAAGGTCTGACTGAGGAAGAAAAATATGAGCAGAAGCCTGAACGAGACAATCTAGACATTACTTGGATCAGTTATTCAACTTCACAGATTGGGAAAACACATTTTCAGACATTGCTGACTTCACCAAACGGGCACTTCACTACAGTGATGATTAACTGACCCTTTTCATGTATTTTATCTTGATTACTTGACCATGTGTATTTGGTCCCATGATTAGGCAGGGTAGAATTCAGACTACATATAATTTCTCTCCTGATCATTAACTAACCCTTGGTTTAGTTATTAACCAAAGCTCTGCTCTTTCTCTTGTTCATGTGACCTTGTTTACATTTCTCCTTGAGTCTCAGCTGGATTTTATCTCCCCATAATGTTAAATAGTATCTCAAATATGACGGTTCACCCAAGCAGCTAAAAGCAGGATGCAGTGAAAGCTTTAATTTCCCTTCCTCTATCTCCAGAGTCAGGATTGAGGGGGAGACACCAAAGAAAAATTAAACCTACTGTCTTCAGCCAAACATGACAAAGGACCATCTTCACATTTAATAAAAAAATATTCTCGTAAGAATGAGGAGAGTAGAGAAGAAAAATAGTGATAAAATCTCAAGAAATGTGCCCAGATAGCAATCCCATGAGGCTATGAAATGATCTTGGTGGAGAACTGGAGAGTGGAAAGGAAAAACCAAAGTTTTTAGAATTTGGGAACTTTCTCAAATGGTTGTCCTGTCTCCTCTTCACTTCCTTCCACAATTCTATTGCTCCTGACCAAGTCAATGGCATGACAACATATCATGCATCAGGAAAAGAAAAATATCTTCCAAAATTCAGGCAACCTATTATAAATACTAACTGAAGAATTAAATATATATGTGTTGCTAAGAGAGGTTATTGAAAAATAAGAGTGGAGAACAAGAAATCCGTTTTTGAACTTAGGTCTATAAGCAAAAGCTTGAAAGTTTGGCTACTAAATCCATTGTTTGCAGGGTCAGGCCTGTATATTCAAAGCAATTTTTAGAAGATTCATTAAATGTGCGAAGAAAGAAGACAAAGCTCTCTAGAACCTTTTTTATCCTCAAAAATTACTAAATAGAACTAGGAACCACAAGGCAAGATGTCAGCTACATAGTAGTTTTTACAGCCTATCACAGATTCTGGGTGAGTAAAAAGTTAACTGTTGAGATTTGTATCATCAGGGAAGAAAGCAAACAGGGCAGCCAATTTCTCCCCATTGTATACAAATATATGAATGCAGTTTAAAGAGAACCTCTGGAAAAGAAATAAGATGCATTTATAACTTGCCTGGAAAATCAGGTTTTCTTCACTTTTATTTCTCATACCTGAGAGATGTGACTAAAATACTGCAAAGCTGTCTCCACAGGGCTTTTGAAGTACATCTTCTCCTGAGGTTTCAGCTATGAAGAGAGTAAGACACATCCACAATGGAATGAAATAAAATACAGGCAAATATGGTTAAAGACATAGCACCCTTTCTAAAGCAACCAGGTATTATTTCACTGTGCTAAAAGGGCGATCACTATTGCGCTAGGAGATGTAGACTACATATCCTAATCCTTCTTACCTCATGCTTCTGTGACAGCAGTCACAAATCCACAAATAATTCTTTTATCTCTAGTTTACCTCCTTTTTTTTTCAATTGCTATCTACACGTTTTGTTTGTTCCTTTTTTAAAAAAAAAATTTCAGTTTTTTTTTTTGGCCATGCCACGTGGCTTGCAGGATCTTAGTTCTCTGACCAGAGATTGAACCTAGGCCCCCACGGTGAAAGCCCCAAGTCCTAACCACTGGACCACCAGGGAATTCCCCCAAAATTTCAGTTCTTAGCCACTGTATTCTTTGTATAGTTCCTACACACCAGGAATGGGATAAGATTGTTTGTGACGGGGAGGAAAAACTTACATTATCAGAAAGAGCCAGATACTTGCAGGCAGTTCCACAAACAGCACATTTATCTAGCGGGGAAAGGGGAAAAAAATGTTTGGTTCTCATGGGCATGAGGTAAGATTTTCCTAAAGTACATGATAACAGTCAAGTAGGTTAGCTAATGAAAAGAGGGTTCTTACTGAATTCAAAATGTCATTGTGCTATAAAAGGACATGGACTTGAGCTCCATTCTCGAAATCAGTGTTTCCAAACTTGTATGTTGATGAGAAGTAAGGCTTTCACACTGTACCTCTACCCATCTCCCTTTTTATAAATTCTCAGTTTTCTTCTGCAGGTGAGGGACAGTAGCCTCCCAGCAGGAGTACAGGAGTGTACATTTACTAGAGTCTGGGAAGAGTACCAAAGATCTCAACTTTAAGTTATTATTTTTTATTCTATCTACCAGACAGTAGGCACACATTAGGCACCATAAGAAACTCTCCAATTATTCCTGCCTTGTTCTCACCTTGCTAATATTCCTGGATATTGTTTTGAAGCTCTCCTACTCTCATTCTCTAATTAACCCAATCTGAAAGATGTGGAAATTAAAATTACTAATCTTCCTGTGAAGTTAAAATTTTAGTAGTGGTGCTGGTTATCGATTAAGATAAATGCCATGTCCGGAGAAAACGTCACATGACATATGCTTCACCGAGACAAACTGCTCCAAAGTGAGCTGCTGTTACCATAGTAATAGCTTTGTTACATTAGCAGATAACTTTAAAGGGTCATGAGATTCACATAGAGAAAAAGCTTCTCCAGAGGCTACCTAACCTGACTCTTCTTTCCTTGGGGATGAAGTTTTTCCCCGTCTTCCTTCCATATTATTATCAGAGTGAGCTAGCAAGTGCAAATCATTCTTCTATTTAAGAAAAAGACAAGACAAAGAAACTTCCACAGCTCTCCATCACCTGCAGGATAAAGTTCAGGTTCTTTAGCCTGGTATATAGAGCCTTCCATCATATGGCCACTACCTACCACTCTAGCCTCATCTCTCACCATTTCTTACTTTATTCTTTTATGCTCTACCAATCCCAACCACATGTACTTCCCTGTACTAAGTTTAATGATGTTGTATTCCTTTACACATGCTGTTCTCTTAAACCAGAATGACCTTCCCTGCCTAATTCACTTGGCAGACTCCAGTTTATTACTCAAAACTCTATTGAAACAACACCTCTTCTATGAAATTTTCCCTGATCAAAACATCTTAAGTCCCTCTTCTGGACCTACTACCCAGAATACATACCTACAGAATATAATACATACCTTGTAAGTATTTTAGCATTAAGAAAAAAAAGACACACCTTAAATTTGTCTCTTCTAAGACTTAACAGCTGCAAGAACTTGGTCAAATCACCTATTTGAACCAGCTCCTCATTTGTAAAATGGGTCTACTAATAATTACCTCCTGGGATTGTGGTGAGGATACATAAAACTGGTACACATGAAAATACTTTTTAAACCACAAAGGTATCACCCACCACTATCACCATCGTCAACATTTCTAATTAAATTGATTTCACAGATTATACTACTTCCCATTAGAAATAGCTCTTGTTATCAACCACTTTCCCAATTTCTATTCATTATTTTTATTTTTTCTCTTTCCTCTAATCAGTCTGATAACCTTGTGGCTTTCCCTGCCACAGGCTTCAGAACACTGACAAGCACCTTTTGATGTTCAAGTAATAGATAGTCCATTTGCTAAATCATTCCTTTTAATGGATTCCTCCGATTTTCATAATCAACAGTTTCCTATTATACCCACACCACCTTCGGCCTACTAAGTGATTTTTATTCCAAGTTACACAGAGAAATGGTTAATCATTATTTCTAGGTTAAAAACATTTTTGCCTGAATCTGAAAACAGTTAAATCACTCACCCAGAGTCAAACACTTTTTACAGAAAATATGGCCACAGCTGGTGACAAAGAAATGGGCCCCATCTTTTTGGAAACACAGGTTGCAGTGAAACCAATCCATTCTGCAGCAGAGAAAGAGAATAACCTGGGGCATAACATAATTATAGCTGTTCCAAAATCTACTTAACAATGTTTGCTTAGTTTCTGCTAACTTATTGGGATGTGGGCATACTATTGTGGGTATTTCAATTGGATGTGAGGAAGTACATATACCTCTGAAGTAAAAAAAGCAGACTGCAGACTATGCTATGCAATTTTCTAAAGAGAAAAATTATACATATTTAGAAGAGTAATAGGACAATGATGATTTTTTTTGAATGGTGAGATCATGTGTATGTGTGTGTGTGTGTGTGTGTGTGTTGCCTTTACACTTTTTTTGTTTTCTAAATTTTCTGGATTAATTCAGGCACTAATTTGTAATTAGAAAAAACAATCCTAAAAAAAAATCTATTTCTTTCCTAATAGTTTCCTGTGATACAGCAAGATGGAGCAAGGAGAAGGTAGTGGACCAAATATACAAGATCACATATTAGCCATTTGGGACACATTTTATCTAATGGAAACATTATTTATGCATGATGTCTCAGCTTTTCACATTTCCTTCTACTCCATAGAAACTCAGAATCATAGAACTGGAAGCGATCTTGAAAATCATTTAACATTTTTTCCAATCCCATCATTTTTCAAAAGATGTATCTGATATTCACTGAAATGTAAGGTTTTAAATGAAGAAACTGACATAAAAAATACAGAGCTGAGGGCTTCCCTGATGGCGCAGTGGTTGACAGTCCGCCTGCTGATGCAGGGGACACGGGTTCGTGCCCCGGTCCGGGAAGATCCCACATGCCGCGGAGCGGCTGGGCCCGTGAGCCATGGCCGCTGAGTCTGCGCGTCCGGAGCCTGTGCTCCGCAACGGGAGAGGCCACAACAGTGAGAGGCCCGCGTACCGCAAAAAAAAAAAAAAAAAAAATACAGAGCTGATACATAGAGCTGTAATTAGTTCACACATTTAATAGATTTACGCTTAATTTCATGACTATACTACAAGAATGTAATATATATTAGTTTAATTTCATTTAAAATTAAATTGGGGGAAAAAATCAAAACAGAAGGTAAAATTTTTCCCCACTGAAGTCTTCTTTTTTTTTAAGTCTTTTCTTTAAAAAAGTTTTAAAGTAGTTTATGGAGACATTTGCTCAAAGAATATTGGTTGGTTTGTGCCACACTGTAGTATTTTTGTCACATAAGGGCAAGATTCACGATAAAAACTTACTGAATAAATGTTTCAATGCAAAGACATTACACAGAGGCATGAGCTTCAGATACCTATTTGTTGCTCACAGATACACTAACTTCTACCAGAAAGTGAGTCTAAAGAACTACTGAAAAGGTCACAGTAATATATGCCCTGGTTTGTTTAGGGGAAGCAAGAACGATTTTAATCAAATGCGTTGACCAAATGAACCCTTTAGAAGAAGGGCCGTTAACAGGATTTGTGAGGGCAAGCCTCGTCTGATTTCTAGGGGTGATGGAGATTAAGCAGAGTCTCAGATTTACGAGTAACTCTTTTTTTTTTTTTTTTGCGGTACGCGGGCCTCTCACTGTTGTGGCCTCTCCCGTTGCGGAGCACAGGCTCTGGACGCGCAGGCTCAGCGGCCATGGCTCACGGGCCCAGCCGCTCCGCGGCATGTGGGATCTTCCCGGACCGGGGATGTCCCCTGCATCGGCAGGCGGACTGTCAACCACTGCGCCACCAGGGAAGCCCGCAGTAGCTCTTTTTTAACTACATGCCCTACCTGTTTGGCCGCAGTGATCCCAAAAGGCCTCGGATCTCACCGAAATCAATCAGTTCTCAAGAAAAGCTGGAAATGGCGGGAAAATATACAGCAAGCCTGGCACCGTCGAGAGGCAAGAGGCTGGGCGTGGCCGGCGACGCTGTGTGAGAGGCGTGGGCGGGGCCCAGGAGTGGGCGGGGTCCAGAGCATGCGCGAGGCGTGGGCGGGGCCGAGAGGCAAGACTGCGTTTTCTTAATAGTCCGGGAAAATCTACCTCATTTAAGATTGGGAACAAATAAGAAATATGATCTAATCCCATACATGCTATGGAAACAAGGTGAAAATAAACTTAATAATGTTCAAGCAGACAGTAACACACTAGAAAAATGTGGTCACAAAGCAGATGAAAACTTTAACTTAGTATTTTTTCTTCTCTCTTTTTTTAACCTAATATTTTTAAGGGAAATAAAATAATAGATGATTTGAAAGAAAAGCATAAATCAGAAATAGAAAAGCTAAAAAGTGATACGGGTAGAGAACAGTCGCATATTAAATGAGAACTAACCAGTCTCAGGAAAAAATTTTTTTAACTTTTTTCAGAAATAAAAAAAAGCACATTTAAGGGCTGAAAGGAGAATGGTTTTCTAAAAAGAAAGATAAAAATTTTCAAGAGAAAGTGATAGATATAGAGAACAAGCACACACATTTATCCCCACAAGGAAAACCAGAGCAATGTATCAGAACAAATATTTAAAACAAAATTTTGAGAAAATTTTCCTGAAATAAGACTTAAGTCTACATATCGCAAAGGCCTACAGTGTATAGGATAAAACTGACCCAGAACAGTTTAAACCAAAACATTTTCTAGTAAAACTATTAAATTAGTCTTTAAAGATAAGGAAAAACCCCTTTGAGCATCCAGACAAAAAGTCCTAGTCATTTATAAGGAAAAGGAAATTCGACTGGCGTCAGACTTCTTTACAGCATCATTTTATGCTAGAAACAATGAAACTGCATTTTCAAGATTCTCAAAAAGAAAATATGATCCAAGAATTTTATATCCCCTTATGCTGTGTTCAGGTGTAAAGGCTGCTGACAGAAAAATCTGAACATGAGCTTTTCCTGAGGAAGCTGCTAAGTAATGGTTCTCAAGCGTCTTGGTCTCAGAACTCCTTTACCTTTTAAAAAGTATTGAAGTATTGAATTCCCTGGCAGTCCAGTTGTTAGGACTGTGTGCTTCCATGGCCGGCACACAGGTTCCATCCCTGGTCAGGGAAATAAGATCCCCTATCCCTGGATGCTGTGTGACACAGCCAAAAAAAAAAGTATTGAAGACACCCTTCCCTACAGAGCTTTGGTTTCTGTGGATTGTATTATATCTATCAATGTTCACCATATTAGCAATTAAGATTGAAAAAATTTTTAATATTTTTTATTCATTTGAAAACAACAATAAAAATAAACCCATTAAATGTTAACATAACCTATGGGAAATAACTATATTTTCCCAAATAAATACAATTTAGTGAGAAGAGGGGTATTGTTTTTGTTTTACAGCTTTATCATTTCTTACTATCTGACCTAATAGAAAGCAGCCGGATTCACACATCTGCAATCACTCTGTTACAGTGTACTGTTTTGGTTGAAGTGTGTGAAGATCTGGACTCACTCAAATACGTAGCTGGAAAAGGGAGTAGTATTTTAATAGCTTATTTAGATACTTGTGAACATTTTTCTTTGATACTAAACCAAAATTCAAGAAGTGGGAGTTTGTTAAAAGCTAGCTGCAACGTGGGATCTGACACCATATCAATGAATGTGTAACATTTTGCATTAGACCAAATTTGTCATTTGGAAAATATTGGTTCACTGAGTTAAACACATTGACACATTTCATGATACAATATTAAATACTGACACACTCCATTATACAATATTTAAAAATCACTTTTATTTGTATCAACACCTATCTCACCAGAAAAGTCTTTGAGTATTGGGAACTTGTCAGGTTCACAGTTGCAGATACAAGTTTCCCAAAATTCTAATTTTCATCTGAAAATTTGAGTTTTATCATTGTCAATAAATACTAAGTCACTTGTTTTCCTTGAAGTGACAAGCTCATTTTGTGTATTTTTGAGAAAATGTCTACCAAATACCCAAATCTGAATAAGTATAGTTTGTTTGTTACTTGTTCTTTCAGGTTAAAAAGATGTTCCATTAAAAAGTGATTAGTTCAGCCCACAACTCAAACCATTGCATAGTTTTCCTAAATATAATCTTAATTCTACTTAAGCATTCTGGGTCATAGAAAAAGAAGAAAACTTACAAAAACATTTTATGAGATGAGCTTAGCAAAAAAAAAAAAATGATAAAGATTGCACACATACACACAAGAAAACTACAGAACAATCTCACTTGTGAATATTGGTGCAAAAATCTTAAATAAGATAGAAAATAGAATAGAATCCAACAACATATTTTAAAAAGTATACATTATGACCAAGTGATGTTCACTACAAAAACGAAAGGATTGGGCTTCCCTGGTGGCGCAGTGGTTGAGAGTCTGCCTGCGGATGCAGGGGACACAGGTTCGTGCCCGGGTCCGGGAAGATCCCACATGCCGCGGAGCGGCTAGGCCCGTGAGCCATGGCTGCTGAGCCTGCGCGTCCAGAGCCTGTGCTCCACAACGGGAGAGGGCACAACAGTGAGAGGCCCGCGTACCGCAAAAAAAAAAAAAAAAAAAAAAAAAAAAAAAACACAACGAAAGGATTGTTCAATATTAGGAAATCTATTAATGTAACTTATTATATTAAATAATATTTCTAAGAAGAAATATCATACGCTAATCTCCACAGTTGCCAATAAAGCATTTGTCATAATTTACATACATTTTTGATTTAAATTTTCAATGAAGTAGGAATCAATAGATATTCCCTTAATATGATTAAAAGATGTCTGTGTATGTGTATGCAAAATCCAGCATGTTTTTTATTTTTATTTTATTTACTTATTATTTATTTATTTTGGCTTTGCCAGGTCTTAGTTGTGGCACGCAGGATCTTTGTTGCATCATGTGGGATCTTTTAGTTGCGGCATGCGGACTCCTTAGTTGCAGCATGTGGACTCTTAGTTGTGGCATGCATGCAGAATCTAGTCCCCTGACTAGGGATCGAACCTGGGCCCCCTGCATTGGGAGCACAAAGTCTTACCCACTGGACCACCAGGGAAGTCCCCCGCATGTTTTTTACATGAGGGAACATTAGAGTCATTCTTGCTAGTCAAGAATGAGACAAGACTACCACTACCACTTAACATGGTATGGGAACACTAATTTAAAAGGATAAGATAAAAACACTTCTTTTAGCAGATTATATCATTGTATGTTGAAAAATCGGAGAGAATCAATCGAGAAACTACTGTAAATAATAAGAAAATCTAGTAAAGTAACAAGTTATAAACTTAACAGAAAGAAATATAGTAACCTTTCCATATTCAAATAATAATCAGGTAGAAGATGTAAGAGGACAGAAGACTATTTAAAATAAAAATAAAGATAAAATACTTAGGCAATAACTTAACGAAATATATATGAAGGAAATTTTAAACCATTATTGAAAGAGACAAAAGTCAACATAAATAAAATAACAAGTCAACATCATAATGTTGGAAAGGAAGAGTCAACATCCCAATGATGTCAGTTCTTCCTAATTTATAAATTTAACTTGATCCAAAACAAACAAAAAACACAGGTTGCCTTTCTAGAATTAAACAAATTGATTATAACTTTCATATGGAAAATATCCAAACAAACAAGAGTATCCAGGAAAACCCTGAAAATCTTTTAGTGTCATGTGGGGTGGGAAGCTAGCCACACCTAATATTAAAACATATTATAAAGTCTCTATAATTTAGAAAGTGTGCTATTGGTGCATGGGTAAACATACAGACCAGTAAAATAGAATAGAAAGTCCAGAAATAGAAACATGTACAGTTGAAATTATTAATTTGTGATAGAGGTGAGGAATTCAGTGGGGGCGGGGTGGGATTGAGGTTTTTTTGTTTTCGTTTTGGCCTCACTGCAAAGCCAGTGGGATGCGGGCTGACCAGGGATGGAACCTGAGCCCCTGGCGGTAGAAGCGCGGAGTCCTAAACACTGGACTGCCAGGGAATTCCCAGGATTGAGTTTTTTAATAAAGAGTTGAGAAAACTGGATAGCCATTTGGAAAAATATAACATTGGGTCTGTATCTCACACTGTTCACCAAGATAAATTTCAAGTGGATCGGAAATCTAAATGTAAAATGAAACATACAAGTACTGGAAGAAAACATGGGTGAACACCTTTACAACTGAGGATTAGGGGAACTCTTCCCATGATCCAAAAGTCTAGAAGCAATAAAAGAAAAGACTGATAAACTTGACTACATAGAAATAAAAGAAGACCTTTTAGATGTCCAAACTCTCTCTCTCTTTCTCTCTCTCTCTCTCTCTCACACACACACACACAGAGAGAAAAGCCCACTACAAATGAAATAAAAAAACAGTGACAAATTGGGGAATAACATCTTCAACTTAAATCACAAAGGGCTAATAGCTTTACTATACAAATAACTTCTAAAAAGAGAAAGCCGATGACAATAGAAATTTGAGCAAAAGACATAAACAGTTCATAGAAAAAAAAATTTTTAATGGCCCTTGAACATATTAAAAGATATTCAACCTCACTTTTAGTGGGATAAGCAAACAGAAACTCCATCAAAGTACTACTTTCCATCTCTCAGACTGGCTGATCCAAGTATTTCATAAGATATTGTGTTGGCAAGTTTAGGGAGCCACAGACACTCATATATTGCTGGTGAGAATGCCAAATAGTGTAACCACTCTGTAGTGAACATGGCCCTGTCTAGGAAAGTTACATATGTATTTATCTTTAACCCAGCAATCCCACTTCGAGGAATCTGTCTCAAAGATGCACTGGCAAAAATATGAGATCACTTATGAACAAGGTTATTCTTCGCAGTAGTATTTATAATAGCAAAAGATTGATAACTGTTTATCAGTGACAAATCACAGTTGAGTATTATGCACATATAAAAAGAAATGAGAAAGATCTTCATACACTAATATGAGGCAAATTTATTGTTAAATGAAAATAAAAGGTGTAGAAGGTTACATAATGTGCAATTCTTTGTTTGAGAAAGGGGAAATATAGGGACTTCCCTGGCGGTCCAGTGGTTAAGAACCCGCATTTCCACTGCAGGGGGCACAGGGTTGATCCCTGGTTGGGGAACTAAGATGGCGCATGCTGTGGTCAAAAAAAGGGGGGGAGGGATATATTAATAAATGCATATCAAAAAGAAACACTAGAAGATAAAACAGAAATTACAAAAAAAATTTACCTATGAAGATAGGAAGGGAACATTATAGAAGTAAAAATATGAAAGGAAGACTTCCCTGAATTTAACTTGTTATATAATTTTGTCTATAGAAATATAATTATTTTACATATTCAAAAATAGAATTGAAAAGCAACTCCTAAAAATTGAGGACTGAAACAAATGAAATTAACTGTACATAAGATTAGTAGCTTTTTAAACAATTTTATTGAGATAGAATTGGCATACAATCCACTGTATATATTTAAAATGCAAATTTGGTAAGTTTTGACATATGTATAAAGCCTTGAAGCCATCACTACAATAAAGATAGTGAAGGGCTTCCCTGGTGGCGCAGTGGTTGAGAGTCCGCCTGCCGATGCAGGGGACACGGGTTCGTGCCCCAGTCCGGGAAGATCCCACATGCCGCGGAGCAGCTGGGCCCGTGAGCCACGGCCGCTGAGCCTGCCTGTCCGGAGCCTGTGCTCCGCAACGGGAGAGGCCACAACAGTGAGAGGCCCGCATACCAAAAAAAAAAAAAAGAAAGAAAGATAGTGAAGATATCCATCATCCCCAAGTTTCTGCATGCTCCTTTGTAAACCATCCCTCCCAACCCTCCCCACACTTCTCTCCCCCGGTAACACACGTACTTTCTATCACTAGAGATTAGTTTGCATTTTCTGGAGTTTTATATACAAGAGTCACATAGACTTTTTTTGTCGGGCTTATTTCATTCAACATAATGATTTTGAGATCCATCCATGTTCTTGCATGTATCAATAATTCTTTCATTTTTGTTGCTGAGTGGTATTTTATCATATGTATATACCACAATTTGTCCATTCATCTGTTGATGGACATTTGAGTTGTTTCCAGTTTGGAGCTATAACAAATAAAGCTGCTATAAATGTTCCTGTACAAGTCTTTGTTTGGACATATGCCTTCTTTTCCCTTGGGGAAATACCTAGAAGCTGAATGGCTAGATCAAATAGTAGCTATGTGGGGTATATGTTTAACTTTTGAAGAAGCTGCCAAACTTTTCCAAAGTAATTGTACCGTTTTCCATTCCCACAAGCAATGTATGAGATTTCCAGGTTCTCCACATTATTGTCAGCACAGAATGTTCAGTCTTTTTATTTTGATTAATTCTAATAGGTGTGTAGTGGTTCTCGTTGTGGTTTGTGGTTGTTGTTGTTTTAATTTATTTATTTTTGGCTGTGTTGGGTCTTTGATTCTGCAAGCAGGCTTTCTCTAGTTGTGCTGAGTAGGGGCTACTCTTCATTACGGTGCGTGGGCTTCTCATTGCGGTGGCTTCTCTTGTTGAGGAGCACGGACTCTAGGCGTGTGGGTTTCAGTGGTTGTGGAGCATGGGCTCTAGTAGTTGTGGCTCTCGGACTCTAGAGCGCAGGCTCAGTAGTTGTGGCACATGGGCTTTGTTGCTCCACAGCATATGGGATCTTCCGGGACCAGGGCTCGAACCTGTGTTCCCTGCATTGGCAGGTGGATTCTTAACCACTGTGGGACCAGAGAAGCCCCTCTCATGGTGGTTTAATTTGTATTTCCCTAATGACTAATGATGATGAACACATATTCGTGTGCTTATATATAAGCAAATGAATGTGCGTGAAGTGTCAAAATCGTTGGCCCATTTTTAACTAGGTTGGGTTTTTTGTTTTTTTTTCATATTTTGAATTTTGAGAGTTCTTCATATATTCTGAAGAAACTTCTCTATCAAATATATTCCCAGTCTTTGGCTTGTCTTTTCAGTCTTTTAATAGTGGTTATTGAAGAGCAGAGGTGTTTTTTTGTTCTGTTTTGTTTCTTTTCTTTTCTTTTTTTGGCCGCACCGTGTACCCCTGGCAGTGAAAGCACCAAATCCTAACCACTGGACCACCAGGGAATTCCCCTTGAAGAGCAGGTTTTTACTTTTGTTGAAGTCCCATTTATCAATTTGTCCTTTTTTTTTTTTTTTGCATCTTTATTGGAGTATAATTGCTTTACAATGGTGTGTTAGTTTCTCCTTTATAACAAAGTGAATCAGCTATACACATACATATATCTCCATATCTCCTCCCTCTTGCGTCTCCCTCCCTCCCACCCTCCCTATCCCACCCCTCTAGGTGGTCACAAAGCACGGAGCTGATCTCCCTGTGCTATGCGGCTGCTTCTCACTAGCTATCTACCTTACGTTTGGTAGTGTATATATGTCCATGCCTCTCTCTCGCTTTGTCACACCTTACCCTTCCCCCTCCCCATATCCTCAAGTCCATTCTCTAGTAGGTCTGTGTCTTTATTCCCGTCTTACCCCTAGGTTCTTCATGACATTTTTTTTCTTAAATTCCATATATATGTGTTAGCATACGGTATTTGTCTTTCTCTTTCTGACTTACTTCAGTTTGTATGACAGACTCTAGGTCTATCCACCTCATTACAAATAGCTCAATTTCGTTTCTTTTTATGGCTGAGTAATATTCCATTGTATATATGTGCCACATCTTCTTTATCCATTCATCCAATGATGGACACGTAGGTTGTTTCCATCTCCTGGCTATTGTAAATAGAGCTGCAATGAACATTTTGGTACATGACTCTTTTTGAATTATGGTTTTCTCAGGGTATATGCCCAGTAGTGGGATTGCTGGGTCATATGGTAGTTCTATTTGTAGTTTTTTAAGGAACCTCCATACTGTTCTCCACAGTGGCTGTATCAATTTACATTCCCACCAGCAGTGCAAGAGGGTTCCCTTTTCTCCACACCCTCTCCAGCATTTATTGTTTCTAGATTTTTTGATGATGGCCATTCTGACTGGTGTGAGATGATAGCTCATTGTAGTTTTGATTTGCATTTCTCTAATTATTAATGATGTTGAGCATTCTTTCATGTGTTTGTTGGCGGTCTGTATATCTTCTTTGGAGAAATGTCTATTTAGGTCTTCTGCCCATTTTTGGATTGGGTTGTTTGGTTTTTTGTTATTGAGCTGCATGAGCTGCTTATATATTTTGGAGATTAATCCTTTGTCAGTTGCTTCATTTGCAAATATTTTCTCCCATTCTGAGGGTTGTCTTTTGGTCTTGTTTACGGTTTCCTTTGCTGTGCAAAAGCTTTTAAGTTTCATTAGGTCCCATTTGTTTATTTTTGTTTTTATTTCCATTTCTCTAGGAGGTGGGTCAAAAAGGATCTTGCTGTGATTTATGTCATAGAGTGTTCTGCCTATGTTTTCCTCGAAGAGTTTGATAGTTTCTGGCCTTACATTTAGGTCTTTAATCCATTTTGAGCTTATTTTTGTGTATGGTGTTAGGGAGTGATCTAATCTCATACTTTTACATGTACCTGTCCGGTTTTCCCAGCACCACTTATTGAAGAGGCTGTCCTTTCTCCACTGTACACTCCTGCCTCCTTTATCAAAGATAAGGTGACCATATTTGCATGGGTTTATCTGTGGGCTTTCTATCCTGTTCCATTGATCTATATTTCTGTTTTTGTGCCAGTACCATACTGTCTTGATTACTGTACCTTTGTAGTATAGTCTGAAGTCAGGGAGCCTGATTCCTCCAGCTCCATTTTTCGTTCTCAAGATTGCTTTGGCTATTCGGGGTCTTTTGTGTTTCCATACAAATTGTGAAAGGTTTTGTTCTAGTTCTGTGAAAAATGCCAGTGGTAGTTTGATAGGGATTGCATTGAATCTGTAGATTGCTTTGGGTAGTAGAGTCATTTTCACAATGTTGATTCTTCCAATCCAAGAACATGGTATATCTCTCCATCTATTTGTATCATCTTTAATTTCTTTCATCAGTGTCTTATAATTTTCTGCATACAGGTCTTTTGTCTCCTTAGGTAGGTTTATTCCTAGATATTTTATTCTTTTTGTTGCAATGGTAAATGGGAGTGTTTTCTTGAGTTCACTTTCAGATTTTTCATCATTAGTGTATAGGAATGCCAGAGATTTCTGTGCATTAATTTTGTATCCTGCTACTTTACCAGATTCATTGATTAGCTCTAGGAGTTTTCTGGTAGCATCTTTAGGATTCTCCATGTATAGTATCATGTCATCTGCAAACAGTGACAGCTTTACGTCTTCTTTTCCCATTTGGATTTCTTTTATTTCCTTTTCTTCTCTGATTGCTGTGACTAAAACTTCCAAAACTATGTTGAATAAGAGTGGTGAGAGTGGGCAACCTTGTCTTCTTCCTGATCTTAGTGGAAATGTTTTCAGTTTTTCACCATTGAGGACGATGTTGGCTGTGGGTTTGTCATATATGGCCTTATTATGTTGAG
The DNA here is from genome assembly GCF_039906515.1 of Pseudorca crassidens. Lineage (NCBI taxonomy): Eukaryota > Metazoa > Chordata > Mammalia > Artiodactyla > Delphinidae > Pseudorca > Pseudorca crassidens. The sequence goes on from NC_090296.1 coordinate 74,770,907, forward strand.
GAAAGTTCCCTCTATGCCTACTTTCTGCAGGGTTTTTATCATAAATTGCTGTTGAATTTTGTTGAAAGCTTTCTCTGCATCTATTGAGATGACCATATGGTTTTTCTCCTTCAATTTGTTAATATGGTGTATCACGTTGATTGATTTGCATATAATGAAGAATCCTTGCATTCCTGGAATAAATCCCACTTGATCATGGTGTATGATCCGTTTAATGTGCTGTTGGATTCTGTTTGCTAGTATTTTGTTGAGGATTTTTGCATCTATGTTCATCAGTGATATTGGCCTGCAGTTTTCTTTCTTTGTGACATCCTTGTCTGGTTTTGGTATCAGGGTGATGGTGGCCTCATAGAATGAGTTTGGGAGTGTTCCTCCCTCTGCTATATTTTGGAAGAGTTTGAGAAGGATAGGTGTTAGCTCTTCTGTAAATGTTTGATAGAATTCGCCTGTGAAGCCATCTGGTCCTGGGCTTTTGTTTGTTGGAAGATTTTTAATCACAGTTTCAATTTCAGTGCTTGTGATTGGTCTGTTCATATTTTCTATTTCTTCCTGATTCAGTCTTGGCAGGTTGTGCATTTCTAAGAATTTGTCCATTTCTTCCAGGTTGTCCATTTTATTGGCATATAGTTGCTTGTAGTAATCTCTCATGATCTTTTGTATATCTGCAGTGTCAGTTGTTACTTCTCCTTTTTCATTTCTAATTCTATTGATTTGAGTCTTCTCCCTCTTTTTCTTGATGAGTCTGGCTAATGGTTTATCAATTTTGTTTATCTTCTCAAAGAACCAGCTTTTAGTTTTATTGATCTTTGCTATCATTTTCTTCATTTCTTTTTCATTTGTTTCTGATCTGATTTTTATGATTTCTTTCCTTCTGCTAACTTTGGGGTTTTTTCATTCTTCTTTCTCTAATTGCTTTAGGTGCAAGGTTAGGTTGTTAATTTGAGATGTTTCCTGTTTCGTAAGGTAGGATTGTGTTGCTATAAACTTCCCTCTTAGAACTGCTTTTGCTGCACCCCATAGATTTTGCGTCGTCGTGTCTCCATTGTCATTTGTTTCTAGGTATTTTTTAATTTCCTCTGTGATTTCATCAGTGATCACTTCGTTATTAAGTAGTGTATTGTTTAGCCTCCACGTGTTTGTATTTTTTACAGATCTTTTCCTGTAATTGATATCTAGTCTCATAGCATTGTGGTCGGAAGAGATACTTGATACAATTTCAATTTTTTTTAATTTACCAAGGCTTGATTTGTGACCCAAGATATGATCTATCCTGGAGAATGTTCTATGAGCACTTGAGAAAAATGTGTATTCTGTTGTTTTTGGATGGAATGTCCTATAAATATCAATTAAGTCCATCTTCTTTAATGTATCATTTACAGCTTGTGTTTCCTTATTTATTTTCATTTTGGGTGACCTGTGCATTGGTGAAAGTGGGGTGTTAAAGTCCCCTACTATGAATGTGTTACTGTTGATTTCCCCTTTTATGGCTGTTAGTATTTGCCTTATGTATTGAGGTGCTCCTATGTTGGGTGAATATTTACAATTGTTATATCTTCTTCTTGGATTGATCCCTTGATCATTATGTAGTGTCCTTCTTTGTCTCTTCTAATAGTCTTTATTTTAAAGTCTATTTTGTTTGATATGAGAATTGCTACTCCAGCTTGCTTTTGGTTTCCATTTGCATGAAATATCTTTTTCCATCCCCTCACTTTCAGTCTGTATGTGTCTCTAGGTCTGAAGTGGGTCTCCTGTAGGCAGCAAATATATGGGTCTTGTTTTTGTATCCATTCAGCCAATCTGTGTCTTTTGGTGGGAGCATTTAGTCCATTTACATTTAAGGTAATAATCGATATGTATGTTCCTATTCTCATTTTCTTAATTGTTTTGGGTTCGTTATTGTATGTCTTTTCCTTCTCTTGTGTTTCTTGCCTAGAGTATTTCCTTTAGCAGTTGTTGTAAAGCTGGTTTGGTGGTGCTGAACTCTCTCAGCTTTTGCTTGTCTGTAAAGCTTTTAATTTCTCCATCAAATCTGAATGAGATCCTTGCTGGGTAAAGTAATCTTGGTTGCAGGTTTTTCTCCTTCAACACTTTAAATATATCCTGCCAGTCCCTTCTGGCTTGCAGAGTTTCTGCTGAACGATCAGCTGTTAACCTTATGGGGATTCCCTTGTGTGTTATTTGTTGTTTTTCCCTTGCTGCTTTTAATATGTTTTCTTTGTATTTAATTTTTGACAGTTTGATTAATATGTGTCTTGGCATATTTCTCCTTGGATTTATCCTGTATGGGACTCTCTGTGCTTCCTGGACTTGATTAACTATTTCCTTTCCCATATTAGGGAATTTTTCAACTATAATCTCTTCAAATATTTTCTCAGTCCCTTTCTTTTTCTCTTCTTCTTCTGGAACCCCTATAATTCGAATGTTGGTGCATTTGATGTTGTCCCACAGGTCTCTGAGACTCTCCTCAGTTCTTTTCATTCCTTTTTCTTTATTCTGCTCTGCAGTAGTTATTTCCACTATTTTATCTTCCAGGTCACTTATCCGTTCTTCTGCCTCAGTTATTCTGCTATTGATCCCATCTAGAGTATTTTTAATTTCATTTATTGTGCTGTTCATCGTTGTTTGTTTCATCTTTAGTTCTTCTAGGTCCTTGTGAAATGTTTCTTGCATTTTGTCTATTCTATTTCCAAGATTTTGGATCATCTTTACTATCATTATTCTGAATTCTTTTTCAGGTAGACTGTCTATTTCCTCTTCATTTGCTAGGTCTGGTGGGTTTTTATCTTGCTCCTTCATCTGCTGTGTGTTTCTCTGTCTTCTCATTTTGCTTATCTTACTGTGTTTGGGGTCTCATTTTTGCAGGCTGCAGGTTTGTAGTTCCCGTTGTTTTTGGTGTCTGTTCCCAGTGGCTAAGGTTGGTTCAGTGGGTTGTGTAGGCTTCCTGGTGGAGGGGACTAGTGCCTATGTTCTGGTGGATGAGGCTGGATCTTGTCTTTCTGGTGGGCAGGTCCATGTCTGGTGGTGTGTTTTGGGGTGTCTGTGGACTTATTACGATTTTAGGCAGCCTCTCTGCTAATGGGTGGGGTTGTGTTCCTGTCTTGCTAGTTGTTTGGCATAGGATGTCCAGCACTGTAGCTTGCTGGTCGTTGAGTGAAGCTGGGTGCTGGTGTTGAGATGGAGATCTCTGGGAGAATTTCACCATTTGATATTATGTGGAGCTGGGAGGTCTCTTGTGGACCAGTGTCCTGAAGTTGGCTCTCCCTCCTCAGAGGCACAGCACTGACTCCTGGCTGCTGCACCAAGAGCCTTTCATCCACACGGCTCAGAATAAAAGGGAGAAAAAGTAGAAAGAAAGAATTAGTAGAAGTAGAAAGAGAGAAAGAAAGGACGGAGGGAGGGAGGAAGGAAGGAAGGAAGGAGGGAAGGAAGGAAAAAAGAAAGGAGATAAAGTAAAATAAAATAAAGATAAAATATAATAAAGTTGTTAAAATAAAAAAATAATTATTAAGAGAAAAAGAAAAGAAAAAAATTTTTTAAACGGACGGATAGAACCCTAGGACAAATGGTGGAAGCAAAGCTATACAGACAAAATCGCACACAGAAGCATACACATACACACTCTCAAAAAGAGGAAAAGGGGGAAAATATCATAAATCTTGCTCTCAAAGTCCACCTCCTTAATTTGGGATGATTCGTTGTCTATTCATGTATTCCACAGATGCAGGGTACATCAAGTTAATTGTGGAGCTTTAATCCGCTGCTTCTGAGGCTGCTGGGAGAGATTTCCCTTTCTCTTCTTTGTTCTCACAGCTCCCAGGGGCTCAGCTTTGGATTTGGCCCCGCCTCTGCGTGTGGGTCGCTGGAGGGCGTCTGTTCTTCGCTCAGACAGGACGGGGTTAAAGGAGCCGCTGATTCGGGGGCTCTGGCTCACTCAGGCCGGGGGGGAGGGAGGGGCACGGAGTGCGGGGCGAGCCTGTGGCGGCAGAAGCCAGCGTGACGTTGCACCAGCCTGAGGCGCGCCGTCCGTTCTCCCAGAGGAGTTGACCCTGGATCCCGGGACCCCGGCAGTGGCGGGCTGCACAGTCCCCCCGGAAGGGAGGTGTGGAGAGTGACCTGTGCTCGCACACAGGCGTCTTGGTGGCGGCAGCAGCAGCCTTAGCGTCTCCTGCCCGTCTCTGGGGTCCGTGCTTTTAGCCGCGGCTCGCGCCCGTCTCTGGGGCTCCTTTAAGCAGCGCTTTTAATCCCCTCTCCTCGCGCACCAGGAAACAAAGAGGTAAGAAAAAGTCTCTTGCCTCTTCGGCAGGTCCAGACTTTTCCCCGGACTCCCTCCCGGCTAGCCGTGGCGCACTAACCCCCTGAAGGCTGTGTTCACGCCGTCAACCCCAGTCCTCTCCCGGCGCTCTGACCGAAGCCCGAGCCTCAACTCCCAGCCCCGCCCGTGCCGGCGGGTGAGCAGACAAGCCTCTCGGCCTGGTGAGTGCCGGTTGGCCCTGATCCTCTGTGCAGGAATCTCTCTGCTTTCCCCTCCGAACCCCTGTTGCTGCGCTCTCCTCCGCGGCTCCGAAGCGTTCCCCCTCCGCCACCCACAGTCTCCGCCCGCGAAGGGGCTTCCTAGTGTGTGGAAACCTTTCCTCCTTCACAGCTCCCTCCCACTGGTGCAGGTCCCGTCCCTATTCTTTGGTCTCTGTTTATTCTTTTTTCTTTTGCCCTACCCAGGTACGTGGGGGCTTTCTTGCCTTTTGGGAGGTCTGAGGTCTTCTGCCAGCGTTCAGTAGGTGTTCTTTAGGAGTTATTCCGCGTGTAGATGTATTTCTGGTGTATCTGTGTGAAGGAAGGTGATCTCCGCGTCTTACTCTTCCGCCATCTTCCTTATCAATTTGTCCTTTAATGAAGCATGCTTTTGGTGTCATATCTAAGAAGTCTTTGCCAAACTCAAGGTCACAAGGATTTCCTCCCATATTTTCTTCTAAAATGCTAGAAATCTAGACTTACAGTTTTGTATTCACATTAGGAATATGATTCATTTTGAGTTAATTTTTCTATATGATTTGAGGTATGGATTAAAGTCCTTGTGTGTGTGTGTGTGTCTTTTGTTTTTGTTTTCTTCATATAGATATCCAATTGTTCAAGGACCATTAGTTGAAAAGATCTTTTTTAAACTAAATTGCCTTTGTCAAAAGTCAGTCGTCTATGAGAAAACAATTCCATTTACAAAAGCATCAAAAAAGAATAAAATACTTAGAAATAAATTTAACCAAGGAGATGCAAGACTTGTACATAGAAAACTACTTAATATTGCTGATAATATTACCCAAAGTGATATACAGATTCAATGCAATCCCTATCAAAATCCCAATGGTGTTTTTTGCAGAAATTGAAAAACTCATCCTAAAATTCATATGGAATTTCAAGGGATCCAGAATAGCCAAAACAATCTTGAAAAAGAAGAATAAAGTTGGAGGAGTTACAATTCCCAAATTTAAAACTTACTATACAAAGTTACCATTATCAAAACAGTGCAGTGCTGGCATAAGGATAGACATATAGACCAATGGAGTAGAATTAAGAATCCAGAAATAAACTCTCACATCTATGGTCAATTGATATTCAACAAGGATGCCAAGACCCTTCAATGGGGGGAAAAATAATCCCTTCAACAAACTGTGCAGGGAAAACTGGATATCCACGTGAAAAAGAATAAGGTTGGAACCTTACCTTACACTATATACAAAAATTAACTAAAAATGGATCAAATATCTAAATGTAACAGCAAAAAACATAAAATTCTTAGAAGAAAATTTAGGGGCAAGTCTTAATGACCTTGAATTTGGCCATGGTTCCTAACTATGACAAAAGCACAGACAATAAAAGAAAAAGTGGACAAATTGGACTTCATTAATATTAAAAACTTTTGTGTATCAAAAGACACTATCAAGAGAGCAAAATGACAGCACACAGAATGAGAGAAAATATTTGCAAATCATATATCTCCTACAACTTAACAACAAAGACACAAACAACTCAGTTAAAAAATGGGCAAAGGACTTGATTAGACATTTCTTGATTAGACAGATGGCCAATAGACACATGAAAGGATGCTCAATATCATTACTCATGAAGGAAATGCAAATCAAAACCACAGTGAGTTACCATTTCACACCTATAAGGATGGCTATACTTTTTTTTAAAGAAAGCCATAGTGTTGGGGAGGATGCAGAGAAATTGGAACCCTTGTATATTGCTGGTGGGAATGTACAATGGTGCCTTTGCTGTGGAAGACAGTTTGGTGGTTCCTCAAAAAGTTAAACATAGAACTACCCTACCATATGACCTAGCAATTCCATGCCTAGGTATATACCCCAAAGTATTGAGAACATGGATTTAAACAGGCACTTGTACATCAACGTTCACAATATTGATGCAGCATTATTCATGATAGCCAAAAGAAGGGAACAACCCAATTGTCCAACAATAGATAAATGGATAAACAATGTGGTATATACATACAATGGGATATTTTTCAGCAATAAAAAAGAATGAAGTTCTGATACACACCACACCATTAATGAACCTTGGAAACAATGGTAAATGAAATAAGCCAGACAGAAAAGGACAAATATTGTATGATTCCATTTATGTGAAATATCTGGAATAGTCAAATTCATAGAGACAGAAAATAGATTAGAGGTTAACAGAGGCTGAGAGAAGGAGAGAATGGGAGTTGTTGCTTAATAGGTACAGAATTTCTGTTTGAGGTGATGAAAAATTATGGAACTAGAGGTGATGGTTGTACAACGTTGTGATGATATAATTTAAAAATGAATACTACTTGGTTAAGGTAGTGTTTCCCAGGTTTCCCCACTTTAAAGTTAATGTTTTCCCTTTCTGTATTCTTTGGAAGCAAGACTGCAAGTCCAGCGCAGCCTCAAAACTAGAAAGAAGTGTTTAAGTACCACCTCTTATAAGGAAGAGTATCTCCATACATTACTTGGAATTCTTCTGTAAAGGTTTGCTTCTACTCCACCAGTTAGTTATGTATTCAGTCATTTATGTGTCTCAGTATGGACTCATGTACATTTATTTTATACTTTGGATTATAATCTAATAGTACATTATTTATTTTGTTGCTCAAATTATTCCATTTGGCCATTGGGAAAATCTTTCAGGTGGACTCCTACATCCTTTTAAAATTTTAAACATTTCCTTTTTGGTACTACAAGATGCTCCAGAATTATTTTGTATTTTCCTTGCCCCAGCTCTAAAATTAGACATTTCTCCAAGGATCTTTGGTTACCTTTATTGGAGAATGGTATTTTGAAACCAAAATTTGGACATAAGGTGTTCTCATCGCTATGGAGATGTCATTGTTTCTAGGCCCTTTCAGTGGACAGAGCTAGGTAATATATGTACGTATACTAACTTGTGGATACACACTTTTTCTCATTGTTTCTGTCTGTTTATTTCTACATATATTAAGCTAAACATGAGTTCATGCTGATGTCTCCAAATCTATTTCCAGTACCACAGGGTTCATTCCAGTCTTCCCTTCTTGCTTTCTCCCCGTCTTCTCTTTCTGACAGTGAGAACCCTAGCTCCCAACACCCATTATACATTTACTTATTTGATCAACCCCAGTATACATGTAAAGCAGTTTTTTAAAAAAATTGATATCAAAGAATTATCCTTAATTTTTAGGTGTGATAATGACCTTGTAGTTATATAAGAAAATGTCTGTATTTTTAAGAGATGCTTGTTGAGATATGTTGGATAGAATGTCTGGAATTTTCTTTAAAATATGCTGCAAGGGAATTGCCTGGCGGTCCAGTGGCTAGGATGCGCTTTCACTGCCAGAGTTCCACCCCTAGTCAGGGAACTAAGATCCTTCAAGCCACGAGCGCAGCCAAAAATAAAAAAGTGATAGGACTTCCCTGGTGGCACAGTGGTTGCGAGTCCGCCTGCCGATGCAGGTGACACGGGTTTGTGCCCCAGTCCGGGAAGATCCCACATGCCGCGGAGCGGCTGGGCGCGTGAGCCATGGCCGCTGAGCCTGCGCGTCCGGAGCCTGCGCTCCGCAACGGGAGAGGCCACAACAGTGAGAGGCCTGTGTACCGCAAAAAATAAATAAATAAATAAATAAATAAGAATCCACCTGCCAACGCCGGGGACATGGGTCCCATCCCTGGTCAGGGAAGATCCCACATGCCGCGGAGCAAGTGCGCCACAACTACTAAAGCCAGCACACCTAGAGCCGTGCTCCACAACAAGAGAAGCCAGTGCAATGAGAAGCCCGCACACCGCAAAGAAGAGTAGCCCCCACTCGTCGCAACCAGAGAAAGCCCGCGTGCAGCCAAAAATTAAATATATACATATATATAATTTCAGACTTACAAAAAAGTGAAAATATAGAAGAATCCCTGTTTACTTTAATCCAGATTCCCCAAATGTTAACATTTTACCACATCTATTATTTTTTCTGTTCCGTTTGAGAATCCGTTGCAGACATAAGGCCCCATTACTCCTAAATATTTCACTGTGAATTTCCCATAAACAAGGACATTCTCTCCCATAAAGTCAGTACCATTATCAAAATCAAAGAATTAACATTGATATGGTACTATTATCTAATCTAGAAACCTTATTCAAATTTCACCAATTCTTCCACAAATGTCCTTTATAGAAAGAGAAGAAATGTTTTTTTCTATCCAGGCTCACATGTTGCATTTAGTTTTGAAAAAAATGAAAACACAAGTTTATAAATTGGAAAATGAAAACCCATCACCCCGACCCTATTCCCCAAAGACAAACATGGTTGACAGTCTTTATGTAAATCCTTCCAGAATTTCTTTCAATGCATATACCACCACACAATACACATATGTTATACGCATTTAAACAAAAATGTGATATTATACACATAAGATCAATTTACAATTTGTTTTCAGTTAATATTTTTATTTTTATACATCATTCTTTTTATTGTTTTTATTGGAGTGTAAGTGCTTTACAATGTTGTGTTAGTTTCTTCTGTACAATGAAGTGAATCAGCTATATGTATACCTATATCCCCTCCCTCTTGGACTCTCCTCCCACCCCCCATCCCACTCATCTAGGTCGTCACAGAACATGGAGCTGAGCTTCCTGTGCTTTATAGCATGTTCACGATAGCTATCTATTTTACGCATGGTAGTATATATATGTCAATCCTAATCTCCCATTTCATCCCACCCTCCTCCTCCTCCCATGTCCACACATCCATTCTCTACCTCTGTGTCTCTAGTCCTACCCTGCAAATAGGTTCATCTGTACCATTTTTCTAGATTCCACATATATGCATTAATATACAATATTTGTTTTTTCTCTTTCTGGCTTACTTCACTTTGTATGACAGACTCTAGGTCCAGCCACATCTCTACAAATGACCCAGTTTCTACATCATTCTTTTTAAAGTTTGCATGCTTTGATTAGTAATAATTTAATTAATCTCATATTGATGGACATACAGTGTTTCCAATTTTTAATTATTGCTAAAACATGATGTAATAAACATCTTTACATTCATTTATCTTTAAGCACCATGCAATTATTTCTGTAAGTAATTTTCTAGACATACAAGTGTTCATTGAGTATATATTTTATAAATATACCTTGAATCCATCATCTTTCTATTTTCATCACTCTTGCTTTGTTTCTCTTTATTCCTTATTTTGATTACTCTAATCACCTCTTAACTGTTCTCTGCCTATAGATTTGCCCAATCAATTCCATCCTACCAAGCTGCCAGATCCAATCACTGTTCTGCTTAAAACTGCCCAACACTTTCAAGACAATTTACTGAGTATGGCACTAAAGCTCTTCATGATCTGCATTTTTTTTTTTTTGCATCTCTCAATGTTTGATCAAGAGGATGGTGCACTTCAGTCACAATGAATTTATTTATTTATTTTAATTAATTAATTTATTTTTATTTTTGGCTGCGTTGGGTCTTCGTTGCTGCACGCGGGCTTTCTCTAGTTGCGGCGAGCAGGGGCTACTCTTTGTTGAGGTGCGCAGCCTTCTCATTGAGGTGGCTTCTCTTGTTGAGGAGCACGCGCTCTAGGCGCACGGGCTTCAGTAGTTGTGGCATGGTGGGCTCAGTAGTTGTGGCTCGCGGGCTGTAGAGCACAGGCTCAGTAGTTGTGGCGCATGGGCTTAGTTGCTCCGTGGCATGTGGGATCTTCCCAGACCAGGGCTTGAACCCGTGTCCCCTGCATTGGTAGGTGGATTCTTAACCACTGCACCACCAGGGAAGTCCTAGTCACACTGCATTTAAATCACACTCTCCTGCTGGTGTGCCTTTTGGGCAAGCTGTTTCCTTTGTTTGGCATATTCTCCAGGTTAACTTCTACTCGTCCTTCCAGACTCAGCTCAGAGATCACTTTCTCCAGATGCCTATTCTGGCCTGCCCACTGAGGGGTGCTCCCAGAGCAGCCTTTGCATGTCACTATCATGACCCTTGTCCCATTGTGTTCACTTCCGTCTTTAACCAAACTGGGTCTATATTTTTACTTTGGGCTTACCAGTCCTTCCACAGTGTCTGATATGTGGTAGGTGCTCAGTAAATATTTGATAAACAATGGAATAGGAAAGGAAATTATCAGGGAGAATTTTACCTTGCTTCAAGACACACTTTAGCACACTCAAACAGGAATACATCTCAATGGGAGAAGAGAAATTTAGGAATAAAATGAAGATTAGTGGTTAATACCACCAGGAACTATGGGAGAAGGATCTATCTGGTAATTATAATCATTCAGCCAACAAATATTTACTAAGCAAATGCCAGGGACCAAGCACTATTCTAGCCCCTGGGGATATGGCAAGGGAGAAGACAAAGTCATGGCTCTCTTGGAATCTGCATTCTCCTGGGATATTCATGGGGCAATTTTATCTAAGTTTCCACTCTATCCCAGGCACAGATCTAGGTGGGGATAGGGGTGTAGTACAAAGACATAAGAAATTTTATCTGTCTCTTCAAAAAGCCTATGGCTGAATAAGGAATCCAAATATATACAGATATAATTACACACACTACAAAACAGAATATATGATCATTTCAAAACCATTAATTAACCCAGTCAACAAATGTTATTGAGCATCTATATTATGTACCCTCTGTACATGGTAATAGATATGGCTCTTGCCTCCAAGTCACTTCCAGTATAGTAGGAGAGGAAGACATTTTCTTTAATCTCAATAATAGGTATATAACTATTAAGTACTTTAAGTACTGTCATATAAGACAAAGCACCAGTTACTATGGGAGCATACAGTCCGGGAAGGCTTCCCTGAGGAAGTAGGGAATGCTATGAGAACACAGAAAAAAAGAGAGATAAGGTCAATTTGGGCAGGTTTCCTAGAGGAACAGGCATTTGAATGAGCCTTAAAAAATGGGAAAGTTTTATCCTGCAGGTGGAGAGGAGGGGCATTCCAATCAGGGGAAAAGCATCAGTAAACACATTAGTATGGGAAAGTACAGTCTGGTCCAGTGTGGCTAAAGGGAAGAGTGAATGGGACACCAAAAGGATGATGAGGATAAGAAGATATTATGGGGAAGAAGCTAGAGAGATGGATTGATGCCTCCATCCAAGAGTTTAGACTTTATTTGTTAAGCTAGTGGTTCCCCCAACCATTAGGCAGATCCATCTTAATGAGAATCTCAGAGGGAATTTTGTGGGTAAAATGAAAGTCAGCCATTGCATGGAGTTGCCACCAGAGGGTACCATAGGAGAAGGTCTACCTGAGCACTTCCCTGTGGCCAGTATATTTTTTAATTTTAAAAGCTCCTTGGGTGATTTTGATGCTCACTCAGCCAGCCTTAGGGACCACTGCTTTATACAATAGAGAACCATCAGAGGCTTTTAAGCAGGATAGAAACATGATCAACCCCGTGTTTTATGAAACATAACTCTGGGGACAGAATGAAGGGATGGAAGGTTGCAGATGGGGGATTAAGTGGTAGGCTATTGCAATGGGACTGGATGAATAGTTCTGGAGTAGGGCAGCAGCTATGGGATAGTAAGACAGCTGTGAGACAATTTCAGAGGCAGAACCAACAGGACTTGGTGACCAATTGGATATGGGGTTAAAAAGGGAGAGGGAGGGAAAAAGATGAAGTCCTCAGGCCTGGGTGATTGAGATCATGATGCTATGATAACGTGATACTATGGCCATGACAAAATGAGGAACACAGGAATTTGGTTTTGTCTGGGGAACTGAGAGGAGTTTGGTTTTGAACCCAGTAACTGGCATGACCTAATGGGGCTATTACCTGGCCTCAGAACTGGGTCCTATCTTCTCACTCTAATTCCCCTTTCTGAGTATAGTAATTGTAATTTTTTGGAAGTTTTCTTCTGCTTCTTTCTTTCTTTCTTTCTTTCTTTCTTTCTTTCTTTCTTTCTTTCTTTCTTTCTTTCTTTCTTTATTCATGGCTGTGTTGGGTCTTCGCCTCTGTGTGTGGGCTTTCTCCAGCTGCAGCAAGTGGGGGCCACTCTTCATCGCAGTGCACTGGGCCTGTCACTATCACGGCCTCTCCCGCTGCAGAGCACAGGCTCCAGATGCGCAGGCTCAGTAGTTGTGGCTCACGGGCCTAGTTACTCCGTGGCATGTGGGATCCTCCCAGACCAGGGCCCGAACCCGTGACTCCTGCATTGGCAGGCAGACTCTCAACCACTGCGCCACCAGGGAAGCCCTTCTTCTGCTTCTTGCATCACCTATGTTTGTTATTGTCATGCTGGAGCTTTCCTCAAATGTCCAGTGATCCTTTGTTGGGGAGTCAAGATGTTGCAGGAAAATAGGGCATGATAGGCTGGTCAGGTCCCAGGTCTCAGGTGAGTCCCCGGAATGGGCCACCAAGTGAGGGTCCTGGCTTTTCAGAGCAAAAATTCAAGAGTGAGCCACAGTAAAGTGAAAGCAGGTTTATTTAGAGAGGAATACACTATTCCATAGGCAGAATGCTGTCCACCTCAGAAGGCGAGAGTGGCCCTGGGCTGCAGGGGTGGTTAGTTTTTATGGGCTGGGTAATTGCCTATGCTAAGTGGGAGGAATATTCTAACTGTTTTGGAGAAGGGGAAGCAGTTTTCAGGAATTGGGCCACCGCCCACTTTTTGGCCTAAAATGGTCAGCCTCTGTCGTCATGGCGCCAGTGGGTGGCTGTCATTTAGCATGCTAATATATTACAATGAGCATACAATGAGGCTCAAGGTCTATTGGAAGTTGAATTTTCCGCCATCTTGGGCCTAGTAGGTTCTAACCAGTTTTCGTCATATCCTCAAGGGCTATGTCATTCTTTTAAAGGTTGTGTCCTGCCCTCTTCCCTCCTGTCTCATAGGAAACTAAGCTGCACCTGGACTTTAGGAGGAAAGAGAAAGATCTAAAGTGTTGGCATCTAAGGTCCTTGTCTTAGTCAGGGTTCCCCAAAGAAACAGAATCAGTAGGAGATATATGTGTGTATATATATGGGGGTAGGGAGAGAGAGAGATTTATTTATAACAAATTGGTTTACTCAATATGGAAGCTGGGAAGTCCCATGATCTTCTGTCTGCAGGCCAGAGGCTCAGGAAAGATGTTGGTGTAAGTCAGTCTGTGTCCAAAGGCCAGAGAATCAGGGAAGTCAATGGTTTAAATCCCAATCTGAGGGGTAGAGAAGGTGAGATGAGATGTCCCAACTCCAGCAGGCAGATAGGAAGCAACAAGGGGTGAATTCCTCCGTCCTTTGCTTTTTCTCCTATTCAGGCCCTCAACAGATTTGATGATGCTCACTCACGTGAGGAAAGGCAATTTACTTTAATGGACCCGTCAATTCAAATGCTAATCTTATCCAGAAACACTCTTACAGACACACCCAGAAATAATGCGAACTCTGGGTACCCTGTGGCTAGTCAAGTCGACACCTAGAATCAATCATCACAGTCCTTGAGGTTCTTGAAGGCAGATGGTGTTTGTCGCCATTATATTCCCTGTATCTATAGCACAGTAAACAGTTGATCAGTATTGGCTGAATATGCAAGTGAAATTAATTGAGCACATCCCTGTATATGTAATAAAATTTCTATTAGAATTTATTTCTCTATTAATCTGATTAATTGTGTAGTATTGAAGATTTCCTAAAAGACCACATTCTCTTACTATAGATTGTACGTTCTACATCAGTGAGCTCCACACTGTAGCCTTTTATTTTTTATTTTTTCTTTTGGCTGCGTTGGGTCTTCATTGCTGCATGCGGGCTTTTCTCTAGCTGTGGCGAGCGGGGGCTACTCTTTGTTGCGGTGCGCGGGTTTCTCATTGCGGTGGCTTCTCTTGTTGTGGAGCACGGACTCTAGGAGAGCAGGCTTCAGTAGTTGTGCTTCACGGGCTCTAGTTGCTCCGCAGCATGTGGGATCTTCCTGGAACAGGGCTCGCACCCGTGTCCCCTGCATTGGCAGGCAGATTCTTAACCACTGTACCGCCAGGGAAGTCCACTATAGCCTTTTAGATTTTTGTATTTTCTTCCCAACTTTGCTTCACAATTTTAGTAGTATAGGAGATGACGGTTAATTATCATGATTTGGTGAGAAAGAGGTGAGAAATTAAGCCATATATATATAGTAAAGATCTTTATTGGAGTATAATTGCTTTACAATGGTGTGTTATTTTCTGCTTTATAACAAAGTGAATTAGTTATACATACACATATGACCCCATATCTTCTCCCCTCTTGCATCTCCCTTCCTCCCACTCTCCCTATCCCACCCCTCCAGGCGGTCACAAAGCACCGAGCTGATCTCCCAGTTAAGCTATATTTTTAAAAATTGCTCTTAAGTTTAGTTTTTGGCATTCCCACAATTAAGACATTCTTGGATGTGAAGCCTGGAAGGGAATACTCTTTATAAAATCTCCTTTGGAACTTAGATTTCAACAATTGGCAGTAAATGATTAACTTTTATCTTGAAAATATACCTTTACTCTCCTGATTCAAAGTGCAATAACTATTAAATAAATATGTATTTATTGAATTCCTTCTATATGTCAAGTACTGCTCTGGACATTAGGGAGATGATGATAAAGAAACGAGCAAAGATTGTGTTTGTTTTTATAGGAAAATGTAAACATATACAAAGCTAGAGAAGACAGTATAATGGACTCCTACCTACCCATCACCCAGCTTAAACAATATCAACTCACAGCCTTCTTTCATTGATAAACTACCGCTCTATCACTTCCCCTTATATTATTATTATTTTTTTTAATTTTTATTTTTTTTGCGGTACGCGGGCCTCTCACTGTTGTGGCCTCTCCCGTTGCGGAGCGCAGGCTCCGGACGCGCAGGCTCAGCGGCCATGGCTCACTGGCCCAGCCGCTCCGTGGCACGTGGGATCTTCCCAGACCGGGGCACGAACCCGTGTCACCTGCATCGGCAGGATTTTCAACCACTGCGCCACCAGGAAAGCTCCCCCTTATATTATTTTGAAGCAAATCCAAGACATCAAATTATTTCATCCATAAATATATTGGCATATATAACTAAAAGATAGGGACTTCCCTGGTGGCGCAGTGGTTAGGAATCCTCCTGCTAACGCAGGGGACACGGGTTCCATCCCTGGTCTGGGAGGATCCCACATGTCACAGATTAACTAAGCCCGTGCTCCGCAACTATCGAGCCTGCGCTCTACAGCCTGTGAGCCACAACTACTGAGCCCTCATGCCACAACTACTGGAGCCCACATGCCTAGAACCCGTGCTCCACAACAAGACAAGCCACCTCAATGAGAAGACTGCAACGAAGAGTAGCCCCCGCTCGCCACAACTAGAGAAAGCTCATGTGCAGCAACGAAGACCCAATGCATCCAAAAATAAATAAATAAAAGAAGACACCCTAAAAAAAAAAGATAAAGATTCTTTACTTATAACTATAATATCATTTCCCTACTTACATTTTAACAGAGGAAACAAGGAACAAACAAGCAAATGAATAATGTTAGGTAATAATGACAAAAAATAGGTCCAGGTGATGGAATAAAGATTGATTTTCTATTGGGTGATCAGAGAAATCCTCTGCAAGGTGACATTTGATGAGAGATAAGCCTAACACGAGGGAACAGAGCATGTGACTGTCTAGAGGAAGAGTGTTCCTCACAGAAGCTCCAGCTAGTGTAAAGGCCTGAAGCAGAGCTCGGTGTTCACAAGAATAGGAAGGAGTCTGGAAGGACTAAGTGGAAGGAAGATTATACGGATATGATTTTGGAGTGGTCACCAGAGGCCATGAGAAAGATGACTTCAGATTTGATTCTAATTAGGTGTGATGAGTAGCCGCTGGAGGATTTTGAGCAATGGAGAGATATGACCTGATTTACGATTTTTAAAAAATATTTATTTATTTATTTGGTTTCACTGGGTCTTAGCTGTGGCTCGCCGGCTCCTTAGTTGTGGCAGGCGGGCTCCTTAGTTATGGCAGGCATGTGGGATCTAGTTCCCTGACCAGGGATCGAACCCAGGCCCTCTGCAATGGGAGCTCGGAGTCTCATTCACTGCGCCACCAGGGAAGTCCTTGACTTATGATTTTAAAGGATTATTCTGGTTGCTCTGTTGAGAATGATGTATAGGAGGACGTTTTAGGACAACAGGTGTCGAAACAGGGAGCCCAGTGGAATAGTCCAGGTGAGAGCTGGTGAGGAGGTGGTAATAAACCAGGGTAGTAGCAGTGAAGATGGTAAGAAGTGAGTCATTTCTAAATGAGTTTAAATTAACAGCTAACAGGATTGGCTGATAAACCAAATGCTGAATAAAAGATAAGAGAAAAAGGTAAGTCAAGGTTAACTCCAAGATATTTGGCCTGACCAAGGAGTGCCATTTACTAAAGTGGGGAATACTGGAGGAAGAGCAGGTTTGAAGGGGCATGCAGGCACTGGGCTTTTTAAGTTTCAGATACCTATTAAACATCCAACAGAGACATCATGTAGACAGATAGCTAATTCTAGAATTTCTGGGAGAGATGAGGGCTGGATTTATAAATTTGGGAAATATCAGTGTGTAGATGCCACTGAAAGTCATAGGGCTGGATGAGATCACCCAGGTAGTGAGGGAGGATAGAGGAGAGGTTGGGAAGAGAAAAGGATCCAGCTGAGGAACCTAAGAGGCCAGTGAGGTAGGGGAAAGCCAGAAGAGTGGATCCCAGGAGCCAAGGCTGCTGTGAGATCAGTAAGCCGAAGACTGAGAAACGCTTGCTAGATTGGGCCCTGCGGTGGCTACTGGTGACCTTGACAGGAATGGCTTCATCATGGGGATAGGGACAAAAGCTTAAGACTAGTGGATTCAAGCATGAATGGAGGTGAAGAAGTGAAAACAGGGGAGCAGAGAAGTTGGGTGGCAGCTGAATAGGGGAGTAAAGTCAAGGGAGGTTCTGCTAGTTTTGTTTTTTTAAACAGAAGCTGTTACAGCATATTTGCATGCTGATAGGAATAATCCAGGAGAGAGTAAAAAACTGATAATGCAGGAAAGAAAGGAGTAATTGCAGGAGCAAAGTTCATGAGTAGGTAAGAAAGAACAGGGAATCGAGTGCACAAGTCAGGGAGATAGATACACAGGAGCATGGACACCACATCTGTTTCTATGGGTGGGGAGGTCGAGTATGTGGGGAAAGATGTACAGATTTAGTGGTAGGAGGATGTGGATGTTTTCTTCCACTTATTTCTATTTTCTCACCATGAAACAATAGGCAAGAATGTCAACTGAAAGTGAGGATTTGGGGGATGGTGTTGCTTTGCAGAGAGGAGGAGATAAGTGGAAGAGGCAATGACTACAGGACTGTGGTAGGATCGCTGTGCAGGGTTGAGGGCCTGCTTGAGATCTGTGCTCTGTAAGAAATGATCTTTAAGTCAAACCCTGGATGGTGTTTTTCCCCTCTTTCCACAATCCAGTCCCTCTCCAGGCACTGAGGACTACATCTTGCTACAATTAGTCGGCATATCAGTCCATCAGTTATTATGTGATTTATGCATTTATTATGCATTAATGCACATCACCATTCATTCATTAAATTATATATTTTTTAAAATTTATTTATTTTATTATTTATTTTATTTTTGGTTGCATTGGGTCATTGTTGCTGTGCGCAGGCTCTTCTCTGGTTGTGAGGAGCGGGGGCTACTCTTCATTGTGGAGCACAGGATCTAGGCACGCGGCCTTCAGTAGTTGTGGCACGCAGGCTCAGTAGTTGTGGCTCACGGGCTTGAGAGCACAGGCTCAGTAGTTGGGGGACACGGGCTTAACTGCTCCATGGCATGTGGAATCTTCCCGGACCAGGGCTTGAACCTGTGTCTCCTGCACTGGCAGGTGGATTCTTAACCACTGTGCCACCAGGGAAGCCCCATTCGATTATATTGATTGAGTGCCAGGCACCATTTTAGGTACTGGGGTTACAGCAATGAACAAAACAAATCTCTGACCTCAGGGAACTTCTCTTCCACATCTTAAAAGACAGGAACTCTCAGGACTTCCCTGGTGGCGCAGTGGTTAAGAATCCGCCTGCCGATGCATGGGACACAGGTTCCAGCCCTGGTCCGGGAAGATCCCACATGCCGTGGAGCAACTAAGCCCATGTGCCACAACTACTGAGCCTGTGCTCTAGAGCCCGCAAGCCACAACTACTGAGCCCGTGTGCCACAACTACTAAGCCCGTGTGCCACAACTACTGAAGCCCACCCACCTAGAGCCCGTGCCCTGCAACAAGAGAAGCCACCGCAATAAGAAGCCCACGCAATGCAACGAAGAGTAGCCCCTGCTCCCTGCAACTAGAGAAAGCCTGCACGCAGCAATGAAGATCCAACGCAGCTATAAATAAATAAATAAATTTATTTTTTTAAAAAAAGACAGGGGCTCTCATCTTTGGTAAACACAAATCTTCAGTGAAAACCAATGAGGAGGTGGAAGTTTCCATATTTAAGTACTCAGAACTGAAGTCACCTAAATCCTTAAAAAGAATACCAAGTCGCCATGACAGATGGGCCCAGTGAAGGAGTGAAGGACATGCAGCCTGCCTCAGGGAATGCATCTTTACTTCCTTCCCACTGGTGCTGGGCTGGCTCCATGGAATCTGGCCAAGTGCAGCAGACAGAACAGTAATCTGCTGGAATTTTTATCTCTAGTGTCAGAGCAAGAATTCATCGTTATCCCAGAAGAGCATGAACTAATGGACCATCATAACGGAACAGGGTCTGCTCCATCCAAATTCTCAGGACTACATAGACCTTACAAGATACAACTTCCTTTGAATTTAGGAATATGTCCGAAAGGCAAACAGAGCATACCCTGAAAAGGGCTTATTAACTGAGGGCATCTCCTCATTTCATCTTCCTTTTTTTCTTACCTGTTTTGGCCTTTTCTTTCTTACTTCCTTCTTCTTTGCTCACTAATTTTCATCTGCTTTCCTTTTTTTTTTTTTTTTTTTTTTTTTGCAGTACGCGGGCCTCTCACTGTTGTGGCCTCTCCCGTTGCGGAGCACAGGCTCCGGACGCGCAGGCTCAGCGGCCATGGCTCACGGGCCCAGCCGCTCCACGGCATGTGGGATCTTCCCGGACTGGGGCACGAACCCGTGTCCCCTGCATTGGCAGGTGGACTTTAAACCACTGCGCCACCAGGGAAGCCCTGCTTTCCATTTTTAATTAAATAAAGTCTCTTAGAACCACTAGCTCAGGAAGCCACTGTTTGACTATAGGCAGTGGTCGCTGGAATTCTAAGAAGAAAGCTGGCTTTAATTGAAATCAGGGTTTCCTTCTGACTCTGGGCAGGTAGGTGCGAGAAGAAGAGTAGAGTGGGAGCATGGACTGTGAGTTCCCTCCCGGAAGAGATTTGGGAATTCTCTTAGTGACCTCAGACCTTATAGCTCTGCTACAAAGAACAAGAATAAAGTGCTTGTCTATTGGGTCCAGAAAAAAAAACGTCAAGGGAATTCCCTGGCGGTCCGGTGGTTAGGACTCGGCGCGTTCATTGCAGGGGCCTGGGTTCGAACCCTGGAACTAAGATCCTGCAAGCCGTGCGGCACGGCAGGAAAAAAAAAAAGTGAGGAATGGAGTGAATGTGCTTTGTGCATTAACTCTACCCCTTTGCATTAACAGATACTTCTTACCTGTTGTTTCAAAAAGGGAATATTGAAACATGACAGCATTTTTGTTCAGCTACCATACAAGCAGCATGCCCCCATGCCATATCCCTCTTTGTGCAGTAGATGTCAGCCTCACACAGCCTTTCTCTTCCTAAGTACAGATTCCTAAGAAAACGACCCTCTTACCCACCCTTTCCCTGGGTAAAAAGATCAATTTCTTCCCATCTTCAGCGTGAAAAACAACAGTAAACAGTGACTCAGATATTGGAAACAGAGTTGTACTAAAGTACTTGGAAACTAACCAAACCGAGGACTATGGGAAGGGGTGACAAATGGAGGGGTGGGGGCAGATTAAGACCTGTGGATCTCACTGATGTTAGGTGTGGCATCAAGGTGGGTCTCTAAAAGCACAGTTATGACACCAATTCAAGAAGCGTGGACATGGCCCTGATCAAAGGTCTTCTGTTTCCCTCAGAAGAAGCTGAGGCATCAGCAAGTAGCTGTAATGTCCTGGGAAGATCTCAGTGTAAACCATTGATATCCCACTTGTCCAAAGGTGTCTTATCTTTGTCCTCAGGTAAGACATTCTCTGAGCTTCAGCTTCCTAATCTTTATAATAGGGAAAAATTACAGCCTTGTCTCCCCGAAGTATTTAATGAGGGGAAAAAAAAAATCAAGATATTGTGCAGAAAACAGTTTGTAGATAATGTACTATTTAAATGTAGACAACAGATCTAAAATTATAAAGGCAAATGTAGAATCGAGTTATGAATAAAAAAGAATTCAGCACTAAAAATTTAATAACCTTCAGTTAATTATTTCTATAGATTTTTCTCAACATATCTCGCGAAGACTTTTCTTTCTCTCCTGCGCTCAATGTTAACCATGTGGAATTTTGACACACTTAGGATTTATTCCACAAAAAGATCCAAACCTGAAGGAAGCCTTATAATATGAATAAATGGTCCTGTTTATTTAGGGGGTGGGGTGGGGAGATTCCTTTTCTACCTTTTCCATTGTACCATTAATAGACAATCATAAGCCACTTATAAACTCCAAGTGCAAAAGAAACAGAAATATTAAATTTCAAAAACACTTTCTTTCCAATTGGGTGTGCTTAATACCATTGCATCCCAAAGTTGTATTTGATCCCACTCCCCCTTTAGCTTCTTAGTTCATACGTTGAGATGGCTAAAGCTTACCATATTGTGATCAGCTAGCACCAGTTTTGGCAAGAGACCTCAAATTCATCACATTCATGTTTTATTTCGTATTATATCTACACCATTTGAATTGAAACATTACTGAAGGAATTCATGTTTGAGAGCAGAAAGATTATTTGTTTTATAACTTGACATTGAAATTTGAGCAGAAGTCTTCAAACCAGATGGTTGATGCTTTCTGATATTGTCAGGAAAGGCCAAAAGCAATTCAAAATTTTTTCATTTCCCATGACTCATCCCCTCCCATGGAGTTCTGTGCTATATATTCCCTGCTTTGTCTGTTCTTTTTGTTAAAAATCCTTTTTACATCACCACCCCCACTTTTTTTTTTTTTTTTTTTTTTTTTGCTGAGGCTTTCAATTTGCTATATCTTGAACTGCAGAAGGAGAAGCTGTTGAACTCCTAAACTTTGAAACCTCTTAATGCTTGCTGAGTGTTCAAGGGGGCGAAGTAGAAAAGATTGCTGATTGGACTTTACCCCATGTGGAAAAGCCCTTCCTGCAATAGCTCAACAATCCCCATTTTAAGGAATTATTTACTTCCCTTAAAATCCAAAATCTTTTGGAACATTCTGTAAAAAGTGAGGCCAATTTCTGTACTTAGTGGTCAGCTTGGGGAACTTTATTTTTTAGACCCACTTTAAAATCAAGTGCTTTTGCATAATGTATGTAATACAGATTCAAAATAATTTCATTTTAGACTTAGTGTTGTCTGCTATATTGCTTCTTGCTGTTTTTTTCAGAGTACTTTGCAATTATAAATAGATGTCATTGCTCTCACATAAGGCAGTAGTTTCTGGGTAAAATTCTTCACAGAAGCCAAGATACAGTATCAGTATGGAAATAAGTCATCTCTTAACATAAACAATCTGCTTCATGATCAGAGAGGTGCTTATAACTCCCCACTCCCACTCCAGTCTGCCTTTCTAATAATTTATAGATGCAAAAATATTAGAAGCTGTAAAAGGCCCCATTCCACCAGATTTTGTGTCATTCTTTCCTGGGACCAGAGTGGGGGTCTTTCCCCCCCGTCCCCCGCCCCGTTTCAGATAACACTAAATAAGAGCTGCGAACGCTGAGGCTGCCACCTCTTCCGGGTAATTTTGTTTCCACGCTACTCTTCACAGCTGCTCACAATTATACTTAAATGAACCTCTTTACCATTATTCTTAATTCTTTCCATTCCCCTCTCCCACCCTGAGTTTCCTCCTATTTTCAGATACTTGAAGATAATGTCCCTACAGCCTTCTCTCCTGTATCCTCAAATCTTCCAGACATAAATATTTTAATACATTCGCCAGTGTATTTCTGATGGTACTAAAGTGTCTGCACAACCGGTGCCTTATTTATAAAGCCCACATCTGCTGAAAGACCTGTAATGCTATACCAGCTCATGAAACTCTCCCGGAACGGTCGACATAGGAGGATTTTTAATACTTCCACTACCTACAAAGAGAAAGATGGAGAAAAGAGAGCCTATCGATTACAAAAGGAAATCTGTTAATCCATCTTCTCGGTGATCTTTGGCGGCTGTGTGCTGCTATTTACATTGAACAGAAAGGAGGAGACAGAGGATGGATAGGAACGGAGGAGGTGGGGGGCGGAGCTAGCTCAGCACATAAAACCCCTCGCTAAAAGGGGAACACGTTCGTTTGTGCCAGAGCCACTCTCCTGTAACCACGGGAGATGGGGCAGTCTGTGCCGTGAGGACGGAGATCGGAAGAAGGAAAACAGGGACAAGAAAACAAGCGAGACCGAAGAGGACATCTGGAAAAAGCGGAAGGCAGGAGACGGGGAGGGGAAAGAAACCCACGCCAGGTGGAAACAGGACCTAGAGCAAACCGGTCGGGTCCACGTTGTTTCTGGGAGAGAAGAGAGTACGGGAGGATTGCCTTTTTTCCTGTCAGTTAATGAAAACTACTTTTATCCTCATCATAAAAGAAAAGGGTAAGGGGAGGTAAAGACAATCTGTTTTCTTAGGGGAAGAGCTGAGGGAAATCCGGACTACCTCTTTGAAGCATCTGAAATAAGCCACTGCCTGGTACACATTGCTGAAAGGTCCTGGTTTCTGAAGAGCTACATCCTTTTTCAGGAGAATTCCAGCCGGAGTAGCTGGTACACTTCTATTTTTATATTTAAATATCTATGCCTCCCCCTTGCCGCCCCCAACAACACTTTCCTTGTTTGTAAGCACGAGTGACAAGAAAGTGTCACGGCAGAGTAGGAATATTTTCATTTTTCTCTTTTATCTGCCTGGGTGTTTTTTTTTTTTTTAAAAAGAGGGTAGGAGTGGTCCTTATCACATCACGGAAAAGAACGTCTCCATTTGAAAGGCTTTCTCTCTAAATATATTTACATCCATATGCATTAGAAAGAGAGATACCTTTCGGAGGTTGAAATCCTACTGAGAAACATGGAAAAAGGAGCCAGGCACCGAAACAACACTGGAAAGAACCACCCAGGTGGGAGCGAGTCGGAGGCCAGCCCCGAGAGTTCTGCAGGGGGCGGAGTGGCCCTGAAGAAAGAGATTGGATTGGTCAGTGCTTGTGGTATCATTGTAGGTGAGTCCAATTCCTTTCCCCACCGACCACTCCTCCCCGTCTGGAGGTCCTCTTGTAGAACCTTAACCCCTCATTCCCCCAGCCCCCGTAAAGCACTATTTCTACTTCCTGCTCCCTTAGAAAAGAGTTGTCATTCACCTGTGCTGTAACCTATTCCCACCGGTCAAGTTTGAGGTATAGGAAGTGCTGTATGTCATACATCTCTTCCTCCAAACCCGGCTGAGAAGTTCTGTCCAGCGTTCACGGAATGGAGCAAATAGGGGCACACATCTGGCTGATGGTCATTGTTGCCTGGGAGCTTGTTGAAAATATCGGTCTCCGGGCTCCACACTTGAGGGTTCTGATTCAGCTGACTTAAGGTAGGGCTGGGGAACCTAGATTTTTAACAGGCTTTCCTGCAGCCATCTCCTTAGCAGGCTGTGGACTGGGTTTTGAGACATACTTAGTCACTGTTTCATTGTTTACATTATATGAGACTATGGGCCTAGGGGGTGTGTCATAATAAAAATAGCTACAAACAGCAGTATAAGAATGCTTTGCCTTTCTATAGCTTTTACACCTTATACAGCACTTTCTCTTGGCAAAGCACATGTGATAGGGCTGTTATTCCCATTTCACAGATGAGGAAATAACTTATGGAAGGAAAGAAGAGACAGATTTTGCTTTTCTGTACATGTAAATGTGCAGTTGGCAGTTTCTCTCGTCGCTTGATGGGGTCCATGTAGCATCCACGTCTCTTAGCATCCACGGAAGACCCTGTGAGGTTCTCAAAGGGAAATGGGAATAACTAGAATGGGGAGTCCGGCTGGGAGGCTTTGAAACTGGGGGAGCCTGAGTGTCCCCAAGAGTGCCAGTGCAGGCCACTCCAACCCCCTAACTGTACTCTACCGGGCAGGGGGTCCCAAACATGGCTCCATCTCGAGACAACACATATTCCTCTTTCCAGAGAGGCCCTAGAGATCGATGGGCAATGGGTCATTACTGTCCTCACTCCAGAGGGTGAGAGTTTCTTCTGCTGTCTTTGGTAGAGGGCTTTACCTTTTTCCCAGAGAAGGGGGCATGGGACAGTCAGGACAGATAGGTTTCTGTGCAGACTTCCTTTTGAAGGCATGTAGTGTCCTGGTGCCCACAGCACTTGGATAACCCCATGGTCCTCATGGTAGCACAGAGGCATTTTGGCACCTGAGCAATGGTGGCACTGGAGAACACCCTTGAAATCAAATCAAATCAGTACAATATTCAGATAGTCCTCTTCACCTCTACACCCAGCCTTCATACATCACATTATCTCCACTCTGCTTTCAAAGTGGAATCCCACTTTATCTAATTCTCTGACTCTGGGAGGTTTTCCAGGCATCTACAGTTTTAAGAAAGGTAATGTTATTTTAAACAATTATAGTCATGATTTGAATCTCTCATGACCTTTTCTGTCTCTCCCTTATTTCAATTGCTCTAAAAAATGAGATCAGCAAAGTACTCAATATGTATAGCACATGCCAATTTAAGGTCTGTAAATAGCCCAGAGCCTGTTACCTCTTTCACCCGTTTGACTGAGAGGATTAAGAATTTTCCCCCCTTTGGGAAGGTTCTGTTTTATCCACAGAGTGCACACCCACATACACACAAGCACAGTCAGACCTCCTTCCTGCCTCAGCCTTGTTCACCCACCCCTACATATGTGCAGGTATTCAAAGGTAGAGAATATTCTCCTATATACTGAGCTTGTTTTTGTCTCTTCCTTTATCGTTTGTCTAAGACTATGAAGAAATGGGCGTGTCCAGGTATAAGAGATATAGTTTTAGTTGGGTGAATGCTACTACTGATTTGTCCACAGCCTCATGGATAGCACTTCACAGTAAGAATAGTCCCAATGCTCCCATTGGTATTATAGCAACCAGAATAATAACTCTGGTGGTCTATGGTGAAAAGAGATCCCAAATATGTGATTTCAGAGAAATCAGGATATTTTTCCAAAGTGCAAGAGTCCTTGTACCGTTAATAGTCACGATTGTATCTCCATTTAAGCTGAGGTACACATTTCCCCTTTAGGGTGATGTGGAGATGAAATCCTTTCCATTTCCCCTCCTGTGTGGCTGTTGATTTACAAATGTGCTGAGTAGCTGCCCTGTCCTCTAGAGGGGTTTCCGAGTGGATGACAGTGAGTCACGTTTTTTCAAGGCCAAATGCAAAAATAGAAATGGCATTTTTCACATGGAATTCAGTGATCTGGTGTGCACTGTCAACACTGTGGAAGGAAGAGAATTTGAAGGCAAAAAGAGAAAGGAAATTTCCTAAGGTCATGAGGTATGGGAAAGTAGCAACTGCCCCAAATCTATCTCATATCCAATTGACTTAGAGGGATAAGTTAAACTATGTTTCATAAAACCTCATAAAATTTCACTCACAATCGTCATTGATGATTTAAAGTAGGAATAACAAAATGGCAGGTGTTACAAGAATATAAAATGAACTAATAGAAGACTCATGCCCTAGAATTATTTATAATCTGACTGGGGAGATGAGATTTATATACATTAGACAGAGAACATTGAAAATTTATGATACGGTTGAGCTGTGTAAGGAGGACAAAGTTAGGTGAATGGTGAGAAGCACAAAGAGAGAGAAGTTCTCACCCAGAACTAGATTAAGAAGCATCTTGAAGGACATGGAGAAAGATGGAGTAGAGAAGGTAATTCTGGGAGATTTGGTAGGTAGACGGAAAATGACTAAACTGTGATTTCCTCGAGCAAAAAAATGTGTCGTATACGTCTCTGAATCTTTAGTGCTCAGCAGTGTCCCTGACATGAAACAGTTACTCAAATGATTGTTGAATTTAATTGAGCCTTGGACAAAACTCTGAAGAGCGTAGTAATAAAAAGTATTTATCTGAAGAGCTCTTGGGAACCTGGCTTGAAAATCTTTAAGCCAGGAATAATTTCATCAACTTAGAAATGAGGTTGACCTGTTTTTAATTTTTTAACATCACCTCTGCCCTAATCTAACCAGGCTATTGCTCTCCACATACTTGGCCAAGGAAACCTGTTGGCAACAGGTGAACTTAGATTTCTCCATGAATGTGGAGTCTCCCCCAAATCTAAGGAGAGTATGAAGGAGCAGCAAAATTCATTAATTGATGCTATCAAAGCTACTGTTAATAGCTGTCATTATTAAACACTTATTATGTGCCAGACACTGTCCAGTTTCCAAACATACATTGTCTTATTTATCCCTCACAATAATCCCGTGTGGTAAGCACTTCCTCGCCCTTCATCCAGATAAGAAAATAGAGGCTCAGAGGGACAAGCAACGTGTTGAAGGTCACACAGCTGAAAAGTATTGAAGACTCAAACCTAGAGCTTGTCTGAATCCTGAATCAAGCTTGTAAGCATTGTTCTCTACTCTTAATTTTCGTGTCCTAAAAGAGGTGTTTTCATTTAGATCCTGGGCAGAGGTCCTTATTTGTTTTTATAGATGGAGCAGTTAGTGTTGCATTCCAGGTGAGGAAGTGTCCCAGTATAAATGAGAACTGAGCAATCGGCTGGGAGTGGAAGAAGGTACCGTTCTGGTACAGCTGCAGGAACACTTGTGGGGGAGCCTCAGGTGCGCTGGCTCAGCTACTGCAGGATGTGATCAGCACAGACCACGCTCCCATTAACTCTCCCACATGCACACCTTTCCTCTCTGGACCAGCATTCTTTGCAGCCATGGTAGAGGTGCCCACAGAGTTCCTGGCTGTTTAGGTCACTTTATATCAGTTATGTATTTAGGTATGCACCCAGAATCTAGGTCTGAAGGCACTAGTTCAGCTACAGAGCCTACAGAAAAGATTCATGATTTGTTAGACCATTTTGTTTTTAACACAATGTATGTTTATGGGGTACCTTGGTATATTTGCTGCAGAGCAATATTGGATGCAGGTCTAGCTATTAGACTGCTCTCTTTCAGCTAACAAGATGTTTAAAAAATAGTATTTATTGAGCTCTTACTAAATGCCAGTTCCTGTGCTATAAACTCTTTACATATATTACCTTATTTAATCCTGACTACAGTCCTATGGAAATAGGTATTATAACTCTATTTTATTTTATTTTATTTATTTATTTATTTTTGGCTGCATTGAGTCTTCGTTGCTGCACGCGGGCTTTCTGTAGTTGCAGCAAGAGGGGGCTACTCTTCGTTGCGGTGTGTGGGCTTCTCATTGCGGTGGCTTCTCTTGTTGCGGAGCACGGGCTCTAGGCGCGCGGGCTTCACTAGTTCTGGCACGCGGGCTCTAGAGTGCAGGCTCAGTAGTTGTGGCGCACGGGCTTAGTTGCTCTGCAGCACGTGGGATCCTCCCAGACCAGGGCTTGAACCCTTGTCCCCTGCATTGGCAGGTGGATTCTTAACCACAGTGCCACCAGGGAAGTCTCTATAACTCTATTTTAAACATGGGGAAATTGAGTCACAGAGCTGGGAAGTAATTTGTCTGGGATCACACAACTGACTACTGAGATGGTCTGACTCCACAACCAAAGCTCTTAGCCATTCCCCGTTTCTAATTGGTAACCAAGAGAGGCAGGAGGGAGGCTGGTGTGTATGTATTGTGTGGTGGGGCAGTGGGACATGCAGGACCATAACCCTGACACTGGAGTCTGGAAAGACTGTGGATGTCTGATGCTGGAAAAGTTGGGGGGAAACTTCTTTTTTTTTTTTTTTTCATCTTTATTGGAGTATAATTGCTTTACAATGGTGTGTTAGTTTCTGCTTTATAACAAAGTGAATCAGTTATACTTTTTTTTTTTTTTTTTAAGGGAGAAACTTCTTTTAAAGGCTATTTGTCAACAGAGGAGTGTGGCTATAGGTATAACCATACTCAAATGGCACTGGACTGATTTGGAAACATTTCAAGGCCAAAAGATTTTCAGACCCGTGTGTTTTTACGCCACTTTAGAAAATTTTACATTTTAGTCTCTAATTTGATGTATTAGCTTCCTAATCCCCAAAATGTCAATTGGCTATTAACCAGAGGCTGGAGTGTGAAAATTGCTTCTCGAGTTTGTACTTCAATTTTTTTTTAAACATGGAAGGATTAGCATTTGGTTCATTCATGATGAAAGCATGTTTAAAACTGTCATTGTTCTCAAAGAAAACTCTGAGACAGAAGCCAACTTGGACACTTGTCAAAACAAACACATCTTAGCGAATAGAGAAACGCTATACCCAGCGGTGTAATAATAATAATATAAGTAGCTACCATTTCCTGAGCACTACTATGCACCCAATTCGTAGTACCTGATCAGTGCTTTATGGATATTCTCATCTAATCCCATGAAATAAGTACTGTGGTAGAAAGGACGGCATTGAATGAATAAGTAACTGAACAGTGGCAGAGCCAGGATTCCCATCCAGGTCATTGAACTCTGAAGCCACCGGGCTTAATCAAAATGCTCCACAGCATGGAGCTCAGGGCGGCTGGAACCAGGGATCTTGTTGCTTCGTGCCAGGAACCAAGGAGCTTGAGGAGCAAGCTGGTTGAGCCTGCTACTGTCAGGGCTGCAATATGTTCTCTCAAAGAGCAGAGTTATGCAGAATAAGTGAGTAGCACGAGACACTTAGGTTAGGGAAAGAAAATAGAAACCCAGCAGGTAAAAAAATATGTTCCAAGAAACAGAAACAAACAGCCCATTCTGTTTAGAAAAACAGCAACAACAAAAACACCCTGTACCCAGATCAGATGACCTTCTCAGAGAGGCCAACACCATATATATCACTTTTTCTGAATGAAATCGGCTTACTGAAGTGGCATGGAGGTATGGGGCAGGTGAGGCTTTCAAGTTGCCCAGCAAGGTTTTCTGCTTTCCTCTGAGGGTTAATCCAGCAGCGCAGCTGCCTGCAAAGAAACGCTTCAGGAATGTCTGTTGTTGCTCTTGTTGTTTGGTGGTTATTTTTGGGGGTGGTGGTGAGGGATTATCAAAAAAGCAGGCATGAGCAAATAATCCCAAGAATATATTCTGAACCACCCCAAACAACAGAAAGTTAGGAGTCCATCCCTTCTAATTTTTAACTCCCAGCTGAGCGTACAGAGCAAGAAGGATCATGCCTTGTTCCCCTCCCAGAACTTGCCTGCAAAAGAGCCCTCCCCCCCCTCACCCCCCCCCCTCACCAGCTCTTCTCCCTGGACATCTGGAATGGCAAAGTGCAGACAGCTCCCTGGCTCAGGGGTAGGGACTGCTGGTCATAGGATCCGGTCGGCCCATATTTTAACATTTCGCAAACACTCATTCAGCGTTATGTGCTAGGCCCTGTGCTAAGCACCAGTAAATTTTACTTCTAAGAAGCCAAATTATCTCTCAAGTCTATTTTAAGCTGTTTCATTTATAGAATGAATGAAGTCTGAGCTGAAAAGCTTTATCGATTGCATCTCATCCCTCATCCTTCCACACGGTCATGAGTCTTCCCATTGGTTTGCTCCCTGCTGTAAATATCTTCAGCATTACCAGTGATGTCACTCCTGGGGAGAGGATTTCACATTATGCCTTAAGATGTTCTGGGCAACCTCACACTGAGCAGCATATTGTGAAGGCCGATTACCCAGAGGGTGTTCCGTTGCTGCAGAATTGTTAGTGTACTTTTCTCAGTATATATAGATTTTCAAGGTGTCTGCTTGTACATCTGTGAGATGCGTACATTCTTTAGCTGCCTCTTTAGAGTACAATTCTGCATAGGGTGTTGACTCAGCAGCTGATACAGCCAGGTCAGGTTGCCTTAGGGATAAGGAGGCGTTTGTTAAGTGGGCCCTGATGCTGGAAGTAGGAAGCATAGAATGAATTTTTCCATGATTTGTATTAGCATGTTGTGGAAAGGGAGGAACCACTGATGATATCACAGAACAGGAAGAGCTTTGGAGATAGTCCTGGATTTTTAAACTACTTCCCTACTTACAAGCTTGGTAACCTGGAACCAGTTAATTATCAGTAAAATAGAAATTTCTTGTGGAGTATTAAAATAAGGCTGGTAGGGCTTCCCTGCTGGCGCAGTGGTTGAGAGTCCGCCTGCCGATGCAGGGGACACGGGTTTGTGCCCCGGTCCGGGAAGATCCCACATGCCGTGGTGCAGCTGGGCCCGTGAGCCATGGCCGCTGAGCCTGCATGTCCAGAGCCTGTGCTCCGCAGTGGGAGAGGACACAACAGTGAGAGGCCCACGTACCGCAAAATAAATAAATAAAATAAAATAAGGCTGGTATCCTATGGTATATGTTCAGTAAATATTAGTTTCGTTCTCTCCTTTAAGCTCATCGTCCACCACCCCCTCTTCCCCCAATCCCCACTCTCACCCCACCTCCACACTCATTAATTCTGGTTTAGAAATGTAGATTAGATTAGGTTGATTGGGTGATGGGAAGAACTGGCCAATTCAGCCCAAGTCTGACCCGTTTATCAAGCAGCCAATGCTTTTCCTTTTCTCTCTGTTGACTTGAGTCTACTTACTCAATCAGCTTCTTGTGCTTCCCCTGTTCCAGGAAGCTTTTTTTGAATAGCCTCCATCGGTGACCTTTTCCATCCCTAACATCTTGTCATGAGTCACAATTGCGCTCATGCAACTTCTGCTGTCCCTGGTGGTGTCAATTCTGTGTCCACATGCATCATGTTCACTTCTCTGCATGATTCCCTGAGGGCAGGGACTGAGTCTTTCTCATTTTCACATCCCCATGTATTCAGCCTGGCACAGGGTAAGTGCTTAGAAAGTATTTGTTGAAAAATAGCAGTCAGTCTAAGCCAGATCATACATTAGAGACCTGTCTGCCAGCAATGTGAATATGCTTTATTTTTTTGGCTGCATTTTGGCTGCATTAATTCCCTGACCAGGGACCGAACGTGCACCCTCTACAGTGGAAGCGTGGACTCTTAAACAATGGACAGCCAGGGAAGTCCCTGAATATGCTTAACAATACCGTACACTTAAAAATGGTTAAGGTGGTAAATTTAATGTTGTGTGTTGAAAACAAAATTTTTTAGCTTAAAAATGAGTTATTCCCATGAACAATAAATTTTTGCACTTAGCAAAAAGCAAACAAAACACCAAGCACCCAAATCTCATTTAAGTTCAGATTTGAAAAGGACTTTAGGAATTAACCAGATGATGACAGGCTGATCTCAACCTTGGCACTATTACCTTTTGGGCCAGATACTTTGTTGTTTAGGGGGGGCTGTCCCATGCAGCATCCCTGGCCTCTACCCACTAGATGCCAGTAGCACCGCCTCCCCAGTTGTGACAGCCAAAAATGTCTCCAGACACTACCAGTTGTCCCCTGAGGGTAGGGAGATGGTGCAGAATTGCCACTGGATGAGAACCACTGATGCAGACAAAGCCTCTCACTGCTGGTGCCTGGTTTCCCAACCAGACAGGGAGATGCTGGAAGCCCGATGTGAATCCTTAATGGTCATTTTTGAGGGCTCAGCACTCTTAGCCCCTCAGGCCAGGATGCCTGTCTTTTAATGGCTAGTGGATGGTGGTTGGCTCCATCTATGTTAAATGGCTAGTGGATGGTGGTTGGCTCCATCTATGTTAAAAGTCCATGTGTGAATAAGTGCTTCCCAATTACCTTTCGAAGCAAGCATGTACAGAGTGGGTGCTCAATAAATACTTCTTGAGATGTAATTACCTGTTGGCCACCTGCCTGTGGCATCTAAAAATTGTACCCAGACAATGCTTCATGGTCCTGGCTCTGTAGTGCTATTTCAGAACCAAACTTCCAAAGCAAGACCATTATTGGTGTCTTCTAGAGATTATTTCTATCCCTACGGCTCTAAATCCTAGTAGCTTCTTATATTTGCTGGCATTAAACAGATTATAAAATGTTTCCACGCATGTGTGATCACATTTCATCCCCACAACAACTCTGTGAGGTAGGCAAAGCGGGAGCAAGTATTTCCATTTAACAGATGCAGTAGGGACTCTCAGAAAAATTCAGGTCACACGGCTTATGAGTGGCAAAGCAAGAACTCAATGGCTCCTCCAACTCTAAGTCTAGCACCCATTTCACTCTTTAGCATGGAATCCGAACCAGCAGAGTCCTAGAGCGCCTTCCACATCTCTGTTGGGCAGGAGATGGCAACATCACAGGGTGTGTGTTGGAGTCGTGACCAGCCGTCACCCTGAGGTAGCTGTTTGTACAGTCCTGATGGGAAATGGACACAGGGTGAGAGGCATGGTGAGATTCCAGGCCTGCCATGAGGATCAAAGCCTGACCTCGATATGCTGACCCTACTTCCATGCTGTTCCCCTAGTCCTGAAAATCCTGAGACCCTCCCAGCCACTTTGTGGGAGAAGCACAAAGAAGGTTCACCTTGGCTTTCTCTGGACATCATAGAAAAGGACAGAACCTCCAAGGGCCAGGAGAAGCTCTGGCTAGATTCCAAGAGGAGCATGAGTCAGTAGGAAAGGCCAAAGCCTTTTGGATTTGAGAGTCTCTTGGGCATTAGAAGTCTGTAATTCCATGCCCTAGGAAATTCTTTGATGGCTACAGCATTCTAGCATGGACAGGCCTGGAAGTGAGTAAGGCCTTAATATGAATCACATGGGTATTTGCCCACAGGTGAAGTCAGCAGTTATTCATGGCAAATGTGGATTTTCTCAATTCCAGCAGTTTTTCTAGTGACAACTTGCCCACTGATACAACTTGGCCCCCTTTTTTTTCTTTTTTTTTTTTTGTTGGGGGTAGGAGTTTATTAATTAATTAATTTATTTTTGCTGTGTTGGGTCTTCGTTTCTGTGCGAGGGCTTTCTCTAGTTGTGGCAAGCGGGGGCCACTCTTCATCGCGGTGCGCAGGCCTCTCACTATCGCGGCCTCTCTTGTTGCGGAGCACAGACTCCAGACGCGCAGGCCCAGTAGTTGTGGCTCACGGGCCTTGTTGCTCCGCGGCATGTGGGAATCTTCCCAGACCAGGGCTCGAACCCGTGTCCCCTGCATTAGCAGGCAGATTCTCAACCACTGTGCCACCAGGGAAGCCCCTAGGCCCCTTTTTTTTTTTTTTTTTTTTGCGGTACTCGGGCCTCTCACTGCCGTGGCCTCTCCCGTTGTGGAGCACAGGCTCTGGACGCACAGGCTCAGTGGCCATGGCTCACGGGCCCAGCCGCTCCGCGGCATGTGGGATCTTCCCAGACCGGGGCACGAACCCGTTTCCCCTGCATCGGCAGGCGGACTCTCAACCATTGCGCCACCAGGGAAGCCCGCCTTGGCCCCTTTTTAATGGAGTGGTTCACTTGGCTTTTCTTTGCCAGAACAAGCCAAGCTGGACCTCATCGTCCAGGCATTCTAGGACTGATTTTTCACTAAAGAAGATCTATGGGATGAGATGGTTATTTTCCCAATTGGAGTGGATGAAAGAGAGGATTGAAACCCTGACCTCCAGTACCTTGGCTCTACCAGGCAGTTGGGCATCTCATTCTTGAATGGCTTTGTAGATGATGAGCCTAAGAGGAAAACAATGGAGAAAAAAAAATCCCTGCCATAATCAAC
Organism: Pseudorca crassidens; assembly: GCF_039906515.1. Taxonomy (NCBI): domain Eukaryota; kingdom Metazoa; phylum Chordata; class Mammalia; order Artiodactyla; family Delphinidae; genus Pseudorca; species Pseudorca crassidens. Next base: position 74,805,301 of record NC_090296.1, read on the forward strand.
TTTCTTCCAACCTCTCATCAAGAAAGGTTCATAGCCAAGGTAGAAAAGCCCTTTCCCAGTTCTCCTTTTTCTTTTTTTCTTTTTTATAAATTTATTTAATTAATTAATTTATTTCTGGCTCTGTTGGGTCTTCGTTGCTGCACGTGGGCTTTCTCTAGTTGTGGCGAGCGGGGGCTACTCTTTTTTGCGGTGCGTGTGCTTCTCATTGCGGTGGCTTCTCTTGTTGCAGAGCATGGGCTCTACGTGAGCGGGCTTCAGTAGTTGGGGTGCGCAGGCTCCGCAGCACGTGGGAGCTTCCCAGACCAGGGCTCAAACCTGTGTCCTCTGCATTGGCAGGTGGATTCTTAACCACTGCACCACCAGGGAAGCCCCCAGTTTTCCTCTTTCAAAGCCACTCCAGATAACCCTCATTTGGACAGTGTAAAGTTTAAAAGCCCTGCAGTTAAGGTGTGTGTTGTGTAATTTCTAGAGGAGAGGCAGCTTGGAGTAGGAGGAACCCTTGGACCAGGAGTCCAAGGTCATGCCTCTCGTCCAGGCCTTGCTACCTATGCAGTATGTGACTTTGATCAAGGCTCTTCGCCTCTCTGAACCTCAGTCTTTGCAAAGGTAAATAGGGATGATAGTGCCTGACCTGTGCACCCAAGAAAGTAGCTGTGAGAATCACGTAAGGTAATGGACATGAACATTTTGTAAATCATCATTGAACGTGGTATTGCAATAGAAGGAAATAATCAGATCTGTGTTCCAGTTCTTTAATAAGCATCTTCTGTGAACCATTCTCATTGACTATAGGGTGGAGCATGTAAAATTGACAATTTTCAGGGAAAAGCTTAAGGCTGTGACAGAAGATTTAGGTTCTAATCCAGTTACTACTAACTTACCCTGTGATTTAGGCAAATAACTAACCTCTCTGGGTCTCAGTTTCTTCATCTGTAAAATAGGAATAATAATATCTCCCTCATTTTCTCCATTTGGAAAAATGAGAATAATAGTTGCCCCACTTTCTTTCCCCATAAATTAAAGATGGTAATAGTAGCCAGTCTACTCAGCAGTGAAATGAGTAGGTTGCTTTACTCATTTGCCTACAGTAGACACTTGACATATTTCAAAGCTTTTGGAGGCTCCAGATAAATAGGTATATTAAATTGCTCTGCAGAGATCAGTTCTAGATTGACATCAGACATCATTTATTCGGTAAATATTTATAGAGTGTTTACTATGTGACATTTCACAGGTAAGCAATACAGTTTCTGCTTTCACAGAGCTTGCAGTCTTAGTGGGGTAGATATATATTAATCAAATAATTACACTAAAGATTGTATATAATAGGCACCACTTTTTAAAAATTTATTTTTATTTATTTTTTTATTAATTTAATTTTATTTATTTTTTATACAGCAGGTTCTTATTAGTTATCTATTTTATACATATTAGTGTATATATGTCAACCCCAATCTCCCAATTCACCCCACCACTCCACCCACCGCCCCCCCCCCATTTTCCCCACTTGGTGTCCATACGTTTGTTCTCTACATCTGTGTCTCTATTTCTGCCCTGCAAACCGGTTCATCTGTACCATTTTTCTAGGTTCCACATATATGCGTTAATATATGATATTTGTTTTTCTCTTTCTGACTTACTTCACTCTGTATGACAGTCTCTAGATCCATCCACGTCTCTACAAATGACCCAATTTTTTTTTTTTTTTTTAGATGTTGGAGGTAGGAGTTTATCAATTAATTTATTTATTTTTGCCGTGTTGGGTCTTCGTTTCTGTGCAAGGGCTTTCTCTAGTTGTGGCAAGCGGGGGCCACTCTTCATCACGGTGCGCGGGCCTCTCACTATCACGGCCCCTCTTGTTGCGGAGCACAGGCTCCAGACACGCAGGCTCAGTAGTTGTGGCTCACGGGCCTAGTTGCTCCGCGGCATGTGGGATCTTCCCGGACCAGGGCTCGAACCCGTGTCCCCTGCATTAGCAGGCAGATTCTCAACCACTGCACCACCAGGGAAGCCCCCAAATGACCCAATTTTGTTCCTTTCTATGGCTAATATTCCACTGTATATATATATATATATATATATATATATATATATATATATATATATATACCACATCTTCTTTATCCACTTGTCTGTCGATGGGCATTTAGGTTGCTTCCATGACCTGGCTATGGTAAATAGTGCTGCAATGAACATTGGGGTGCATGTGTCTTTTTTTTTTTTTTTTTTTGCATTTGCCTGCAATTTGGTCAAATAATATATATATTTTTAACATCTTTATTGGAGTATAATTGCTTTACAATGGTGTGTTAGTTTCTGCTTTATAAGAAAGTGAATCAGTTATACATATACATATGTTCCCATATCTCTTCCCTCTTGCGTCTCCCTCCCTCCCACCCTCCCTATCCCACCCCTCTAGGTGGTCACAAACCACCGAGCTGATCTCCCTGTGCTATGCGGCTGCTTCCCACTAGCTATCTATTTTATGTTTGGTAGTGCATATATGTTGATGCCTGTCTTGCGCTTTGTCACAGCTTACCCTTCCCCCTCCCCATATCCTCAAATCCATTCTCTAAAAGGTCTGTGTCTTTATTCCCGTCTTACCCCTAGGTTCTTCATGACACACGTGTCTTTTTGAATTATGGTTTTCTCTGGGTATATGCCCAGTAGTGGGATTGCTGGGTCATATGTTAATTCTAATTTTAGTTTTTTAATGAACCTCCATACTGTTCTCCATAGTGGCTGTATCAATTTACATTCCCACCAACAGTGCAAGAGGGTTCCCTTTTCTCCACACCCTCATCAGCATTTGTTGTTTGTAGATTTTCTGATGATGCCCATTCTAACTGGTGTGAGGTGATACCTCTTTGTAGTTTTGATTTGCATTTCTCTAATAATTAGTGATGTTGAGCAGCTTTTCATGTGCTTCTTGGCCATCTGTACGTCTTCTTTGGAGAAATGTCTGTTTAGGTCTTCTGCCCATTTTTGGATTGGGGTGTTTGTTTTTTTGATATTGAGCTGCATGAGCTGTTTATATATTTTGGAGATTAATCCTTTGTCCATTGATTCGTTTGCAAATATTTTCTCCCATTCTGAGGGTTGTCCTTTTGTCTTGTTTGTAGTTTCCTTTGCTTTGCAAAAGCTTTTAAGTTTCATTAGGTCCCATTTGTTTATTTTTGTTTTTATTTCCATTACTCTAGAAGGTGAATCAAAAAAAATCTTGCTGTGATTTATGTCAAAGAGTGTTCTTCCTATGTTTTCCTCTAAGGGTTTTGTAGTGTCTAGTCTTACATTTAGGTCTCTAATCCATTTTGAGTTTATTTTTGTGTATGGTGTTAGGGAGTGTTCTAATTTCATTCTTTTACATGTACCTGTCCAGTTTTCCCAGCACCACTTATTGAAGAGACTGTCTTTTCTCCATTATATATCCTTGCCTCCTTTCTCATAGATTAGTTGACTGTAGGTGCGTGGGTTTATCTCTGGGCTTTCTATCCTGTTCCATTGATCTATATTTCTGTTTTTGTGCCAGTACCATATTGTCTTGATTACTGTAGCTTGGTAGTATAGTCCGAAGTCAGGGAGTCTGGTTCCTCCAGCTCTGTTTTTTTTCTCTCAAGACTGCTTTGGCTATTCGGGGTCTTTTGTGTCTCCATACAAATTTTAAGATTTTTTGTTCTAGTTCTGTAAAAAATGCCAGTGGTAATTTGATAGGGATTGCATTGAATCTGTAGATTGCTTTGGGTAGTATAGTCATTTTCACAATATTGATTCTTCCAATCCAAGAACATGGTATATCTCTCCATCTGTTTGTGTCATCTTTGATTTCTTTCATCGGTGTCTTATAGTTTTCTGAGTACAGGTCTTTTACCTCCTTAGGTAGGTTTATTCCTAGGTATTTTATTCTTTTTGTTGCAATGGTGAATGGGATTGTTTCATTAATTTCTCTTTCTGATCTTTTGTTGTTAGTGTGTAGGAATGCAAGAGATTTCTGTGCATTAATTTTGTATCCTGCAACTTTACCAAATTCATTGATTAGCTCTGATAGTTTTCTGGTGGCATCTTTAGGATTCTCTATGTGTAGTGTCATGTCATCTGCAAACAGTGACAGTTTTACTTCTTCTTTTCCAATTTGTATTCCTTTTTTTCTTCTCTGATTGCCATGGCTAGGACTTCCAAAACTGTGTTGAATAATACTGGTGAGAGTGGACATCCTTGTCGTGTTCCTGATGTTAGAGGAAATGCTTTCAGTTTTTCACCATTGAGAACAATGTTTGCTGTGGGTTTGTCGTATGTGGCCTTTATTATGTTGAGGTAGGTTCCCTCTATGCCCACTTTCTGGAGAGTTTTTGTCATAAATTCGTGTTGAATTTTGTCAAACACTTTTTCTGCATCTATTGAGATGATCATATGGTTTTTATTCTTCAATTTATTAATATGGTGTATCACATTGATTGATTTGCGTATATTGAAGAATCCTTGCATCCCTGGGATAAATCCCACTTGATCATGGTGTATGATCCTTTAATTTGTTGTTGGATTCTGTTTGCTAGTATTTTTTTGAGGATTTTTGCATCTGTGTTCATCAGTGATATGGGTCTGTAATTTTCTTTTTTTGTACTATCTTTGTCTGATTTTTGTATGAGGGTGATGGTGGCCTCATAGAATGAGTTTGGGAGTGTTCCTTCCTCTGCAATTTTTTTTTTTTTTTAATTTGGCTGCATTGGGTCTTCATTGCTGCGTGCACGCTTTCTCTAGTTGCGGTGAGCAGGGGCTATTCTTCGTTGTGGTGAGTGGGCTTCTCGTTGCGGTGGCTTCTCTTGTTGCAGTGCATTGGCTCTAGGCACACGGGCTTCAGTACTTGTGGCTCGCGGGCTCTAGAGCACAGGCTCAGCAGTTGTGGCACACGGGCTTCGTTGCTCCATGGCATGTGGGATCTTCCCGGACCAAGGCTCGAACCCATGTCCCCTGCATTGGCAGGCAGATTTTTAACCACTGTGCCACCAGGGAAGTCTCCTCTGCAATTTTTTGGAAGAGTTTGAGAAGGATGGGTGTTAGCTCTTCTCTAAATGTTTGAGAGAATTCCCCTGTGAAGCCATCTGTTCCTGGACTTTTGTTTGTTGGAAGATTTTTAATCACAGTTTCAATTTCATTACTTGTGATTAGTCTGTTCATATTTTCTATTTCTTCCTGGTTCAGTCTTGGAAGGTTATACTTTTCTAAGAATTTGTCCATTTCTTCCAGGTTGTCCATTTTATTGGCATAGCATTGCTTGTAGTAGTCTCTTAGGATGCTTTGTATTCCTGAAATGTCTGTTGTAACTTCTCCTTTTTCATTTCTAATTTTATTGATTTGTGTCCTCTCCCCCTTTCTTCTTGATGAGTCTGGCTAAAGGTTTATCAATTTTATTTATCTTCTCAAAGAACCAGCTTTTAGTTTTATTGATCTTTGCTATTGTTTTCTTTGTTTCATTTATTTCTTCTCTGATCTGTATGATTTCTTTTCTTCTACTAACTTTGGGCTTTGTTTGTTCTTCTATCTCTACTTCTTTTAGGTGTAAGTTTAGATTGTTTATCTGAGATTTTACTTGTTTCTTGAGGTAGGCTTGTATTGCTATAAACTTCCCTCTTAGAACTGCTTTTGCTGCATCCCATAGGTTTTGGATCATCGTATTTTCATTGTCATTTGCCTCTAGGTATTTTTTGATTTCCTCTTTGATTTCTTCAGTGATCTCTTGGTTATTTAGTAATGTATTATTTAGCCTCCATGTGTTTGTGTTTTTTACGTTTTTTCCCTGTAATTGATTTCTAATCTCATAACGTTGTGGTCAGGAAAGATGCTCGATATGATTTCAGTTTTCTTAAATTTACCGAGGCTTGATTTGTGACCCAAGATGTGATCTATCCTGGAGAATGTTCCGTGTGCACTTGAGAAGAAAGTATAATCTGCTGTTTTTGGATGGAATGTCCTATAAATATCAATTAAATCTATCTGGTCTATTGTGTCATTTAAAGCTTGTGTTTCCTTATTAATTTTCTGTCTGGATTATCTGTTCATTGGTGTAAGTGAGGTGTTAAAGTCCCCCACTATTATTGTGTTACTCTCGATTTCCTCTTTTATAGCTGTTAGCATTTGCCTTATGTATTGAGGTGCTCCTATGTTGGGTACGTATATATTTATAATTGTTATATCTTCTTCTTGGATTGATCCTTTGATCGTTATGTAGTGTCCTTCCTTGTCTCTTGTAACATTCTGTATTTTAAAGTCTATTTTATCTGATATGAGTATTGCTACTCCAGCTTTCTTTTGACTTCCATTTGCATGGAATATCTTTTTCCATCCCCTCACTTTCAGTCTGTATGTGTCCCTAGGTCTGAAGTGGGTCTCTTGTAGACAGCATATATATGGGTCTTGTTTCTGTATCCATTCAGCAAGCCTGTGCCTTTTGGTTGGAGCATTTAATCCATTCACGTTTTAGGTAATTATCGATATATATGTTCCTATTACCATTTTCTTAATTGTTATGGGTTTGTTTCTGTAGGTCTTTTTCTTCTCTTGTGTTTCCCACTTAGAGAAGTTCCTTTAGCATTTGTTATAGAGCTGGTCTGGCAGTGCTGAATTCTCTGGCTTTTGCTTGTCTGTAAAGCTTTTGATTTCTCCATCGAATCTGAAAGAGATCCTTGCCGGGTAGAGTAATCTTGGTTGTAGGTTCTTCCCTTTCATCACTTTAAATATATTGTGCCACTCCCTTCTTTCTTATAGAGTTTCTGCTGAGAAATCAGCTGTTAACCTTATGGGAGTTCCCTTGTATGTTATTTGTCATTTTTCCCTTGTTGCTTTCAGTAATTTTTCTTTGTCTTTAATCTTTGTCAGTTTGATTACTATGTGTCTCGGCGTGTTTCTCCTTGGGTTTATCCTGCCTGGGATTCTCTGCACTTCCTGGACTTGGGTGGCTATTTCCCTTCCCATGTTAGGGAAGTTTACGACTATAATCTCTTCAAATATTTCCTTGGGTCCTTTCTCTCTCTCTTCTCCTTCTGGGACCCCTATAATGCGAATGTTGTTGTGTTTAATATTGTTCCAGAGGTCTCTTAGGCTGTCTTCATTTCTTTTCATTCTTTTTTCTTTATTCTGTTCCACGGCAGTGAATTCCACCATTCTGTCATCCAGGTCACTTACCCGTTCTTCTGCCTCAGTTATTCTGCTATTGATTCCTTCTAGTGTATTTTTCATTTCAGTTATTGTATTGTTCATGTCTGTTTGTTTGTTATTTAATTCTTCTAGGTGTTTGTTCTTTAATTTTTCCAGGTCTTTGTTAAGCATATCTTGCGTCTTCTCGATCTTTGCCTCTGTTCTTTTTCCGAGGTCCTGGGTCATCTTCACTATCATTATTCTGAATTCTTTTTCTGGAAGGTTGCCTATCTCCACTTCATTTAGTTGTTTTTCTGGGGTTTTATCTTGTTCCTTCATCTGGTACAAAGTCCTCTGCCTTTTCATTTTGTCTGTCTTTCTGTGAATGTGGTTTTCCTTCCACAGGCTGCAGAACTGTAGTCTAATTTATTTATTTGTTTGTTTGTTTGTTTATTTATTTTTGGCTGTGTTGGCTCTTTGTTGCTGCACACGGACTTTCTCTAGTTGAGGTGAGCAGGGGCTACTCTTTGTTGTGGTGCGCGGGCTTCTCACTGCAGTAGCTTCTCTTATTGCGGAGCATGGGCTCTAGGTGCATGGGCTTCAGTAGTTGTGGCATGGGGGCTCAGTAGTTGTGGTACACGAGCTTAGGTGCTCCGCAGCATGTGGGATTTTCCCAGACGAGGGCTCGATCCCGTGTCCCCTGCATTGGCAGGAGGGTTCTTAACCACTGCGCCACCAGGGAAGACCCAGCATCACTTTTAAGTAAATGTAATGTGAATATTCTTTGGGCTCCAGTACACAGCTGTGCTCTGAGTGACATTCCTCCCCCTGTAGAAATTCTAGAGGCTGCTAAGGGGGAGGAGACATCTGATTCTGGTTTTCTAGGTAGCGGCTTCCTAGAATCAGGGCAAGGCATTCCTCTCCTTCCCATCCCGTAGTGCTCAGTTTTGGTTAGCATAATTCAATTTTTTTTCCCACTTTTATCTTTATCATTTTAATTGGTCAAAATGAAGATTGTTGATGGGGAGAGCTCAAGTTTTATAAAACGAGAACTCTTGTCCCAGTGCCAGCCCTCACCATCTACTATGGCAGCTCCATGGAAGGACACGTTATCCAACAATCAGTGGAGACAGGAAGTAGTCAGACCCTCGAAAAGGGCTGTTGGTGTTGCACCTCCCACCCTCCACCTAGGGTGATGGGGAGGGGCACATACTGTGGAAATGTCAGAACGAAAGCAGGAGAACCGAAGTGCTCACTCGTCTCCACTGCGGTGTTTTCTAAGAACCTTAGTGGAACTTTGACACTCCTCATTCCTGAGAAGATGGAATCTTTTCAGTTCATCCACCGCCCTTTTCCCTGTGGCAGCAGCCATTCCTCGTTCTGAGAACTGCCTAGCTATCTCCCCACCACCCTTTCGGCACCTTAAAGACCAAAGCCAAAACCTTGTTTTTCTCCCATATTGGTTGTTTTTCTAACCCCTCGAACTAGTTTTATAAGCTTCTATTGCCCTCTTCTCATCTGGCTTTAAAATGCCCTACAGATGACTCTTCTGATAAATTCCTGCCAGGCAAGGAGTTTACTATTACCTTTCAGCACTATCAGCAATCCCATCTCACGTTTAGTGTGGCAGATGAAGGGTCCGTTGACAGGGTGACTGTGTCCTGAGTCCTGGGATGCTACCAGGAGGCCCTTGTAGTCTCCACTGACCCAACATCCATGCACAGCACACATGGGGACAGGTTGAGGACAGAGGAGGGCTGAAAGGTGTCCTCTTATTCCAAGCCTAGGACTTTAAATAAAAATACCAAAAAAAGGAAAAGCCTTTAAGAACTGGTGGCACCTGGGATCTCATTTTTCTGTCTCTCTTTGCCTGATGTTTAGATCACAAACTTGAACGTGAGGGTTTGTTTCTTTTAGCTTCACTTCTATATGCAGCCCTGTTCTATTGGGATAGAGTTAGCACTAGGGGAAAGAAGGCCTGTTGGAGACATAAATGTGCCTCCTTCCCATCGGAATCTAGCTGTAGCCCCAGGCCCTCCGATTTTGTACTTCAGTCTCACCGCTTGGCTGTTCTTTTGATCCTCCTGGGCCCTTCCCTCTCTCATTACTCATCTCACGCAGCAATTTTTTAGTTTGAAAAGGGGCAGCATATTCTACGTCCCGAAAGAATGAAATATTACTGCTTTTAGGATGTGAATATTCTCTTCTCTTCCCCTTTGACTGAATTTTGGTTTAGAAGTGAAAGTTTCAGGACTGGATTGAGGTTGAGTTGTAGTTGAGATCCGAAAGTCAGTTTTTGAAATTCGAGCATAAAATCGTATACTCTGCATCTTACTCAGCCCAGAACTTGTTCCAAACCACTGGAGAGAGGGCATTCTTTTTTTTTGGCCATGCCGTGCAGCATGCAGGATCTTAGTTCCCTGACCAGGGATCGAACCCGAGCCCCCTGCAGTGGAAGCTCAGAGTCCTAACCACTGGACTGCCAGGGAGGTCCCCAAACCACTAAAGAGAGATGGTGGGAGTTTGAAGTGTTCTCAGAACACTGTCAAATCCAACTGGCCTCAGCTGGCCCCCAGCTCTGTATTTCGACCTGGATCTATTTAGTCTCTGCTTCTTCCCCCAGGCCCTCATTAGTTTGGCAGGGTGGGGCACGAAGAGGGAGCTTTCAAAACACCTATCCCTGGACGCATAAGAAGTGAACAAAGGAAAGCTTAGGAAGGAACAAGTCAGGAGCTGCCTCCACACTTCTGCTCCTCCCCCGCCCGACACACACATCCTAGTAGCCAACATTCAGTCCCTGGGGCCAGCGTCACCTCTCAGGAGCAGACCATCCCCTTGCACACAGAACAGAAGTGGATTAGTGGAAAGAGCCCTTGGATTAAGCAACAGGAGACCGACTTCTAGATCCAGTTTTACCTACCAGTAGCTGTGGAATTTGGAGAAAGCCACTTAACCCCTCTGTGTCTTAGTCTCTGTGTTTGTAAAATAGAGAGAAATGCCTGTACTTCCTCCTCCTCCTGATTCCATGAGGTGGTTGTGAGGGGCACTTGGGACAATAGAGGGGAGAGACCTTTGGAAGAATATGGTGCTGAGGCTTTGCACATATTGCACCCTGACAAACCACTTCCAAACTACCAGGGCTGTTCTGATAGGGCTATTTCATGCTCCGCACCAAGGGTGGGGCCGTGTGTCTGGGGTAGAGGCCAGCCTCCAGGAGTGCTGTCCATACTCGTGGGTCTTAAAGACCCCAGACACAGGGTGTGACCACAATCTGTCCAAAGGCATTACCCTTCAGCTCATTTTTAAAGTTTTCTTACTGGCAGCCAGTCTCAGAACAGCCCATTTTTTTCCAGCCCTTCCATTTCCAGCCAGCCTTAAGTAAGGCCTTTGTCACCACCTTTGCTGGACTACGTTCAGCCCAGTCAGTTCAATCTGCACCACCACTTAATACTGTGTGGACTTTGGCGACACACTTGGTATCTCTGAGACTCAGCTTCCTCCTCTGTAAAATGGGAGAAGTGGTATCTGACTCTATAGGCTTGTCCTGAGGATTAAATGATGCATGTAAAGTACCCGACCAAGTTCCTGGTCTCTACGTGTCCAGTGTCTGCTCCTCTTTCCCCTACTTCTAAGGAGAATTATTGCTAGACACACCTGCCTGGAGGGGATTAGCGCATCCCCCAGGCACTGCATCAGATCAAAGGTGAGAGCACCCCTGCAGGTGCTGGTCCTGCCAACTGTACTGACTGTACCATCTCCCCTGGTACCCTTGGTGCCTCTTGCAGGGAACATCATTGGCTCCGGAATCTTCGTCTCACCCAAAGGTGTGCTGGAGAATGCCGGCTCCGTGGGCCTCGCCCTCATCGTGTGGATCATAACAGGCCTCATCACAGCTGTGGGAGCCCTGTGCTATGCTGAGCTCGGAGTCACCATCCCCAAATCTGGAGGTGACTACTCCTACGTCAAGGACATCTTCGGAGGACTGGCTGGGTAAGAGGATGTGCAGGGGACCGAGCGGTCCCAGAAGCCAAGGCCAGGGCTTTCCAGCATGCCGAAGAGCGCTAGAGCTTGGGATTCCTCTTTTGCCTCTAAGTCACGGTTGCCAGTTCAGCCTGTGTCCCCTTGATGCCCCTGAGAGTGGCAGAGGAACCAGGCTGTCGTTTTAATCTCTGTTTAGGGTTTTTTGTTTTCGATTTTTCTTTTTTTTGCTGCGCCATGAAGCTTGTGGGATCTTAGTTCCCAGACCAGGGATCGAACCTGGGCCCTTGGCAGTGAAAGCATGGAGTCCTAACCACTGGACTGCCAGGGAATTCCCTTAATCTCTGTTGACCTTAGTGGGCAAGATTCTATGAGTGAGAACAAGTAGAACTAAGTGACAACTCTGACTGGAGATGCGCGGGGAAAGCGCGTCACAAAAACAAAGCCCTTTTATCCTGACAGATGAGAGTGACCACTAAGGTACGGGGTACTTTTCACGTTACCAAGGATAACGGTATCCCTGATTCCAGACCCTGATCTTGAATATCCTCAGACCTTGCAGCCCTGTTACTGAAGAGCTCAAACCTCACCAAGGGGCCCAAGGGCGTGGAGGACAAACCCCCAGCCGATGCCTCCCCTTGGCATTTGCTTAAGTGGCCACGCCTTTAGCATGCCCTGACTGTGAAGATTCCGGGGTTGCAAATTTTCTTTTCCACCAGTGGATGCTGGGGGCTAGAGTGGTAGAGAAGAGATGATGAAATGATGAAAGGAGCAGGGAGAGAGAAAGAACACCAAGACGAGTCAGTACTAGTTGAAACAGCTCATCGTTAAACCAATTTACCGTCCTTGCAGAGGGCTAGGTGTCTCCTTTGAGCAGTGGCTGGGTTCCTTAGCATCCCTGAAAACAAAAAGGAACCGCACCCCTTTAGCCCACCTGCCTCTCCTAACACTGCCCGGTGACTTGCCCGGGCTTCCCTGATGGCTTCTGAATCCCTGCCCTGCCAGGCGATGGGAGCGGGGGTCTTTTTTGATGTCTTGGCTCAAGTGCTGTCCCATTCCCCCACCAGGTTCCTGAGGCTATGGATTGCTGTGCTGGTGATCTACCCCACCAACCAGGCTGTCATCGCCCTCACCTTCTCCAACTATGTGCTGCAGCCGCTCTTCCCCACCTGCTTCCCCCCAGAGTCTGGCCTTCGCCTCCTGGCTGCCATCTGCTTATGTAAGTGCCACCTGGGCCTTGCTCCCGGGATGGCGTCTTCTAGCCTTCCTCATCTCTGGTTCTCCTTCCTCTCCCTCTTTCTTTCCTCCCCACCTTTTTTTTCTTCCTTGTTACTTTTCAGTTTCCAATTTGCATGCTGTGGACAAATGGATTCCACATAATAATTATCCGGTGTTTAAAAAAAAAAAAAAGAAGAAACTTAAGTGTTTTTTTTTTAAGAAGATGTTGGGGGTAGGAGTTTATTAATTTACTTATTTATTTTTGCTGTGTTGGGTCTTCGTTTCTGTGCGAGGGCTTTCTCTAGTTGCGGCGAGCGGGGACCACTCTTCATCACGGTGCGCGGGCCTCTCACTGTTGCGGCCTCTCCTGTTGCGGAGCACAGGCTCCAGACGCGCAGGCTCAGTAATTGTGGCTCACGGGCCCAGTTGCTCCGCAGCATGTGGGGTCTTCCCGGACCAGGGCTCGAACCTGTGTCCCCTGCATTAGCAGGCAGATTCTCAACCACTGCGCCACCAGAGAAGCCCCAAAACTTAAGTATCGATAGCTGTTCACAGGCACAGTAATTTTCACTGGGAGGGTTCTTTACATCATATAAAGTAGTTTCACTTGTATCATCTGACCCGAGCCTCACAACAAATCCATAAGGCAAGCTGGGCCAGTCTTACAATTTTCCTAGAGCAGAAAAGGAAACGGAGCCAGGAAAGTGAATTAGCCAAGGTGATTCCTTCTCTTTCCAGCGCACACACCACGCTGGAGACTCCCTACCTCTCGTGGGAAGACTTTTCTGGCCTCTCAACCTGCCAGCTCACATCTTAAAACTCTCTGGGAGGGCTTCCCTGGTGGCGCAGTGGTTGAGAGTCCGCCTGCCGATGCAGGGGACGCAGGTTCGTGCCCCGGTCCGGGAAGATCCCACATGCCGCGGAGCGGCTGGACCCGTGAGCCATGGCCGCTGAGCCTGCGCATCCGGAGCCTGTGCTCTGCAATGGGAGAGGCCACAACAGTGAGAGGCCCGCATACCGCAAAAAAAAAAAAAAAAAAAAAAAAAAAAAACAAAAACAAAACCTCTCTGGGAGGAGAGTGTAAAGGTGTGAGTTGGGAGAACACAAATAGCAGCATGTCCATGGTCCCCGCCCTTGATGAGTTTTCTGTCTAACTAGGCAGAAAAGCCATATAGACAGATTTCATGGTTAGGATTCAATTGCAGTAAAAATTCCGAAAAGGGGAAGAGATCTCTGTGAGCTGGAATAGGTTAGAGAGGCTTTATGGAGAAGTTTGGCAACCTGTATTTCTAGGAAGTCTCAACACTTAATCTCTGATAATCAGGGATCTCAATGGATTGGGGTATGTTGTACCTTTTAGCCAAAAACTAATTTCTAAAGTAAATATTTGGACTTTTTCAGAGGCTCCACTTCTAGAGTCAGCTCAGTCCCTGCCTTCCCACACCTTCCAAACACACATCCACCTGGCTGAGGGCAGTGACCATCCTGGTCACACTCTGTCCCAGGTCTTGACACTTCCTTCTGTTCTGCTGGTGGGAAGGGGAGGGAGGGGTCACTCGCCCACCCAGGAGCCGGGGTGGGACCTGAGGGGTGTGTGCCCTCATTGGCAGTGGTGTGCAGCCCCGGGATAGACCCCATCATCTAGGCAAGTGGCACTGTGGAGCCAACATACTTGTACGGAGCATACTCCTTGTGCCGGTTGGGCCTGCTCGTGGATCTGGAGGCAGAGGGATGTGGGCTCCAGAACCGGGCTTCCCAAGCCTGCATCTCTGCACCACTTTCTAAGTGCAGCCAGTGCTTGGCCAGGTCACCGGCCCACCTCTCGTGAGATGAGGCTGAGATCTCGCGTGTGCTGTACGTGCCGTGGCAAGGATTGCCCAAGACAAGAGTATTCTTAGCACAGCATTGGGCACCTCGTGATCCTGTCGTGTAGTCACCGAGGGTAGTCACGAGGATAGTCACTTGGTCCTTGCTTGCTGGCTGGATCTGGAGCTGCAGGAGGTGAGAGGAGGGGGAAGGGGGCATGGGAATGCAGGAGGAGTGGCTGTTTCTGCCATCAGATAGGTTAATGGGGGTGGGAAGGGGGACCACAGAGTGCAGGCCACTGCTGTTTCAGCATCTCATGCCCACAGACACAGTTTCCTTTTTCCTGCTGATGCTGCTAAAGTATCTCAGACGACAGGCCACCCTCACCCTCCAACTATAAATCAAGAACCCTGAGGCCGTTCAGTCCTCCCCTAGGAGAGAAACCAGGCCACAGGGGAGAGTTCCCCGGGCAACTAGACCCCACGGCTTCCTTTGCGTTCCCCAAACCCGCCAAACCTAGGTAGGTGACTCCTTGCGCAAAGACCCTCTAGAGTTTTGGAAAAGATCGGATGAGAAGTGATGGTGGGAATGTCCGGATGCGGGTGGAGAGGCAGAAAGAACCTGCTGTAACTGGCTTGCCTTCTCATAGCCTGAAGGGAGTGAAGCGGGGAGGAGAGGGAGAGAGAAGGAACTGCAGATTTGGCTCCAGCTTATGCAACTGCAGCTGCCACTTTGAGTTATTCTGTTATTTAGGTCAAAGCTGATTATTCACTGCTGAGTCAGCAAAATATCCCTAGCCACCAGGCAGTAAAAAAAGAAAGTCTTTTATATTTTAATTAAATGAAAAGCCTTTCTCCCTTCTCCAGAGCAAGTATGTTAGTGGGAGGAGGGAGTTAGGAAGCAGGGGAATGAGAGGGATTAGAACTTGGTTTTGGTACCTTCCTTTTGTGATTTGCTTGGGTATTTCTCTTTTCTTTCTCTCTCTCTCTCTCTCTCTCTCTCTCTCTCTCTCCTCCCTCCCCTCCCCCTCCCTTCCTCCCTCCCTCCCTCCCTCCCTTCCTTCCTTCCTTCCTTCCTTCCTTTCTTATTTCATAAGTAAGTGACTATATTCTCTAAGTAAGAGTCAAGTAATATATAAAGAGAGTTGACCAGGAAAGCTTCCTCTTATCTTTACCCCTCTCCCCTGCCCGGGAGCCCTTGTAACAGTGGATAGGTATCCTAATAATTCTAAGTAAAATGCATCTCTCAGCACACACATCTGGGTATTTAGACATACATTTTGACAAGTTATTTCTGCAGCTTGCACTTTTATCCTTTAGCCACATCTTGTGGCTACTACCTGAGTTTCTAGTTACAAACAAAGTGGTCCCAGTGCCACAGAAGGAGTGCCAGGTGTTCTGGGGTCCCCCATTTGTATATCCTGCTCCCTAACTATGGGTTTTTCTTCTGTTTGTCCCCCCTGTCTTGGGGACTGGGCCACCTTTCACTCGGGCAGCTCCCAACCTCCTTCCTCTCTTTTGGGGCTGGGGTCACATCCAGCATCTGAATTAGAATCTTTTCTTCTCATTCAAGTCCCCCTCTTCCAGAATGCCTTGTACAAAAGAAGCTCCTTCTCCTTTCTTGCCCTGAGGAGAAAGGAGTACCCTGCATGCATTTCACAAGCAAAAAAAATTAAAAAAATGCTTCTTATCTTGTTTTCTATCTCTCTGCTATGATTCTGAAGAGGCTAGTTTTCCAGGGCTTCAGATTTCTCCTCCTTCCTTGAGTGATTTGGAAGGTTAAGGATTTCACTGTAGGTATTGCTTTTAACCCTGAGTTGCTTTGCAGTTCCTCTTCAGGAAGTTTCCAGATGTATGATGCATGATGATTTGGTAGATACCTGTGTGTGTTGTTTTGCAGATCTCTTACAAATTAATCCCTTGACATCAGAGTGTTCAGCAGTCCTTCCTAACTTCTAAATCCCTTACTCTCAGTTCATTTTCCTTTGAGGTTTCATATTCTCGAGGCCCAAACGTCTCATTCCCATGCACTAAGCATATCACCACAGGTACCTGGACAGTGTTGTCTTCTTGCCCTCCCCTGGTCCCCAAAGAGTGCTGTGCGTGTCTCATCAGCCTCGTAGGTATTGTTGAGAAGGAAGAAATTTTTCTCTACCCTTCTAGGTTCTTCTGGCTGGTCTAAGAATTAAATTGACATGAGACAGATTAACAAGAAAAAATCAAACAAAAGTTTAATAACAACTATACCTAGAAGAGACCCAGAAAAACTGAGTAACTCGCCAAAATAGTCAAAACCCTCACCTTAAACACCACCTTCAGCTAAAGACAAAAGAGAATGTTGGGACTTCGAAGGGAGGAAGGTAATTGACATGCAAATGAAAAGCAAATGTTTGGTAAAAACTGTTTGCTGAGCCATGTGGAGACAATGGGACAGAGAGTGGACTCTAATCTTTAATCTCCCCACCACCCAGCCCACATTTTGCCGATATCTCTGGTGATAGCACTACTCCAGGAACAGGTCCTCTATCTAAATTCTTTTTAGGCAGCTGGGGGGAGGGGCAAAATTTCTTCCTGAGTCTTTTGGGCCTCGATTGTTTTCAACTTGAACTAATCCGCATGCCAGAGACATTTTGGGGAGGCACATCTTGGTCCCCTCCAGTCTTGCCTTCGAAACTTCTTCTAGCATTGTCACAGTCAAAAAGTTGAGTTGATAGATTGCTTTATATCTCGTCGAACGAGTCTCTTCGTCCTGACAATAGGTCACTTCAGTTACTCATTTCAGGAGGTGGTGATGCAGGTGGGCACTCAAAGTTAGGCCCACAGGGTATAAGCAACCAGGTATTTAATAAGAGGCATTTCTGTGGAGACAAAGAAAAATAGAGGTTAATGGGTGAAGCAAATTATAAACCCAGTGTCTGAGTCCTGAGAGTTGCCAGCTGAGATTTCTAGATGTTAGGCTCAAAGCATCTTTTGTGGTTTGAAATCTCTTGTGATGTCATCTGGTGTTCAGGTAAACTTCCTGAGTGGCTTACAAAGCAATAGGCACAAAGATTGTCTAAACGTGGGTTATTGTGCTGATCTTGCTTAAGTTTATATCAGGTTGTTCAGTTACGGTTTGTAGGACTTCAAGAAAAGGACAGCTTTAGTTCTCAATAATTTCAAGTCAAAGGTGAGAGAAAAATTGAAAGTGTAAGCTTGGAGAGCTGTAGCCAAATATGTGAGGAAACTAGAAGAATTCAGGGTCCAGTCCAGTTTACAGGTAGAAAAACAAAACCTCAAAGATGATTAACAGAATTAGAATCTAATATCCATAAGCGTGTATTATAGTTTCTATTGAAACATAATTTTTTCTCTCTCTCTAAAATCACCTTTATCTTTACCAAAGATGGCCAAATTAAGACTCATTTGTTTGTAAAATAAATTTAATTGTATTAAACTTGGCCTGATTATTTACATAAGTCCAGGCCTTTTAAAATATGCTTTGCTGGAACTGTTCATAAGGAATTGCCAGATTGAACTTTTTTTTTTTTTTTTTTTTGCGGTACGCGGGCCTCTCACTGTTGTGGCCTCTCCTGTTGTGGAGCACAGGCTCCGGAGACGCAGGCTCAGCAGCCATGGCTCACGGGCCCAGCCGCTCCGCGGCATGTGGGATCCTCCCGGACCGGGGCATGAACCCATGTCCCCTGCATCGGCAGGCGGACTCTCAACCACTGCGGCACCAGGGAAGCCCCAGATTGAACTTTTAATTGCCTCTCGAGGCCAGGAAGCCACACCGAGGACATGACATTAGATTCACCTGTAATACCTATGAATTTGGGTGAATTTTTCTCTCCTTGAGGTTCCCAAAATTATCTTGAGGTTCTTGTGCCTGCAAGGAAGGAACTTTCCTTACTCATCTGGTAAAGCTGGTGGGAACCCTGAAGGCAAGGTACCAGGTTGTTTTTCCAAGGGGCTTTATGGCTCCATGAAGTCAACCTTAGTTCTTTAAAGCTGTCTGGTCACATCTAATTCTATGTATGTCTCTCTCAAATATGACAATCCAGTCAAAGCCCTGGTAATATAACCAATATTTCTTTTTTAAAAAAAATATTTATTTATTTTGGCTGTGCTGGGTCTTAGTTGCAGCACGTGGGATCTTTGTTGCGGCATGCAGACTTCTTAGTTACAGCATGTGGACTCCTTAGTTGCAGCACGTGGATCTTAGTTGCGGCATGCATGTGGGGTCTAGTTCCCCAACCAGGAATCGAATGCAGGCCCCCTGTGTTGGGAGCTTGGAGTCTTACACACTGGAGCACCAGGGAAGTCCCATAACCAATATTTCTAATTGTATCATGTTATAAGGAGAACAGATTCGTACTGAACTTATACAAATAACTATATTGCCATGAAAATAAGAATACTCACTGAGTTTCCAAATTTTAGAGACATCACGTAGGGAGAAAAAAGATAATTGTTTTGTCTTTGTTAAGCAGTTGTAAACTGTCATACCAGTATTTTTTTGATTGGCAAACTTATGCATGCATATCATAATTTCTAAACCATACATTTCCTCATAACATAATGCTTTTTTTCCAGTGTGGTACATGACATGTTTTTAATACATATAAACTTCTTTAGTTTTTCTGTAATAAGACAGAAGTAGGTAAACTTAGACTTCTTTAGCAGTTAATGTTTCAGTATTTTATCTTATTTGGAAGTGATCTAGACATTCAGTGAATCCCCATCATTTAACTTAGCAAAACTCCAAAGTTTTAAATTACTAAAAGATTTTGAGAAACCATTTTTAAGTGGACATACCATAAAACATAATAATTATTAAAGAGTTCACCTAAAAACTGTTATCCCATTTACATTTATTTAATTTACTTGTTTCCAACAATTAATGTTTAGATTACCCATGAAAACTTCCTGAGACATTAGACAAAGTCAACCATCATACCAAGCTATTTTTCTTTTCTTTTTTTTAATTAATTAATTTATTTATTTTTGGCTGCGTTGGGTGTTCGTTGCTGCGTGTGGGCTTTCTCTAGTTGTGGCAAGCGGGGGCTACTCTTTGTTGCGGTGTGCGGGCTTCTAATTGTGGTGGCTTCCCTTGTTGCGGAGCTCAGCTCCTAGGCGTGCGGGCTTCAGTAGTTGCAGCATGTGGGCTCAGTAGTTGTGGCACGCAGGCCCTAGAGTGCATGGGCTTCAGTAGTTGTGGCATGTGGGCTCAGTAGTTGTGGCGCACAGGCTCTAGGGTGCACAGGCTTCCGTAGTTGTGGCTCGTGGGCTCTAGAGCACAGGCTTAGTAGTTGTGGTGCATGGGCTTAGTTGCTCCACAGCATGTGGGATCTTCCCAGATGAGGGATCAAACCCGTGTCCCCTGCATTGGCAGGCGGATTCTTAACCACCGCGCCACCAGAGAAGTCCCTCTGCTTAATTTTCTTTAAGCCAACTAAATGGAGCTCTTTTACAAGTTAATTTTGGCAATACCGCTTGGAGGTAGAAAATACCACACATCTATAACACATGTATATAGACATATACAAACACGCAAACAGGCACAGCGACCCCATAGTCCCATTTCAAAATTTCAGCCATGAATTGGGTACAGTTATACAAAATCCACTCAATTGGGTTTCTGGCAGATGGACCAAATCAGGGTCACCTGTTTAAATGGATTTCCAAGGCAAAAAGAAACTGCAAATCCATCAGTTAATTACCATACTGAGCTCCTACGTTGAGTGGAGGTGAGGCATTATTTATACAGTCTTGAAAGAGATTAAAGGCTAGTGAAAAGATGGGTGTACAAACAAATAATTACAATATAATGTGATGACAAAAGAATGTACCACACAGAGAAAGGTGCTTCAGAGTTGGGACAGGAGTGCTAGGGAAGGTTCCCAGATTGAGCTGAGTCTGGAAAGGTAAGTAGGCAGTCTCCAGGTGGGCATACAGTAGAGCAGCCAGGTAGAGGGAAGAGCATAGGCAAGACTTGGAGTCAAGAAAGAAATGACTCGTTGGAGAAAAGCAAGTACTTTTGTGTGGGTGAGGCCTAGGAGAGAGACGGGAGATAAGGCAAAAGAGGTGAGTACGAGCCAGATCGTAAAGGATCCTGCATATCATGCAGAGAAGAGCAGACTTCATCCAAGGAACCACCAAAGGAGTTTGTGCAGAGGAGTAACATGATTACGTTCACATTTGAGTGAAGAAGACCGTGACACTTGAAGCAAGGAGACGAGTCAGCAGGCTAAGCATTTTTCCAGGCCAGAGAGGTGGTGGCCCAAAATAAAAATGAAGTTACAAGGTGACAAAAACAAGAAAGGATTAGAAGTAGAATCAGCCGGCCGTGTCGACTGATTGACTACTAAGAGAGAGAAATCTAGCTGATCTACAAATCAAAATTAAATAAGTTTCAAATGAAATATGTTTCTACTTAACTGTCTCCAGCATTTGTAGTGAGCAGTTAACAATGTTTTCTCTCTATTTCTGCCTTCCACGTCCTCTCCAAATCCCTGAGATGCTGAGCAGGTCTTTGGTTGGAAGTCTTCCTCAGGGTGGTTACCCCAGGATGCTGCTCAAAAGCCTGCTCTGGAACAGAAGGGGATTGGGACCCCGGGGAAGCCTTATATAAATGAGAATCACAGCACTTTGTTCATTCAGCGAACATTTATCAAGGGCCATGATGTGCTCGTTACTGTTCTTGGCCCTGAGAATTGGGGCATGAGATAGCTGGAATTTTTTCGGCCTGGGCTTGAAAAGTAATGAGTAGGAACTAAAGGGGGCTCCCCCAGGTAGCACAGCATGCTGTGTCCTGTCTCCCCTGCTTTCCCTGTGTCTTCCGTTTTTCTCTTCTCCCCCACCCCAGCTCAGGAGCCATGTTTAGCTAATGCTGAAGAATTACTCAGCTCTTGGAAATCGCTGAGCTGGATGTTCGGGCTTCTTGGCTGAACTAAGTACTGGATGGTGATTCAGCAGAAACTTGAGGTCCAACAACTGGCAGGGAGGGATCAGGATAAGAAGGAAGGGTAAGAGGGAGCCAGGAAGGGAAGGGGGTGGAGCAGCATGGGCAGGCGCTTAGCTGGAAGTGTCCAGGTCGAGCTGTATGAATCAGGATGTCCAGAAGCTGCAGAGCATCTGTGCACCCCTCCTCCGCTGCTTGTTTGTCCTTGGAGGAGAGAGGCCCTTCCAAAGCTTCAGCACATCTCTCCTTAGAGGCGCTTCTTAGATTTCTAAAATATTGCCAGTGCTTCAAGATGAAAAGGGCTGGAGAAGGGAAAACTTGCTGTAGTGTGGTAGGTAAGATCTGTTTCAAAGCCCCACTGTGTACCATACAGGAGCTGGAATCAGGGCTTAGTTTATAGGGAAGAGCTGCTTTGACTTTGCTGTTGCTTTGTTTTGATTTTCTTGTCTTTCACCAGTCAAGTTATTTACTCATGCAATAATACCAGCCTTTGTTGTGGGTAGGCAGAGACTTGAGACTTTATAACTCGGCTCCTGGTCCCATGTGAAAAATGTCTCCCAGGCTCTCAGAGGTCTATGAGGAGGAAAGATAGCTCAGGCTGGCCTGTGTGGGCAGAACTGGAACCTTATCCAAGTCTCAGGATTGTGTGCCTTAGAACTCAGATGGGGCTCCGGTGTTTTCTTTGCCTATCAGTGCCTTCTGGCAGCCGGCAATGGTTACCTCCTAGATCTGGAACCGGCTGAGGTTAGGCAGGCTAAGGGAAGCAGCTTTTCCACAATTAGAAACACGTGCCCAGTTCCTTCTAAGGAGCCGGCTCCAGCCTATCACAGAGCCAAGTGCTGCCACACCCGCCAAGGCAGGCGGCGAGCTCACCCGCTGCTGGGTGAGGACTGGTCGGAGGGGCATCATCTCGCCCCTTTTGCTCCAGGTCTAGAGGGAGGGAGTCAGGGGGAGCTGGCCAGAGCAAGGCAGAGGGCGGAGAAGTGCATGCCCCAGCAAAAGGGGAGACTAATAAACCAGCGCTTCCGGCTGGCCCGTGACCCATGTGAAATTTATGGCTGCTTCAGAGGGCTGGGGAAAACTCCATCCCGGAAAGGTGCTTATTTTGAAGCTCTGGAGGGGAACAGGGTGTTCTGATTTCTACCAAGTGGCGTCACTAGCTTCCCTTTCAGAAGCTATCTGCTTTAATACATTCCATCTTTCTGTTTTCTGTCCTGGCCTTCTCTCTCTGTTATGCTCCTCTCAAGCTCGCTCTCTCTCACTCGTAATGGTGTGTATTATTCCTCCTTTTCCTTCCTCCCCCGTGTTGTCTCTCATGCTCACTCTTTTCCTCTCCTCTTCACCATCTGTCTTTATGGACTTTGGCAAGTCTGGGCATTTTGACTGCCTGTTTTCTCTTATCTGAAAAGACAAAGAAAGCCCTGGTTCTGGAAATGCTAAAGGAAAACAAGCCTTTCCAATCTGCCTCCAGTTTACTTCTAGGAATGAGCCAGCAATACCAAGAAATCCGAATGGAGTTCCTGGAGTTGGAGGGAAATCTGATGGTGACATTGAAAAGGGACCAGAGGAGGGGACACAAGGCAGAAAAGCAAGTCTGTTTGTGGGAAATAATTTTCCAAAACCCTGGGGGCGATGAGCACAGCGCTCCTGGATCCTGAGGGGCAGCCATCCTAGTCTTCCCCTTTTTCACACTGGCATCTTACTTCCTGCTGCCCAGAAAGCAATCTGGCCAGCATCTTCAGGTGACAGACTCAGAGCCCCTAGTGGCACTGTCAGCAGTGACCATAGGTACCACTGACAGGAGCAAGGGAGAGAGAGGATGTGGGAATGAGAGAAGGGAAAGAAGGGTGATGTGCATATGATACAAGAAAGGCTGGTGTAGTGGCAGTATAAGCAACTGGGAATTGGTGGGGGGGGGGGCAGGGGGCCCAAGGGGGGCAGTCCTGTCTTTGACACAAATAGCAGGGGTCTTACTTCACTCACATATAAGATGAGATTCTGGGTCTCTCTGACTGCCCATGAGGCTGGAAATGTGCCTCTGGGTAGTAGGGTGCAGACCTCTCCCTCCAGTACCAAGAGCTGTCTGCAAATGAGCCCCAACCAGGTCATTCTAATCAGCACTTATAACAATCAGTTCTTATAACTGATTGTTCTTATAATAATCAGTCCAGCCCCCTGGGCTTCCCTGGTGGTGCAGTGGTTAAAAATCCGCCTGCCAATGGGTTTGAGCCCTGGTCCGGGAAGATCCCACATGCTGCAGAGCAACTAAGCCCGTGCACTACAACTACTGAGCCTGCGCTCTAGAGCCTGTGAGCCACAACGTCTGAGCCTGCATGCCACAACTGAAGCCCCTGCTCCTAGAGCCCATGCTCCGCAACGAGAAGCCACCACAATGAGAAGTCCGCGCACTGCAACAAAGAGTAGCCCCTGCTCGCTGCAACTAGAGAAAGCCCGTGCCCAGCAACAAAGACCCAACACAACCAAAAATAAATAAATAAAAATCCAGCCCCCTATCCAAATGGCCCCTTCCTGACTTTCACCCATCAGACCAGACCAGTGTGGTTCATGGAGCAGAAGCTGGCTTGGCATAAAGAATGAGTTTGGTTTGGGGACCCGTGTGGGAAAGTGTTCGTTGGCCCTCTGATGAAGACACAAAACGACCCTTTGCCAGCCCAACTCAGCCAAAGTCTTGTGTCCAGAAGCAAGGGAGGACCTGAAGACGGTCATCCAGTGGTCACTGAGGGATAGCCTGTGCTTTGTGAGCTCTCTCGGGGGAAGGAGAAGAAGCCATGATATGTACCCTGCCCCCAACTTTGTCTAGCATCACCGGCACTTGCCCTCCCCACTTCATGGGGCTGTCCCACGATGTAAAAACCCTGATATTTACTCCCTAGGGAAGAACAATGGCTCCTGTGCACACTTGGTATTTTCTGACTAGATTTGTTCATCTATCCATCCTCTATTCAGTAAGCGTTAGCACCTACTGTGTGCCAGGCAGATACAAGACCTCAAGATCACCCTGGCCAGCAGAGTGTTGTTAATGGCTGTGTGCACTATTGGCTGCAGAAGAATAGGGAAGTTTCATTCTTCTCTGGGCCCGACGGGTAGAGCAGGCGCAGCAACAACAGCATTCCTTGCTTTCTGTAGGGCATTCCGTCCTGCTGAATGGGTGGTGCAACTTTCTCGTGGAGACCAAGGCACAGGGACAAGCTTGAACATCTGGGCTCCTGGTTCAGTGGCTCGGGCTTATGCTTACCAGCCCCATGGTCCCCTAATCCACCTTTGTGCCCACACTTTCAGACAGTTTGGGTTGAAGGACCCCAGAGCAGGTAATTTGTGGATGAGTACCCTCCTGAGAAAAAGGCTGAAACAGATAAGAAATTGAAGCAAAGGGTCAGGGATAGAGGAGGAAGCAAGAAGGGAGAAGCAATGCAACAGTGCAAGATAGGTCCTGATGTGTGATACGGCGTCTCTGAGACCCTCCAAACCGCCCCCTTTACCATCCACTCTGCTTCGCTGCCAGTCGTCAGCATTATCCTGAGCAAGTCGTGGCCTCTTTTCGAGTTCTAGTTTCTTAGCATATGAACAATAAAAATAACCACTTAACATTTTATACAGCGGTACACAGGTTACAGAGCATCCTCGTGGGATTAAAATGGACCACACTTCCATTTTACAGAGAGGGAGGGGAGGTTCAAAGAGTTTTACTGGCTTGTCCAGAGAGTAAGTGACCATGCCAGGAAGGGCATCATGGCCATTGGGTTCTTCAAGTTCTAAGTTGTCTGATTCTTAGTCCGCCCAGGCTGCCAGGTCCCTCCGAGGGAGCCATCTCTGCTTCCATCCTTCCGATTTGCTCAACCCCACCTGCGCCGTTACCACTTCACTCCGTATACAAGCTGCTCTGAGCTCTACTTGCTTGCTGTGCACTTGAAAAAGGCACCAGAAACCCACGTGGTCCTCCACCCGCCAGGTGTTGCTGGGTAGAGGTGAGGGAAAGAGTGATAAAGTCACAGCCCTGGTTCTGTGAAGGTTGTAGGGACTTAAGACCAACCCCACAATCCCCTAATCCATCCTTAAAATTTTCTGAAGAAGATTTATTTATTTATGCTAATGACTCACTGATGTTCTGTTTCAAAATGGACTAGAGACTGATTTTCAATTGCCTCTTTTACCGATAGTCTTTAATGTATTAATTTAAGGTAAAATTTCCCCCCAAATGTTGTTTCTATTCTTCCCTTCCAATACTCATAATCCTTGGAGCTCGTGTGCCTCACCTCTCCCACTCCGTGGGGTGAACTCCACCTGGGGAAGCCACAGAGCGCTGGGCGTCATCCACGACAAGATTGCACACAGTGGGGCCACTCTTTACCCTCTGCTGGGAGGAATGAACTCAGACTCTGGACTCCGCTTTGTTCATCTCTTTGCTTTCCATCATGATATCTTTTTATGACCTTTGATTGTAGCCTCTGGTCTGTAAAGTTAGGAGACCAACAAAACTCTGGGGGCAGAGAACAAAGGACTCGTGTCTGTGAACATTGCGGCACTCCACCTGCCTCACAAAAGGTTGGGCCTTTTGTAACTCTTGGGCCTCTGGGTGTCTGTGCATCTGGGTTGCATACGTGGGCCTGAAGTTGTATGGACTATGGAGGAGACAGGAGGAGAAGCTGGGATTAGTTGAAGGAGGGGTATGGGGAGTCTTTTGCCCTGAATTTTTCTGAGAGGAAAGGCACAGCTACAGTTACCCTAGGGCATGCCTGTTTACTACTGTATTGAGTTACCGAGGGGAGGAAGAGGAGGCACTGACTCTCTAGCCATAGGATCTGGGTGTGTGGAAGAGCTGGGATGCTGTCATGTGGTGCATGTGATGTGGAAATTCGCCAACCAGGTCAGCACATTGGTGACCTCACTTTCGCTGCCCGCTCTTAGAGCTCCTCCCTCCTTCCCTCCACTTGGTGTCCTGCAAGGCCTGTGACACACACTCCTCTGAGGTCCCGGTGTGTGCTCCCTGGTTGCCATTTTTTTCTTTTTTAATAAATTTATTTTATTTATTTACTTATTTTTGGCTGCATTAGGTCTTCGTTGCTGCGCGTGGGCTTTCTCTAGTTGCAGCGAGCGGGGGCTACTCTTGGTTGTGGTGTGCGGGCTTCTCATTGCGGTGGCTTCTCTTGTTGCGGAGCACAGGCTCTAGGCGTGCGGGCTTCAGTAGTTGTGGCACGTGGACTCAGTAGTTGTGGCACACGGGCTTAGTTGCTTTGCGGCATGTGGGATCTTCCTGGACCAGGGCTCGCACCCATGTACCCTGCATTGGCAGGCGGATTCTCAATCACTGCGCCACCAGGGAAGCCCCTGCCTGGTTGCTTTTAAAAAACTTTCCTCTTGAAGGGTATGCCCCCTGCTTTCTGGTCTTTCTGTGTGGTGTCTGGCCCTGTATTTGTTTCCTATTGCTGCTGTAACAAATTACCATAAACGTAATGGCTTAAAACTACACAAATTGGGACTTCCCCGGTGGCGCAGTGGTTAAGAATCTGCCTGCCAATGCAGGAGACACGGGTTCGATCCCTGGTCTGGGAAGATCCCACATGCCATGGAACAACTAAGCCTGTGAGCCACAACTACTGAGCCTGCGCTCTAGAGCCCATGAGCCACAACTACTGAGACCGCGTGCCACAACTACTGAAGCCCGCATGCCTAGAGCCTGTGCTCTGCAACAAGAGAAGCCACCACAATGAGAAGCCCGTGCACCGCTGCATCAAAGAGTAGCCCCAGCTCGCCACAACTAGAGAAAGCCCACGCTCAACAACGAAGACCCAATGCAGCCAAAAATAAATAAATAAATGGATAAATTTATTTTTAAAAAACAAAAAAACTACACAGATTTATCACCTTACAGTTCTGGAGGTCAGAAGTCCTAAACTCAAGGTGTCAACAAGGCTGTGTCCCTTCTGGAGGCTCTCCTTTGCTTGTATCCTTGCCTTTCCCAGCTTCTAGAGGCCCTCTATATTCTTAGGCTCATGGCCCCTGTTTCCATCTTCAGAGCCAGCAGCATAGCATCTTCAAATCTCTCCCTCTCTCTCTCTCTCTTTTTTAATTGAAGTATAGTTCATTTACAATGTTGTGTTAGTTTCTGGTGTATAGCAAAGTGATTCAGTTATGTGGATACTTTTTCTGATTCTTTTCCATTATAGTTTATTACAAGATATTGTAAAAAAGGTATTGAATACAGTTCCCTGTGCTATACAGTAGGACCTTATTGTTTATTTTATATATAGTAGTGTGTATATGTTAATCCCAAACTCCTAATTTATCCGTCTTCCTCCCCTTCCCCTGTGGTAACCATAAATTTGTTTTCTGTAAACTTATGGAACGCTTCACGAGTTTGCGTGTCATCCTTGCGCAGGGGCCATGTTAATCTTCTCTGTATCATTCCAATTTTAGTATATGCGCTGCTGAAGCGAGCGCTCAAATCTTTCTCTCTTTTCTGACTTCTGTTTTCCATCATCACATTTCCTGTGTAACTCTGACCTTCCTGTCTCCCTGTTATAAGGATTCTTGTGATGACACTGGGCCCGCTCAGATAATCCAGGATAACCTCCCCACCTGAAGATCCTTAATCACATTTGTGAACTTCCTTTTGTGAGGTAACATTCACAGGATTAGGATGTTGACATCTTTGGGGTGGCGATTATTCTGCCTACCACAGGTCCCATGAGTTCTGGTGTCATTGTCAGAGGGAGAAGTGAAGGAGAGGCTTCATGACTCCCCAGGGATCAGAGCTGACCTGGGGTGAAGGGTGCCCTCTCTTAGAGAGCGGGAGCTTCCCCACCCTCTCCACCGTGGACACGTTCCAGGTCAGCCACAGGATCTGCACTGTCATGGCTCAGACAAGGACTCTGCATCTCTGCCAGTTCTGCAGCCTTTCCAGGGCAGAGAGCGTTGAGCCCACCTCTCCTACTTGGAGGTTGCTAGGCCCTGGGCTCTGGGCAGGGTACAAGATTTCTGAGTTCTGAGTCCCCCACTCCTGCCTGCCTCATTTTTTTGTCTCCCTCCCATTTACGTTGACAATAAGCTTTTCAAACTGGGCAGATTTAAGTAACCAACCCCTGACTTCAGCATCTTCTTGATGAGAAGATGAGACTTTTCACCACCACCCCCGCCAGCTTTTTTTTAAAACCAGGAAACAGAAAGAAAAAAGGAAAAAGAGAGGAGAAAACGCCCAAGAAATACACAGAAGGCTGGTATTCCATGGGGCTGTACCACCCCCATGGCCAGATTACAATGGACAAGAACCAGAGTCTTATGCCTTCTTGTTTATTTTGTCCAGCTAGCCCCAAATTATAAAATCCTCTGTATTGCTAGGGTCTTCTCCACCTACAAGAAGCATCTCTGATTTCCCTGGGCTGGGCTAGGGGCTCCTCACAGATGCCTGCCAGCTTCTGTGAAGAGCTGTACTGTCACCAAATTGCTTTGTGATCATGTTTTAGCTCATCCATCTCCCCTCTTACAGCGTCAGCTTCCTGAGAACAGGAAGGGACTTGTGTCTTATTTATAACTCCCCGCACCAGAGTGTCTAGCACTTGTAGGCTCTTCATAGATGGTGGTTGGATGGATGGATGGTTGGATGAAAACCCTCACATCTCAAACTGCAGTGGCCACTGATCCCCATCTACATGTGGCTTCCCTGAGGTCACTGTATCCCAAGCATGCAGAACTCAAGATCTGGCTGGGAAGAGGGTGGGGACATAGCCCTCAGCAACAGAAGGGGCGCTGGGTACAGACAGACAGAGGCAGGACGCCTGAGCAGGGCAGGGGCTTGGCAAGTGTTGCCTTCACTCACTGACCTTTCCTCTCCGGATGGAGGCTCGGGTTTCAGCCTGCTGTGAGGGACGCTATCCTGTGGTACCAGGAGACTGAAAGTACCCTCTTACCCCTCGTCACATGCTGTGATCGCCCAACTGCAGGGCAAAGGGTCAGACGGGGCCTGCAGCCGTTGTCCAAGGTGATAAGTGTCACAGGCAGCCTGTCTCCTCCGCCCTAGTCTCAGGATATCTCTTTTATGTCTGAAAGATCCCCGAAAAGGCTAAAGGTCAAAGATTAGTCAAAGGCTGGGTTCTTGTGTGTATATAGGCTCGGGCAGGACAGAAGACACCCACAGTAAGTTAATTTGACAAATTGTCCCTTCCTCAAACATCTCGATCCCCCCAGGAACACTGTGGAGAAGTCTCTCTGGCTGCCTGGATAAGGTCCCATTGTGTTTTCTATGCCAGCACATGGGAAGGCGACCACATTCCTCCTCCCCGCCCTTGCCCTCTCCTCCCCTTGGTGAGGATGGTTTTCTTCTCTGCATGATGAGATCGCGATCTGGGTCCTTATTCTGTAATCCTTACCTATCCTCGAGCCACAAGGGTGTTGTTTCCTAATCTTCCTTTCATAGATCAGTCTCCTGTATCCTTTAGTCATTATTGTTTGTATCTGTTTGAACTTCTGGGTCCCAGGGGCCTGGCCTTGTACCCAGAGGCCCTAGAGAGAAATTGAGATTACAGGCCCAGTTGCTTGGAGTGGTTTAGGTTGAATTGTTACCAGGCATGTGATCCTGAAATCCTTATTGAATTGAGCAAGATAAACCCAGTGTGTATTTATCAGGACATCTCGGTCCATACAGAACATTTACAAAATGTTCTCCCCGTTCAGGCATATGAAATCCTTCCTCTGACAACATGTTTTGGTTCTCCTTCTATGACACCGTCTTGGATAAAAGCTCCTCCACTAGGAGTCAAGAGTTCCTACCCTTGAAGTTATGCTTCCTGCTGCTCTTTTGACTCTGTGAAACCAACTGAGGAGTTTCCTGGGGAGCTGGGGAGATTGGTATGCGTCTTAGAATGTGTAGACTGAGATGAGATTGGAGGACTGATGAATTGTGGCATTTTCTTTTTCAAGTATTAAGTATTTGTTGAGCACCTACTATTTGCAGGCACTACCGTGATATGCCCTGGGGTTAAAAATATGAAAAAGTCACAGTGCCACCCTCCTAGTCTACAAGGAGACAGAGAAAAAGAAACAGATAATTGTAATACAAAGAAATAAGTGCCAACCTTATTAACAAGGTGGTCTGGGAGTAGAAAGGAGGGGCGAACTTTGTTCCTTGCCTACAAAATGTGGCTGATACATCTTACCTGGCAGGCACCTTGTCAGGAATAAATAAAATAATAAAGACTCACGGATCAGGTGACATTTGAGCTGGATCTGGAAAGCTGAGGAGCTTGCCAGGTAGAAACAGCTCAGGGAGGAAGGTTACAGATGGATAATAATGTCAGGTCCTTACCCTGCAGAAATGTTCTCAGAATCAAGTAAGGTTGGAAAGTACTTGAAAAGAAAAAGCACAGTTTCAGGATAAGGTAATGATATAACTTGATCAGCTGTTCCAGTGAAATCAGAGGCCTGATTAGAGGCTCGAGAAGAGAGAGAGTCTCGTGCGTTTACACGTATGGCTTGTACCCTTGGAGGACTAGGGGGCGTCCTGGTCACTGTTTCAGGGGAAAGGGAAGCAAGAGGATTTTAATTTTTTTCCCACATTCTCAAGTACTTCATAACCACCAGGAAGTTGGGTTCCCACAGCCCCCGGTCTCCCATAAGTTGCTTAAGGAGTGTGGCAGTACAACTGTCCTACAGCTCAGCCTCTGAGCTCTCCGCCAGCCCTTGGAGGTTCCATGTTGTTGGCGTCTCCGTGGGAGCCCTGTGACTCCAAGCCCTCCATGCCACCAAAGAAGATATAGGGATGGTGGCAAATAAGCCCATGAAAACATGCTCAACAGCATTAGTCTCTAGGGAAATGCAAACCAAAACCTCAGTGAAATACCACTACACATCCTTTAGAATGGTCAAGCTTTTTTTTTTGTTTAATATTCCATTTTATGTATGTATCACATCTTTTATTTATTTATTTTATTTTGTCTGTACTGGGTCTTAGTTGCGGCATGTGGGCTTCTTAGTTGCAGCATGCATGCGGGATCTAGTTCCCCGACCAGGGGTTGAACCTGGGTCCCCTGCATTGGGAGCGTGGAGTCTTACCTACTGGACCACCAAGCAAGTCCCTAGAATGCTCAGACTTTTGAAGCTGATAATACCAAATGCTGGCAAGGATGCAGAGCAACAGGACTGTGCGTTGCTGGTGGGAATGCAAAATGACATAACCACTTTGGAAAACAGTCTGGCAATTTCCTATAAAGTCAAACACGTTCACCATATGACCTAGGATCCCATTCCTGGGTATTTACTCAAAAGAAGTGAAAACTCCCCTCAAAGACCTCTATGATCCACTCAAAGACTTCTATGCAAGTGTTTATAGCAGCTTTATTTATAATAGCTCCAAACTGGGAGCCACCCAAATGTCTATCAGCCGGTGAATAGAAAACTAATAATACGTTCATACAATGGAGTACTACTTGACAAGAAAAAGGAACTATTAATATACATAGCAACATGAATGGATCTCAGAAGTCCCATGTTAAGTGAAATAAGCCAGACACAAAAGGCTACATACTGTGTGATTCCATTTACGTGACATTCTGGAAAAGGGACAGAAAGCAAATTGGTGGTTTCCAGAGGTAAGGGAAAGGGACTGACTTCAAAGGAGTACAATATACAAGAGAACTTTCTGGGGTGTTGGAAATGTTCTATATAGAGAGTGTGGTAGTGATTAAACAATACATTTGTCAAATCTCATCAAACTATACACTTAGAAAAATGAATTTTACTAAATGTACATTATAACGTGATAAACCTAAGTAACAAAGGATTCCCCTAAACCTAAAATCAGGTTCAGGAAGATGACATCCAGGACCCTAGCAGCTGCTCAGGGCTCCTCTTGAACATACAGTATCTTGAAAACAGAGCCCACACTCATGCCCTGATGA
Source organism: Pseudorca crassidens (assembly GCF_039906515.1). Classification (NCBI taxonomy): domain Eukaryota; kingdom Metazoa; phylum Chordata; class Mammalia; order Artiodactyla; family Delphinidae; genus Pseudorca; species Pseudorca crassidens. The sequence continues at coordinate 74,837,283 of NC_090296.1, forward strand.
GAGTCTTGATTTTTCCCCAAAGCCAGTGCCTGCACTTCCATGCTCACTTCTGGCTTCCAGCCCTGGGCAAGGCATGTTCTGACGAAGCTCTAATTTGTGGCACGTAATCCCCATTTGTAACCCAACCTACTATCCTGGCCAAAGTTTCTGGACACTGGGGCTGAGCTTGCGGCATTTTTGGCTTACCCGTTACAGCCTTATCATCAGGAGCAAGGAGCGTTTCTACTTCTGTGCAGAGGGGTCATGTAGCCTCCTTATGGCCCTGAGGGTATGTTTGGGGGTCTGTCATTTCAGTGCTCCTCACATGGGTCAACTGCGCCAGTGTGCGGTGGGCTACCCGAGTTCAAGACGTTTTCACAGCTGGGAAGCTCCTGGCCCTGGGCCTGATCATCGTCATGGGAGTTGTACAGATCTGCAAAGGTGGGTGTCATCAGAACTTGCCACCCCTTGTGTGTACACACACCTCACACTGTCTTTGGATGTGTACACACCCTGCGATGTCTCAGTTCTCTCCTTGAATGACTTTTCTTCTTCGCTTGCTTGACAAAGGGGATGAGAAACCATTTTCTCCACGGTGGCCTGACTGGGTGGCCTGGCCGGGAGCTGGGCACGCCCCCTGGTGTGCAGAGCTCAGTCCTCCCATGCTGATCTCATGGCTCCAGCACAGGTAGATAAAGATTCCAGATTTCTGGAATACTATCGCCCTTTTGTCCCAGCTCCAGGGAAGCTCTTTGTATCTTATATTTTATCTTGTCCATATCTTAAAATGGGAGACAGAGGAGCTTTTTATACGTTTCAAAATTACTCATAATCTCTACAGGAGAGAGCGCTAACATTCCTGGGGCCCCTGCCAACATTCCCCATTGGATTTGGCCCTTTCCAAGCCCGAGCCTGTATTTGGTTTCCATGGGACCTGTGGCAGCACTAGACTCTGCCCAGTGTCACTGGCTCCTGGAGAAAGTCAGATGACAAACAGGGAGAACTCCCACCCACCCACAGGCTCTGGAGGCGGTGTGGGGGTGCCTGGATTTTGACTCCAGGAAACGTAATTAAGCTTCTGCTGTATAACGTGCCTAATTATTTTCATCCGTTGGATTAAATTCATTAGCAGGTTGTATTGTTTTCGGGAACTTAGACTCAAAGAAATCACTGGGTTGTCTTTTCGAAGATAAAAGACGGCCCAGTCTTTATTGGGACCTCCTAATCTGGTCCCAGTGCTTTCTCCTGATCACTCTCATCTCGTTATTTCCTGTCCAAATCCTTGATTATGGATGAAGATGTAAAGTGCGGTCAGCTGCTCAGTATCTTACTACAACTTTAATCAGCAGCCTTTCTTGAGGACCCACTGTGTGCAGGATATGGTGCTGAGGGCTGGGAAGGCCATTGAAAAGCTCCTCGCTGAAGAATCCCTGTCTTCAGGAGATCTGTTCCATGAAAGGGGAGACCAAACACACACCTTAGGAAGAGACAGGAGGATATTGACAAAGAAAGCCGAACAGGCTTGAGCTAATAATAGCATCATGGAAGCTTATGTTTGAGTGTTTGTTGTTCTTGGTGCTTTCTCCATGAAAATGTACCAACTTAGATATGAGGGAAGGTGATCAGGAGATTGCCAGTGACTCCCATCCTGCATCTCCGAATCCTGGCAAGCCAGTTCCAATTTACCCTGCCCTGCCCAGTAACCTCCCCTGGCCTTTCTTTCCAAGGAACTCTGCCTTTTAAAAAAGGAACATTCAGAACTGTGCTTTGAACCTGAGCCGCCATTTGGACTCATCATTACCATGTCCTGGGGGGTCCTAGACCTCTACTTCTCTGCTCCTTTCGGCCCCGCTTCTCCAATATGTGGCCTTCACTGGAGACCGGGGGCTGCCGAGTTCTGACGTGTCTCTCTGAGCAGCCTCCTGTCCCTGTGCCCACAGGACAGTACTTCTGGCTGGAGCCAAAGAACGCATTTGAGAATTTCCAAGAACCTGACATCGGCCTCATCGCGCTGGCTTTCCTTCAGGGCTCCTTTGCCTATGGGGGCTGGAACTTTCTAAATTACGTGACGGAGGAGCTTGTCGATCCCTACAAGTGAGTTGCAGTAGCCCAGCTCTCCCTCTCCCCCTTCAAACTCCATGACACCTGCCACTGGAAAGAGGGAGCCACACAGGTCCAGTGCCTACTTCCCTCAGTCCCCTTCTGACCATGACCTGGTCTATCCTGAAGAGCCAGTTCATTTCCCAGGAACTTAGACCATTTGTCACCCACCCTACCAGGAGAAAAATGATCCAGTGACTATGCCAGAGCAGGTGAAAAGCTGAAAAAAATGGTGCTGAGATAACACCACTGCCTTAGAGAATGAAATGTGCCCTGAGAGGATTCCAGGCCTCTTACTCATCTGTCTCATGACAGGCAGGTCTTTGTATCTTGAGGTGTGTGTTCGGGGAGAGGGGGGAATGCAGGGTGGAGATTCTGGTCAGGAAGAAGTCAACAGGTATGGAGCATATTCCCAACCTAAGCTGTTTCATTTCCTTTCAATTATCCTGCCCATATGGAGACAAAATCCACCCCCCAGGGAGAGGGAGCATCGCAGAAGGCTGCAAGGACAACTTCGTGCAGAAAGACAGAAGGCACTCCCTGGACCCCATGACGAGGCAGGTGGTCCCAGGTGCCAGGCCTTCCCCCTCTCACCTCCTCTCCCTCTACAGGAATCTTCCCAGAGCCATCTTCATCTCCATCCCACTGGTCACATTTGTGTATGTCTTTGCCAATGTCGCTTATGTCACTGCAATGTCCCCCCAGGAGCTGCTGGCATCAAACGCAGTCGCTGTGGTAAGAAATCAAACTCGGGGAGGGATAAATTAGGAGTATGGGATTAACAGATATGCACTACTATATATAAAGTAGATAAACAATAAGGACCTACTGTATAGCACAGGGAACTATACTTAATATCTTTTAATAACCTATAATGGAAAAGAATCAGATAGAAGATATTTATATCTTTATATAGAGAGATTATATATAAATATATATATAGCTGAATCACTTTGCTGTACATCTGAAACACTGTAAATCAACTATACTTCAATTTTAAAAAAGGAAAGAAAGAAATCAAACTCCCATGCCCTCAAACCGGGAATGATGATATAGACTTGCGGGCTTAGCCCCCCTCACTTTCCCCTGATCCATGGCTTTGTGGGACTGGAAGTCTTCTCAGGTCCTCAGGGCAGAAGCCACGTCTTCAGGTGCCCAGGAGCAATAGGATGGCCAGGTTGTGATGGGCAGCTACAGCTGCAGAACTGAGTCATTGTCACAGACTGTATGGCCTACAAAACAGAAATATTTACTATCTGACTCTACAAAACTCCTGATCTAGGGCACTTTAAACTTTTATTTATTTATTTATTTATTTATTTATTTATTTATTTAGGCTGCGTTGGGTCTTTGCTGCTGTGCATGGGCTTCCTCTAGTTGCGGCGAGCAGGGGCTACTCCTCGTTGTGGTGCGCGGGCTTCTCATTGCGGTGGCTTCTCTTGTTGCGGAGCACAGGCTCTACGCATGTGGGCTTCAGTAGTTGCGGCACATGGGCTCAGTAGTCGTGGCTCGCGGACTTAGTTGCTCCACGGCATGTGGGATCTTCCCAGACCAGAGCTCGAACCCATGTCCCCTGCATTGGCAGGTGGATTCTGAACCACTTGCCACAGGGAAGTCCTTAGGGCACTTTAAACTTTAAATATGATGATTGTATAAAGGAGATGCGCTCCTCCTTAGCAAGACATAATCTTGCACAAGACTCGCAGTTTCTCTCTGCCTCCGTATCCTCACCTGGACAACTTGACTCCTTCCCTCATTAGGGAAAAGCATATGCAGTTTGTGCTCTTTGGGGAAAGAGATCTTACAGGTCCAAGGCATTGGGGTCCTTGATATCTGGGAAAGACCTGGGAGCCATGCAGTTCCCTCATGTGGCTTCACCTGGGCCACAGCCCCACCCTGCCACTGTCATCATGTGTCTCATCTCTGAAGACCATAAAAAAAGAGGCCCTCCACTGTCCCGTGGCAGCCTGTTCACATGACCACTAACCCTCCCCAGCAGGACAGCGCTTCTAAACAACCCCATCCTCATAATGTGCTATAAATTATATATAAATACAAATGTGCTATAAATCAAGTATGTACTTGGCTCAGAGAATGTTGAAAAAGCTGATTCCCCAACATTTTATATCCTTTCTTTTTTAAAAAATAAATAAATAAATTTATTTATTTATTTTTGGCTGCGTTGGGTCTTTGTTGCTGCATGCAGGCTTTTCTCTAGTTGCGGCGAGCGGGGGCTACTCCTCACTGTGGTGCGCGGGCTTCTCTTGTTGCGGAGCATGGCCTCTAGGCGCACGGGCTTCAGTAGTTGTGGCTCGTGGGTTCTAGAGCGCAAGCTCAGTATTTGTGGCGCACGGGCTTAGTTGCTCCGCGGCACGTGGGATCTTCCTGGACCAGGGATCGGACCTGTGTCCCCTGCATTGGCAGGCGGATTCCTAATCACTGCGCCACGAGGGAAGTCCCTATATCCTTTCAATACATGAAGACTAGTCTATAGCTTCACCACCTTTTATTTCTTGGCCTACGTAGTGGTTTTTTCTTATCACTTCCCCCACACACAATATCTTCTGTTTCTATGAATTAGGATTTATCTCTGTTTTACAGATGGGAAAACTGAGGCTCAAAGATTAAGAACTTTGCTCAGGGTCTCACAGCTCCTAAATGTTGGGCTAAGATTTGAAACCCAGCCTGCCCAAGTCGCTCTAGTATAATGTACGCGAGGCCTGGACTCACACAGCTGGTTTCTGGTCCTGGCCCTCCACTTCCTGGGTGTGTGATCTTAGGCAAACTGTTTAATTGCTTTGTGCCTCAATTTCATTATCCATAAAACAAGGATAGCAAATGTTAGTTGTTTATTGTATTATCACCACCATACACAGTCTCGTTCATTAGTTAGTCAGTCCCAAACATTACTGAATCCCCACGGTATAGTCATCACCAAGGGAAGTAGGGGTGCAGGAGGGGCTGGGGCAGGGAAGCTGTGGTCCCTCCTCTCAAGGACTTCAGCAGGGGTGGGTTTGGGAGGGAACATTCCCAGCAGTGACACGCAGGTGGGAGGCTGTGACCTCTCCTTTTATGCTCACCCCCTTGTTTTCTCTCCCAGACTTTTGGAGAGAAGCTCCTAGGGGTCATGGCCTGGATCATGCCCATTTCCGTCGCCCTGTCCACATTTGGAGGAGTCAATGGGTCCCTCTTCACCTCCTCCCGGTGAGTGCCGTCCAGGCCCTTCCTGGGCCAGAGGCCACTCTGCTGTGCATATTGCTCTGTGTATATGTGGGGGGGCTTGTCTCCGTCAGCGGGGTTCTGTATGGGCATCTGGGTGGTGACCTTGCAGGGGGTGATTGCTCACACGAGGGCGTGTGCGTGTGTCTGTGTGGACACGGAGGAGCCTGTGCTGCTCGTGTGGTGACGCACGACGTGTGTGGCTTTAGCTGCGGTGGCAAGAAGCGCCATCCCACCTCATGTCCAGAGGAGCAGAGGGCTGAGGAGTCCCCAGGCTGTGTGCTTGGCAACAGAACAGTGCCTTGCCTGCAGCCTCAGAGCCCCTTTCCCACTCGCCTGGAAGCAGGCTGTGCTGGCTGGAAAGGAACCCCACTCTGAAAGGGACCAGGGAGGGACCCATGCCTGGGGCCTCTGGCTGGCCTCATGAAAGTTCTGGGCCCAGATTACAGATCGAATGGGCTCATCTCTGAGTTCCCTGTGGGTGCAGGCTCCTCCCTGTTAAACTGACAGGTGGCTGTAGGAGGCCCTTGTGTGGCCACCCATGAGACCGGGTAGGGGTGTGAAATGAGATGGGTGGGGAAGAACGGAAGGAAAGCATTTGTCCAAAGCCACGTCCCCTACCCCAAACACTCTGGAAAGCCCGAAGCATGAATGGGCCCAGGAGTCCCCAGCCCCCGCCTGCACACATCCGGACGTCTGCCCCCTTCTTAATGTCCCTTTTTGCTGTCTCCAGATGGGCGGTTGAGGCTGGCAGATGCTGGATGATTTCCATTGATGTGGTCCAAAGGGTCCTCCCGGGGTTCTTAGAAAGCCCCCTCCTCCAAGGGCACAGTCCTACTCAAAAGATACAGCAAAAGCAGTGAGCCCCCGAATTCAGCTGCTTCCAAAGCCAACGTCACATTGGGGAGGAGTTCCTGTGAAATGACAAGGGAGTGTCATGTTTTCAGGACCCAGGGCAAGAAAGAGGGAGTGTGGGCATCCCCCGTACCCCAGGACCCTCCGACACTCACCCACGGCAACCTCGTGTGCGTGTTACACAGGAGCAGTGACCACCTGGAGGCCCCAGCCGAGGGCAAGCGGTGGAAGAGCAGTGACCCATGAGGCTCTCTGGGATCTATTGAAGGAGAGTGACTGGCTCCAGTCGCTTTAGAGTGGGGTTTGTCCCTCGGGTAGGCCGAGCAGCGGTCTGCGTGCATGTGGTCCAGCTATGTGTGCATGCGGGAGGCGGCGGCCCGGTGCGCTCGGCCTCGGATTCAGAGGCACAGCTCACCCGGCAGGCCTCCTCAACTCATCTTTCCAGTTCCTTCCATCCTTCTTTCTTCCTCCCTCCCTCCCTCCCTCCTTTTCTTCCTTGCTCCATCCCTCCCTCTTCCCCTCCTCTCTTCCTCCCTTTCTCCCTTCCTGCCTTCCTGCCTCCTTCCCTCCTTCTCTCTCTTACTCTTCTGTTTGGGGGTATGGAGAGGATGATCCTTCCTGAGGAGTAGGAGCGTGTGTGCGTGTGTGTCACGCTTAATGTCATGTCTCCTCTGTGGTCGGCTAGCTGGGCAAGGATTGTCTCTTGTGAACTTGACTTGCCAATGCTGTTGGACCTGCCAGCTCCACTTGGTCCTGGCTGCATGTGGAGGAGGGATGTGAACTTGGGACCCTGGTTATGTGCATGGTGAGGCCCACAGAGCACCTGGGGCTCCACTGGGTGCATGAGGCTGCACTGCAGAGGGGCGATGTCATGTGGCTGCATGAAACTAGTGACACAGGACGAGGTAGTTGATGATGGCAACTGGTGGTGTACATACGGGTACTTGGGACCATAATCGACTCCCATGCTTCTGAGGAGCCGCTCCACTCTCCCCCATACACAAATCACAAAGTGGCAGTTCTCTTCAGACCCCCCAGTGTGCTGATTCTGTTCCTTTCTGTCCCCATCACACCATCCCCTTCCTCTCAATGCTTAGGTGCTCCTTTCCCTACAAAGCCCTAGAAAAAAGGAAAAGTGGCCTAATTTCCAATGAAAAGTGGCCTAATTTCCTAATAACAGCTTACAGTATTCTCTCTTTTTCTTAGGAGAGGAAAGAAGAAGAAGGCTGCTCTTTATGTTAAAATTTCTCTTTTTAAAAAGAATTTGTAAACATCAATATCCTGGTCGTGATATAGTAGTATAGTTTTGCAATATGTTACCAATGGGAGAACTGGGTGAAGGATACACAGGGTCGCTCTGCATTATTTCTTACCACTGCATGTGAAGCTATGATTATCTCAAAATAAAATTTTAATTTTTTTAACTTAAAAAATAATTTTGGGGGAATTCCCTGGCAGTCCAGTGGTTAGGACTCCGTGCTTTCACTGCTGAGGGCCCGGGTTCGATCCCTGGTTGGGGAACTAAGATCCTACAAGCCGCCACGCGGTGCAGCCAAAAAACAAAGAAACAAACAAAAAAAGTTTATTCTAATTATAAGTTTCCTGTCTATTTAAAAAAAATTTTAATTTATAAAATCTAAGAAAGAAAATTTAATTTACTCATAATTCTACCACCCAGAGGTAATTGGTTGATATTTTAATGTTTTTACATGCCTGTAAATAATATCTTAGTTAATAGGAATCATACTGCATGGAATCGTACAGTTTTCTATCTTGCTTTTTTCATTTAATGTTATATTGTGAGCATATTCTCACACAATCAGTTTTTTTTCAAAAGCATTAGGTATGCATAATATTCCATTTTATAGATATACCATAGTTTATGTGATCATCTACTTTATGGCATTTAGGGTATTTCCAATCTTTTTTATCATCACAATATCTTTGTATGTACACCTTTCACTAACTCTATTCATTTCTTCAGGATTTTGGGGGAGAATAGAATAAGTAGCTTAAGGATATAAATGTTCAGGTATAATTTACATACAATACAATACACAGATCGTAAGTGTTCAGGTTGATGAGTTTTGAGGATTGTAGACAACCATGTAACTACCACTCAAAACAAGATATAGAACATTTCCACATATCCCCCAAGTTCTCACGTGTCCCTTCCTGGTCTACCACCCATTCCCCACCCCACAAAGGCAGCTACTTCCTGAGTAGGATAGGCATGTTTTTAAGGCTTTTCATGTACAGTTTGGTCCCCATGTCTCAAAGAACCTATATCCCTTGAGGAGGAAGGAGGCACATTTTTAAAGGGATTAAAGCTTTAGGCAAAGGAGAGAGGCTACTCCTACAGCACTCCAGGTTTTGTGAGAGACCCACAGAGTGACAGCACAGTCATCAGTAACCCCAAGCCACCCAGACCACACTCAGGGTCTCCACACTCCAGAATCCATCCACTTATATCCACTGACTGCCTCTGGTTTGCCTGCACCTGCCTTGTGAACGTGGGTCATTTGACTAGTGGGCTGGAAGGTGTGCACGAGAAGGCAGGTACCTGGCTGGAGGGGGGATGCTCCTGTGTGAGCAGAGGTGGGCATGGATGAGGGAGCCGGACTAGGGAGGAAGCATCCTGGGATGGTCCATGGGCCATCGCAGGCTGACCTGCTTTTCTCTCTGCCAGGCTGTTCTTTGCTGGAGCCAGGGAGGGCCACCTTCCCAGTGTGTTGGCCATGATCCACGTGAAGCGCTGCACCCCAATCCCAGCCTTGCTTTTCACAGTAAGGTTCCCTCCCTCTGCCAGCCCTACACACACCCTCCCTCTTTGTGCTGCTTTGAGCTGGGAGTTCACAGTTCCCACACACGCCCCTGTCACCCTTGTGCTCCTAGGTTTCTCTGGGCCTTAAATAATCTGGCAAATGGTATATACATGGGCCTGATTAACATCAAGAGATATAGCAAGGAGAGACCCTGGGTCCTGAAATACCTTAAGGTTCCCAGGCTGGCTCATTTCATTCTCCCGTACTTTTGGGTCAGACTGAAGTGGCTGCTTCAAGATTTTACAACCTCACAAAGAAACTTCTTTCTTGGCTCCCCCTGCACCTGTTACCCACAGGGTAGTAGCTTTGGGCCTCTGCTCCTGGCTGATCACTGCACACTCCCAGCCCTCCCCATCAACCTTCCTGCTCAAGGAGGCTCTGCCAGGCTCTTGGGAAACATCACTGAAACAAATTTGGTCTCAGGGTACACCAAATAAGAAAAATCATAAAGGAAGACTGGTAAACTGGTAAACCGAAAATGGAGAAAAGGAAACTAGGGATGGGAGGGGTAAATGGGAAATGGTGGTAAATGGAGGTGGAATTACCCCAGAGTAGAAGCATTTAGAGAGAGCAAACAGAAGGAGCAAAGACTTGTTCCTGATGAGTCTTTGGGGTTATTTTTTTTTCTTTCTGGATCCTGACTAAAATATCAAAAATGATTTTGGTTCACCAGAGAAGCAGTTAGACCAGGGTAGTAGAGCTCTCAGGAGTGAAGGGCATTCGCTGTACAACATGAGGGGGAATTTCAGAATGTTCAGATACAGGAAGAAGGTCATCCTGGTTGGTTAGTGGTGAAAGGCAACTGGAGAAGACTCAGTGCTCCCAGTGAGCCACAAACCTTTTTCAGTTTAAGCCAATGGTGCAGGCCTATGACTGCAAGGCAAGTACAGTAAGAATCTGGCTTTTTCATCTCTTAAAATCTTCCCGATTATTTCCACCATCAGATCTTACAGGAGAACCGAGCCTTCTGTTGGCCTGAAACAAATTAGCAGAGGGAAAGAACATGGTTCCGAGAGAGCCACTGAGATGATTTTGAAGTTAGAAAGTGAATTCTATCAAGAAAACGTCACAGGGACGTTATGAGGGTTACATGAGTTAATATTTGTAGAATGCTAAAGAAAGAACCTGACACTTAAGAAGTGCTATATAACTGTTTATGATTTTTTTTAAAAAAAAAGAAAAGGAAGGAAGAAAAATAAATTAGATGACTCAACCAGGAAAAGAGGATGAGGGCAAGAATAAAGCCTTAATCTGCAGTTAACAACCTTCCCTAAGGGATTAAAAAAAACAAAATTAGCTTGAGCTTCAACCAAGGAAGAAGTATAAATAAGACCAGGGTGGCATAGGGCCGGCTGCCACCAGTGTGGCCAGTCCAGTTGTTTACAGCCAGTATCTGTTCTGATTGGTTAGTGCCCATGCTGTACCTGCTGTATCTGTGGTTAAATGTTTTGATTATCACCCATGTGGTGAGAAAGAACTTCCTGGTGTTGAAAGTATTAGTAATGACCTGGGTTTCTAGGACAGGTTGCAAAGTCTCCATTTTGAGAGATCCGCTATAAAATGGCATCGTCTGCCTAGAGGCAGGGGAACAGCCCCGACCAGTAAACAGCTCCTCCAGTCTCCTAATGCCTTTCTGATCACCGATGAGCTTCTCCCACTCCCCCCAGTGCATCTCCACCCTGCTGATGCTTGTCACCAGCGACATGTACACACTCATCAACTATGTGGGCTTCATCAACTACTTCTTCTACGGCGTCACAATTGCTGGACAGATAGTTCTTCGGTGGAAGAAGCCAGACATCCCCCGCCCCATCAAGGTGCGAGAACCTCCCTTTGGGGCCCCTCCCCCTCCTCTACTGGTTCTAACTAAGCTCAGATTTTTACATCACCTTGTTCTCGCTGCTGACCGCAGCTCATCATCTCCATGAGTGTGGGAGACCCTCTGGGAAGCAAAGGCCATGTGTGAATGGGGCAGCCATTTCCATTCTCCACTGGGGACAGGACCAGAGCAAACTGCAGCTGGAGGAATAGGTTAGATGAAGTGATACTTCCATCCTGTCATTCCTTTGTTTCCTATGGCTCTAAGTCTTTAAAAAGTCTGATTTTCCCTCGACCTTCTAACCTGACCAGTCTCCTACTCGTCCCTCCAGGTAGCTGGGTTCACTCATGCAATCTCTCCGTCTCATCCCGGAATGAGTTTCCTTCTCCCAACTGCCTCTCCAGATTTTAACCATTTTCCACACTCAAGGACCTCTCTTCCTTGAAGCTTCCCAGTCCACTCCAGCCTTCCGTGATCCTCCCTTTTTAAACTACTATGGCCCTGCACGTAGTAGGGTGCCTGGTGAAACTCTCGTTTGTACCAGGAATAAATTTGTGATAGGAACAGATGGGAGTGCTCAGAACAACATATGCCAGAGTGCTATGGGTTCTCCTGCAAATTAGAAGACTAGGGTATATCCCTGAGCTATTTGAACAATCCTATTCTGGAAACACAGACTAGATGCTTCTAGAAGATTCTGCCAGCTGAGGAGTCGAGGGCTCTCGAAATCTCTCTGCCACTTTCCTACCATTCTTAGAAAGCCTGCTAGAGAGAAGAGGAAGTAGAATAACCCCATCTCCCTACCATACGCATACCCTCTAAGAGGAGAGGACAAGAGGAGAAAGGCAGATGAGTCTAGCATCTTGAAGACTCTACAGGGGCCTCCCACCTGTGGTCACAAGAGCGGATGGAGCCCACAGAGTTTGCTTCTTCCTGAAGTGAATAAGGCCCCGGGCTGCCTTATGCCACACTAGGTTTCCTGATTTCTCTCGTCTTGGCAGAAACTCCTTGAAACAAATTGGGACTGTCCCTGCTGAGAGGGAGGGACATTTGCCACATCCTGCCAGCCGGGGGAGGGGAGCCTGACTGACAGGTCCTCTCCTTCTTGCCCCTCACTCATTTCTCCTGCTCTCCTTCTCCCGAGGACCTCGGCAAACATATATCAATATACCAGCAAGCTCCTCCACCTACACGGGCTTCTCTGGCCGTTACAGGCGCACAGCTGGATGATGAGGCCTTGTTTGATCCCACCTTGGAGGACAACGAGAATTGTTGTCCTCTCCCTAGGCCCCCCCACCCCTCTAACTGTCCCACTGCCGACGTTCGCCAGCGTCTGCTGACACAGCACTTGCCCCATCAGGGCTCGGGGTGTGGGAGCCACAGAGCTGAGTGAAACCCAGCTTTGCCCTCCAAGCGCTTCCCTGTGGGTGAGGAAGGGGGAAGGTGCCCGGATGCCGGGGGCCGTAGCATCCGTGCAGGTAATGGTGCCTCTGATCCACAGGTCAGCCTGCTGTTCCCCGTCGTCTACTTGCTGTTCTGGGCCTTCCTGCTGGTCTTCAGCCTGTGGTCGGAGCCCGTGGTGTGTGGCACTGGCCTGGCCATCATGCTGACAGGGGTGCCTGTCTATTTCTTGGGTGTTTACTGGCAACACAAGCCCAGGTGTTTCAATAAGTTCATTGGTAAGTTGTTGAAGATTCTGAGTGGCTAGAGGGCCCCCTGGTCTGGAAGAGAGTGGTCAGCAGTCTGGCTGGGGAACCCCACCAGGATCGGGAGGCGGGGCCGTAGAGCACTGGAGAAAGGGTCGGGACGGGAGAGGGCAGGTGCCTCCCCAGAGACCTCTGAGGAGAGGAGAACAGCACAGACCTTAGGCCTGCCAGAGTGGCCATCCTATAGCAGCTGCCCTGGGCTGCGTGGAGACCAGGAGACACCCTAGAATTGGCGGGCGGTGGGCATGGAGCCTTGAGGAGTAGGAGCGGCCAGCAAAAAGGCTGTCCAGAGACAGAGGAGGTAGGTGAGGTGACCGTCTCCTGGAGAGGGAGTCCCCTCACGGCGCTGGCGGCTCAGCTGAGGCCAAATGCTGCGGCAGGAGAGCTGGGAAGGGCCCTGGTCTGGCTGGCCAGGTTGGTTGGACGCTCAGTGCTGATCTGCTTTCTGTGTGGCCTCCTCCTGCAGAGCTGCTGACCCTGGGGAGCCAGAAGATGTGTATGGTTGTGTACCCCAAGGTGGAGGAGGACTCAGGGACAGAGGAGCTACAGGAAGACATGCAGGAGCAGCGGCAGCCCACTGCCCCCAAGGACAAGGATGCAGAGGAGCCCTGAGGACCACCCTCCCCTCTCAGCCGCTTCCCTCCTCCTTCATCCCCCTCTCTGCCCTCCTGCCCTGCCTGGGTCCCCCAAACACACACACACCCCTCTGCCTCTGTCATTCCGGGGTCAGGACCTGGGTGTGGGTGGTGAGAAACTATAAACAAAGATACTGACATTTGTACCCAAAGATCCAGCCTCCTCTCACCCCCAAGGCCTGTGTCTAAAGCAGTGGAGCTTCCGGGGTGCCCTACACGGCCCTCCCTCCTGGGCCCACACCCTTAGTCACTTCCTCAGGAACCTGAGTTCAGGGCTGCCTTCCCTTCCCATTCCTGAGCCCGAGGGAGGCCTCAGCTCCAACAGAAGTGGCAGCAACAGTGAGTCACTTGGGGACAGACTCGAGCAAATCTGTCACCATTAAAGGTCAGCTGCAGAGACCCAAATCCCCCTCCCTTCACCAGTGACCGAAGACATCAGAGGTGATGCTTCCCTCTGCCCCCTCCCCCTCCCCCTCCTCCCCCCTCCCCCCCTCCCCTCCTCCCCCCCAACAGCCTGGGCCTTCTGTGCAGAGTGAGGTTCCTGTCAGGACAGCATCTCCCCACTGACCTAAGGACCAATGTGCAGGAGGACTGCCCCCTCCCCTAACCCCGGCCGGGCCTGTGGAACAGATTGGGAAAGGCTCAGATTGTAGAAACCCAGCCTTGCCCCTGCCTCCTCCCCCCAACTCAGTGCCAAAGCTTCCTGAAGCCAGAAAGCTGCTTATTTCCAATGTAGCAGACATTTCTCTCCTAATGACAAAGCAGCTCCTCTCCTCCTCCCTCCCACCCCCATGGGAAGGAGCCCGCCACCCTGTTACCCCCGCAGTGATGCTCCAACACAGCCCCAGGCAGCCAGCTCTGCCGGCAGCCCCATCTTGCCCTTCTCCTCCTCTCTGGACTTTTGCTCCTGGGGTGTGAAGGCTCCCCAAGCCCTTCATGCCTGAAAGTCGAGCCAAATCAGCCTTAAGTCACCTCCCATCCAAGAACTGGACCTAAAAATACCCCCTTATTTCCAGCCCTCTGGTCAGATCTGGCATGAAAAGCCTTCCAGGGAGGGAGGGCTATTTCCCATCTCCCCAGAGGTACCCATCCCATCACCTCGGAGACTGTTTGGGGAGAAAGTGTATTCTGAAGGCCATTTCCTCCCCCAACTCAGATCACCCCTCCCTCCTTTCTGCTCACACCACTGTCCTGTCTGGACAGCCTCCAGGACAGGATGAGAGGACAGTGGCAGAAGGTACCCACTTTGGAGGCTCTCGGAAAAGCCCGTTCTCTATGGTTTGCTGACTTGTGGCCATCCTGTCCTGCAGGCAGGAAGCTGCCATTCCCTGTGCTCCAAAGAAGGTGCTGGTGTTTGCCCTGGGCCCTTGCAGCCTCCTAGCCACACCTGTTGTGCTAAGGACTGGGATTCTTTTATCCCAAGCAGGAGTCCCCCCCTTCCCCCAACTCCCTATCCTGTCTGCTGAAACTGGAAAACCTGGGGAGTCCTCCTGGCCTACTTGGGTCTCCCAGCTTCCCACCCAGCCTGCTTGAGCCTGCATTGGTAAGATGCGGGTTTGGTCCGAGTTGTGGTCCCTTCAGAGTGGACTCCAGGCAGACTGGGGCTGGCCCCTGGAGGGTCAGGGGGCCATCCTCTTGTTCCCTCTTCTCATTCCTCCAACCTTCAATTATTGTTTTTTTGTAAAGTGGATGCCTTACTTTTTGGATAAATATTTTTGAAGCTGGCATTTATATTTCTTTTGGATTTTTAAGGTTTTGTTCTTTTTTTTTCGGGGAGGGTTTTAGTTATAGCTGGATAATCATCTTCTGTCTTTGAGTTGGTTTAGGTTTTAGTTGTGTGTTTTGTTTTGTGAGGTTTTTTTTTTTCTGTTGATGTAATAAAATTTTAAATGGAAATGAATTTGGTGGTGTTAATAATTCAATGACCTTCCAAGACAGAGTCTCCAGGCACTTCCTGTCTCTGTCAGGAGGGAGGTCTTTGGTTGCCAGGTTCCTTCCAGGATGGCATTCCTGAAAGTCCTTGTGCTCCATAGCTTCGAGCTGTCCCAGGGCCCAGTGCCAGCGCGTTTTAACAGCTCCCTCTCGTTTTGAACCGAAAACTTTCTCATTGCTTCTGTGAAGTCACGAGTGTTAAGATCCTGCCTATGTATTGTGCTGAGAGCCTGCAAACTATCTGGGAAGAAGAAACTCATCCCTACCCAGGGTGGGAACATGGGCGACAGAGAGACAGCACCAAGCTGAGTGGAGAGAGGCGAAGGCATCAGGAAGGGACAGGCTGAGCCTGTGGAGAGACCCCAGTGAGGGTGGGGGGGGGTTAGGCAGTTAGGAGAGCACCCAGCTGGATGCCAGGGGCTTGATGGGAGGGACTGGGAGGTGAGGTGGGGTCCACTCAGCTGTCTGAGTGAAAGACTAGGAGGGCTGAGGGATCAGGGAAGAGGAGGAAGCAGGTGAGGTAAGGACAAGTACCTCCTGGCGCTCTGGGTTAATCGCTGGAGGAAGTTGACAGGATTAGTCCTTGCTTGGAGTCCCTCCTTTGTGGGCAGCCCTCCCGGCTGCCTGTCCTGAGACAGCATCATTCCAGAGCCAGCACTGCTGACAGACATGCGGAGGAGGCAGGGCCGGGGGGCAGGGGGGGTGAGGGGTGTGTTAAGACATCACCCTTCACCATCTGGAACACTGTGAGGACACTGGCAGGCAAGATGCCTCCACTCCCAGTCCCAGCCTGGCCCCAACACGCCTGTTTTGTGGCTGGCGTTCTAGACTGAGGCTGGAGGCTTGCCATTCACAGGGGCACAGACTCTTGGCTCTGAGACCCAGCCCAGCCACCAAACAGCTGTGTGTCCTTGGGCAAGTCAGTTAACCTATTTAGCACTTTTAAAGGGATGAAAAAAGAAGACTGAATCTAATCTCAGAGGGTTCCTGAATCTCCCAGCCCATGGCTGTCCCAAAAGAGTGACAGCAAACTGGGCAGAGGCCAGTCTTATGCAAGAGGCCCTTCTCCAAGCTTCACATCCCCCTTGGGGATTCCCCCAATTCCCCAACACACACTTTTCCTTTCCCCAGGCTCCCAGAGGCTTCCTCATGTCACCCCATTCCAGCAAGTCCAGCCCTCCCCAACCTTTCTCAGTCCCTGGAGACACCTGTCCCTGGGGGCCCCCTCTCTTTTGTAAGGTGACACTTGCTGATCTTTTCAACCTGCTCAAAAGGGCAAATGTGGGTCTCTTCCTAGGCAACATGCATTTATTTTTAACCTGGGCCTTTAAGCTGTCTTAACCCTGTCAGTCACTTTAATGTGAGGAATTTCAGACGCTCTGATCTGGGGGAATTTGGGAGCCTTTGGAGGTCACTGAAATCACAGCTGCTTATGCATTCATTTATTAATGTAGTCGAACAATAAATATTTCTCTAACCATTGTATCCAGGATTTTGCTATATGCTGTGGGAATAGCAAACTTACTCTTGAATTTTCCAAGTCAGCACAGACTTCAAATATCTTGTGTCACTTGTCTCCGTAAGAACACTCATATATGTCAACACACCTGTCCTCAATTTTAGTTCAGGCAATGTGGTCACCCTAGCTGAACAAGTATCTGACCTACCTGTAAGGAGCAAATAGTCTTGGGGGAAAGAAGATAAGAATGCACATGGCACGTACGTGTGCACATCACAGATCACTGCCCACTCTGCTGGGCTGCGCGCGTCTGCAGGCAGGGCTGGACCCGCCCTGCGCAGTGCCTGGGACCTACGTGCAAAAATGCCTGTCCAATTGAGGCTTCAGACAAAGCTGCAGGTAGCGTGTCACTCGGGAGACACAGATACACCCGCAGGGGGGCGGTCAGAGGGCCGGAAGGAGACTGACGTGACTGAGACCACTTGCTTTCCATACATTATCTTATTCAAAGTTTAATTAAACAACCGACAAAGTAGGCATTACTACTGCCCTTTTACAAGTGAGATTAAGTAACTGGCCCAAGGTCACCGAGTGGTAGGTGACAGGGAGATCTGAGCCAGGTTCTATCTGACATGCTCGCTGCCTCCCTGTTGGAAGGACTTGGTGAAGGAGGTGGTGTTTGAACTGAGGCCTGTGACAAAGTCATTAAGATACTACAGGGGCTGGGCTTCCCTGGTGGCACAGTGGTTGAGAGTCCGCCTGCCGGCGCAGGGGACACGGGTTCATACCCCGGTCCGGGAAGATACCACATGCCGCGGAGCGGCTGGGCCCGTGATCCATGGCCGCTGAGCCTGTGCTCCGCAACGGGAGAGGCCACAACAGTGAGAGGCCCGCGTACCGCAAAAAAAAAAAAAAAAAAAAAAAGATACTACAGAGGCTTTGTTTCAGTTAATGCACACAGGTAGCAGCAGCAGCTGCAGGGAGAAAATGATCCTGCTGACCAGGGGACCGCGGGGGGCTTCCATCCGCTCCGGAGCAACCCCGCACAACCCAAGAATCCCCCAGCCCTTGACTAGCACTGCCCTCCCTACCCCCTTCCCCTCCAGCGCCCCCTCCTTCCCTAACCAGACGTCCAGAGCGCCCCGGTTACTGGGAAACGCGGCAACGTCAGCCAGAGAGGTGAGGGGCCGAGATCACTTATCTCCTCCACGGCGGAGCTCCGAGCGTTCTCATTTCCTGCCGGCCTATCTGCACACCTCCCGGCTTCCTCCAGCCTCGGCTCGCCCTCTCCTGACGCAGTCTCCCCCTCCCACAGGGTGCCGGACTGAGGGCAAAGAAAGCTCTCTGAGTCACACAGCTCCCCCTTTCCCTAGCCCTTCTTCCCCGGGGGGGTTTAAGAACTAGACCCCTGCCCTTCCCCCCCCCGCCACGTCAGCGCCACAGCCTTGCCTGACCTTGGGTGGCCGCCTCTCAGCCTCGTTTTCCTCCTTTATAAAGCAAGGATAAGTACACCGTCTACCTTGCTTACTTTCCTATCTGATTCACAGGGAAATGGTCTGCAAGGAAAAGGGTATGTTTCAATGACTGAAAAAGCATAACACCGGAAAATGCAAGGCCTTAACTATCATCACTAGTTCATCGTCAGGGAGCGAACAGAACTCCTCCTCACTGAGACAAGGGCCTGACCCTGGTCCTCTCCGCCTGCCCACTCTCCCTGTAACTGCACTGCAAGACCCCCATCTCGGCCATGTTTCCTCTTCCTCCTTCCAGGCGTCTTGCCCTTGCCAGGGCTGTGGGAGGCTGCCCTCTGCCGGTTCACCTGATTCCTGACCGCAGTGGCCCCTCGAGTCCTGAATTTTGGGCCAATATTACCACCTGGTGTTTAACTGAGGCACTGCTGCCAAACTGGTGCAGCTCAGCTTTGGTACCTGTTTGCCACAGCGTCCTCTGAAATGGAGCGAAGGCAGAAATCTCCCGGTCTGAGACCTGAGATCTGTCTCCCGGGTGCAAGCGGACTTCCTCAGGCCAGGTCAGGGCTTTCAGAGAAAATACCTCAAGCTAGGCACAGAGAGGTGGCCGGGGGGGGGGGGGGGGGGGGAGGGAGGAGGGAGGAATGCTAAATAGAGGTGTAATTGCCTGATTTGCAGGCCGCCCTGTCTCTGTCTGCATACTTTATTTTAGCATCCAATGCTGTACACAGCCCCTCGGCATTTGCACCACTGAGGCCTGGCCCTTGTTGTGCCCGACTTACAAAACTTCTGGCCTCCACAGGGCGCTCACAGCTTTTGCTGGTGACAAAAGAGCCAGTGACACATTTCTATGTGTCCTTTCCTTCTCACTGTACCTATAGTCCCTTTTGCAGATGAAATGCAACAGGTAAAAGCAGGGCCACAGCGGTACCTCTGACAGGAGGGAGTGGGTAGTTCCCAGAGGAAAGAGAAAAGGGAAGGGAGAGGGGGCCCCCATCTGAAACTAAAAGCACAGAGAGCAAGCCATGGGTTTCGCCTGGAGACCCTGAAACAGAGCCCCAGGAAGAGGTGATGACAAAAGAGAAGGCTTCTCAAGCCTCACAAGAGGAAGTGGACCCAAGAGAGGTCAGAGAACGGCCATGCAGAAGGAAAAAGAGCAAACTGAACTGCTGCGAGCGCCTGAGCCCTGCGGCACAGGAAACGGGCAGAGCCCTCAGGACCCGGCTGGGGCAGAGCGCCAGCCCGAGGCTCTGGCGGTGCAGGCCAGGGGCCGGAGCCACCGGAGGAGTGCAGCTGTCAGTTCCTGGGGCTGCCAGGGTCTGGGGCACAGGGCCCAAGCCCTGACCAGGTGCCTCAGCTGAGCCTGGGCAGTCAGGGATGGTGCCAGGCTGCTAGAGCTAGCCCGGGCTGGAAACTCGTGAGGGCTTGGGCTGTTACACAGACCCTGTGCAAAAACCTAGCAAAAAGAGCCTGCTCTGCACCATGAGACAAGCCCTAGTGTATGACTTGGTCCCAGACGTCACTACTTCCTAAACCCCTCAAACAACACCCCGTGGCTTGCACCCAGGAGAGTGGCTCGGAGAGGTGGGGCTACAAAAAGAACTGAGTGGCCCTGGGGGTAGGTGGAGACCAGCACTGTAGGGGGGGACTGTGAGGGAGGGAGGCGTGTCCAGGGAGGAGCTCAGATCAGGCTGGGGGTCAGCACTGGAAGAGGGTTTTCTCTGTTCCTTCTGACTGGGCATTCATTCTGCACAGGACTTTTTGGAAGTTGGAGGGAGGAGGATACTCAGAGTAAGGTGTTGCCCTCAAGGAGGATTCTGGAATCCCCTGGATTTGACAGGGAGGGGGAGGCATTCCCAGAAGAATCAGCTCCTGGGCACCTCAGAACCCTGGCTTGGAGCCTAACCAGAGTACCCCCAACTGCTTAAATAGGCCAGGGGCCCCATTTCTTTAAAGCCTGCATCCCTCCCTCTGCGGTGCGCCCTGCCCCTCCCTGAGTCACCCCAGGGAGAGCTGGGGGAAAAAAGGGAAGAGAAAAGAGGCATTGACTACAGAGGAAGGAAAAGGAAACAGCAGAGGAGGGAGGAGAGAAGCCACACAGGAGTGGGTGACAGCGGAGATCGGAGAGGGCAGATCTAGGGCAGGGGGAGACAGCAAGCCGAGCATCCCAAAGGGTGCCCCAAGAGCAAGGCGGCCAGGGGCGGGGAGCCGAGGGGGCGGGCCGGCCATGTCCCACGGGACCTACTACGAGTGCGAGCCCCGGGCTGGCCAGCAGCCACTTGAGTTCTCAGGGGCCCGAGTGGGGCCTGGGGAGCTGGGGGACATGTGTGAGCATGAGGCGTCCATCGACCTGTCTGCCTACATCGAGTCTGGGGAGGAACAGCTCCTCTCTGACCTCTTTGCCGTGAAGCCGGCACCTGAGGCCCGAGGCCTTAAGGGCCCTGGAACCCCTGCCTTCCCCCACTACCTGCCGCCTGACCCGCGGCCCTTTGCCTACCCTCCACATACCTTCGGCCCCGACAGGAAGGCCTTGGGGCCTGGCATCTACAGCACCCCAGGGAGCTACGACCCCAGGGCTGTGGCTGTGAAGGAAGAGCCTCGGGGGCCCGAGGGCAGCCGGGGGGCCAGCCGCAGCGGCTACAACCCTCTGCAGTACCAAGTGGCGCACTGTGGGCAGACGGCCATGCACCTGCCCCCAGCCCTGGCAGCACCCAGCCAGCCCTTGCGCGTCCTCAAGGTAAGAGTGGCTCAATTCTCCTCCCCGCCACCCAGGGTCTGGAGGGAGGCCCGTGTGGATGGGGTCTGTGTGTGGTGTTGCTCTGTGAAATCGACCCACCACAAGCCCTCTGTGTTCGCCACCCAGTCGTAACCCCTCTTGGCTTCTCTGTGAATTCACTCCCCCGCCGATCCCCACTGTGTGACCGGAACCAATGTGTCCTGCAGTCCCTGTGACCAGCTGACCTGCTCTGATCTCAGCACGCCCCCTTCCCAGTTTCTCCGCTGCCCACCAGCTCCCTCCTCTCGTTTCTGTGTCACCTCCTGCTTCTAGAAGAGGAAATGCCTGCTGATGATAGAACTGGAGACTCAAGATAGATGGAAGGAAAGTGTCCTCAGAGAGTGTGGGGACATGAAAAGGAGTTTGGGTCAGAGCAGAGGACACTGTACGTCTGGCAGGGCAGTGGCTGTTCTACTGGGGGCCAGGAGCTGGCTCTGAATCCCACATCCCTCTGACGCTCCAAGTGTGCTCTGACCACTGGGATTCCTGCCCCACCTTTGCTCTACTTCCCCACAGCCCTCACTCTTGTCCCTCTGTACCTTCCCCTCCAGGCCCCTTTGGCGGCTGCCGCGCCCCCCTGCAGCCCCCTCCTCAAGGCACCCTCACCGGCCGGCGCCTCGCACAAGGGCAAGAAGGCCGTGAACAAAGACAGCCTGGAGTACCGGCTGCGGCGGGAACGGAACAACATCGCGGTGCGCAAGAGCCGCGACAAGGCCAAGAGGCGCATTCTGGAGACGCAGCAGAAGGTGCTAGAGTACATGGCCGAGAACGAGCGTCTGCGCAGCCGCGTGGAGCAGCTGACCCAGGAGCTGGACACCCTTCGCAACCTCTTCCGCCAGATCCCTGAGGCCGCCAACCTCATCAAGGGTGTAGGGGGCTGCAGCTGAGCCCGCCTGGCAGACTGTGGGCACCAGCCCCCGGGGCTCAGCCTGACCCTGGGGACCCTCACCCTAGAGGCCCCACAGGCCGAGTCAGAGACAAAGACCATGGACAAATGGCAGTGGGGGGGCAAGAAAAGGAGGAGGGCGGGCCCCAGCATAATGATTCTGTGGCTGAATAAAACTGCACTATGGCACAGTGCTGGGGCTGTACAGTGGGCGTGTGTGTGTGTGTGTGTGTGTGTGTGTGTGTGTGTGTGTGTGTGTGTGTGTGTGTGAGAGAGAGAGAGAGATGGGGGACTCCAAAGGTAGGGAATGCACGAGGCTAGGCCTGCATACCTCTTGATTCCAGGCCCAAATAAACATTCGGGAAATTCAGCAGACAAGCTGCCCACAGCTCTCCCACAGTGCACCGCACAGCCAGGCCCTGTATCTCTCCCTCTGCTCTTCTCTCCCTCCACCCAGCCCACCCCACAGGACCTGGAGCAGCCTCTGGACACTCCCCTAGCAGAGCTCTGTGGCTCACAGGGAGATCCCAGCACCTCCAGTCCCTCCTGCCTGGGCCTGCTGACCCCAGCCCTGTTCTATCTCACCTTGAGGTATAGGTCTGGGAGTTCCTGCCCCAGGAGATCAAGGGAAAATTCCAGATGGTTCTGATGTATTTATGGTCCCTTAGCTCTTGATCCGGGACTCAATCCCTTCTCCACAGTTCCCAAACTTCAGTCTGCCAGACTGACAGACCCCCATGCCTCCAACCTACTCGCTCCCACCCTTGTCCCTCGTTCCCTGGGCCTTCGGTTCCCTAAAGAATCTGAGTGCTTGGGGGACAAATTCGTTGGGAAAGGCCCTGAGACCTGTTCGTATACGAGAAAATTGGTAATGAGGAGGATGACAACGCACCTGTGCAGTGAAACCCCATGTGGAAAACAGTTTTTTTCATAGAACTCTAGCCTGGGAGCCATAAGAGGGCAGTGCTTGACAGCCTCAGTTTGAATTTCCCTCTGCTACTTTCTAGCTGTGTGACCTCGTGCCAGTTACTTCTCTCTGTGCCTCAGTTTCCTCATCTGCAAAATGGGAGCAGTAGTAATGCCGTACGTTCATAGATAAACAAGGCCTGGCCTACGGTGAGCACAAATACTTGTTATCACTCCCTTTTGCTAGAACTGAAAGGACCTCGGAGATCTCATCTAAACTTCTCATTTTGCAGGTGAGGAAACTGAGGTCTCAGACAGGGAAGGGACTTACCCAGAGTCTTGCAATGGGTCAGAGGCAGAACCAAAATTAGCTCTGTAAAATCACAGATCTCAAGAGGGGCTGGGAGAGACCTCAAGAGATCATCTGGTAGGCTTTGCCCTCAGACAGCAAGATAGTATAGGCCACATTTAATAGATAAAGCAGTCGAGAGCCGAGGGAATAAGAGACATTCTCCGGAAGCTCACCCAGGTGAACTTTGCTGTCTCCACACGCACACCTGTCTCTACTTTGCCCTCACACCCTCCCCTCGGAGGCATATGGAACAGTGTGGGGCCAGAGTCAGGGACACGAGACACAAGATGGGCTGGTTAGAGTCTCTCCTAGGCCACCAATGACTTATAGGCCACTGCTGAGAAAGCAGTGTTAGACACCAAGGAATAACCTTCTGAGAGGGAGAGAGACTGGGTCTGGATCCTCCCGGTCCGCTCTCTCTCCCCGCACTTCCACCTCCCCAGTGTCAGAGCCTTCCCACATTGAGGACGTCCGGGTGTACCACTCCTGCCTCACCCAGGACTCAGTCTCTTTCCTGCCTTTGCCCCTGTGTCTCTCAGGCACCATCTCCCCTACATCTGTGCTCTAGATACCCCTGCCCCAGGTCTGGTTTGGGCAGACAGATCTGAACCTCACTAGATGGTTTATTCTACCTGAGTTGGGAAGAAAGAGGCACCTGTCTCTGTGGATGCCTGGGAGAATCCCACACCTTCCTTTCAGCCCAGGGGAATGCGTTGCATAAAGGGGGTTTGTACAGAGCACGGTAAGTGACTCAACCTCTGGATTTCCTCCTCGCAGCTCAAGACCACTGCCCCTGGACTTATGTTCAAGGTTCTGGGTGATGGGACCTGGGTTGCTTCAGCATCAGCCCCAAGCTTCTCTCCCACAGTTCTGAATCGTGTCTCCTCCCAGCCCACAGCACCCGGGGGCTCCTCAGGGCAGGTGTCTGGCACCAGGTCTGGAGAAGATCCACAGCCCCAGCTGAGAGAAGAGAACACCTGGTCCCTGCCTGACGCCGAGCGGCAGGCACACCTCGATCCTCTGTGGCGGATCATATCCCGGGGAAATGACAGGTAGCCGGAAGTCACACTTTTAACCCTGAGGTTTTAACCTGACCTCAACTGGTTTGGGCCAAGGTAACTTATTCAACAAGTATTTGTTGAGCATCTTTCCTGTGTCAAGCCCTTGCAAGGTGCTGAGAACACTGTGGTGACCAAACTCTCGGCTGAAGGACCCCTCCACCTGTCGTGTTCAGGCAGGGCAGGAGATTGTGGGTGGCAGGAGAAGGAAGTCAGGTGATTAGCCCCCAACTCCTAGGGACAGGACAGGTAGTCTCTGAAGCTGCCCTCACGGCCTGGGGGTGGTGATGGCTCTCTGCTACGGCTGGAGCTTACCACTGCTGCAGCTCTTCCTTAAGCCTGACCATTCACACCTCTATACATTCATGAATTACCCCCTCTGAATATGCCTCTTGGGGAAACCTACTAAACCAGCAGAAAGGGAGGTGGCTTTTTGTTTGTTTGCTTTGTTTTGTTTTATTTGTTTATTTTTGGCTGCATTGGGTCTTCACTGCTACACACGGGCTTTCTCTGGTTGCGGCGAGTGGGGGCTACTCTTCCTTGCGGTGCACGGGCTTCTCATTGCGGTGGCTTTCTTGTTGCGGAGCACGGGCTCTAGGCACGCGGGCTTCGTAGTTGTGGTACGCGGGCTTCAGTAGTTGTGGCGCACAGGCTTAGTTGTTCCGTGGCATGTGGGATCCTCCCGGACCAGGGCTCAAACCCATGTCCCCTGCACTGGCAGGTGGATTCTTAACCACTGTGCCACCAGGGAAGCCCAGAGAGGTTGTTTTAGCTGGGGTGGTCAAGGAAGGCTTCTCGGAGGAGGTGACATTGAAGTCGAAACCTTAAAAATGTCCAGGAGGAGGCAGATGTGCCAAACTGGGGGAAAGGAGAGCAGAGGGGTGAGCAAATGCCAAGGCCCCGAGGTGTCCCGGTCCAAAAAAAGAAAGGAAACCGGGTGAGGCTGGAGAAATGGAAAGCAGGAGGAAGGGTACGCAAGAACACCGCCTCCCTCCCTCCAGGACCGTCTTCATTCCCTCTGCCGGGAGGAGGACCGTCCCTAAGGAGCAGGCTCCCCATGCCACGCCGGGCGGAGATGCCGCAGGGTCCACAGGGTCCGCGGGGTCCGGAGGCTGCAGAAAGAAGGCACCCCCAGGAAGGGCGGGCAGCCTCACCCCTGCCTGGGGAAGGTTCGAGGCCCAGGGCGGGGTCACGAGAACTTTGGAAAACCAACAAATCAAGGTCCAAACAGCACACACGTGCGTTCCCTTGGCTTTACGATCCACAGCTCAGGCCCACTTTTCCTTCCTGGGCAAAACAGGGGACCAGCATGAGAGTCCTGAGCTGACAGGATCTCAGGCCCCAGGAAAGCAGAAGAGGAGAAGGTAGGATGTTGGAGATACCGCCAAGAGGGAGGAAGCTGTCCAAGGTGAGCCCGCCAAGGTCAGTCCACGGTGGCAGCTTGGCCTTGTGAAAGTCGCTCCCCCTACTCGGTGCGCACCTCCCCACCCCACCCCCACGGGTTGCCACATGCCTGGGCCCCCAGGGCCCCCATCCCAGTGTTGCAAGATCCCGGTTGGGGCTGTGAGGGTGGAAAGGGGCCTCTTCACCTCCACTCCCTACCCTGCCCCAAGCCATGAGGGGACTATGGGATGGAGGGGGCTGTACAGGAGATGCTGAGGCAACAATAGCCAAGGCTGGCCGAGGGCCTGTGCACCTCCTCCAGGCCAGTCGCTTACTATCACCCCCAGCAGGCAGACCTTTCCTCTCAGGACTCAGCGGGGCTGCACCGCAGTAGGAAGGGTCGGACCTGCACGGGACTCCAGGCTGCCTCTATCAGCTGCTGCTATAAGCAGATCTGGCTTGGCCCCAGAAAAACTTCCATGAGCAGCTCATTGAGAAGGCCCATCAGAAGTCCCCTGAGACTACCCCATGGGGAAATGATGGGTGTTTTCAGAGGAAAATGGCTGCCCCTGACCATCAATTCTGACTTCAGGGAGCAGCAGAAGCGTCCTAGGACTTGGGAGAAGGAAGCCTTCCGACTAGGGAGACACCCCCCCTGCAGCGCTGTAACCTCCCCTTCTCTTTTAGAAACATGGATCTGAGCTAGGTAGAGGCAAGCCATACGTAGCATGGATCCCCCCACCCCACAAGCCAAGCTTCACCCCAAAGCCCCAAACTGTCCAAAACCCTATTGCTCCCCACACCTTGCACTGTCACCCCTGCCCAGACCATCCAACCCTGCTGCAATCGGGACGGTTTGCAAAACGCCTGTAGCTCCCGCTTTGTCACCGTCTGAGGTTAGGACTGCACTCGGGAGATAAGCCCAGGCCCCATCCGCCGTCCTGAGTGAGACTGCTGGCCCTGCTGCAATCGGGACGGTTTGCAAAACCCCTGCTGGCGCCAGCTCTGTCACCATCTGAGGTTAGGGCTGCGCCCCAAGATAAAGTCTAGCCCCGCCCACCAGCCCTGCCTTCAAACCTTGCAAGCAGCATGGCCAAGAGACAGAGCTCCAGGGCAGCCCACTCAGGGTCTGGAAGCCTTAGCCAGACTCAGGGTGAGGACCCCTTCTTCCTGGTCCTCTCTCACCTCCTCCCCTTCATCCCCAGCCTCACCTTTGCACACTGCCCTCAGCACCATCCTTTCCCCTCACTCTCCATCTACGCTTCTCGATTCCATCTTCCGTCCTCACCCTCCCTCCTCCCTCACCTCCATCCTGCCTTCTCATCACACTCATTTATTCATTCATTTGCTATAAAAATACTTAATAACCCCTGCTCCAGGCACCTTGCTTGTTATAGGAGCTACAGGATAAGCAAGGAGGACAGTCCCTGCCCTTGCGGGGCTTATAAATTCATGAGGGGGACAGACAAACATACCACCACAAATAAATAGATCATTCTAAATTGCAGGCAGTGCTACGGGGCAGAAGTAAAGAGTGACTGTGACAGATATTAGTAAGGGAACCTGATTTAAATGTGAGGGTCAGGAAAGGCTCTTTGAGGAAGTAACATGTAAGCAGATGTCTCAAAGGTGAGTAGGAGTCAGTCTGGCAGAAAGTGGGGCTTCCCAACAGAGACAGCAGCTCTGCCTAGGCCCCAAGCAGGTCCTTCCCGGCCATTGACAGAGGCTGGGGTTGAGGGCAGACTAGACTGAGGGGGAGAGGTGAGGTCAGAGAGGGGCTGAGGCCAGATCTCACTCAAGGGGATGCAGAGCATCAAAGGGAGGAAACACCTTCCAAAGGAAGAAGACATTTCCTCTCTCCTAAGGTGAAAGAGAAGAGATGCAGCAGGCGCAGATACAAATAGGTCTGTAGCCCGCTGAGGTTGTTCCCGTCTCATGGCTTCTATTTTTACCATGAAAGAAGAGGTGACTGCAAGTGACTGAGCAGGAAGCTCTGAGAAAGGCTTAAAGGTATAAAATCCCAGCTTCTGAGAGTGGAATCGGGAGCTGAGATTTCTGGCTTGGAAGCGGCCAGTCGAAGTCTAAGATGACAATTTTAGGCGACAACAGTCTGTCCTCTGGAGGGACTTCCTTCAGTGGTCCTTAGCTTCTCGGGAGCTAGTATGGACAAGACAGATGTTGGGTTCATCTGGGCGTGGGGCTCACCCAGGGAGGCAGGATGGACGGGACAGACAGGGAAGGGGAGGGATTTCGTGGTGAACCTGGAACTTAGGGCGGATAAGGAGAGGTGAAGAGACAGGAAGGGCCAGTGGTTCTTCAATGAGCTTGTAGAACAGCAGCAGTGAGCCGGCTTGAGCAAACAAACCATAAGGAAAGGAGATCATATCAGAGAGTGGGATGTTTGATTCAGTTATTTCATAGTTACTGCAGTTTCTGGTGATGATAAGGCCTGGGTCTGACCCTGGGGGTGGCCTGCTAAGGTGGATGAGAAGCATGTAAGAGATGAGAGGGTGAAGGAACTGAGAAGTGGCCACGCTGGATGGAGTATCCATAAGGATGATGACATCACTTGGACGACTGCCTTGCTCAGCCCCATCCTCTTTCCACACCCCCCATCCCACATCCCACATCCTCTCATTCACTCCACCCCCCATTAACATCCTCTTCCCTAATCCCTAGTTTCCTACCTCCACATCCTCTTTCTCATCTCCATCCTCATCCTCTCAAACCCCAGCGTCTCTTAACACCTTCATCCTCTCCTTACCCCATTCTCACTCTTCATCCTCATCTTTCTCATCCTGTTCCTCTCAGCACTTTATTTCTCCTCCACACTGGGCACTTGAAAAGCACTATTGCATGGTGGGTTAAAGCCTGTGCCCAGGAGCCTATCGACGTGGGCTCAAATCCCACGTATACTGCCTGCCCACGTTGCCTCGCTTGTAAAAATGGGGTAATAATAACACCTACCACATAAGGTTGTCAAAAGAATTACCTGAGTCTAAAATGCTTGGAACAATGTCTGGGCTCGATACCATCATTGTTATCCTCCCCCTCTCCTTGCCTCATTGCACCCTTCTCCATCTTCTCACCTCCATTATCCCTCTGTACCTACTTCATATTTCTTCTGAGAGGCAGAGATGAATCAGACTCAGCCCCTGCCCATGGTCTGGTAGGGAAACAAGCACAAAAATAAATGTCAGGGACTTCCCTGGTGGCGCAGTGGTTAAGAATCCACCTCCCAATGCAGGGGACACGGGTTCGAGTCCTGGTCCAGGAAGATCCCACATGCCGCAGAGCAACTAAGCCCATGCGCCACAACTACTGAGCCTGCGCTCTAGAGCCTGTGAGCCACAACTACTGAGCCCACGTGCAGCAACTACTGCAGTCTGCGTGCCTAGAGCCTGTGCTCTGCAACAAGAGAAGCCACAGCAATGAGAAGCCCACGCACCGCAAGGAAGAGTAGCCCCCACTCGCCTCAACTAGAGAAAGCCCACTCGCAGCAACGAAGACCCAACACAACCAAAAATCAAATAAGTCAATTTATTTTAAAAAAATGTCAGGAGAATGTAATAAGTGCTACTTCAAAGATGTGAAAGAAATGCTCTCGGAGATCAGAGGATATGCAAACTCTGCCTGGGGGGAGTAAAGAAAAGTCTCAACAGGCAGATAAACCTCTCAGCTGTATCTCGAAAGATGAGGAAGGATTTGCCTGGCAAAGGCAGGAAAGAGGTATTCCAGCCAAAGGAACACGAGGTGTTTCTAGTGCTGCTTCTGCTAGAAGGTCTGAAGTTCTGCAAGCTGGTGTGAAGTTAGGATGAACCCCTACCCCGGCAGGGGCACGACCTATCCCAGTAAGGCCACAAGGGGGCAGCGAAGCATTAAGAGAGGTGGAGGATGGGGCCCAGAAAACCTCAAGAGAGCCTCACAGACCTCCAATCCCTTGGGCAAGCCCTGACCAGGAGGGTTTTCCCCAGACTGGGCCGGCCCAGCCAGGAAAAAAAAAAAAAAAAAAAGACTCTGACACTTGGAGAAAAAGACTGGGTTTGTCTTAGAAAAAGAATAAAAGCCCTCTTAGTATGTCCTCTAACACATGTTGGTAAGAGCAGAATAATTCGCACTGAGTTGAAAGTGTCTGTGGAATACCTCCTCTTGACTTAGTATTTACCATGGTCTAGACACTGTTCTTGGCACTTTACAAATCTTCACTTTCTCATAACAGCCCTATCAGGTGAAGTACAGTCACCCCCCTTTTGCAAGTGGGAACCCTGAGGCATTGGGCCCAAGTTACACTGATACAAAGTAGCAGAGTTGGTTTGGCTCCAGAGTTTGGAGGCCTCCCTTGCAAGGGGTAGCTCCAGCCACAGCCCTAGTGTGTAAAAGCATAAAACCCAGCCCTCCCAACGCCCCCGCCCCCTGGAAGTCAGCAGTCCTCTAAACTCTAGTCCTTGTCCATCACTAACGAGCTCTGTTCCCTTATGTCACTTCACCCCTGACCGGCATCTTCAAAAGCTAAATCATGGGGTTAAGCTCTGTTCCTTCACCCACAAACTGGTGAGTAGACCCTCTGGGCTGTGCTGAGTGCCGTGGATACCAAGATGGGTGGGAAACAGGCTTGAGGGACTGTGGGATGTGGAGGGGGAGCCTCGGAGCTACAGTTACAGCAGAGGATGACAAGCTAGGAGGCAGGGGAGAGGCCCCTCCCGCCTCTGGCCGGTGTGGAATTTGGGCAGGAGGTGTTAAGAAAGGCTTCCCAGAGTAATTACAGGGAAGGTAGGAATTAGCCAGATAGGCGGGGAAGGAGGGTATCCAGGCAGGGGAAAGAGGATGCGAAAGCACAGCATGAGCAGAGAAAGCAAAGGGTGTGCTAAGAGCTCGGTCAGAACATCTTTGAACATCTATTAATGCCAATTTTCAGAGTTTACTTCTCCTCCTGACGTGCCAATAAGCAGCTTCTGCAAAGCCTCACAGAACGTGCTAACACAAGGGCCTCTCACAGGAGGTGGTAGCCAACCCACACGTGTTTAAATGGTGAGCGCCTAAGTGCCCTACACAGGTGGAAGAGATGCCTAAAAGCCTTGCAGTTTGGAGTTCACCCAGTTCTGACATGGGGGCTAGTGGAGTGCAAAAGCCTTGTTTGTCCACCTCCAATGAGATAGGCAGGCATCTGTGAAGCAAAGAATGCCCCCCCCACACACACACCATTATGTTAACCCCAGTTTTTTGGGGTTCCTGAGAAGGTTCCAAGGTTGTCCACTCAGAATGGCAGAAGAATCAGGCTGAGACGGAAGAGGGATAGGAGAGTTCCTTCATGGATGAGGCAGGCTTCTCTTTGGAAAGGTCAGTTGAGTCCTCAGGAATGAATACTGCCCCCCTCCAGCTCTCTACTTCTGGCACCCCAGGGAGGAGAGGTGGGGGGCTGCAGCTTTGGCCCTTGTAGTAGTTCACATCGGACCTCTTGGCAGGAGCTATAGATTTACTCAACAACACTCAAATATTGACAAAATAATGCAAGCATGGTGGAGGAGCTTTGGAAAGAGATGGTCAAGAGAGGAAAGCCAGAAATAAGTAAGGCGGGGAAAAAGGGAGTAGAAGGCTGGATCCAGGGCAGCCTATGGAAAGATGTTTGCAAGACGTTGCTGCTGCAGCTGCTCCCCCTGGGGAGGTGTCTACATGACAAGACACACGTTTGAGCTTTCTCAGGTCCTGTTTCTCCCGACTTCCCCCAAATTTCCGTTCTTCCTTCCTCACCCTCCCTGGCTCCAGGATCCTCAACCTCTCCGAATCCAAACCTGCCATATGGGAGATCCTATATCAGAGGGAGCTTGGGGTCCTGAGGGAGGCAGGGTGAGAGGGGGATCCCAAGCCCTGGCGGCAGGGCGAGAGGCTGCTCAGCGGCTCCAGGGTGTCCTAGCAGGTGAGTGGGAGAGCAGAGGGCTCCGGAGGACTGAGGGGCATAGAGGGCTAGTGCAGCAAGGCCACACAGAAAAGAAACTGACGTCTAGGATGTTGAGGTGAAACTGATCTATCATCTTGTTAAGCCCCTCCAAGGCAAGGACCCCTGCTTCTGCGTCGAGACCCTGCACAGTACTGCCATGCTGTCTGAGGAGACCCAGACACCCCAAACTACCACAGGTGAGTTCATGTCATTGAGAGTGTATACAACACCTCTTCAGGGATACCCAGAAATGTCTCCAGCTCACCTACAGGTATTCATTCTTGCCAGGTGCAGCCTCCTGAAACCAGGATACCAAGGACAGAGTTGCTTGGGGGCCAAGGTGAGAATGACTTAGCAGATTTGGGGATCTGAAGATCTCTAGCTTGCCTAGATCTCTACAAGACCACCAGCATCAGAATTACTTAAGGTGCTTCTTAACAGTGCAGATCCCTGAGCCCCCTCTCCCCCTGACAATTTATTAAATCAGAGACTGGAGGAGAGCAGGGGAGAAGACTCCCTATTCTAACCGTCCACTAAGCCAGATGTGACATTTCACTCGCTGTCACATCCCTGATGCCCATCTCCGTGGTTATGCCTTGTGGCCAGAGCAGGAACCCTCACAGCTAATCCAGCCAGGTGGGTCTGGGGTCCAAAACACTGATTTTCTCCTGTATGTGTGGGTTGCCCACACTTCCAAGTGCCACCAAGAGGTGAGGTTCAAATCAAATTCCTTTGCCCGGCTCTGCTTCTCAATCTTAAATGTCATGGGAAAGGGTAGGGAGCATACAAGCAGTTTTTATTAAATTGGACTTCCCTGGTGGCGCAGTGGTTAAGAAACCACCTGCCAACGCAGGGGACACAGGTTTGATCCCTGGTCCGGGAAGATCCCACGTGCCGCAGAGCAACTCAGCCCGTGTGCCACAACTACTGAACCTGCTCTCTAGAGCCCACGAGCCACAACTACTGAGCCCATGAGCCACAACTACTGAAGCCCGCGTGCCTAGAGCCCGTGCTCTGCAGCAAGAGAAGCCACCGCAATGAGAAGCCCGCGCGCTGGGACGAAGAGTAGCCCCCGCTCACTGCAACTAGAGAAAGCTTGCACAGCAACGAAGACCCAACGCAGCCAAAAATAAAGTTAAATAAATAGAAGATTTAAAAATAAATAAAATCCCACAAGTCGCGTGGCACAGCCCCCCCCCCAAAATTGTGCTTATTTGGGGTAACTTGGGGCATGCTGATGAAGTTTGGTTGGGGGCTGAAAAACCTCCAAGCCATCCCTTGGTACCACCCCTGCCAAGTTTCCTGGGCCTCCATTTTCAGGAAGACTTCTGCGTTACCCCAGTCCCCTCCTTTCCGCCCTCACCTTGTCCTGGCCCATCCACAGCCCTCTATCGTAACCTATGCTGCCTGCTGCCAGCTGGACTCAGAAGACAGGCCCCTTGCTGGTACGATTGTCTTCTGTGCCCATCTCACCAGCCCCAGCCTCAGCCACAGTGACATGGTCATGGTGACTGCTGCATGATGAATAGGAAGAAGCAAACAGGTTGGGGAGGGAGCGAGCACAGCTCACTCAGCTTCCCATGAAGTGGAAGGACCTCCTCAGTGTGCAATAGAAGGTACCTCCAGCTCTAAGAAGAGCTGATTGTGCAGAGGGGCGAGAGAGTGCAGTCCGTCCTACTGCGGTCCCCTTCACTCTGCAGTCATTTGTCCTCAGGCCACACTCCATGAACTGCTCCATGCCCTGGGTTTCTCTGGACAGCTCTTCGAGAAATGGAGGGATTGCCCTTCAGGACCCAGAGGTAAATGAGAGGAATGAGGACAATGTCTCCTCACAACATCAACCAGAGAGAACCACTGTTCTCTCACCAACTCCTTCCTTTCAACTCTTCCTGACCCTTCTGAGGTCTCCCTCTCCTCAGATGCCTTCTTCCCTTTTTATACTCAGCGAGAACTGTTCTACAAGTCAACAAGTGACAAGGCGAGATGAGTGGGGACAGCTGCTTCTCAGCACAGCCTGGCCCAACACTTGGGACTGCTAGGGGTTTCACTGGGCACTCCCTTGGAAGAAGAGGTGAGGATGAGAACACTTTGGGGTGATGGAAGGAAGAGGGAACGGTCAGGTGGCACCAGCTATCTCCTCCCAAGGGGCCCTTTGTCTTCACACTGGGAGGCCTGACTACTCCAGAACTGTATAATGACTGCTACCTACGATGGCGCCCAGCACACTCGGCTTGACTCAATCACTCTCGCTGCCTTCAAAGACTCAGGCTGGTACCAGGTCAACCACAGCACAGCAGAGGAGCTGTTTTGGGGCTGGGGTCAGAAATAAGGGAGAATTGCAGAGGGCACTCATGACCCGAGTCAGCTTCAGGGGAGTGAGAGAGGTTGGAAGGGATTATCTGCTGCTAAAGTGTAATTGAAGCTGTGAGCATGGCTGGCCCTGACGGGTCTGGGGGCTTCATTTCTTCTGAGGGCTCTTCTATCTCTCAAGCAGGGTCTGGCCTGGAATTTGGCCTGGTGACCACCTGTGGAAATGGCACCTCAGACTTCTTCTGTACTGGCAAGTGCGTGTGCTGAGGGGCTGCACAGCTGTCAGTGATTCTAGTGTCACTCTACCGTCCCCTACACACAGCAGACTGGGCTGCCACTACCTGCACCTGGACAAGGGAAGCTGCTCCTCAGACCTCATGCTGGAAGGCTGATGCAGGTATCAGCTCTTGGCCAATGGGGTGGGTAGACTAGAGAATGGGGAATGAAACCGAGTGGGGCTGGAGAGGAGTCTCCTTCTAAGGCATCTGGACAAACAGTATTCTACCTTCTGCCCTGCCCTTCAGAGTGAATGCTGGAGGAAGGAAAATGGATTCCCACCTGGGGCGGAGAATCCCCATGGGGAGATCTACCATCCCCATAGTTGTTGCTTCCTTGCCAACCTCACTTCACAGATGCTTCCTGGGGACAAGATCAGGCATCCCTCTCAGATCCCACACCTCAAGGAAGCAAACCCCCTGGCCACTGCTACTTACATCAGTGCACAGAGAGGGGAGTGTACAAGGTGCAGGTGGAAGGATCACCCTGGGTCCCATGCCTTCCAGGAAAGGCTATTCAGGTGGGTATCAGAAGTGGAATAGCTGTAGCACACTGGCAAAAAGTTTGGAAGTGCTCTTATGGTAGTACCATCCAATGTGTTTTGATGTTCATTAAATTTTTTATTATTATTGGAGTATGGTTGATTTACAATATTATATTAGTTTCAGATGTACAACATAGTGATTCAATATTTTTATAGATTATACTCCATTTAAAGTTATTATAAAATATGGGCTCTATACCTTGTGCTGTACGATATATCCCTGTAGCTTCTTTATTGATGTTTATTTATTTTTTACTAAGTACCCTACTGAGTCCATGAATCTGATTTAGAATGTACATTTTCCTTAGAAGGAGGGCTTGAGCAGGTGACTGAGGCTATAACTATACCCTGCTACATATTTCTTTGTAGATACCTGGGAACAATGATCATCTCTTCTGTCCCTGGGGTTGGCTCTGTTACACAAATGAAGGTACCGATGCTATCAATATTACTTACCCAGCTATAAGTCTTTCAACCTGACCTATTATTTAGCTGGGCCCCCCCAGGCCACTCCCTGGGGAAGGAAGAGGGCGAAGAGCTAACTGAAGCAGTCCTACAAGGCTCTGGTGAGCACTGGTGGGTAAATCAATGGTTCAGGCTAAGGGTTTATACAGTGGGCCAAGGAGAATGTTCAAGTCCTTTACTTGATAACCCTCCTCTAAAGACCTTCCGTTCATCCCAGTCCCAAGCCTGCACCTGTTTCATGAGATATACTCTTCCAGGGACTATACTTCCATTAAGAGATCCAAACGTCCATTTGGCGCTATTTCCACAGTCTCTTGATTACCACCAGTCTGGTCTTCACTGTGCATATGTGGAAATCCCCTGGCTGCCAAGGGCCTTCAGCTGGTATGCTGCACAGGGCCCTGACCCTGACTCTCTGGAAGAAACCTCTAGAAGTATATTATGGAGGAGCCACCTTTACCATAGAATACAGCAAGTAAGATAACATTCCAAGGAGTTTTCTTTCAAATTCCTGGAATGCAGATATTTGAAACTATATTAAACACTCATTCATACATACACTGTCCTATACAGTTAATATTTCAGAAAACAAGGATCCCTAACATGGTGCCTATCACCATGGGACACCTCTCTCCCCAGCAGTAATAGAGTTCACCTATCTCTAGGACATAGGGGTCCTAGTCCCCTTCTTTTCTTTTTAATGAATTTTTTTTTCTTTTTTGGCCACACCATGCAGCCTGCGAGATCTTAGTTCCCTGACTGTGGATCTAACCTGGGCCCCCTGTAGTGGAAGCGCAGAATCCTAACCATTGGATGGCCAGGGAATTCCCCCTTTCTTTTCTTAAGCACTACCCAGGCAACTTGCCTGAACACTATAGTCTTAACTCTTCCCCTAAGCCATTTCCTCCTTCCAACAATTTAAGTTGCTGGCAGTCTTCCTTTCAGGTTCTATATCCCCTTACTGATTTCCCGTTCAGCTTACTGTTTGGATGAAGAATGAGTTCTAGGTGTTAAAATAAAGGTAGGGCACTTTACCTCCTAGGCCTAGGCATTATTCCAGGCCAAATATTACCCCTACATCCCTAGGTTTCTAGTTACCTCAGACCATAATCCTTCCATGACCCACCTCGGTCTGTCCATGGGACTCTGCCTAATGTCGCTTATCCTGGTGGTTGCACTGGGAACCATGGCCTATCAGAAACGAGCTACTCTTCAGGTGGGACCTTCTGCCCCTTACCATTCACTAGAGCCCCAAGGCGCAACAGGGGGCCCAGTTGGAGGAATGAGTGAGGTGTGATGTTACCCAGAGCATGACACAGGTTAGGGCAGAGATGATTTCTTAGGAGAAACTGGATGGAAAGTCGATCTATTGTCTATACTTAAGTTCTACTTTTCTCAGAATGCCTCCTTCTGTGTATATCAACATTACACTAGCCTTGCAATGAAAAAAAGGTAAAGACTTACGGTTCTGAAAATCTGTTCTTTATTTTGATACAAAAAATAAACCCTTCAACCTGTAAAGAATGTCACTTGTTTTCATATTGTTGTAAAGCAAACTTATAGAATAGGAACATCTGCTACCAGCTCCAAGGATGTCATATATACTTTAGAAAAAAATCATTGCTACTTGGATTCATACCAACATCAGTGTGGAGGAAGGAGTAGCTAATTATCTCCACCTCCTGATTTTTCCATAAGTTTACTAAATCATCACTAGGAAAGCTAGTAGTTGGGATATCACATAATTATGCCAGAATTTGGTAACAGTGGTGAAAGCAGCCATCTGAATCCAGCTAAATTATAAGAACATGACCTTTTATTGTCCTTCTCTCTTGTTTCTGGAGTAGAAGGGCTCTATTTTATACCCCTATGGGCCGGCAGTAGGCTTGAGTTATAATGTGTAGATTCCTTTCGGTTATAGTTGTAAAAGCAGCCTTTAAATTCTTGAGGGTTTGACATCTCTTGGAAGCAAGTAAGCTAGGAGACAGATTGCTGATCTGGATTTGCTTAGATGGAAAACATTTACACTAGGAATCCAGTTGATCGGCTGTTGAAATCACCAGGCTTGTATTGGTCAGCAAGTTCAGTCAGCTGATCGGGACACCATCCCCAGGCCTTTAAGTGATACATTTGAAGTTCTCATGGTAAAGTTGTGGCCTCGGCTCCATTAGCTCTGGTTATCTTCTTTGATTTTAATGCCTATCAGTCTTTACCAGCGGTAGCAGCCACTGCTTGGTAAAACTTTGCCACGAAGTCTGGCTCACTGATCTCCAGCTGCCTGACAAATTCATTGCGCTCCTGCTCAGCCCAACCTCGAAACCACTGATCCCAAAGACGTAGCTGGCACTCAAAGATACAAGGTGGTCGGTTTGCTCCAGACACGCTAAGCTGCTCCAGACTTTCCAGCAGTGGCTGCAATTTTCCCGGTACTGCCTTAGCTACCAGGTCCTGTAGGAAACGTTCACGCTGAGGACCTGACCAGCTGGCAAACCAGTGAAGAATACACTTCATCTCCTGGGAAGTGATGTAAGACATTGGGGGAGGGGAAGAGTTAGAAATATTGTCTGGTACCGAGGGTAAGGGAGAAGGGAAGGGTAGCGGCATCGAAGAGGAAGATGATCCCAGTGGCATCCTGAAACATAAGAGCACTGTTATATACTCTCTGGATAGAGCAACCAAAATACAGCTTCCCAACAACACAGAATCTTATCACACTCCATCAGTGTCTACAAAGAAAATTACTTTTCACCAATTTGGTTTACAGAAAAACAACAGGGTCCTTTATTTAGGTTATTATCCAACTTAGACAAGGTACTCAAGAATAACCTAATTTCATTATTTGCCAACCTTCCTCTCTCGTTTTCAAACCCATTACCCTTCCCAACCACTGCCTCCCTCCATCATTCTTATAAACAATCCAAAAATAACCAAAGTATTCCTTGTTCATTCTTTACCACCTAATTCTATGTTCCAGATTCAGTAAAGAAAAAAAACCAACGATTAATATTGGTCCAACACATCTTCCCTAAAATGAAAAAAAGGTACACATTTTTTAATTTACCAAGCAGCTGGTCAGGGCCTAGATGCTAATCATTCCAGAGCTATCAACAGAAGGAAAAAAAAGAAAGGGAAAACATCATATATGACGAAAGAGCCTTCTCCGCAATGTGCATGTAGCCTCTGAAATATGCCAAGAACTTCATAACTCCATTATTTTCTTATATTTCCTGTAAAGCACCAGGAAAAATTAAAGAGCAGAGTTAGTGAAGGCGCCTTGTCCAAAATAAGATAACAAAGTAAGAAAAACAGAAGAAGCCAAGTGTTTATTCAGTACTGAAAAAACAGTCTGATTGGTTTGTTGGCTTAGGGATCTAACAACTGTTATACTGTTGTAGCTGTGTGACAATTCATGTCTGAACAATTTTCCTTCATGTTTAATATAATACCTATTGATGACTTGCCATTGATTCGCATCACTAATGCAACTGGAAGGTCAGCCAACTTGAATAGTTTTCAAATCCCACAGTTTGAATCTCTAACAAGGAAAACAAACTACTTGTTTACGACCTATTTTACTGTTTGTGTTTCTTCTGCTCTAAGTTGGAGTGTTTGTAGTGACAAAGGAACCCCGAAGCAATTAACATCAGTTCTGTACCAAAACGGTCCAGCCGAGGTTGCCTTTTCACAGTGGCCCTACAAGAAGCAATTCCTCCTAAAGGAATTTTATTCTCTTACTCGAAGAAAGGGCTAACTTTTCCCGAGTCTCGCGACACGGCTTCCACGGCAAGCTCAAGTTCAATTATCACGAATTAGTTCACAGGCTGGGTCGAAAGACACGGTGCTGCCGCTTGCCACTTTGGAGGCCACGGAGCCTGGCATTCCGTGGTCCCAAAGAGCAACGTAGCCTTAGATGGGAGTGGCGGGGATTCGGAGGATGGGAGGCGGCAGCTGTTTCCGTAGGGGAGCGGGAGGCTTGCCCTACTAAGGGCAGCCCGTAAACACCGAGTCTGACCCGGCCCAGGGAGGTACTTCTACCCCGCTTACCTCCCCTTTCCTCTCACAGGGCACCCGGAGACCGTCACAAGAGTGTTTAGACTTCAACTATCGCCGCCGCTTCCAGGTTTCCTAAAAACCCTAAGGAGGGCCAGCCGGGAAGCCCACGCACTTCCGGTCCCGGACCAGCCCCAAACACCCAAGCGCCACAGCGTCTCAGCCTTAGGTCCGGAGATAGCCGAATAATTCCGATTATGGTTATGCCAGAGTCGAGAGCTTCCGAACAGATTCGATTCAAAGCCTCGGTAAGACGAAGAGAACCGAGCTCTGAAAGCAGGATGAGGGAGGGGGAGCGACTAGGAGGATGGAAAGAACCAATTGGTGCCGATGTGGAGACGGAAACACCCGAGAATTTCCGGAGGAACCCGGGGAGTTCTGAGTGGTAATCGAGGGGTTGACTATGGAAGTGGGCGGGGCCAACTCGGTACGTTCGAAGGGCGTTGGCGGAAATTACCGAAGATGCCCGAAGCCGTCGGGACGGACCCGAGTACCTCACGCAAGATGGCGGAGCTGGAGGAGGTGACTCTGGACGGGAAGCCTCTTCAGGCGCTGCGGGTGACCGACCTGAAGGCCGCACTGGAGCAGCGAGGCCTAGCCAAGAGCGGGCAGAAGAGTGCCCTGGTCAAGCGGCTCAAAGGGGTGAGTAGACGGCGTTGCCGGGGTGTCGGAGGGGAGCTGACCCGGTAGAGCCGAGTCTCTGCCGCGGCGCAGGCGCAGTGTCCGAGCTCGGCGCGAGCTCGCTCAGGCCGCCAGCGCCAGCCTCCGGATCCGCGCGCACGGTGGTTGGGGAGGCTCGCGCTGGAGTGGAAATAGCGCTGGTTCCCGCCTTAACGGTAGCGGCGCGATCCCAAAATGGGAGGGTGCGCGCTACTCTCCCGGAGTGTCTTAAGCTCCTTCCTCCTCCCCCACCCCCTCCTTGTTTGTGTCTGTGGTTTCGGCGCATGCGCTGCAGAAGGAGTTAAATCCCACTACAACCACCGGCGTTGCTGGCCTGAGGGGGGCGAGATGGGCTAGGTCGGAGTTAGGTGTTTAGTTGGGCAGAGGGGATGAGGGGTTGCTATCGGTATCGCAAAGAATAGAATTGGGGTAGGGCAAAAATGTCTGCTTGATTAGATTAGGAGGTGAGATGAAGAGAAACCTTGATCTGAAGGGACTTGGTTAGGGAGGGCTGTATAATTTATAGGGCGTCCAGAAGCAATTCGGGTGGATAAGAGTTTGGTGATTATTGGTGAGAGAGGTGAGGCGGGCTGGTATGTGTTGGGGTTTTGAATCGGTTTGAGTAGATTAGGGTGGGATTGTCAAGAGGTAGATGGATGGATTGGTGTGTATAGGTTTGGTGTAAGCGGAGGGAAGGTGTGGATTTCTTGGTTTTAACTAGGGTAAGTTAGGATACGTGAAGAGTAACAGATTCGGGCTGGGTTGGCTCAAGGGTTAAGTTGGCAAACCGTTGCTTACATTGAAGCTGACAGTTCCGTGTGTGGAGGGATTGGATCAGGACACAGTTTATAGAGTCTGTGGTCATTTTGTTCTGTAGCCTCCTCTGAAATTTTTATAAATTTGGTAAATCTAGGTGCCACTCTTTTGGAAACGATACAAGTTCACTCAAGTAGATCTAGTCCTGGGTAACTGACCAAGGAATTCAGTCAGGCCAAAACCATGTTGGTTTCATGTATTTGAACCTGGTTTGAATATTTGAAGTGAAGGGCCAGATTTAGAAGGGACACTACTCAGAAGTGCAGAAGATAATAGGGATTGTAGTACTGGTTCTGTCACTGTCACTGATTTTATTGCATAGCCACATTTTCCCAATATGCCTGCATTTTACATCTGTACATTTGGGAGCAGTAACCATGGCTACCTTTAAGGGTCTTCTGAAGACGAATGAGGACGGAATTAGTAAAGGGCTTTTAGGTCCCTGGAAGAGGAGTACAGTTTAAGTGTGTACGGTTAGTCATTGCCTTTGATGAAGAGATTGGGGGAGGGTTTTTTTCCTCCTGGTTTCTGACTTTTGCCCTTCTCTGTACCAGGCTCTAATGCTAGAAAATTTACAGAAACACTCAACACCCCATGCTGCATTCCAGCCAAATTCCCAGGTAAGAAAGAAGGTTCAGTAGAAGGGGGGGCTCTTTGGATGCACGGAGACATGGAAGGACATGATGTTGTATATTTGATGCTTGATTTCTCACCAGTATTTTCCTCAGTTCCCTGGGTTGAAAATGTTTTCATACTAGGACAGTTGAATTCTAATAAAGAATTCACGAATCAGAAGAGCTGTTAGTTAATTTCTGATTCTTGAAACGGTGTGTTCAGAAAGATGTGGCTCTAGTTGATTAAGTGGAGTACAAGGATCTGAAGGCATTTGTTTGACATCAATTTGGAAAAAGTAGTTGATGTCTTTGAATGTAGATATGAGTAGACAATCAACAGGGCAGTATAGGAAAATACTTGCTGATCAAGAAGAATTCTTGTGTTGACATAGATTTTCCAAGAATTCAGTCCTTTGGAAATCATCCACCATTGCTAGTTTTAATATTAACCGTGCAGTTACTCCTAAACGTCATTAATTGCTGTTACTTTGGGCAAGAAACTTAACCTTTGGAGGCCTTGGCTTCCTCAGTTTCCCTGTGTGTAAGATGAGAAAGAGTTGGACTAGATCCATAGTTTTATAACTACTCTGTTGGGATCTTGTGGAGCTGCTTTTGGAGACTTCCTAGAGAAAATTTCTTCCCAAATGAGCAGGGGTTCACATTCCTCTCATAAACTAGATTAGATCTACTTCTGTCTGCTTTGAATATTGAGTTTCTGCATAAGATTTCTTTGGAAGAAATCATTCCCAGTTTCAAAAAAAAAGTCTTAGGCTGTGTGGTCTCCTAAGATTCTTTTCAGCTTTTAACATCCCCTCATATTGTGTCATGCACTTAAAGGAAAAATCCAGGTCTTTGTTAGTGCAGTGGTGTGCAGCTCCAATACTAGATGAAGTCCCAAGATACAGTGGAAAAACAAGAGAGCTTTCCTACTCCCTTGTTATTAGCTCATGAAGCTGAAAGTATAATCTAACTAGCTTACAGAGGTTAAGTATTTTAACAAGCATAAGAAACTGCATAAGTTAATCACTTTACCATTCTATTCCTTTTGCCGATTACATTTGCAACTTTGAAGTTTTGCTTTTATTAACATAGGTTTTTTGCAACAAATACATACGTTCTCTAATACTTGCAACCCACGCTTCATCAGTGTCCACTGACTACCAAGAGACTCATCTCTATTTTAGGGGGGAAAAAAAACATTTACCACGCTTAGGAAAGATGACTAATGACATAGAAAGTATTTATTCAGATTTTTTTCCTTTTTCTGGAGTTCTAATAGGACTTGCTAAGCAAGAAGCTTCTCGGGAAGAGGACTTGTGATGAGAAAGCTGAAGGGCAGAATAGTGACATGGGAGTCTGTGTTGCAGAAAAAAATGGGAAAAGGGATTAAGCTCCTGGATTTTAAAAATTGTTACCAAAGATTTCTTCTCACCCAAAGAAAATGGAGTTAGAACTCTGTCTAAATGCTGAATCCCTTTTCTTAGTCTCTTGCTTTCAGGCTTTTAAGTCTAGTAGTTGAATTTTGGAGATGTTTAACAAAATGTTTCCTGGATAGGTGGAGGTTGATCTTTTGTGTGAACAAAAGATGAATTAGTATGAACTAGTATTTTTTTTCCTTCAGTTTTTGATATTATTAAAAGGAAAATTTAGATTATCTTTATATAATTTAG
Source organism: Pseudorca crassidens (assembly GCF_039906515.1). Taxonomy (NCBI): domain Eukaryota; kingdom Metazoa; phylum Chordata; class Mammalia; order Artiodactyla; family Delphinidae; genus Pseudorca; species Pseudorca crassidens. The sequence continues at coordinate 74,879,982 of NC_090296.1, forward strand.
ATTATCTAAATATTTAGACTAAAAGGCATAATTTTATAGGAATTTTTATTTTTTTGAATTATTTGTGTATCATTCTTTGGCTGGGAACTGAATATTTAAAATAAAAAATTATGTGTGCAAAAAAAAAAAAAATTATGTGTGCAGTTCCTCTTTGCCATCTTTTGTGAATCGTAGGGCTATATATTTTGGTCCTCAACTTAGGAGTAGCTTAGAAAAGGGCCCTCCAACATTTTCCGTATCTTTCCATGGAATTTTGTACCTTGCGTTTTCCTGGTTTGTTTTCCTAGACTATCTTTTTCCATGTCTTCTACACAGATTGGCGAGGAAATGAGCCAGAACAGTTTCATAAAGCAGTATCTGGAAAAGCAGCAGGAGCTGCTTAGGCAGCGTCTGGAACGTGAAGCTCGAGAAGCTGCAGAACTTGAAGGTAAGCCCAGACTGTCACTTCTTACAAGGAGTTCTTCCTGCTTATTCCTTTCACTGAGTAGATGGGCCTGTTTCACTAGGCAGTTTCAGGAATATAAGTCAGGCTGAGACTGCCAGTTATTTGCTTTGGTAGTTTATGGAGCCAAGTGAGTTACTATTTACCTTTTGTCAGGGAAGAAGACACTTAATTTGACTGTCTTGACTAGAAGAGCATTCCTGCCAACAGGAAGAGTTATAAGTAAATTAAGCTACCCTTTAGATGAACAAGAGCCTTATCTTAGGGAGTTTTTCTCTATGGACAGTGCTCTTTTTAGTATATACTCTGTATCCGTGACTTTGCCTGACCTCCTTCACTCCTCTACATATTCCCACATGCTGAGCCCTTCACTCCCTCCCTGCCCCGACCCAATCTGTACTTTGCAGAAGCTTCAGCTGAGTCGGAGGACGAGATGATCCATCCCGAGGGAGTGGCTTCCCTGCTGCCTCCTGACTTTCAGAGCAGCCTGGAGAGACCAGAGCTGGAGCTCAGCAGACATTCACCCAGTACGTATCTCCCTCCCCACTGCGCTGTTTTGTCAATCCTGCGTAGTTGGTGGGGGGAGGTAGTTACACCTCCTTTCACGCTAAGCGTCCATTAAAGTCCCAGGGCAATTCTGTGACAGTGTTATTTGACATCTGTTTTTCATGGAAATTATGTCCTTTTTGAAGTCTGCGTTCACCTCTATGTTGTGTTGACCTCTCAGTATTTTATGAGGCAGTCTGATTTTTCTTCTCATCTGTATACCTCTCTAACTTCCTCTGCCTCTGAATTTAGCAACAGTCAAAACTCTTTTTCATCTCTTCACCAATTGTATATATTGTGTGTTACACATCCAGTCATCCCCCCAAATGGGCATCTGCAGTTTATTAATTCATTCAACAAGTTTTTACAAGTAAAAACTTGCCTGTTGTATGCCAGGCTTGTGCTAGGCACCAGGAATATAGTAGAGAAAAAGACAAGTCTCTGTCATAATGAAACATACAGTCTAGTGAGAAGATGGACATTAAACAAATTATTACATAATTAACTGGAGTTATGCTGTGTACTATGAGAGGCAGTGCAGAGTATTATTTGAGCATATTACGGGGAGCTCAAACCCAGTGTGTGGAATTGGTTCAGGTAAGATTAATTTTTTCACATTTAAAAAAACGTTAAGCACCCACTTTTGCATAGTATCTCAAGCAGAAGTCTGTAAATGCAGCCTTTGTCTTCTAGGAACTACCTGTCAAAACAGTGTGCCTTTAGGGGAACATGCGTATAAGACATGTGAATAGTAGGTAGATAAAGTAAACCAGTGTGTAAATTAACAAGTATTTTGAATGATTGTTAATGTTAGTGGTCATGGAGAAGGTGATCATTCCATATTTAATACTTCTAGAATGTATAGAAGTTGCTAGCTCTTCTGGTTAATATGGAACTCTTTCCGGAAAGCAGATTTTTAGGAGATATTTAATGATGGGAGAGAAATAATTTCTTTTAGAGATCTCTTTTCTCTTCAAAATAAAAACAGCAAACCACCAATTGATTCATTTTGCTCTTAGCACTCTTTTTTTCCCTAATTGTAAAGCCATGTGGAAGGGGAAAACTCTTTTATAAATTAGTTGTCAGCATTGCTTCTTAAATAAAAATAAGCCAAAAAATTACGTATAGAATTCCTGCTGTATACGTGTCTCTATGCTAGAGTGTGTGGGGAGTCAGCACATTGTAAAATCTATTAGGGAGAGAGAAGACAACTGCACATAAAACTAACAATGGAAGATGGTATGTTTTAGGTGACATACAAGTAGTACGGACACACGTACCACTGGAATTCCAAAGAGTAAAAAATTCTCTGAGGATTAGAGAGATTAGAGAGAGCCTCATGAAGGAGGTGTAGGATTTGAGTGAGCCTTAGAAATACGTAGGATTTGAGTTGGCACAGAGAAGACAAGAGGGTATTTTTAGGAAGGAACAAAGGCACAGAGGTAGGAAGGAAGGTGATATTTAATTTTAAAGGTAATGGGGGAACCATTGAAAATTCTTGATAGCAATATGATTTGATAAGGAACTCTTGAAAAAGAGAGAGCCTCTTTCTGTTCTAAATGTAACTTGAAGTGAAAATGAGGAATGTCCTGAAATAAATACAAGGTTTCAAAAGCAAGTAAAGATTTAGAGTGAGGAAGGTGGCCAGTAGTCTCTTAAGTGCTTTGTGTCTTCAGCAGGACTATGCCTATGGCTGTAATTGTTGGAGGAGGGGAAAAAAAACAGGTGAAAGGAAAGAGGTGAAAAAAAAGTAAGAAATGAATGTAGTAAATTGTAGAATACAACAAACAATTGCTGTGTGTCCTCTTCGGTATACTCTATCCATAAACTTTCCTACCTCTGATCTTGGTTAGAATGTGAATTTCATAACAGATGTGGCATAAAATTTGGTAAAGGTCCTAAATGGAGTGGTAGTTTGGAGTTCTAGCAGTGCTTGGTTGGATCGGTAGTAATGCCTGGAGTTTACCCAGAAATTAGATTTTTTTCAGGTGTACAGCGTCAGTCTGCCGTAGGCTCGTAAACTATTAGGCTTCCAGCTTATTTGTTAGCTTTGGATGTTTGGGGTTCCTTATTTAGTAAGGTTTTGATTAAGGTTCCTAGTAACATATTTTGGTAATCAGTAGTGGTACCTGAGGATTTTTTTTTTTTAATAAATTTATTTATTTATTTTGGCTGCATTGGGTCCTCGCTGCACGCAGGCTTTCTCTAGTTGCAGCGAGCGGGGGCTACTCTCCGTTGCAGTGCGCAGGCTTCTCGTTGCGGTGACTTCTCTTGTGGAGCACGGGCTCTAGGCGCGTGGGCTTCAATAGTTGTGTCTTGCGGGCTCTAGAGCACAGGCTCAGTAGTTGTGGCGCGTGGGCTTAGTTGCTCTGCGGCATGTGGGATCTTCCCAGACCAGGGCTCGAACCCGTGTCCCCTGCATTGGCAGGTGGATTCTTAACCACTGCGCCACCAGGGAAGCCCCTGGATATTATTTTTTTTAAGAATATGAATTCCTGGGCCCTGCCCCAAGAATCTCAAAGAATGTAAGTCCTGAGACCTTACATTTTTAAAAAGTCCCCTGGTAGTTCTGTTGATCAGCTCAGTTTATGAATGACTAAATGAAAGAATAGTTTTTCAGCATTATAGTTAATCAAGATCCTTGGCTTATTATATGCCAGCAACCTCGCATTAATGTGCTGTAGTCACAATCCCAAATAGGAAGGAAAAATTGGTTTATAAAATCCTGCCTGGCTCTCCTTCTTGACTTCATATCTTTCCATCACTTTCTTCAGATTTTTCTAAGATGTTGGGAGTCAGTATTCACCCTCCATAGTCAGAAGTTGCCTCCTAGATCATGACTGGGTATACAACAGTCCTTATTATCTTCAGTTAATTTTTCCAAAAAGAGCCCACTCTAGGAAAATTAGGAGGAAAAATACAAAAACATTTAAAAATGGATATTCAGAATACAGATTGATTAGCAAAGGTATAGCCCCAGGGGATCTTAGCCAGCCTTTGGCTTACAGAGCATTTAGCCCTCATTCCTGTTCTTGTGTTAAATCTGGATGCTGAGATTATAAAGAAATGTTAGGTAAGTTACTTATACAGCTAACATGAGTCATATTTAGGGTTGGCATCATTGCCAGGTCTCCATTCTCTTAATTTCTGCTGCTTTTTCATACCCAAGGATACCCTCTGGCCACAGGCTTTGCTCTGATCTCTGTAGCTACCTAACCTGGATCCTGCAAATCCTGCCCAGGGATTTGTTTTCCAAGATGAAGAAACTACCTTCCTATATGACCCTTAAACATTCTTCAGTCTGTTTTTTTTGTTTGGTTTTTTGTGGGGTTTTTTGCCAAGCTGTGCGGCATCCGGGATCCTCTGATCAGGGATCGAACCTGTGCTCCCTACGTTGGGGGAGCACAGAGTCTTAACCACTGGACCACCAGGGAAGGCCCCATTCTTCACTTTAATACATTCTATACTGCCTTTGCTCTCCTGAAGGCTTCTGGCTTTGGAATCTTAGAAATCTTACATTCACCCTGGCTTGCTTTTTAACTCCTGAAATACATTTATTAACCTGTTACCAGTATTCGTACCACTCTTTGCTAAAGGTGCTCAGTTTCTGCACACATTATTAACATCTGGCTGAAGACACTCATGTGGCCATGTTCACATAATAGAAGATGGCACCTTTCCCAGAACCTTGTCTGCATCACATCAGCTCCTTACAAGGAGCTGGAAGAAATTCCTCATCTCTTTCTTATATTTTGTATTGCTTACTAGGCTCTTGTTTTCATGTCTGAGGTTCCCCTCCAGTTGTCATTTTCTTTGCAAAACAGTGATGTCCAGAACTTTCTGACCAGCCCTTCCCATTTTTCCCACACCTCTTTGATGACTTATTAGGCAAGTGCTTCTAGAGGAGGGATCATCTAGAATCCTGTCATTGCAGTTTTACAGTATCAAAATAACATTATGATCTAATAGAATAGCATACAGTTTATAATTGATGGAGATAAAGGCTATTTGCTTGTGCATACCTAATTTTAAAATCACAGCTCCAGAACTCTTATTTGATCTGTTTAGCACATTTATCTCTGGTAAACTTTGTACGTGCCTTTTTTCCCCCCTTAAAATCACATTTATTTATTCAGAGCATATATGTGCTTTGTTATTCACTGCAAAGCATCTTTGGTATATGTGCTTGTAACACTTGCTTTTAAGTTGAAAATAAACAACAAAGAGAATGTTTCTTATATAGAACTTGCAGTGGTAAAAGCAAGTACTTGGGTTGGCTAGGCCTGTGAATTTTAACTGTTCGTAGTATTTGAGGCGTATCAGAAAATCTCTCCTGTAGGTTTTCCCTCCAGGGTATAGGATTTTATTGTTTTAAAAATGTTTGTTTTCTTATTACAAAAAGTAGTGTGTATTCATTAGAAAATTTTTGGAAAAACAGGAAAAAACAGGTTTTCGTTTGTTTTATTTGGCTGCGCTGTGCAGCTCGTGGGATCTTAGTTCCCCTACCAGGGATCGAACCCGGGCCCCGGCAGTGAAAGCACCGAGTCCTTACCAATAGACCACAAGGGAATTCCCTAATTTTTAAAAATTTTTATTGGCATATAGTTGATTTACAATGTTGCGTTAGTTTCAGGTATACTGTAAAGTGAATCGCTTATACATATATATCCACTCTTTTTTAGATTCTTTTCCCATATAGGCCCTTTAAACAGGTTTTTAAGTCATCAGAAGTCCCACAAACAAAAATAACCACAGTTGATAGTTTGCTATATAATTTTCCAGTCTTTTCTTTGCCTATTTATAAGCTTAAGATATCTGCAATTTTCAAATCTTTACCTTCCCTCCAACCTGGGTAACTTTTTCTTCTTCTTTTTATTTTTATCTTTTAATTTATTTTATTTATTTTTGGCTGCGTTGGGTCTTTGTTGCTGCATGCGGGCTTTCTCTAGTTGTGGCGCACGAGCTTTCTCTAGTTGCGGCGAGCGGGGGTTACTCATCGTTGTGGTGCGCGTGCTCCTCATTGCGGTGGCTTCTCTTGTTGCGGAGCACGGGCTCCAGGCAAACGGGCTCAGTAGTTGTAGCTTGCAGGCTCTAGAGTGCAGGCTCAGTAGTTTTGGCGCACGGGCTTAGTTGCTCCGCGGCATGTGGGATCTTCCCCAACCAGGGCACGAACCCGTGTTCCCTGCATTGGCAGGTGGATTCTTTTTCTTTTTTTCTTTTTTTCTTTTTTTTTTTTTTTGCAGTACGCAGGCCTCTCACTGTTGTGGCCTCTCCCGTTGCGGAGCACAGGCTCCAGACGCGCAGGCTCAGCGGCCATGGCTCACAGGCCCAGCTGCTCCGCGGCACGTGGGATCTTCCCGGACCGGGGCACAAACCCATGTCCCCTGCATCGACAGGCGGACTCTCAACCACTGCACCACCAGGGAAGCCCTGGCAGATGGATTCTTAACCACTGCACCACCAGGGAAGCCTCTTCTTTTTTTTTTTTTTTTTTTTAATTCTTGAGCATCTGGATAGTGATTTTTTTTTAAGACATTATTTTTTTAGAGCAGTTTTAGGTTCACAGCAAAATCGTAAAGGTACAGAGATTTCTCATACACCCTCTGCCCCCATGTATGCATAGCCTCTCTTAATATCAACATCCCGCACCAGAGTGGTACATTTTTTACAATGGGTGAACATACACTGACACATCATAATCACCCAAAGTCTATAGTTTACCTTAGGGTTCATTCTTGATGTTGTACATTCTGTGGGTTTGGACAAATGTATAATGACATGTATCCATCATTAGAGTATCATACCAGGGTATTTTCACTGCCCTAAAACTCCTCTTTGCTCTGCCTGTTCATCCCTCCCTCCACCCTCTGTCTTTTTTTTTCTTTTTTGTTAAACTACAATAAGTCAGCTTCTTTCCCTTATTTTGATACATGCCAAGGAGCTTTTCCTGAAATTCATGGAAAAGGTTTTCTTTTGCTTTTCCTCATTTTGTAATTTAACCTATTCCAGGTCATTTAATTATGAAATTATTGATTATTATAGGCACCACATTATTTATTAATATCTTACAGATTACTCTTTAAATCTTTGCTGAAGAATCTGACCTGTCACTGAATATCCTAACCCTAGTTCCTGTACACACACCTGTAATGCAAGTCTTTATTCTCTAACCCAGATATGAAATGGTATATATTCAAAGATCCTGTTAATCAAGTGATCATGGAGTAAAGTTTTATGAAATATGTGCAGTCTTCTAGTTCATTCTGTAAGTTTCTTTTCTTCTTTTAGTTACAGAAGCAGAGACTAGTTTAGTTTAGATTGCTGGAATAAAATAAGAGAGAAGACCTTGGATGAGAGCTCGCACCATCTGCTTTATTTGCACTAGTTTAAATACTGTTCGAGTAGCACAGGTTTTTATGGATCATTTAAACCTTTTGTACTGTATCGTACGTATCTGAAATATAATTATATTTAGGCTGTTTTCTAAACTGGTTCACATCAATATTTGCATTGCTACTCTGTAATATTTTAACACTGGTAGGAAACGTAGAGGTCTTCCGGTCCATCCCCTCCATTTTCTCAGTCAAGACACTGAGACCCAAATTATTTAAGTGATTTACCCACAGTTACCTTCCTTCATGGAACGTAAGTGAAATTTTTTTCCAGTTTTACATGGAGTTGTTATTTGGAATGACCAACCTGTGCCCCCTGCAGTGTAAGCATGGAGTCTTAACCACTGAACTGCCAGGGAAGTCCACAAGCTTTCTTTTAATAGTAGAGCTTATTTTTCTTTAAAATAATCTCACCTTGAGCTCCATATATAAAACATAATTGAGAGGGGCCATTTCTGAAGCCCTGAGCCCTGAAAATCATTTCTCTTAAGTACTTATATCATGAGATAATTGTTTTACAAACTGGTATATTAATCATGATGTTTTGGTCAAAACTAGTGGTGGCAATAGGCAGTCCAAAAAAATGGACACTGAACACAGTGAAGTCTTGGGCTTTGATTCAGTGACAAAACATTTTACAGAAATAAATGTACTTTGTGCTAGACAATTTGAAGCCCTTGGTAGTTATTTTACATTTATTTGAATTATTTATAATATGTGAATTGGCTTTGTGACATTAAAAACATTCCAGATGTGCATAGCAGGAATTATCAACATGACCCTGACCCTTAGGGCTTTATATAGTCTTTTCTTCCACATAGAAGTCAGAGAGATTAATATAGATATGTATTGAGCCGCTCATATGCTTTGATCGATTGAATTTTAGAAAGCAGTCTTGAATGAATGTTCATGTTATGAGTCTGACTTGGTTTTTTTTCATTTGATAGGAAAAAGCGCCTCTATTTCCGAAGAGAAAGGTGAATCTGATGATGAGAAACCAAGGAAAGGAGAAAGACGATCATCCAGAGTCAGACAGGTAACTCAGTTACCTCTGAAAGCATCCTTCACCTCTTTGGGTAATGCCTTGGATATCTCCTCCTCCTCCTCTTTTTCCTCAAACTATTTCAGAGTTGGTATCTCTCTAGCTTTCTGTATAGTCATCTCCTTTCTCTTCATAATCATTTTTCTTGTTTTTTGTTTTCTAATTTATATCTGCTCTGGCCTTTGGATTTCTTTTTTAGCCATGCTGTGAGCATGTGGGATCTTAGTTCCCTGACAAGGGATCGCACCCACATCCCCTGCATTTGGAAGCGTGGTGTCTTAACCCCTGGACTGCCAGGGAAGTCCCTGGCCTTCGAATTTCTAAAAGAATATATAAAAAAGTAACTGTGGGACTTCCCTGGTGGCGCAGTGGTTGAGAGTCCGCCTGCCGATGCAGGGGACACGGGTTCGTGCCCCGGTCCGGGAAGATCCCACATGCCGCGGAGCAGCTGGGCCCGTGAGCCATGGCCGCTGGGCCTGCACGTCCGGAGCCTGTGCTCCACAACAGGAGAGGCCACAACAGTGAGAGGCCCGTGTACCTCAAAAAAAACAAAACAAATAAAAAAATAACTGTGAAAGTTAGTAGGCTGGTCTGTATTCCTAAGGTAGCACATTATTAGAAAAGATATAATTCATTATTCAATTAAAACCTTAAAGCTGTATGATACAGTGTTAAGTAAACAGTATACAAAAGCATATGTATAGTGTAATTACAACTGTGGAAAAGAAACAATGGGAAAAAATTAAATATACCCCAAAGATGATCAAAATAATCGCATTTATTGATAATAGGTCAGTCCCGCCCCCACCCCCTTTCTAGATGTTCAGTTTATATATATATATATTTTTTTTTTCTTTCTTTTGGTATGCGGGCCTCTCACCTCTGTGGCCTCTCCTGTTGCGGAGCACAGGCTCCGGACGCGCAGGCTCAGCGGCCATGGCTCATGGGCCCAGCTGCTCCGCGGCATGTGGGATCTTCCCGGACCGGGGCACGAACTCGTGTCCCCTGCATCAGCAGGCGGACTTTCAACCACTGCGCCATCAGGGAAGCCCTATATTTATTTTTAAAGCTTGACGCTAACAAATGAAGTACTAGCAGTTTCATTATTTTATTCTTTTTGGTCACTCTATTTTGATTCCTGTAAGAGCCCATACTAGTCACGCATGTCTCTTGTCGCATTTGTTTTCTGTGTTGCTGAAAGCATATATCATTGAGTTTCTTCGTCATGTGTGTGTCTTGTGAGATACTTTTTCTCCTCTGTTGATAGTGAGCAAATATACTTTGGAACCATTGAATATTTTTTCTTTCAGGCAAGAGCAGCTAAACTCTCTGAGTGTAGCCAGGCTGCTGAGGAGGAAGAGGATCAAGAAACACCTTCCAGAAATCTGAGGCTCAGAGCAGATCGAAATTTGAAAACTGAAGAGGAAGAAGAAGAGGACGAGGAAGAGGAAGAAGAGGAGGAAGAGGAGGAAGATGATGATGAGGGACAAAAATCTAGGGATGCACCAGTCCTGAAGCAGTTTAAGGAAGAAGAGGGGGAAGAGAAGCCCAGTGTAAAAGTTGAGGAGGTAATGGATGAGAGATCCCAAACTATAAGATCCCAGGAACAGGAGGGGTTAGAGAGAGGAGGGAGAGTTACAAGGTCCCAGGAAGAGGCCAGAAGAAGTCATCTGGCCAGACATCAGCAGGAGAAAGAGATGAAAACAGCTTCTCCCCTTGAGGAAGAAGAAAGAGAAATAAAACCTTCAAAAAGCTTGGAGGAAAAATCCAAGTCCCCTTCCCCTCCTCGATTGACTGAAGATCTGGAGAAGGCCCCTGTTGTGCTACAACCAGAGCAAACTGCTAGTGAGGAGGAGACTCCCCCACCTTTACTTACCAAGGAAGCATCTTCTCCACCACCTAATACACAACTCCAGAGTGAAGAAGAAATAGAACCCATGGAAGGCCCAGCCCCTCCTGTCCTTATTCAGTTGTCTCCTCCTAATACAGATGCTGAGGCCAGGGAGCTCTTACTGTCTCAGCATACTGTGCAGTTGGTGGGAGGTCTGTCTCCTTTGTCAAGCCCTGCAGACACCAAAGTAGAATCTCCAGTAGAGAAAGTGCCAGAGGAGAGTGTCCTGCCTCTAGTTCAGAAAAGCACACAAGCTGAATCCTCAACCCAGAAGGGTCTTGAAACTGAATCAGAAAAATCAGCTCAACCACTCCCTCTAAAAATCGAGGAATTCACACTGGCCAAAGGGATCACGGAGGAATCTTTGGAACAGAAGGAAGACAGGAGGGCTTCTCATACTCTTGTCCCAAGCCACAGATTGAAACGGTCAGCTGACTCATCCTCTAGCCGATCCTCCTCATCGTCATCCTCCAGTTCTAGATCAAGATCTCGCTCTCCTGACAGCTCAGGCTCTCAGTCTCATTCACCTCCAAGATCCAAGCAGAGAGATGTATCTCAGGCAGGTACTCATTCCAACCCTCGTGGTAGACCCAAGATGGGCTCCAGGTCTACATCAGAATCCAGGTCCCGTTCCCGTTCCCGTTCCCGTTCACGTTCAGCGTCAAGCAACAGCAGAAAAGTAAGTGTGGGAGAATCCTGGGTGCGTTGATGTTCTGTCTGTACTGCAGTGTTTTTCAACCCGTGGAGAATCTATCATGATTTCCAGCAGGAAAGCTTCCTTTAAGTCCCCAGTACAGTGATTACTTTCTTCTCATTTCGGAGTCTCACTTTCAACTCATTGATTCCTAAGTTGGGTCCTTTTTCAGTTTGATTCCCTTTGATTGCAAAGAAAGCTGAATCCATACCCATTTCCTCTGCTAGACTATAAACTTCTTGAGGGTATGGACATGCCTTTTTATGTGTGTATCCCAGTACCCAGCACCTAGTTGGGAGTTGATAAACAATTTGTTGAGTAATCTAGGAAGTCAGGGAGGTCACTAAATGAAACAGGAATAAACCTAGGGAAAGATGTAAATAAAATCTTTGAATAAAAAGATCTAAAGTATTAAGTTGGAAAACTCAGTGATCTACTGAATATATGGCATATAAAATAATTTGCCTAATGTGTTTCATTTCTTTAGTCTCTGAGCCCTGGAGTCTCCAGGGACAGCAGCACCAGCTACACTGAAACCAAAGATCCCTCTTCTGGTCAGGAGGTTGCAACTCCACCATTGCCACAGCTTCAGGTCCTTGAGCCAAAGGAGAGGACTTCCACCTCAACCTCTATCCGAGTGAGGCGTATGAGCCAACCTGAGCCAGCTGAAAAGCATGTGACCCAGAGGTTACAGCCTGAGCGGGTAGGGTATTATGCCCCTTCCCTAAGAGGGAGACGGAGGATTAGGCATGATTTTCCCTTTTGTCTTAGCTATAAAACTGAAAGTGCAGTCTGGATAATGTTCAATAGAAATGGAGAAGGTTGGGGAAACCTGTTAGAGTCTACTTTTTTTTTTTTTTGCGGTACGCGGGCCTCTCACTGTTGTGGCCTCTCCCGTTGCGGAGCACAGGCTCCGGACGCGCAGGCTCAGTGGCCATGGCTCACGGGCCCAGCCGCTCCGCGGCATGCGGGATCTTCCTGGACCGGGGCACGAAGCCGCGTCCCCTGCATCGGCAGGCGGACTGTCAACCACTGCGCCACCAGGGAAGCCCCTAGAGTCTACTTTTATTTCCAAATCCCTGGTTCATGAAAGTTCTCCATGAGGCTGAGCAGCAGGGTTCTCATCTTCAGGGCTCTCAAGGTCAGTTCTTCCTCGGAACATCTCCCTTTTTTCTGCCCAAAAGGAAGCCTTTTCTCAGTTCTCTCAAAGAAGAATTTTAATAAAATGATTTTTGGCATAGAAATTCTGTAAGCAATATTCCATTCCACTTTCTTAAATGAAATAATGAAGATAAATAGAGTTATGTGTGGAGCGGGTACTGTGTATGTTGTGCTCTGCCTTTTACCAACTCCACGTTATAGAAAAGGAACCAAGCAGATTTAAGTACGTTGCTATGTTTGTTTTGCTGTGTTTGTCCTTACAGGGGAGCCCAAAGAAGTGTGAAGCTGAAGAGGCAGAGCCGCCAGCTGCCACACAGCCCCAGACCTCAGAGACTCCGACCTCCCACCTACCAGAATCAGAAAGGATTCATCACACTGTGTAAGTGATCTCTCTCAACTGGGGTATAACAATCCCAGTTTGTGGGCTAGTTCTTGGCTCTCTAGGGTTCTTTGGCTAAGTCCTAGTTTCATTATAAAATGTGAAGGCAGAGCTTTATCTGGACTAAGGCTAGACTTCAGTTACTATGTTCAGAGTTGCCACCAGAACTCTTAAGGTCGTCTGAAAAGTGGTGGTGAGAGCAAAAGGAACCCCATATCTGGAATCATCTGACCAAAACAGTCAATTCCTTTAAGAAGGAGGCAGCAGAGGCTTCTTTTTGTAAACTCAAGACAGTGTAAGGGCAATGACTCAGGCATTTTAACTCAGTCTTTAACTCACATTTACCAGCTACATGTGAGCCTGGGAACACAGTTTAGTAAAGGATGTTGAGGATCTACAGAGCACCTTACAGGAGAGTGCTGTTTTTTAGTTATTTTATTTTCTCTGGTTATAAGCTATCATTTTATTAAGCACAGTCTATCCTAGTTATCTCCCACAGTGTACAATACAGCAAAATATGAAGTCCATATCAAGTCAGAAGTTATTCCTTCTAAGACCCTTGGATTGATTTTACCATTTATGCAGTTAACATGAATTTTTTATTCCTTATGTGTAGTCCTAGAAAAATACTGTCATATCAAATTAAATTTGTAATTGAACATGTATGTCATTCATTCTTCAGAGCTAGGTATTACAAATTAAGAAGCCATTGAACCAAAATTCCTGGCTTCAGAGTCTCATGGGAAGTGAAAAAGAAAAGCATTGTGGAAATAAGATTGCTTAGCTTTTAGATATCAGGAATCCTATACTACTTTAGTGAATGTCCTGTGTAGACAGTTGGCCTAACTTTGTTCCATGATTGTTTTAATGGCATTTTAACACTAATACTATCAATATGATTTTTCCCTTTATGTACATCTAATCATTTATGTTCTTCTTAGAGCTTCAGGCTATCTTTTGCCTCTGATTTTGGAGGGTGGTGGGCAGTGACATGGTTTATTATCTCATTTTCTTGAGACTTTAACAATAATTATGTACTCATTATTATAACTTCTGCCTTGCTACTGTCTATTCTAATATTCTTGCCTCTGCTGCCATCTTGTGGCCATTACATTTTTGGTTTGAAAGCTAAAAGTTCACTCTATTGCCTTTGAAAAAAGTTTTTGTTTTTCCATTTTGGAATGGGTACATTATCCTTTGGAAAAGGGTTTTTCTTCTAGGACCTTAAAGTGAAAAACCAGCGGATTCTGGAAGGTGTTCAGGATTCCCCAGCTACACCATCGATGAGGAAATGGGGTGACACCTTCCCTTCCCTATCCATCAATCAGAGATAATGCCTGCCTTTCCCTCCCCTATCCCATGGGAGTATAGCATGTCTTTTCTGTAATGGCAGTTTCAAAGTAGATGTTGACAACCTGCTACTAATTGGGCCTGAGGAAGTGCCTCCTGTGCACCTTGAGAGGCAAGTAATTTTCTGAAAAGCTGCTTGCTTGTCCTCAAATCCTGTGGGTCTCTGAGATCCTGGCAACAGAGTGGCACTTTGTGCTGTTTTGAAGCACCTTATTTAATGGATTTTTGCATGCAAGTCCAGGGCAAATGAACCTTGGAGTTACATACAGAGTTTTTCTCCTCAGGTAAACGTGGCTTTGATCTTCATTTATGACTGAGCTTATCTAGTCACATTGATTCTGGCATGGTGATAGCAAGAGGCACCTTGGGCAAATATTGAGATTGTCCATTGTTGCCTAAGCAAGCGTCGGTGGAGCAGCCCATAGGTTAGAAATGCAGTCTGAGCTCAGAAGTAGCTCTCACACATCGCTCTTACTTGCTTTCCTTCTGCCTACCTTCCACATGGTCTATGCAGCAGCCTCACAAAATGAGATGCTCAAAACCCATAGGCTCTTCTGGCACTGGGTTTGGTAAATGAATCTTTGAGAAGTTTGCCTACATTTCTGGAGGCCGTACTAAACTAATTCACAACACTCCTGGTCTTTCAGCCCTCTAGAGTGCTAGTGTTCAGCCTGGTGATCTCTGGAGCCCTGGCCAGTTTTAAAAGTGGGATCAACAGTGAGTGCTAAATGGAAAAGACCATTTGTAGCTTAATCTTGGTTTTCCTCTCTATCTCAACAAGAAGTCACATGAGTTTTAAAAAAAACAGAGCTGGGGCCTGTTGATTCAGTAAAGTGTTAAAAAAAAAATTCGACTTTACTTCAAGGACCTCTCACCACTTGGAAGAGATTGCCTAAATTTTTTTGGCTGTGCTTGGTTAAATCCATTGTGATTCTGATTGTGCCCTGAGGAATTCTAGGTTTATGAGGTAAGGTATCTTTTTCATTTCTTGGGGCAGGAATTTGTGAGCCCTCAGTTCTGTTTCACTTGAGCCCCGTTCCAGAATCTAGTCCTCTGCCTGCTTATAGATACAACAAAAATTTCCTCATACAGCAGAAAATAATGGTACTCTCTTTTTACATTAAAAAACATAGGGAAAAAGAAAAAGAAAGGGAAAGGAAAAACTTTGTGTGGGCAGCTGTATCATCCAGTAATAGTTAATTCAAACCCCAATTTTTCTAAATACAACCTTCCTGTATACACAAACCTTGCAGGCAATTGCAGCGTTGGGCTCTTGGCACTATGCTTATTTGTTTTTTCGCCTGAGTAGGAGGAAGGAAATGGTCCTTTAAGCCAGTATGACAGTGTAATTGATACTCCTCAGGGGACCTACAGTGCCAGTATGCCAAATGATGCATAATTTTTAAAAAGTAAAATTTATTGTTACCAATAGTTTGCTCACTGAGAAGTTGGTATCTAAGGACACACCCTCTAAAACCATACCGACCTGGGTTATCTTGGGACTAGTATGCTCCTGAGGGTATGCTATGTTTAAATCTCACTGCCTAAGGGTAGTCAGATCCCACTGTTTCTTATTAAATTTCACATCAGGTCCTCAGTTCCTTCTGAATTTTCTATAGTAACTAAAGCTCAAACATATGTCTATAGAAATTTCCCTTTCCATTAGTTTTTCTGAATCTCATTCCTATTCAGATGTGAACTCTAATGTGATGTTATTAGCCCGTAAGTAGTTCTGTCCTTTTCTTCTGGGCTACAAATGCTTTGTGCACTGTTTAATTTTGGGTAGATATCACCCACCCCCATCCCTATGCAGTTTCACTTATTTTTTCAAAGATATCAGAAATATTTGTGCAAGAATTTAAATAGTGGGAAAGGAGATGCCTTTTGCATAAAAGGGACTACAAAGAAAAGCTGTGTGGGGCTCTGACGCATAGCTAAGAAGGCTTTGGGACTAGGCCTGCAAGTAGATTGAGTCCCATTTTGGGATAATTTCGAGGCTTCCTCTTTTTCTTATGAAAATAAAGTTTTGGGAATTCTTCGGTCCCACAGGTTTGATCATGGGGAAGTAGACAGCACAAACTCATTGTGTCTTAAGGCCAAGAATAACGTCATAAAATTCTTGAAAAAAATGAGATAGAATTTCCAATTGAAAGAAGATTCTTCCTCCAGGGATGCCACTTTTGGAGAGGCATATTGGCAGCTGAAAGAATTTTAGGACAATTGATGGACAGGGAACATGTATTTGAGGATGTTTGAAGGTAACATTTCTCTGTAGGATAACGGTGTCTGTGGGAATTCTATCCAAAAATACTTATTAAGAAGAAAACCTTTAATTCAGCGAGGATTTACTAAAATATCCACTTGGTACCCCCAATGACAACCTAATTGGGAAATATTTACTGAGCGTTTCTTTGCGTTAGGCCCCAGGCTAGGGGTCAAGGGATGCAGTCTCTGACCTTGAGGAACTCTGCAGGGTAGAGGTGAGGGGGAAGTAAACCAGCAGGTACTAGACAGTGATGAGGGCATTGCTGAGAACTGTCAAACCAATTAGTGCCTTTACATCAGAGAAAGAGCAGTCTACTCTTTGAGGATGCTCAAAAAAAAAAAAAGCTCCCTAGGTGTCACCAAATGAGATAATGGCCTATTAAACGTACACGTGTTTTATGCATATCCTTACCTTGACTTGGGGTGTCTTCCAAGCCAGACTCCTAAGAGCAAATCCTTATCACACTGTTAGATGAGATAGGTATTGTTATTACCCCTACTTTACAGATTAAGAAACTGATACACAGAGGGGATCAGGAACTTGCCCAATATTATGCTATTTGTGTGCAGTGGGGCTGAGGCCTGGATTGAGCCCCAGCCAGTTTGACTCCAGAGTTCTCAACCTTACTGAGCAGCCAGGGACCACTCAGTGAAAAGGAGCTGTAGTGTGATGTATAAACGCGACTGCTTTAGCATGCAGTTGACATGTAAGTTTAAGATTTTAAGCAGCAGGGAGGAAGTTTCAGTTTTGACTAAACGCTCTGGTATTACAAATGAGATAATACTAAGTTTTTGGTTAAGTACACAGAAGCTTGTCTTAGTGTTAAACCTTTACTGCCACTGGGATACAAAAGGAGCACCTTTGCAGTCAACAAATGGGCATTTTGAGCATCTACTGAGTGCTTTTTTGAATGGGTAGAGACAACTTCCCATTTTACATTAGTCTGAAGATGCCCCTGATTAGTAATTTCCATTTAGTTCCCACTTTCTGCCCAGCAGATCGGCACACACCCCACCACCACCACCCCTGTCCCCAATAACAGTCCTCTCATTTCAGTTTCTTATCTACTTCAGAGCCCTCATTTTGGAGCCCTTCTACCCAAGGTCCCCTTGCCCTGTTTATCCGTTTCCTTTCTGGCTCCTGCAGACCCTGGGGCAGGGTGACCTTATTAAAGACTCTGTGAAACAAAGTTGTCTGTCTTCTCTTCAGAGACACCTCTCCCCTCCACTACTGGTAATTCAAAAAGAAACTTTCTCCTTATCCACTCCTTCCATCTCCCTGAAGAAAGGATACGTGGTCATTGCTCGTGGTGAGCAGCCAGTTACCATACAGTGATTGGATAGTGCCAAATCTCATCCCACCTCCCCACCTTGAACCAGCTGATCTGGTTTCAGTGTTCTATGCCTGGCTTCTCAGATAGAGGAAGGTGGGCACTTAAAAAGTGCTCGTGACCCTCCCCTCTGTCTCTTTGCAACTTTGGCTTTGTTATCTTCCTTCTTATCATTTTTCACTCCCAGCTCTGCTGTTTCCTTTCCTTCTATTCTCTGGAATCTTCCAAGCAAGCAGCTGTAACTTTGTATGTCCTCTCCACCCAGCCCCCTCCCCCGCCCCCGTGGAAAAGGAGGAGAGAGCACCCTCTCCCTGTGGGGTTAGGCCTCGGTAGCTGTTGTAACCTGAGAAAAGAAGGAAAAAGGCCAGGCCTTTTGAGCCAGCAGTGAGCTCCTTGTGGCCTGCCAGAGGATAAGAGCCTTGCTCACTCAGCGCCCTCCCTCTCTTCTTTCCCCTCCCGTGCTGCAGCAGGGCCCTCCCCCATCCGCACACACGGGCTGCTGGGTAAGTGGCAAGATGGCTCCCCTGCATGTCTCCGGCTGATCGCCGCCGCTCCGCCAATACAATAGAGCCAGCCACTACCAGCAGCCTGGCCCTCTTCCTCCTCCTTCTCCAGAGAGACCAATCCAGCTGAATTCGGGGTTTGCCGTGAGGACTTAACGCTTATCTCTTAAAAGCCAGATCTATTTTAGCCTCCCCTCACCACCACCACCATCTCCCCTTCCATTTACCATTTTTTGGATCCCCAGTTGCTGCATCTCGATTTTCTCTCTCTGGATCGGGTGGTTGGGGAGGAGGTGGTGGGATCTTGGGACAAGGAAGGTGTTTTGTTTTTTTTTTTAATTTTTTAGGATTTTTTTGTTTGGTTTTTGTTATTTCTTCCATTCCAGAAAGGGATAAACAGCACTTCCAGGGGGAGAAAAAAAATCATGTTATCAGAAAGCAAAGAAGGGTGAGAGCTTCACATTTCCATGTATCCCTTTTCCCCACCACTCTAGCTCCTCTCATCTCCCTTCTCTTCCCCGTGGCTTTCATTCCGTCTTTTCGTTTTGATTTGTCTTCAGTCATTCTGCTTTCCCCCTTTGTCCTTCCTGCCCGGTTTCTAATTGGCCCCACTTGCCCTCTCTGTGTGGGAAATAGGTATTTTTTGGATAAGACTTTTCTTTAGATTTAGGCAGTTGAATCTCGTGTTTCTGTGGGAGCCTATTAGCTGGGGGCACATTTCCGATTTTCTCCTCCCCCCCTTCCCATACATCCCTCCCTGCCTGCTCTGGGGAGGCTGTTCTGACCTCTGGGTGTCAGGCAGCCTGCCGAGAATGCTGAATTTTCTGGTGATGGTCAGCCTGGGGAGGCTTGCTTTCCCCTCTCTTGAGACTTAGGCCCCTGATCATCTTGATTTGATTTTTTTACCCCTCAGTGTTTGGGTGGTAGTGGGGATGAGATTAGAGTTAGAAGTTCAGGATGAAGACAGAAAAAAGAAGATGGGAAGATAGTTTATCTGAAGTGAACCTCTGGGATTCGTTGCCTGCAATGGGAGCTGACTTGTGTGATTCAGAGGGGTGGGGGAGTGGGTTCAGCGTTTGTGGGGGGGATGCGTGGTGTAGGGGAGGGTGTGTCCTGACTGGGAGGCCTGCTCTCTTTATCTCTTGGAAGTTGGAATAAGGGAGTGGGAGAAACTGGGCGAAGGCCGAATGTAAGAACAATTCCTACACCTCTGAGCAGGTAAAAGTGGCCTGGTGCTTCTCAGCTTTCATACTCTGTCTGGCAGTTTTTGTTTTTCCTTTTGGATTAGAGGGGGTCCCTGTTGAAGCTTGAACCCTCGCCAGCCTTCCTCTCCCTGCAGCCCGCACCCCCACCATTTCTCCATTCCTGGTGTCTGCAGACCCTGAGGGTCAGTAGGCTTTTACTTACTAAGCAGTTGATTAAACCCAAGGTTGGGATCATCTGCCACAGCCCTGGCTGTTCTTTCTGCTCTTTTTAAGGAATCAGGCTTCCCTTAGTTTCTCATGCAGTTTGGCTAAGTAAAGGTGTCTGCGCCCAGGTCTAGGGAGGCCACGGGGTTGTAGGCAAATCACAGTTACTTTTGAGGGACTTTGCAGAGAGGGATGTTTCTCCTCTTCATATAGGGGTACTCTGGTGAATTACCTAAGAACATTGGAGCCCTGACCCCACACATCACAGCTTTATCCCATCTGGGCAGTGAGTGAATGTGGTTGCTGTGATCTGTGCTCTTTCCCCTAGGAAAACCGTTTCCTGGTTTTCCTGGGGGGACAAGGTCTCTAGTCTGATCTAAAAAGCAGCCCTCCCAATCCCACCCAAGTGATGAGGCATGGGGGTTTCCTTGACCCAAAACCTAACGTCTTGCTCTCTCTTCCCCTTGGTTCTTTCCTGCCCTTCCCTCCCAACCTCTCCCCATACTGACAGTGAGGAGAAGGAGGAAGTGACCATGGACACAAGTGAAAACAGACCTGAAAATGAGGTTCCAGAGCCCCCCATGCCTATTGCAGACCAAGTCAGCAATGATGACCGCCCAGAGGGCAGTGCCGAGGATGAGGAGAAGAAAGAGGTAAATATCCAAGCCACCTGCTGGGGTGGGTGGGCAGGAGTGGACCTGGGGGAAAGAATAGAGCACTCCGGTGATCCCTCGTACACAGTGGGATAGCTTAAAGAAGGGACTAGGCAAAGACTTGGATCAGGATAGGGCCAAGGGAGAATTCGCTGGTTTAGCAAGGGAGACCCCTTGTGATGGGAACAGGGCTCCTTTATTCCCCTTTCCTTGTTGGGGAAGTAGTGCAGGTGGGGAAGTTTGTAACCAGCGGGAAAGTCAGTTAATGGCCCTTTAAGACCCAGGCTCAGCTTTACCGGCTACCTTCTCCAGCTTCTCCCTGTGGTAACCCCTCTAGCTTTCCCTCCTTTTTGAAAGTGTGTTGGAGATCAGCGCCATCTAGTGGGCCGTGGTGGTTCTCAGCTGACCACCATGCTGAGGAATTTTTGTTCCTCATCTGCCCCCTAGTGGTCTCATTGCAGAGATGTAGCTACTTAGAAGCCAGCCCTTGGGGTCATCCCAAAGGCCCCTTCCCCATTTTTGTGACCTCTTTACTTACTTTTTTGGCATATATCTTATCTTGTGTCCTGAACCCAATTCAGGGGGCTCCCCCCATCAGAGCCAGCGAAGTCTTCTTGGCTCTTAAAGTAATTAGAGCAAGAATTAGCTGGGTTTGGGAGTAGGGTAATAGGGTGGGAGGGACTGTTGTGTGTGTAGCCTTTCTTTGGTGTGTGTTGCGGGGGTGGGGGCCGGTGAACGTGATTTGATGTGCAGAATATTATTTATTACAAGGTCCTTCTTCCCCGTAAAACTTTGTCCAAGTACCTCATGTACGGTAATCCGCCCGTAAAATATAACCCTGCCCAACTGGCCAATCGCTGATGCCGCCTCTTCCTCTGGACCCACCCGCTGCTCCTGAGCTGCCCAGTCAGCCGAGTCTGCTATCCAGGTGTCTTGGCCAGAGGGGGGCATGTGTATGGGATCCTGTGATGGGCCCCCTTTTGCCTCCCTGCCTTGCTTACATCAGGGGGCCAAGAAGAGCACTGTTCTGGAGAGACTTGTATTGAGAAAGCAAAAAGCATTTGGAAAGGGGTGGACTTGCATCATCTCCCTCTTTGGGACACCCCAAGAAGAGCTTGTGTCAGTGCTGGGGCGCCTGCCCACACGCCCTTGCCCTTTTGAGGACTCTGGGTTGCCTTATTTGCTACAGACTGTTGGGATCCCCATCTAGGGCACCAAGACCTCCTAAAGAGTCAATGTTTGTGATCACAGTGCCATGCTGTAAAATACTGAGTGGGGCTCTCCGCTTAAGCTGTGACGACTAGGAACCTTGCAGAGAAGTCTAGGGTCTGAGCCCAGAGATTTAAGGCTGATGACAGCCCAGCCATGTATCACCACTTGCTCATCAGATGGACTTTCCTTTGGTCCCTGTTGTCCATGGTGAAGGGCAGCATATGTTGGTTGCTCCAACTTCTCCTCCATCCCTGGAGGCAGGGGCTCATCCACCCACCTGACTGGAACCGCTGTCTCAGCTGGAGTCCCTGAGGAGATGCCACACACCACTCTCAGAAGAAAAGTATTCTGACCTTGCTGCTGAATGTGTGCCAGGTCCTGGGGCTACCCACCTACTACCCCCAGGCTGCCTTCAACAGAGGCTCCATGATCCCACTCGGTGAGAGGACCCCCTCCCCAGTTACAGGCAGAGGAGAAAGGGACTCTGGAGTCATCACCTGGATTCCAAGTATTGGGTGGTGGTGTCGCTGCAGCTTGCCACTGATGGACATAGGGTCCTGCCTCTCACGATAAAAGGCCAGGACCATTTCTGCTACTTACAGGCCATCTCATCAGGGACTGCAAGATGATGCCCCTACAGGGCCGGGACTGATGTCTCTGCCCCCTTTCCCCCGTACCCCTCGCTGAGCCTGGCCACCACCAGTGAACTGTCTTGACATCATGGAAACTGGGCAGCGTCCCCCCACACGTTTCCCTCCCGCCCCCCCTGCGCCCCTGGGAGGACTCTGGCAGTGCCGTGCTGACCACCACGCCGTGCGCCCACCTTTTTTGCCAACCCAACCCCCCACCAATTGCACAGCGCCTAGCAGGGAGGGCTCATTCTGATTGGACCGGCGGTTGACTAGATACAGTACACAGTGAGGTGCGATTGGCTGAACTGAAGATCCCAGGTGTGAGATGGTACCTGGAACATTTGTCATATTCCTAGTTTATTTTCCTCTTTATTTTCTTCTTTCTCCTCTTTTTTTAATCTTTTATTTTAATTTTTTTCTTTATCTTTTTTTCTGATTTCTTTATTGGATTTGTTTATTTATTTGGTTCATGTTTTTCCTGTTTTAATTAAGACTTTTTTTTTTTCTCACTAACTTACCCATCGAGAGCGGCCTGGCTAGGGGTCAGGCTGGCCCTTAACGGAGACCAAGGAGACTTGGTTAGACGACACAAACGGGGCTGGGGGGTGGATGGGGAAAAGGGATTTCATCAAGAGGGTTCCTGCCCTACCCTTTAGAAGGGTGGTAGGTCTTAGTTTTTCCAGAAATAAGCACTTAAATCTAAAATGCTCTATTCTCTTTTTTGCTCTCTCTCTTCCTCTTTTTGCTCTGTCCACAGTCTTTCTCCCACTGAGTGTTTGGGGCAGAGACTTGCTCAAAAGCAAGTTTGGAAGTTTCTGGTCCTTGGCAGAGCCCCTAAGGCATAAGCCCTGTTTGGAGAAGAAACAGTAAAGGCTCTGCTAGAGCTCCATACAGTGGTCAGAAAGTCTGAAACTCCCTAGGGCCAGTCTGCCCTGCATAAAAACTTGTCTTTACCAAAGACACCTTTAAATTCTTTCTGCTGGCAATTGGCTCAGGAGGCTCATCTCCAGTGAGTCTGGTGCTGCCGTCCACAGTGTGGTGGGCATCTGGGCAGTCTTAACAGTCTGCTGCCCAAGCCACTCAGAGCCAATGTCAGTGGATGTCAGGCTGAGCACTGAGAAGAAGAGGAGGGTTATGTTGTCAAAGTGTCATCCCAAAGTTGGTTTTCCTTGTTTCCTTGTGTTTTCCTCGAGTTAGCAAGGAAGACCTTAGAAGGACCAGATGACCCAGCTCTGGACATAGCTTGTTGGGCTTGGCATCCTCTCGACCAGTAGAGACAGTGGAAGAGGGCATGACCAATGCTTTTAAAGGGCTGGGAGGCTACTGAAATTCTTCTTCCAGCTTATTTCTGGTTAAGCTAATACATAGGTGTGGTATGGACTAGATGACTTTTCCCTGCTGTGATGTTTGGTTTTATTTTTTTCTCTAACTTGCATTGATTCTGCTTCGTTTTTGCCGTTTGCCGCTTCTGTTTTGGTCTCTGTCTGTCTCTGTGTCTCTCTCTCTCTGTGTCTTTGGAGCCTATGCTAAGACTGCCCCATCTAACCTCTTTCCCCCCTCTCTGTGGGGTGTGTCTCTTTCTCTTTTTTCCCCTTTTCTTCTCTATACAGAGCTCGCTGCCCAAATCATTCAAGAGGAAGATCTCCGTTGTCTGTAAGTCTAGCCCCAAATCCCTGATACAGGTCCGGAATACCATAAAAATCAGAGTTGATAGAGAAGTAGATTCCCATTCTCCGTCAGTGGCATTCTTGCGTCGCCCCCTGCCATCCCACCACCTCCACCCAGCAAATCTACATCTTTTGGGCGTAGGTAGTGTTTCATTTTAAAATTCAGAACTTCACAAACAATCCTTGTTATTTTTCCCCAGTCACACTTCTTTCTTAACCCTAATGAGATACACCGTGAGATGTCTTACCATTTCTTATTTAGTCCTCCTGCTTTTATTATTTCAGATGTCTGAACCCTCAGAACGAGGAGTGGGTTTGAGGGATTCCTATAAAATGCTTACCAGTTTATACTTTATTCTAAGAGAGCATCTGAGAAAATGAGAGTGCCCACACCTCCAACAGTAACATCTTTAACATTTTGCCAATGAGGAACTCCTCATTGACAAAAGCGTAGTAGGTCTTTATGACTTGAAATATATCAATCTGTAGGATGAAAATAACCTCAAGCATGACCAGGTCACATCATGATCTAAAATTAAATTAACTTGAATTTTAGTATCACATAGTCTTGTTTTTCTCATTCCCATGTCGTCCTCAATCTGTCTTCCCCAGTACTTTAGATTTTTCTACCACTAAAAGTTTAAATTGCTTACCAGCCTAGTTAGCTCTTCCTTGTTGCCTTCAGAGATCAGTAGTTTTCATCTTTCAGGAAGTGGCTCTAGGCCTTTTATTGTTTACTCTGAAGCATGGTTTCCCCAGTCCCCAAATGTGGTTTCCTTAAGTTAACCTTTTACTAAAATTCCAGTCGAAGCCTCTCTGTGGGTGTTGTGGTGTGAACCAGCAGAGGGCCTGAGAGCATCTAACTGTGGGGTCCTATTTCTTGGGGACAGCAGCTACCAAGGGGGTGCCAGCTGGAAACAGTGACACAGAGGGGGGCCAGCCTAGTCGGAAGCGGCGTTGGGGAGCCAGCACGGCCACCACACAGAAGAAACCCTCCATCAGTATCACCACCGAATCACTCAAGGTGAGGTGGGAGGGGCCGGGGAAGGGAGGATGAGACATGACGTGGGAGTAGACATGGGCCCAGTGTAACGGGGTGGGGGGTATCTGTGTCCCAGAGCCTCATCCCCGACATCAAACCCCTGGCGGGGCAGGAGGCTGTTGTGGATCTTCATGCTGACGACTCCCGAATCTCTGAGGATGAGACAGAGCGTAATGGTGATGATGGGACCCATGACAAGGGGCTGAAAATATGCCGGACCGTCACTCAGGTAAGGCTCCTGCCCCCCACTTTGGGGGAGGGGGCCATGGATGCAGAGTGGGCAACTGAATGAGGAGCTAAGGCGGAGTCCTAGAAGGGAAGTCTGCCATCTGTGCAGAGGGTTGGGTGAGTTGGCCCTTGTAGGGTAGGGGTCAGCAGGCTACCAGATCTAACCTGTAGCCTGTAATAAAGTTCTGTAAGAACACAGCCACCCCAGTTCATTTATTCTTTTTTTTTGTTTATTTTTGGCTGCGTTGGGTCTTCGTTGGCGGTACGCGGGCTTCTCATTGCGGCAGCTTCTCGCTGCAGAACACGGGCTCTAGGCGCATGAGCTTCAGTAGTCGTGGCACATGGGCTCAGGAGTCGCGTCTCACGGGCTCTAGAGCGCAGGCTCAGTAGTTGTGGCACACGGGCTTAGTTGCTCCGCGGCATGTGGGATCCCCCGGACCGGGGTTCGAACCTGTGTCCCCGGCATTGGCAGGCGGATTCATAACCACTGCACCGCCAGGGAAGCCCAGTTCATTTACTCTTGTCTCTGGCTGCTTAAGTGCTATAATATCAGAGTTGAGTAACTGCAACCATATGGCTCACAGAGTCTAAAATGTTTAATATCTTGCCCTGTACAGAAAAAATTTGCCAATTCCTGCCTTAGTTTTCCTCATGGCAGAGTTGAGGCACTACAAATCCCAGGATCTGGTGGAGGTGAACATAATAATGAAATTTCCTCCCTAGTGGAAGAAGCGTGTTAGGTTGACTTACCACCATCTCTCCCCGAGAAACCAGAAACTGAAAAGAGTGTACCTGTTTGGTGTTTAAGAATCCCTCTGTAGGGACTTCCCTGGTGGTCCAGTGGCTAAGACTCCACGCTCCCAATGCAGGGGGCCTGGGTTTGATCCTTGGTCAGGGAACTAGATCCCACATGCCACAGCTAAGACCCGGGACAGCCAAATAAGTAAATAATAAATAAATAAATTAAAAAAAAAAAAGAATCCGTCTGTTATCTGATACCTTACAGGTGGTGCCTTCCGAGGGCCAGGAGAATGGGCAGAGGGAAGAGGAGGAAGAAGAGAAGGAGCCTGAAGCAGAAGCCCCTGTACCTCCCCAGGTCTCAGTAGAGGTGGCCTTGCCCCCACCTGTGGAGCATGAAGTAAAGAAAGGTAGGTGCAGCATTATGAGTGAAACATGTGGCCCCCTGAATTCCCAGAGCACTTTATTTGGACCTCTTTTAAAGCGTTTAATGTTTTCTGCCTCGTGTTCTAGTATTTTACACATGTCTTCTCCTAGTTATCAAGCTGCTTGAGGGCTAGGTTTGAATCTGTTTAATTTTTGCATCTCCATAATGAGGAGATCAGCCTGGACCGTACCTTGCACAGTGCAGGTGCTCAGCACATTTAGATGGGACAGTGACTATTGGTAGGGAATTTTAAAGTCCTGCTGGAGGTGAAAGAGCCAGCATTGCTCCCTGCTGAAAGTCATTCTTGTGCTCTATTTGATAGTGACTTTAGGAGATACCTTAACTCGACGTTCCATTAGCCAGCAGAAGTCGGGAGTTTCCATTACAATTGATGACCCAGTCCGGACTGCTCAAGTGCCCTCCCCACCCCGGGGCAAGATCAGTAACATCGTCCACATCTCCAATTTGGTAAGTCATTTTTTTCCCACAGTGCAGCTTGGTTTAGAGTCTGAGCTTTGGACTCATGTTTCTTAGGTTCATCTCCTGGATCTGCTGGTTACTCACTCATTGAGTGAGTTATTTTACCACACAACCTGTCTCATCTGAAAAATGGGGAGAAAAAAGTATCACCCTGCAGGGTTGTCTTGAGAATTTGTAGAGAGCCTGGCCCATGATGTCTCAGACAGTGTTACCACTCTTCTCACATTCCTGATGGAGGGTTCCTAACCTCTCTGGCCTCACCCAGACTTGGAAGCTATACTCCTGTGACAGTGGTGTGGGAAATCTTCAGACTAGTTACATGAGTATAGTTCTTGCCTTCTTTAAGACACTGAAATTTTGTTTTCATTGGCAGGTTCGTCCCTTCACTTTAGGCCAACTGAAGGAATTGTTGGGACGTACAGGAACTCTGGTAGAAGAGGCTTTCTGGATTGACAAGATCAAATCTCACTGCTTTGTAACGGTGAGGGGAAGAAACTGATTCTCTAGGTTGTGGCCTGTATTTCCTTTTGTGACCATCGTGGGCAGATTTGAGGGCATTGTGGCAAGTGGGAAGGGTTGAAGGCCTGTTGTGACCCTCTGCCTTCTCCCTCCCTCTGTCAGTACTCGACAGTAGAGGAAGCAGTTGCCACCCGCACGGCTCTACATGGGGTCAAATGGCCCCAGTCCAACCCCAAATTCCTCTGTGCTGACTATGCTGAGCAAGATGAGGTAAGAAACCAAGGGAAAGGAAGGAGGCGGGTAGGGGCAGGGGAGGCTGTATCCGCTAGATTCCAGCTGAGATCCCAGCCAAACCTGCCGTCACTGAGATTCCTTTTCCCTCCTCTTTGGTTCCTTTAGTTGAACCATGGGGCTCCAAAGTCTGTTCACTGGTACCTGGGCTCCTTCAGTGGGAGTGATGTCATCTTCATCCTGACTATCCTTGTCCCTCCTCTACCCGCAGCTGGATTATCACCGAGGCCTCTTGGTGGACCGTCCCTCTGAAACTAAGACAGAGGAGCAGGGGGTACCACGGCCGCTGCACCCCCCGCCCCCGCCCCCAGCCCAGCCACCACAGCACCCCAGGGCAGAGCAGCGGGAGCAGGAGCGGGCGGTGCGGGAACAGTGGGCAGAGCGGGAACGGGAGATGGAGCGGCGGGAGCGAACGCGATCAGAGCGCGAATGGGATCGGGACAAAGTTCGAGAAGGGCCCCGTTCCCGATCACGGTCCCGTGACCGCCGCCGCAAGGAACGCGCAAAGTCTAAAGAAAAGAAGAGTGAGAAGAAAGGTACTTAGCTATGGGGGGCACACATACTCAGTAGTAGGTGGGAAAGGGACCCAGATGGGACGGGGCACAGAGTCGTATGCATCAAGTCTGACTCACTTTCTTCCACCTCAGAGAAAGCTCAGGAGGAACCACCTGCCAAGCTGCTGGACGACCTTTTCCGTAAGACCAAGGCAGCTCCCTGCATCTATTGGCTCCCACTGACTGACAGCCAGGTGAGCACACGCCTTCCTGCCTTGAGGGGCACTCTCAAGCTCAGGAGGAACCACCTGCCAAGCTACATCAAGGCTTGGGAGTGAGCAAGGGGAGAGTCATGTGACTACGAGAGTGAATAGGCCCAGGTATTGGCTTAGAATAATAAGGCAGAAGCTAAGCATCACAGAAGGAGGCAGTTTTAAGACCCAGTTGATTGAGTGGGCCATAGAGAAGCCAGACCCATAAAGGATAGAGGTAGACACGAGATCGGAACTCTGTGTGTGTCCCAGGAAGCTGGTGGTGCCAACCGTGCTTCTTGGAAGTTGATTTTAGTTAGCTGAGAAATCTGTGTTTAATAAACTCAGCTGTTTCTCTTTCTAATTTCTAGGGGTTTTAGCTTTTTAAATCTCCGTTTCTTTGTGATGGGCCTTTTGGGAATTGTAGGTTTATGCTACTCCACTAGAGAGAATAGAGGTTTGTTCACATCGAGTTAGCTTAGGAAATACCAGAGGCCAGGCATGGATGGTGCCACTACCTGTCGTGGGCATAAAAGATGAAGACTGGGAGGAGGGCTTGGGGCTCTGAGACGAGGACAGATGTGACTGCTGAGGCCCTGCCCTTTCCTGCATAGCAGGAAGGCTGACAGTGGTCCCGAGCTAAGAGTGCAGGGTCCAGGTGCAGGGAGACCAGGTGAGACTCATGTGAGCAGGGCTGAGGTACCTGTTCTCTGCCTTCCCTGCCTGCTACAGATTGTTCAGAAGGAGGCAGAGCGCGCTGAACGGGCCAAGGAGCGGGAGAAGCGGCGAAAGGAGCAAGAAGAAGAAGAGCAGAAGGAGCGGGAGAAGGAGGCGGAGCGGGAACGGACCCGACAGCTGGAGCGAGAGAAGCGGCGAGAGCACAGCCGGGAGAGGGACAGGGAGAGAGAGAGGGACAGGGAGCGGGACAGGGGAGATCGAGATCGGGAGAGGGACAGGGACCGGGAACGAGGCAGGGAGAGGGACCGCAGAGACACCAAGCGCCACAGCAGGAGCCGGAGTCGGAGCACACCTGTGCGGGACCGGGGTGGGCGCCGCTAGCCGCTAGCCGGGAGAACACTAGGGAGAGC
Organism: Pseudorca crassidens; assembly: GCF_039906515.1. Taxonomy (NCBI): domain Eukaryota; kingdom Metazoa; phylum Chordata; class Mammalia; order Artiodactyla; family Delphinidae; genus Pseudorca; species Pseudorca crassidens. The sequence goes on from NC_090296.1 coordinate 74,909,049, forward strand.
TGCAGGCACCGGCCACCCTGCCCCAGGGGGCTTCAAGGCCACAGAGGGATAGGTACAATCTCCACCACCCTGGAACCAGGGGTCTTTCACACCATTTGCCCAGTGCTGAAGTCTGGCTGCCACCTGTCCCCACATACCAAATGGAGCAGTGGGCATCTTCCCACCCTACCCCCGTAATCTATCTCTTGGGACTTAGCCCTCTCCTCCCTCTCATTTCCCATTAAGTCTGTGAGAGGGAGGAGCTATGTTAGGGAGGGAGGTGGTTGGCCCAGAGCTGGGGAACAGCCAGGAGCCCCAAACCTCTCTCTCGTTTTTCCTCCATCCTGCTCACCACCTCCTTTGGTACTTGCACCCCCCTTTTGGGAACAGCCGGGGCCAGGACTGGGTCACCTATGAGCTGAATCAGCATCTCCTCCTGAGTCCCAGGGCCCCTGCAGTTCCCAGTCTCTTTGGTCCTGCAGCCCATGCCTCCTGCCCACCGGTTCCACTTTATATCCACCTTTTCCTTTTGTTCAATTTTTATTTTTATTTTTTTTATTATTAAATGATGTGGTCTATGGAAAATAATAAAATTGACTTAGTTTTAACTAGTGTGATTGAGTGGCTTTCCTTGGGCAGGGCCTGGGTGAGAGCCATGTTGAAGGGGAGGCTGCAGCATGCAGTGCAGCCAGCATTGCTTGCATTCCATACCCTTAACTTAGGCTGCTGCTTCCTGGAGCAGGGACTTCCCACCCTCCCTCCATCCCTGCCTCGGCTCTAGCCACACACAGCTGTGGATCTTCCTCGCTGGAGGGCCGAGGGAAAGACGCCCTGGGAAGAGGGGTGTCCCGGTGCTGTGCTAGAGGCATTTGGTCACCTGGTCACCACCTTCAAGGTGCCGCCCATAACTGCCACCAGGGGGCGGCAGCCGCTCGCTCAGTAGGCTCCTGTAAATGAGCTTCCCAAAAAGGCTCCGTGCCCTCCCGCCGACGTCGCCTCGGTCCCTGCCCTGTTTGTTCCCTGGGCCCAGCCCGCGGACTCCCTGGACCTTTCTGCTGTGCTTAAAGCCCCCAGCCGGCCCGCTACCCTTCCCTGCACAGGTTCCCAAAATGCTGCCGCCTCACGGCCGGGGTCCACAGCAGCCTCCAAGGCTGGTCCGGGGGCGGCGAACCGGGCCTCCGCAGTGGGCTCCAGATTCCCCTGCTCACTGTGCGCTCGCCCTTCGCCCGGCTGCGGGGGGCGTGCGGGCCGCTTCGCGCTCCCGGGTGCGCCTTCTCCGCTAGCTCTTCGGAAACGGCCTGGCGCCGTGGCCTGGAAGCCCTCCCGCCCGAGTGCCCCTCCAGGCGCTGCGGGCCCGGCCCGGGAGGGGCACCGCATCTGTATGCGCCCGGCAGCGCCGAGGGGGCGGGCAGCAGGCACCGCCCCCGCCCCCCGCTGCGCGGCCAGGGCTGGCCGGGGAGGGTCGGAGGCTGGGCCCTCCCGCGCGGCGCGGAGGCGCCTCGCTCCTCCGCAGGCGGAGCCTCCTTCCCCCGCCCCCTCCGTCTCGCTCCCTTGTTCTAGCCGGGGCTGCTCAGACCTGCAGCGGAGCCGCGGCGCCCGCTCCGATCGGCTCGGGGCTGCGCCCCCGGGACCCGGCGACGGGGGCGGGCGGGGGCGCTCCCCACCGGGCTGGGCCCCTTGGCACTGCCAGGTAAGGGCGCCTGCCCTGGAGCCCGCGGTTGGGAATCCTCGGAGGGGCAGCAGGGGGCCCGCAGCCTGCGGGTGTCTTCAGAGCGGTGAACGGTGCGCTCCGCGACTGGGAGCCCACTGCCGGCTCCCTTCTCCCGCGCTCTACCGCTTTCCCTTCTTCCCTCGCACCTCTCTCTCCCTCTTTTTCCCATCTTCCTCTCCCTCGATTTCTCTTCATCCTGCCTTCTCTCTGCCTGTTTGCCTTTTCTGCCCCTTCCCTGGCTCCCCAACCCTTCTCTCTCCCTCTTGCCCTGTCTTGCTCCATCTCTTCCTCTTTGCCTTGTTCTTCCTCCACCTTTCTCTCCTCTCCTGTCTTTTCTTTTTCCCGCTTTCCTTTCCTTCCCCGTTCCTTCCCTCTGCTCTCCTCTTCCCTTCCCTTCCCGCTATCCTGTTTCCCAGTCCTCTATCGCCTTCCTTCTCTCCGTCCCGCCTCCCTCTCTGGCCCCGGCTTCCCTCTTCCCTCGGGAAGGAGAGGACTGTCAGGTGTATGTCTGCTCTAGGGGAGGAGGGGCGCAGCCACAGCCACCTGAGGGGTGCCCGTTGGAGGAGAGGGAGGAGACAGTGGTGGGAAGGGTCCTCTAGCTTCCTTCCCACAGCCCCTCCTGGCTGCCCCTTCTCCCAGAATGAAGTTCCGCACCGGGGCGGCCTGGTCTAACCCCGGCAGCTAAAGCTGCCCCTTCCTGGTCATCACACGTACTGAAAGCCCCTCTGCCCCCTCTTCCACCCATTCTCAATCCTGGTACCCATGACTCCTCTCTGCCTTTCAGGCACCCAGGCTACCTCCTTTGATCTCTTTCCTCCTGTCTCTTGCTGCCATTCTGTCTCTGTCTCTGTCTGACAGTCCCTGAGTCTTGGTCTCACCCTTAATCACGCTGTGTCTCTAGCCTCTGGGTCTGCCTCTGCTCCCCCTCCCCAGTCTTCGGCCTCTACCACCCCTCTTCTTTCAGCTCTGGCCCCCCACTCTGCCCTGGGAGCCCAGTCCCCCTTCAAGGACTTCAGCTGTGTGCCGGGGGCAGGTTCTGGAGAGGCGGAGTGCCTGTGGAGGACGGACTTTCACAGGCTCTCAACCCTGTCTGAGGCTGCCCTGCTTGTCATCTCAGCCTGACCTAGGCGCCCTGAGACCCCACCTCCATGAATCCCAATCCCTGGATTTTAAGCCCTTTCCCTGGTAGCCCCCATCTCCTCCAGCCCCAAGCTGCATGCCCACCCTGGGAGCAGAGGGGCCAGTTTGGGGTTCCAAGCCCTCCCAGCATCCCCTCTCCTATCTTCTTCCCAAGCTTCTCTACTCAGAGTTGAGTGGCCGGAGATTTATCAGCTTGGAGGGCTGGAGGTGGATACGGGCAGAGCCTGGGTGGAGGGAAAGATCAGACTGTCTGCTCTCTGTCTTAGTCTGGGTTCTGGGCAGTGGGGCGTCTGGTTCCTTGGAGGTGTGATCTTCCGCATCTAACTTTGGGGAGGTTTAAGAGTTTAAGGGTTTCCTTAACCGTAAACAGCTGTGCATCCTGCAGGTGTGGATCCATGGGGCAGCCCCGAAGCATCTGCCCCTCTGCCCCAGCCAGCTCATGCCTCAGCACCCGGGAGCAGTGAACAGAGCCCTGCCTGAGCCCAAACATGTGGGGCCTGGTGAGGCTCCTGCTGACCTGGCTGGGTGGCTGGAGCTGCATGGGGCGCCTGGCAGCCCCAGCCCAGGCTTGGGCAGGGTCCCGGGGGGCCCCAGGACCAGCACTGCTTCGGACCCGACGGAGCTGGGTGTGGAACCAGTTCTTTGTCATTGAGGAATATGCCGGACCAGAGCCTGTCCTTATTGGCAAGGTAGGGATCCACCCCTCCCATGTCTACCCTAACCCTCAAGGCCCTGCCCCGCAACTTCCTCACTTCTGCAATGACCTTGGTCCCTCAGGACACCCAACACTCCACTCAATCCTAGATTTAGACTCTAACTTTCTGTCCCTATGCTTGGAACCCGCTGCCATGTTTCCCCGATCCCTACAGCTGCACTCAGATGTGGACAGGGGTGAGGGCCGCACCAAGTACCTGCTGACCGGAGAGGGGGCAGGCACTGTATTTGTGATTGACGAGGCCACAGGCAATATCCATGTCACCAAGAGCCTGGACCGGGAGGAGAAGGCACAGTACGTTCTACTGGCCCAAGCTGTGGACCGAGCCTCCAACCGACCCCTGGAGCCCCCATCGGAGTTCATTATCAAGGTGCAAGACATCAACGACAATCCACCCATCTTTCCCCTTGGGCCCTACCACGCCACAGTACCCGAGATGTCCAATGTCGGTGAGTACCCCAGGTCCGGACATCCCGGATCCCATCTCCTAGAGTGCCCTCACCTCTCCTTCCCCGACCGCTTTCCGCCCCAGAACCCACCTCCTGCAATTCAGCCCCGCTCATGTCTGGGTCCCGCCCATCTACCCTTCTTCCCCACTTGGCTCTGCCCCAGCTGAGCGGAGTGCCGGGGTCCCCCACAGGGACATCAGTGATCCAGGTGACCGCTCACGATGCCGATGACCCCAGCTACGGGAACAGTGCCAAGCTGGTGTACACTGTGCTGGATGGACTGCCTTTCTTCTCTGTGGACCCCCAGACTGGTGAGGATAGAGCTTGGGAGGCGGGTAGGGCAGCCGTGGGGACAGGCACCCCCTGACTCGTCGTTTCTCCCCCTAGGAGTGGTGCGGACCGCCATCCCCAACATGGACCGCGAGACACAGGAGGAGTTCTTGGTGGTGATTCAGGCCAAGGACATGGGCGGCCACATGGGGGGGCTGTCGGGCAGCACTACGGTGACGGTCACCCTCAGCGATGTCAACGACAACCCCCCCAAGTTCCCTCAGAGTAAGGGACAAGTGCCCCGCCTGAGCCGCCCTTTGACCGCCCCCCAGCCCTACAGCCTCGGGAGAAGCCTCCCCCACCCCTCCCCCAGCCAGGCCTGGGAGAAGGATGTGCTGGGGGAGGGAGGAGGGCCGGGGACCTCTCTCAGAACGTCTCCCTCCATCCACTCCAAGGCCTGTACCAGTTCTCCGTGGTGGAGACCGCTGGGCCGGGCACCCTGGTGGGCCGGCTGCGGGCCCAGGACCCAGACCTGGGGGACAACGCCCTCATGGCATACAGCATCCTGGATGGGGAGGGGTCCGAGGCCTTCAGCATCAGCACAGACGCCCGGGGTCGAGATGGCCTCCTCACTGTCCGCAAGGTTAGCCTCCTGTCTGCTAGCGCTGCGGACCCACTCACACTTGCCTCCTGCCCCATGGGACACGCTTCTAACAGGGCTAGAACAGGCTCGGTCGGGATCCCTGTGTTGGAGCTTAGAGATTACGGTCATCTCCTCGTCTTTCAGATGAGGGCCTAAGGGCCAGAACGGGGGAGTGACTGGCTCAGGACTTTGCACAGAGCAAGTCTGTGATGGAACTGGGGCAGACCTAGAGTTCTGACCGAGTAACCCGCGCCCCACCCCACCCCGACCACCGAGGCCACTGCCCCTCTGGTGCCCACCTCCCGGGTTCCCCCCTGCCTCAGTCACTCCGTCCCCCTCACCACAGCCCCTAGACTTCGAGACCCGTCGCTCCTACTCCTTCCGTGTGGAGGCGACCAACACGCTCATCGACCCAGCCTACCTGCGGCGAGGGCCCTTCAAGGACGTGGCCTCAGTGCGCGTGGCTGTGCAGGATGCCCCAGAACCACCCGCTTTCACCCAGGCTGCCTACATCTTGGCAGTCCCCGAGAACAAGTCTCCCGGGACCCTGGTGGGCCAGGTGTCAGCTGCTGACCTGGACTCCCAGGCCAGCCCGATCAGGTGAGCTGGGGTGCAGGCGGGCTCAGGGCCAGGGCCCAGCAGCATGCTATTCCCGCCCGAGGATGTGCCCCCTTTACTGCAAATCACGCTCACCTCCTGGCAGAAGTCTCCCTCACTGCAGGCCTGGGGCCAGGGCAGGGCTGGAGGACCTTGCTGACCCCTCCCACACTCTCCACCCATCCCTCTGGGTGGATGATAGTAGCGCCTCCCGGTGGCAGTGCGAGCAGATGGAACCTCATCTGATGAGTGCGACGGATCAGTTGATGGCCACGGCTATTGACCGCTCGCTCAGCGCTTCACATTTTACCCGCTTGATAACATTTCCTTCTCCAACAACCTGTGAGAGTCGGATAGTAGATAAGGGTAGTAACCGTCTCAGCTCCGGTTGCTTTAGAGCTGCGGTCCCCGACCTTCTCGGCAGCAGGGACCGGTTTTGTGCAACGTAATTTTTCCACGGACGGAGGGGGGTTGGGGGGGCGTTGGGAATGGTTCAGGCGGTAACGCGAGCAGTGTGGCTCAGTTCCTAACAGGCCATGGACCAGTACTGGTCCGCAGCCCGGGGTTTGGGGACCCCTGCTTTAGAGGCCTGGCCCTGAGAGGTTGAGTAATTTGCCCAAGGTCACACAGTCAGTAAGTAGCAGTGCTGGGATTCAAATCCGGACTTGTCGGCCCCAAGAAGACCCACTCTTTCCACCGCCCCAGCCAGCATCCCTGTCATAGCACTGAGGGAGTCATTCCCATTTTGTAGTTGAGGAAACAGGTTAAAAGATTTGCCCAAGGTCACACAGCTGGCCTGAGACAGAGCAGGGCTAGAACTTGGGTCCCTGGTCCCCAGAGCAGAGCCCCAGAAGTCGGAAAGACAGGCAGTGTTTACCCGACGTCACCTCTGTCTCTCTCCCTGCACGCCCATGAAACCCAGTCCCCGGCATGTTAGGACAGGTGTTTAATGTTGATGACTCCCCGGGGATATTTGTCTTTTGAGGGGACCCTAACGTGAACTATGGCTCTGGGTGCGCGTCTCTGGCCAGCTCAGGCCCTCTGCCCAGCTGAGCCATGAGGCCCAGCAAGGTGAACAGAGGGAGGGAGGGGTAGCTGCAAGCTCTGGCCCTGCCGCAGATCAGCCCCCAGCCCCACTCCATCTCCCCAGATACTCCATCCTCCCCGACACGGACCCGGAGCACTGCTTCTCCATCGAGCCTGAAGATGGTACCATCCGCACGGCAGTGCCCCTGGACCGCGAGGCTCGTGTCTGGCACAACCTCACAGTGCTGGCCACAGAAGTCGGTGAGGAGTCCTGGGCCCCTGGGAGAACCGGGAGGAGGCAGCAGCCTCCCAGCAGAGGGGCCGTCCCTGGGCACGGACGTATGGGGGTGGGGGAGGGCGGCTAGTGCCATCACACCCTCACCCAGCGTATAGCCACTGGGTCCCCAGCCTGCATCATCACCACCAGGCAGGCCTTCTGGTCTCCTGCCTGGGCTGGGCACAGTGGGTCTGCCTGAGCATTTCCCCTCAGTTTCAGTTGGCTCCCATACCTGACTTTCCCCAACCCGGAAATAAATCTAACCTTGAATAGCTTCCCGCACCCTGTGAGACCCTGCCTGGCCCACTCTCTGCTTCAGGCTGAAGGGGCATCAGGGAGGGGCTGGGCCCCTCCTCTGGGAGCTGACCGGGGCCAGGGTGGGGAGGTGGTGCCAGGAGCCCCTCTCTGGGAAGCCCTGCCAGGAGCCCTCAAGGGTAGGGAGAGGGACCAACTCCATGCACTGCCCATGTCAGTCACCGGTCACCAGTAGTGTGGTTCAGCCTTAGACCTCCCTCCCTTCTATGAACCTCTCCTCACCACGCCTGCTTATGCCTCAGGGTCTCCTACGTTTGCCGTCTGTGTCCTGTTTAGGGAAGTTGTCACTGTGTGCATACGTACTTGTACATGTCCGTGAAGAGCTATGTGTGTGTATACACGTGGGTGTGTACTTACATGTGTATGATTCCACACGTGTGGAAAGTACATATACATACATACCCATGTTTGTGAGTATACATCTATAGCTGCATATATGTGTACGTAGTTGAGTGTATAGAATTGTATTTATATTATTTGTGCATATGTGTAATTGGATGTATATAGTGATAGATACAAGTAGCTGTTTGTATATATTGTTTTGTGCATGTGTTTGTGGACAGATAGTAATAATTTACTATTTATTGTGTATCGGACACTGTTCTAAGTACCAAATGTGGGTTACTTCATTTAATCATCACCACAACTTTATGAAGAAGGTACGATTTTTTCCCCCATTTTAAAGGGAGGAAACTCGGGCAAAGAGAAGTTAAGTAACTTCCCAAGGTCACACAGACATTAAGTGGTGGGGCCTCAGTCCCAGTCAGGCTGCAGAATCTCAGCTGTTGTCTCCTCTGCCATACTGCCTCTCATACGTGTCGAATTGTATGTAGATAGGTTTATGTTTATGACCGTGCAGCTCTGGGGCAGTGCATGCGTGTCTGTCTGTGTGAACGTCCCTGTGTGTATTTGTGGTATATGTAGCGTGTCTGTGGCTGCCTGTGTATACGTAGCCCTGCGTGTGTGTGTGTGTGTGTGTGTGTGTGTGTGTGTGTGTGTGTGTGTGTGTGTGTGTATTCCCCTCAGTGTCTTCTCATCTCCTGCCAAATCCTGCACCCCAGTATTGACTAGCAGGCCCTGGGCCTTAACTGCAGCGAAGGAATGGGCCCCAGCCCCGTCCCATCTCAGGGTATCCCAGACCCTTTAACCAGGCAGTCTGCTCCTCTGCCCAGGCTGTCAGCTCAGCACCTTCCCAAAAGCCAGCCAGCTCTCCCTCAACTCGGGGAAAAGACTAAAGGAACTGTGAGGTTTAGCCTAGAGGAGGTGAACACTGGGGCAGGCAGGGATGCCTAATTTCCATTTTCTCTTGGATGCCACGGGCAGTGAGAAGCAAGGCAGGGTAATGGTGGGAGCCACCCAATGACGAGGGGGCCTGTGTCTGGCTGTGGTACCCAGGGTGGCCTGGCTCTGCCCCTGAGTATCACGTAGCTCCTCCCTCCCCAAGGTCAACTCTAAGTGATACTCACTGCTACACCACAACCTCCCAGACCTCTGATGGTGTGTGTATGTGTGTGTGTGTGTGTGTGTGTGTGTGTGTCCACCGGTTTTGTGCATGAAAACGCATTCTCTGCATCTTGGGGGTCGGGATACTACATTCACTGTATATATTGAACATTCACTTCATGTATGTTGCATTTGTTTTAAAACACTGAGTGTACATCAAATGGACGGTATGAATGTGTTTGTATGTTTCATGGCTACTGTCTGTGTGCATCCGGTATGCATCGTCTGTCTACCTTTCCTTTATGGCACGTGTACCCTGCATGTGGGTTCTTGTATATGTTATGGGTGCTACACTCCTGTTGAGTGTATATGGTATATGTATTGCACACATCTCGGGTACCACATGGCTGTTGTATGCGCTTGTTCCATTCATTTCGCAACATTGTTTGCTACTTGCATATTGCATGCGTCATCTCATGTATCCCACATGCATGCTATGTGCTGCGTGTGGCATCCGTGCCCACACACCCCGTGTGTTGTGTGTAACTGTGATGTGTGCGCTTGCATGGGGTGTACGTGTTTGTGTTTCTGGCTTCAGACAGCTCCGCGCAGGCCTCCCGGGTGCAAGTGGCCATCCAGACCCTGGATGAGAATGACAACGCTCCCCAGCTGGCGGAGCCCTACGACACCTTTGTGTGTGAATCTGCAGCGCCCGGCCAGGTGAGCCGCTGAGGCAGGGGGGTCGGGAACTCAAGACCTCTCCAGCTGCCCACTCCGTACAAGGCTTCTTTTCTTCCTCCCAGCTGATTCAGGTCCTCAGGGCCCTGGACAGAGATGAAGTCGGCAACAATAGCCGTATCTCCCTTCAAGGTCCCCTAGACCCCGATGCCAACTTCACTGTACGGGACAACCGAGGTGGGTAGCCTCCTACAACCGTGCCCATGCCTGCTTCCCTCCTCTCCTCTACCACCCTCGGCCCTGCCTGCCTACCTGGGCCCTCCACCCAACAGAAGGTGGATGTGGTTTGGGGAGTTCCCTGGTGGCCTCGTGGTTAGGATTCTGGGCTTTCACTGCCGTGGCCTGGGTTCAATCCCTGGTTGGGGAACTGAGATCCTGCCAGCCGCGCGCGCAGTGGGGCAAGAAAAAAACCAACACAGGGTGGATGTGGTTTTGCTCTTTGCAAACCTTCCCCACAGACCTTACTGGGAACGTGTCCCAGGAGGTGACCCTGGGCTGCAACGACCTTACTGGGAACAACCTTACTGGGACTGCAACGACCTTACTGGGAACGTGTCCCAGGAGGTGACCCAACACCTTCCTCTCCCACAGATGGCTCTGCCAGCCTGCTGCTGCCCTCTCGCCCCGCCCCGCCCCGCCAGGCCGCCTACCTGGTCCCCATAGAACTGTGGGACTGGGGGCAGCCGGCACTGAGAAGCACCGCCACAGTAACTGTCAGCGTGTGCCGCTGCCGGCCCGATGGCTCCGTGGCCTCCTGCCGGCCCGAGGCTCAGCTCTCACCTGCTGGGCTCAGCACCGGGGCCCTGCTCGCCATCATCACCTGTGTGGGCACCCTGCTTGGTGAGTCAGGCCACAGTGGGACATAAATGTGGGGTCCAGGCCTGCAGGGTGTGTGGAGAGGAACGAGGACACTGGACACAGGGAAATCCATCCTAGGTCTCGAAGGAACCCTCGTGCCTGGATTCTCCCACTGCCTCCTGCATCCGAGACAAAAGCTCTGGCCTCATATCCCTGGCCTGTCAATCTAATGAGAGTCATGAGCCATGAAAACTGTTTATCGAGCCCTGACTCTGGGCCCCGTGTGGCGCTGGGCACAGCGCTTGGTATTTCATCCTTTCAACAACCCTGAGGAGTAAATATGTTTTCCCTCTTTTCCACACAAGCAATCTAAGGGCGAAAGACGTTCAGGGAAGTTAAGCAACTTTCCATGGTCATACAGCGAGTAAAGGGTTGAAGTCAGGATTCAAACGAGCTTTGCCAGATGTCAAACCCAGGGCTTGCCACCCCTAGGCCGTTCTGATTGGAACCAGGCTGCCCCACGCCTGGCCCTGCCGGCTCAGCGGCCCGTGTGCGCCTCTCCCCCAGCCCTGGTGGTGCTCTTCGTGGCCCTGCGACGCCAGAAGCAGGAAGCCCTGATGGTGCTGGAGGAGGAGGACGTGCGTGAGAACATCATCACCTACGACGACGAGGGCGGCGGCGAGGAGGACACAGAGGCCTTCGACATCAGCGCCCTGCAAAACCCCGACGGGGCTGCCCCGCTGGCTCCCGGCCCGGCCGCGCGCCGAGATGTGCTGCCCTGGGCCAGGGCGCCGCGCCAGCCCCGGCCCCCCGGCCCCGCCGACGTGGCGCAGCTGCTGGCGCTGCGGCTGCGCGGGGCGGACGACGACCCCAGCGTCCCACCCTACGACTCGGTGCAGGTGTACGGCTACGAGGGCCGGGGATCCTCCTGCGGCTCCCTCAGCTCCCTGGGCTCCGGCAGCGAGATCGGCGGCGCCCCAGGCCCCGCTGAGCCGCTGGACGACTGGGGGCCGCTCTTCCGCACCCTGGCCGAGCTCTACGGGGCCAAGGAGCCCCCGGCCCCCTGAGAGCCGGCCTGGCCCTGCCCGCCACAGCGTGGCGGCTGCACAGGCCCTCTGAGTGAGCCCCCGGGGTCCAGGCAGGCGGCAGCAGCCCAGGGGTCCCCAGGCCTCCCCGATCCCCATGTCCCTCCTCCCCACTTCCCCAGGGCAACCTCCCCCTTACCTCCCTCGTCCTGAGTCGTCTGTTCGTCTCTCTCCAGGGATCTCTGTCTCTGTCTCTGACACTCTCCCTGTCTGGGACTGCGTTGTGCGGCTCAGACTCTGAATCTCTCCGTTCTCTCACTGTGATTCCACTTTCTTGTGGCTCTGTTTTGGTCTCCCCCATTCTAAATCTGTCACTCACGGCTCTGTCTGTCGCCCGTGCCCGCACACACGTTCTCTGTCTGTCTCCTGCCCACATCTGCCCGCATTCTCTGTGGGTCTCTGTGACTGCCTTTTTGGTTTCTTCCGTTGTCCATCCCAGAAACAAGAGAAACTTCCAGCCACTGCTGCCCACCCTCCTGCAGGGGATGTTCTGCCCCAGGTCAGTGTCCCTAGACTATGTGGAACACAGGGGTGGCCCAAAGCCCTCCCTCACGCCCCACCTCTCACTCGGGCTCTCCTGTCGTTGCAGACCTGCCCGCATGGTTCCATCCATCACTCATGGCCTCATCCTGGCTCCATTGGCCTCCAGCGAGAGAGGGAGCCAGCTCACCTCCCGGGGCAAGAGCTCCAGCCCCCAACGTGGCCGCCTCCCTGGAGCTCTGCCCAGCCGTCAGCCGGCCCTGGGCAACCTAGCTCTGGGCATTGTCTTGTGTGCTTCCCAGGCCCCAGGGGGAGGGATGGGAAGGAAAGAGGGAGGCAGCTGGGGAAGGGGAAGAGGGAGGAAGGGGAGGGGCCTCCATCTCTAATTTCATAATAAACACTTTATTTTGTAAAGCTGGAGTCCTGCTTTCCTTTCTGCACTCAGGTGTCTGTAAGAGCGTCACTGTGCCAAAGGGCTGGAGGAGAGGCCTGAGCCCACCCCCTCGACCCCTTCTCCTTTCTCCTTTGGGGGACAGTCGCTTCAAGTCCCCTTAGTAGAGGAGGCTTTGGGTTGACACCATACAGGGACGAAAGAGATAATGACATGTACCTCTACCCCCACAACCTCTGGGTTCTCTGTTGGTCTCAAACTGTCCAAGGAAATTAAGATGTGGAGATTGGCCAGAGGGGAAAGTGGGAAGGAGAAAGTGGAGAAAAGGGGGAGCTATAAAAGACTAAGAAGAGAGGAAGAGGAGCTCTAGACTAGGAATAAGTATGGGTGGGGAAGAGCAGAGGGGGTAAGCCAGTGCCTCCTGGGGCCTGTGGTCCCAGCTGGAGAAAGGGTGGGCCAGGGCGAGGTGGCACAGTCACAGTGGACCTGGGGCCTGCTGCCCCACCTTTTATTCTTCCCAGTCTCTGGTCTTACTCTTTGTGGGCACAAAGAGGAGGGAGAGGGACCAGGGAGGCGGGCTGTTCGAAGGGCTGAATCAAAGTCAACTGGGGTGGGAGCCCAGCGGGTGGCCAGCATCTCTCACCGTGCACTCCCTAAGCAGAGAAGGGGTCCACCCGGCAACCAGAATTAGCACCCATGCCTCGTAACTCCAGGCAGGGCTCCTAGGGACTCAAGTAGATGGGTCACGATAGGTCCTTGTGACCTTCCCCTCCAAGCGCGGAGTGCAGATAATCAGGGATGGCTGCTCTAATGGGAAGATGCCTTCTTGTACCTTCCACGCCGTTTGGTTAGGGCAACCAGGCGGTGGGAGAACAAGGACCCTGCTCCGATGCTGGCATTGTCATTGACTCTGCTGAAGGCTGGAACCGGGCCCCTGCCTGCCTGAAGGCCTGTGTGAGAGCAGACTGTCCGCCCCTGAGGGAGACGATTAGGAGGCAGCACTCCAAGCAGGGAGCCACAAGGACAAGTCTTCCTGTTCAGAGCTAGATCCACACCTTTGGTCTCCCCTGATGTCTGCATCAAGCCTCCAGGAGTAAGTGGAGAGAAGGAGGGATTGACTCGTGGGCCGAGGAGGGGCGCATTGAAGTGGGATGCAGGCCTTTGCCTCCTCTCCCAGCCCGCCTTAACACCCTCCTGAGGTCCTCCCCAACTCATTAAGCTTCAAGGAAAACAACAATGTAGGGAAACAGGCTTTTCAGCTAGACCCTCAGGCTTATCTCTGGTCTTAAATACCTCACCATTGGAAACACCGAATCCGTCAAAGGGAGGGAAGAAGGGCAGAACCATGGAAGGAAAAGAGAGAGAGAAAGGGAGAGGTGATGGGAGGAGACGCAAGAAGAGTGGGGCTCCCCCCCTGTTATGCCCTCCCTATCTGGGTTTAATCCTCCTTCCCTGATTAATGGGAAGAGGAGGGGCACAGAGTGTTCCAGGGGGTGAGCCGCATGTGGTTCTCAGGGAGCCTTGGGCTGGACTCAAGTGGCAACCCCAAGCTAGCCCGCCCCTCCCTCCCTGCCTTTTCTCACCCCTGGGGCTTCAGGACAGGGATGGGAGGATGCAGAAGTATCGAACCAGTGGGGTGAGCCCTGCCCCACCCCACTCTGGACCTCTTTTCCCCAAAAGAAGTGATAAGGCCCGTCTTTCTCCCTGATAACTTCCAGCCTGTTTCCTGTCTCTGCACATAGGAACTGCACATGCATCGCATATCCTGGATCACTCACATACAACAGGTCACAGACCCACACTCACCTCTGCATGTGGAGGTGCCCCCTCTTATGTCTGCGTCAATCAAACACTTGAACCCTGGGCAAAAGCTGCCTTTCCTCCTGTGTTCCTCCAGGACCAAGCTGGCCTGGGGTCCTTGACCTCTAGTGATCATTGCCAGTGTCCTGCACCTCCTCCCCTGAGGCTGAGGAGTGGGTGAGGGATGAAGAATTGCTACGGAGGCCACCAGCCAGATTCCCAGACCCTGGCTCGAAGCCTAGTCTTCCTGTACTGGGCACCTTTCTGCGGCCCCCCTTCCCCTGACCATTTCCCCCCCTCTCCCCTACTGCTTTCGCTCCTGGGACTCCCTCAGCTTTCTTCCCTCCTCTCCCATCATCCCCTGAAAGCCAGAGTCTGCTGGAGCTCCTCTGTCTGGCCAGCTCCTGCCTGGAGGAATTCTTAGCCTGAGGTGCAGGCTTGGGGCTCACGACTGGGCTGGAGGCTGGGAGGAGGGGTGTCCAGGAGGGAGGAAAGGTATTGTTCATCTTGGGACTGGAAGCTGTAGGAGTGGGATAGAGAAAGAAGATTCAGGAATCTTCAGGTGCCACCTCCTAGGCTGACCGTGCTTTCCCCCCTCACTTGGCCTGGGGAGGGGAGGGTGGGGAGGCATCCCTCCTGGAGCTGTCAGCCTGCATCGCCAAGTCAGGGCTTACAAGGGAGCGGCAAGGGGACAGGGGGGTGGGAAAGGATGTGCTAACCCAGCAGTTCCCACTAGCACAGACACTTCTCTCTTTTCTTCATGCCCAGAGGGAGCTACTGGAAAGAGAGGCTGGAGAGCAGGCAAAGGGACAGCAGGAGGAGAAGTTGGGCAACGGCCATGACATGCCTGGAAGCCATAGTGCAAGGGACGGGGGAGGTGCCTGGGGCGATGGCTCAGGTCCTGACAAGCGGGGGTAGAGGGGGCTCAGCCCTCCAGGCCCTCGGGCTCCTCTGGGTTCCTCCTTCCCTGGCCACCAGGCAGGGGCACGGCCCAGCTGCTCTCTTCCCCACGTCACTCCCCAGACGCCTGGCAGGAAGAGGCCCTGGGAGAGAAACTGAGCTGAAGGACCACAGCCCTGGAGCGGAAGGCCTGCACCCCAGCATCATCTCTGCACTGACTGTGTGACCTAGGGCAAGTCACATAACCCTTTGAACCTGTTTCCTCTTCTGTCAAGTGAGGATCATTTTTACCTCAAAGAGTTATCATGAAAACTGCGTTCAGGAAAGGGTTTGCATCATTGTCATTAGGGTCAGGTCAGGGAGGGGGGCAGAGAAGAAAAACAGATGTGGGAAGCCCATCGCCACCCCCAGGTGTACATGCTGCACTGTCTCCTCTTCCAGCCTGGGCCCGCTGGGCTACTCTCCCCACTTCATTCTCCTCCAGCCATCTCCACTCACCAAGGTGAGAAAGTGGCGAAGACTCTGAAGCTGAGCTAAGGACTAAAACGAGAGGAAGAGAGACTGGGGATAGGAGGGGAAAAAGCAGAAAGGAGGATGGCAAGAAAAGAGGGTCTAGCACCTAGCACAGCATCTGGCGTGCAGCCGGTGCGCAATAAGTACTTGCTGAAAGAGGACTCGGTGCTGAGAAGGAGGCTGGATCAATCTATTGGGCGCCAACAGGAACATGTCGGAGAGAGCCTCGATGGCTCCGGGAGGAGAAAGGCATGGAGACTTGCAACAAATGAAGCCGGCAACCCACGAGAGCAGGAGCCAGACGCCATGAGTCTGCCCCACTGCGGCCCCATCTGCCACCCACTCCCGGGGCTGGGCCCCCAGGTCCTGCTGCTGCTCACAGCGCCTCTGCGGGCATCCTCGAGTCCCCCGGGGCTGGTGCCACAGACGGTTCTCCGCCTTCACCGGCTCTGTCCGGGATGGCCTCCTCCTCCCGTTCCTGCTCTGGCCCCGGCCCTGGGAGCTTCCGCAGTTCCGAGTACAGCACCCAGGTATCGTTGCGGGACACATATTCCCATCCACTCTCCCGCACGTGGAAGAGGTCCACGGAGCCCCCCGAGTAGGCATCACGGTGGGTGGCATGGGCCACAGCACGGCGGGCCAGGGCATAGGCTTCCTGGGTGCTCATGTCATAGTGGTAGCCGCCATCTAGCACACCATAGGCATAGGGAGATCCAGAGCCCACCGAGAAGATGTCCCCCTGCAGGCAGGTGCCGTCGCTGTAGACATAGAAGAGGGCAGGGCCGGAACGGTCCCAGCCGCACAGGGCAGTGGCCACGCACAGATCCAGCCCCCGATAGCGTGACATCATGACTGATAAGAGTCTGGCGGCGCCAGCCACGCTGGGCAGCTGACCCTCCCTCAGTGCCCGCAGCCGCAGCTCCCGCTGTAGCACCCGGTACCATGTGGCGCAGTCGGCCGAGGTGCCAGAGGTGGTGCCCAGGAGGTGCTGATGCACAGGGATGACCTTGCGTGAGGCTGGACAGGCCACGTAGTCACCACAGGAGGACCGCGTGTCAGCTGCAGCGATGACTCCATGACGGAAGCGGAAAGCCAGGGTCGTGGTACCATGGGCCAGCCTGGGGCCATGGATTTGCAGGAAGGTTTGAGGGTCCCAGCCCTGGGGCAGAGCCCAGCCACCAGCCTGAGGCAGGTGAGGTGAGGCTTCTTGGGTGTCGGGGGCCTGCCACTTGCACACATCCTGCAGAGCCATCCCTGGGGTCCAGCGAAGGTTGGAAGGAACAAAGCAGGGATTTGTGAGCTGGGTCAGGCGGAGGAAGAGAGAGAGCAAGGAGGAGCTGGGCTGCGGCCAGAACCAGCTGGGAAGGCGTGTGATCCGTGGCTTCCCTTCTCCCTAACCCCAAACCAGGCTTTGGGATTGGCTGATGGAGCAGCGCCCTCTCCCTCAGAGGACTGCTGAGGGGAGACAGAGCGAGGCCAGTAGAGTCTCCAGCGCTGGGGAGACGCTGCCCATGACACACCCGAGCGTCATCCAAGGAGTCTCCTGTCTGTCATCCTCCGAGCACCTGGAGTTGGGTGGTGGCTGGGAAACTGAAAAGGAAAGGGAGCACCAGTGGAAGGAGCAGAGCTGGGTTCCTCTGGGTTTTCCTATGGAGGGCACTGGGCGCACAAAGATAAATAAGGCCCTGCCCCTGCCCTGAAAGGGCTGCCAGCCTAGGGAAAGGTGGAGACAAGTCAGTGCAATGGCACAGTCAGAAGAGATTGCCATGGGCGTTCCCTGGTGGCCTAGTGGTTGGGATGCCGGGCTTTCCTGTTGTCCACCCTAGGCTGGCATTTAAGGCCCACTGTGGTCCAATCCTAATCCATCCACCACAACCTCTTTTCACGCAATTCCTAACACATCTCCCACCTCCCCTTCATCTTTTTGAATCCTATCTTTCCAAGTCTGGCTTAAGTACCACCTATTCTGAAAATACTTCCCAGATCCGGGGCGAGAGAGGAGAGACTGTGAGTTTGAGAAGAAAGGGGATCTAAGTGATATTTAAGGAAATGATCCAGACCTCCTTGGCAAAGCCTTCCTGGACCCCCAACCTCACCCCAATCTATACCAAACTCTCTCACCTCTGAACTACAGCACTTATCATTGCTTTCTTCCCCCAACCCCTGCTTTATTGAGATACAATGGACGTATAGCATTGCGTAAGTTTAAGGTGTACAATATGATGATTTGATACCTCTGTGTGTGTGTCTGTGTATTGCAAAATGTTTACACCATAAGGTAAGTTAAATCCTTCACCTTACTTGATTACCATTTTTGTTGTTGTTATGATAAGAACATTTAAGATCTACTCTCTTGGCAACTGTCAAGTATACAAGAGTATTGTTAACTATAGTTGCCATGCTGTACATTAGATTCCCAGAACTTATTCCTCTTATGACTGGAAGTTTGTACACTTTTGACCAACATCTCATTTTCTCCAACCCTGAGCCTCTGGCAACCACCAATCTACTATCTGTTTCTAAAAGTTTGGCTTTGTTAGACTCTACATATAAGTAAGATCATACAGTATTTGTTTTTCTCCATCTGACTTCTTGCACTTGGCAATAATGCCCTCAGGTTTCATCCAAGTTGTCACAGATGGCAGGATTTCCTTCTTTTTTATGGCTGAATAATGTTCCACCACATATATAACACTTTATGCGTTCATCCATTGATGATGGATATTGTTTCCACATCTTGGCAGTTGTGAATAATGCTGCAATGAACATTGGGGTGCAGCTATCTCTACGAGATAATGATTTCATTTCCTTTGGATAAATACCCAGACGTGGGATTACTAGGTCATATGGTAGTTCTATTTTTAATTTTTTTTTTTGAGGAAATTCCATACTATTCTCCATAGTGACTGCACCAATTTATATTCCCACCAACAGCAGCACTGATCATTTGTACCTCTCCTCTTTGAGGTCTCCCTGAGTGGGACCTTGGAGCAGAGAACTAATGTAAGGTAAATTGGGAACAGATTATGGAAGGCCTTGAATGCATGCTGAGGAGCTGAACCTTACAGACCATTTTTAAGCAGGCAAATGATAAGATCAAGATGTTTCAGGAAAATCAATCTGGTGCTGCGCAGAATAAATTAGAGATATAGTTTGTACCCAGAAAAATCAGGAGAATATTTCAGTAATTCAGGAGTGAGGCGATAAGAAGCCAAAGGCGGTATCAGTTGCAATGAAAAAGAATGTGAGAAGCACTGTAGAGGGAGAATGAACAGGACTTGGCAACCTAGTGGACGTGGAGTAAAGGAAGGGGAGTTGTCAAGATGAGCCAGGGCTTCAAGCCTCTGTGACTGGAAGAACATTATTGTCATTCTTTCATGTGTTCATTTTGCAAACGTGTATTAAGCACACAGCGGGCACAGAGATAAATAATAGAGAAATGCCTGTCTTTACAGTTGTTGGGTTTTTTTGGCCATGCCGTGCAGCTTGTGGGATCTTATTTCCCTGACCAGGGATTGAACCTGAGGCCCTGGCGCTGAAAGTGTGGAGTCCTAACCACTGGACCGCCAGGGAATTCCCGAGAAATGCCTGTCTTTAAAAGCTCACAATCCAGTGGGAGATAAATGTATATTTATAACCAGGTAAAATGTGAAAGTGCCTTAAGAGAGACAGACAGCATTAGTGGCAGAGGGAAAGAACCACTGAGAGAAGTCAGGAGGATTAGTTGCATTGCAGGAGTGACTGCAAAATAATACATGCTCAGTAAACAGAGGCACTCTGCATTTTCCACACCATCCAAGTGTGAGAGCCACAGAAAGATCTTCTGCTTCATTACATTCTGATGGTTGGGTTTGGAAAGAGTTGCCAAATTTCAGCATTAAAAATACAACACTCTCAGAGTCTGTTGGGAGGAGGAGGGGCTGAGTTGGGCATCAGAGGAAAGAGGAATTTATATATATATATATATATATATGTATTTTTTTTAATAAATTTATTTTTGGCTGTGTTGAGTGTTCGTTGCTGCACACAGGCTTTCTCTAGTTGCGGTGAGCGGGGGCCACCCTTCGTTGTGGTGCACGGGCTTCTCATTGTGGTGGCTTCTCTTGTTGCGGAGCACAGGCTCTAGGCATGTGCTTCAGTAGTTGCGGCACACGGGCTCAGTAGTTGTGGCTCACGGGCTCTAGAGCACAGCCTCAGTAGTTGTGGTGCATGTGCTCAGCTGCTCCACGGCATGTGGGATCTTCCCGGACCAGGGATCGAACTCGTGTCCCCTGCATTGGCAGGCGGATTCTCAACCACTGCGCCACCAGGGAAGCCCAGGAATTTAGATATTGATGGATGTTGCTGCTGGAATCCAACAAGGAAGGGCAGATGCTGTCTTCATAGAACCATAAAGCAGGAGGCAACATTTCATACACTTGCCCACTTCCTTGCTTGTTATGGTTCCCAAAAGGGCTGAAAAATGAAGGTGGGTGAAGAGAGGAAGAAACAATGAAATACAGCACATTCCTGAACAAGAGCTTGTCTTAGCTAGCTTAAGTCAGAAAACCTCTTTGTACATCTTTATGGAGCCTCAACTCTCCTCCGGGCTCTGAAATGGTAAATTACTATTGACTCAGTTATTCAGGAGCTGAATTGCGAACCCAGTCTGTGGATTAACTGGGCCCTTTGCTTTTCCTTCTTTATTCTTCTATCTGCCTTTTGGTCAATTCATTACTCAATAGAATTTCCACCAGAGGGTGGGAGTAAAGACAATGCTGAATCTTAAAAACTGGTTACTGTTAGAGAACGTGGGTAGCGTGGCGATTGATGTTATCAAACAACAAGCGGTATAGCGCTCTTATTTTGTTGCGCTTTTTAGCACAAACTACTGTGGTTTTACTAACTTCATAGGAAAATGGCCTCAGCGTAGATCATTATTTTACCCAGTATTAGAGAGTGCCCTTACACAAAATGGCAACTTCAGTCGCGTTAACAGACTGCTGAAGCAGTAGTGATGTAAGTGTTGCTAGGACACCGGGCGGGGCGGGGCGGCGCGGGGCTGATTTACCGCTACCGTTTAGAACAGGATTTCATCCAGTCACGCCCTTCTGAAAGATGGCCGGCCCCACTTCCGTCCCTCAACCTGGACGTTTGCGATTGCTTCCTATGAATTTGAGGTTAATCTAATCCCGTGTTGTTTACGTGACCAAAGTCAAGATGGCAGCCACATCTCTTTGTAATTTAAGGGGAGTGAAGCCATTTATTTTTTCCTCCTCGGTGAAAATAATCACTCGCGTCTGGCTCTTGTGTTTGGAGGCGTGGTTGCCAGGAGTTAAAATGGTTGCTCCCTGTGATAGATTTAATAGGAAGTGAAGCTGTGACGACGAGGCGTTGCCCGGCCGCTCTTTGCTAGGCGTTCTGGCAGGCAGTTCCCTTTGCCCTTACTAGACATGGCGCTGGCCAGCGTGTTGGAGAGGCCGCTACCCGTGAACCGGCGCGGGTTTTTCGGGCTCGGGGGTCGTGCGGATCTGCTGGACCTGGGTCCAGGGAGTCCCAGCGATGGGCTGAGCCTGGTCGCGCCCAGCTGGGGTGTCCCAGAGGAGCCGAGAATCGAAATGCTTCATGGAACTACCACCCTGGCCTTCAAGGTGCGGACCCAGCCGTCGCGCCGGGCTCAGTTCCGTGCGCCCGCGCCCTTCCCGACCTCCCAGCTGGTCCGGAACCCGCGGTGGTCGCGGCCACGAAACCCAGACGGAGGCTCGGACCTCTCACCCCAACCCCGGCGGTTTTGCTGTGTCGCTGCCCCGAGAGGCCTCTGTTCTCGCTCTGGCCGGAGTGGGGGGCGACGGGGCTGGAAGGGCGGGGCGTGTGGTAAGTGGGAGAAGGAGCCCGAGGCCGCTTGGGTTGATACCTAGGCGACCCCAGGGTGCTCCTGTCCAGGAAAGGCCGCAGCAGCAGTGAACACTGGCAGAGGGAAGGCTGTTGTAACCACCAAAGGTTTTAGAAACTGAGAAGCCCCGATAGGCCAGGGTTACCGAAACGTTATGGTTTGAGGAGGAAGATTGGTGGGAGGAAGCACTGTACTAGGAGCCAGACAGTTGGGATTCTTGGCCCAGCTTTGCAATAACTGGCTGTATGATCTAGGGTAAGTCGTTCGATCTCATTCCTCAGCCATCAAGTGAAGGTAACACTGAAGGTAATCCCATGTCAAGGGATTGATGTGAAGCTCTAGTGACATTAATATGAGGGAAAGTATGTCGTGAAGTATAAAACGGCAGAGACAGAGATGTTCTGGGTTTGCACTGATGCATAAAGAAATGTCAAAGATGATGTTTTTGTGGTCTCATGTGGCCTGTTTTGTGTTTCCTCTGATCTTAACAGTTTCGCCATGGAGTCATTGTTGCAGCAGACTCCCGGGCCACAGCAGGTGCCTACATTGCCTCCCAGACAGTAAAGAAGGTGATAGAGATCAACCCCTACCTGCTGGGTACCATGGCTGGGGGTGCAGCGGATTGCAGCTTTTGGGAGCGGCTGTTGGCTCGGCAGTGTCGAATCTATGAGCTTCGAAACAAGGAACGCATCTCGGTAGCAGCTGCCTCCAAGCTGCTTGCCAACATGGTGTATCAGTATAAAGGCATGGGGCTGTCCATGGGCACCATGATCTGTGGCTGGGATAAGAGAGGCCCTGGTGAGTTAAGCTGCAACCATGTGATTCTTGGGCTGGCACTACAGAGAAGAGGGGTTGGATGAACAGATGAATGGAAGAGCTTATGTCAGTGCTGGGGATGTGTTGGTTAGTTCTCAGTCCTTTCGTCTGTTTGTTCAAGGAGGGGCTGTAGTGCAGGAAGGGGCAGGAAAGTAGATCAGCTGTGTCATTGACCACCCATGTGACCTTGGGCAGGTTGCTTATTTTCTCAGACTGTTTCATCATCTGTTACATAGGTTCCATGAGGTAATACATGTCAAGCATGTAGTGTCTGACACATAATGTGTTTCCTTCTGGCCTTTCCTGTAAAATGATAAGACCTGCAAAGAGTTGTATTTAAGAATTAAATCAGCTAATAGACATAAAAACTCTAGTCAGTGCCATCTGATAGAAATACAATGTGAGCCGCACATGTAATTTTACATTTTCTAATGGATGTATTTAAAAAGTGAAAAGAAATGGGTGAAATTAATTTTAACAGTTCTCTTAATCCAAAATAACTATTATCATTTCGGCATGTGTCATTAGTCCCATTTCAGGTGCTCACAGCGACATGTCGCTGGTGCCTTCCATATTGGACAGCGACACTAAGTACCTACTCAAAAGTTAGTCATTTCTCTTCCCTTTTTTCCTGAAGAGTCTTTGGCCTAGAAGGGGGGCCCTTTGGGGCTCATCTCCCTTCTTTGCTTGATATAATCACCTAGGTCCTGTTGTCATCTCTGAAAAGAAATTCCTTAGCCTATTTTTCCTTCTGGTATATAAAAACCTTGCCAGGAAATTCAGTCTTGTATCTGATATCAGTTCTTTTTCAGCCAATTGTGACTGTCCCTTTAGTCAAGCTGGGATACAGCTAGTCACCTTCTGTTTAATTTTCCCCTTTGGTGCTTGAAAATAGTTACTCTTTCCTCCTATTGGTTTTGCTTCATTCATTTACCTGCCCCCGACTCCTTTTTTTTTTTTTTTTTTTTTTTGACACGGCTTGCGGGATTCCTTGACTAGAAATTGAACTGTCAGGGATTCCTGACCAGTGAAAGCACTGAGTCCTAACCACTGGACCACCAGGGAATTCCCTCATTTACCTGCTTTCTAAATGCCTAGTTTTCCTCTTTTGAACAACTGTAGGATACCCACCACTTTTTCATTTGCTTTGGAGAATATTAGTTCATTACTCAATAGAGGATGAAATGGGCTTCCCTGGTGGCACGGTGGTTGAGTCCGCCTGCCGATGCAGGGGACACGGGTTCGTGCCCTGGTCCGGGAAGATCCCACATGCCGCGGAGCGGCTGAGCCCGTGAGCCATGGCCGCTGAGCCTGCGCATCCGGAGCCTGTGCTCCGCAACGGGAGAGACCACAACAGTGAGAGGCCCGCCTACCGCAAAAAAAAAAAAAAAGAAAGAAAAAAGAAATAGAGGATGAATGAGGAGAGATTTAAAAGTGCATGTGATAGAGGAGCTCAGTTTGTTACTTTGGAAATTGAAACACTTTTCTTTTTGAAAAGTGTGAAAGAAGAGTTCCATACATCTTGTGTGGTCTAGGGTAGCATTTCAGAAATGTTGTTTTGAACCCTTAGCTATTGGATTGGTCCCAGGTGGTGGAAAACAATGTAAGAGAGTACAGAAACTGGCTAGCAAGGAAAACCCAGGAAGTCATAGCATAACCTAAATTGTACCATCTCAAGAAGCCTTCCTGACAAGCTGTCCCATTCAGGATGAGTCAGCCCCCGGCCTCAAGCTGACTGAGAAAGGGTCACAGATTACTTAATGCAAGGCTGAATGAGATGAATGCCACTTTAAAGAGAACCAATAAAATGTTGAAGGAATTTGGGGGGTGGGGGGATTGCTTCTGATGGGAGGAATTGAGGCGGACTCATTTTCCTGGATGTGAAAATGAGAGAAAGGAAACAATGAACAAAAGAAGACAGGGAAGAAGCATGAGATTTTGGGGGAAGTAACTGGACATCTAATTTAATTGGAACTAAAGTCTAGTTTAATTGTGAAGCAATTGGAACCAGATGGTGAGCTGCTAGGCAAGGTAGTGGCAATGGGACTTGAGGAGGGGCTCCATGTTAGAACCATTGGAACCTGAAAACTGATAAGGGCAGTGCTTTTCAACCTGGCTTGTATCATAATCACCTGAAGAACTTAAGAATCTAGATCCATGCTTGTCCCCCACCCAGACCAATTGAAAAAGAATACCTGGGGTAAGTCCTAGGCATCTTTTTTAAAAACTTCCTGGGAATTCCCTGGTTGTCCATTGGCTAGGACTTAGCACTTTCACAGCCGGGGCCCTGGGTTTGATCCCTGATCCAGAAACTAAGATCCTGCAAGATGCTTGTTGTGGCAAAAAAAAAAAAAAAAAAAAAAAAAAACTTCCTTAGAGGATTCTGATGCATAGTGAGTGTTGAGAACCACTGAAATAGGAAAAATATTAGTGATGCATTGACAGAATTTGAAAATACAGCAGGATTGGTGGGGCAGAAGACGGATGAGTTTGGTAGGTAATGGAGAACCACTAAAAGTATTTGAGGACAGGAAATTTAAATATGAATTTGGTGACAAAGGCATCCAGCTGGAGAGGCCCAGTGGGCAGATGGAAATGATAAAAATTTTACTACATCTTTGTCTAAACTTTTGTCTATACCAGAGGTTGGCTAACTTTTTCATAAAGGGCCAAATATAAGTAAATATTCTAGGCTTGTAGGCTATATGATCTTTGTCTCAACTACATAGCTCCATTGTTTTAGCAAAAAAGTAGTCATAGACAATATATACACAAATGGCTGTGGCTATGTTCCAATAAAACTTTATAAAAATGGTGGTTGGGGGAATTCCCTGGCAGTCTGGTGGTTAGGACTGTGCGCTTTCACTGCCGAGGGCCCGGGTTTGGGGAACTAAGAGCCCACAAGCCGCTCAGCGCAGCCAAAAAAAAAAGAAATTAATTTAAAAAATTAAAATAAAAAAATAGGCGATTGACCTGGCCTACCACTGTACCAGCACTGTCCAATAGAAATATAGTGTGAGCCATACATGTAATTTTAAATGTTATAGTAGCCACATTTTTTAAAATAAAAAGGAAAATTAATTGTAATAATATATTTTATTTAATCCAGTAGATCCAAAATATTATTATGATGTGGTACTAGCTAGCATGTGGTACTAGCTTCATTTCAAATGCTTAGTAGTCACATGTGGCTAGTGGCTACCATACTGGACAGTGCGGGTCTTTACAATATGATTTAAAATTATAGGCTTTATTCTCCTACTGTGTGACGTATGCCTTGCACTCCAGATAGTCTAAACCCTGAGGGTTAGGATTGTCTTTTTGGGTTTTTTTTCCTTCATTTTTTGGCTGCACAGCCTGTGGGATCCTAGTTCACCAACCAGGGATCGTACCTGCACCCCCTGCGTTGGAAGTGCAGAGTCTTAACCGCTGGACCGCCAGGGAAATCCCAGGATTGTCTTAAATATTACCTCTCACAGTGCCTGAAGTTCTGTGCTTGAAACCTAAGTCATTTGAATTATACTTGCTTTTTGGTTGTACAGAGAAGACAGACAAGGCAGTTACTGTAATGTGAGATAAGATGGGATGGTATGTGTAGAATCCTGAAGTCTTAAAATTTAATTTGATTTCTTCACCTTTTTTTTAAGTAATTTTATAGAAGTGCTATTTTCTTGTATTTCTGTTGGTCTCCCCTGGTTTTCAACAAGAATGGAGAACTGTTGCCTTGGAGGATGAATCAGATGTCAAAAGCGGTGATCATTTTTTTCTTACTAACCTCATCTCTCTTTCCAGGCCTCTACTACGTGGACAGTGAAGGAAACCGGATCTCGGGGGCCACCTTCTCTGTAGGTTCTGGCTCTGTGTATGCTTATGGGGTCATGGATAGGGGTTACTCCTATGACCTGGAGGTGGAAGAGGCCTATGATCTGGCCCGTCGCGCCATCTACCAAGCCACCTACAGAGATGCCTACTCAGGAGGTTCCGTCAACCTCTACCATGTCCGGGAGGATGGCTGGATCCGAGTCTCCAGTAACAATGTAGCTGATCTACATGACAAATATAGTGGATCTACCCCCTGAAGGAGGGCAGATGTGGCTGCTTGCCTTGCTTGGGGTGACTGTTGTTGGTAATATGGGTACAGCTCCCCATCCTCTAGTGGAGGGGTCCCTGATTGTATCCATCATTTTTTTTTAATCTCTGGTGCATTGACCTCCATGTGTTACCCGTTGTTAATGAGCTACTGCAGAGGTAATTATTTGTTTTACTTTCTTGGATGTTAACATTACACTACTCGATCTCAGCCTGTATTGTGTCTTTTCTCCACACTGTCCCTCCTCCAAGCACTTTACAGTCAAATAAGCCGGGACAGTGGGAGGGAAGTGACTGTAATTACAGGAAACAGCGGTGTGAAGACATCGTCTAGTGAATACATTAACGTCCCCACTCATGAAGCTAATAACAAAGGAGAAGGAGAGGGAGGGAGGAGGGAGAGACTTCCTGATTCTGTTTGCAAAGAGATGAAAAGTTGATGAGGTGGAAAGATGCACAGGGCTGTACCAGGCTGAGCTCGGAGGAAAAAAGCTCTCCTCCTGTGGTGGGGGAGGGGAGGTTGATGCTACATGGAGAGCAGAAAGGTGAAGAGGGTAAGCCAGTTGGGAAGGGAAGCCTTTGACCCTGGGAAAAGAGAGGACAGAGGTGTGTGTGAAAGCAGTAGTGACCACCAGCCTGGTGATCCCTGTCCTGGCCCTCCAGTGTGTGCCAGTGTGGGAGACAGAAGGAGATGATGGTGGACTTATAGTCTCCTGGGCAGGAAGCGGCACAGAATTTTCACTGGAACGTGTGGGTGGGGAAGAGGCCCTGCTGAGAGCAGAGATGGCTGATTTATCACACCCAGCGCTGAGGGGCTTCCCAAGCTATGGTGGCAGCAGATGGCAAGGCCTTCTGTTAAAGACAAGACATAGGACGTAGGGGAGATAGAGGAGGTTGATGGGAGAAACTTAAGAAATGGGAGAGGAGGGCATAAACACTGATTTGTATTAGTTGGCAAGAAGGAAGAAAGTGGTTGGTGAGGGTGACAGTGGAGTGTCGTCTTTTGAGGCCAAGGGGCTGGGAAGGGTTATCCACAGAAATAGAGGGGTAAAGCCTCTTCTCCCCCATACTGCAGCAACCTTCCCTTCTTGCACCTTCCCTCCCCCTTCAGCCTCCTGCAGTCTCCGTATTGACTGATGAGGGCTGTCGGCCAGGAACTGATGGAGGCTTGTTAATTGCATTTGTCAAATGCAGGGAAATTGGGAATTAGTGAGACCAGAGAAGGGAGTTTGGAAAACAAATGACTCTGGTGCCTAAGGAGATTCATTTTGCTGAAAGGTGCCTCCAGGGCCCCTGGAGCTGAGGAGCTGCCAGCGTGGACCTAGACCTGCTCTATAGTCAAAGCAGGCAGGAGCCACGCTACAGCTCCCTTCTGCACAGCCGCCGGCAGATGCTTAGCTGCAAGAGGCAGAGACACAGTCATCTTCCTCTCACTTAGGACAGTGGTTTGCAGACCTTTTACAAAATTAGAACTCTTTTTTTAAAATTTTATTTATTTTTGGCTGTGTTGGGTCTTCGTTTCTGTGCGAGGGCTTTCTCTAGTTGCGGCAAGCGGGGACCACTCTTCATCGCGGTGCGCGAGCCTTTCACTGTCGCGGCCTCTCCTGTTGCGGGGCACAGGCTCCAGACGCGCAGGCTCAGTAGTTGGGGTGCGCAGGCTCAGTAGTTGTGGCTCGCGGGCTCTAGAGCACAGGCTCAGTAGTTGTGGCGCACGGGCCTAGTTGCTCCGCGGCATGTAGGATCTTCCCAGACTAGGGCTCGAACCCGTGTCACCTGCATTGGCAGGCAGATTCTCAACTACTGCGCCACCAGGGAAACCTGGGACTCTTTTTAAAAAATGAACTCTTGAAAAAAAAAAAAAGAACTCTTAGGAGAAATCCAAGCCCCTGAAAGAAATCAAATCAGATTGAAGTAGAGTTGAAGGGTCCAGAGCCTCAACCATTAAGCTTCCCCCTCCAGCCACTTCCCACATCACCTCCCACCACCACACATACTCCCTGGAACTTCTTGGAACCCCAAGGAACACAATTTGAAAATAACTGCCCTGGGAAATAACCTTCAGGAAGAAAAGAGAGTTGAAGATTGAAATTCTTTTACATTGACCCCCAGAGAGCATGAGACTCCCTGGGCTCTTTTCCCATGAAAGAAAATTCAGTGTGGAGAGAAGAGACAGTCATGAAGCAATGCTGCCCTTGCCTTGTTGCTATCTCACACCTGACTTTGCAGTGGTCTAGCTGTTCAGTGTAAACACCTGTTCTGCACTGGCTGAGTCCTTATGTTCAGGCAAAAACCGCATATCCTAGAGTCCTGTGTTCTGGCATATCCCTGCTTCTCTGCCTTCCTGCATTTTGGATAAAAGAAAGACTGGCTTGGGCTTCCCTGGTGGCGCAGTGGTTGAGAGTCCGCCTGTCAATGCAGGAGACAC
Organism: Pseudorca crassidens; assembly: GCF_039906515.1. Taxonomy (NCBI): domain Eukaryota; kingdom Metazoa; phylum Chordata; class Mammalia; order Artiodactyla; family Delphinidae; genus Pseudorca; species Pseudorca crassidens. Next base: position 74,937,521 of record NC_090296.1, read on the forward strand.
GGGTTCGTGCCCCGATCCGGGAAGATCCCACATGCCGCAGAGCGGCTGGGCCCGTGAGCCATGGCCGCTGAGCCTGCGCGTCCGGAAAGCCCTGTGCTCCGCAATGGGAGAGGCCACAACAGTGAGAGGCCCAAGTACCAAAAAAAAAGAAAGACTGGCTTAATGGAAGAGATCAATCTGTGGTAGGTTTTCTGGAAAGAAATTAGAGCAGAGATAGAGGAAAACTGCAAGTCTCCAGGCCCAGTGATGCTCACTCTGCAATTGCAGTTTTTTGCTGCTGGGACTGGTGGGGAGTTAGCTTTGCAGTGATGTGTGTCTCTGCTTGTGCAGGGATGATGGATGCTGCATAGCACTGGAGAGATGCTGTTGAGTGGAGTGTACCAGTTCAGGGACTCCCATCAGATTAATTTCCCAGTGCAGTCCTCTTGACAAAGGATTATGGAAAAGAAATTGCCTTAAATAGCCAGAAGATTAATTTCTCTCTGCAATTCCCAGGCATCCAAGGGCCAGGGCTTTTTCAGTGATGTCTGACAATTTCTCCTTCCACGGATAGCTCAGTAACACCAAAATGTGACTCCTCAGGGTAGGTGATGGGACTAATCTGATTAAACAGGGAGCAAAACACTCCTAGAGGCCCCATGCTTCCTCTTGCTGGCAGGGAATGCTGTGGGGTTGAAGACAGATGTGCCTTACAGCATCTCCAAACCAGGCAAGGGAGGGCTACAGGGAGCAGCGGTGCCCTGTGGGGTGAGTAGAATGTTCATGAGGGAAGGTGAAAAGGTAGGCGAGGACATGAGGAGGAGGGAGGAAGGTCACAGTTAAATCAGGGACTGAAGCATAATAGTTACTGAGTGTTCCCTCTTTAGGCAAAACCAGAAGGTCAGTGTCTCTTGATATCCTCCTCAGCTAGCAAATGAGAAAACTGTCAAAGCCATTTGGGGAATGGAAAGTTACATCCTTTGAGGGGAAATAAAACAACTGATTTGTTATGGTCCACAGGTTCTATGTGGACTCTCAGGGGAGCGAGGCAAGAGGGGGGATGGAAAGGGAGTAAGGTGAAAAAAGGTGGAGGGAAACTGGGGGAGCATTTCCCTAGTCTCAGAAGAAGGAGGATGGTTGGGTCAGTGATGAATTCACATGAGCGTATCTAATTTGGTGAATACAATTAGATATTTCATTTTCTGTTAGTTTTGATTGTTTTGTTAAGACCCCCCTCCTGCCAGGGCTCTAGCAGTAGATTAGATGCTTTGAAACTGACCAGCAGCAGTGACCTCAAGACAGGATTAACAGCTTTATGATTTAAAATATATGTATAGGGACTTCCCTTGAGGCGGTTAAGAATCCGCCTGCCAATGCAGGAAACACGGGTTAGAGCCCTGGTCCGGGAAGATCCCACATGCCGCGGAGCAACTAAACCCGTGCGCCACAACTACTGAGCCTGTGTGCCACAACTACTGAAGCCCGCGTGCCTAGAGCCCGTGCTCCACAACAAGAGAAGCCACCTCAATGAGAAGCCCGCGCACCGCAACGAAGAATAGCTTCCGCTCGCTGCAACTAGAGAAAGCCCGCGTGCAGCAACAAAGACCCAACGCAGCAAAAAAAAAATTTTTTAATAATAATAAATTTATTTTAAAAATAAAACATGTATATTGCAACTAAGCATCTCTGCTATTTTGGGGTATTTTTTCTTGTTTGTTTTTTAAATTCTAGTTTCCCTTTAGGAAGCCAGAATCGTATTGGGAAAGCTTTAATTATAGCGGGCAAGATGAGAGAGCAAACACAGCAGTCACAACTGCTCTGATGAGCAGCTGTTGCCACCTCCTGCCTGACCCGGGCCGCCCCCCACCCCTGCATCAGCCGACTCTCCACATCCCCACAGTGCACCCCAGGGCTGGCCTCACAGCCAAGTTCTTGCTTCTCGGGGCTATGCCCCACTGAAGCATTTCAATAAAAACCATTTCTAAAATGTCCCATTCGCCGTTGTTAATGGGTCAGGCAGAAATTCTACCCACGTCAGCTTCTTGGGTTTATTTAACCCAACTCATTTCTCCCTGAAGCTCTGCCTCTGAGTCAGGTGCCAAGCCTAACTTGGCACTTCACACTTTATAATCCAGACTTAGCTGTCATCAGCCGTGAAGATCTGAACCAGTTTATGTGAAAGGAAATTAGACACCGTGGGTTCAACCCCTTCTGATGCCTCCCCCTATATCAGCCCCACCCCCATCTTCTCAGGATGCCCCTTCTTTTTGTTGTCTCTCTGCTTGATTTCATGTTTTCTCTCTGCTCTCACTTTATAAAAATTCCCTTCTCTTTCCTCCACAGAATTTAAATAAAAACTAATCAATCAATAAACCAAGTGCTGCTTATGGACATTAATGTAACAAGAAAAGGTTATTGCTAGCTTCAGGGTACCCAAAAAACTGGTATTACAGAGGGAAACACAGATGGAATGCGAGAAAGTGAGGTAGAGAAAACAAGAGACAAATGAGACAGAAAAGCGACTCCTGGACAGCAAGAGTGAGATTGAGCAAAGAGGAGAGGGAGACGGGTCGTGGCAGAGAAGATGGATGGAGACATTGATGGGCAGAGCTGGACTGTGAATGGGGGTGTGGGTCAGGGAGTGGGAAGGGAGACTCAGAAGGACAAGTGATAGAGTGGGCAGAGAAATAGGGAAGAAGGAAGCAGCGAGAAGCTAATGCACAGTGAAACATGTCCCCCTGGAGACAGATAATTTCTCCAGCCATACATAATGAACACGTGCCTCTGTGTGCTGCCCCTGTACTGTCACAGTCACTTACATTCTGCAAGAATCTCTCTCTGTCTACTCTGCTTGTGCAAGGTTGGAAAGAAGGTTTGAGCTCTCTCAGAACCACCTTTTCTCAACCCAGCCAGGAAGACAGAAAAGCAGAAACCGGTCTCATAAGAGCAGGAGGGTAAGTAAGGCAGGATCACAGATTCAGTACCTTTTAACATTTTATTTTTTGACTCACAAAGAGGTCCTCTCTCCCCTCACTTTCATACCCCCTGGCCACACACCTCACACATACATGCCCACAGGTCAGGACCAAGGCTGTTCAAATAGCGAGAGGGGGGCCACAAGTTCCCAGGGAGACAGGAATAGCAGGTGCTTCTGGTAAGAAGGAAATAAGTAGATTCACGTAGAAATGTGTGTAGCCCACAAGGGACTAAAGTCAAAGGGATATTTTTGTACGTATTGCAGCTCTTTTCCTAGCCTCGCCTCAATATCATCACTATCCCAAGGACATCAGACATTCTTAGCTTCCCCATGCACAGAGTTTCACAGAACACATTGACCCTTTTTTCATGGTAGTTCATCTGGAGCAGTGATGTGCATTGTTGTCTGATTAGAGGAAATCCATTGAGCACCAGGGTTCTGTGGGAGGGCTCATAATCATTCTGTTTCCCTTGAGTCTTGAGGCTGCACTCGAAGCTTAATCTTTAGAAAAGATAACAGTGGAGCAGTTTAAACCAGAACAACAGATTAAGCATGGTCCCACATCTCTAAGTACGTCCCAAAGAGGGAAAATGGCACATAAAGGTGGATCAGCCTTGAGTCAGTAGAGCCCAAGTGTGGTCCTTGGCTGCATGGGCTACATCCATGAGCATCTGTGTAAGGTCTCTGATTGTTTTACGATACCTGTCTTCCTTTTCAGTTAAACACTTTACTACACTTTTGTTTATTCTCCAATGTCTAGGGTGCTGCAGGCTACTCAGTAGAGATAATAAATGTATTTTTAATGAATAAATGAATGAATGAAGGATTTCACTATGGTGCCTTAATGCCAGTGATTCTTACTCTTCTCAGCATTGTGACTCCCTATTATTTTTGCATTTCAAGATGCTGTTTGCTCCTCTGAAACATACTATGAAACGTTATATTAATTTTTAAATTAAGACAAATTAAAATTACTTGCTTTATGAATCTTTAAAAAATGTTTTGCCAACCCCCTGCTTATAAATGACTACAACTAGGTGTCATAAAAGGCAGTTTTGAGAAGCATTCCTGCCCATCCCCACCTTGCCTGGATTCTGCGGTCCTGCTCTCTTTCTCTTCAAATGGCAGGATTAGTCTCACACAAAATACGATCAGCCCCTGAAGAACTGAGCTCCAGGTGTAGCTCTGTAGGTTATCTCCCTTACCATATTTTGTTTTCTTTTGCTTTCTCTTCAATCCATGGACAGAGGCTTAGCCAATACCCAAGCCTGGTTCCTGGATGTCAGGTGCATGAGTGACTTGCTCTTTATAAGGGAAGGACTAATGGTGAAAGAGAAGAAGTTGTGCCACCAAGCCCCACACCCAAAAATGGAGACAAGCCACCTTTCTTTGGGTTTTGGTTTCCTTCGAAATCTAGAATTGTTGCCACTTGTCTTTCTTCCACCGGTTTAAACAAAATGTTTTGACATTCTAGGTGGTGTTCATTAACATGTGCTTTAGAATTTTCTGAAGAATTATAACGGAGTTCTAAAATGAATCAGAGAATTCCAGAGACCTTAAGACCCTGACCTTGTCTTGAGAAAGGGCTGAATCTAAATATCTAAAGCAAACAGTTTTATCTATATTTTAAAAATTCTGAAATGCTTGAAAACTTCAGAGAAGTTGAAAGAATAGTACAATGAATACCCACTTACCCTTCACATACGTTCACTAATTGTTATCATTTTGCCACATTTACTTTATATGTATACATCCATTTATTTATTAATATTTATTTTACTGAATCATTTGAAAGTAAGTTACAGAGATCATGACATTTGACCCTTAAATATGTCTCCTAAGAACTAAGCTATTCCCTTACAAAACCACAGTACTGTTAACACACCAAGAAATTTAACATTACTATGATCGTATTATCTAATACCCTGTCTGTATTCAAATTCACCAACTGTCCCAGTAATGTACATCATATATATTTTTTCCTGATCCAGGATTCAATCAAGGCTCACACATCACATTTAACTGTCGTGTCATTTCAGCTGCTTTAATTTAGAATAGGTCCTCATATTTGTGTGTGTGTCGCTTATGACATTTATACTTTAAAGAGCGCAGACCATAATATGTCCTGTGAAATCTGGATTTGTCTGATTCTTTCCTCATGATTAGATTCAGGTTAAACATTTTTAGCAAGAATATTGCCTAGGTGATATTGTATACTTCCCATTGCACTGCTGCTGGAGACACATAATGTCAGTTTGTTACATTATAGATGACGCTGAAGTTTGCCTGCTAGGTTTCTCTATTTGGGGACTTCCCTGGTGGCACAGTGGTTAAGAATCCACCTGCCAATGCAGGGGACACGGGTGTGAGTCCTGGTCCAGGAAGATCCCACATGCCGCGGAGCAACTAAGCCCATGCACCACAAATACTGAACCCACGCGCCTAGAGCCCGTGCTCCGCGACAAGAGAAGCCACCGCAATGAGAAGCCCATACACCACAACGAAGAGTAGCCCCCGCTCACCGCAGCTAGAGAAAGCCCCAGCGCAGCAACGAAGAACCAAAAATAAAAAATAAATAAATAAATATATTAAAAAAAGAAATAAAGGTACATTATTTGCCCTTTGTAATTAATTAGTAAACTAATAAGAAGTAGAGTGATTATTTGAAATCATGGGAATATCCTGTACTCCCATAGTCTTGCACCCATTGGTTTTAGCATCCCTGATGATCCTTCCTGAATCAATTTTTGCATTGGTGGTTGCAAGTGTTGGTTTTTCAAATTCTGTCATTTCTTCTACCTGTATAAGCTGGCATCTATCTTTCTTTTCCTCTTCCTCATTGTACTTTGCATTTACCTATCTTTAATTTTTTATTTTATTGCATTTTAATTTATTCTTTATTTGCAGGTCTTTAAAGAAAAACTTCCCAGCTGTTTATACAATTTATTTTGCATTTAATAAATCGTCAAATCCATAACTCTTTTCTTTTAAAATCTAATCGAACCTCATTCTTGCTACAACATAAACTCCTTTCTTCACTCTTCCTTGAGTACTTCCCTGCTGCCTGCCTCTCTTCCTTCTCTTTTCCTTTGCATTATCTTCCACCTTTCTGTAACCTCTCTCATTTCTCCAAATCTCAACTCTCTCAGACACTTCCCTCTCCAGTGTCTCTGAGGACACAGTCCCAACTGGCTCTGGGATTTCCTTCCACTACTGTTCTAAAATGCTCTTGGGTGTGGTAATGAATAACTGTCAGAAACAGCTTCCTGGCCTCATGCCAGGGGAAGTTAGACTTCACTGTGTGGAGAGGCCCCTTTGGGATCTCACTGAACAGAAACAGCTTAAAATACTAAAGAGATCTGTTTGATTCAAAGCTAAATAAGTAGCTTTTCCTCAATTGACAAGTCATCTGTGAAGTTTAACATTTGAAATCTCAAATGCTTTAGAATTTTAAATTGTAATTAGGTGAAAAAGGTGCATTTTCTCCCTATTCTCATTACCTAAGAGCACAAAAATGGTTTACTCAAACTTTCTACCAAAGATTCCCCTGTGACAATAAGGAAAAAAAAAAAAAGAAAAAGAAATGACAGGACTTCCCTGGTGGTCCAGTGGTTAAGACTTTGAGCTTCCACTGCAGGGGGGCGGATGCCGCATGGCGCAACCAAAAACAAAAAATAGAAAGAAAGAAAGAGGGCTTCCCAGGTGGTGCAGTGGTTAAGAATCCGCCTGCCAATGCAGGGGACACGGGTTTGAGCCCTGGTCCGGGAAGATCCCACATGCCACCCGCGCAGCAACAAAGACACAACGCAGCCTAAAATAAATTAATTAAAGAAAGAAAGAAAAGAAATGGCTTTTCCATCTTAACTCCGACCTTTGTAGAAATGGACTCATAATTAAAGATATATCCCAAGAGATGTTGTATGGGGGTTGTGAACATTCTACTGATAATCAGAGGGAAGACAGGCTTCTCTTTCATGGACTCAGAACAAGAGAGCCAAAGAGTATAACATAGCAAGGCAGAGTGGATTGCAATTTAGGCAGAGACTAATGAATGGTCAAGAGCACAGGTCCTGGAGTCAGAAGACCTGGATTCAAGTTCTGACTCCACCATTTAATGAGCTTAATGACCTTGAGGTAAGTCACCCTCCCTCTCTGAGTCTTAGTTTTCTCATTAGTAAAAGAGGCAATATAATAGTACTTATAGGCTTGAGTACATGAAATAGAGTGGCTGGCACCAAGTAAACCCTCAATAAATGTTGATTATAATAATTGTCATTAACAGTTTTGTTTTCCCTTCATTCTAACGTTTTTGAAAATGATCACCTGTACACCTGAGGATATGAGATGTCCTAATATATTCCTATCAAAAGTGAATGTTTTCCTGGGACTTCTCTGGTGGTCCAGTGGTTAAGACTCCATGCTTCCACTGCAGGGGGCACAGGTTTGATCCCTGCTCAGGGAACTAAGATCTTGCATGCCACACAGTGCAGCTAAAAAAGAAAAAAAAAAAAAAAAAAGGTAAAACGTTTACTTTTCTAGTGATTTTCCTGGCTTATATTATTATTATTATTTTATTTATCTTTTTTGGCTGCGTTGGGTCTTCATTACTGCGTTCAGGCTTTCTCTAGTTGCAGTGAGAAGGGGCTACTCTTCCTTGCAGTGTGCGGGCTTCTCATTGCAGTGGCTTCTCTTGTTGCATAACACAGGCTCTAGGGGCGTGGGCTTCAGTAGTTGCGGCATGCAGACTCAGTTGTGGCTCCCAGGCTCTAGAGCGCAGCCTCAGTAGTTGTGGCGCACGGGCTTAGTTGCTCCGCGGCATGTGGGATCTTCCCGGACCAGGGATCAAACCTGTGTTCCCTGCGTTGGCAAGCAGATTTTTAACCACTGCGCCACCAGGGAAGTCCCGTATTATTATTATTTTTTTAATAATGGAAAACACGGGAAAGGAAACACAGAAAGTCTATAACCCTTAAGAATATAAGCACTAGGGCTTCCCTGCTGGCACAGTGGTTGAGAGTCCGCCTGCCGATGCAGGGGACATGGGTTCGTGCCCCGGCCCGGGAAGATCCCACATGCCGCGGAGCGGCTAGCCCTGTGAGCCATGGCCGCTGAGCCTATGTGTCCGGAGCCTGTGCTCCGCAACGGGAGAGGCCACAACAGTGAGAGGCCCGCGTACCGCAAAAAAAAAAAAAAAAAAAAAAAAAAGAATATAAGCACTGCCACCTCATTTTCATGTAACAGGCAAAGCTGTTGCCTGGGTTGTCATATAAGCCAGGGTGCTGCTAGGGTGAAAAAAACACTTGGAGGCAACAGGCCTTTCTGCTGAGAAGCAGATCCTACCGAGAATATCCTAGACTTTGAGAACCAACAAGTGAATGGAGGAGACATTTCAGCACTGGGGGGCTGAATAAGACAGCCGGCTTGGGGCAATGAGACCTTGTAGTAACCTCTCTCTGATCCTGTTTCCTGTAAAATTGGGATGCCAATAACCTGCCTGTTTAATACTGATACAATCACATTATCTAATTTCATATATTTCATTTATCGCATTCGATTTTCCCCAATTATCCTGATAATGTCCATTATAATTTTTTTCCTAACCCCGATTCAATCAAGGATCATATTTTGCATTTAGTTCTTATGTCTCTTTATTGTCCTTTAATTTATTTTTATTATTATTATTTTTAAAGTATTTATTTATTTATTTTGGCTGTGCCGGGTCTTAGTTGCAACACACAGGATCTTCGTTGTGGCATGTTTAGTTGTGGCAGCCGGGCTCCTTAGTTGCAGCATGCCCATGGGATCCAGTTCCCCGACCAGGGATCGAACCCAGGCCCCCTGCGATGGGAGCGCAGAGTCTTACCCACTGGACCACCAGGGAGGTCCCCTGTTGTCCTTTAATTTAGAACAGTCCCCTCATCTTTGTGTGTGACTTCATTACATTGATATTTTAGTAAGCGTTCAGGCCAGCTGTCTTGTGGAATGTTGTGAGGATGAAATCAGATATTTTTTAAAGCTGTGCTTTGAGCCAGTGAGGCATAACGGTTAAGAACTTGCGCTATGGAGCTAAATTTTCTGGGTTCAAGTTCCAGGTCTACCTCTTACTAGCTGTATAACCTTAGTCAAATTATTATACCTCTCTCTGTCTTAGTCTCATCTATAAAGTGAGGATAATGAGTACCTCCCCACTACTGTGGCGATTAAATAAGTAAATACATGTAAAGTATTCACAGCAGTCCCTGCACAGTAAGTGTTCATGAACTGCTACTGAAGAAGGCAAATTCTTGTTGTGGGATCTGAGTTTCAAAATCTGTGTGTGTTTAGCTAGAAAAAAATTCACTCAATCATACATGATTATTTTTCAGTGTTTACTAAATGTCTATAATTATGCCAGCTGCTGCAGTAAAAATTTAAAAAATAGTTCCTGAAGGGGAAAGAAAGAAGTTTAAGATATGATCTCTGATCTCAAACAATTTACTAGTGTGAAATTACTATAATATGGGAAACAATCAAGGTAGAGTTAAGCACTGCTAACCTGAGTAAACATGAAGTTCATGCTGATAGTTGAGAGAAGGAAGTGGTCTGTGTTGACTGAAATAGCTGCAGAGTGTTTAAAAACTAACTAGTCAGAGAAGAGGAGACAGGCATTACTCCAGGCAGATGAAACCGCTTGAGCAAAGGAATAATACAGGAGTGAGGGCAGTGGGAAATAAGTACAAACAGGGGCCTGGGGCCAGATTATGAGTAGTTTAAAATCCAGGTACAAGAAGCAGGTCTTCATGCAGGAGGTAAAGGGGGACCATTTTAGGTTCTTGAGAACGTAGTGTTAGCCAAATAGAGAAAAAATTGGGGACGAAGGCTGCGCAAAAATCCTCGCCCAAAGTGTAAAGCTACTTTGTCTTTCACCTGAAGGATGTCACGCACTTGCATGAATGTTCATTTAAAGGTGGGAGAGTTAAGCAATAGACGTGACCCAGAGACATTCCACCTGGAAATCATGAGCTCGGCCCACGCACCGAGTGATTGATGCTTAATCCCAAACTAGAATTTTACTGACTAGTTAACCAACTTTAGCAAATTGTCAGAAGGTGCTCGCTCACCGGTTTTTTATGCTGGTAACGAAGGCCTGGTTTCACTGAGGAACAAACATGGGAAAAGGTGAGAGGAGGGTGAGAAAGTGAAAGGAAGGGGAGAGAGGTGGGGAAGGGTATAGGTGCCAACCGGGCCGCCAGGGTCCGAGCGGAAGGGGGCCAGGGTCGGGGGTCGGGCGGCCCTTGGGGGCCCCCTGGGCCCGCGCCTCGGGTGCTACGCGTGTGCTCGCGGGCGGGGCGCCCAGCGGCCGCCAGTGGCCAATCCGGGCGGGCGTCCGGGGAGGGGCGGGGCTTGCCGGCTCTGGCTCCGCGAGTCCTCCTTTTTGCACACACACGAATACAAAGAGCCATACGACCTTCGGGTATCCTTTTTCCATTTTTTTTCTCCTTAATCTTGTGTGTGTTTTCAAATTTTTTTAAAAAAATAGAGATCTGTGGCAATGCTGGGGTGAGGAAACTGTTGCTAAGGGGAATGTGCGCTTTTCCCCATTTCTTTTTCTGTCTCTCTTCCTCTTTCTTTTTCCTGGTCAAGGTTTTAAATATACCAAGAAGTTGAGAAGCAGGATGGCCGTGTACAACTGTTTCCAGCCAAATTTATAGAGATTTTTTCTTTTTGCTATCACATTTTAAGAACTGGTAAATTTTTATGGTCAGGGGAATTTTAAAAATTTATCCTCTTGGGAAGTGTAAGTTTCTTTTTTTAAGCGGGATGAAGGGATAATGTAAATTTCTGCCACAGGCAACGTGTAAGGGAGCGGAGATTTGAGACTCCCTCACAAAGCTGTTTGCGTGCGTTTTACACACCCTCCCCCAGAACCAAAACCAAGTGGCTTGAATGTGGCAATTGTCCAAGGCCAATAGGTTAAAAATGTTTGGATTTTATAATTGTGACACTCATTTCCCGGCGGGGGGGGGGGGTCAAAGCCCTTCTTACAGTGTGTCTTACACACATTTTTCATGAGAACATTGTGCGTGTGTGTTTCTTTAAGCAAGTAATTTCGTAAAGATTTATCTTGGGGTTTTGTGCTATGTGTATATGTACAGTATGTGTATATGTGCCGTATCAGATTTTGTTTTCAAAAGCGATTGCCTTTGGTTTTTTGTGTGCAAAGTAGACCCTAGGATGTGGATTTTTTTGTTGTGTTCCCAAATGTGATCCAGACAGGATTTCATGTGCAAATTAAAGCGTAGAAGAAATCCTATGCATAGAATTACTTAGGCATTTTCATTCCATGTGCATTTACTGTATTTTCTGCTCTTCTTCTAAAGTATCAGATTAGTGAATAATTAAATAATTGCCAAGGAATATGCAGTCCATGTGGCAAATGAGGGTAGGCAATGCATTGAGTCTGTGGTTTAAAGCCGCCTTTAGTGACTGTTTTGCCTAAGTGGTTTTGCTTTTTATTGTCTCACGTTCTTAAATGTACAGCTGTGTATATTTTGGCCTTTATGTGTGGTTTGGTTGGTGTGTTCAGAAGGGAAGTTCTCTCTTGGCTTTTTGACAAAATGGTCGTTGATAGGTTGGGATTTGTTTGAAAAGCGTCACAGCTGGCAAAATATCAGGAAAATAATCCAGTCAAGTCCAATTCTCAAAAACTGTTAATGGTGGTGGTGATGGGGGAGGTGCCAAGAGGAGGCAAAGGCAAATAATATATGGGAGGGATAAGAAATGCATTTTGGTTATCATGTTGCATTTTTAAAATGAAAAGCTTTCTCCCCATGCCAAGAGCCACGGAGAGAAGTGTATGAATTAGAGAACAACAGGCTCAGAACAGCACCTCCGGTTACAGGAGACGTATTCTCACTTTTCTCTGTTACAGAACCATCGTCTCCTATTAGGAGTCATACGGAAAATATTCATATTCAAATCTCTATTGGCAGATTGGAGTGAAAGCATAGGAGGTATATGGGGTGATGAGGGAGAAACTGGAATGTCACAAGTGAAGTAGCGACCAGGAGATAAAAAAAGATCTACTGTAGAGTTCAAATTTCAGGACAACAAAATCTCTGTGTGATAATACATTTCCATTCCCCACCTCGCGTCCCACTCAGTTTCAAGCAGTATTTAAGACACCTAACAACGGCGATTAAACTGTTTGTACAGGTTTTGACAATCACTATAATGAAAGTAGCCCGTGTGGGCTCTGGGTTTATCTGTATTGAGTGCATTTTTATTCCCTAACAATACAAGTCAGATCAGTCTCAAATGTGGATCATTCCACAAGTTTAGGCCTGCGTATCTTTGAAATCTAGTCAGTCTAGTGACCTTTGTGATGGCAGCAGTGTTAGGAATTTTTAATGGAGTTTTGCTCTTAATCTTTTTCGCCTTACTTCAGGTCTTCACGTATACTTCCTACCTTCTCGGAAAAGAGAGTTCTTCTAGAGCAGTATACACAGCCCAAGCCCCTGTCTTCCTAGACTATTTAATTTTTAATAGGATTTTAGGCTCAGAGGCAATGTCCTTGCTTTGAATTTCTTTGTAAGAAACAAAATTCCTCCCACGAATATATCGTTGTCTTGGCCCTCCTACCAAAGCAAAGCTAAACTCGGTTGGTTTTGCTTGGGAATCCGCGGGGCCCCTCGAGATGAAAACTTCTTTGAAGTAAGGGCAGCTGCCACCTTGCTGAAAGATCTGCAGCTGAGGCCGGCAGGAACGAAAAGCCTTCCGCCACCAAATGTATGAGGCCGACTTGTAGCCACTGTACCTATAATCGTGTACACGCAGCTTTGTGAGCAACAGAGAACAAAAGCGAGTAAACAACAAAAAAGAGGAAGCTAAAGATGGCGTCTGACGGCTTTGAAAAAGCCTCGCAGTCGTGTCCCTCCCTGAAGAGGCCCCTCCCCTCCCTGGCTTGTTGAGTGATTGTGGATTGCGGCCAATAACGTCCCCAGCCCTGCTCCGCCTCATCGTCCAACCGCCAATCACCGGGGGCCCGGAGACTGGCAGGGCGGGGCCTCCCCGCGTGCGCGCGCTGGCCGGGTACACGAGCCGCGCCTCGGTCCTCCGCGGCCGCCCGCGCGCTTTTCTTGGCGCTGTTCGGTCAGCTGGCGCGGCGCGCGGGGCACACGCGGTGGGACACCCTTAGGGCCGCCAAGGCGGGATCGCCGCGGGAACTCTCCCGCCATACTCCCCCCAAGCCCTCCGAGCTTTTTTGGCCGCGTAGTCTACCCACGGTGACCCAACGAGATCCCCGGCCGCGCCTCGGCCAATCTGCTGTCTGCGGGCCTTCTGAGGAACACCCCTTTCCCAGGACACCTAGGGCATAGTCTAGCGGGGGCCTCAGTGGCGGGTCGCCCTGTTCCCTGCGGCCTCGAGGGCGGAGCTCAGCTGTATTCTCCCTTGCGCCGCCTGTGGCTGAAACGTTCTCTTCGGAAATTGTTCTGCTGTCCCTCGTGCCCACTTTGTCATCTTTGACTAATATTTAATCAGCTAACGTTTACCGAGGGCTCGCTGGGCACACGATACAGCTTTAGGAGCTAGTTTTTCATTTTTCAGTTTCTCCAGAAATGCAGGAAGAGTCATTTACGTCAGGCACATGGATATGGAAACCTTAAACCGGTAATTTTGATCTCACCAAGTTGCATTTTAGCACATGTAAAGAAAAAAGACAGTGCTATATCGGGTTAAAAACCCTCGTACTACTATACAGACATACTTGGAATTTTCGGATTACGTGGGATCCTTTTCTTAGGAACTCATTCTGCCCTCTGGGTCTACATCTTTTTTACCCCTAGAAACGAAGTCTTAGATTTTGTTTTTTGTAGATCCTTAGATGGGTCAGTCTTTAAAAATGTAGAAAAATACTGTTTTATGGTATTTACTTACCTGCTCTTGTGTGATAAGGAGCTCATGTCTGATAGAAATAGGTTTTGAGAGGACCTTCTATCCGGTGAGCCATTTTGCACCTTCAAGTGGGGGAGAAGGGCTGACCGGCACAGCAGGAACTTTAAGTGGCCATTTTCCTTTTTTATTTCTTAAAATGAAGATTATGGTATCAATTGCTATGCTTTCAATAATCACATTTAAGGAAGTCCATTGCTAGCATGACCCTGAATGAGTCAAGGGCCCATTATAAAAACATATATCATCTGAGTGATACCATACCCTACACACCTATTAAACAGTGGGAAAACTTTTATTTTTCATAGTTTGGAGGTGAACTCAGTCATGCAGAAAATTCAAACTCAGAATGGGTTGAAGCAAGCAAGGGAGCTGCCAAGGGTATGATATATTTAGTTCTAACAAAAATACATGTCTTGGGAGGAAAGGGATAGTTAAGATTATGGACAGTCTCACCCTGAGCTGTCTGTCTAAAGAAGATGAGTTTTCTTTCTTCTTTATCTAAATACTTATTTTAAAAAAAACAAAATTTTTGAAAAGTATATTTTCTAGGCTCCTTTCACATGTATTAAAATTAGACCAATACAGAATGAACCCCAAACACACAGATTTTATGTAAACTTAAGTTCGACAGCTGCTGCCATTTTGTGTTGGCAGCTCATCATAGGATTGAAGATCTTTTTCTTAACATTCAATTCTAAAAGTTGATAGCATTTTGCAAAAGGCATGTATGTTATTCAGTGGTGGTCAATCTTAGTTTATTCCTGTTTTTTCTTTCTTGAACAAGAATGCAAACTCTTGGTTTCAGAATAAATCAGCAATCTGAAGTTGCAAAAGTTGACAGTATTAAAGTTTAATAATAATGGTATAGACACTGCCTGGATAATTTACTCCAGTTAACTGTTGCTTTGCCAGACATTCCATGGATTGCTTCATGGGCTATTAAACAGTTATACATTTTGAGAGGTAAAATAAAGATACCATAATAAAGTTTAAGTATGTTAATAATGTTGGCAGGGTTAAATGGGCTTTAGAACCTTAAACTAGTGATGGAAAAAAGCAAGAATGATTAATTATGGTAGGTCTGGAGTGTTAGAAAAGAAGAATTTAGCAGGTTGTAGCAACAGATAATGCAGCACTATCTATAATAAAGTTCTTTTATCAGTTTGAATTATTCAAACTGAGAAATGTCTGTAAAGTAAAAAGAATGTCTCAATAGCATATATCTTTGTCTTCCTCTCTCCATGTCAATGAATCTTGGCCGCTGAGTTCATCTTTTTCTTCTCTGCAGTCTCAGGGAAGAGCTTGCCTTCCTTCCTTCTCATGGGCGAATCCTTGCTAGAAGAAAACTTAAATCCTTTCCTAAGATGTTTATCCTTTCCTTTTTCACTGGCCTTTTTCTTTCTGCTTTTTAAACATACTGAGGCTCTAGTGCCCTCTCTGACTTCCTATTTCCTTCCTTTCATAACTAAACTCTAGAAAACTTGACTTCATGTCTTGCTTCCATTTTCTCTCCATCACGTTCTCTTTCGTCTACTGCATAGTATTACTTTCACTACAAAAAATACCTCTCTGGTCATTGCCATTGACCATCACAGACAAATAAAATGTATTTCCTTAATTTGCATCTTTTTTAACCATTCTGCTGCACTTGTCACAGTTGATTGGACCCACTTTCTTGATATTCTTCTTCTTTTTAATAAATTTACTTATTTATTTTTGGCTGTGTTGGGTCTTCGTTGCCGTGAGTGGGTTTTCTCTAGCTGCAGCGAGCGGGGGCTACTCTTTGTTGTGATGTGCAGGCTTCTCATTTCTCATTGCAGTGGCTTCTCTTGTTGAGCACAGGCTCCAGGTGCGCGGGCTTCAGTAGTTGCTGCACGTGGGCTCAGTAGTTGTGGCTCACGGGCTCTAGAGTGCAGCCTCAGTAGTTGTGGTGCACAGGCTTAGTTGCTCTGTGGCGATGTGGGATCTTCCCAAACCAGGGCTCGAACCCGTGTTCCCTACATTGGCAGGCGGATTTTTTTTTTTTTTTCTTCTTCTTTGCTGTACGCGGGCCTCGCACTGTTGTGGCCTCTCCCATTGCGGAGCACAGGCTCCAGACGCGCAGGGCTCACGGGCCCAGCCGCTCTGCGGCATGTGGGATCTTCCCAGACCGGGGCACGAACCCGTGTCCCCTGCATCGGCAGGCGGACTCTCAACCACTGTGCCACCAAGGAAGTCCCTTGATATTCTTTCTACTTTGGCTTTCATAATACTCTTTTCCTCCCACCTTACTAACCATTCTTCTCTTTCAATGAAGCCTCTTGCAAGGATTGGCTCGAAGTGCTGTCCTTGGCCTTTGCCAAGGACTTTGTATTTACTCCTTGGAGAGCTCATTCACTCTCTGAAGTTCAAATATAACCTCCTACTAAAGTTTCCAAATCTGCATTCCAGCTCTGACCTTCCTCCTGTTTTTGTTTTTCAGTCCTAGCCAGTTGCTTTCAGAACATTCCATTTAAAGATGCTGCCATCAGTTTGAAATTTAACATGTTGTATAAATACACATCTTCTCAAACATGCTGGTGCCTCCTCTCAGCTTCCTCATTTCTATCATTCTGTCAGTGGTACCATCTTCTGACCCTCAGGTTTATAATCTTGAAGCTGTCTTTAACCAATCTCTATCCCCCACATTTATTAAGTTAAGAAATATGATCAGTCCTTCCTCCAGGATACTGAACCTTCATATCCACAATGCTGATTCTCATCACTTCTCTCCAGGATTAAACAATCTCCTAACCTCTAACTGTTCCACTTTAGGTATCTAAGACAGGGGTCAGCAAACTATAGCCCCTAGTCTTAGGTCTGGCCTGCCACCTGTTTTTGTATGGCCCATGAGATAAGAATGGCTTTTATATTTTTTAATGTAAATATTAAATGTAATTTGTGACATTTCTGTGTCCATAAATAAAGTTTTATTGTAACACAGCCATGCTCATGTTTATGTATTGTCCATGGCTGCTTTGTGCTACAGTGGCAGAGTTGAATACTTGTGACAGAAACCACATGGCCTGCAAAGCCTAAGTTATTTACTATCTAGTCCTTTACAGAGAAAGGTTTGCGGACCCCTGCTCTAAGAGTTTCCTTAACTCGATTTTCAAAGTCCTCTGTCAGCTTTCTGTACCTTTTATATAAGCCATTTTGCTCTGATCTCTCACATGTACCCTTTTAATTCTGTTATGTTTTTTTTCCTCTCACTTATCACGTCTTCTTACGACCCTCCCAGTTCATCCTATATCTTGCTCAAGGCTCAATTGTAGGTTTTTCTTCGATAAGCCCCCTTCCACATGATTTCATTCTGTTGATCTTTCTATTATTTTGAACTAACTCCTCAAGATTTTTTTAGTCTGTACCATATTTTTAGGCACATGTGTATATTTTGACTTGTTCTTAAGACATTCTATTCTCACATGCACCGTAAGCTCCTTGTGTGTAGGGACTTTTGTC
The DNA here is from genome assembly GCF_039906515.1 of Pseudorca crassidens. Taxonomy (NCBI): domain Eukaryota; kingdom Metazoa; phylum Chordata; class Mammalia; order Artiodactyla; family Delphinidae; genus Pseudorca; species Pseudorca crassidens. The sequence goes on from NC_090296.1 coordinate 74,954,892, forward strand.
TTCACTTGAGTACTTGGAGGTGGCAATCCATTTTGGTGACTCATCCTTTAGCATGGCCTTTCATATAGAGAATTTTTAGAAACACATTTTTGTTGTTGTTTTTAACTTGCTCATCTTCTCTAATGGGGATATATGTAACTAATGATATTAGTGTTTTGTTTTTAATAATTTATCCAGCATTGGAATTGGTGTCTGGTTAGTAAATATCATAATGTGAAATGTTCCTTTAACACCTGCCAACTCCAGTTTCCTCATGCTTTTATTTCAGTGTCTTAGAGCTTATGTGGGAGACTCTAGCAGGAGCCTGGGAAACTAAGTCAGCAGTAATATCCATAGGAACCCCAAAAGAGTTATTTGAACGCCCATTATGCTACACTGCACTGTACCAGGTTTTTATAGACATATTAGTTCAAGAAAACACCTGTTTGTTGCCCTGAACGTGACATTCTAAAATGGACATAATTAGGTAATACACAAAATCGAAAAGCAGAAAGAAATTGAGGGACAAAATTATAGAGCAGATAGTATCATGATATTTTATGTCAACACAAATATGAAAATATATTTAGCATTAAAAACTAGCAGAGTTGAAATTATCCTTAGTCTAAACCAGGTCATGATAGTAAGTAAATTACAAATACTCTTGTTTTCTCAATACCTTTCTAATTTGCGTCACAGAAGGTTTTGTACTGATAAATGTGTCTTTGTATACTTGAATTCATTTTTTCTTAGAAATGTGATATTAAATTTAGAGGGGAAACTCCCCAAATTCTATTTCAAGCCATTGTATTTTTTTTTTTTTTCAAGATTAGGACATCAGGATGGATGTCCAGGATGGGAAGACAAAAGGTTTCAGGAATCTCGCTGTTACGTGTGGAGCACCCACTGTGTGCCAGTATTCTGTAGATGCCTTATATATATTATATACAGTCTTCACAAAAACACTCAAAGTAGGCAGAGATGAGAACACTGGGGCTCAGAAAAGGGAATTATATGCCCAAGTTCACACAGCCCATTTTAGTGCTGTTTTGGGAAGATTACCTAAGAAAGACCATTTAAGGGGAGGGAGGGGCTCAAGGTAGGCACAACGCTGGCAGGGGTAAAGGCCTCCTGCAAGAAAGAGTGAGTTTTGGGGGCAAAAGTATTGCAGTTGTCAATTTGATCCCAGGAAGTGTACCCAGCTGGAGTCCCAACATGATGCATCTTCATTTCTATTTTTTTTTAATTTTTAAAAATTGAAGTATAGTTAATGTAAATTATATGTTACAAATGTACAATATAGTAATACACAATTTTTAGAGGTTATACTCCATTTATAGTTATTATAAAATATTGGCTACATTCCCTGTGTTGTACAGTATATCCTTGTAGTTTTATACATTATTTATTTATTTATTAAAAACAGTTTTTTTAACTGAAGTATAGTTGATGTACAGTATTATATAAGTGACAGGTCTTAATTTCTTGTTGTACAAATCCTGAACCCAAGTGGTATATTACTGTTTACATAATTTTCTTTCTCTCACAACATCCATGTTTCAGATTAAACTCTGCATGATGTTGGTTTTAAAAAACTTAAAAACCCCGCTGGAGCATGTAGGACCTTATTTAGGAAGGAAAAGGATATATTAATGATTCATCCACAAATTGACCTGGGAATCACTTAGTGCTTTCCTTTAACCTTTCGTTTTAATTTGACTTTAACCTTTATTTTTTGTTGTTGTTGTTTTTGTTTGTTTTATTTATTTTTGGTGGCATTGGGTCTTCGTTGCTGTGAGTAGGCTTTTCTCTAGTTGTGGAGAGCGGGGGCTACTCTTTGTTGCAGTGCATGGGCTTCTCACTGTGATAGCTTCTCTTGTTGCAGAGCACGGGCTCTAGGCACGCAGGCTTCAGTAGTTGTGGCACGCAGGCTCAGCAGTTGTGGCGCACAGGCTTAGTTGCTCCACGCCATGTGGAATCTTCCTGGACCAGGGCTCGAATCTTCCTGGACCATGTCCCCTGCATCGGCAGGCAGATTCTTAACCACTGCGCCACCAGGGAAGTCCTAACCTTTAGTTTTTTAGGTTTAACTATGCCTTCCAGTGACTCTAATGATAGAGAAGCAGTAAATGGATTTAAGTTCTTACAAGATGTGAATATCTAGCACAGAAAAGCATTTCTTCGATATAAAGGGTAGAAAAAGCAAATTAAAGACTATTCTTTAAAAACCAAATGTAATTAAAATGCATTGTCAGATTTACATTTTAGTACCTCAGAGGCATTGATATTGCCTGTTTCCGAAATGAGATTGCTGACTCAAAACAAACAAACAAACCAAATCTCAGAATGTGGAAAATTCTCCTAACCTTCTCCTCTCCTTTTTTTTTTTTTTCCTCTCTCTCCTCTCCTTTTAATTGTGATGTTATGATATAATTTACAGGGTAAGATAGAAATGTATCTCTTGAGGAAATTGTAAACATACTTAAGATTTTGTCACTTAGGGAGCTTCAGGCAGAAAGATTCTTTTTTCTGTAATCAAGTGTCATTTAGAAAATGACAATATGAAGTTCCTTGGAGTGTTCTCAGTGGTACAAACCAACCCTCCCACACTTTTTTTTTCCTCCTGAAGTAGTTTAGTTGCTTAACTACAGTGATTCAAAAGAGAGGCAGTTTGGCTTATCATTGATATTCTGGTCTCTCCTTTTGGGGGCTGGTTGTGCGGGTAGAGTGGCAGCATGTAGCTACTTAGACAATCCCGTTCAGCTCTGCCTCTCCCTTAAGCAGCATGAGAAGTGGAGTTGAGGGTCCCCAGTTGGTTTCTCTGGGCTTCCAGCTGGAGGATTCAGAACAGCTAGTTTCTATCGCAGAGGCTGTAGGCCCAGGTGTACAAAGTGTGAGAGTAGGGGGCTGTGCACAGCCCTGGTTACTGCAGCTCAACTCTCCTATCCAGCTTTTCCTTTCATTTCCCTGCCCACCCCCAAAACATTAATGATATAATAGTGTGAAGTTGGCAACATGTTGGGGGCTGCAATGATTGGCCTTTTCCTTGTATAGGAGTCTTACTCTGAATGCATCTGTATGCAAATTATAAAGACGGTAGAATCATGATTTTTTATGTCAACAAAAAGTGGTATCAGTTTAAATACACACACACACTAAACTGAAAGTAGCCATAACTGGATTCTGCTGTCTTCCCCTGACCTTGAAAAAGATATATAAGTTCTCTGCATGTCTCTTCTCTGGCCCTGGGTTAACATGTGTTTCCTAGAGCTGTTGTGTGGATGAGATTAACCTACATGAAGTGTTCTGAACTCCTTAAGGAAGGATGTCAAAGCAATAAAATGCAATACTGTTTTTACAGCCAAGACAGAGAGACGGAGAAGACAGATCTACATTTTCTTCCTTAATTTTCTGATCTTTCCAGATGCCGGTGGGTCCTTTTGAGTCCCAGCTCTGTTCCTTAGCTTGGAGTGGTGGGGAATTCCATGCCTTCCACCCTCTGAAACTGTGTTCCTCCCGAAGGCCTTTGTAGGCCCACCCTTTTGGGAAGGGGTGAGTGTGACCCCCACTGTGTTGAGCTAGGGCAGCACAGAGAAGAAGGCCCTCTGCTCCATAGCCCAAGGAGAGGCAGCCATGGACTGTGTGCGCCTTCAGGGCTAGCCCACTCCTCCTTCACAGAACCCAGCCCCCGGGGGCCCAGGCTGCTCCGACCAACCTCCATGAAAAAGGAGAGTGAATCCAAAGAGACCAGAGGTTCGTGCGGTCCGGTCGACTGGGGACACTTTTGCAGCAGTCCAGCAGCGTGAGCACGGGCCTTCCTGCCTCTGCCACCATGTCCTTCAGCGCCACCATTCTCTTCTCCCCTCCCAGTGGCGGCGAGGCCAGATGCTGCTGCTGTGCCTGTAAGAGCGAGACTAGCGGGGGCAGCACAAGCTGTCAGGGCGGGAACCCTCCTCCCAGCACCCCGATCACGGTCACCGGACACGGCCTGGCCGTCCAGAGTTCAGAGCAGCTCCTGCATATTATCTACCAGCGGGTGGATAAGGCCGTGGGTCTGGCTGAGGCTGCGCTGGGTCTCGCCAGGGCCAACAACGAATTGTTAAAACGTCTCCAGGAGGAAGTGGGTGAGCTGAGGCAAGGGAAGGTGCCCGTCCCCGATGAAGACGGCGAGAGCCGGGTGCACGGCTCCCCGCCCGAGGAGCCCGGGCCCCTCAAGGAGAGCCCCGGAGAGGCAGACAGGGCCTTGCCGGCCGTGGAAGAGGAGTGTGACAGTGTGGGCAGCGGCGTGCAGGTGGTGATCGAGGAGCTGCGGCAGCTGGGAGCGGCCTCAGCTGGGGGGCCTGGGCCCTTGGGCTTCCCGGCCGCTCAGAGAGACGTACGGCTCCCGGTATGCGCCCTGGCTGCAGGCGAGGGGCCTCCGATGCTCAACCCCGTGAGTACGCAGCGCAGGACACTAGCGGGGCTGTGCTTCTGTGCTCTTCCCGGCCTCTTTCTCTTCTCTTCTCTCCATCCTTCAGCCTTTCTTTCGGTTGTATCTGTGACAGAACAGCACGGTACCCAGTTTCCTTTGCCGGCAGGGAGAGTCAGCCCTCCTGGGTTTTTTGTTTTTTGGGGTTTTTTTTTTTGGTACCGTGGCCTCTCCGGCAGAAGGTCATTTTCTGGCGTGAGTGGTGTCGGGGCAGTGGTACTGCGCTCCCTCTCTGTTGCTCTGCATGGCACCTTCTCCACAGCTGCCTTGGCTGCTCCGTGGGTTCTGCCTCTCCTGGCAAGGATGCCTGCCGAGCACAGACGGCTCATTCATATTTGATCACGGGCCCTCTGCTTGCCAAGAGGAATTCAGGACTATGAGGGAGATGGGGATGTGAGGAGAGAGAGGCAGAGGCGGGGAGAGAGAGAGAAGGGAAAGTGGGAGGGAGAGGACAAAGATAATAGCCGACAGGTGTAGGGAGGGAAAGAGGCAGGCGGAAATGAAGGGAAGGAGAAAAAGTGGAAAACAAGAGCAGAGGAGAAAGGTGAACCTAAATGGAAGGAGAATTGATGCAAGAGAGAGAAAATGAGGTAAGGTGGGAGGGAGGTAGAGGACAGGAAATAAAAATGAGGAACAGAAATGAGAGTTGAGAGTTCACAGTAAGAGGATGATAACATGTAGGGAGAAAGAGGGAAGCGAGCAGGCCTATTTTGTGAGCAGGAAAAGACAAAGAAGCACATGTGCTATTTCAGCTTCTTTACTGCTCAGGGCCATATGAGCAGGAAAATCCTGGCTGAGGAGAGTAAAAACTGCAGAAGTAGTTTCACACATGGAAGTATGGAAAGGAGATGGAGCAACTGTAGAGATCTCAGAGATGGGAAACTAACAGATGTGTTGCCACTTGAGAGACAGTGGGAGGTCTGTCAGCTCTCCTCCACCCTCTCCTCCAGAGCGTCCTCCCTCTGCCCTGTCTCTGTTCCTCCTCCCCGCCACGACGAGGCCCAGACACCCAGGAAAGTGTAGAGCAGCAGAACACACAGGGTTGATGGGAGGGATGAGACTCCCAGCCCATCTGCTGGATCTAAGGAGTGTGACCAGTTGTGTTACACTGCAACTGGTCACTGCTGCCCCTAGGCCTAGCCACGTGCGGGTGATGGCCCCGCGGCTCGCCCCAGTCTGTGCCCCGCCAGGGACTATCCTTGGTTTGGTACTGTTGGAGGAGGAGCTGGGAAGGTGGGAGGAGGCTAGGAGGTACCTGGCCAGGCAGAGCCCTGAGCTGTGGTTCTTTCTGGCAGGGAAGGCTTCCAAGCCAACAGGATGGAATTAGATTTCACAGCACAGAAAGCAGCTCACAGGTCTATAAATCTCAGCCTCCTCCCCCACTTCTTTCTGTGTTTTTTTTTCCCCCACTTTCACTGTTTTGTTTTCTGGGCTGCAAAAATCCCCCTCCTTTCTTCTTTCCTCTCTCTCTCTCTCCCCCTTCCTCCCTCCTTCCTTCCCCTACCCTCTATGTCCTTGAGTGAGGGCACAGGCAGGCAAGCAGGTGTCAGGGCAGTGACAGTCGGATGTGGCCAGAGCAGGATCAAGGTGAGGGCACACACTGGCCCCGCAAAGGGAAAAGGGCGGGCTCGGGGAGGCAGTGCTAGCCTCTCTAGAGATTTCCGACTTTATATCTCCCTCCTTTGCTCCCATATCTCTCCTTTTTATTGTTATTTTATTCTCTTGCTCCTTCTCTTGCTTTGTTTTCCTTTCTTGTCATCACTTCCTCCCTCAACTCCTTTCAGGCAAAACACTTACCCAGCTACATTTCCTATACTCAAGCACAAAGCGTAAATGACTACTCACAAAGCATCAGAAACATGCCTTCTCTGTATAATCAGGCCTGTGGTAATGACCCAACATGAGAGGCCCTGTACCCGCAGAAATATTTGCCCACACTCCTTGTTCATTATACTTGGCCAATGAATGATGGTTGATCAGGTTCCCGTAAGCCTGGCTGGCTAATAGGCTATTCTTTTTTATGTTCTTAGCTGGTGGATGATTATGTGGCCTCTGAGGGTGCAGTGCAGCGGGTGCTGGCCCCTGCTTATGCCAAGCAGCTTTCACCAGCCACACAACCGGCGATCCAGCGGACAACCTCAGAGACAGGGCCGGAAAACGGAACCAAGCTGCCCCCGCCCCACCCCGAGGACATGCTCAGCGCTGCTGCTGCCCTGGAAGGTGCCTTGGAAGAATCAGGCCCTGGGGGAACTGGGGAGCTGAGACACTCTCTAGGATTTACTGCTTCCCCATGCAGGACCAGAGGGAGTCGGCAGAAGAACTCCAGGCGCAAGAGGGATCTGGTCCTCTCTGTAAGTGAGCTCGCTTTCTCCACATTTTTCTTCAGTCTGGAGAGATAAGTGAAGAGGGAAATGTGGGTTGATTTTAAACGTCCCATATCGAATGAATGGTATCCTGAAGCCTGCTGGAGTGGGAGGGGCAAGAAGGAGAGAGCCTCTTCCCTAGCCCAGGGACAGGCAGCCCCACTGCTATCAGTGGAACTTCTTTAGGTTTTCCCAGATAGATTGATATCTTCCATTTAAAGATAAGGGAATTATATCATATATATAATTATATAATTACATCATATCTCCTGGTGATCTCATAATCCTGATGGGAAGATCCTTAAGGGGTTAAGCAGATTGATGGCAGCAGAGCAGCACTGGAAACTGCCTGCAAATTACCAGTGTTCAGGGTGAGTAGCAAGGGTCCCCATGGGCAGAAAGGCCAAGGTGTCCTGAGGTGGTCCCATACCCCAAAGATGCAGAGGGCCACTCAGCTCAGGTATAAAAGGTTTGGAGATTCTACTGATTCTCAGAGCACTTGGCAGGGAAGGTACTGATATGATCCAGTTCTGCCTGAAACCTTGCAGTGGCTCGGAGCCCTAGGAGCGTCACTAAACATCCTACAGTGTACAGGATGTCTCCCCCAACACCCCCATTATCCAGCCTAAAATGTCAATAGTGCCAAGGTTGAGAAACCCTGTTTTAGGGTGACCGCAGACCTTTGGATCCGCTCTGTCGCCCAGAACATCTTTCTGATAACTGTGGGGATGTTCTTTAGCCGTATTGTGTTCCCATTGACGGTAATGGGTCTCCACTCTGGATAATGGCTGATGAGGTAACTTGAGGGCTCTGGTTAGGAGTGGAGGTCACCACTGACATCCAGCAACATCTCATCATAGTATAGAACTCATTTCTCCTTGTTACAGTCTTAGTAAAGATTGAAAACAGCTGACTACCATTTATACCTCCTTTATTCATATTACTTCTTTCTTTTTCTAAGAGATCCTACTTTACTCTGCCTTTTCATTTGATGTTTTTACATTGACATATTCTTTTTTTTTTTCTCACTGTCTCTTCCAGAAGACACGATTCATAATCTGTATCAACTGGTTTCTAACCTTCATTTCAAATTTTGGTTATGTTCAGTGACATGTCACTTATCAAGAACAGGGAATAGGGGGACTTCCCTGGTGGTCCAGTGGCTAAGACTTCATGCTCCCAAAGCAAGGGGCCTGGGTTCAATCCCTGGTCAGGGAACTAGATCTCACATGCTGCAACTAAAAAAAAAAAAAAAAAGATCCTGCATGCCATAACTAAAGATCCCGCATGCCGCACGAAGATCCTGTGTGCTGCAGCTAAGACCAGGTGCAGCCAAATAAATAATATTAAAAGAAAAAAAAAAACAGGGACTAGGTTTAGTTTCTCTGTCATGGATTTCTGGCCCAAGAGGGCACTGTTGTTGCCAGTGATAGAAATGAAGCCTTATACCTAGAAGTACATTTCAAGGGATTTCCCAAAAATTCATAGTGCTTAAATTGTGAATAAATGTGTGACAATTAAAATTTGCATAAAATCAGGACTTTTGATCAGTTCCATTCCTCTAGTGCCTACTAACTCCAGCGAGAGGTCTAGTGATGAGGCCTGGCTTCTTCCTGCCCTTTGGAGAGCTCAGCATGGGACCTTCTGGGAGGACAGCATTCTCAGTCATCCTGCTCTGTGTTATAGTGCTTGAAGAGGCGTGAGAGGACCAGTCAGGGAGTCTTGCTGCCTGTCACAGAGAAAGATATAAAATGTTCTTGTATTAGTCTGTGGGTTTAGAGGGAGAGGGATAGTTGCAGACCTTCACTGTTCCAACCTTTAGCTCTGGGAAGGAATGAGAAAGGCATCTCTCCAATCTGAGGAAGCTGCTGTGGGTCACTGCTAGAGATCCAAAAGGACCAAATCGGAATCTTAATTCCTTGGACTGCTGCAGATCCCAGCCACCCATTGGGGAAATTATTCATTTTTAGCTCACTCAGGAGGTAGGTGAGCCAGCAGCCTTTACAGTCTTAATGCTTATTATTGTCTAGAGTATTTTCCCTTTCCACTTCAAGCTTGGTTGGATGTTTATCAGCTGATCTCTTCCAAGCCACTTGAATTGGAAGCTATGCAACTCCCCCACCCTACTTTTTTTTCTTTTCTTTTTTTCTGCAACTCTTTCAAATTCTTTCTGAAGCATTTACCCATCTTTTGTGATTTTTCAAGTTTGGACTTCTAAGAGGTAAAATAACTATATCAAATGTGAAGCTAGTACAACAGTCTTTTTTATAGAGTGGAGACCCTAACCATAAAGAGTTAACAGTAATTTCCTAAGTTGATATGGTCAGTCAGCCACAGGGCTAGGAGCGTAAATTGGGCATAAATTTTTTAATATGAAGCTGAAATCCTGAGATCAGCATCCCATCAGTTTGGGACTGGGTAATTTCCATTGACTGAAGGACCTTGGAATGAAAATATAATCAGAAACAACAAAACTAAATTTAATAGGAAGAAATGTAAAATCCTACATTAAAGTTAAAAAAAAAAAACAGTTGCAGAATGGTGGAGATAGTAATCCATGTGGAAAATGGACTACAAGCTCACTATGAATGAACTCTGTGACACTGAGAGTAGGGATGGGCTTGCTAAGAGAGGTACAGCATCTTGGGTTTCATTCCTAGAAGTGTAGAGTTCTAGTCAGGGAAGTAATGTTCCCTTTGGCCAGACCTCAACAGATGAGTTAGATTCAGTTCCAGGTGCCATGTTGTAAGAGGGACACTGGCAAACCAGAGAGGCTCATAGTTTCATGAGGAGTCTGTCTGGCAACTATGTCATGAGGAGTGGTTGAAGGACTTGGTGTTTAGATGGGATAAGAAAAGACTTGGTAAGTACATGGAAGCTGTCTTCAAATACTTCAGGTGCTGTTAGGGCAAAACTGGGGTCAGATTTTGGAGCATCTAAGGCAAATTTTTTTTAATTAATTAATTTATTTTTGGCTGCACTGGGTCTTTGTTGCTGCACACAGGCTTTCTCTAGTTGAGACGAGCTTGGGCTACTCTTCATTGCGGTGCATGGTCTTCTCATTGCGGTGGCTTCTCTTGTTGCGGAGCACGGGCTCTAGGCGCGCGGGCTTCAGTAGTTGTGGCACGTGGGCTCAGTAGTTGTGGCTCGCAGGCTCTAGAGCACAGGCTCAGTAGTTGTGGCGCTTGGGCTTAGTTGCTCCGCGGCATGTGGGATCTTCCTGGACCAGAGCTCTAACCTGTGTCCCCTGCATTGGCAGGCGGATTCTTAACCACTGTGCCACCAGGGAAGCCCCTGAGGCAAAATTTTTTAACAATTAGAGATGTTCAATAGTAGCTGAGTCAAAAACTAGTGAGAACCCATCATTAAAGGTGTATAAGCAAAGGTAGTGACTTCCCTGGTGGCGCAGTGGTTAAGAATCCGCCTGCCAATGCAGGGGACGTGGGTTCGATCCCTGGTCCGGGAAGATCCCACATGCTGCAGAGCACCTAAGCCCATGCGCCACAACTGCTGAGCCTGCGCTCTGCAGCCCGCGTGCCACAACTACTGAAGCCCGCACGCCTAGAGCCCGTGTTCGTCAACAAGAGAAGCCACCGCAATGAGAAGCCCGCGCACCACAACAAAGAGTAGCCCCCGCTCACTGCAACTAGAGAAAGCTCACATGCAGCAATGAAGACCCAACATAGCCAAAAATAAATAAATAACATTAAAATTTTTTAAAAAAGAAATGTCCACTTGCAGTAGCCCTGGTGTATATTTGCTCTCTCCTTGCTGTTAGGAGTGTGTTTGTGGAAGTGTTTGAAACCCTCTACTGTAGTGATCATATTCCCTGGGAGCAGAAGGAAGACCAGGGGGTAATCCTGGAGACTCCACAGAAATTAAATGAAAAGGAAAGAAAGGGAGGGTTCATTAGAAATACTAACTTGGATCGGCTCTCTGGCTAAGAAAGGGCATCAACAGAAATGGTACCTAGACTATGGGCAGGATTCAGGCAGAGAACCCCATAGGGACAGTGCCTAGGGACCAGAGGAGGGTTTCATCATATTTGCTCCTGGCTTGATTCTGTGTTTGTTTGTTTGTTTCCCCTAGAAATTGGTCCACAATGTGCATAACCACATCACCAATGACAAGAGATTCAATGGGTCTGAAAGGTACGATCCTCTTGAGGGAAAAGATCATAAGGAACTTTGCCAAGGAGAGGGAAATAGAGGGGGCTGCTTCAGTATAACAGTGAGGGTAAGGCTTCCATCTCACCATTGCCCCTTGTATACTGTCCTAGGCCATGGAGGACTTTACCACAAAGTTGATTAGTGCTGGGAATCTCTGTCTAACTTTTAAAATGCTGACGAGGGACTTCCCTGGCGATCCAGTGGTTAAAACTCCACTCTCCCTGGGCTTCCCTGGTGGCGCGGTGGTTGAGAGTCCGCCTGCCGATGCAGGGGACACGGGTTCGTGCCCCGGTCCGGGAGGATCCCACATGCTGCGGAGCGGCTGGGCCCGTGAGCCATGGCCGCTGAGCCTGCGCGTCCGGACCCTGTGCTCCGCAACGGGAGAGGCCACAACAGTGAGAGACCCGCGTACCGCAAAAAAAAACCCAAAAACCTCCACCCTCCCACTACGGGGGGGCACGGGTTCCATCCCTGGTCGGGGAACTAAGATCCCACAAGCCACGTGGTGCAGCCAAAAAATAAATAAATAAAATAAAATACTGCCTTATTCACTCTCTTCTCTTGTGGCAGCATCAAGTCCTCTTGGAATATTTCAGTAGTGAAGTTCCTTCTGGAAAAGCTCAAGCAGGAGCTGGTAACCAGTCCCCACAATTACACTGACAAGGAGCTGAAAGGTGAGAAAAACTAAGTTAACTCCCATCCCATCCTTTCTTCATCCCCTGTTCCTGGCCAGAGGAGAAGAGGCATATGGAGATGATTTAGGTGGTTTTGAAAATAGAGGACTTTAAAAAATTGGTTTTGGTTATTCTTTTCACCTGCAATACACACAGGATTGTCTCTAATTGCCTTTTTATTCCCCTACTCAGTCTGAAATGAAAATGGGAGAAGGAAAGGGCCAGAACACCATCATGCATGACATTTACACGCAGAGCCTGAATCTAGGGTGTTATAAAAAGGAGGTCAGAATCCAGCCCTGCTCTTTTGTCCCTAAATATTATGTCCTGGGTTTTCTACTTTCCTTGCTCTTCTGTTATTTGTCTGTAGCACTAAGAAAGCTTCTGCTAAAAAAAAAAGAAAGCTTCTGCTGAAAAAGTACTTGTAATCTGCTGTCAGCTGAGTAGAATGGGGGTAGGTTTAACTGGGAGTGGGGGAAGGGAGTTACAGAAGCATTGGAGTTGTCTTTTTTTTTTTTAACGTCTTTATTGGAGTATAATTGCTTTACAATGGTGTGTTAGTTTCTGCTGTATAACAAAGTGAATCAGTTATACATATACATATGTCCCCACATCTCTTCCCTCTTGCGTCTCCCTCCCTCCCTCCCTGGAGTTGTCTTTTTATAGTGGGAGGAGTTCCTGTTGGAGACGGAGGGAGGCAGAGGGAGCTAAACCAGAGAGGAATGAATAGATGCTGATGGATATACCCAGAAAGCCCATCGTCTAAACAGTGGTTCACCCTTCTCCCATCCAGTAGTATTAGGGCAAAAAAAAGGGCTGAGGACCCTGCTTTTTGCTGCCTGCCTTCTCCCTCCCCACCAGGAGCCTGTGTAGCCTACTTCCTTACTAAGAGGCGTGAGTACCGCAACTCCCTGAACCCTTTTAAAGGCCTAAAAGAAAAAGAGGAGAAGAAACTTCGAAGTCGCAGATATCGGGTAGGTTTCTAGTCTTTCCTTTCAAGATGCTAAACTCTAAACGCTAATAAATAAGTCACAGTGGGAAGGGCCAGGGGACGTGGCATCTGAGAAAAGAGTTGAGATCCAGGAACGGAGCAGAGGAGGAGGAGGAAGGGAGCCAGTTCTAAGATCTGACTTGGGTTCTCTTGAGGACTTGTGTTCTCTTGAGAACTTGGTTCTCTCGGGCACAGATTTTACACAGCCTCCCTTCCACCCAAAGCCTTTCCCCAAACCTAATGCATGGTGGTTTGTTGCTTTTCCTAATCTCTGTCCTGGGCTCCTACCTTAGCTTTTTGCCAACCGATCCAGCATCATGAGGCATTTTGGCCCTGAGGACCAACGCCTGTGGAAGGATGTGACAGAGGAGCTGATGTCAGATGAAGAGGACAGCCTTAATGAGCCAGGTGTCTGGGTAGCCCGGCCTCCCCGTTTCCGGGCCCAGCGCCTCACGCAGCTCTGCTACCACCTGGATGCCAACTCTAAGCATGGCACCAAAGCCAACCGTGTGTATGGACCTCCCTCAGACCGCTTACCTTCTGCTGAGGCCCAGCTCCTTCCACCAGAACTTTACAATCCTAATTTCCAAGAGGAGGAGGATGAGGGAGGTGATGAGAATGGACCTGTCTCCCCATCTTTTGACCAACCCCACAAAACCTGCTGTCCTGACTTGAACTCGTTCATTGAAATCAAGGTGGAAAAGGATGAGTGAAATGTATAACCAAGAATAACTCTGGCATCCGCCTCTTCCCATGTCCTCAAAATGGGTGGCCACAGGGCTTCCCAGAATGACGAGATGTCTTCTGCAGTCTGAGAAAGCAAATCTGCCTCTCTTCTCAACACAGTCTCCACTAGAAGTGGAAGCTGGCAGCTCTGGTGGGATAAAAGGACTCATCTCCAAGGGGGAAATACTCCCCCCCTCCCCCCGCTGTGAACGACAAGCCAGAAAATGCTTATTCCTAAGCATAACAGTGCCTCGGAAGAGCCTGGGCTGAGAAAAGGAGGATGGGTCCAAGAAACAGAGGCCTTCTTGACGTATGCCCTGGTCTCTGAGTTGTTTTTTCTTCTGGTTTCACTCAAAGCTCTAGTGAAGCGGCCCTTGGTCGTACCTTCTACTTCTTCCCCTGACTGCTGGTCTTGCTCCGTAGTGGAAGCAGCACAGGACCAGGCCAGGGTAATACTGCCACCTGGTGGACAGTTTCAGTCATGGGCTTCATTCTTCTGAGCAGAACACAGGCTCCATCCGTATTTGGGAATTGGGATCTAGATGTAATAGCTATTGTTTATTGAATTATATAAGGAAGATTTTATTATTCCCATTGTACACGTGAGGAAATTAAGGCTTAAAGAGTTCCCCTGTCTCACCAGCAGCTGCTTTCCCACCGTGTGACCAAGCAGTATACGTGGCTTGGTAGCTATCTCTTAGTCCTGTCAGCCAAGCTGTATTTTGAGGAAGGTGAGTGTGTGTGTGTACGTGTGTGTGTGCACACAAGCACACATGCAGAATATATATACACACACAAAATTGGTGCCTTTTTGGATGGATTGAGAAGTAAATATGGCTTTCTCTTCACTCTGTCAATCATACAACAAATACTGATTGCTTACTAGGTGTCAGGTGCTGTGCTAGGTGCCACGGATAAACTGTTGAACAGGTTAGATACTGATCAGAAGTTTTATTGTCTAGTCAGGAAGCCAGGCATTTAAGTAAGCAATGAAATGAATTGTGATAAGTGTGATGATGGGGGAATGTAGTACATGGCTATGTACCACAGGGGTAACTAACTTGCTCTGGCGGTCTGGAAAGGCTTCTCGGAGAGTGTTTAAATTGATGCTTGAAAGATGGGGAGAAGTTAACCAGGAGGGAAGGGGAAGCCAAGAGAGAGTTCCAAACCTAGGGAATAGCAAGCACAAAAGTCCAGAGGCAAGAGAGAGCACAGACAAGGTACAGTTCTACTGCAGAACCATTTGGGGAGGGGATGTTGCTGAGAGAAGAGGCTGGAGAGATAGACTCTGTAAAATACCTTAAAGAGTATAGACTTAGTTAAAGGACAGTGAGAAATCGCTGACAGGTTTTAAACAGGGAAATAAGATGATCAGTTTTGTGCTTTTGAAGAATCATTTGACCTCAGGTTTCAAGATGGATGGGAGGGAGAAAGCCTTGGCAGGGAGACTTTTGCAGTGGTCCAGGAGAGAAAAGATGATGACCTGATACATACATATATATATATAGTGGTGATGATGAGGGAAGGACAGATTTGAAAGATATTTTGGAAGCAGAATTGATAGGACTTGCTGATAGGACTTGCTTGGATTTGAGGTTAAGGGAGGAGGACATAGGGTTGATGTTCAGGTTTCTGGCTTAAGTAGCTAAGTGGTTAATGATGCCGTTTACTCAGGAAATGCTGGAGGAGCCAGTTTTGGGAGGCAGGGAAGGTGAGGTCAGGGTGTTGTGTGCCTTTGAGACAACCAAGTGGAGATGCTATTCGTCAGCTGAGTTTTTAAGTCCAAGAATGTCTGGGCTAGAAATATGGATTTAGGAGTCACCTGTATATAGAGGCTAATTAAGGTCGTGGGAATGGAGAATAGGGCCTGTGGAGCTCCCAGCTCCAGTTCAGACTATGGAGTGGCTACCCAGAGGTCGTGAGCCCTACTGGAGCATGCGCTGTCAGCGCATCACACCCCCTTCACTTGCGTCTCCTTCCTGTTATCCCCCTGAAAACACAGGTTGTTGGTCCCAACTGTGCCCACTGCTGCCACTACCAACTCCTGGATGGGCCTCCTTTAACGGCATCTCAACTTTTCATAAGATTTACTCTCCCATTTTAACCCCAAAGGAGCAAAGTTCCCAAATGTTAGAGGATGTAAGTAATTGGAAGGAAGAATCCAGGTTCTCCTTCCCCATGTGGAAACAGGAAAGGAGGGAGAACGTTATGGTTGATTCTGAAGACAGCTCACAGCAGGCTCTGGATGCAACCTGATAGCCCCCCTTGGTTACTAATGCTTTCAGTCCTCCCTGCTTCCAGTCTGAGAGTAAACTCTCCTCTGGATCAGAGAAAAGCTGTAGGCCTGACCTGGGAAACAGAGAGGCTGATTCTCAGGAGAGATGAGGTCAGGGAGACAATGCAGCTAGGACAGAGAAGCCAAATAGTTTGTGCCAAATTAATTTCCCCAAAGATATTAACCTTCTTTCCTCCCCCATTCCCTAAGGCTACACTAAAATTATAAAAGGTGTTCAAAATGTTGAGATGAAAATAATATGCATGATTTGTTTGCATATAATTTTCATACGAATTTACCATCTAAATACGAAGGAGTCATTTCCTTCTCCATTCCCCTCTCCCTCGCCATGTGCTAGTCTGGGCAAAATCAGTTGGCTGATACTTAATTAGGCATGTTCAGCTTCCACCATGGCTTCCTCTTTTCCTTATTCTTGATCCTCCTAGTATGGCCAAGATCAGCCTCTTTTCCTTTTCCACCTTGATCATTTTCACTTGCTATGTCCTCTAAATGACATTTTCTTTTTCTCCCTTTTAAGTTAGTACTTATTCTTTATCACCAACTACTGTGGGCCAAGCAAGGGCGAGGCGTTCGCTAGCTCTAAAACCGGGCCTTCTATCCCCAGTCACCTGAAATATTTGCTAAAAATCTCATTTCCCAACACCAGGGGGTGTCTATCTATCCCTCTATCTGTCCTACCCTGAAGGTAGAGATTAGTCCCAAGCCTCTTCCTCTCTCCTTTTACATACACACGAAAGCTCCCTCCCTCCCGTTACAGAGTTTTGGGTTCAGAAAGTTGTCTTTTTATTGCAGCTTATCTGTTTGTCTCTCATTCTCTCTGGACCTGAACAAATTTGTCTTTCTCTTGGTCTGTTCACCCTTCCGTCTCCGCACCACCCACGATCCCATTTGGTCCGGCTCTCCTTTCTTTCCATACCTGTCTTCCACCACCTCTCTATAAGGGCTTCCTCGCCTTTCTGGGCTCTTATGCGTCTCTGAACCTCTTTATGTATCTACCTTTCTTCTCTCTCCCTGTCTCACTACTTCTGTATCAGTCCCTTCTCATCTCTCCCACAGTCCCCACACTAGGAACAAAGTCACGGTGTTTGCGCAGAACATGCCTCGCGTCGCCCCTTTCTGAACCGCGACATTCCACCGTGCCCCTCCGCGCATTCCAACTGCAAACAAAGAGTTCCCCTCCCCCTCCCCCACTTTTTCATGTCCCAATTCTTGAGTGATGTAGTAGCAACTGTCCAAACTGCCCCTCGTCCTCCTTTCGCCACCAGTCGGCGGATCTCCAGCTACAGGACACTTAGCACCAACACCCGCCACCCCCCCTTTCCGGCGCACCAGATTCCTGCGCCGACACCCCCGTTCGTCTCGCACACGGCGCTCCGCCCCTCCAGGAAAGTAGATCCGGCCAGGCAGACAAAAGTTTGGGAGAGAAGTTGGGTCGGTGCTGAGTGTGTGAGCGAGGGGGGCGGGGGCCTGGGAGAGTGGGGCTGCCGGGCGAGTCGACGCGTGAACAGATAGACCTGCGGACCGGACAGCCGCGGCCGTAGGCACTTCTAGCCCCGCTTAACCCCTGATGCGCGGGGGGACGCAACCCCTCTCGCTGGGGGATGCTGCGGGATTCTTGGCGCCGGGCATCCGGGGCGCCCGCTAAACCCCTGTGCCTATCCTGTGCCCCTGGGGAAGCGAAGTCCGGCCGCAGGGAAAGAGAAGCGGCCGCCGAGACGCTGCAGGGTGCCGGGCGGGGAGGGGGCTGGAGGCCCCAGGCCCGAGGGCATGGAGCGGTTAGGGGAGAAAGCCAGTCGCCTGCTGGAGAAGTTAAGACTCTCGGACTCCGGCAGCGCCAAGTTCGGCCGCAGAAAGGGTGAATCTAGCAGGTCTGGGTCTGATGGGACCCCCGGGCCGGGCAAGGGGCGCCTGAGTGGGTTGGGGGGACCTAGGAAATCAGGGCCCCGTGGAGCTACTGGGGGACCTGGGGATGAGCCGTTGGAGCCAGCCCGGGAGCAAGGCCCCCTGGACGCTGAGCGGAACCCTCGCGGCTCCTTTGAGGCGCCGCGCTACGAAGGCTCCTTTCCCGGGGGGCCGCCTCCCACCCGGGCCTTGCCTCTACCTCAGTCATTGCCCCCCGACTTTCGGCTGGAGACGGCCCCAGCCCTAAGCCCCCGCTCCAGTTTCGCCAGTAGCTCAGCCAGCGACGCGAGCAAGCCGTCCAGCCCCCGGGGCAGTCTGCTGCTGGATGGGGCGGGGGCTGGTGGAGCCGGAGGTAGCCGACCCTGCAGCAACCGTACCAGCGGCATCAGCATGGGCTACGACCAGCGCCACGGCAGCCCCCTGCCCGCCGGGCCATGCCTGTTTGGCCCACCTCTGGCCGGGGTTCCGGCGGGCTATTCCTCTGGAGGGGTGCCGTCCGCCTACCCCGAGCTCCACGCTGCCCTGGACCGACTGTGCGCTCATCGGCCCGCGGGGTTCGGCTGCCAGGAAAGCCGCCACTCGTATCCCCCAGCCCTGGGCAGCCCGGGAGCTCTAGCCGGGGCCGGAGTGGGAGCGGCAGGGCCCTTGGAGAGACGAGGGGCGCAACCCGGACGACACTCGGTGACTGGCTATGGGGACTGCGCCGCGGGCGCCCGATACCAAGATGAACTAACAGCGTTGCTGCGCCTGACGGTGGGCACAGGTGGGCGAGAAGCCGGCGCCCGCGGAGAACCCTCGGGGATTGAGCCGTCAGGTCTCGAGGAGCCGCCAGGTGCGTTCGTTCCAGAGGCCGCCCGGGCCCGGATGCGGGAGCCGGAGTCCAGAGAGGACTACTTTGGTGAGTGAGAGAAGTGGTTAGGGACGGGAAGAGACCCGTCACTGCATTCGGTTCCCCACTGCCCCGACGGCGGGCGCTGGGAAGTCGGAGGCAGAGACGCGGGGCTAGGAAAGAGGCAAGAGGAATTTCTCCTTCCCACTGGGTTTCAAATGGACCACGGGCACCTTATTCCTGCTAAATTCAACCCCCCGATGATCTCGTGAATCCCAGTTCCTCAGCTTTAGATCCTGGGTTTTTCGCGGTAGGAGGCCTTGTTGAAGGGAACCAAGTGGGGCTGGGAGAGCATCCCCCCATCTTGCTCCCCCCTCGGCGGCGTTGCCCCTGCAGGCTCCTGCGCGCCGCGCCCCCAGCCGGGCCCAGGCTCCGCCCGCAGGAATTTGGGGAATGCGCGGGTGGGGGGGCTGGGCGGGTGGGCTGCGTGCGTGCCGGCTCCTGCCCGGGCGCTCCAGGTGCCCGCGGGCGGGGCCGGCCGCGCGGCACTGGGCTGAGGTGGGATGCAGGGGGTGGGGGAGCTGCTTCCTAACACGCGCGGAGCTGTGACCGCGGTCAGGGAAAGGAGCCCGGGGGGGAGGAAGAAAGCCCTGGGACGGAAAGCAGAGACCCTACTGCAGTCTGGCCCCAGTCCTGCTGGCTCCGTGCGTGGGTGGGCATTTAAGCTGATACCCGGTGGTGTCAGCTTCTGTCTTCCCCATCCTCCGGAAGTCAGGGCAGAAGCCTTGACCACCGGGACAACATCACCCTTGGATGGATAGCTGACCGTGTATAGCTTCAGTTCTGGCCATAACCTGCTCAGAATTCAGGCACGAAGTAGCCCCTTATTTCCTGCTGCTAAAGAAACCTGGTCGTCGCCTCTCCCGGACGCAGTTACCTTCAGGAAATGTTAATTGATTATATGTCTCGGCTGTTGGGGGGGGAATATTGGTGTCTTGAACGATCTTTTAGTCAAGACCCACAGGCACCACTTCACTGTATAAAATAATGCTAATCTGATTGTGATAGGAAGTACAGAAAGAGGTGGAGGGCCTGCTCCTAGGTCTGTGAGCCTCTTCAGTGTTCCCAGCATCTTCTCACCTTTCTCACCATCCATGTTCCTGCCCCAGACCCCATGCTCTAGAACACTGTGGCTAGAAATGTAAATAGAGAGAGGAACCCAGCCAGGGAAGGAAGGTAAGGGAGGAGGTTCAGAGGTAGCAGGGCTGCAGGCTAGTTCAACTCCAACCTTCCCCCATTTCCCCCCCACCCCGCCCCCACCTGAGAGAGGAAAACCCAGAGCAGATGATGCTTTGGTCACGGGAGACTAAGTGACAGGATCCTTTTAGCAGTTTCCTTTCGAGGCTGGGGAGAAGTGGTTGATGGGTGGAGAGAAATCTCCTCGGCTAAGCCATCAGAACCAGAAGGAAGAAAGGAGCTGGGAGAGAGTGCAGTAATATGGCAGGAAGAACCTAGGAGCGGATATGCTGGGTTAGAGGAGGTGAGGCAGACATGCCTGAGCAGTTGGCTCTTGTCTTCCCGTAATGTCCAAGGCTTCCCAAAGAAATGGCTCTGACAGGGCCCCCTGGCATGGCAATCTTGGGGCAGAGCTCCCCTCCCCTGGGGAAGCCTTGGACCCCGGTGAGGGGGAGGGCTGCTTCTCTCCCTAGGGGTCAGTTTGCCTCCTCTGACAGAACCCCCAGCCTGACTGTACCCTCCTACTCCTGCCCCTAGTAGGGGCCCTCTTCCTTGGCTACAGCCTTGCCCAGCTGCCAGAGGGTGGGAGCAGGACAGGCCTGGGCCCATCAGTCGCTGCAGCTGCTGCACGGGCTCCCAAGCCCCTGGGCAAAGACTGGATGGGCCCCAACAGGCAAGGAGTGTGGCAGTGTGCCGAGGGGGAGAGGTGGGGCGGGGTGAGGCGGGCCCGTTGGGATCTGTTCCCCAAAGACAGGCCCTAGCCCTCACTCATGGGCCTGGAATTGGGGAGTGGAAGGAGGGAAGAACACACCCAGGAAAGGGGGGTGCCAGAGCCAGGTGTTATGTATTTTAGAGGAGATGTCAGGGAAGAGCAGTTAGGCTCTGTTCCTCCTATGATAGAAGATGACAGGGAGACATGAGGGGTTCTGCCTCCCTTCCCCCCTTCCTCTGCAACCCTCAATCCTTGGAACACACCCTGCATTCTCAGCAGCCACCTCCCCAGAGGAGTCACACTCACATGGTCCCCTCTGCACAGGGCCCTCTGCTGAGCCAGATCCTTCTTTCCATCTTTGGAAGCCTAGAGGTACAGAGCAGAAGTCATTCTGGGGCTTCCCTGGTGGCGCAGTGGTTGAGAGTCCGCCTGCCGATGCAGGGGACACGGGTTCGTGCCCCGGTCTGGGAAGATCCCGTGTGCCGCGGAGCGGCTGGGCCCATGAGCCATGGCCGCTGGGCCTGCGCGTCCAGAGCCTGTGCTCCGCAGCGGGAGGGGCAAAAAAAAGAAGTCATTCTTTAGCCGAATGGCAGTTCGTTTGACAGATGGAGAAGCCGAGGTCCTGGAGAGGCTTTCTGCACCTGGCGTGCTTTCACTAGGAAGCTTTTTCCAGTCTGCTGCTGGGCCCTTATGGACTCACATCTCTGACTGTCCCACACAGTGCCACGGTGATCATATCTTGCCTGATTAGTCTTTTCTCCCCAACAGAAACCGAGCATCTGAAGTCCAGGGACCCTATCTTTGAGTTTCTCCAATTTTCCACAGTATTGGGCACAATGTTGTTGCGAGGCACTAAATAGATGTTCAGAAAATGTCTGTTGATTAATCAGTAAACAGGAATAAGTCTGCCCAGCCAAAACCTTGCTGCATCCCATTAACTCTCTCTTCCCAAAAGGGAGCCTGTCAAAAGGAGGCTGTGACTGGTGGTCCTTTGCCATCAGGAAAGATGAGGAATCCCTGGTTTTGAGCTGGGGGAGTGCGCCATGATGCTGACAACTTCTTCTCTCCTCTCAGGCACCTGTATCAAGTGCAACAAAGGCATCTATGGGCAGAGCAACGCCTGCCAGGCCCTGGACAGCCTCTACCATACCCAGTGCTTTGTCTGCTGCTCCTGTGGTGAGTGCAGCCCCCAGACCTTCTGGACCAGGGCCTGAGGCCTCAAGCACTCCCCGCACATACACACTCACAAGTGCCTAGGGAAAGCAGGGCTTGTGCCTCTCCATTTGCTGGTCTGGCCCCCACCTTCTCTCTTGCTTCCCTTCTCTGTGCTCTACCTGGCTCTCTCCCGCCCGCCCCCATGTTGGCGCCCCTTGCTGAGGTCAGCCCTCCCTCTGCTGAGCCTCTTTCCTCCGCTCTATTCCTCCCTCTTTCTTCTGCCTTCCTGCTTGCCCAGCCTGGACTCCCTCCCAGCCCTCCGGCCTCTCCTTGGAGGGGCTTGGTCTTGGGCAGCCGACTTGAGTTGCCTGGGGCGACAGTGAAAGACTGGAATGTGGGAAGGGTGGGGTGGGCTGAGGGAGCGGGGAGCTGTGGGGGAGTGGAGAGGGGGGTTTTCTCTCGGCTGGTCAGAGTTCAGCCACCTCGCTGGAGTGCAGGCCACCGGGCCATGCCAAGCTGATGACATCACGCTCCAGGAATGCCCGCTGCTGTTAGCTCAGGAGGCCCGCCAGGAGCAGGGGGTGCTCCCAGCGGCCTCAACTCCCCAGCCTTTCCCTCACCTCCCTCATTACCCGGCCCCCCTGCTTACCCACTCTGATTCCTTTGCTGGACCTTTAATTTCCTATCTCTGCCTGTCTGGCTCCAGCCACTCCCATCCCCTGCCTGGCTCCCTTTAGGTTCATCTATCTATTTGTCCTTCTGTTTATAGAGCCTCTTCTAGGAATGTCTCTTTCCCTCTCTCTACTCCCTTGTGTCTCGTAAGTTTCTAAGTCAACTTTTCTAAACCACTGGACAGAGCTGGCAGTGGAGATTTTGATGAGAAGAGGGCAGAGGTGGGAAACTTGCCCATTCTCCACTCTTGTCTCATTCCTCCTCATACCTGATAATTTAGACACCCTGGAGCAGTTCCTGGGTGTTGGTTTCATGGGGAGCGGTCCTGCCTTGTCTGCTTGCAGAAGATCCTGGGCTGCTTCTGACCCCGGAGACTCTGGGTCCCTCTAAGCTTGGGGAAGCAGCCTAGTGCAGCAGGAAAGGGGACCAACTTTGCTCTCAAACAAAGCACTTTGTCCCCAACAGTAGTCCCAGTATGTCCTGACCTCCATGGAGCCTATCCCTGGGAGACAGACAGGGCTAGGAGAATAGGAGAGCTGTGCAGAAGCTCCTGGGTTGAAAGGTCCCAGAGAGCAAAGTCCATGACAGTGTGATTGTCTCTGAGCGCATTGTAGGGCCCCGTGTTCAGAGCCCCTTGACCTTGTCCCCCAGCCTGTGGTTGGCTTTGCTTTCCCAGGTGGCTCCCCGAGCAAGCACAGGCACTGGAGAAGGCGGCACCCCTTTAAAGCAGGGTCACAGAAAACTGTTGAGGGGGGCAGGAGCTGGAGAAGCAGCAAGCGAAGGAGTGGGGATTGGCAGGAGTGAGACCAAACAAATTGGAATTGCATCAGATGGGGTATTTGTGTGGGGAGACGGGACAGACAGCAGTTAGGAGGACAAGCTCTGAAATCCAGATTTAAACGCATCATGAAACACCGGAGAGCAGTTACCCTGTGGCGGGGACGCCCTGTGCCTGGACCCTGGGAGAGGCTCCAGCCCCTTGTCTACTGCTTCTAGGGCGAACTTTGCGCTGCAAGGCTTTCTACAGCGTCAACGGCTCTGTGTACTGTGAGGAAGATTATCTGGTGAGTGAGGGGTCCCCTGGGCCTGGAATTGGCTCCCACCCCTTTCTCTGTGGCCCACTGGGGTTCCACCCATCAGGTCATTCTCGGCCCGTAACATCCTCCCTTGGTCTTCTCCTAGTTTTCAGGGTTTCAGGAGGCAGCTGAGAAATGCTGTGTCTGTGGTCACTTGATTTTGGAGAAGGTAAGCACAGTGTCTTCAGCTGAGACTGTGAGGCTGAGGGGCCGAGGGGTGGAATCAGGAACTAAATGGATACTGAGAAAAGGTGGGGGGAGGAAACCTATCAGCAACTACTTGCGTCCCATTCTTCCCCAGAACCGCTGTTTACAGTGGCTTCTCTTTGCCTATGGGATCAAGTCTGGACTCCTCCGCCTGCGACCCCGGGCTCCCGTGATCTCTAACTCCCTAACTCTGCAGGCACAACCCGGCCCTCCACCTGAGCCAGGAGTGTGGGGTCCTGAGGCTTAATCCCCTTTCTGCTACTGGCTGGGATCAGTTGAAGCTCAGTTTTCTTTTCTGTAAGGAGGAGTTGGGTTGAATCAGTGGTTCACAGCCCTGGCAGCCTAGCAGATCACCTGGGAAGAAGTAAAGAAAATACCAATGCTGGGTCATCACCAGAGACTGTGGTGAATACTTCTGGGTGGGACCCAGGCATTGATGGGCTTAAAAACCTCCCTGGGTGACCCTGATATGCAGCCAAGTCTGAGAAACACTGGCCTGGATGCTCCCTAAGACCTTTTTCAGGGTTTCTGCCTCCATTTTAAGACTCCTTGGTCATCCCAGATTACACAGCATTGTTCTAGGACGAGAGCAGGGGCTCAGATGAGGTTAGTGGGAGCAGCAGGGAACGTCATCGGTAGCTGGAGAGCAGAGACTGATTCTCCTCCCGCCCCACGAGCCAGATCCTCCAGGCAATGGGAAAGTCCTATCACCCAGGCTGCTTCCGATGCATCGTTTGCAACAAGTGCCTGGACGGCATCCCCTTCACTGTGGACTTCTCCAACCAGGTGTACTGTGTCACCGACTACCACAAGTGAGTCCCCCGCCCGGGGTGTGGTGTGGACCTGGGCTCAGGGATTCCCCCGCCTCAGCTCCCCTCTGTCCTCTCTCTTTCAGGAATTACGCTCCTAAGTGTGCGGCCTGTGGCCAACCCATCCTCCCCTCAGAGGTCAGTATGTCTGTGTTCTCCTGCAGGGCAGCCAGTGCTGCTGCCTCTGGGGAGGGACTGGGGACATGCCGCCTGGCCTCCCCTGGGAGGCAGTGGTGCTGAGGAATGTACTCCGCGAAGATTCCCGTGTGACTCTGCTCTCTGGGTCATCACCCTGACCCCAACATCCGGGCCTGGACTTGTCTGACAGCCTTGCTGGACCCAGGCTCCATCTCTTTTCTCCCAGTCCAGAGAAGGAGACTTTCTCTGAAGTCAAGGTCACCAGCCCCCAGATGTAGGGGCTGGAAAAAGGTGGGAAGAATCCTCAGGGCTGGTAGGAAGGGGTCAGAAATGATTTATGCTGTGTGTGCCAAGGGAGAGAAGCCAAAAGCCCACGAGGAAGCAGGCCCTGTTGGGTCTCCTCGTCCCCGGCTTAGCTTACTTTATTGATGCAGCCTGCCTCTTTCCTTTCCCTCCGTAAGGCCTGAGCCCCTGGACAGAGGGGAGGCTCCACGAGGGGACACGCCTTCCTGGAGGCCAACGAAGGAGAGGGGGAAAGTTCCCGCGGGGTCTGCAGAGGCCAACTCAAAACTGCAGACTGTGGCAGAGAGGCTCTGGAGGCCTCTGTATGAACCTCCCGTTGGAAGGGGGGCTGGTGGGGGAGGGGAGAGTTGGGGTTATCATGCTGCTCTCATGCCCATGGGGGTGTGCATTATTTCAGGGCTGTGAGGACATTGTGAGGGTGATATCCATGGACCGAGATTATCACTTTGAGTGCTACCACTGTGAGGTGAGTGTTGGGCGCCTGGGCTCCCAGAGGAGAGCCAGAAGGGGGCTGGGGGAGTGAAGTCCTAGAATTGCCACAGTCTGTAGGAGAGGTCTAGGATACGGGAAACCAGGGAAACCAGGAAGGTGCTCTGACCCACCTCCAGTCTCTTTCGCGTCCTTCAGCCACTCTCTCTGGGTGTGGTCGTTTAGTCCTTTCTAAATCTGGCTTCCCCAGAGTCAAGACTCCCAAAACTAGGGACTCCTGGTAACAGCTGGAAATGGGAGCCTGTCTCATTATTTCTGCTGTAGCAGCGACACCTGGCGTCCAGCTGAGGTATTTTCTCAGGTTTCTCTTCTGGGAGTTCATCCCCCTCCAACCCCGCCCCCTTTTTCCCAGTCACTGGGAGTCTAGTGCCCAGCAGGGCCGACTTCCACCATGTCCCTGGTTCCTGGGCTGAGGTAAACTAGGTGTCCTTCTTCCCTAGGACTGCCGGATGCAGCTGAGTGACGAAGAAGGCTGCTGCTGCTTCCCTCTGGATGGGCACTTGCTCTGCCACGGCTGTCACATGCAGCGGCTCAATGCCCGACAGTCCCCTGCCAATTATTGGGTCGGCCAAAAAGTTCCTTCGGTTTTTAAGTAAAAATAAAAGACACATTTTTCATTTTCACCAAGAACTCTATTGGACAGTGTAATCACTGTTTTGTTCCACTACCTTCTACCATTTTTCAGGCAACTTCATAATTCCATCTTCCCAAAACTTTTTATCTTTTTGAGCAAAGAACTGTTCCAGGTGCCTTTTACTGTCTTCCAGGGAATTGAAATTTTTTCCATTAAGAGAATTTTGTAAAGACCGAAATGAATGGAAATCTGAAGGTGCATTGTCTGGTGAATACAGCGGATGAATCAG
Source organism: Pseudorca crassidens (assembly GCF_039906515.1). Taxonomy (NCBI): domain Eukaryota; kingdom Metazoa; phylum Chordata; class Mammalia; order Artiodactyla; family Delphinidae; genus Pseudorca; species Pseudorca crassidens. Next base: position 74,980,949 of record NC_090296.1, read on the forward strand.
AACTTCCCAGCCAAGCTGTAACAGTTTTTGCCAGGTCATCAAAGAAACACGCGGTCTTGCGTTATCCTGATGGACAATTATGCATTTTCTGTTGACTAATTCCGGATGCTTTTCATCGAGTGCTGCTTTCAGTTGGTCTAATTGGGAGCAGTGATTGTTGGAACTTATCATTTGGTTTTCTGGAAGGAGCTCGCAGTAAAGGACTCCCTTCCAATCCCACCATATACACAACATCACCTTCTTTGGATGAAGATCGGCCTTTGGTGTGGTTGGTGGTGTTCATTTTGCTTGCCCCACGATCTCTTCCATTCCACGTTATTATTGTACAGTATCCACTTTTCATCACCCGTCACAATTTGTTTCAAAAACGGAACGTTTTCGTTACATTTCAGTGGAGAATCGCATGCAGAACTATGTTCAAGAACTATGTTCAAGAACATTTTTTTTTTCACTTAACTTAGGTGGAACCCAAACATCAAAGCGATGAACATAACCAAGCTGGTACAAATGATTTTCAGCGCTTGATCTGGATATTTTGAGGATGTCAACTGTCTCCCTCGTTGATTGTTCTCAGTTAATGTCTTGATTTGATTGCTATCAACCAACTGGTCTACCCAACCACGGAGCTTCATCCAATGAGAGATCTCCAGCATGAAACTTCGCAAACCACTTTTGACACGTTCGATCAGTCACAGCACCTTCTCCATACACTGCAAAAATCTTTTTTTGCGTTTCATTTGTGTTTTTACCTTCCTTGAAATAATAAAGCATAATATGCCGAAAATGTTCCTTTTTTCTTCCATCTTCAATATTAAAATGGCTACACAAAAATACACCAATTTTTATAAGCTTTTTTTAAAATGCACACTGATGTGATAGCTGTCACAATACAATCTAACAAAATTGTTTCAAATGAAGTTAAAGACAACTAAGCGCTACTAGAGCCATCTCATGGAAAACATCAAACGAACTTTTTGGCCAACCCAGTATATCTGAGATGCAGTCACTGCCGCTGCCGTCACCACCATTGACAAATTCCTCTGGCCAGTGGGCCCCTCTGAGGCCAGCCAAGAAAAGGAAGGCACTCTGTAGCCCTGGCAGAAGAGTCTTCTAGGGAGGGCCCCAAGGGCCAGAGACCCAAAGATCAAGACATTCCAAATGGATTGTGGAGGAGGAGCCCTCCAGTTGCCATGATGTGGGTGACTGGCCTTTCCAGGTGTGCAGCCTGTGCTGTAGCACATAACAGGCACACACAGGCGGGTTCCAGTATTTTCTAAAGGTCTGATTCTAGTCTGTATCTCTAGTATACATTTGTGTGCACACACGGGCACACACACACAATCTCTCTCTCTCTCTCTCTCTCTCTCTCTCTCTCTCTCTCTCGTCAGGGGACTCTTACACTTGGTTCATTAGTAGTAGTTCAGCTCTCCAGACCTGCTGCCTCTCAGAGGAAACCAGAGTTATTTCCACCACAGCTCCCAAACTCTTGAGGTTCCAGGAGCCAGAGAGGCAAAACACTTTCACTTGGTTCTGATCAGTTTGGCTAGATCTCTTAAAACCAATCCACTAAAAACTTGTTTACTTAAAGTTCACTTGATGACCAGTTTGCCAAAAGCTGAGTTCCCTTCTGGGTATTTTTATAGCCATTTAGTTGTTCTGTTCGTTTTTGTCACGCTTGGGTATTTCAAGGATTTATATCTTTTCATCTAAGAGTACCCCTGAGTTATCAGCAGCATAAATTTATCAAATTTGCAGCACTTTGTAAATGACGAGATTGCTTCCTACCTTTATGGATATCTTTTTCTGTTACCTACTTTTCAAACTTTTTTAAAGTTTCCAGCAATAAATAGAATTGGTACAGACATTTTGTGTATCATTTTTTGTGTTTCTTAATCCAATATTCTTTTCCAAATTAGATGCTTTGAAAACTGTAACAGAGCTCAATATGATTTTGATGACTTGGTCTGTCTACTACGTTCCTGCTGTTGAAAGGCCAATATAGTCTCAACAAATAAACAGGCATGTGGCATATTCAGTTGACTAACAACGGTGTACAGACAACAGCAATGAAAAGTGAAAGGGTGAATCTGCTAAACTTTTTGAAATGCTGCAGATTTGATAAATACTTATTTGAAACTGTCTCTAGGTGAATTGGTTTTAGGCAAATTAATCTGATAACCTTTGATCCTTAGTCTTTATTCTCCATCACTTAGAGTTTCATATTGGAAATGACTCTTGAAAACAGAAATTCCACATTTAGGGATGATTCTAAGATGACTTTGCCAGCCAACCTGGGAATTGCATAAAAGAGGCCTCTGAGTGAAAGTAAGAGATCAGATTCACACCATGGAGTGCCAGAGTGGGGGAAATGCACTTTTTTTTTTGGCAGGGTAATGTTCTGAAACAAAATTACGTGTTCTACAGCTGGGATTGCTTCTTCTGAACTATTTTTATTAAATAAGTGAATACAAAGGCTCTGTGACTGGGAAAATTTCTCACCAGGCTGCTCCAGGTCTGGGAAATGCAGACAAGCACGTGTAGCCTTACATCCATCCCTTCGGTGGTTTTACTCTTGGGGGTCTTGTCCACTCTGTCACTCTGACCCTTCGTTTCTTACAGTGGTTTTGGCCTCCCTCTACCACTGACTGGCTGATTCCTTCCTAGGTCTGTGCTCGTCTGTCCTCACCCTGAGGGGTCCCCAAGACTCTGTCCTTGCCACTAGGGCTACTTTCTCCCTCCTTCCTGAGGAAAAACAAGTGCTAATATCTGATGAAGACGGGCCCAGGGAAGGCAGGCCATGGCATAGGAGCAGCCCCAGCTGTCGCAAGGCATCACTGGCAAGTTCCAAGTGTACCCCACATCTCAAGAGTTTCCCTTCTTCCTGTTCACGGGGAGATTGTTCATCCTTAGCAGTTCTATTTACTATTTCCTGTTGGTATTGAAAGATTCATGGGATGCTGCCAAGGATACAGCAACAGGTGGACCTTGTTTGGCCAATTTGCCACCTGATTTTCATCAACAGCCAATAGGCCGGAGACAGCAAAAGGGGAAATGGAAGAATTATGGATCCGTTTTGTGTCTCTTTAGATGAGAGTCACGGACAGGGGTCAGGCTTTCACAGCAGACTTGAGCTATTTGCTCTGGCCAGCCCTGTTTGCCACAGGCCAGAATGGGGCTTGTGAATAAGCCGGCTGGTGCAGGTTCTCTGCCTTACTTCTTAGAAACTTGACTGCGTCCCCTTCCGCCTGGAGCTCTCAGGGCCACAGAAATGGTAAGACTCCGTTATAATCAGGCTGGAGACCATCCTCAGTCAAGGAGGACATACGAGAAAGCTGTTTCAGGGCACAGAAAGCCATTTGGATGAGGTCCCTGAGACTGTACCTAGATGGAAGGGAATAAGAAGGGGGGAATAAAAAGAGACTAACAGGACTGCGAGAAAAGGATTGGGAAGAAGCAGTGAGTTGAAGCATTTTTATTTCTTTTTTTTTTCTTTTCTTAGAAGGACCCATACCCCAGAGCTGGCCTAGGGGCATTCAGAATCCTAAAGGCAAGACTCCACAAGAAGGACAAGGGTCCAACCAATCTCAATCCTCTCCGTCCTCTCCTCCCTTGCAGCAAGGAAGACCTAAGGCTGGGCCTTTGCTGTGTCAATTGCTTGTGGAGGGCCCTGTTGTCCACGCTTGGCTCTCGTTGGGAAAGAGGTCCTAAGGTTTGACCCTGGAAATCTGAGCAGACTGTTCCTGGGACATATAGATTAGACCAGTCTAACTGTGATGGTCGGGAAGTCATCAGAGGCAAATTCTGTCCACTGTGGTTATTATTTCAGCTACTCTCCTCTTAGATAGTGTTGACCCATGTGAAGGGAGCGGGGGGAGATGGGTTAGGAGGAAATCTACTAAAAGGTACTGGTTAGGCTTGTATCCTAGAGAGTTAGAGCCAAGCGAGGTGTGCGTTTAGAGATATCGCTGTCACCTCATTTTACTGAATGAAGAAATAGAAACTCTGAGTGATGATGGGACTTACCCAAGGTCACACAGCTGGAAAATGACTTTCCAACTTCTGAAGACTAATAAAGAGCTTATTTCCCCTCTTCCCTCCCCACTACCCCCACCCAGGGACTCCCAGGGCATAAGTAAACTGTAAATGAGACAAGTGCTTCACTATGACAGATAATTAGGGCAAGTTTTAGCGGGAAAGCCAGGGAACACGAGAGATAATAATGAAAACTTTTGGTTCTTATTAGTGCTTTTTTGTTAATTAGGATTAGCAATCACCAAAGTACCTTTAAGAGCACATTAGGGGAAACAAAGGAAATATACTGCAGGGGAGTCCCTGTCCTTGAGGAGGTCACAGTCCAGCCAGGGAGATAAAAACACACGTAAAATGCGGTGAGAAGATTACAAGCAACATGTCAACAAATGCAAAGAAACTGAGTGTTACAACGAGACCTAATGCGCAGGGTACAGGTGACAGTGATGAGACGGTCTGGCTTAGAGTGTAGATCAGAAGGCGGCAGCCCACTGGCTAAATCCTGTCCCCAAATGCATTGAGTTTGGCCCACTGGGAGTTATTTTTTATAGTATGAACTTGAACCCTAGTTGAAGAAGGAAAAAATGCCAGCTAATAAATGGAGAAAGAATGACAGAATTGGAAAAATGGCATTTTGTGAACTTTAATAAAACTATTGATCCTAGCAAAGATTATTAATTGGTGTTAAACACCATAGGTGAAATGATTGGTAGACAACTGCACACTCATACAGCGCCAAGTAACACTGTCAGTTTACAAACTTGAGGACAAAAATGTAACTGTATATTGGAGGGATCAGACTGTCATCACTCATTTCCTGGAAACAGTCTTGGTATCACCTACCAGTAGGCCAGTTCTGGTATGAGACAAATACATAACCCAACCTAGCATATATTCTAGCTGCTCCCTACCCCAAAAGAAGTATTAGATATAACTTACAGTTTACAGGAAATATTGGGGATAGAGAAACGAACTAATGGACACTAGGAGGAAGCAACTGGACAAATCTAGGAGGTGAAGCATTCTGCAGGGCAACTGGCCAGCTCTCTTCAGCAAGTCAGTATGATTTTTTTTTTTAAGCCAAAACTGCTATGAAAGAGACTTAAGGTATGCAATAATAATACAATGCATGGTCCTGGATTCCCTGTTAGTTTAAACAAATTGCTACAAAAGATGTTTGTGGTCAACTGGAAATGTTTTAATATGGACAGGGGATTAGATGGGGTGAAAATTTACTGAAATGGAAAGGTCAAAATCATTAATAAAATACCAGTTCCAAAACCATAATCATTTTGCTTTTAAAATGTCTATATATTTATGAATAAAAAAGATCTGAAAGGATATGCACTAAGGTGTTAACAGTGGTGCTCTCTGAGTGGTGGGAATATGTTCTGTTGTTGTTGGCCTACATTTTCCGTTTTTATACGATGCACGTGTACTTCCTCTGTAATAATAATAAGCTATTATGAATAAAATAACTGGTTGCCAACATTTACATTTCAGGAGATTTCATATAAAAATCTGGATATTATACACAAAGAGCTGGGTTTCTAAGGTTTTTTGAATAATCAGAAGCTCTGTCACCCCGGGCTTCCATTGCCACATGGCAGCAACTGGTCGGAACTGAGTGATGGCTGCTCCTTTGCTTGATGTATTCTCTCCTTAGTTTGTCACAGTCCCCACCACTCTTTGGTCTGTGCCCTTCATACATTAATTACCTGCCTGGCTCCCACAGACTTTTTTTTTTTTAAATATAAATTTATTTATTTATTTATTTTTGGCTGCGTTGGGTCTTCGTTGCTGTGCGCGGGCTTTCTTTAGTTGCGGCGAGCCGGGGCTACTCTTTGTTGCAGTGTGGGGGCTTCTGATTGCTGTGGCTTCTCTTGTTGCGGACCACGGGCTCTAGGCACACAGGCTTCAGTAGTTGTAGCACGTGGGCTCAGTAGTTGTGGCTCGCGGGCTCTAGAGCGCAGGCTCAGTAGTTGTGGTGCACGGGCTTAGTTGCTCTGCAGCATGTGGGATCTTCCTGGACCAGGGCTTGAACCCGTGTCCCCTGCATTGACAGGCGGATTCTCAACCACTGCGCCATCAGGGAAGCCCTCCCATAGACTTGTGAGTCAGTAACCCTTGATTTGGATGATCAAGGGCTCCCCATCCATAGAGTCTCCCATTATTAATCATTTGAAAATACTGATAAATTAGTTTTGAAATGCTGCCCAAGAAAAGCATGCATTCCAGAAATATCTGTGCCTGTGTTTTTATACAGCAACCCAGTCATGGGAAACCCAGATGTAACACATAATCTACTTAGCTACCATGGTTGAATACTATAAATTAGTTTGGCAAAATTTCTCTTTGGTAAATGGAATATAGAAAGTATACTAAATTGCTAACTTCCTCAAGGATTTGCTTTTTTTTTTTTTTTTTTTGCATAACACCTTAATCATAGGAGATGTTTCAATATTTACAGTGTATGTTCTTCCCAAGCATGAAACTCCAAATGCCCTTTGGTAGGTCTATTTCTCCCACTGGCTCTGACACAATTTTTAAAGGAGAAAATCTCTTCCATATGCAGCTCAGTATGAGACAGTGTCATCATCAGTTTAAAGCCCAGGGAAATACTTTATCAGCCTGGTACGTGTTTACGCATTACAGCACCACACTCAGTCGGTTATAACAAGAACTGAACACGTTGTGCTTCATGTCTAGCTTTTCAAAATGATATGAGTCTTCTTCTGAGTCAATTTCCTTTAACTGTTTCATATTCCTTTGGTAAAAATGGTTTCAATCTGTCCCATTTTTTGAGCCAAACTTCTCAGCTTTTCTTTGAGATCCAAAATTTCCTATCAGGCCTTCTTTATATCCTAGCTCACAACAGAATCTCAGTAAAACCAGGCTCATTCCAGTTTGTATAACAAGTTTCCATGAACAGTCAGGCCACCCTTGAAGCCACAGCGCTGGGTTTGAAAGCCCCTTGGAAGGGTTAAGCGTTTGCAAAAGTGGCACATTATGAACATTTGTTCTAAAATTTTCATTTGATGTCATAGGTTGATTACATATTTTCTTTATCCACCTGGTTTCTCCTTAAATCATGTACTTACAATGGGCATGAAATTTTCTAGCTTAATCAATAGTTGTGGCTCTGAATAACTTCATTTTCCAGTGAACACCCTTGAAAATAATTCTGAAATCTCTTGACTGCCTGTAAAATTTTTATTCCTGAAACTAGCTCTGAGTCCATAATACCATAATATATTCCTGCTACTTGTCTTCAGATACTTTCAAAGTGGTATGGCTTTGTTTGTTTGTTTGTTAATTTTTATTTATTTTTTATTTTGGCCACGCTGCATGGCATGTGGGACGGTTCCCCAACCAGGGATCGAACCCAGGCCTCCACAGTGAAACCACTGAATCCTAACCATTAGGCCACCAGGGAATTCCCCAAAGTGGTATGGCTTTAAAAAATTTTTTTTCTAAACAACTGCTTAGTTAAGCATGGTTCCATAATTCAATGGCTATTTTAATGTCCTAGCTTTGAAACGGGTTATGTAAGCCCAAATTTTCAGTGGGAGAAAATACTCTACTCAAAACTTTCCATTAAAAAAAAAAAAACAAAAAACTTTCCATTAGTTTGATAAGTAGAATCCTAAATGCTCAACCAAAATCTCTATCTTTGGAGCAGCGTTTTGTTTCCTGGCTAGGGTATGGGAGGCAGAGTCCCTGCAATATTCTCAGCAAATCTCCATTCTTCTCTGCAATTCTAAACAATGCAGCAAAGGAATGGCCCAAGTCTGAAAGGCTAAGTAGACTTTTTCTCAGACTCCCATTTACATTTATTATCGTTAAAACATATGTGAATATGTTTTTGTATATTGTTTTGAATCCTCAATCAAGAGCAATGTCTTCAAGAAGGTAGAGCTAGATTGTGAACACGAGTTATGCCTAATTTATCTTTCTCCACCTCCCCCCTAACACCCCCTCCTCCACCAGAGTCTAGCTCAGGAATACTTGAGCATGTTCATGGCTTTATCATTAAAGAACATTTAAGAAGTGGGCGATTGTATTTTGCATATGGTATAGCAGAAGGTGAGATGAACAACAGTGATGAAGAGACAGGCCTATAAAGGCCAAGCATCCCACGGAAGAAACAAAACTATATAAGGTATTAGCACTGTGGGGTGGTCAAAAATTCATCCTTTCAACAAATAAGCACCTCTGTATGCCAAGCACCGAGATAGGTGCCTTGAGGTCATGGAGGAAGCACCTCCTTAAATACAAAACCAAACAAATTAAGGTTTTAAAGAGGATTCTGTAGCACTTCTCAACAATAAAAACATGAACTGAAAAAAAAATGAATTATTAAGAGTAGCAACAACATGGATAAAACTCAAAATTAACTATGCTGAGTAAAAGAAGCCAGACAAAAAAAAAAGTACATCTTTATTTGATTCCATTTATATAAAATTCTAGAAAGTGCAAACTAATCTACAGTGACAGATAGCAGATCAGGGGTTGCGAGGGGCCCGAGAGAGGAATTACAAAGGGGCACAAGTAATCACTTAGGGAATGACGCCTATGTTCACTACGTTGATTGCGGTGATGGTTTCACAGATGTATAGTTATGTCAAAACTTAATGAGCAGTACACTTTAAATATTGTATGCAAAATACCTCAATAAAGCTGTTTTTAAAAAAATCCAGAGCAAAGAGATAGAGAGGGAGGGAGGGATGGGAAGAGAGAAAGAGAATGAATTCTAGGGCCTCTCTCGCAATTCTTTATTGCTCAAGGACACCAGATGGTGTCGATTGTAAGATCCTTTTTCGGTATTCCACTGCAGTCTTAGCTGCCAGGATGGTCTATAGGCTCAACTTTCTCGTCTTAAGTAGAACTGGCCTGTGAAGTCTTTCACTTCACCTGGTCTGGTCTCCTCTTGGACCCAGGATGCAGCTTGGACTCCTTGTCTCTGCCTCCACTTGCTGGGATGTTTCCTCCATTCGAAATGATCCAAATTTCCTCTCCTTTCAGGCCCAGCTAAGAGAAGATTTATTTCAGTCTTCCCTATCCATTCCTGCAGAAAGAGTTCTGTACCTTCTTCAATTTTCTCTGGTATTTATGTTCTTTTTTTTTTCTGGTATTTATATTCTAAACTGCTCTTTTGACACCTTTTTGCTGCCATGTACTGTTTGCTTTTCATATGTATGTTTTATCTTCTGAACTAGATTATGAACTCCTTCAGGGCAGGGACTGAGTCCTATTTATCTTTGTGTCTCTCCCAAGGCACTTAATAAGTGCTTAATAAGTGTCAGTTGTAAAACACCTCACTTTGACAGTCTTTCCAAAGCATTATCTCAGCCATTATCTCATCTGATCATTACATCAACACTGTGAGATTGGAGGAGCTAGAAATATGTTAGTTCTTCCTTTTGACAGATAAGGAACCGGAAACCCAAGGTCACACAGTTTGTTAGAGACACAGATGGAACAGATAATTGCATGTGAAGGTTTGATCCAATTCAAGTCTTCCCAAGGCCCTCTGCCCTCCTACCTGAAGACAGGCCTCTGTACCCTTCACCTCCTCATTCCCCCAGTACTTTAGAGCTGCTTAGCCAAAGCTTTGTAGTACCATTTTAGAAAACTTGGCAACTATGAGACATGAAATTTCTGTAGATTTCTGATCAGCTCTGAGTCACCAAAGCACGCTTGCTATTTTGTTCCAAGTGCTGTTTCTTAGGGACATTATGCCTGATATTTAATGACGCTGCACTACAGAACTGAGGAAGCATAAATGATCTTTAAAAGCCTTAGAAAATGACAGCACTTTAACATTAAGCATGAAAGGTGGCAGTTGACAAGATGACCAGGGGTAAAAAATTTCTGCACTGGATCACCCTATTTCCCTATGTATTGCTAGCAGAATTCTCTAGTTGGTACCAAAAGAAAAGGTTAAACTCTCTGCCATCCAGCACATCTAGCCCTGAGATTCTTTTCCCTCTACCCCAGACTATCTGCTTCTCTGATGCAAGAGATTTCATAACCTTGGTGCAATTTACTTAGCATCAAATATTTTTAAAATAATTCACCTAATTCCAGTCGACTTTGAAAAAAGGGTGGGTGGGGGTGAAGACAGAGAGAGGTGGGTAGACCCCCCCTGAGAGGAGAAATGACCTTTGGTCAAAGTCCATAGCCAGCCTGAGGTCAAGGCCAGAGAGGAAGTCAGGGGAATTGTCCTCCCACCTCCTGCTGGGATCCCCCATTGGCTGATACTAGTCAGAGAATATGGGAACCCTGAAGTCCTGAGGTAGTCCTTACCTTCTACATAGGTTGAAGAGAAGGTGGATCTGGGGGGCAAATGTAAGACATCCAGCTCACTGTTCTAGGGGTGGGCAGGTGACCCAACCTGGCAATAAGACATATGGGAAAGTCTGCTGGGTGCTCCTGGGAAAGATTTTCTTCCTTGACTGTTACAGGAATAAGGCTCTTCCCCTTCCATCTTGCTTGGGATGCTGTTGAGAGGATGTACTCCTTGAACTTCTGAAGCCACCTTTTGACCATGAGGGGATTGCGAAGAGAACTGTAAACAACCTTGATACCAGGGAGCTACTAAGAAGCCTTAGGACCCCCAGCTCCAGACTTCTGGTTAAGCAAACAATAAATGTCCACATAGTCTAAAAAAGGAAGACAGGGGTTTTAGTGAAGGATGAGAGGTAAAGGAGAGGGCAGAGGAGGAGCCTGGGGGAGGAAATTGGGTGGGAAGCCCATCCAAGGGGCAGGGCTGGCAGCGCCAGTGGGCGGCAGGTCTGGGAAGGTTCAGAGGGCCCTTGGGTCAGGTTTACACTCTGCAGGCCGCGACCTTGAGCAAGCCACATAACCTCTTTGCGCTTTAGTCTTCCTCTCTGTAAAATGGGTATGATAGTGACTTTCTCGTAGGACACTCTAAGAACTAAACGGGGCGGGGCAAGGGAAGTAAAACTCTTGGCATAGTCTGACTCATTGTGGGCCCTCAGTAGAAGCCGGCAATTATTACCGTCTTCTCAACGTTTGCCCTCAACATGGGGGAAGGTACCCAGGAGAAATGGTAAAGAAGTCTGCCTACGACGTCTCCCTTTCCCAGCCCGGATTCCGAACACCCAGTCTTCCGGCCGTTGGGGTCTAAGGGCGCGAGCAAGGCGGGGGGCGGAGCCTGCGTTCCCGCCTCGAGCGGGGCCCCGCCCCCTACCACTGCCTCCCGTGAGCTTTCGGCCTTTTCCCCTCCCCCGACCTCCCCGCGCGGTCCTCCCGGGCCTAGTTTCCCGCAGCCCCTGAACCCGGCCCGAGGGAGAGGTTCCGGAGCCCGGGCGCGGCCGGGGGCCGGGTGTTGCCGCCGGCCTGCCCGCCCCAGCCCCCTCAGCACTGCCTCGGGAGCTTCAGCTGCCCACGCTGTGCAGGTTTGCTCCGGAGGGTCGGCGGGCGGCGCTGCGGGGAAGAGGAGCGCTGGGAGGGTTAAGTCGGCCAGTCCCCGGTATCCGGTCGCCGAGATCGCCCTCGGCCTTGGGAATCCTTGACTGCCCAGGCGGAAGGAAAGTAGGCGCTGGAGAGCCCGCGCCGCATTTTGATTCATCTCGGGCTCTGTAAGGGTCACATCTTGTGAAAATACCTGTAAAATCAATTTAACGTTCAGTGCAGCGTGTAAAGACAGATCTAAGAATTTAAAAGACGCCTGAGTCAGAACATTTAAATGCTTCGGTCCTTGTATCACCGTTTAGACACGTCTGAGTGCAAAGGGTGGAGAATCGAGCCTGATTGCTGCCACCGTTCACGCCCTGTAGCACTTTAAAAGGGTAGAGGAAAGCACCCTAAAAAACCCCAAGTGGGCACTTCCCCTAGGGAGGGAAGAACAGCTGACTTTTTTTGAAATTTGGGTTGGTCCTCATTTCCGTGGGCGAAGTTTCCCTGCAAAATTTATTTTCAGGCTTAGATCCGTGATAAACAGAATGCTAAAACACTAAGTAGTGGCTTTTGTTGACAAGTCGATTGTGTTGTTAATTCTTAATGTCTCATCCAAGGCAGGAATCGTTATCTCAGTTTTGCAGGTGGGAAAAAGTTTGGCACAAAAAAATCAATTCCCTTAAATTCGCACAGAAGCAACGGCTGAGCCGCAAATTAAGTCTTAGCATTCTGATACCTCAGCTACGGTCCCCCTCTAGACCATGTTACAACACAAATGAGTAGTTACTTTGATGTTACTCATAAAACCAGGGAGTAAACCAAATGTTCTGTGAACATGAAGTGTTAAATCATAGTAATCTATGTCTGTTCTGCTTTGGGAGGCTCAGCTTCCCTTTGGAGTTTGATACTTTGCAGAGAGGAGGGGGTGGAGCAAAGAAAGAAAAAAATGGGAAGTCATGTCAAGGGAAAAATTTTGTCTCCACAGAGTCCAAACTGTGCCCATCTTTACTGCCCTTTTGTGTTGATGTCATTCTTTTCAGTGTACTCCGTGTTCTGGCAAAACACCGACGGCTCACGTCGTCCTCCCGGCCTCAGACGCATTAATACACCTTTGAGTTCCTCTTCTGGCCCTGACCTCCCTGTCAGTCTTCTTGTCATGCTCTTTCCTCCAGGTGCTCTTTACTAATGCTGTTATGTGAAAACCAGTTGTTTTTGTTCAAGTGTGGAATGATTCGTCAGTCCAGAAGGATGTTTCTAGAGTTAATGATCAAAAACTACCAACAGATCTCAGATGAAAGGACAAGTTAAAGAAGCACAAGAAACTATTGTGGAATTTGATAGCTGGCTTATTTGACTGGAGAAAAAAGCAGACCTGGATTTTTTTCCCCCTTTTCCCAGTTCACTCATAACTGGAAAGCAGCAGCTCAGTTTTAACCTTAGACATAATGGTGGGGGGAGGGGGCCATCCTCCTGTTTAGACTAGTGAATTGGAAAGTTTTCTTTCCCAAGGAGGCTCCTTTTCAGACAGGACCCAGGATGTGTGACATAGTCCCCGCCCTGTAAGAGGTGTTTCTCCTCCCCAGCTTGTAGATGACAGAAATTTGAACCCAAGGTAGTTGTCTCTCTGGAGCAGCCAAGCCAGTTTATTTATCTTTTTGTTTCTTTCACTCAGTTGGACAGATAAGAATCACAAGAAAAGCAGATGGCATCCGGGGATTTCTGCTCATCTGGAGAAGGGATGGAAATACTCCAACAAGGTAAGTGTAGCCATTTGAAAGAGGATTGAGGACTTATCCAGAGAGGTCTTATCTAGGGTCTTGTCGTCTATAATAAAAAGGGGGAATTCCCTGGTGGTCCAGTGGTTAGGATTCGGCGCTTTCACTGCCATGGCCTGGGTTCATCCCCTGGTTGGGGAACTGAGATGCCATGTGACGTTGCCAAAAAAAATAAAAAAAGGATTTATAATGTTCACCAGTATGGTTGCTCGCGCAAAAGCCTAACTTTCTAGAGAAACTAGAATACTTGAAGATTCTTAAACACTCTCTTATTGGCAGACAGATTATACTGACTCCTGTTCGGTACCTGCTAGTGCAGTAGACTAAAATTTCAAGATGCTCCCACGCTGAGTTAGCAAGCATATCCTGAAGATGAGCGTGGCCAGTGAACTTTTGAAAGCTACCTTCCTACCTGTGTCTTGAATTTTCTCATATCTTGTCCTCCAAAATCTCAGATCCTTCCATATCTTGAATTCTTTGCATATCTCAAATCCTTTCTTGAATCCTTCAAAAACTTGAATCTTCTGTATTTTGACCATTTCCATAGTGATCTTTCAATGCGTTTGGGGGAAAAAAAAGAGAGATTTCTTATTCTCTAAAAGGACTCTGGTATGATGGTCCAAAGAATGAAAATGTAAGTGTTTGGTGAGTGGGAGTAAAACATAAGACCTCAGCAGAAAGCACGTGGGAAAAGAGATGGAAAAAAAGCCCTTTGAGCATATGGAATAAACAGTGGATCCTGACTTCTTGCACTTTTTCTCACGCATGTGCTGTTCTGCATCCATATGGGTTACTCAGTCTATTTACAATAAGGAGAATTTGGTTAGTTAAATTTTTTATTTACTGTTAAGAATATACCTTCTCTCAGTCTTGCTTATGCGACTAGAGATCCCATACAACGAGGGAACTTTACACGTGGTTTTTTTTTTTTCCTTAAGAGCTCTAGGTATTCTGTGTGAATGAGGCATTTTAGGTACTGTGGTATACCAAAGAGTCCCTTATTCTTGATTCTCTTTGTCTAATATTTTCCAACTGCATTTCCATTTTCTAAGATCTTAGTTTTTTTAAGACTCATTGCCTAATTCTTGATTAATGTCCTTGTATATAATATAAATGCTTGTTACTTTGAGTATTGCCTCTAGTTTATTTGTGGATTTTTTTCTTTCTTTCTTTCTCTTTTGGCCACGCCACGGGGCTTGTGGGATCTTAGTTCCTTGACCAGGGATTGAACCCCGGGCCCTCGGCAGTGAAAGCACAAGGTCCTTACCACTGGACCGCCAGGGAATTCCCTGTTTTTTGATTTTCTTAAAATTTTCATTCGATTTAGAAAACTTCCCTACCAAAAACCTGGGGTTTTTTGGAAGTGAGTATTAAGCTAAGAGTTATGCTCAGTTATATAAATTGAGTCCATACTGTCTTTGCTTTTTGGTCCCTATGGGGGACATCCCTTTAAGTGTGCAGCAAACAGCTTCCTCCTTGTAACCTGAGTGAAGAGGACCTATTACAGAACCCACACTTCAGCAAACTGCTGCTGAGTCTCTCACAACACATGGACGAGAGTGGCTTAAGCCTCACACTGGCAAAGGAGCAGGCTCAGGTAAGGGCCCTGGGAGAAGGGCTAATAGGGAGGAAGGAAATATCTTCTGAGAAAGAGGGGTTCCTACCTGGGATTTTTTTGGTTTTCTAGGCGTGGAAGGAAGTTCGATTGCATAAGACAACGTGGTTAAGGTCTGAAATTTTACAGAGAGTCATTCAAGAGCTGCTTGTGGATTACTATGTGAAGACACAAGACAGAAATTTAACTTCTGAGGACAAAAAGGTGAGGCAGGAGAGATGAAGTAGGCATTGGTACCAGCTGTAGGAATGACGAGGCCAGCTATGGCTTCAACTGATTCTATGATCTGGGGGAAATAGGAGCTTTGGGTAGTGGTTATCAAGAAGGAAAGGGACTGTGGTTATGGGGAAGAGGTGGATGTGTTGTCAGGGTTTTGAAAAGAAAGATTGACAGGAGAAAGTACTGGCAGCTGGGAAGTCATCCGAAGGGGATGACACGTTTGAGGACTTTGAAGATGTGTGAAAAACTGGTTTGTGAGGATGGAGGAGATGGAGTGGGAGAAGTTTTATAGTAACTTCTTTTTGTTTTTTATTCTCTCTCTCAGTTTCATGAGACCCTTGAACAGCGGCTGCTCGTGACTGAGCTGACACAGCTCTTAGGTCCCAGCCAGGAGAGGGAGGTGCCCCCACTGCTTGGGCTGGAGAAGGTGGACCTTCTGGAGCTCATGCCACCCTCAGAGGTTGGCGGGGGGCAGATATTGGGACCAAAGAAGGGAAATGGGTTAATTTCTCCCATATATTTAAACATTTTTTGGTTAAGCTTTATTGTTTCTATAAAAATGAAACATGTTCGTGGTGGTCAAGCTCAAGTAAGTAAGAAAGACATTACAAGGAAGAAAGTAAAAGCTGAAATACTAAATCTAGAAATAAATGCAGTATTATTATATACAGCTTGACATAAATAGTATTATACCTTCTATACCTGTATAGAGAGTATAATCTGTTCTCACAATATATTTTGGACTTTTTTCAAGTATATGATTATTTTAAGGTATATATATTACTTTTCAAATAACTGTAAATAAGATGATACCTCCTAAAGCACTCTTTTTTTTTTTTAATTGAAGTGTAGTTGATTTACAATATTGTGTTAGTTTCAGGTGTACAGCAAAGTGATTCAGTTATATGTATATTTATATCTATTCTTTTTCAGATTCTTTTCCCTTATAGGTTATTATAAAATATTGAGTAGAGTTCCCTGTGCTATACAGTAGGCCCTTGTTGGTTATCTATTTTATATATAGTAGTGTGTGTATTGTTAATCCCACCCTCCTAATTTATCCCTCTCACCTTCCTCAGGCACTCTCAGCAGTGTCCAGGCACATAGTTAGTGCTCAGAGTCCTTATTGTATCATCAGTTTAAATTACAGATAGGATTCCATTGTATGGATGTAGCATAATTTGCTTAACCTTATTGATGGATATTAATTTAAGGTTATTTCCACATTTTTGCTGGTAGAAACCACACTGATAGGAACATGGTAGTTCATACATGTCTTTGTATGATTATTTTCCGAGTGTTAGTGCTTGAATTGGGATCACCAGGTCACAGGCTACACACATTGAACACACTGGTACGTATTGCCAAACTGCTCTCCAGAGAAGAGCTCCCAGTGCACCTAGGTCCCCACATTTTCATCAACATGGGATCTTGACAGTCATTGTATTCTTTGCTAATTTGATGGGTTAAAAATTAATCTCCCTGATGTCTCTTGATGCATTTTCTTTGGTTATCATTGAGATTGTTAGTCATCACATATTCATTCACTGGATCTTTCTAGTTCCAACAGTCTGTCCACATCTCACTTTTTTCACTTCTGTGGCTGTAGGATTTTATGTGGATGAGAGCCCGGCTCCTGCTTGAAGTGGAGGAGCAGCTCAAGAAGAAATGTTTCACTCTGCTCTGCTACCACAATCCCAGTTCAGGTGCGTGCTGGCTGTGTTCTGTTCATGGCTGGCCTTCAGGGCTCCTGGTCTTCTCTTTTGAGAATAATGTGTTTGAATTTTAGATTTGGGACAGAAGCTGAGAAGCGTTGGAAATGTTTACTTGTTTGTTTCCTTGCTGGTAGAATAAAAGCAAGAAATTTTGTACAGACTTCTTTTATTCAGCAAAGTGGCAGCATCCTCTTGCTGCAGGGAAGCATGGTTCGTTCTTAAGAGAATCAGAATGAAATAGGGAGTAAAATTCAGGTTAATAGAAGTTGACCTTATCTTTATTTCTATGATTTAAGAGTTAAGGGCCAGGGCTTCCCTGGTGGCGCAGTGGTTAAGAATCCACCTGCCAATGCAGGGGACACGGGTTTGAGCCCTGGTCCGGGAAGGTCCCACGTGCCGTGGAGCAAGTAAGCCCACGCGCCACAACTACCGAGCCTGTACTCTAGAACCCGTGCGCCACAACTGCTGAAGCCCGTGCATCTAGAGCCCGTGCTCCGCAACAGGAGAAGCCACCAGAATGAGAAGCCCGCACACCGCAATGAAGAGTAGCCCCCGCTCAGTGCAACTAGAGAAAGCCCACGAACAGCAACGAAGACCCAATGCAGCCAAAAATAATAAATAAATAAAATAAATAAATAAATAAAAAAGACCCAACACAGCCATAAATAAATAAATTATTTTTACAAAAAGATTAATAAAAAAGAATTAAGGGCCAAATCTGGAAAGTAAGAGAACTGGGCTGTTTTTACCAGGCCATCAGAAGAAAACCTGGAGGAAGACAGAATCTGTAGGGTTAGATATCGGATAGGGGCACTGAAACATGGCCTTCAAAGGGCAGGAGCAATTAGGGTTTTCCTATCCAGCGCTCTTGTCTCTGCCCAGATTCAGACAGTGAAACCCTGAAGGCAGCAAAGGTATGGAACCTCGCAGAGGTCCTGGTGGGTGAGAAGCAGCAGTGCCAGGATGCCAAGAGCCAGCAGAAGGAGCAGATGGTGCTCCTGGAGAAGAAGAGTGCCACCTACTGCCAGGTTTGGCAGGGCGGTGGGATGGCCTCCTTTCTTTTTTACCCTGACCCCAGGGGCCCCTCTGGGGAAGCCAGGGATTTCTGATCTGCTTTCTTTTCTACCCTCTTTCATGGCCGCCCTCTTGCTCCTGCCTCCCGGGTGCTCAGGTGCTTCTTCGCTGCCTGGCCTTGCTGCAGAGGCTTCTTCAGGAGCACCGGCTGAAGACTCAGTCTGAGCTGGACCGTATCAATGCCCAGTACCTGGAGGTCAAGTGCAGCGCCATGATCCTTAAGCTGCGGTGAGCTGTGAGCGCCGCGGATCTGAGGGACTCCATCTCATACACCACCCACTCCAACCCTCGCCCTCATCTCTTTCGTCTCCATTGCGCCTGGCACCCTGTGGGTGTTCAGTAAATGTCACATAGCAGTATTAGCCTTTGGATTACTCTAAAGCTGTCAACATTCTTGGGTCTTTTATTTTAAAGCCCTCTGAAGTAGGTGGTTTACTGTGAGCTAAATTGCTCGGGAATTTGGAATGACCTTGTTTATCCTGTCACTGCTCAACACAGGACCTTGACCATTGGCAGGTCCTGGGTCCCATTCCTAAGTCTACTGCTGTTAGGGATCCTCAGCTTGACATTTCTTTCTTCCCTCGGTCAGGATGGAAGAGCTCAAGATTTTGTCTGACACTTACACTGATGAGAAAGTGGAAGTTCATCGTCTCATTAGGTGAGAACTCCCAAGAGCCTGACGCAGCTATTCAGAGCTGGTCCCCATACCCTCCAGACTCATTCATTTTAGTGCCTTCTCATTCTCGTGTAGTTTCTGAGGAACCAGTTCCTTATATTGTATCTTCTGTGCCTGGGCTTTTAGGGACCGTTTGGAGGGGGCCATTCACCTACAAGAGCAGGACATGGAGAAGTCCCGACAGGTCCTGAACGCCTATGAGGTCCTCGGGGAGGAGTTTGACAGGCTGGTGAAAGAGTACACCCAACTCAAGCAGGCAACTGAGAACAAGCGCTGGGCCCTCCAGGAGTTCAACAAGGCCTGCTGCTGAGTGTGGGTGGGGCCAGGAGGCTCAGCTTCTGCATAGGGGCTGCCTCCTCCTCTTCCTGCTGGAAGGGCCACCTCCACCTGAGCCCACCTTCACTCAAGGGAGCGTGGGGACACTTGCTCAAAACACTGCAGTCCTTTAGGCACCCTCCTGGTTTTTCTTCCTTGTTTACAATGAGAGTCTCTTCTAGCAAATGTAACAGATTTGTATAATTTTCTATACAGCTATTTGTCAGTGTCAGCCCTGTATCATACTTGATTATCTCCTGAATAAAGTGATAATGTTATATCTGAGGATTTTAGTCATATTCCTTTGGGCAAAGATAAAAAAAGAATATCAAAGGCTATATGGAAAAAAAAAAAAAAGGCTATACGGATAAGGAGGGAAACTGAGTGGATCCAAATAGAGATGGATCCGTAATGCTTACTCAAAGTGAGGGAGGTTGAAGGGCCATCCCACCCACGTGGAGTCTTTCTTTCTTTTTATTTATTTATTTATTTATTTTTGGCTGTGTTGGGTCTTCGTTGCTGTGCTCAGTCTTTCTCTAGTTGCGGTGAGTGGGGTTCTCATTGTGGTGGCTTCTCGTGGAGCACGGGCTCTAGGCACGCGGGCTTCAGTAGTTGTAGCACGTGGGCTCAGTAGTTGTGGCTCACGGGCTCTAGATCGCAGGCTCAGTAGTTGTGGCACATGGGCTTAGTTGCTCTGCAGCATGCGGTATCTTCCCAGACCAGGGCTTGAACTGGTGCCCCCTGCATTGGCAGGTGGATTCTTAACCACTGCGCCACCAGGGAAGTCCCATGTGGAGCCTTAGAGGCTTTGTTCTTAGCAGAAGTGGATTAAAACTGGTCTTGCTCTTGAAGAACTATAGTCTCCAGAGGAGTGCTAGATGCTCAGATGGATAGGGAACTATTCTGTCACTGTGGCTCTCAGTGGGGCGGGTATGATAAAGTAGCAGGGCATCCAGCTCGGTTACAGGAAAGGACACAAGGCATTTGTGTTCCCGCTTCCCTCTGGTGTGGTTTGAGGGTTACTTCTTTCTCTGAGAGCAGAGGGTGGGAGGAGATCACCCTGAGGAACCAAGTTCACGGTCTATTTAGCTTAGAAAAAGGCAGGGCCCTGGCTGGTGTCAAAGTCAGGGACTGCAAACAAGCACAAGACCGACACCCTTATTTAGAAGGGCCTACCCAGCTTCTCAAACCACTTTCCAGGGAGACTGTGTCAAGGTGCTCTTTTGCTAAGATCAAATAATGATGGTTTTGGATTGATTCGTAGGAAAAATTAAGGTCTTTGACTCAACTTTAAATTTTTCTGTAAATAGTGCTTACTTCCGTTTATCTATAAGCAAGTGCTGGCCCACACAAAATGAACAAGAGCAATTAGATTGTATGGTCAGGCCACTCAAGACGGCTGTTCTCTTGCTCTTTGTACATCCCCTGCTTGACCAGTTCCCGCTTCACCTGCACCCTACTCATGTGAACGTGCTTGCCCCCAGCCCCAGCTAGTGATCATTCTAATCCTTAGGCCAGAACGGCTCCACCTGCTAGTTTATTTAAGGGAAACATCTGCCCTCCTGACGGTTGCTAACCTGAGGGGCTGTGAGGCATGTGCCTAGCTGCTGGTTTTCCTCGTAGCTGATGAGCCAGCCTGACTTAAATTCCCCCTATAAATGGTAGCCCCCTTCTCCCCCAAGTGGTGAAGATTGCTGCCATGTCCTGCCTGCTCTCTGCCATCAGCAGGGGTTGGGGGCTGTTGCTCCAGGACCCTTTTGCTGTGGACATGTAAGATTCCCTGTCCAATAAGACAGTGATGTCTCTGTCACTGACTCTGGGCTATTTCTTAGGTCTCGAGGCTGGGCAGCTACAAGGCTTGCAGGCCTGCGGGGTCAGCCCAACATAGATCAATGTAAAAACTCAGAAACAGTCAATATTGCTTAGTTATACTATAATTTTTAACCTAACATTTTTGGGGGAATGTTTTCAAACCTACAGAAAAGTTGAAAGAATGGTATGACAAGCACCAGGATACGTTTTTTTTCCCTTCAATTTTAAAATTATAGTTGATTTACAGCATCGTGTTAGTTTCAGGTGTATAGCAAAGTGATTCAGTTTTTTATATATATATATATATATATATATATATATATATGTATGTATTCTTTTTCAGATTCTTTTCCATTATAGGTTATTTCAAGATATTGAATATAGTTCCCTGCACTATACAGTAGTTCCTTGTTGTTTATCTATTTTACATATATAGTGGTGTGTATCTGTTAATCCCAAACCCCTAATTTATCCCTCCCTCCCTCCCCATTTCCCTTTGGTAACCATAAGACTGTTTTCTATGTGAGTCTGTCTCTGTTTTATGAATAAGTTCATTTGTATAATTTTTTTAGATTCCACATATAAGTGATATCATATGATATTTGTATTTCTCTTTCCGACTTACTTAGTACGATAATCTCTAGGTCCATCCATGTTGCTGCAAATGGCATTATTTCATTCTTTTTTATGGCTGAGTAGTATTCCATTGTATATATATACCACACCTTCTTTATCCATTCATCTGTCAATGGATAAAGGACATTTAGGTTGCTTCCACGTCTTGGCTATTATAAATAGTGTTGCAATGAACATTGGGGTGCATGTATCTTTTCTAATTAAAGTTTTCATCTTTTCCGGTTATATGCCCAGGAATGGGATTGCTGGATCATATGGTAACTCTATTTTTAGTTTTTTAAGGAACCTCCATACTGTCCTCCAGTGGCTGTACCAATTTACATTCCCACCAACAGTGTATGAGGGTTCCCTTTTCTTTACAAAGAGTGTTCAGTGCACCTGAAGAGAGCACTACGGTGCTGTGTCTTGGTCCTTTCCTTCTTCACACTGACTGGAGATGGAAGGTTCGCAGTAGTAAATTTCTCTATTGTGGAGATGAGAAGGGGCCTTGGAGGGCAAGCAGAGGGGTTGAGCGAGAGCTGAGGGTTAGCATCTTGGACCTCAGCTGCCCTCTCCTCCTCACATTTTTCAGAAAAGATTTGCCTTTACTGTCTGTCATTCATTCTATCACACTCCTCTCTCTCTTCACTTACCTTTTACCACATCTGATCAAGAACCAAGTCTTGCTGGGAATTCCCTGGCAGTCCAATGGTTAGGAGTTGGCACTTTCACTGCCAGGCCAGGGTTCCCGATCCCTGGTCAGGGAACTAAGATCCCTGCAAGCCCCACAGCCCGGCCGAAAAAAAAAAAAAGAACCAGTCTTGTTGATTCTTCCTCCATAATGAGAGGCAAAGTATATCACCTCCAGAACTTGGAATAGGATCGCTCTCTGGAAGGAAACTAGGGCGTTCTCAGACAAGCAAAATCTGTCTCCTCCAGGCTTTCAAGGAGGGGTGAATATCCAGGTCTCAAGGGAGTGACCTTGCCTTCATTCTCCCTCAGCCACCACAAAAAGGCGAACCCAGCGCCCCCTGGAGGGCCCCTCACCCCATAAAAAGTCTCTCCACAATACCCATCCTAAAGGATCTGGACTAGGTTTGTTTTTTTGTTTTTTTTGGGGTTTTTTATGTTTATTTATTTGTTTGGTTGTACCAGGTCTTAGTTGTGGAAAGCGAGATCCTTAGTTGTGGCATACAAACTCTTAGTTGTGGCATGCATGTGGGATCTAGTTCCCTGATCAGGACCTGGGCCCCCTGCATTGGGAGCACAGAGTCTTATCTACTGCACCACCAGGGAAGTCCCTGGTCTAGGTTTTGTTAAGTGAGGTCTCCTTATACCTTGAGATAGTGAAAATATAGGCGTCAACTCATCATGAACAAGGTTAGCAATCTGTAGAAAGAATTTTCCCTAAAAGATAGTTATATTCAAGTGGCTGAGGTCCAGCCAAAGTGGCTAAGTAAGGCCTGGTCTCAGAAAAATACAACTGAAATGTAGAAAGACCTAAATGTACTAAGCCTGGCTGAAGAAAGACTGTGTAACCAAACGTAAATGATTAGCCCAGAGTTTAGAAAAGGGTTAAAGAACAAGATCAGGGCTCTCCAGAGGCTCTGGACCCACCCAGCTGGAGCCAGGCCCTGAAGCAGAAGACCTCCCCAATGTCCTGCCACCTTGTGAGACCAGTCAGCATGGCCAGTGGGCATCCTTCCCCTGCCACTGCCCCACCTTACTCAGGTCCTCATTTTGGGTCCCTGCAAATTGTCCTAACTGCCCCTCCTCTCATCTTATACACCACTGCCAGGCCAATTTTTATGATTCTGACTTGTTTTTCCCAGGTAGTTTGTAATTTTCACTTCACGTCATTTCTCTGTTCAAAACATGTCAGGTGTCCCCACTGCATACCAAACACAGTCCACATGGCTTAGCTGGGAATTCAAGCCCTCACAGTGCAGCTCGACTTTCCAACCTTTTCCCACCACGCACACCTTCTACTCACCCTAAGCCACCCCCCAGTGGGCTTACTCACCCTTTCATGCTTTCCTGTGCTTGTTATGGTTCTATCCACCTGGCAAGAACTCTTCTGCTCATAAAATCCTATCATCTTGGAGGCCCACCTCAAGTTCTGCTTCCCCATGATCATTCCAGCTAGAAAAGGTCTCACTGTCATTTAATACCCACAGCACTTTGTTACAACTTCTTTAAGGTGCCTGTCATGCAGGCCTTGAATTTCATTACCCCACTGGGCAGTGTGTTTAACCCTATCTACAACATCAGAGGCTCTTGGAGGGCAGCTGGTTGTAAAACAGGTGTTCTCAGTCTTTCCGGTCTCAGGACTCCTTTACTTGCCACTATTTTTAAGGACGCCAAAGAGATTTTGTTTATGTAAGTTTTATCTATAGATATTTCTCATATTAAAAATTAAAAGTGAGAGACTATCATTGGCCTTTTCCTGAAGGATATCAGAAAAAAAATTACTTGGTTTTATTGAGCATGGTTGTTTCTTGAATATAATCCTTTGCCGAGATGGAGTCAGGTAGTATCCGAGCTCTAGTTAGTCACAACTGCTTTGATATTTAAATATGATCTTGATTAGATCTCAATTTTATAAACGCAGAACTTAATCCCTAGTGGCAAACGTAGAACCAAAAGAGCTTCTTTTTTTTTTTTGCGGTACGCGGGTCTCTCACTGCTGTGGCCTCTCCCGTTGCGGAGCACAGGCTCCGGATGCGCAGGCTCAGCGGCCATGGCTCACAGGCCTAGCCGCTCCGCGGCATGTGGGATCTTCCCGGACCGGGGCACGAACCCGTGTCCCCTGCATCGGCAGGCGGACTCTCAACCACTGCGCCACCAGGGAAGCCCCCAAAAGAACTTTTTTTAAAAAATAATTTTTTTATTGACGTATAGTTTATTTACAATGTCGTGTTAGTTTCAGGTGTACAGCACAGTGATTCAATTATACATATATATATACACACACACATATATATACACATATATATATTCTTTTTCAGATTATTTTCCCCTATAGGTTATTACAGAATATTGAGTATATTTCCCTGTGCTATACAGTAGGTCCTTGTTGGTTATCTATTTTATTTATAGTTGTGTGTATATGTTAATCCCAAACTCCTAATTTATCCCCTCTCCCTTTCCCCTTTGGTAACCATAAGTTTGTTTACTACGTCTGTGGGTCTATTTCTGTTTTTTAAATAAGTTCATTTGTATCTTTCTTTTTTTTTTAGATTCCACATATAAGCGATATTATATATTTGTCTTTCCAAAAGAGTTTTATGTACATGTCACAGGGAAGGAGGCAGCAAATGAGTAAGGCTTAAATGATTTTCTAATATTCCTTGATATTTGATTGTCCTCTTCCTACTACAGATAAAACGCCACTGAGTGATATCAAGTATATGAATTACAAGCCTATGTCTTAAGAATGGGAACTTTCTATTCAGAAAAAATTGAAGATAATTGCTGGAAGTTTACTTGAACATCATTTTAAAAATTATTTTAAAGACTGAAGAAACTAATACAATATAGAATGGTCTTAGTTGTCATTGTTAGAGAAAAGCAAAGAAAAAAAATCCAAGTAATTTAAATTTGACTTTGAAATGTGATTTGATATTTACATATTGAGATGATGTGTCTGATATCCCAGACATTCACAATATTTAATAAACTAAATATTTTCCCAGTCAAAAAGGTTTTAAAAAGTGAGAACATTTAAAAATATTTATTAATTCATTAAACATAATAAGCCCATTGCATGTCAACATAAATAATACATTTTAATTAAAAAACTGTGTTTTCCAAAACAAAAAAAACTTATGGGGCTTCCCTGGTGGTGCAGTGGTTAAGAATCTGCCTGCCAATGCAGGGGACATGGGTTTGAGCCCTAGTCCGGGAAGATCCCACATACCGCAGAGCAACTAAGCCCATGCGCCACAACTACTGAGCCTGCGCTCTAGAGCCCGCAAGCCACAACTACTGAGCCCGCGTGCCACAACTACTGAAGCCCACGTGCCTAGAGCCCATGCTCCGCAACAAGAGAAGCCACCACGATGAGAAGCCCGCGCACTGCAACAAAGAGCAGCCCCCGTTCGCCGCAACGAGAGAAAACCCATGCGCAGCAACAAAGACCCAATGCAGCCAAAAATAAATTAATTTTAAAAAAAAACAAAAAAAAACCCCACAAACTTATGAGAAGAGTGATATTGTTTTATATTTTTGCAAATCTCCTTGGTATCTGGCTTAATAGAAGGCAGCTGGATTCTCATATCTGCTTTCTGTTATGATATGTGGCTTTGGCTGAATAAAGAAAATCTGGCCTCACGCAGACACGTAGGAGATCCTCATGCATCTCCTAAAAAGGACTCAGGGAGCCCCCAAGGTCCTTGGACCACGTTTGGGGAAACGCTATTGCAAAAGAAAAAGCAATGGGTTGGGAATCAGAAGAACTGGATTCTTATTCTGGCTCTGCTATTTAGTTGAAGCACAACTTTGTTCAAGACACTGAACCTCAGTTTTCTCGTATACAAAATAGATATATTAATAAGTCCTACCTCACAAGATTATGTCCTGAGCATTAGGACAAGATTATGTCCTGAGGTGAGATAATATATTTAAAGTACCTGGCCTGTGGTAGAGCTTAATAAATATTACTCTGCCCACAGAAAGACAAATACTGTATGATCTCACTTATATGTGAAATCTAAAAGACAAACTCATAGGAAAAGAGATCATACTTGTGGTTACCATAGGTGGAAAGTGGGGGAAGGGGTAATTGGAGGAAGGTGATCAAGAGGTACGAACTTCCAGTTATAAGATAAATAAGTCCTAGGGATGTACTGTACAACATGGTGCCTATAGTTAACACTGCTGTATGATGTGTAGGAAAGTTGTTAAGAGAGCAAATCCTAAGAGTTCTCATCCCAAGGAGAAACATTTTTTTCTTTCTTTTCCTTTTTATTGTAACTATATAAGAAGATAGATGTTAGCCAAACCTGTTGTAAACATTTCACAATATATGTAAATCAAACCATCATGCTGTACACCTTAAACTTATACAGTGATGTATGTCAATTATTTCTCGATAAAACTAGAAAAAAACCAAAAACAAACAACAAACCCAAAAATATTAGTCTGCCTAGGAGGACTGTTACGTTATTGCTAGGAGTGAGAGTGACTGCTGAAGATCGGACAGCTACAGGGGCCTAGAGGGCGGGGGTGGGGGGGGTGGGGGGGGGGCTTGGCTAGGTCTTCAAAAGAAAGAAGAATGGAAACAAGCAGAAAGACCAAGGAGAGATCACAGGTTTTAGATACATTGTAAAGATGTTTCCCACATAGTATAAACATGCTTATAGAAAACTTGGAAAATACATTTTCCCCCGGCACATATTAAAGTCATTCTGCACGTACGATTTGTAATCTGTGTCATTTAATGGCGTATCATGAACATTTCTCCATGTTTATTAAATTTTCTCTGACAACATTGATTTTAATGGCTGCTTAAGGTTTCCTTGCATGGATGATTTATTTGACCATACCCCTATAGGATATCCAACTTGTTTTACATTTTTTGTAATCATAAAAAAAATACTAGACATTTCTCTTAATGAATCTTTGTCCTAGTTTGTGAACATTGTCTAGGATAGCTTTCTAGAAGTAAAACTATAGATGATGTGTCTTAAGGTTAAGATCAAAGGTTCTGGAGTCAGTTGACCTAGGTTTGTACCCCATCTAAACCCCTTCTTAGGGGGGCAAGTCACTTAACCTCTCTAAGACTTAATTCCTTCACCCATAGATGGATAACATTTCCTTCCTCACTGGGTTCATGTGAAGATTCAGAGTTCCTGTGAATGTAAAGTGCTTTTCATAGAACCTGACACAAAATAAGGGCTCAATAAATGTTAGCTCTTATTACTATCATAAATGCATTCAGGGGACTTCCCTGCCAGTCCAGTGCTTAAGACTTCACCTTCTAATTCTGGGGGTGTGGGTTCAATCCCTGGTCGGGGAGCTAAGATCCCACATGCTTCGTGGCCAAAAAACCAAAACATAAAACAGAAATATTGTAACAAATTCGATAAAGACTTTAAAAATGGTCCACATTAAAAAAATCTTTTAAAAAATTGCATTCATATATTTAATCATGCATGTATACACATACAACTGGCCTGTTTCTGGGCTATTGGTTTTGTCTTTCTTTTTTTAATTTATTTTATTTTATTTTTATTTATTTATTTATTTTGCGTTGGGTCTTCGCTGCTGCATGCGGGCTTTCTCTAGGTTGCGTCAAGCGGGGGCTACTCCCTGTTGAGGTGCGCAGGCTTCTCGTTACAGTGGCTTCTCTTGTTGTGGAGCGCGGGCTTAAGTAGCTGTGGCACATGGGCTCAACAGTTGTGGCTCGCGGGCTTAGTTGCTCAGCGGCATGTGGGATCTTCCCAGACCAGGGCTCGAACCCGTGTTCCCTACATTGGCAGGAGTATTCTCAACCACTGTGCCACTAGGGAAGCCCCTGTCTTTTTTTCTCTGTCTATTCTTGTACCAACTGCACATTGTAGCCTTTTATTTATTTATACATTGCTTGTTTCATAAAGGGTTTGAGGTAACAGGCTAAAAATGTAGAGCAAATTCCGTCTCCTTTCTCCGCTTTTCAAAAATTTTTCTTTGATTTTCCTTTTTTAAAAATCTATCTTCCTTCCTTCCTTCCTTTCTTTCCTTCTTTCTTTCTTTCCTACCAGGTCTTAGTTGTGGCACACAGGATCTTTGTTGCCGCATGCAGGATCTTCGTTGTGGCATGCGTGATCTTTTGCGGCATGCATGATATTTAGTTGCGGCACATGAACTCTTAGTTGCGTGCGGCATGCATGTGGGATCTAGTTCCCTGACCAGTGATAGAACACTGGACCCCCTGCATTGGGAGTGTGGAGTCTTAGCCACTGGACCACCAGGAAAGTCCCTTCTTTGCATTTCTTGTCTGCTTTTTATTACAAATGAATGGTAGAATCATTTTATTAAGTAACAAAGGATTCCATTCAAATCGTGATTGAGGGACTTCCCTGGTGGCGCAGTGGTTAAGAAGCCACCTGCCAATGCAGGGAACACGGGTTCGAGCCCTGGTCTGGGAATATCCCACATGCCGTGGAGCAACTAAGCCCGTGCGCCACAACTACTGAGCCCACGTGCCACAACTACTGAAGTCCGTGCACCTACAGGCCGTGCTCAGCAACAAGAGAAGCCACCGCAATGAGAAGCCTGCACACCACAATGGAGAGTAGCCCCTGCTCACTGCAACTAGAGAAAGCCCGCGCGCAGCAACAAAGACCCAACGCAGGCAAAAAAAAATTTTTTTTTAATTAATTAAAAAAAAAAAGAATTGTGACTGAATGTTGAAAAAGTGAGAAATTAATTTGGTAAGAATTGACATCTTTATAAGATTCATTTTCCGAAGAACATGACTCATTTCTCCATTTTTTTTCAGTCTTTATATCTCTCAGCAAAATTTTATGATTTTCTATACATAAGTTCCTCTCATTTTCCAGTAAGGTTACAGCTAAGTATTTTATGGTGATATTATTGTTACCTCTGTGAATGGGTAAAAAACTAATCACAATAGCTAATGTATATTGAAGGCCTCCTATGTGCAGATAGGTTCTAAATGCTTTACTATGTATATATATTTTTTATTTTACATTTTTTTCCAGTCTCCCAGTTCATCCCACCCCCCACCCAAATGCTTTACTATATTAACTAATTTAATGCTCATAACAGCTTTATGAGATAAGAACTATTATTTACATTCTTATTTTGTGGATGAGGAAACTGAGGCCAGAGGGGTTAGGTTCACATGGTTAATAAATGGATAAATAGGGCTTTAACCTCTTGCCATCTAGCTCCACTGCCCATGATCTTAACTACTATGTTATTGGGATATTTCCTAGTTCCCAGACCAGGGATCAAACCCATGCCCCCTGCATTGGAGGCATGGGGTCTTAACCATTGGACCGCCAGGGAAGTTCCGGGATATTTTTATTAATTATGTCTTCTAACTGGTTATCCTTAGTTTATAAGAAGGCTACAGATATGTTTTGTATTTGTCTTGTATTAAGTGATGTCGCTGAATGCTATTATTAATTCTCATCATTTTAGAATTGATTCTCATGGATTTTCTATGTATACGATCATATCATCTG
Source organism: Pseudorca crassidens (assembly GCF_039906515.1). NCBI lineage: Eukaryota > Metazoa > Chordata > Mammalia > Artiodactyla > Delphinidae > Pseudorca > Pseudorca crassidens. The sequence goes on from NC_090296.1 coordinate 75,010,414, forward strand.
CAAACAATGATAAATTTGCCTCTTTCCAAAGTTATAACTGCTTTTAAAAAATTTCCAGTCATTGTATTGGATTTTTCAGAATAATATTAAATAACACAGTGATGAGACAAGACATTCTTGTATTATTTTATCTTTATATAAATTGTTGAATTCATATACATATATATGTGTTTATATATACAGAATATTAAGACTATTAAGAATGTTTTAGAAAATTGGGGCTTCCCTGGTGGCGCAGTGGTTGAGAGTCCGCCTGCCGATTCAGGGGACACGGGTTTGTGTCCCGGTCCGGGAAGATCCCACATGCCGCGGAGCAGCTGGCCCGTGAGCCATGGCCGCTGAGCCTGCGCGTCCGGAGCCTGTGCCCCGCAACGGGAGAGACCACAACAGTGAGAGGCCCGCGTACCGCAAAAAATAATAATAATAAAAATAAAAGAATGTTTTAGAAAATGGAATTGACTTACCATTTTCTGTTTGATGTCTATTAAAAATGATCAAATGTTTTTCTGCTTGCTTTATTTTTGACCTATTATATAAATAAATTTCCTAATACCTAACTTTGTGTTAATTCCTGAGATAAACCCTAATTGGTGCTGGTATATTATTATGTTAATATACTATTGACTTTTATTGTTAATCTTAAATATTTTAGGATTTTTACATTTATATTCCTAAGTGAGACAGGTCTATAGGTTTGCTTTATTTTTTTTCTGTGGAGGGGGCGGGTCCTATTTCTGACAGATTTTGATATTAGGTATATTCTGGCTTCATAAACGAATTGGGTAGTTTTCCATCTTTTTCTATGTTCCAGTACAGTTTCTACTTTCTATTCATTTTGACAGATAAATACTGTATAATAGAGATGACAAGGAAGAGAATGCAAATTGGCACAGATTATTTTGCCTCAGTAACTCTGCCACTTTTGTAGCTGGAGGAAAGCCTTGGTTGTGAAGAAGCAATTTGGAGCAGTAGGAGGGTCAAATGGGCCATTATTTTGGTGTTGAAGAGTGCAGCTGGCTGGGCAGGCACAGAGGTGAGTGAAGGTGGGCCTGGGGAGGGAAGCGAGGGCTGAAGAAGGAGGGGAGCCCAAGAGAAGGTGAAAGGAGGGTTTATAATGCACTGGCAGTGTTTAAACAAGGACATAAAAACAGAAGCAGGTAGAAGAACTGGGCCTGAAGGTGAGGAATGCTAGAGGGCAACAGGAGGGTTATCTGGGAGAGAGTACTTCTTCCCTTCCAAAAACGTTTCCAGTGCTCTAGCCTGTTTGTCACTGGCTCCTGTTGGAGAAAGTAACATTATTTCTCACCTGCCACCTCCCTGTCTTCATCCCAGCAAAGGCCTACATCCTACAGTGTAACAGTGACTGACATGCTTCTGAGCACAAAAGTTCAGCAAGGAGAGCAGAGCAGAGGGAAGGAGAGCATAAGATGGACCTCACCAACTCTGACTTTATGCCTAGGGCCAAGTCCTTTAAAAGGTTCTCTATTTCTTTTTCAGTCTGTTCCTTCTGCTCCTCTGTAACTCATATAGACAGACCCACAGACCATGCTGTTCTTTAAGGCAAAGCAAAGTGCTGTAGGACAGGCAGAGAGCAATTTGGTGTGGAATTCCCGGGAACTGTTCAGCATTATGCTTGCCACATAGCGGAGGCCATTTTGAATGAAAAAACAAAGACATCCCAGATGAATGAAATTCAGCCCATCTAAATTTACTTTAAGGTCAGTCAGAAACTCTAGGCTCTTTTTATGCAAATCCTTTTGAAAATTATTTTAACTGATGGCAAAACTGACATTACTGTTTCATAGATTTCCTCTCTCCCTTTCACCCATGGAGGGGTTAGTTAACAGAGCAGCCTCCAGCTTGACATCAGGAGGAAGATTCCAGGAGCACAGATGGTCCACAGCCCAGATAATTAGCTTCTGAAGACAAAACAACATCTAATAAGTCTTCTGTGAATGTAGAGTTTGGTTGGGCACAGCTGGGGCAGAGAACAAGCAGGCCTCCCCAACAACTCTTTTTCTTCTTAAAATGTCAGCAGAGCACTCACCCACTTCCTGTCAACTCCCTACTCATAAGCCCTGCAGGGAAGAATTCAAGTAAATATTGTAGACACTCCAGCCTAAAGGAGGGGAAGTATAACTCCCTACTCCTTAAGCGTGGAATGCACAAGTGACTTCCTTCCAAAGGGTACAGGATAGCAGGGGTGGGGGGAGGAGTGTAATTTTACAGTGGAGAAACCTGATAAACACTAGTTCTACCAGATGATAAACATCAACAGTCATAAATTATATTGATGGTATGTAATCTTGATATGATGTGATGAAAATGGCACTTTACCTCTGTGATCTTCCTCCCCCAAACCCATAATCCCAGTCTAATTATGAGAAAACCATCAGAAAAATTCCAATAGAGAGGTGTCCTTCAGTATACCTGACCAGTACTCCTCAAAATTATCAAGGTCATCAAAAACAAGGAACATCTGACAAACTGTCACAGCCAAGAGGAGTCTAAGCAGACATGACAACTATGTGTAATATGGTATCCTCGATGGGATGGTGGAACAGAAAGAAGACATTAGGTGAAACCTAAGAAAATCTGAATAAACTATGTACTTTAGTTAATAATAATAATGTATCAATTCTGGTCCATGAATAGTAATAAATGTACCATACTAATGTTAACATGTTAATAATAGAGAAAGCTGTAGGTAGGCATGAGAGAACTGGCTGTGTTGTACTACCTGCTGAAGTTTTCTGTAAATCTAAAACTGTTTTAAGAAATAAAGTCTAGGGGCTTCCCTGGTGGCGCAGTGGTTCAGAATCCGCCTGCCCTGGTCCGGGAAGATCCCACATGCCGTGGAGCAACTAAGCCCGTGTGCCACAACTGCTGAGCCTGTGCTCTAGAGCCCGCAAGCCACAACTGCTGGAGCCCGCGAGCCACAACTACTGAAGCCCGTGCACCTAGAGCCCGTGCTCCGCAACGAGAAGCCACTGCAATGAGAAGCCCACGCACCGCAACGAAGAGTAGCCCCCGCTCGCCGCAACTGCAGAAAGCCTGCGTGCAGCAACGAAGACCCAACGCAGCCAAAAAATAAATAAATAAATGTATTTAAAAAAAGAAAGTCTAGTAATAATAAGAAGAAGATGGGACAAAATCATCTCCAACTCTCTTAGGCTTCATAGGCATTTTCTTCTTTAGCTTTCTAATCTTCATCCTTTTGGGGCACTTACATTGCCCGGGCTCCTTATAGCTTATCCTATCCACCCGTTCCGTATTTCTCAGAACTCTGATCCCCCACGGGCTACGGTGATCTCATTCAGTCTCATGGCTTCGGTCACTACCTCTCTAACGGCGATTTCCAAATCTTGTCTGGTTCAGGTCACTGTTCATCCAACTCTCTATTACACAGCGCCCCCTAGACGTCCAATTCAGCATTTTCAAACCCAAACCCTGATTCTCCCTAAACCAGCTTCTACAGAGGCCAGAACCCTGGGTTATCACCCACAGACTTCCCTTTATCACGCTCCCTGTCAGTCGGTCCCTAAATTCTGTCAACGCCTCCTGCCTCGGGACTTTTGTATTGTGTTCTTTTTCCAACCCTGCTGCCAGGCCCTCAGCACTTCTGGCATCCCTACCTTCAGGTATTCCCTTTCTACGTCTTTCTTTGCCTTCCTTTCCTTCTTTTCCACCCCTGGAGCAGGCATTCACAAAGGAAAATGTAGAGGTTCTCTCAGGCCTCCGCCAGGCAGTTCATTACTCCTCTCTCCTCACTATATTTCCTCACCATGGGTTCCTTTTCTCTATCCTCAGTGTGTGTGTGTGTGTGTGTGTGTGTGTGTTTAGGTGTTTGTTTACTTTTTTTGTGTTTGAGATATAGAATCACAAAGACTTAGTGGCTGAATTGCCACAATCTATTTAAAAATATACTAAGGCCCACACAAAGACCCCAGCCATCAACTCGGTTTTCTCAGGATTCGGATGGACCTAAGTAGTGACACAAGAATCACCTTTGAATTCGGTAAGGGGAAAAGCTGACATAAAATGGCTGCAAAACGCAATAAAATTAAGACCTCAAAATGAGGGCGAGAGATAATGAGGAAATATTTAAAAAGAAATAAGGGGAGACTTTCAAAATACTGCTTATGGCCATATTGCATGGGATGCAATAAAGGAAACACCTGTCCCTTCGAGCCAGCCAGGAGTCGAACCTGGAATCTTCTGATCCGTAGTCAGACGCGTTATCCATTGCGCCACTGGCCCTGAGACAATTTCGCAGCTCTCAATGATGATACTTCAAGCTTATATTGCAGGGTTTTATACTGCAGGGTTTCATGGGACGTGTAGTCTCTTATCGGAATTCTACGAGTACACGGAGCATTATGGGAGATTGAAGTTCGTCAAGAACCAGACCCTGAGATTGGTGACTCTTCCGGAGCCAAGCCGTACGTCACTGTGCAGCCCGCGGATTGGCGGGAAGAGCCACTCCCCACCCCTCCTCCTCCAGCTCCGGAGCCGTGGAAGACGCTTTGGTTGTTAGGGAGACTCGTCCCGCCTTTTGGGGGCTTTTTTTCGGCTTTGTGATTGGCTGCTAGTGTCAGGGAATCTCGGCGTGGACAGCGCGAGGGAAAAGATGGCGGCGATGGCGGTCGGCGGTGCCAGTGGAAGTCGCGTGTCCAGCGGGAGGGACCTGAATTGCGTCCCCGAAATAGCTGACACACTGGGGGCTGTGGCCAAGCAGGGGTGAGGGCCTGGACCTCTGCGAGCGGAATGCGGGGTCCGAACTCGGGGACAGAGAGGCGCAGACCAGTCATTCCCGAGAGGCAGGGGTGAGGGTGTCGGAGTGGATACGACGAGGGCGGGGGAAACCATTAGTCCTTGGAGGGGAGAAGTCTCGGGCCCTGGAGCGTGAGAGAGAGGAAAAAAAACTTGTTGGGGGCGTGGGGTCACTGAACCCCAAAGTCAGGGGAGTTATCAGGTGAACTCACACAGGGGGCGTACAGACCTCCAGGGCCATGGCGAGCGAGATTATCGTCTGTGAGTGTAAGAGGGGGCTAGGGAGAGGAGAGAAAAGCCTTGAGGGGGGAAACTTGTGCAGTACTGGTGCAGATCTGGATGTGACAATCTTGGAAAACCAGTGACAGCAGAATAGAAAGTCCACGTGGTGTGGATTTTCATCGTTTCTCTTTACTCATCTTTTCCATGGCTGTGTTCCGGGGAGAAATTGAGGCACAGTGCAGCGGAAGTGATATGCCCCAAGGTGGGCTGAATTCAGCAGTCCAGTCGGGTGACTGACGGCAGCTGAAAGGGTTGTGCAGAATCTAGATAGCCTAGTCCAATTGCTTGGATGTCTGGGCTGCTGTCTTTACATGACGATTCTGGGTCTGTCGCGGTTGTAGGTTTGATTTCCTCTGCATGCCTGTGTTCCACCCGCGTTTCAAGAGGGAGTTCACTCAGGAACCTGCTAAGAATCGGCCGGGCCCCCAGACACGATCAGACCTACTGCTGTCAGGAAGGGGTAGGGACCATCCCACATACCCCTTAATTATTAGAGGCAATAACAACTTATGCTTTATCAGTGCCTTCCTTCTCTTCCTTTCTTGACTTGGATATATTGGTTCCCTCCGGGATATAGATAACTCTTGTTCTCTCCTTGCTTACCTGCTAAAAGCCTTAGTTCCCTATTCTGCGTCAGGCTCTCCTGTCCTGTATCTGTGATAGAAAAAGTCTGTCTCTCATCTCTAACTCTCTAGTCCCTGTTAAGAACTAGAAATTGAATGAGTAAAGTTCTGAACCTCATTCAGTCTTTGTCTTTCTTGGGTGGGGGAGTGCAGACTGGAATACACTAATTGTGGGAAAGCTTTCTCCATGGATTCGTCCAGACTCAAAAGTGGAAAAGATCCGCAGGAACTCCGAGGCGGTAAGACTGACCTCTTCAATGAATTTTTTTAAAGATCAGGTCTGTAAACAAGCTGGATGGGGAGAGTAGTATTTTCCCCCTCCGTAATTTAGTAAATCTAATATAATGCAGTTAAAGCTATTTGAATTGCTTGCTCTTAACTTTTTTCTCTTGATCTCCATTCCAGGCTATGTTACAGGAGCTGAATTTTGGGGCATATTTGGGTCTTCCAGCTTTCCTGCTGCCCCTAAATCAGGAAGATAACACAAACTTGGCGAGAGTTTTGACCAACCACATCCACACTGGCCACCACTCCTCCATGGTATGGCTGAGGGCCTCCTTTCCTGCTGCATATTATGGTAGTCAGGCTGTGCTAAGTATCTTCTTGTTCCTAGCCATTCAGTAAAAGGTGGATTTGGCAGAATTGAAATGTCAGTACTGCCTACCCACAACTAAAAGTGGTAAGCAGAGAGTTATAAAATATATAGAATATTCAGATAGAAGACAAGGCAGATACTTACTTAAGGATATGCACAAGATACATGTACACATACATATAATCACAAATTGGGAAAAGCATGTAAAGGGAGTAATTTGAAATCTGGATCAAGATCTTTTTAGTTGAAGGAAGCTTTCTGGACCCAATGAGTTCAAAACAGTTCTAAATAGGGTACAGAACCTATTTATTGTTCATGTGCAGTTCTGGATGCGGGTGCCATTGGTGGCACCAGAGGACCTGAGAGATGATATAATTGAGAATGCGCCAACTTCACACACAGAGGAGTACAGTGGAGAGGAGAAGACATGGATGTGGTATGTCTCCTTTTGCTGCTGTACCAGGGCGAAGGCCAGGGTGGAGGGAAGTACAGAGTGGAACCTGTAGGAAGGTCTCCTTGAGGTATGGTGATTGGTGGGCCATATGTATCTGACTGTATTTTTCTGTATTTGACTCTGGACAGGTGGCACAACTTCCGGACCTTGTGTGATTATAGCAAGAGGATTGCGGTGGGTAAGTCCACAAATATCCTGGGATACGTTATCATTCTCTGACCTTCTGTGACCAAAAATCAGGGGTCTCATGTACACTTGTCTGCTGGGCAGTTTTGCTACTTTCTCTGTGCCTTAGGTCTGCCTTGCTCTTAAGGAGTAGACAGATCTTGCACAAAAGAGCAAGGAAAGGCTTCTGACCTATCAGTGATTTACAGGTCTTTCTTTTCCCTTGTGTAGCTCTCGAAATTGGTGCTGACCTCCCATCTAATCATGTCATTGATCGTTGGCTTGGGGAGCCCATCAAAGCAGCCATTCTCCCCACCAGCATTTTCCTGACCAATAAGAAGGGATTTCCTGTTCTTTCTAAGATGCACCAGAGGCTGATCTTCCGACTCCTCAAGGTGTGTAGTAGAAGGGTTCTAAAGGTGCTGCAGCTAATCCTCTTGCCTTATTCACATATGTATGATGGGGTGTTCTTTGTTTTATTTTGTTTTTTCCCTCTGTGGGGTTCTTTGCCCCTCTAGTTTCTGGAGAGCAATTTCGGCAAAGTTGGTCTTGGACGCAAAAATGCAAATAGCAGTAGAGGGCCCAGAAACATTTCAAAAGGAACCAGATCTCATGAAAACTTTGCAGAAAGTTTCATTTAAGAAGTTATAGCAAAAGGGCTTCCCTGGTGGTGCAGTGGTTAAGAATCCGCCTGCCAGTGCAGGGCACATGGGTTCGATCCCTGGTCCTGGAAGATGCTGCGGAGCAACTAAGCCCGTGCACAACAACTACTGAGCCTGTGCTCTGCAACAAGAGAAGCCACTGCAAGGAAAAGCCTGTGCACTGCAACGAGGAGTAGCCTCGGCTCCCTGCAGCTAGAGAAAGCCCGCACGCAGCAACAAAGACCCAACACAGCCAAAAATAAATAAATTAAATAAAATTAAAAAAAGAAGTTATAGCAACAATCCATGGGCCTCTTGAGCCAGGATGATGATTATGTGGCATAGGAGGACTCTTGATGCTTTTGTTGGTATTTGGTGATCTGGGCCTTATTTTATGCTAGAGCTCTTTGACCATAAACCATAATAATATCCTCTTGGTACAAGGACTGTGTCTGATGGTCTGACTTATTCTCACAGTTGGAGGTGCAGTTCATCATCACAGGCACCAACCACCACTCAGAGAAAGAGTTCTGCTCCTACCTCCAGTACTTGGAATACTTGAGCCAGAATCGACCTCCACCCAATGCCTACGAACTCTTTGCCAAGGGCTATGAAGACTACCTGCAATCCCCACTCCAGGTGGGTCTGGAGTACACTGAGAGGAGGGAGGTGGGAGGAGGAAATGTCTCTTGAGAGCAGGTGCCCTAAAATCCTATCAAAGCTCAGGAGGCAGTGGGAAGGTTTTGGTATTCTGGTGCATTGTCCTTGCCAGAAACTGGCTAACTTACTTTGCCTTTTTCCTCTCATTCATCAGCCACTGATGGATAATCTGGAATCTCAGACATACGAAGTGTTTGAAAAGGACCCTATCAAATACTCTCAATACCAGCAGGTATAGTGTGGGTCCCAGATGGGGTCAAGCACAGGGCCAGAATGACCTGGGTGAGGATGGCATTATAGCCATGAGGTCTTCCCTCGTTCCCCCAGGCCATCTATAAATGTCTGTTAGACCGAGTGCCAGAGGAAGAGAAGGACACCAATGTCCAGTGAGTGCTCTCCCCATGATTCCAGAGATTTGCATGCCTGCCTCTCTACATGCAGAGTCAGCTTGACTCTTCCCTCTCTTTCTTAGAGTGCTGATGGTGCTGGGAGCAGGCCGGGGGCCCCTGGTGAATGCTTCCCTGAGGGCAGCCAAGCAGGCTGACCGGCGGATAAAGCTGTACGCTGTGGAGAAGAACCCAAATGCTGTGGTGACGTGAGTAGCAACCTTTTTTGCTGGGAAGTTTGTCCCCAGTGTCAGTTTTTCTTATCTTATCCTCACTTGTATCATCTCTGTTTTAGGCTGGAGAACTGGCAGTTTGAAGAATGGGGAAGCCAGGTGACAGTAGTCTCATCGGACATGCGGGAGTGGGTGGCTCCAGAGAAAGCGGATATCATTGTCAGTGAGCTTCTGGGGTCCTTCGCTGATAATGAGCTGTCACCGGAATGCCTGGATGGAGCCCAGCACTTCCTAAAAGGTGCCTCCAGGCTGGGGTGTACTGAGTAAGGGGATTGGATTATCAACTGGGAAGGCTGGACGGGACTGGGGAAGGGTGGGTGTGGCAGCAGCCTAGAGGAGGTTACAAAGTTTAGGGAAGGCAGGGCAGACTTGGGTCAGTGCCCTTAGCAAATGAAGCAATTTCTCTGAACCTCGGTATTCACATCTGTAAAATGAGGGGAGTGGACCAGAGCAGAGACTCTTAATCGGAGATCTGTAGACTTCCTAAGCTGACATATGTACTTTGGGCTTAGCTTTCATTAGGATCTTAAAGGAAAGAAAGTTAAGAACCACTAGATTAAAATACCTTGGGTTCCTTCCAGTTTTACTCTTGTGTGACTCTAAATTAACCTAGAAGTAGAATCCCTCAGGGCAGGAGTTAGGAGCAGGTTGGCCTGGGAATGTGATAGCATGGAGCTGCCTGGGTCTATTTTGATATGGGAGGTCTGGGCTTTCAGTACAGACGCACCATTTCCATCCCTTGGGAAGTAATGTGACTCTCCCGCTCTGCAGATGATGGCGTGAGCATCCCTGGGGAGTACACCTCCTTTCTAGCTCCCATCTCCTCCTCCAAGCTGTACAATGAGGTCCGAGCCTGTCGGGAAAAGGACCGCGACCCTGAGGTAAAGAGATACTCTCTTCTGGAGGACTCTTTTCTCTTTAGTCCTTTCCTTTTTCTCTGTCAGCATAAGTGTTTTCTTCCACTGGAGAAGATGAAGAGGTGAAGGAGTTGGGGATGTGGGAAAGCAGTTGAAGTGAAACTATGTTTTTATCTTTTTCTTTTTCTTTTTTTTTTTTAATATTTATTTATTTGGCTGCGTCGGGTCTTAGTTGCGGCACATGGTATCTTCGTTGCCGCGTGCTGGGATCTTCAGTTGCAGCATGTGGGATCTAGTTCCCTGACCAGGGATGGAACCCGGGCCCCCTGCATTGGGAGCGCAGTCTTAGGCACTGGACCATCAGGGAAGTCCCTGTGTTTTTATCTTTGTCTGTGTCCCTAAAGCTTGAGCTGCATTCCCTGGGGAATTAGGTAGCTCTTGCCTGTCTTCTCCAGATCTTGTTCTCTCTCGGGATAGGCCCAGTTTGAAATGCCTTATGTGGTACGACTGCACAATTTCCACCAGCTGTCTGCGCCCCAGCCCTGTTTTACCTTCAGCCATCCCAACAGAGGTGGGTTCCTGCATGGCTGTCCTCTGACTGGTTGCGTGAGAGCTCACCCTCCTGGTTTCTTCCCTTGCTGTCCTGAGTCTGCTCTATCTGGTCTCTATCAGGGCTTCCTTTCCTGGTTCCTGCTCATGCTTTACCAAGTTGTCTAGGGTTTCTGGCCACTCATCACCCATACCGCTCTTCCCTGACAGATCCTATGATTGACAACAACCGCTACTGCACCTTGGAGTTTCCCGTGGAGGTGAACACAGTGCTGCATGGCTTTGCAGGCTACTTTGAGACTGTGCTTTATCAGGACATCACTCTGAGTAAGTGTTTAGGGCAGTAGATGGGGAGTATAAGAGTATGCTACCTGGGCAGTGTATGTACATGTTTCGGGTAGCGTATGTACATGTTTCATTTAGAGTCACAGGGAACCCAGGAATCAGTGAATGGGGATCTTTGATTACTTGTTTCTGTGTTCACAGAAGAGATTCTCCTCAATCTAGGCAAAAAGCAGAGTCATGGAGACCTCAAATTTTTTTTAATTTTTAATTAAAAAAATTTTTTTTGGAGTATAGTTGATTTACAATGTTGTGTTTTAGTGTACAGCAAAGTGAATCAGTTATACTCAGTTTTTTAAATTACTTTGTCCACTTAGGTATCCGTCCAGAGACTCACTCTCCTGGGATGTTTTCATGGTTTCCCATCCTCTTCCCCATTAAGGTAGGAATCACCTTTAAGGCTCCTTGGGTTAAAGAGTAACTATTGTCATTGGTATTCTGCCCCTTCCCTTCTCCCAGGATGATGCTTGTCTGTGACCCATGTTCTACTGCTCTCACGTGCTCTTGGATCCTGTTGTAGATGTTGGGATATCTGCAGGGGCCTTCTGCCTGGCTTCCCACGCCTACTGTGGCTATTCTTCTGTCCATTCTCTACCTGGAGCAAGAGTCATCTTTTAAAAACATGAATCTGATCCTATCTCTCTCCTTTTAAAACCCTTCGATGTTTTTCCACTGCCCTACAATAAGGTCTTAAATCTTTGTTAGACTTGGTGTGATCTAGTTTTTGCCTGCCTTTTCAGCCACTGTCCTTTGATTACATTGCTTCAGTCCTATGGACCTTCTTTTGGTTCCTCTAATGCCCCATGTTCTTTCCTGCCTCGCGGTTTCACACCTTTGTCCTCTGCCTGTAAAGTTCTTGGCTCATTTCTTGATTCAGCTGACTTATCTTCCAAGTCTCATTAAACATTCTTGTTGTCAGATAATTTTCCCTGACCTTGTAGACTAGGTTAGTGTTAACTTTCATAGGTGTTTTCATAGCACCCTATCCCTGTTCACAGTGTTCATCCCACTTTTGATTATTTGTTCAGTGTCTGTTCATTTCTGATTATTTGTTCCGATAGACTTCAAATAAACCTCATGAGGGTTGGAACGTCATTTGATCATTTTATCTCCACACCTAGCTTAGTACATTGCCACATAAAATTCATTAGCTCCACCCTGAACCTCCATGTCTTTCTTCTTACAGCAGCCCATTACCGTGCGTGAAGGCCAGACCATCTGTGTGCGTTTCTGGCGATGCAGCAATTCCAAGAAGGTGTGGTATGAGTGGGCTGTGACAGCACCAGTCTGTTCTGCTATTCACAACCCCACAGGCCGCTCTTACACCATTGGCCTCTAGCCCTGCCTGCAGGTGTCTAGAACCTTGGAAGCAGCTTCAGGTTCTGCTCCTGTAGCACAGAAGGTGCAGTACACCATGGGCTCTGATTTGCCTTGCCCATCAGAGAGGAGCATTTCAGTCCACTTTCCTGCCTTACATCAAGATGGGCAAAGGATGAGAATTGCAGGGCTCACGCCACCAATCTGTGAAGACTTCAGGCCAGGGCATGAGGAATTCATGTTGAATCTGTGGCTACTCCAACAGGCACTGAGCCTCAAGTGCTCCCTGGGATAGCCCTGAGAACATGTGGATTGAACAACTTTTCAGCCCTTTTCTCTGCCCATCTCTGTTCCTATTTTGATGATTTTGTGTAAGGAGGAAATACAAATAAAGTGAGGTTATGGCCTTTCCTGCTCCAACTCTGCTGCCCCCTGCCTCTGCTTCTCCACCCATTACTTACACATATTCAGATCGATGCTCTTATCCAAGACTTGAAGGGGCCTAGCTTTATTTCCTATTTAAGAAGCTTAGTGGTGACTCTTGGACTCCCAATTATAGGCTTTCTGACCAGCTACAGAGAGGTCTTGTCCATTAGGACCTGTGATTAAGCTCTTGTCTGGGGGAGGAGGCATAGAGTTTGTTGCCATGGAGAAAGATAGGGTAGTGAGTGAAGCCAGCTTCCCTTCCACCTTCCTGAGCTGCTGTACTGCCAGCTCCTCTGTTACCTCTTGGGAGAGAAACTGGAAGTCATCCAGGCTTCACCAGCAAGAAGCCACTTTTTTTATTTGAATAAAATCATAGGATTAGAGTTTGAAGTCCTAAGAGATAATCTAGTCCTATTCTACATTTTACAGAAGAGGAATTTGAATTGGTACAATGATATAAAGTTAGTATTCAAATCAGGACTCAACACGGTTCCTGTGACTCCATGGCCCTCTCCATGTTATAACCAGCTATCTTTCTGGCAGCTGTATTAGGCAGCTGAAGGCTCTGGGGGTTCTGGAAGACGTTGCAACGTGAGGGTGGACTTCTCTTTCTGGCTAGAGAGCTGAGTACTGCTGCACCCAGAGTCACCTGAGAAACTGCCTCAAGTTTACCCTTGCGGTGGGAGGTGTGTGGGGCACTGATTTGAACTGAAGGTATATGAGCTGTAGGACCAGGCAGAATGCGGAAGAAGACAAATCTGTGACAGTCACATGAGATCCAGGCGCCGAGGAAACGAGACAGCGGTTGGGAGGGTTGTATGACACAATGGGGATGGGCAGCCCAGCATCCCTCCCCACGGGAAGCAAATGCAGTTGCTCTCCAGAAAGCTGTCCCAGAGAAGCCTGACGTGAGCTCCTCGGCAAATCTGAGTGGGGACGGCCAAGGACGTCAATAGGCTCCTCCGCGGTGTTAGCCTAGTCTACATGAGAACCGGGAGCGAGTCGGGGGTTCCTTTTCTCCGGTTCTCTGCCCGGTTGCCCCGCCTTCCGCAAGTCATTTAACCAATGAGAGAGCGATAGGCGGATACCTAAGGACGCTTCTGCTTTCCCTGAGTGTCGGAAAGATTAGCCAATCAATGGGAACTTGTTGGTTGCTAAGAGACCTTTGAGCTTGGCTCCACCCATGCTCAGATTTTAGCCAATGAAAATCTGTACTCTGGAGTGTTGCCGCGAAACCCGTGAGATTAATTCCGCCACCTGAATGTTTCGGCGCCTGCGCAGATTGGGAAAGGTTCTGGAAGACGGCGGAGCTGCCGCCATTTTGCGGGAAGAGGAGCAGCTCCAGTTGTAGTGGGGCTCTTACTGCTGAGTCTCTGGAAGGGAGTCGTGCTTCGCGTCCCCCGACACACCCAAAGGAACGAAGGGAACCGGGACCCCCCCCACCCTGCGGGGACCCGGAACTGGTAAGAAACCCCGAAACCGTGTCCCCCCCGAAACGTCACCTATGCGTGACGTTGTCGCACGGCGCCTCCCCCTGACGTCACAGGCAGAAAATGGCGTCAAGAGCAGAATTGGGCAAACTTTTAAAATTAAAAACATTTTTTGTTTACTTTGATCTGGAAGTGTTCGCTACCTAACTGTAGTCCATCGGCACCCTCGTGGCTACATCCTTTAGCGATGAAGATGCTGTTTCAAGGGTCCCAATGACTGATCTCTTTCCAGGTCCCCGCAGCCTTGACATTTAGGGTGTCCCACACTGTGGAGGGAGCATCGACCCACCACGGTCTGAGAGGACATGTGGGATCCGTTTTCAGCCCCTAGTGCCACCACTCAGAGATGAGGGAATTGAGGCTTCTTCCTCAATCTTCAGCCTCTCAAAGACTCATGTTCAGTATGTTGGCCACTGTGCCCACACATCCTGTGGCGGTAAAGGAGCATAATGGGGCCACATACGAGGGTTTAGAATCGGGACACTGGCCCTCGCAGAGATGCTGCCTGTCGGTAACTTGTAGGACCATTTTTTGAAGCGTGGCCTTGGCTGTTACACAACATGGGGAATGTTTTTATCTTTCTCATTGTTTTTTCTTAATTAAGCTGTCCTCAGTTTGGAGATGTTTGTGCCCAGCTCAGTTACCCGACCCAGGAGATGGCGCTACCATCACCCCTGGGACTCCAGCGTTTGGTGAATTCTGCCTGATGGGGCTGACAGTGGTTCTTCACTCTCCTTTGCCCCCGCGGCAGTGGGGCCTAAGTGCTGGCTTGGGTCTTGTTTGTGCTATGACAAGGTCCACGTAGTGCCGTGATTATGGGCCTCTAACGTAGTTTTTGAAGCAGGGTTGGAAGAAAGCACTATAATATTTTAATGTATGGGATTGAGTGGACTTTGATCCATAAGTTAGGACTCAAAGAGTTTGAAAACTCCCAACGTGAAAGCACATAGTGTTTGGGACATTCTGTTTTTAGGACATCTAGAAAGACTAAACCCAGCAAGATTGCAAGTTTCAAAGTGTGCTGGTGTTATATATGTCTGTGCTTAAATAGATTCATTCATTTGTTTCTGAAGTCTGAAAACTTTATTCCATAGGAAGGGGTTCATTTGTCAACTTACATGAAAGTTTTTTTTGGTGTTAAGTTATCCCTATGCTGTACTAGCACTCAACAAAGAGCAGTTCTTGAAGCATTTCATTTGGAGAGTTAAAGGCAGACTGTAAAAGAGAAGCGTTATGACACTTAGAAAATTTGTATAGATTTGGCAGCCAAAATGAATGAAAGGGGCTTCCCTGGTGGCGCAGTGGTTGAGAGTCTGCCTGCCGATGCAGGGGACACGGGTTCGTGTCCCGGTCCGAGAAGATCCCACATGCTGCGGAGTGGCTGGGCCCGTGAGCTGTGGCCGCTGGGCCTGCATGTCCGGAGCCTGTGCTCCGCAACGGGAGAGGTCGCAGCAGTGAGAGGCCCGCGTAGTGCAAAAAAAAAAATGAATGAAAGGAACAGAGCTTGTAGATCAAAAACTTACTTTTAGAACCGTTTTTTCCCACAGTAGCATATGTTAAGATATATGCTGGGATATATTAAAATCAGATAGCATATATTAAAGTCAGCCTGGTTTCTAATGTTTTGTAGCATATACTGTTACACGCTGAGTATCTGTAAGCCACACAATAGGTGTGACTAATGGGACTGATTCTTTTGATATATCTATCAGAACATTAATTCTTCAGGTCAGTATATATTTAAAAATAGACATCTTGGTAAGCTGTGTACTTTTCTTTTTTAAATTTCCTTTAGGGTTTAAGTTATAAACCACATGAGAGATCAGTAACCTGTTAGAATATTAGACTTAAGAATCGGAAGATTTATGATCAAGGGTCAGCTCCTCCATTTGAGCTTTGTGACTTTGGGCAGTTCACAGAACCTCAGTTTTTTCATCTGTGCATTTTTAAAATCTTTCTTCTGTCCTTCTTTCCTTCTTCCCTCTCCCCCCCTCTTCCTTTCTGCTGTGCCGGGTCTTAGTTCAGGCACGTGGGATCTTTAGTTGCGGCATATGGGCTTTTTACTTGCAGCATGCATGTGGGATCTAGTTCCCTGACCAGGGATTGAACCTGGGCCCCCTGCATTGGGAGCATGGAGTCTTACCTGCTGGACCACCAGGGAAGTCCCTCATCTGTGCATTAGATCCAGTATTTGCTTGTAGCATATGTTACCATTGATTGTTAAATAAATGTAAGGTGTTAGTATAAGAGATTGAGTTCACTGGTTTTTAGACACACCTATTTTATTTTGCTTTGGTTTCCATTGTAAGCCTTAAATTTGGCTCCAAGTAAGTTTTATTGGTTGGCTCTTTCCAAGAATCTTATCTCTGTAACATGTTTAGCATAGTGCCGAGCAATATTAGGTACTATAAATGATAGATATTGATATAATGATTACTTTTATTAAATCATCAAAATAGGCTGTGGACTCTGAGGGCAACCAAGACAGCATGATTGGATGATGCATTAGCTGCTTTAAAGAGGACGAAGCTCTTGAGGATATGGAAAGTCTAATTATGATTAACCTCCTTGTATAGAAAGTATTTAGATTAGTTTTTTTCAGCTTTATTAAGATATAATTGATATAAAATATAACCGTACACATTAAAGTGTACAGTTTGATGTGTTTTGATATGAGTTAACACCCATGAAACCATCACCCCCCAAATTCCAAAATGCCCTTTTATAATCCTTTCATCCGAGCCCCTTCCCACCTATTCTTAGCCCTAGGTAACCACTGGTCTGCTTTCTGTCACTACAGGTTAGTTTGCATTTTCTAGAATTTTATGTAAATGAAATCATACAGTATGTATGCTTTTTTTAACCTGTTTCCTTCCACTCAGCATAATTATTTTGAGATTCATCCATGTTATGTATATTGATAATTTCAGACCAGTAATTTCTGAATAATTTATCCTATTGATTTTGTTTGGTGTCTTCTGTTTTTTTTTACTTATAGACCTGTGGTGGACAGACTTGGGAAAGACCATTGCTAGATGTGAAAGCTTGGGGTAGGCGAGAAGTCCTACTGTACCTTCCTAGACAGAAAGGCTTCAAAGTGAGACTGGTTAAGCCTATCTTAATCATGGTCTTTCTGAGTTACCCAAACTCTGGTCGGTATTGTACAGAAAATGCTTAATGATGAATCCCCTCATTATTTGTGTTGGGCGGTGGTGTGGGGAAAAGCTTAGGACTAATCTGCATTATTCTGGTATTGCTTTCTCTTGCTCCTAATTTTTAGTCATGCGTTCTTACCTTTTTATTGGAAATATGTGCCAATTTATGTTTAAACCAATTATTTATTCAGAATTTTGAACAGTAGAATGGAGGCCAAGTGTCCGTTGTAAAATAAATAGTAATTTTGAGTACCAACATTTTCTTTTCACAGGACAGGGTCTATATTGTATTTTGTCTCTACCTAGATATTCAGTTTTCTTCTAGACCCCTGACCTTTTCTAAGCCACAAAGCAGAACTCGTTCAGATCTGTAAGGTACAAAAATAAACATAGGGTAAACAACAGCGAGTAAGGTACCTTTGGAGTTCAAGAAACAGAACTGTATATCCTGAAGTCTGTTTCTTGGAGGGGGGAGGGAATGTGGGGTGCTGGAAGGGGAGGAAAAATATAAATGAGGTTCTTATGTATTGATGTCCTCTTCTCAGATCTGCTACAATGGCATCCGATGACTTTGATATAGTGATTGAGGCCATGCTGGAGGCTCCCTATAAAAAAGAGGAGGTAAGATTCCCCATCTCACTCTTGGAATTGGGCTGGTGAGGAAAAGCACTTGTGGATCATCAGTTTCAACGTTTTGTGAATCTTCTTTCCCTGTTTGTTTATTATGTGCAGTGGCTTTCATAAAAGGCGTAATCTTTTTTTTTTTTTTTTTTTTTTTGCGGTACACGGGCCTCTCACTGTTGTGGCCTCTCCCGTTGTGGAGCACAGGCTCCAGACGCGCAGGCTCAGCGGCCACGGCTCACGGGCCCAGCCGTTCTGCGGCATGTGGGATCCTCCCGGACCAGGGCACAAACCCGTGTCCCCTGCATCGGCAGGCGGACTCTCAACCACTGTGCCACCAGGGAAGCTCAAGGCATAATCTTTTAGTAAGCTCTGCTGGAGACAGATACTCAAGGGCCATGCTTACAGAAAGGGCCCCAAAAACTGGGGGTGGAGGGGACATGAAGTTGCGGTGGGAACCAGTGCTTTGCTCACAGCTCTCAGTGACACAGTAGAAGGTCAGTGTATCTCAGACATAACTCTCATTTCTCACTCTCCAGGGAAATGTTAGTGGAACAGATGTTGGGGTAGCTAAAGGTTTGACTTCAAAATCTGATCTTTTTGGGTAGTTTCCTTCCTTCTTATTCTTTTTGTTAGGAGATCCAGGTGCTTAGAAACTGTTTAGATGATTGAGAGCTTCGATTTCATGAGCTTTCTTCCTTGTCCACTTCTTTCTTTGCCCAATGGAATCTGTGTGTCTGCCACCTGGTACCTTGTGTCATTTTCCTGGCGAACCCCTCAGGATGAGCAGCAAACTAACGAGGTTGAAAAGGAGAGCCCTAGTAACACCACCAACAGCACCAGCTGTACCGGCAGCAGTGGCAGTGGCACCAGTGGGAGCAGCGCCAGTGGGGAGGCAGGCAGGTGAGTGTGGCCTGAGGAAAATGGGTTGGCAGCTTGAGGAAGGGAAGCAACTGTGTCCATTATAGAAACAGCCAGAACAGGGAGGTGGTTGCTGGTAAGACTTCTAGTAATGGCTCCACTGGGTCATGGGAATGATGGTGACCTGGCTTAATGATCTTCTAGTCTTCGCTTGCCAGTGTAGATTTGTGGATAGACTTGTGGATCAGTCCTAGCGTCGATGTAGTATTTCACTTGAGTAAAATAGCAAGAGGATCTCTGATTTGGAAACATGAGCTTTTGCTTGGTTTTGTGGGGGAAAATGGCCATTTCAGATGCCTGACAGCATTCAGGGCTCTGTGTAAACTGATGTCATGCCATTGCTGTGAACTTCTGCCATATTGTCTTCTAGGCTTTGGTCTTTCACTGCTTTCTGTTTCACCTTTGCTTTAGTGTCATTTCTTATCCTTGGGAGAGGTGATGAAACCTCAGTAGTAAGAGTTTATGCTCTCTTTCACAGGAAGAAGAGGAGTCGGAGCCATAGTAAAAGCAGGGATAGAAAACGCAGGTCAGTCATTCTGGGGCCGCTTGGGTTTTGAGAATTATAAATGGAAAGATACCAGGGAAAGCTATACATTAAAGGCCAGAAAGGTTGGATTGTTCTTTAAGGAGCTTAACAGTCATTGCCGTCCACAGTCGTAGTCGAGACCGTCATAGGCGGAGAAGCAGTCGGAGCCGGAGTCGAGATCGGCAGCGTCGTCACCGCAGCCGTAGCTGGGAACGTCGACATAGTAGTGAGTCACGAAGTCGAGACCGACGTCGTGAGGATCGTGTGCGCTACAGGAGTCCACCGCTTGCCACTGGGTATCACCTTTTGCTTATAAGATCACCTTTGTATCATGTTTTGGGGTAGGCAGGAGACCCAGTTACTGGAGGGGTGATACTCAGAATTGGCATGTGCGATGAGGTGCTGTAATCTGGTTTTCTCATGGTGGAAGACCCAGCACTGGGCCAGTGTGGTTAAAGGTGGGTGACACGGTTTTCAGTTTGGTTGTTCTCTGTTCCGTAGGCGTAGGTATGGACATAGTAAGAGTCCTCATTTCCGGGAGAAGAGCCCAGTCAGGTGAGTGACAATGAGCACTCTTTTAGGGATTGTGAGTTATGAATAAAAAGCGGTTTGAGCCAAACCACAGGAATGTGTAGTACTTGAGGGTAGCTGAAGAATGATGACCATGTACTGGCAGGGAGGGTCTCGACGATTTTGCTCACTCTTTAGGGAGCCAGTTGATAATCTGAGTCCTGAGGAGCGGGATGCCCGCACGGTGTTCTGTATGCAGTTAGCTGCCCGCATTCGGCCTCGGGACCTGGAGGACTTTTTCTCGGCTGTTGGCAAGGTAAACCTCTTCCCCCTCTTAGTTGTCTCTGAGAAGCCTGTCTTCTATCCATCCCCCTTTATGCCCAATTCAGGATTTTCTTTTTGCCCTGGATAGGTTCGAGATGTACGTATCATCTCAGATCGGAACTCACGTCGTTCTAAGGGCATTGCCTATGTGGAATTCTGTGAGATCCAGTCTGTGCCACTTGCCATTGGGCTGACCGGACAGCGGCTGCTGGGAGTGCCTATCATTGTACAGGCCTCACAGGTGAGCAGCCTGAGAAATGGACATAAGAAGATGGAGATAATGGTGGTAGGTGTGGGGCATGACCCATCATTTCCTTCTTCCACAGGCTGAGAAAAACCGACTGGCAGCCATGGCCAACAACCTGCAGAAGGGCAGTGGTGGACCAATGCGCCTCTACGTGGGCTCCCTGCACTTCAATATCACCGAGGACATGCTCCGGGGCATCTTTGAGCCCTTTGGCAAAGTGAGTAGAAAGTGAGGGAAACCTCTGAAGGGAATTGGAAAAAGTGGGGAGGGCGAGTGTACCTTCTCGTTCTGTCTGACCATGATTAACCCATTGCGTGTTTAACAATGGCCATGTGGGTCCATGCTGGAGGAGTTGGGCTCCATCTCTGTATTCATACTGCTCAGGAGACAAATTAGGCACCATGAAATCAAATAATGGGGTCCATATGAAGTAAGATGAGTCAGAAAAAGTGTTTGGGAAAGTGATGGGCTTTATCTCATTTTTAAAATGATTTGGAGAGCTGTAATGGGTTGGTTAGAAAGTTAGAGGTATTTAGAACAATCTGGGTAGGGGACTTCCCTGGCGGTCCAGTGGTTAAGACTCCATGCTTCCACTTCGGGGGCGCAGGTTTGATCCCTGGTTGGGAAACTAAGATCCCATGTGCCACATGCTGCACATGGCCAAAAAAATAGAACAGTTTGGGTAGGAAAGATCAAAGGTGTGGCTTAGCCAAAAGATTATTGATTATTTTTCTCTATTCTGCAGATTGATAATATTGTCCTGATGAAGGACTCAGATACAGGCCGCTCTAAAGGTTATGGTTTTATTACGGTGAGTCTCTAGTCTTCAACTTTTTAATTTTAGTTTAGGTTTGTCCACTTGTCTGATTTTGCAGCTTAGCTTCATCCTCCTCCCATAGGAACTGTCTAAATGACCCATAAACCCTGGTGCCTGAAGCTTGGACTAGCCTTCTGCCCCTTGAGATGAGTGCATTGCTTGAGATCATGGCTTTGCTCCTACACTCTGTCAGTGGCACTGGTATGGGGTGTCCAGGAGGTCAACCAGCTTCCCTGGTGCTACAGCTTGCTCTCTGGGTAATAGTAACGATTCCAGGCTGCAGCTAAGCGGCTGGGGGCATGAGGGAGGTTAGGTACGGGCCTTTATAGATGTGCTTTATAGAATTGGTATATTTTCATGATGGGGTGGGAATAAGAAGGTATATACTTCTCTCTGGTCCTACCCAGTTTGAAGCAGTTTCCCCATTGAGAAATATCTTTATATTTAAATACCACTATAGGGAAAACAGTAAGGCCACCTAATAGTGGGCAAGTCTCACCTTTTCCTGACACTCCAACAAAATTGTTTCCAATTCCCATAACTGGTTCTTCCAGCCCCATGTGACTCCAGGCTAGGACTGGCTGCCAGCCACAAAGTCTAATTGAAGCTGATATTTTCTGGGCTCAATCTAGGCAGCATACACCCCCCCAGTTGCCTGCAGGGCAGAGGGGAGGTAGGTTGTGTTCTACCGTGGGAATTGCTCATCTCAGAAGTATCTGGTAAAAGCAAGCCACCTATACCACCTGCCTAGGAACTGTCAGTACCACATGCCAGGCCCTAGGACAGGTAATACCAGAGTAAATAAAGCCAGCTGTGCTGTTCATGGTGGCAAGTACCTTTTCTAGCTCCCTGTGTGTCTCAGATGCAGAAAGGCTTCTGTGGGGCCTTTTTGCCCTTGTGTTCCTGCCTTTTAGGTCAACACCCTTGACACATAAACAGCAGACTGGGAATCCTCTTTATGCCAGGCTGCTGCTAGTGCTGCTGCTGGAAGGGATGAGAGAGTAGAGGCCTTCTGGCCAGTGGGCCAGAGTCAGCCGCACTGGGGTGGGGTGGGAGTGGGGGTGCAGTCTCGCTTTCAGTACCAGGGTGTGCACCTTCCTGAGCCTGGGCTCTGGAGTTCCACGTTCCTGGTTCTTGACTAAGGACTGAAACTTACTAGTCCTGAGGGCTGAAATTAAAGCTCAGGAGCCTTGGATCTCCGCCTGTCTTACTTCCATTTGATATGTCCATTTGTGAAACAGCCTATCAGGCTGGGCTCCCTACAAATGATGCACTGTTAGGTTCTCAGTGGAGCTGGAGATTGAAAAGCGATTGCCCTTGAGTCAGCTGGAAAAGGTCTTTTTTAGAGAACTATTTGCGGGCATGGGGATCTTAGGTCACATTCCCTGGGAAAGAAAAGTTTGAGCCACAGTGAGCATGCAATTTTCATGGGACAGTAGGACGAGAGAGTATTAGTGGGGCTTTGAGAGCATGTCTGTGGCCAGGAGGTACCTGATATGACCTGGGTTTCTTGTAGTTCTCTGACTCTGAGTGTGCCCGCCGGGCCCTGGAACAGTTGAATGGCTTTGAGCTTGCTGGTCGGCCTATGAGGGTTGGCCATGTGACCGAGCGACTGGATGGTGGCACAGACATCACTTTTCCTGATGGAGACCAGGATCTGGATCTGGGATCAGCGGGTGGACGTTTGCAGCTCATGGCCAAATTGGCAGAAGGTAGGGCTTCTCTGCAGAGTGAAGAACATGGCGTTGAATTTTACATCAAGGGTTAGGACTTAACCTCGTCTTTTCCTCTGAGGCTCTGGAATCCAGCTGCCGACCACTGCTGCTGTTGCCCAAGCTGCTGCCTTGCAACTGAATGGAGCAGTTCCTTTGGGGGCCCTGAACCCAGCGGCTTTGACGGGTAGGCTTGGACTTGGGAAAGGGAGAGAAGGGTCGGGCCTGGAAGGCAGGAATGCTCTGTGCTAACTCCCTTGTCTCTCTTTGTTCCAGCTCTGAGTCCGGCCCTGAACCTCGCCTCCCAGGCAATCGCCTCCCAGTGCTTCCAGCTTTCCAGCCTCTTTACCCGCCAAACCATGTGAGTCTCAAGGCCCAGCTCATTTCAGTGTTCACAGTTAACTTTCTTTCCTCCGGCTTCCCGTTTACATCTTCTCCATGCCACAGGTAATTAGTGGCGCAGTCCACTGCCTACCTGTGCCTCTGGGTCCTGCCACTCCCTTCTCCACGTCTACCCTTCCATGGCCCCTTCTCTCCATTCTGTGGACCAAACCATCCTGAGGGTGTGAACATTGACGGTGGGGGAACTGGGACCCCCTAGGACACCAAGAAGAGCTCCTGCCCACCGCAGCCGCAGTGGGAATGGACTCTGGTGAGCAAAGCTGCCAGTTGAAGAGAACAGAATCTGCACTTGAATTGAACATCTGTTTCTCTGTATTTATAGTCTCCTGGGATGACCTTCCTTGCCCTTTACAACCACCTCTTACTGATTCCTTGATTCCTCCCCCATTGGGAAGGCCATAGGGCATTAACTGAAGGAACTAACCGCTCTTTGCCTGCCTGTACCTTTACTGTACAGTCTGTCACGGAAAACCTTTAAGACCTCTGGTCTGTGAGGACTTCGGGGTTTGAGGGAGTGAACCTTGAAAGTGCTGGCTTGCTGCTACAAGGGCCCTGGAAGATAGCACAGACGTGTGTTGGGAAGCCTGCCTTAAACCTTAGCTTGGGGCCAGAACTGCTACTGTGGGCTCAACATCTTGCTGGGAGGTGTGGGAATGATCTCTCCTGCCAGCCATTTTGGATGTCTTAGGGGCATTCGGGAGTTCAGTGAAAGGTGGGGTACCTTTCTGGTATCTTCCATCTTCCTTTGTGTAGTTGTCCTTCCTTTGGCCCAGGGTGGGAGGATGGAGGGGAGGCTGCTTCTCTCCACCACTTCCATGTGCCTCTGGAGACTGTGGGCTCAGGCCCAGCTGGGCACACGTGAGTCCTTCTCACTGTATTTTATACCCTTGTGTCTGTGTACATAAATATAAATATATATATATATATATAAACTTTGTACAAAAGGCAGGTCCCACGGTTGTGGCGGCGGCTGCCCATGTGTGGTCTCGGTCCAGTGGTGTGTCTGTCTGACGTTAACTTCTCCTGAGCCAAAACCACGAATGGTTCTAGGGATATAAAACATTTGTAATGCTATTAAGTTTTCTTTTCTTTATTTTAATTTTTTAAATATCTGATCTTTAGAAAGAAAAACAGACAAAAGGCACACATGCCATCTGTATCTGCTTTATACTCCCATGGTCTTTATGCCCCGTGGTCTCCTTCTGTCTTTATCTTGATTATCTCCAAACCTCCCTGCCTAGTGGACAGACCTCCAGGCTCCCTCTCTCTGCCTGGGGACAGATCTTGTCTTTCCACCAGATGGCAGTGTGACAGTAGCACATTCTGCACCTTGCTCTAAGGGTGTTTCGTGATCCTGAGGAGCTTAAGTACCAGAGAAGCCTTCTAAGCTCACCATTCTTACTTTGTTGAGCTCTGTACCCGCCTTTGGACCTTTTTGTAGTAGACATCCAGTCCAATATCCAAAGGCGTTTGGGCATTATACATCAGGGCTCCCCAGGCCTTAAGTCTGTCATTGTTTGCCCTTTCAATCCCCCCAACTCTTCTTTCCAGTGGCTTTGATAACACAGGCCTGAGTCCGATTGATGAATTTCCAGGGAGCTGAGTATTCCACACATGGCCCTTCCAAAGGTGAGGGCACACCTTCCTCTGCCTGCTTTGTAAGGCTTAGAACAAGGGGCTAGTCCAGAGCCTGGCTCACCAACTAGGGACCAACCAAAAGGAGAAGGTCTGAAGTTCAGGGACAGGGCTCTGTGGGCTTCCTCCATTCTTTACTGGTCTCTGTGCAACAGAATGTTGAGAGTGTATTGTCATGCTAAAAATTTGGATAATTGCTGCTAGGTTTTAACTTGTCAGTTAAGGCTTCTAAGCAGAATGATGGTTTTTTAGTGGTTAGCTTATGACGTTGCTCTTTACACTGCAGTGTTAAGTACCTGAAACCTACTTGTGGCATAAAAGGCCACTGGGACTCTGGAGGGACTTCCAGGCTGCTGCAGTCTCACCCACTGTCACCCCTACCCCTTCCCTGTACTAATTTGCTCTCTGGACCTGGGAGAAGGGAAGGAGGCCACGTTATTTTCAGGTAGGAGCAGCTGACTAAGGCCCAGTCCTTTGCAGTTATTGATGCAGCTGCTAAGGCAACCTGACCTCAGTGCAGACCATTTTTATGCATCCTCCTGAGGCTATGGGCCAGGCCTCCTCATGGCAGTCTTGAACATCTTCAAACTGTAGGTACCCCCAGGCCTTGCTTCCTGCCCTCAGGTGGGCCCCCCGCACTGCTCAGTTTCCTTATACTCCCATTCCTAGCTGCTTTGGCCTTCCTGCATTTTGGGTCCTTCCACCTCAGTTCTTCCTTGCTCCTTGTTCTTAGAGGCTTGCGTAGCTTTTTGCTGGGAGAGAGACAAGGGTGGAAGTAAGGGAATGTCAAAGACAACTTCTTTTCTAGTCTTAACCTACATAAGGTGACAACGTCTAGTGGGTAACAGCCAGTGTCACTGCGTGTGACTCAGTGCCTTCTTATTATTCATCCTTCTGTAGAGGGTGGTTGGAGTGGAGAGAAGGGGCAGTGAACAGCCTCTGGGCCCAGCCTAATGTAAAGGAGCCTCCCTCAACCTCCTGCCTGAGCATGGTGGCTAAGGTGGGAGTAGAGATGAGACTGTTGCCCAGGTCTGTTCCCAGCGCAGTTAGAATTTCCCCACGAGTCCTCAATTCTAAATGGGATTTTTCACTTGACTTTCGGCTTATAGCCTCCACTTCTCTCTTTTCTAAGGCAGTGGCATTCCTCCCTGTTCTTTAAACTGCTGTGTTCTTTACATTGGGATTCACCCTACTTCTTTCTTAGGCTCTGTGGGCTACCAGTGGAAGCAGGGCTGTGACCTATGAACCTTTAGTCTTGGTGCTTCTAAGGAAGGGAAATGAGCTAAAAACTTGGAGGTATTCTGTCACAGCCCCTGTTTTCTATTCAAGAGTCTGGTGCGAATCAGGAAGTATTACTTGGACAGGGATTTCCCTGGTGGTCCAGTGGGTAAGACTCCACGCTCCCAATGCAGGGCGGCCCAGGTTCGATCCCTGGTCAGGGAACTAGATCCTGCATGCATGCCGCAACCAAGAAACTTGCATGCTGCAACTGGAAAAAATTAAGTGGGGGGGAGTATTACTTGGACAGTGCGAAGAGGCTGTCCTGGCACCAAAAAGTGGAGCGGTTAACAATTAATGAGAATTTACGTTTATGCAGGATTTGGTGTGGGTTAGGCATTGTTCTAATCATTTTATATGTATTGAATTGTTTAATCCTCACAACGACCCCTCTGAAGTAGATTCTTTTATTATCTTTACTTTGTTAATGAGGAAACTGATACCCCAAAGGTTAAGTAACTTGTCCCCCGATAATGCAGTTAGCAAGTTTGGGATTTCAGTCCAGTCTAGCTTCAGATCCCTTGATCTTAATCTTAACCTGCCTCAGCAACACTGTGGAAGCCAAAGCCTTGGAGTCATGGGGAAGTGTCACTTTTTCTGTCTCTTTACTCATAGTTCTCAGTATATCCTGAATTCTTCCACTTCCATGTCTACTGTCTTGTTCTCTTTTCCTGCCCCTCTTTACTGGTCAAAATCCTGTCCTTTAAGACTGATGATTTCCTAGTTGAAGTTGATTTTCCTTTTCAGTATTCTTGGTCCTATGTAGGTCTTATTCTGACTTTATTTACAGTTCTTTGTAAACTCTGTTACTAGATGGTTATAGCTTGATGAAGCCAGTCATAGATGTGTCTTTTTCATTACTGGTTTTTTTTTTTGCTGTACGCGGGCCTCTCACTGTTGTGGCCTCTCCCATTGCGGAGCACAGGCTCCGGACGCGCAGGCTCAGCAGCCATAGCTCATGGGCCCAGCCGCTCGGTGGCACGTGGGATCTTCCCGGACCGGGGCACGAACCCGTATCCCCTGCATCGGCAGGCGGACTCTCAACCCTGCGCCACCAGGGAAGCCCATTCATTACTGTTTTGTTTGCACATATTTCGTATCTGTTGAGTTGAATTAATTCCCCTCAGTTCAAGTCAGAGCCAGGCTTTCCAGAGGCTGTCCCTTCTAGCCTGCTTTTCCTAGCAGTCTCGTCCATTTCTTCCTCACTGCTGAAGAGAGGAGGCAGCTTTACTCTTTTTGGTGTTACCATGGTAGCCTGTGAAGCTTTCTAAAGTGCTGCTTGCCACCACGAGAGACTGATGTTTCCATGACAACCAGGTGAAGTCAGTAGTCATGAGCTGAATGCAGGAAAGGAGTTCTGATCTGAAGCTGTGTGTCTGAATCTTCTGACTTCAGATATCCCCCCCTTCCCTCCCAACTTTTGCACTCTACATCCAGAATTGATTGCTTGCAAAGTGTATTCTTTTTTTTTTTTTTTTTTGGCTGCATTGTGTCTTCGTTGCAGTGTGAAGGCTTCTCATTGCAGTGGCTTCTTGTTGCAGAGCACGGGCTCTAGGCGCACAGGCCTTTACAGTTGCGGCACGCAGGCTCAGTAGTTGTGGCACGCGGGCTCAGTAGTTGTGGCTCGCAGGCTCTAGAGTGCAGGCTCAGTAGTTGTGGTACATGGGCTTAGTTGCTCCACAGCATGTGGGATCTTCCCGGACCAGGCCTCGAACCTGTGTCTCCTGCATTGGCAGGCGGATTCTTAACCACTGCGCCGCCAGGGAAACCCCTCAAAGTGTGTTCTTGGTTGAGAGAGCTCTGTGTGAGGTGAAGCAGACCAGTCAACTTAGATCGTGTGGGAAGATGGAGGCAAGGAAAGAGATGATCAAAGATCACTTTTAAAAGTTGGATGAGTTCTCTTGGCTCTCCGAGACGATCTGCTCTCAGGAGCCCTTAAGGAGTTGGGTGGAGTTACTGGAGACCCATTAAGCAGTTATTTTTGAGGGCAGTGGGTGGATGAGGTGCCTGAAGATTGGAAAAGAGCCAGTCGGTGCTGGATTGCAAGAGGGAAACAATGACCTTGGAAATCAGAGACTTGTCAGACTCTTGCCAATATTCCAGAAAGGATGGGAACTTGAGTCAGCTTTCAAGCATCCTGAAGCCTACCTGTTTAAAATGAATGGTGCTGAGAAATAGCTTCCTTCTCCCACTTCCTGGGCCCAACCAGGGGACCTCCACCCTGTAGCAGAAAGATCATACTCTAGAACAACACCAAGTGGTTCCGATCTCTCTTCTGCCACAAACCAGCTGAGTAAGCTTAGGTGTTACTTCTCTAACTCAGACTCCTCCCTTTTAGAAAGGAGATGATAACAGTAGTACCTGTCTCGGGGATGTTGTGAGGATTCAATGAAATGATAACCTGTAGAGGCCTTAGAACTTGATAGCTTCCCATTCCTCTGGATGCCTACATACTTGACTTTCTACCTGACCTAATTCTCCTCCCCAACTTTGAGAATGCTCGAGATTTACAGGGGCAGAACTGATGGTGGGGCAATGGTGAAAATAAACCTTCATTGTTCCTGGGCTAAAGTCCCAGGCTTACAAGGTCCTAGGTCACACACAGTCAGGCTACCTTTCAGGAAAACAAATCCCACTGGTCAAATCTCTTTATACTTGAAACTCTATAATCAGGTTACAACCAGATGGTTTTGGAAAATCAAGGTGGGCCCCTCAAGTACCTTCAGGATACCTAGTGCCCTTTGCTTGGTCTGGCTAGGGAAAATCCCAGAGCAGTCTCTGTTATAGTCCTTTGCAAGCATCCCCCCTAATCTCCCCCAAGCATTCCTATAGCACTTGTCTTTGTGGTCTCCAGAGCCTAGCCCTACCTACTCTGGCAGTTTCCTTTCAGAATAGTGTTTTAAATCAGCACAGGTCCTCTGCCTAAAGTTGTAATTTGAACAGAAAAACGGGAAACTGTAGTATAATACCACCCTTAGGCTTCAGTTGCCAATCTTCCCCCCAAAACTACCCAAACAAGAAATCCGATAATGGGTTACCTGTGAGTCTTGCGGGAGGCTGTTGGACTTTGTGGACCACAACTTAAATTTGTATCTCCAGAGTGGTGCCATGCTTTGAGAGATTAGCATGTTACATGGTTGCCTGAATAAGGGACCAGACACAGGTTGCAAAAAAACATTGCTTCTAGGGCTTCCCTGGTGGCGCAGTGGTTGAGAGTCCGCCCGCCGATGCAGGGGACGCGGGTTCGTGCACCGGTCCGGGAAGATCCCACATGCTGCAGA
Source organism: Pseudorca crassidens (assembly GCF_039906515.1). NCBI lineage: Eukaryota > Metazoa > Chordata > Mammalia > Artiodactyla > Delphinidae > Pseudorca > Pseudorca crassidens. The sequence goes on from NC_090296.1 coordinate 75,039,636, forward strand.
GTAGCTAGGCCCGTGAGCCATGGCTGCTGAGCCTGCGCGTCCGGAGCCTGTGCTCCGCAACGGGAGAGGCCACAACAGTGAGAGGCCCGCGTACTGCAAACAAAAACAAAAACAAAAGAAAAACATTGCTTCTAAATCAACTATACTCCAATAAAAATTTTTTAAAAAAGAAAAATAATAATTTTTGTAAAAAGCATTACTTTCTACTGCTCATTTGTATAATCATGAAGATATTTGCATTTTTATCTAGTCCTCATGATTATCCTACAGGATAGGTATAATTATCCTCATTTTATTTATTTATCTATTTATTGGCCACGCCTTATGGCAGGCAGGATCTTAGTTCCCACCGGAAGCGCAGAGTCCTAACCACTGGGCCGCCAGGGAAGCCCTTATTCTCCTTTTATAATTGGGAAGAGCTGAGGTTCAGAAAGACAAGAGAGGTTAAGAGTGACTTTCTCCATAGACTTCCATCCAGAAAATAGTGAGCCTGAGTGCCAGGTAAAAGGCTTGCACAGCCCCATTGAATTTATATTCATGCCTTGAGTTTACAAGGCCACCAAGCTGTAGAGTCATGACATCAAGACTCAAATTCCTTGAGTATTTCCATCAGAGAGCCACCAGGTGATAAAGGACTAAGAAGCAGAATGCTCTTGTCTGGTTTTGGGACCCTTTGACATCCTCCCAAATTTTGCTTCCTTCTGTACAGGGAGGGTCTTTACCTCATCATGTGGCAGGCTGCCCACCATTTCTCCTGTACATTTGCTCATGTGGTTTTGCCGCAAGACATTTCTTTTCCTTCTTTCCCCCATCTATCTACAGCCTGTTGTATAACCTTCAAGGCCCAGTTCCTAAAACATGTCTTCCAAATGTTCTGTCTCTTCCATTCAGACTCTTAGAGCACGTGATATAGCTTGCAGTTAGATAGTCAGAATGTGGTATAGTTTGCTCCTGTTTTGGCCATGGTAGTGCTGCCTCCAACTTGGCCTGTCTCTCCAGCTCAATTGTAAGCTGCTTGAGGGCAGGGATAGTGCCTTATCTGTATTTGTTTTCTCTGTAGGGCCCAGCACAGTGACTGGCATATGGCAGTACTTGAGCAGAGCAACAAGCATTTGTAGATGAAGGATTAAAACGTCCAGGAAGATTTTACTTAGACTGATGTGGATTGGAACAATTAGATTAATAAAAAGATGTATGTATGGGTGGACTTTCTGGGGGTGAGGATTTAATGCAGAAGACTTGCGGAGTGTCCTTCCATGACTCCGGCAGTCCTTCAGAAGAGGAGAGCCCCTGTTCCAGTCTCTAAAGAGGGTTAGATGCAGCAGGGCAGAAAGGCCCAGTTGTAAGCGGAGGCCCAGAGCAGAGGGATAACTTCTAAGACAGGACTGGCCTCACTTCTGGCCTCTCAGGGAGAGAACACCCAGTCTATGCTCTTGGCCAATGAGGAGGCCTTGTGGGCCAGGAGGCATGGGGTTAGTAGAGGTTGGGCAGGGACTGGGCTGATAAGGGAGCACAGACCCCAAGTCAAAATTACAGTGGTTAAGAGGAGCACGGGGCTTCCCTGGTGACTCAGTGGTTAAGAATCCGCCTGCCAATCTGCCTGCTCGAACCCAGGTTCAAGCCCTGGTCCGGGAAGATCCCACATGCCCGGAGCAACTAAGCCCATGCACCACAACTACTGAGCCTGCGCTCTGGAGCCCGCATGCCACAACTACTGAAGCCCGTGCACCTAGAGCCCATGCTCCGCAACAGGAGAGGCCACCGCAGTGAAAAGCCTGCACACCGCAACAAAGAGTAGCCCCTGCTCTCTGCAACTAGAGAAAGCCGCGCGCAGCAACAAAGACCCAACAGAGCCAAAAATAATAAATAAATAAATTTATTTTTAAAAAAAAAAGAGGCGCATGAGGGCAGAGAGGATCTTACCTGGCACAGGCAGCTCAGCATCGGGCCCCTTTGCTGGTCTCATGCCAGCGCAGATCAGCAGCCTGGGCTTACTTTGCCTTGATCAGAGGGAGGGAGAAGAGTGGCTAGGATCTCAGAGAAGACCCCACCTCTCCCAAGTCTAGCAGGAGTGGGGCTTCAGCTTCTGTCTGTTCTGAGCTCTTTCCTGTAGGCGTCTGGAGGGAACACACAGATGGGTCGGGCTGATGGAACTGGCTGAGTTGGGGGGAGGGAAGCTTGTGGCGTGTGTGGCTCCCCTCATGGGGGAGGTCCTGCTGTCATCATCTTTAGACTTCTGCCACATGAAAGGCACTGGGCCTTCTGGTTCCTCATTCTCCCCTCCTGCCACATTTGACCAGTGGTGGTACTCTTCCTTTAGAAAACCCTTCTCCCTGGGCAATAGCCACTACCAGCTCAACCCTAGTTCCTCCACCACTTCTTTGGCAGCTGCATCCCCACCTTCTCTATCTGCCTGTCCCCAGGATTCTCTCTTTGGTCCCTCTTCTTTCTCTGGAACACCAAAGCTTTGTTTTGTTTTAAATGATTTAGCTTAGGGACTTCCCTGGTGGCACAGCGGTTAAGAATCCGCCTGCCAATGCAGGGGACATGGGTTCGATCCCTGGTCCGGAAAGATCCCACATGCTGCGGAGCAACTGAACCCATGTGCCACAAATACTGAGGCTGTGAGCCACAACTACTGAGCCCTCGTGCCACAACTACTGAAGCCTGCATGCCTAGAGCCCGTGCTTTGCAACAAGAGAAGCCACCACAATGAGAAGCCTGCCCACCGCAACAAAGTAGCCCCCGCTCTCCGCAACTAGAGAAAACCCGCGAGCAGCAACAAAGACCCAATGCAGCCAAAAATAAATAAATTTATTTTAAAAAGTTATTTATTTAGCCATAGTTAAAAACCCAAAAGGTAGAAAAAAGGCATGCAGTGAAAAGTAAACCTCCTACACTTGTCGTCCACCCACCCAGTTCCCCTTCTCAGCAGCAGTCAGTACCATCCCGGCTTGTGATTTGTTGGGTCACAGACCCCTTTGGAAATCTGATGAAATTCATGAACCTATTAGACAAATGCATGACTGCACAAACGCATCAGATTGTACCATTTCACAAGAATCACAGACCCCTAAAACCCATGTGTGGTTTGAGGCTAAGGATCCCAGCCTGTATTGCACCCTCTTAGTCTCTCCCTTAGTGGGTCCCTGGTGCAAAATGAAAATGCAGGGTTCCTTCTTCAAGGAGCCTCGTTCAAGTGACAGCAGAGCATTAAACTAAGCATGGGGCCCTGTGCGACTGCCCTGCATCTCATCCTTTCCTCTGGCTTTTCTACTACCATTGGTATGGCAATTATTCTCCTATCTGTGTCTCTTGCCCTAACTTGTTCTGAATTTCAGACTCAGCTGTCCAGGGATGTATTTCTGAGCATCTCAAACTCAAGAGTCTCCAAAATGGAGCCATTTACCGGCTACCTCCCCTGCCCCCTAACTCCCAGTTCCTCACCATCCTCCCATCACCTGCAACTTCTCCCTGTCTTTATACCCAGCCACTCAGTTGCAAGTCCCACAGATTCTGACTGTAAGTTCCATGCCGCCTCTCCTTTCCCACTGCCATCTCCCTCAGTGTGGTCCTTCATTACCTTCCATGTGTATTTCTGTTATTGTCCCCTAAACTCATCTCTTCAGGCCTTGCCTCTGCTGCTTCAGTCCATCTCCTTGCCTCCCCTTCCCAAAGGACCAGCCCCATCATGTCACTTACACACTCAAAACCCTTCAGTGACTCTCACTGCCTACAGAATTGGGCACAAACTCCTTTGCCTGGCATTTAAGGTCCTTTGCAATAGGGCTCCCAAACTTCTTTTCAGTGCTCATCTCAGCCCTCCTCTTCATGTCCCTGAGGTTTCAACGCAACTATAGGACCATCTGGTCCCTTAACGCGCCCAGTGTGTTTTCCTGCAGTTTACAATTTGCACTGCCGCTGTTCCTGGTCCCCAGAGTTTAGAGCTGGCTTACGCCACTATAGCCGTGTAATTTCTCTGGCCCTTTTACCACAGCCACTGCCCATGGCTCTGCCCAGTGTCCCCTGCATTCTTTCTACTGTCCCTCTCCCTCTTCCCCTCATCCTCACTGAAGGGGAACCTCAGATGTAAGGCTGGATACAATCACCATTAAGTATCAAGAAGACGAGAGTGCAATCCCAGCTCTATTGCTTATTGACCTCAGGCAAGTTACTGTTTCTTCCACAGTAAAAGAGGTAGTGACACCATATAGTCATTAAAGAATTGAGATAAATAAAGTCCTAAGGATAGTGTCATTATTCATATCATCGTCTCATCACCTGTGCTGGGCTGGTCCCCCTTGGCTCCTCCCCAGCTGCAAGGACTCAGGAGACATCTCATCCCTCTTTCCATCGAGTTCTGGGAAGTTGGGTGGGGTAGAGTGGAGGCCTGGCCCTCAGGTGCTCGGGTAGCTGTATTGTATGTCTAGGGGTGAGGGGAACTGCTGCCTCTGCTCTTTGTTCAGACTCTTAGCTCAGGCAGCAGCAGGCGTGGGCGTCCCCAGGGGAGGCACTGACAGCTTCAGTTCTCACAGGGACCTTGCAGGTGACAGCTGGGGAGGTGCAGGCCAACCCTATCACGCCCCAGCTGATGGGCCTCCCTGTTGGATGTGGCTCCACCTTGAAGCAGCCCAGGCCACAGCTGAGTGTACTTCTAGGCGCAAAATGTAGCCTCCAGGGCTTCCCTGGTGGCGCAGTGGTTGAGATGCGGGGGACGCGGGTTCGTGCCCCGGTCCGGGAGGATCCTACATGCCGCAGAGCGGCTGGGCCCGTGAGCCATGGCCGCTGAGCCTGCGCGTCCGGAGCCTGTGCTCCGCGGCGGGAGAAGCCGCAGCGGTGAGAGGCCCACGTACCGCAAAAAAAAAAAAAAAAAAATGTAGCCTCCAGCGGGCTCCTTGCCGGTAAGGGGTAAGGTGATGGGGACTTGGTCACCGAGTTACCAAATTAATTTTAACGGGTCCCTGCTCCTCTCCAGGTCTGTTTTTTCATTGGCAAAGGGACAAGCTGGGCTCCGTAATCTTTAGGGGCCTTTTGCCCCTTGTTATGACTACTCCAGGACTAAGTCAGTTCCGGAGTCTCCCTAGAACCGTTACAGACAAGAAAACTCAGGCTCAGAGGAGCAAGGAACCTAAATCCACCCATCCCTTCCGTGGGGGGATTTTGAGAACAGAGGGTCAAAGTAAGCAAGTGCAGTAGAAAAATTCTTTATTGAAAAGGGAAGGGTGGCTGCCTTGCTGGTGCCTCCTGGGACCTGGCTAAAGGCGGGTTGCCACCGCTCAGCTCTTCAGGCAAGTCTCTGCACACCTTCCCCTTAATAACCTTAAAGGGGAAGTGCTGTGGTAAATCACAATCAATTCAGAAGAACAGCGCTTCCAGGCCCTTGCCTTTAAGAACTTCTTAAAGGCAAAGTGCACAAGTGTAGCAGATCAGAGCCAGGACGCTTTAGGAAAGTCTCAAAGAAGCGGCTCCGTGTCTTTACCTTTAAGGATCTCTTAAAGTTGAGGCATATTCGCGCTGAGTACAAAGGTGGAAAACTGTAAAGGAGTTTACAAAGCACTTTTCCAGCTCTTGCTTTTAGCATCTCTTTACGGGAGAGGTGGTCAAGCGTGAATTAACAAAAAAACAAAATACCTCGCAGAACTACTTTCCTCCCCGCCCGCCGGAAGCCGCCCCGCCCAACAGCCGCTGCACGACCCCCGCGGGTCAGCGTCCTCGCCTTCCAGGAGCCCCGAGGCCGGGAGGTAACCGGAGAGCGCGCGGAGCGGGTGGGGCGACGCCTGCCGGGGTCCGGGGGCGGGGGGCCCGGCTCCCGTAGTCACACCGGGGCGTCCCGGGAGTTTCTGGTTTCCTAGACTGTCTTCACAGAGGAAGCCGGACGGGGGCGGGGCGGGGCGAGGGGGCGAGCGGGCGAGCGGAGGGCGCGGTGACCATGGCGACCGCGGTGACCATAGCGACCGCGGCTCAGAGAACGGAGAGGTCGTGACACGACCTGGAGCGCTGCTTGAAGAACTTGGTGTTGCGCGGCACCAGGTTGGCAAGGAAGCGCTTGGCCTTCTTGGTGAGGCTCTCGCGGCGCGTGGGCGGCGCGGGGCCCTCGGGCCTGCCCCACTCGGGCTGCGGGCCCCCAGCGCGGTTCGGGCCCCGCCGCAGCCGGATCTGGCGCACCGCTCCCTCGAAGAGCTCCCGCGTGTTGTGGTGCAGCGCGGCCGACGTCTCGATGTGCTTGCAGCTCAGTGTCCCTGCCAGATGGCGGCCCTCTGCAGGAAGGGACGTGTTCAGGCGCCCGCCCGCCCACCCACGGGGCTGCGCTGGGCCCGGGGCCGGGCGAGGCTGGGCCTGGGGGGCCCAGGGCGTGCAGTGGAAAGGGATTGGGGCAAATGGATCTCTTGCAACTGATAGAACAAGCAGGGATTAAGTGGAGGGCGGTGGTGGTGTGGAGGGGGAGGGAGAAAGGGGCCTTGAGAAGAGGTGAGGGGGAGGAGAAGGGAGTCTGGGGTCCTAGGCGTGGGCATTGAGAGTCTGCCCCTAGCCTGGGGCTAACTGCAATTTTGTGCACCCAGGAGGTTAAAAGTCCTTATGGAGAAGAGGTGTCCTGGAAGGGAGAGGGTTCCCTGAGATTGCAAACATGGATGAGGTTCAGGGTACTCACCCTCCAGTGAGACCTCCCGGGAGCGAGCCAGGTCACTCTTGTTTCCAACGAGGATGACAGGCAGGTCATGTTGGGGCCTCCCAGCCCTGAGCCGTAGTAGGGTCTCTGGAACTTTGGAGAAGGTTTGTCGATCGGTGACCGAGAAGACGATGAGAAAGGCATCCCCCGTCTGAAGGCAGTGGTCCTGCAGCCACCCCCCTGCATCCCCCTGCAGATGGGCAGAGAGTCGTGGAATGTCAGGGCTGGAGGCATGGGAGAACCTGCCCAGCACCTTACACCTCAAGGATGAGGAGCCAGGATGTGAGGGAGAAGCCACCTGCTTAGGACACAGAGCTAGTTAATGGCAGAATCTCCATACTCGGGGTGCGTTTGTGGAGGAGGGAGAAGATTGTAATGTGAGCTCCACATGGGCGAATGGGGGACATAGGATCCTAGACAGCCCATCCTACTCTCTTATGCTTAAGCTCTTAAAAAATGAATGCTATTCAAGTGTGTGTAATCTGGCCTCTCGTTTCTGCATAGTAATCATTTATGTCCAAATATTCACAAGTCCTCACTTTTTTCCCCTTCCCTGACATTACAGAGCCCTGAGCTTCTGTCCTCTCAGATCAGGATCTTCTAGGCTGAAAAATGTACAGAGGGGGTCAGTTTCAGGGTGTTCAGCCTGGCTTGCAGTTGCAGGGTTTGTCGAATCCAGATCCTAACTTTCCTCTGGGTCAGAAGATCCTGGAAACCAGACAGCAGCTCTCAATACCATGGTGTGTGCATAGGTGTGAGCCTTTGCTCTCTGAGACAATATATATGAAAGGTCAGGTTCCACTACATGTTAAAACCAGGGGCTGTAGTCCCACCAGCCTTCAGCCTTCAGCCATACTTTGCCCCTCCTCAGCTCTCCCAGGTTTCATCACCTGCTTGCAGCCACATCTTAGTTCTCACCTGTTCCCAGATGTCATAAACAACTAGAGTCACTTCCTCCTTATCCACCATGATGCGTCTCTCATAGGTGTCCTCTGTTGGGAAATAGGGACAGGGAATAGAGCCCATTAGGAGGCTCCCCAACACCTGTTAGACCTGGTAACCAGGGATGCTTTAGATCCCAGCCCTTTAGATCCCTCCCTCCAGGGAGGTTGCCACAGAAAGCATTGAAACAGTTTCTCTTAGGTTCTGGCCTCCAGGACTGTTCATGCCTTGAGCTCTTCCATCCCTGACTAGGGCTCCAGAGGCACCCTCAATTCTTGCAGAGCTCCCCCAAATACCTGGGTTCTCCAGCTCGTGAGCACTGTCTCCCTGGAGACCACCGAAAGTGCCTGCTAGGGTGCTCTTGCCCACGCCGCTCTCCCCCACCAGCATGACCTTGAATATGCCATCCTTTTGGGTGGGGGCTGCCTCCCCTGAGCCCAGGGAGTCAGAGGAGCCAGAGGATGAGGCTTGAGGTGGCCAGTCAAGTTCATCTACAGCCTGGGCCCGCCGCAGCTGGTGCTTGTAGGGGACAGGCATACTTCCTCTTCGTCTGGGGGCCCCCGGGGCAGGGGGTGGCCCGCCCCAGTCCAACCCTGCCAACAGTTTCTCTGGCTTCTTCAGCAGTGTAGCATCTGCTTCTGGGGGGGCAAAGAGAAGGAAGCTATGAGTGGGGTATGCCTAGACACCTGCAGAGGACTCAGTCCTGGCTGCTCCAGCCTCAGAGGCCCAGTCCATGACCGTGACCCAGAAGGAGCTGAGAATCTTTGGTCTGACCTTCTTCCACTGAACTCCACCAGAAGCCTGAACTGGTGGGGCTCCCAGGGGCTGACCTGAAGGCTTGCCCAGTGTGGTTCTAGCCACAACCCATTCAAAACATGCCCCATGCAGGGGAGGCACCTGTGTGCAGACTTGCACACCCACTCACACTTCACACTGACACACAGGCACACCCCCAGACTAGGCCTCTGGCCGGGGGCTGCCCCTCCTTCCACCGGGAGGCCCTGCCCCCTCCTGCTTCCTACACTGATGATCCCCACACAGGGGATGAACTGAAGCTGCTGCCCAGGTTCTGGGGTTGGGTACTGATAGAGTCAAAAACTTTGTGGGGAGTCTGTTCCCAGGGAAGGGCCTTTGCTCACTGAGATGTGTGTGTTGGGTCTCTATGGGTGTGTTAAAGGGGCTGCCTCTTCCCATGGCCCTGTAGGTAAGCATCCCCCAATGCATGTCTGTGTGTGAGAATCCTTCTGCACCCCTGGCTGTCCCTGTGAGTCTGACAGAATATTGTGTTCGTCGTGAGGCTGAGGGAGGGAGAGAGAAAGGGAGGGAGGAGGAGAAATAGCGAGAGAGCAGGAGCAGGGAGAGTGACAATGCACGGGCCAGGGTAACTGGAGGAGGAACCACAGACATAACAAAGGGGGATAGAGAGAGGCTGGAAATAGCCCAGGATCAATACTTGACTGGCAGCCAGGGCCTCCAGGAGCCAGAGAAACCCTCAAAACGGTTCCCCAGGGTAGCCCCCTGCCCGTGATTCCCAGGCTTGTGGGCTGCCCCTCGTCTTTCCCCCTTCCCTCCTGCCCGTCCCAACCTCTTGGGAATGAGGCAGACCTAGGGGCTAAGTACCAGTTTCCCCAGGGAAGCCCTGGGTGATGGGTGAGGGGACATTTAGGCAGCCCACCTCTGTCCCCTAGCCCCGCACTTCATACGAGCCCCAGTCCTAGTGTGGGCAGGAGGCTTCCCCACTTCCTGAGTTGCTCTTCCCCTCTTGCTGTTTGCGTTCGAGCTCCTTCAACCCCTAGTTCTGACCTCCCCACCAAAGCTTCAGCTCCCACCCCCATGGTTGCAGCCAGCACCTGCCAGCTCAGCCCTCACCTGGTGTGGGCGTCCCTGGCGGGGAGGCCCGGTGGCTGCTGGCGGGGCAGAGTGCTGTGGTTTCTGTGTCCGTGTCCATGTCGGTGTCGAGGTCCGTGTGCATCGGTGTGCGTGTGCGTGTGCAGCCTGGCGGCTTGCAGCACCCGCTCCCTCACTCAGCAGCACTGTCAGCTTTTCCCTTTAAATACCACCCCCCCATGCCCTCCCCCTAGACACCTGGGGAAACAGTCCCACCCCCTGATGAGGTCACATATGCTAATGAGCCGTGATGTCAGCGGGATTCCCTCCTTTCTGCCCCCCCCCCCCCGCCCCCTTTGCGTCGCTTCCCTCTGGGAGCACACACACTGCGGAGTCTGGTTAAGACATGAACAGAACAAAGTCAGAGGGGCAGAAAAGACGGGTTCAGAGAAGTGGGGTGAGGGGTCAGTGGGCAAGGGAGCTGAGGATGGGAGGAGGCAAGGACCCAGGGCCTGGGTGGTCTTTCTCCAGGAGCCAGGACTATGTGTGATTTGTCTCCGTATCCCAGCCCCTTAGCCCAGTGTTCAGCCCAGAGTGGGAGCTCAGTAGCTAAATGGAGGGGCTAAAGGAAGAAACCAAAAAAGACGCAGGGACAGGAGGACAGCCACCCCGCCACCAAGCTTCTCTGCCACCCCCTCTTCCCCATATTACCCCTTCTGGGCTAAGGCCCACAGCAGTACCCATTTCCCGGCCTGGCCCCTAGGCAGATGGGGGCTTTGAGGAAGGAGACATGGCTGCTTTGTTTGGCAGCTTCATTTTTTCACTAGGTTCAGGTGGGTACAAACCATTGTGGGGACTTCTTCCCCATCTCTCCCTCCCTGCCTGGCCCACCAACCTCGTGTTAATCAGAGCAGGAAAAAAGGGAGAGACAGCTAGCCCTCTAGAAGTTCCCAATCCCCAGTGCAGGTGCCAGCCCCCTTCTCAGTGCTCTCTGGGGCAGCCCCAGGCCTTCTGGGCTACACAGGGCAGACACACAATGACACCTACCTCTGGGGCAGGAGGGAAGCCAGGATAGCGGGGCTCCTTTACTGCTCCTTTTCTGCCCGGTCCCTTTCCCTTCAGGCTCCCACTCTTGTCTTCCCGGTGCCCCCAAGGACCCAAACACACATTCCGATTTCCTGGCCCCTTCTCTCCCCATTTTTGCCAGATGCTGTGCTAAGCACCTTCCTGCATTCTCTCCTTTCATCCTCATGACCCTGAGGCTCAGAGTGGTGGGTGAGTGGCCTGTGCCCCAAATCAATCATGCAGCTGGAAAATGGGGACACCAGGATTCCCACCCAGATCTTTCCAATGCCAAAGACTGTTTTTCGTCTCTATGCTATGCTGCCTTCCTTGTCTTAAATATTCCAGCTGTCTCCTATTATTGGGGACAATCTATATTGCGATCTTCAGTGGACTTTTCCAATTGAAGAAGCAAATAGTGATCTAGGGATTACTAGTGCAGTGACGCTTCACTTATGTGGAGGTCAACTACAGGGTAACGTTGTGGGGTCTAGAGGGAGCAGAAAGAACTCTTAAGCAGCTAGTCTTCATGTGCTTCACTCACTGGACAGACTCTACAGTCCTCAGTTACAGCCTACTTGTTCTTACTTTATTCACAATTTTAATGTGTCCATGTGTGTTCCTGTGCTCAAAGATTAGAAGCACATTTACAGCAGCTAGTGACCCCTGATAGCTTGGTAGCAAGGGAAGCAATATCACAGAAAACTTTTAAAGCAGTCGTAAGCATTTAAAAAGTGGTCCAAGGTCACCTGGCATTAAGGCAAATTGCTTTTCTGACACTGTTACAGCTTCTGAAAACATTGCTGCCGAGGTTTTTGGTGTCTATGAATGATCCTCAGCTATCCAGAAGGATTTATAGTGCGGATGGGCTGAAGATGAGTGTAATGTTTTAGAGTGATTTCCTTCCAGAATGAGTTTTTTAAAAGTTTTAAATTGTAAAGGGTTGAGCTTTATGTTTCTGGAAAACTCATTTAGGTGGTAGAATTCATTTCTATGATACTAGATAAGAGTGTCAGTGGCTGGAGACCCCAGTGAAGATTCTTGACCATGACTTCTGCCTGCCCTCAATCCAGCCTTAGGCCATAGATGCATGCTTGGTTTCATCTTGAACCACCATCTCTCTTGTCCCACTGGGAAGAGGCTGTGCACTTGCCTAGGTCAAGGCTCCCTCAGGAATTGGAGGTCCTGTGTAATAGTGGGACAGACTGAGATTTGGAACCGAGCTGATCCAGATTTAAGTCTGCCTCTCAGTAGAGACTGGAGCAGTATTCCTCTGAAGCTGCTCATGAGCCTGTGAATTGGGGCTGTGATGCCCACGGCACAGCCTTGTTGTGAGGGTTAGCTACGTGTGATAAAGGGTTTGGCACTCAGCAGGTTGCCCAACAATTTGGTGCTCCCACAGTCTCAGGCTGTGTGGCTGGGGGTCTCTTTCCCCTCCCAGCGTGGCCTGGAGCTTGGTTCAGGCCCAGATTCTGCTCCTTAAGGACCGAATTCTGGTATCTGCTCAGATTTATCTCAGATTTTCAGCCTGATCCCCATCTCATAACTGAGATCACCTCCCTCCTCCCCACCAAGGGCCTTTGCATGAGTCCCACACCCCCGATACTGGGCACCTTGGACAGTGGTGTCTATCCTGATAGGATCTGAAGTCGCCTCATTTCTTTTTCCTTGGGCCGTGGTGAAAATAACTTGGGTGACAGCCCCCTAGTGCCCCACCCTTGCCTGGGTAAGACCCTCTATCTTAGTTTCCCCATTCTGCCTGTACAAGGTCAGTCCCCTCTCCCCGCCACCTGGGGCTTCACTGTGGCTGACAAAAACGGTGTTACTGCTTGCACCTCGTAGATCACACACCCAGCACGTAGAGGAATCTTCTTTCAGGCCCATAAATCTACATGCACAGGGCTTCCTAGTGAACTCTACCTTCAAGTCCTCCCTCCAGCATTCTGAAGCGTTCCACCATGAGGAACATTCTTCTACCTTAAATCTCTGTCCACTTTCAAGTTTCAGATACCCCTAGGAGGTGAAAGGTCTGGAGCAGGACAACGATGAGGATATCAGGCTGAAGGTTTCGAGCTGGCTACGGAGAAGGAGAGGAGCAGGGAGAGGCAGAGGCCAGGTGATGGAGAGGCATGGGAGGGGAAATCAACATTCCCTGCCTCACTGTTTCCACTGGGCCTAACGCTGGTGGGACCCAGTGATTGTTTACACTGGGGAAGGCAGGCCCAGAGGGAGAACAGCAAGCAAGGATGAGAATCTCTGGAGCCCCTTCCCCAATCTCTGGAGAGGGCGTGGAGTGAAAGGTGCTTGAGTCTTCCCCAAGCCAAGATGCCAGTGTCCCAGGACTGTACTATGTCCCCTCGGCCACTTCCCTAGGCTCCTGCTTGCTGGGAGAGGGAACGGTATGCAATTAGTGCTGGGTGTGAGGATGCTGGCAGTGTGTCATCAACAGGGCCCCTCCACCAGGGAGGTGGGGATAGGCTGGGCCAGGCAGGAAGGGTAAGGGAGCCTAAGGGGGAGCCCTTTCTCCGGGGACTGATTGTTAGGGAATGCCTCAGCTCTGCTCCTGTGGGCATCACACCCACGCCCACAGGCTCTTTCTAAATCCTTTGTCCTGGCTGATTTTCCTTTTAAACTCTGGGACCGCTCTGTCAGCTTGCTTACCACAGGCTGGGTCCCAACATTTCTCACAGATCATTCCCCCCTCCTCCGTTACCCTCTCCAGCTGTATGGCTCTGGCTATTGCTTGTGTTCCTGCGCCCCTTTCTCAGGAAGTCCAGGGTCCCTCTTACAGCCCTAGCCCTTACTGTCCCCTTAGTTTGCTTATCGTATGGACTCTCACCTCGCCTAAAATTCACAATTCTATACCAACTACTGACAGCATTCTTTAGGATCTAATTTGGGCCCTCTTCCAGGAAGACCTCTTGGATCTGGCCAAGGTGATGCTAGCATCTTCACACCCTGAATGATTATGATTTTTCTCTGGACGCATCTTTGCCCGCTTTGAGGCATCCTGGCTGCGAGTTCATCTGTCTTGCCTAGGACAGACTGAAAATGCCTGGTAGGGTGGAGGATGGAGGGCAGGAGTGTTTCACCAGGGACAGTCTGCTTCTGTGATTAGTGCTCTGCGAGTACTCCATAAATGGGAAGTTTCTCAGCTGCAGGGCCCAGCGGGCTCATGACTTCCGGCCTGGCGGTGAGTAAGGAGGCTAGGTGCTCACTGCTGGTGTCAGTCACTGTAGAGCTGGGCCCCAGGCAGCGAGTGGAGGTGGAGAGGGTTAGTCTTAGGGTTCCTAGAATTTTCTTACCCTCTGAGTGGTATAAAAAACAAGGATGGGTGGTTGGAAGATAAATAGGAAAAGGCCAGGAGGTGGAGGGCAGAGCAAAGGGCTTCATAGGGAGGAGTAAGGTGAGGGGAGCATAAGCTGAGATGGGCAGAGAGGCGGGGCTCATGCTCACAGCTCATTTACAAAAATCTTAAATTTCTGATTCCTTTATTTTCAACCTTGGCTTCCTGGACAATGACCTGGCTATGGAACAAAAGCATTTGCTGTGCTCTTTTTATGAGCTAGGCCTTGTGGGAGGGATCACCATTGGCAAAACCCCAGGGCCTGCCCAAATCCTCCCCTTGGGGGCTGGAAGTCTCCAGCCAATTGGCATTCTGGTGCTTAAGGCCACTTTTGGGTGGGTTTGGCAAGGATGGAGTGTCCAGGCCTATGACCCTTTAAGAACTTTACTTTTTAAAAACAGCCACCCAAATGGTGGTGGTGTGGGGAGAGGGTAGTGGAGGACTGTGGTCTCTGGCCATGCACAGAGAGGGGGCTCTGTGTGAGCCCTCTCCCTGCCTGAGGGACACCTAACTTTATAGCAGCTACATGGGATCCATGGGAGGCCCATCAGGTGCCCTCACACTGAGGGACAGGGAGGGAAGCAGTGGAAGGGAAGCTGAGCTGCCCTCTACAGGGTTGCTGTCACTGTGAATAGAGCACCCAGGGGAGCCAGGTCACCTCACGCCAGCAGTGGCTCATCTTCTGCTTCGACCACCCAGACCCCGGGCTCAGCCAGTGGCACCAGCAGCACATCGTCCTCATCCTCTGGGGACAGGACTGTTGTGTGGGGTCCAGGTGGGGCCCGGGTTGGTCCTGGGGGCCGCAGGCTGGGCAGGAGGCGGCCTCGCAGGGCCTGTACCACTCCAGACAGCAGTGATGGCTCCAGGGGCGCCGCAGGCAGTGGCCCTGGGGCCTCGGGGACAGTGGGGAAGGCTGGAGACGTGCTGGCAGGTGGCAGTTGAGCCTTTACAGGCAGTGGGGGTGCCTGTTCCCCATCCTGCCCACCCACCGCCCCGCCCTCACGGGCTGGACCTGTGCTGCCGTCTAAGGTCTCAGGGGGAGCAGCAGAAGGTGTGACCTGGGATCTGGTCTCAGGGGCCCGGGCTGGGGGACTGGTTCGCGGAAGCAGGCCCCAGCGGCGGAGACGGCGCACCAGGCGGCGCATAGAGCGGCCCCGCTGGCGGCGGCGGGTGCCTGAGGCGCCCCCTGGAGTCATGTCTTGGCGCAAGATCTGCAGCAGAGAACGCAGGTTGCCCAGCACGGAGTTCTGCAAGGAGAGGATGAAGACACCAGAGTCAGAGGGGGTGGGGACGGCCAGAAGCCTGAAAGAAGGAAGGGCTGGGAGTGGGAGGTGGTCCGGCTGCGGAGGGTGACTTACGTCATTTGGGTTCTCTGTAGGGAAGTCCTCTACAGGTGGGATGGCGCCCTGGGCAATGAGCTGCCCATAGGAGGGAGGCGCCTGCTGTTGCACAATCTCGGCCTCTGTCCGGGAGAGGGGGGCGAAGATGCTGGAAGGGACGAGGACGGCTCGGTCACGGGTGCTGCTCACCAGAGCCGCCTGCCCCAGCCTGGACAGGCCTCTTTCTTCTGCACCCAAGCCAGGGCACCCGGAGCTAGGCCACGGCTTTCCAAAGTCATCTGACATCCGCCTCCTTCCTTGAGATGGCTTTCAAGATCTAGACCGGTCCCCCTCTCAGAGGAGCACGCCTGCCAAGCTAGACAACCCTAGGAGCCAACCCAGAAGCTGGTCACCAGAACCCGTCCCCAACGTGGGCGCCCTCTGGACTTCTGTGGCTGCACAGGCCCTGTCCCGCCCTCAGTCCCCACGCCTCTACTGCCAGCTGCATTCCCACTGACCTGTACTCCTGGGTACGAATGGCATAGAGCTTGCAGGTGCAGCCCAGGGCAATGACCAGCAGCAAGCCACACACGAGGCTGCCGATGACCGCGGCGGTAATGACCTTGCGGGGCAGGGCATAGGAGCAGTCCCACTCGTCACTGCCGTCAGCGCAGTCTGGCTGCCCATCGCACACCCACGTCTCATACACGCACTTCTCGTCCCGGCACCGGAAGTTGCCAGGCTGGCAGTGCCGACAGCGTCTCTCGTCTGCTCCATCAGCACAGAAGGTCTGGTAGTTGCAGCGGTCAGCAGGCAGGTAGCAGGCTGTGGCACCGGGGGTGCCAGCGGCCCCACAGGGGTAGTGTCCAGGTGGGCAGCTGGGGCAGTTCTCCTCGTCCGTGCCGTCGGCGCAGTCCCATGAGCCGTCGCAGCGCTGTGCCTCGCTGTAGCAGCGCTCGCCTAGGCCCTCGCTAGCCCCCAAGCCAGAGCCTAAGCCGCAGGGTCGGTCCCAAGGCAAGCAGTAGCCCCGCACGTGGTAGGTGGCATTGAAGCCCCGACCGCTGCTCCAGGCGACTGTGTGGTAGTCCACTGTGGCCTGGCCGGACAGTGTCTCCACGGTGACAGCCTTGCCATTGCTGAAGTGGGTGAGGCTGCGCAGCAGCCGGAGGGTCTCGGGGGGCCCAGCGCCATCATACACGTGCACTGCATCTCCATAGCTCAGGTCCAGGGCCGTAAAGCGCACCGCCAGGCGCCGGCCATCATGGGGGTCCAACAGCCAGAGGCAGGACTGGGGGTGGGAGACTGAGGCCAGGTGTGAGTATCCGAGGGAGGAGAAGACCCCATAGAAGTCTTCCAAGGTGTGATTGCAGGGTGGGGTGGGGACAGGGCCTGGGGTCAGGTTGGGGAAGGGGTCTGAACTGCAACCTGCCTCGTCAGATCCATCGCCACAGGCATCGACCCCATCACAGCGCTGGACCAAGGGCACACAGCGGTGGTTCAGGCACTGGAACTCTTCCTGCAGGCACATCAGCCAATCTGCAGAGGCACCATGGAGAGGGGCTGTGAGGCACTGGAGCTGCCAGGATCCTCCCCTCCTCCCTCAGGCTTCCACTGCCTATTCTAGTGGCACTACACTAGACACTACTAGGCACTACTACAGACAGCCCTGTCCAGCCCACCTTGGCTGTAGGAGAGCAGGAAGCCCTGGCCCATGGGTGCTCTGGCCCCAGCATAGCTGTAGGTGATGGTGACGTTGCCTCCAGGAAGCTGCAGAGGGCTGGCAGGTGCCTCGCACAGGGAGATCTGTGGCTGGATGGGGGAGCGCAGGATTAAGCGCTCTGAGCCACAGGCCAGACGCAGTTTTTGGAACCTACAGGGGTGAAGGAGAGCAGGATGTAAGATATTCTTTTTTTTTTTTTTTGCGGTACGCGGGCCTCCCACTGCCGTGGACTCTCCCGCCGCGGAGCACAGGCTCCAGACGCGCAGGCTCAGCGGCCATGGCTTACGGGCCCAGCCGCTCCACGGCATGTGGGATCTTCGCAGACCGGGGCACGAACCCGTGTCCCCTGCATCGGCAGGCGGACTCTCAACCACTGCGCCACCAGGGAAGCCCCCATAAGATATTCTTGACCACTGCTGGCTTCTTCCTCCCCCAGTGTTGTCAGGCCCGTTCTACTCCAAGAAGCAGGAACACCTGCTTATCCACAATCCAAATAGCCAAATGAAAATGGAGTTAGCCAAATTCCTTTGTGATCAAGGCAAGAGCCCTAACAGAGGCCTATGGCACCATGAGACCATGAGTACATCCTAGAGCCTTCTGGAAAAACTGCCTTGTGTTCTGGACTGAGTTAGAACAGATTCATTGCTTTCCTGTTGTTGCAGCACTGTCACCCGAGTCTGGTGCTAGCAGTAACCGGCAATTACCATACAGCTTAATTAACCAGAACTCACCATCCCCTCCCAGTGCCCAGTGGTGAGACCTGAGATCACCATGGCATTCTGATCTCTCTGCCCCAACAACCTCTGCCCAGATTGCCCTCTCCCTTCACCTACCCTTTTCTGGGTAAATCCATGGGAAGTGAGCTGTGGGAAGCAAATAGCTAGGTACTCAACATGGGCCCCAACCCCACGGCCCACGGTTGGAGGAGCCCAGGGAGACCTGGACTGTTTAAAAGATCTGGGGAGGGACTTCGCTGGTGATCCAGTGAGTTAGACTCTGCGCTCCCAATGCAGGGGGCGTGGGTTCAATCCCTGGTCGGGGAACTAGATCCCCTATTCCACAACGAAGAAGCCCGCGTGCCGCAACTAAGAGTCTGTGTGCCGCAACTAAAGATCCCTCATGCCCCAACGAAGATCCCACGTGCCGCAACTAAGACCCAGTGCAGCCAAAATAAAATAAATATTTTTTTAAAAAAAAGGTCTGGGGAGGCTGAGGAAGGTTCTAAGCTGATGAAGGAATAGATTTGAATCCCAGGCAAGGATGTGCAATGGATTGAAGGACTCCTCCAAGCAGCCATATCAGAGAGAAAGGACTGTTTCTAGAGGAAAGGACTGTTTCTGTTGTCCTTCAGAGATGACAAGACCCAAGCTAGATGTCCACTCCAGGCAGTTCCAATTCACCATGGAGCAAGCCAGGCTTTTAGGGAAGACTAGGCCAAGTCTAATTCTACTCTTCCCCCTGTTGACAGGGATGGAAGTTCCATGGAGAAGATCCCTGAAGTCTTTTCCATGGTAGAGGAGGAGGGGTGGGGGAAAGGAATAGGGTCTTCCTCTGCTTCTCACCTGACCGTTACCGTCTGCTCCTTGCTGCCCAGGATGAGCCAGGTACAGTTGGCAGGGGAGCTGCGGCTGTCCCGGCCCACGGGCCTCTGTAAGGTGCCCTGCACTTCCAAGAGCACTGCCGGGGGGTCCTCACAGGCTGGAGAGAGAGAGGAAGGTAGGGACATCGGTTGAGAGCCTCTTACCATGCCACGCCTCCTCCAAGGGCCTGGGTTCTTCAAGAAGGAGCACAGAAACTCCCCTGCCCCAGCGACACACACTCTAGAGGCATAGTCTTCAGCAGGCCCCTGTCTCTCCACACTCATCATAGTTCCCCCTTAAGTATCAACACCACAAACAATATGAGGTCTGCTTTGTGCCAGCCACTGGGCCAGGAGGAACCGGGAAATACTGTTTCTATCCTCAGGGAGACTACCTTTTGGCTAGGCCGATCAAGGATGAATATTTGGGGAAAAAATACATAACTACCGGCTGAGGGCTTATGCTAGGTCTCAGTTTCTCCATCTATAAAATAAAGGGTGGATGAGCTCCACTCTAAAACTATGGTAGGTACTAGAGGAATTCAAGGCAGAGAGAGTTTTTCTCTTGGGTCCTGCCTCATTACCAAGCCCATGGGACCCCAGGGGCATCCTCTACTCACCAGGATTTGGGAAAATGATCCTGTCTGGGTGGGCCACAGCGTCTCCTAGAGGAAGAGCGAGAAAGGGCAAAGAGTCACGCTTCGGAGTTTTCTTCACCTGAGCGAGTCAAGTAGGAAAGGGAGCCATCTGCGGCTTCCGGGTAGTTTACAGGAAGGGGTGGTGGAGCAGAGGAAGGCAGCGGTGTGTGACCTCGGAGGAAGGTCCGGCAGCAGGGCCTATGGAGTGGGTACGGTGATCTACGGAAGCCAGAGGGAGGCTGCGGGCTGAGGAGAGCGGCTAGAGAGTTCCCGGGGATTGGGGCAGGCAGTGCCGGGCACGGGCAGGCAGGGTAAGGTGAGGGGCCACGTAGGAGGAAGGGAGCTAGAGCCCCTGGGCCCGGTGACAGCCCTGGGAACGGGTTGCCGGGCGAGTAGTCTCGTTTTCGGTTTCTTACCCAGGAGGAGGAGAAGGATGGCCGGCAGCATCGTGAGCCGTCCGCAGGTGCAAGAAAAGTCCCGGAGCTTCGGTGGTCTACCCAGTGGGGAGGCGGCGCCGCTCCGGGCGTCCTGGCCTCCCAGTGTCGCCTCCCTGAGGGGCCTCCATGGCCCGGGCTCCTCGACCGGTGCTCTGGAGGCCAGGGCTGGGGGCGGGTGGGGGGCGGAGGCGGCCCGAGCGCAGGGGCGGTGCCTCTCGCCAACTTCGGAGTTGTTTTCCCCGGCTGCCGCCTCGCTCTCTCCCGAGGCCGGCCCCCGAAGCCCCGGAAATCGGCTGAAAGACCGGCGCTGGGGCGCGCCCTCGCCTAGAGCCGGCCCGCAGGCCGCAAGCGCCCCGGTCCAGGCCTGGCCGCCACCTGCTGGGGCTTGAGGCCACTTCCTCTTTGGGCCAAACTTTACCGACTGTCAGCCCCCAGGGCCGGCCCGGGCGCTGCTCAACTTCTCCAGCGCGTCCAGCCCGCGGAACGCGGCAGGGGAGCGGGGAAGGAGGACAGGCGGCTCGGCACAACGCCCAGTCCCTCGCTCAGTCTGTACCCCCGCCAGCCCAGGGGTTGGAGGAGCCCGGGCGGAGGAGGGGGCGGGTGACGAGCCTGGCCCCACCCCTGCCAATCAACGCACTCTCCGCCCACCCGACCGTCTTAACGCCTTTCCGGTCGTGCAGGGTCTTGTCACTTGGGCTTTGAAGGCGCTCAGCTTCCACTTTTAACTCTGCTTTGTTTAGTCCTTTCCGTGTAACGTTAGTTACAGGACACGTCTGTCAAAGGGCAACTGCTTATTCCGTAACTGTCATGTCTTTCCTTTGAATCCTTAAGCTCTCAGTACTTTTCTTGTCCCAGTGTCTGGGATGCGGTAGCACTTTTCTCGATGAGCCTCTATTATAGCAATTACCACACGGTGTTGTAACTATTTGTTTACTCTTTCCCGCCCCTGCCCCTCCCCTGCTGTGGAAACTGAAACTTCCTGTAGGCTGGGGCCTAGACTGTTTACCTTTGTACCCACAAGGCTTCTCTCCTGCTGAGACACTGTAATTCAATAAAGGAATAAATGTGCCTTCCCTTCTTGCTGGCCTTGTGACGTTGAGAAAATTGTTTAACCTCTCTGTGCTTCTCAATTGTAAAATGGGGTTAATAATGTACAATTCCCTCTTAAGGTTATTGTCAACATTTAGGGAGATAATACAAGTTGAGCATCTAGGGAGTGTTTCATACATGCTAGCAATTATTATTATTAGTCACAAGAGATATTTCTAATTTATGTGGGCTTGGGTTGCATGTTTCTTGTGGCACTTATAGGTTATAATAGTAAACAATAACAATAGCAAATAGTTTTTGAGCTTTTTTTCACATTTCAGGCACAGATCTAAGCACTTTTCAAGTGTTTGCTCTTTTAATCCTCTCCACAATCTTGTGAAGTGGTTATTACTGTTACTCCCATGTTACAGGTAAGGAAACTCTGGTACAGAGGGGTTTAGTATTGCCCAAGATCATGGATCTGGTAAATGCTGAAACAAGGGTTTGAAACTAGGCGATCTGGCTTTGGACAGAGTGTACATTCAGAACCTTACTACTCTCGCCTCTTTACAAATGGTACAAACAGTTTTCTGTTCATGACATTTGTTGTTGACATCAGTTTTGATGTGTTCAAAACTGAGACCTCAGCAGGGCCTGAAGCCATAGACTTGGCCATAAAAAGTCCTTCTGCCAACTTGGATCTTGGTCCCATGCCAAGGGAACTTGGTTCCTTGGTCTCTCTCTGTTCCCTACTATAGCCCTTGGGATTAATGAGGGGTGAAATAGAACCCTAAATGTGGGAGGAGGATGTTGAATAAAGGGAAGCAGGGCAGAGAGGTTGGGGAAATTAAAAATACTTAAGTCCTGAAAGCGATCATGGAAGTTTTAGTTGAGTGCAGGCTGTGTTCTCTATGCTGGGTACTTAGCAGATGCCTGGAACTTGTAAGAGTTCACTTTAACTTCAAGGAGCTTACAGAATAGTTGGGAAGAGAGGTCAGATATATAAATTTAAAAAGTCAGCCATGGGGAGTACTTGGGAGTGGGCTTGTGGGGAGTTTAGAAATGAATTTAGAAATAAAACTGGAAAAGTGGTGGCGAGATGGGAAGAGTTGTAAGGGGCAGGAGGAGGAGGAAGAGCCCATGGTCTGGAATGCTGAATAAACTAAGATTTGAAAAAAAAAAAATCAAGATCTAGGTTGGGGACTTCCCTGGTGGCGCAGTGGTTAAGAATCCATCTCCCAATGCGGGGGACACGGGTTCGAGCCCTGGTCCGGGAAGGTCCCACATGCCGCGGAGCAACTAAGCCCATGTGCCACAACTACTGAGCCCACGTGCCACAACTACTGAAGCCCACGAGCCTAGAGCCCGTGCTGTGCAACAAGAGAAGCCACCGCAATGAGAAGCCTGTGCACTGCAACGAAGAGTAGCTCCCGCTCGCCTCAACTAGAGAAAGCCCACGCACAGCAATGAAGACCCAACGCAGGCAAATAAAAGAGTGAATTTGAGCCAAAAGAAAATAGGAAGAAGTGAAAGAGAACCTATAATTAGTTTAAGCTTTAATTCGTTTAGTGATTTTAAGTGTCCAAGCCCATATATATCACACTGTAGATCAAGTCCATTTAGAAATGGGTCTGTGGAGATGTTCTTGGAACTCTGAGAAATTGTGAAAAGTAGTGGAAGTACTGGAAAATGGGCAGATATTTGGTTTTCAAAATGCCAGTATCTTTTTTTTTTTTTTTTAAATATTTATTTATTTTTGGCTGCGTTGGGTCTCCGTTGCGGCAAGCGGGGGCTACTGTTCGTTGCGGTGCACAGGCTTCTCATTGCGGTGGCTTATCTTGTGGAGCACGGGCTCTAGGTGCACGGGCTTCAGCAGTTGTAGTGCATGGGCTCAGTAGTTGTGGCTCACGGGCTTTAGAATGCAGGCTCAGTAGTTGTGGCTCACAGGCTTAGTTGCTCCGCGGCACGTGGGATCTTCCCGGACCAAGGCTCGAACCCATGTCCCCTGCATTGGCAGGCGGATTCTTAACCACTGCACCACCAGGGAAGTCCCACCAGTATCTAACTTTGATAGAGTACTCACCATATGTTTGGCACTCTTCTCAGCACTGCACATATATCATCTCATTTAATCCTCACCGCACCTCCAGGAAGTAGGTGTTATTTTTGTCCTCATTTTATAATTGAGGAAACTGAGTCACAGATAGGTTAGATATCTTGCTCAAGATCAAACTACTAGCATGTGCAGCAGCCAAGGTGCTCTGGTCTGAATGTTTGTGTCCCTCCCGCCACCCCCAATTCATCTCTTGATTTCCTAACCTCCAAAGATGATAGTATTAGGAAGTGGGCCTTTGGGAGATGCTTCGGTCATGAGGTGGAGCCCTCAGAATGGGACTAGTAAAAAAGGCTCTAGAGAGATCCCTAGCCCTTTCCACCATGTGAGGACATAGAAAACACTGGCTGTGAACCGGGAAGAGGGCCCTCGCCAGAAGGTGACTATGCTGGCACCTTGATCTTGGGCTTCCCAGCCTCCAGAACTGTGAGCGATAAATTTCCCTTGTTTATAAGCTACCCAATTGGTTGTATTTTGTTATAGTGGTCTGAGTGGACTAAGATGGAAACTTGGTACTGAGAAGTTGGGGTGCTGTTGTTACAAATACATAAGAAAGTGAAAGCAGCTTTAGAACCGGGTGATGGGCAGAGGCTGGAAGACTGGAGGTGCATGCTAGAGAAAGCCTACATTGCTGTGAATGGACTGTTAAGAATGGTTCTTATGAGGTCTCAGAAGAAGAGAGCTACAGAGAGAGACTCAATCTCTCAAGAGAATACCTAAGTGAACAGATGTTGGTGGAAATATGGATGGTAAAGGTTATTCTGATGAGGTCTCAGAAGGAGATGAGGAAGATACTGTTGGAAACTGGAGGAAAGGCGATCTTTGTTATAAAGGGGCAAAGAACTTGGTTGAATTGTGTTCATGTCCTAGTGTTCCGTGGAAGGTAGAACTTGTGAGGAATGAAACTGGATATTTGGCTGAGGAAATTTCTAAGCAAAGTGTTGAAGAAGCAGCCTGGTTTCTCTCGGATGCTTGTAGTAAAAGATAAAAATGATTCAAAGGTGGAATTGTTCATCAAAAAGGACACAGAACTTAAAAATTTGGAAAATTCTTATCACTATCTAACATACTATATTTTACTCACTTATCATGTTTATTCCCTTCACCACACACAAGAATATAAGTTCCATAGGGGCAAGGATCTATTCTTTTACTGGTGAATCCCCAGTGCCAAAGGCAATGTCTGGCATAAAGTAGTCAATAAATAAATATTTGTTGAATGAATGAATGAATGAATCAGTGACTGCCGATCATAGGCATCACGTGGCATCACGTGGATTATGTCTTTTAATCCACTCAACTACCCTTTGAATTATTGGCCCTTTTTTTTTTATTAGCCCATTTTAAAGATGAGGAAATTGAAGCTCTGGGAGGATACACAGCTTGCTGAAGGTCACCCTACCAATAAGTCATAAAGGCTGGATCCAAATCCAGATTGTATAACTCCAGAGTCCTTGTCCTAACCACTGTGTGGTACTGCTTCTCTGGGAAGCTACATTTTAAAAGACTGACAAAATGATTTAATCCAGAGGAGGGTGATAGGAATAGTGAGGGGTCTCTAAGCTGCTCCGTATGAAAGCTGTTTATGGAAGAAGAAAGGCTTTTCACCTAAAAAAAAAGCTTAACTGTAGTGAGCGTTTGTATATATGAAAACTAGATCCAAATATTTGAAGAGCTGTAGCGTGGAACAAGAATTTGTTTATTCTGTACAGTCTGAAGGGCAGAAACTGGAATTAACGGAACAAATAAAGATAGTCCCTGCTCAGGGTAGAGGAGCTGAAGGCACAGTTAGGGTTGATGCAGAGGGATACCAGCCCTGGGCTTTCAGGGCTCCTTGAAAACCCTGTGACTTGTGGATTGTAGGATGGCAGAAAGTCCGGGAAGACAAGAGCAAAGGAGCTTCTCAAAGCAAGCTGTGTTAGATGCTAATACAAGGCCAAAGAAAGTGAAAGCACCCCCTGGGGTGGGAAGAAAGGGGTCACGAGGGCCTTTTAGGGAGAAGTTTCAGTAAATGCCTGGTTGGGATGCAGACATAGAGGTTGGGTTAAAAAGAAATGACTGGGGAAGGAATACAGACAGCTTTTGGAAAACCTTGGCTTGAGACAAAAGGGGAAAATGAGAAAAATCTTTCAAGACTGCAGCAGAATCCAGGAGAGCTTTTCAAGATGGGGAAACCTGTGTGTTTGAAGGGAATGGGGATTGAAGACTCTACCATATGTTGATGGGAGTAAGTTTCCTTGTGCTTTGGAAAGAATGAGATGCCGGGTCAGGGACACCCCTTGGAGGTTTGAGAACCACCTCAATCATGTCCATTTTGGGGGCCTCGGGTGTATAAAAAATTAAATACTAAGACTGTTTTCAAAATATTTGGTGTATTTTATTTATTATTTATTTATTTATTTTAAAAAATATTTATCTGTTTATTTCGGCTGCACCAGGTCTTAGCTGTGGTATGCAGGCTCATAGTTGCGGTACTGCGACACGCACGCGGGATTCCCTGACCAGGGATCCAACCTGGGCCCCCTGCATTGGGAGTGCAGACCAACCTGGGCCCCCTGCATTGGGAGTGCAGAGTCTTACTCACTGGACCACCAGGGAAGTCCCAATTTGGTGTATTTTTAAAAAATTAATTAATTAACTTATTTATCTTTCTATTTTTGGCTGCGTTGGGTCTTCGTTGCTGCGCACGGGCTTTCTCTAGTTGCGGCAAGTGGGGGGGGCTACTCTTCTCGTTGCGGTGCATGGGCTTCTCACTGCAGTGGCTTCTCTTGTTGCGGAGCACAGGCTCTCTCAGTGCGCAGGTTCAGTAGTTGTGGCGCACAGGCTTAGTTGCTCCACGTCATATGCGATCTTCCTGGACCAGGGTTCGAACCCGTGTCCCCTGCATTGGCAGGAGAGATCTTAACCACTGCGTCACCAGGGAAGTCCACCAACTTGGTGTATTTTAAGTGTTTATATTTAACAAATGAAAACTTTTAGCATAAATAGGCAATAATATAGTGATAATCACAAAACACCTATAGGTATTTTTATGAACTACAAAATTTAAGAATTTTATAAATGTAAGACTGGGATTAAAGGAGTCTCCCAGCCCCAGGGTGCAGATGACTTTAGGAGGATGAGTCCATGTAAGAGGCCCCCCAGGAGGCTTGGGCATGACCTACAAAGGCCTCAGAGAAGTGGCACAGAAATGTCCCATTCTTAGATACAGGAGTCGCAGAGGCCCGCTTGCCTTGGCCAGAGGGAGCTCTGATCTAGCATTCTGAGGTCCAGGAGTGCAGACCCACCTGGACAAGCCCAGGGGACAGGCATCCTGGAGGGATCAGTGTCTGAGGCGTCCACCGGAGGGCAGTGTGGTAACTCAGAGGACAGGACTCCAGTGCCCCCTTTACTTCCTCCCGCAGACCCTCTGTCCTGCACCCCTTCCACTCCCTCTTCCTTCCTGGAGTTATTCGAGGACTGTTCACCAACCCCCAGCACAGGCACAGACGACGGAAACTGACTTTTCCCTCTCTGCAGCTGGAAGACTAAGGCTTGTCATCCTGTCGCGCCCATAGTCCCACCCCTTTAAGTACAGGTGTCCTGGGTTGAAGCATGGAAAGTAGAAAGGGGGAAGGGACAGGCCGGTGGTGTCCTTGGCCCTGAGCGTTGCTGGCTTTGCCCCCACCTTTCGGTTCTCCGGGCTTGGCTTGCAGTGCCAACACCGAGCACGAGGGGGCGCTACCACCCTGCAAACCCTCCCCAGCGGTCTCTGCTGCAGAAGGGGCTGTGCCCAGACAGAGAGGATGGGGTGGGCGTTGCTCTGGGCCCCTTCTCCAGCTTTCCTCCACCCAGAACTTATGTGCAGTTTTGTGCAGGCATGGGGTGGGGGTGGGGGACCTCTGGAGCACAGACAAGTAGAGTGGAGGAGGACTCTGGGGACACCTGGCATGGAGCTTAGAAAAGTGAAGGGAGAGAGACCTTCCTGCTGGGTGCTCCAGGGTCCAGGTGCACGCTGTCCTGGGAGTGCAGCCTGGAGGATTGGTATTTCCAGAAGAGGTAGGCCAACACAACCCAATACCAACCATTCCCTGATTAAGGGCAGGCTCTGGGATAGGGCTGGCACATAAGGAGGGGGTCTGTAGGGACAAAGCCATTGTTCTGGAGTTGCGAACCTCTTCCCTTGATATATTTTCTTTCTTTTTTGAACCTTTTAAAGATTGATATGAAGTATACAGTAAAATTCAAAAAAAGTACTAAACTTAAATGTACAGCTCAGTGATTTTTTTAAACCTATAAATTTACTATGTATACACATGCTTATTACACGTGTATAGAATACTTCTGTATTCACAACTACAGCTGTTAACGTATGTATATCACAGCTCTCACTGGCAATTCAAGTCAGTAAACATTTATTAAGGGGCTCCTGTGTGCCTAGCACCATCCGACTCTTTTGTAAGGAAGTGAGGACAGAACGTTCGGCTGGTGGCTGTGATGGGGTCAGTGGTATTATGAATCATAGTCATTCTTCGACAGAACTATACCACCCGTGCCTTGGAGGGCAACGGCTGCCTGTGTGATCTACCTGCAGTGCCCATATTTTTGGAATCCAAAATGGGAGCAATTGTCTGCTGTGTCTGTACATACAAACTCCTGGAACCTCAGGAAGATATCATTGGATCCAGGATGTTGGGTGAGGGCAGCCTCGCTCCTAGCACAGAGCCAGGCACAGAGTGGCCAAGGAGAGCGTTTTTGGGAATTGATCTTGCTCTCTGGCCTGGTGCTACATGTCTCTGGAAGCTGGGCGAAGGGTGAAGTCTTTGACCATAGGCTGGATCAAAATGAGCTGGAGCCTGTCACATGCGTGTGAATCCGCTGGGCCCTTCGGAGGCACCCATCTTTCCCCCGCTTTGTGGTCAGCCTGGCCTTGCTCCACCCAGACCCCATCCTGCCTCAAATCGGGGAAGTGCCCCTAGCGGGAAATCAAGTGAGTGGGCAGGATGTGACCCATGGTGAGGCAGCTTCCAGACGTGGCCCAGTCCCTGAGTCAATGAGCTGCTTCAGGCTCTCTGAGGAAGTGCTTCTTCCAGGTCACTACAATGTGGACACCTCTCCTTTCCCCTCTACTGCCCCTCCCTATCCAGGTGTGGGTCTTTGGGTGCAGGAAACTGGCCTCCTCCTCCTCTAAGCCACGAAGGCCCATTGGAGGAATAAGGGACCCTGCGGAGACCTGGTCTCAGCCTGGAGGCAGGGAAAGCTGCTCCCTTGGGGTGTGGTGACGGCCCTGGCCTGGGGTGCCCGATCGATCCTGTCGTGCAACCCGGGCTCCAGGCCTGCTGAGGGACAGAGGAGGACAGAGGGGGCTGGGCCTGGCTGGGGAAGGCTGGCTGGAAGGCACCCAGCCGCGGCCCTGGGCCAGGGTGGAAAGTATGTGTGTGAGCTCATTTGGAAGGTGGCTTCTGGCCAGTCAGGCCTGCCCCCTTTCCAGGCCTTGGCTGCCCAGCCCCCTCGAAGAAGGCTGCCTCTGGGTCTCCCCAGTCTCCCAAGACTGTCTGAGTGAGGAAGGCAGAGACCCTCAGGCTAGGTGACTGTTGGGAGTTGCTCTCCTAAAGGAGGTGAATTCAGATTTGGGGCGGTGGGTTGGATGGGGGTACAGGGACTTCAGAACAATGGAGCAACCTCACCTGGGGTTCCCCGGGGCCTTAAGGAATGGGAACTGCCCTGAAAGCCTCCCCCTCCTGCCAGGTCCCTGCCTCAGACGTTCACCACCCGAATCCCTCCCCCAGCTGCTGCCTTTGTCCCATTCACTTCCTCTGGCTTCTGAGTCCTATGCCTCCTCCATCCCCTCAGAATACCTGTTCCTGCCCCCAAGAAGGAAGGTGACTCCTGGCCTGGCCAAGAGGACTCCTGAGGAAGAGCCCTTCTCCCCTGTGCTACCGCTCCTGCGACACAGCACAGCAGGCAAGCACACACATGCTGACAGATTCCGCAGAACACACACTGCCATGCAGACACCCAGCTACATGGAGTCCACAATGGAAGAGACACTCAAGAGACATGGTCAGAATCTGCCTGTACAGGAAAAAAAGTCAGACAGACCTGGGTTTTAATTTTGGACTACTGAGCTGTGAGCTTGAGCAAGTCTTATCTGGGCCTCAGTTTCTGCATCTGTAAAATGGGGCAAAGTTTGTGCTTTCCCACCACCTCCCCTTAGCTGGAAAGGGAAGTGGGAATACAGAGGGTAAACAAAGGACTGGGAAGGCTGTCAGATTGTGGGGAGTGGGGCCCGGGAGAAGGACAGGGAAGGACCAACAGAGCTGGCCAGATTGTACGTGGGGGTCCCTCCGCTCAGTCCCCTCTCCTCTAGAGAGTCCAGCTCCTCTTAGATCTTCCCCTCCCTTCCCATCCCGTGGACCCAGCACCTGGCTGGCAGCCTTGCAGGCATGGGCCCAGCTGGTGGCAGGAGCCCCGAGAAGGGAGTCGATGTCAAGGGCGTCCATGGATCCCCCAAATGTGTGGGGTGCAGCGATGGGCAGAGTATAGTCCAATTTCCTGAGAGCCCGCTTCTCTGGGTTCTGCCCAAACCTCCTTGCAGATTCCCCTTGGCTCCCTCCTGGCTGCTCTAACTCACATGTGCTGCTTTCGAATAAAGGAACTTGGAACCATAGAAACTGGGTCAGGCCCAATGGACAAAGCAGGGTAGGGCCAGTGAAAGCAATATTTGCAGGTCTCCCGGGGCCTTCTGCTCTCCCCTCACCCAGCCTGACCTGGTGGTTCACTCAGCTGGGGCCCGGTGGGGTCCCCGGGGCAGCCTCACTGGGCTGGATCCCTCAGACCCAAGGCATGTCAGAAGCACGGGACCTTGCAGCCTTCACCCTGCAATTCTCCCAGCTTGTGAAGCCTCTTCCACCTCTTCCCCCTTTGTCTCTGGTCCTCCATTCCCATCTCTCTCCCTTGGCTTCAGAGAGAATCTTGTGATTCCAGAATCAGGGCCAAACAATTTCCTCGTGATGGGGAAACCACACTCCAGACGCCAGAGCCCTAGGCTCCCTCTCCTCTTCCCTCTGGCAGTCCCCCCTCCCCACGCTCCTCCACTGGCTCCAGCTGTGTTTTGCAGAACTCCCACTGGATAACATCTGTAATTGCCTCCAGATGTGGGCCACAAAAACACAAAAGGGCCATGAGCTCATCTCTGAGCTCCTTGCCACACGCTCGGGCCCTACCACCCCCCAGATGCCCCTGACTTCTCAGGGTCCCCATCCCCTCCGGTGAGGGTGGCGGGGAGGTGGTGTCCAACTCCAGTGAGACACACAGGCCCTGCCAAACAGCTGTTGGGCAGGAGAGGCGCAGGAGGCCAGGCATAAGGTCAGGGTTCCTGGCTGGCAGGAAGGGGGGGTACCCCTTCTGCCAAAGCAATCACACCAGCCAGCCCTGACTAGCAGCTGCATCAAACGCCTGGCTTAGGCGGGGCCAGGCCTCTTGGAGGCAGGCCGTGGAGGGGGCCTGGGCTGGAGCCGGGAGGGAGCGAGGGCCGGGCTGAGGCAGGAAGGGAAGGAGGGGAGAAAGAGGGCTGCTCCCTTCAGCTGAGCTGACTCAGCAACTGAGCGATTGCTCCCTCCAGGCTGGTTTGGAGGAAGGGTGGGTCGACAGCCTGGGAACCCTGTCTGGGGCAGCAGTTTCTAAGGAAAGAGGAAACAAAGCCCTGTCATTCTGCCCTTCCAACCCGACCATCCTGCCTCTCCTGGGCAACTGGGGTGAGATCCCTGTTTTGCCAGAGATAGGCTGCTCCTAACTGGCCACGGGGCAACCTCTTTCTTTCCCCTCTGTTCCTTCTGCCCCTGCAGTGGAGCCCCAGGCCTGGGAGAGGCTGAGATCCTGAGGGCTGGGGAGAAGGGCCTGTCCCCCGCTTCCCGCCCAAGCCCGAGGCTGACTGTGGTGGGGGAATCCCCCAGCAGCTGCGCG
The DNA here is from genome assembly GCF_039906515.1 of Pseudorca crassidens. NCBI lineage: Eukaryota > Metazoa > Chordata > Mammalia > Artiodactyla > Delphinidae > Pseudorca > Pseudorca crassidens. The sequence goes on from NC_090296.1 coordinate 75,070,259, forward strand.
AGGCCTGAGCAAACGGAGGGTCTGTGGCTGGATCACACGACAGGGTAACGCAATTTAGGAAGATCAATTTAGGAAGATTTTCCGAGTGGCTTCCCCTTGGCCACTTCCTCTTGCTTTGCAGTCCTGGGCCTCAAAGGTAGCCTCGCAGGCCAGGCTGGGAGAGGGGAGCTGGCTGAGCTCTGCGGACAACTCGCCGGCCCCCGTGGAGTATGCCCTCCTCCCCATATCTGGGCCCTGGATCCTTTTCGCCCACCGAGAATAAACATATTCCGTTATGTATGAAAAATACCAAAACCCCGCCTCACGGAAAACACCGCACGGCCCTCCTGCTTCCCATTCCCCTCACAGCCACATCCCAGGCACACAAACTGCAGCCACACGAGGAACATGAAACACTGTTTATTCTTTGTGGAAAGGTTGAACAAGGTCGAAAATGTCCTTAGAGGGCACTGACCCAGCCCCGCCCTGCAGGTTCCTGGGGTCGGACGCCTCTGCCCCACCCCCACCCCTCCCCATGCCCCTTGTTAACAAAAAGGAACGATTTGATGGGAATTCATATATAATAATTATAATAAAAATATACATTAAACAAAACAAAAAACCCAAACAAGACAACTTCAGCCGGACTGCCAGCACCGTTCACCGCGCTCCTCCCACCCCTGACATCCCTCTCCGCTCACTGCCCCCACGTGGTCTCTCACTCTCCCAGGTCTCCGGGTACCAGGACCACCTTCGGCGGCCCAAGGAGACCTCAAATGGGTGGGCCGGGTGGGGAGGGGAGGGCAGGACACCTGTAGGAAGGGCTGGGGGGGGGGTCGTCGGGAAGCGAGGGGCTAACCTGACAAAACGCCCAGGCGCCCGCCCCTTCCCGGAGGCTGGCGGAGGCAGGCTGATCCTCGGCTCCCTAGCTAGGTGGCTGCTCTCATCAAGGTCCCGGGTCGCCAGTCCCCCATGCGTGCCCTCTCTGCTCCTCTCTCTGGCTCCCCGCCTTCCCCTCCGTGCGGTCTGATTGAAGCCAGGGCACCAAACGGGAGCAGGTGTGCCTTTCTCGGGCCCTTCCTGAGAGCTCCAATAAAACGTGCCCTCCCCCGGCTACCACAGCCCGCCCTGTGGCGTCCCTGCCGGCCTGGCCTGCCCGGCCCCCCGCCATCCACTCCTGCTGCAACTCCCTGGTTTGCCTTTTGGTCCTGTCCTGTCCTCTCTGACTGCTCTGCCCCTGGGTCCCTACTCCAGCTGCCTGCATTTGAGTGAGGTTCTTTCTCTGTGGGCCCCAGGCTCACCCCCAGGACTCCTGGGGCCCACCCCGGTAGCTGCACCCCCTGGTCTCAGCTCTTCCAACCTTGACATCCCCATCCGAGGCTAACGTTTGGGAGGGTAGGGCTGTCAAGGGTTTCTGCAGCCCCAGGTTAGTCCTTAATGGCTCAGGCTCCTTCTGTGGAAGTTCTCGGGGGCAGGTGGGGCAGAGGCGGATCTTGGTGGAGAGGACTGACCCTCTCTGAGCTTTCCTCCCAAGGTCTTAGGGTAGCTGAGTGGCCCTCACCCCTTCACTCTCTCAGGGTCTCCCCCTCACAACAAGATTAGATTTCTTTCAACCAGAAAGAGTGGTGGGAGGCTGCCAATTGGGTACCCCCGGGGGCTCGCGGGGCTAGCGTGCCCAGAGACCCCTGAGGTCAGAGTTCAGAGGTTAAAGGTATGTCAGGGAATGGAAAAGGAGCAGATGACCCCATTTGACCTTTACCAGCGAGGTCTGAGGGTCCTGCCTTCAAGTGCAGAGCCCGGACATTCAGATGGGGCTGAACACACACCAAGCCACGGGGGCCCCTGAGGGGCAGGGGCTGGGAGGCCGGCCCCTGCTCAGCCTCCGGGGGACCCATCTAGGGAAGAAGCAATGCCAGCGCGGAGGGGGGGAGAGGCCAGTCATGGGACAGAGAAGAAGGGACGTGGGGGGGGGGGGCTGGGGAGGGGGCTCGGGACCGGCGGGAGCAGCCCACCCACCACCACCTGCTGCCACTGGCCTTCAGAGGCAAAGTCCTCGTGGGAGGAGTGGGCGGGCGGCAGTGGGGGTCAGACCTTGTCCAGCAGGGAGCGCTGGCAATAGAGCAGTCGCTTGGGGGTCCCGTGGCGTCGGAAGAAGAAGACGGCGAGGCCCACCGCCAGCACCAGGAGCAGCAGCAGCACAGGCAGCACCACGGCGGCCGCGCTCACTGCTCCGCTGCCTTCCTCGTCCACCTCGATGATGATCACCTCCGTCTCCTCAGTCCCCTCATCCGGCCGGCCCCCCGACGACGGGCAGCCCATCCAGTCCCGCAGGGCTGACTTGGGGTAGCCAGGCTCGACCTTCAGCTTCTGGTTGTTGAATTTCCAGTATTTGTTCCCCTTGTAGAAGTACGTGAAGACTGCAGGGGTCAGCAAGAAGGCGGCATTGCAGATGAGAGGTGCGGGCAGCGTCCGGAGAAGAGGCAAAGAGAGAAGAAGAGCGGGAGAGAATCCAGTCAGCGTGCGCGCCAGCTGAGGTAATCGCTTCGCTTTTCTGAGCATCAGTTTCCTCAGCTGTCAAACCAGGTAACTCTAGCACCAGGTTGAGACAGTGGTGGGGATTAAGGGGTCCGAAGCGTGGAAAGCACTTACTCAGAGCCTGGCACATGGCAGGGGCTCCCCTGTCCTCCTCATCATTATTTTCAACCCGATCCTCTCCGTCTTTCCTCCTGCTCTCTCTTAACTCCCTCTTCCGGTCCTCCCCTCACAGACACCTCCTGTGCCCCTCTCACCTTCATCGCTGCCCATGAATGACCCTCTGGGAGACTCAGGGATTCCTTCCCAGACCTTGATGTTTTTGGGGTACTCGCTGTCCACTGCCCTGAGCTCCTCATTGAAACGGTAGTACCTGGGGGAGAGGCAGGGAAGGGAAGTGGTTGGACACTGGGCATGTCCTCCGAGGGGAGTGGGACCCGGGACTGAATTCGCCGGTGAGCAAAGGGTGTCTGTGGATGGGGGCGGGGGGACAGGGGTTTTGAGTAATGAGGGCCTGCAGCTGAAAGCGGTGGAAGGTGGGGGTGGGAGGGAGGGCCCAGGCTGCAAGGAGCCACCAGCGGCCCTTAATGACAGTGCCTGGCAGCTGGAGCGGTGGCACAGGGCTGGGGGCAGGAGGCATCAAATGAGCAGGTCTGAAACGGTGACCCGGTCATACCCCACTCACTCAGCACCCACTGGAGGCTGCCCGTTGCTAGGCAACAGCACAGGCTCAGCCAGCTTCTTCTCCAGGGAAACATTTCAGGGGGAAAGTAGGTCTTCCTCCAGGATTGAGGGAACCTGGTGGTGGTGTCTGAGGAGGGAGGCCTGGGGCCCAGGGATTGAGGCCTTACTTGTTTCCCCGAAAGAAATAGGTCTTTCCGTTGGGCATCCAGAAGAGAGCAGCGTCGATCTTGTCGGTAGGCAGTCCTCGACCCAGTTCCTTAATGTGCTTGGGGTAGCCAGGCTCCAGGGAAGCTTCATCAAACACCCAGTGCTTGTCTCCTGGGGAGGAGAGGGGAGGGCAGGATCTGATTCCACCTGGGCTCTACGGTCTTTGGAGGAGTCAGGTGGAATGTGCTCCTCCAGGGAGACCCTCCCCACACCCAAAGACTAAGGCAGAATGTCCGGTTACCTTTGAAGAAGACAAACTTGCCATCCTTCCTCTCGTAGGCAGTGTTGATGGATGCGGGCAGGCCCCGCCAGAATTGGCCGATGGGCATGGGGTATCCATCCATCACCTGGTTTTTCCTCACCCGCCAGAACCAGCGCTCCTGGAAGGCAGTTCATTACATCTTTAGCTTTGTCCTCCAGCTCAGTCCCCAAAGCTCCCCCACTGCCTCAGTTTTAGGATTTAGTCCTCCTGCTGCTGTTTCCACCCAGCCTCCCGGTCATGGAGCCCTTTTGTCCCCCACACCAACCCACTTCTCCCTCTCACCTTGAAGACAAACATCTCCCCTCGGAGCATGGCCACGGTGTCAAAGTTCCCATCACAGATGTTGGGCCCATAGGTGGGGTTTTTGGGCTTATCAGGGACAGAAGGCCTGGAGGTGGTCCTGGGTTGAGGGGGCATCTTGGTGGGGAACCCTGACTCGCTCCCTGGGGCAGAGAACAGGAGGGGCACTTCAGACTTGGTGGCAGAGTAGGAGGAAAGGACAGACATATGGGCAGATAACACCTTTGGAGAGGTGTGGCTGGGCCTTTGCGGGAGGCTGAAGCAATCAGCTGGGCAAGGACAGAAAAGGTGGGGTCTTTTAAAAGTGGGAGCGGATGGAGGCAGGGTCAGGTGGGGGGGCCGGCGGGAGACTGTAGGGCATGAGGGAGGGGAAAATGCACAGGCCAGGGAGAACAGGAGAGGATAAGGGGCAGAGAGGAAGGAGCAGATGTGGGCGTAGATTACTTGCCATAAAGTTGCTGGATGCCCCGGCGGTCATCATCGGGCAGCACGAAGTTCTCTGTGTCCATCCACTGGTAAAAGGGTGCCATGATGGCCGAGGGGTCATTGGAATGCTCAAGCCCCAGGGCGTGGCCCAGCTCGTGCACAGCCACCAGAAAGATGTCATTCCCTGGAGGGATGGGGATGGTTATGATGGCAGCCTGGGTCTCTTCCCTCAGACTCCCTGCTTCCCCATCAGAATCTTCAGGTTCACAACGAAGCCCGCCTGCCAAATTTTCCACCCAAAGTGACCAGATCCTGAGTTCCAGCCTCACAGCTGGCAGAAGAGGCAAAACCCAGCCAGCAACTCTTCTGGGTAGAGGCGAGAGACTGTTCTGGGGTCGGATCCAAATCCCAGCAAGGATCGGGAAGCTGAGGTCCTATCGGGGCCTCAGTTTCTACCAGGAGCCAGACAAGACATTTGCCTGGAAAAGTGAGTGATGCAGATGCTTTGAAGTCTTTGACTGGGAAGTCAGTTATTGGGCGAGAGAAGGGACCAGATGTAAATAGCTCAAAACAGGATTCCTGCTTTCATTGGAAGTCAGACCGGGAGATGTTTGTGGTCCCCCAGAGCCCTGAGATTTGGGGGTCTGAGGCTTGGGGAGGAAGCTGGAGAACCCCCATACAAATGACTCTTGACTCTTCCAGGGATAAGAGTCCCCGGGCTACCTCGCTCACCATTCAGATCCTCATTCCGGACAGTCCAGGGCTCGGCAGAGTCAAAGTGGGTGTCCCCTCCGATGTTGGGGCCTGGGAAGTAGGCATGGGCCAGGAAGCCACCCTCGCCATCGAAAGGCGTGCTGTCGCCGTGGAAACCCTCAGCAAAGAAGATCATGATGTCGGCCTGCTTCTCGTGGCCCTCACGGATGTAGGCGTAGGGTACCTCTCGGAAGTGCAGCGGCGTGGCACTCTCCCACACACGAAACGCCTTGCGGATGGCCTCGAACGTGGCATACTCCCCCACCTTGGGGGTGTAGTTCTGGATGCTGAGGTCCAGCCACGTGGGGAGAGGATGGGAGTGCGTTAGGACAACAAGGGGCAGAACTCCTTTCCTGTACTCTCCCAGGTCTGACTGAGCCGTCCAGCCACCTTTGTCTGACCCAGCTCTTCCCGCCGCCTCACGATGCCTCTGTCCCAAGAACTGAGGGCTTTCTGGCCCTGGGATATACCTTCTACCGGCTGCACCCGTCTCCAGGATGAGAGCCATTTTCCTCCCTACCCCCGAGGATGCTTCTCAGGAACAGGGGTGAGTAGGGAAGGGAGCCTCAGGGTCTCTAAGCACCACTGATAGGGAAGGGTGACCTGATGTGAGAAAGGCCACTTGCCTGTTGGACTCACCAGAAAGTGATCTCGTTATGCTGCCATTTGAGGCCCTGGATGGCATAGCGCTTCCTTCGAACATTGGCCTTGATCTCAGCCCCAAACTTGTCTGGAACGCCACAGCGGGGGCGCCTCATGGCCCTGGGGTGTGAGGATTGTGGTCAGGAGAGCGTATGAAAGAGAAAGGTCTTCAGAGGAGAGGGGGAATGTCCGGCCCCAGGGTCAGTGTGGGGAAGAGACAAGGTCATGAGGTCTGGAAGAACAGGAGAGGGTCGGGATCAGCTTGTGGGGATGAGGTGTGGGTGTGGAATCAGGCATTCAGGTGGCAGCCTCTCTGGTACTCAGTGTTGTGTCGGTGGGTGCTGGGCAGAACTCCTGCCAGGGTCTAGCACTTACTTCATGGTGTCTGCATCAGCCTTGCCTGTCACTCGCAGACCGTAGAACCTCTGCATGGCAGCGATGGCAGCTGAGAGTGACTGAGGCGAGCGCTGTGTGTGGGTACGCAGGTCCCCAGGGGGCAGGTAGCCATACTGCTGCAGCCAGGCCTGTAGGGAAAGGGATGTGGCTTGGAGCATCCCCACCTGGCCCGAGGGGAGCCTCTGTTTCCTCACGGCACCTGGAATGCACCCTTGGCTTGGTGTGGAAAGGGCAGTGAGCTCCCAGCCTGGCTCTGGCAATGGGTCTGGAGGAACTCCCAGGCTGGACCCAAACTCTGGCCCGGGTCCTAGTATGGCTGATCCTCTTGGAGGGGTGGGGAACCACAGCGCTGGGCTTTGGCTGTAACTCTTTTGATGGGAGCCCTGGTGGTTTAGTTGAGTTCTAGGACGTCTTCTCAGAGCTGAGATTCCTTCTAGTGCTTTTCTCCTCTGTGTCGGTGTTCTTGTAAATACAGCGTGTCCCACCTGAGGCTGGGGTGTGCCCATGGTGGATGGAGAGGGGAGAGGCTGAGGGGCTCCGCTTTGGGGCCTGGCATGAGGCTCTCCTGGGACAGGCATGCTGTGCCTCCGGGGTATACACAGCTGAGATCTTTTCAGAAAGGAGAGCAGAAAAGGAGCTAGGGCTCCGGCTGGCTGCTGATAGGGGAAGCTGGGGCGTTTGGAGGTGGTGCGGATGTGATCCAGTCACAGAGTCAGGATCCTGCCACTGTCGCCATCCAAGCAGCATCTGACCTAGGGCTTGGGACCTAAAGACCCATTTAAGGTTCTCAGTAGAGGGAGTGGGAGATTGGGATGGTGGTCAGGATTAGGGTTAGTACTTTACTTAGTATTTTGGTGACTGTAGTTTATTTTAGGTATGATGTGAAATTGTTCATGATATAAAGGCTGGCATATTGCCTTAAAGTAAAGTTAGGTTTTTGGTGTTTGATTGAAAGGTACCCACATTGCAAAGCCCTGTTGAGGGAAAAGTCAGCCTTTATTGTAAGAAAAATGGAGTCTTTTCCTAAAGCCTGAAAAGTAAAATGAGCCAAGTTTTATATGGAACATGAACATGCTCAGATCCTCCTATGGGGAGATGCTACTCAGACGGCTCTGGTCCCTGCTCCAGCTTTGCCTTCTTAAGGAGTCCAGAGGAGGCTGCAGGTTGCCTAGGGCGGGAGCTTGGAGTGCAGAGTGGCGCTGCATCCCTTACTCAGGGTCATTAGGATGGCTTTCCACGTGGCCCTTCACCTCGAGGCTCAGGCCTTGACGGTGGTGCAGTGCTCTTGCACTGGGGCTGGGGGTGATTCAGGAGCAGCTGACTGGGGACCTGAGCCGGCAGGGGCAAGAATTGCAACATGGTTCTGGGAAGTGATCCCCTACGGCTGATGATGGGAGTTAGGGCCCGAGATGTAAACAACACAGCCTTTCCCCAGCCAACAGGCCTGGCCAGAACAACCCTAGCACCACCCGCTCTGAGAGCCCCTCCTCAGGGGAAGAAGGCAGGGAGCGAAGTTTAACCTCTGTTATACCAGAGGGGAGCAGAGCAGGAGGCTCGTTTGGGGCTGCTCTCCTGGGAGCTCTAAACTTGCCCTGACCTGCGCTAACTGATGCCACAGCTAGTGCCTGCAGGAGGCCTGCTGTGGCCTGTGCCCAAGTATGCAGGAATCTCCCTTTGCCCCTGGCCTCACCTGTAGGGTAGTCACATCCCGGGTTTATGACCTGTGGTGGGGGAGCAGCTGCTTCAGCTTTGGGAAAGGATGGGAGCAGCCCACTGCTGGAGCTGGAAGACTGAGGTCAGGCCCCCTCAACCCTCAGGGGGCAAAGCTCCTAGGGCAGGATGACAGGAGGGAGGGTGGCAGAGAGACAGGGAGGATCCACATCTGGGAGCTCTGGGATACATCCCTCTTCCTGATGAGTCTTTCAAGGAGGTGGATAGGTCTAAATATTCCCACAACCCCCACCCCATATGCAGTAGAGAAAGGTGGAGACTTGGTCAAGAAAGGGACTTCTCTGGAGTCAAGAGAGCCACAAGTCCTGGAAAGGAAGTGCCCCCATTCCTCTCCTCCTCCCAGGCCTAGGCTCCGAGCAAAGCAAGAACCACAGAGAAGACTATGAGGTCGGAACCACAGAAGAGAGGACTCTTGTGTCTGCGGCTGAGTGGGAGAAGGGCCAAGTGCCAGACTGGCCAAGGAGAGGAGAGGGCTGTCCCGGAGCTGGTGCAGGACCCTGGAGGTGGTGGGAGGAGGCCGGCTGTTTGAGGCCTGGGCCACCCCAGCTCTCCCTCCAGATTTGCCTGGAGAGGGAGCAACTCTGCAGGGTCAGAGAACTGAGTCGGCTGGCTTTGTCCTGAAAACTGAGTGGTGCAAGGTATTCCTCTAGGGGAAAGTCAAGGACAAGGAACCCCTCCCACTCCTAGGCCCACTTCACCGGCCTAGGAGTCCTGGAGGGGGTTGGGGTGAATCTCTGGCTCTTCTGCAGGCCCTGGATCCCAGCCTCTGGGCCTGCTCCTCCCTCCCTCTGCCTCCCACCCCTCCATGGTCCAGAAGCAAATGATGGTTCTGGCACTGGGACTGCCCATGACCCGCTTAAAACAGAGCCAGGGCTGCCGCCCCTCCCCAAGGGGACCTAGTGGGGCAGGGGAGGGAAGGAAGGCAGGGCAGGCGAAGTTGGCAGCGGGAAGCCCCCAGATGCCCGGGCTCCTTTTGTTAGGCGCTCTCCCCTTCGGGCCTCTGATGAAGACTCCAGGCCCGGAAAGAGGATGCCTCCTCCTCCCTCCTGGACCCTGTCAGGCTTAGCCCCTGGGCAGATTTTTCACTCTCCGTGGTCACCTCCATGCCTAGGGCCACACTATTCCTGTCAGTCTCAGGACAGAGAGAGTGTGTTCTTTCTGGAGATGTTTCCTCCCGGGGTGGGACCAGGGCCGGGACCAGGAGGGAGGAAGCCAAGTCCTGATCCCTTCCCCCTGCTCGGGGGCCCTTCCCGGCCCCTCCCGACCGCACCCAGGCCCTGGCCGAGTTGAGTGGGTTGGGATGGCCCAAAATAAGAAGCTGATCAAATCCGTCTCCCACCTTCACCCCAAAATAAAAGAGAGAGAGAGGAAAAACTTCCTCAGACAACTCCCACGCGGCTTCCTCCCGAGCCCGGTGGGCCAGCGTCGGGGAATGGGTGGGGGGCAACCGAGTCAGTCAAGACCTGCGCGGGAGCCCAGGGCCAGGCCCTCACCCCGCTCCCCGTACGACGCCCCCAGTCTCCCTACAATTAACACAGAAAAGCAATTAACAAAAAGAGCCTAAAGGCGCCGAAGGGGGAGCAGGGAGCGGAGGCGGCAGCCCGGCCGAGGCCCCGGCTCACAAGGAGACCTTTGTGTGTCCGGAAACGCGGGCCAGGGCGGCAGCGCCGCGACCCTCGACGCCAGGGCTCCGGGCCGGGACACAGAGGGTCCTCTCGGAAAGGCGGGGGATGGGGTGGGGGTCGGGCCCGCTCCGCCGGCCACCCCCGACCGCACCTGGCAGCCGACGCGTCCGAGGAGGGCCGGGAGCGCCAGCGAGGCGGCGGCCGCAGCGTGGGGGGCCCGGGCCAAGGGGCGCCGTCCCCGGAGCCCTCCCGGCCGGCAGAGCGCCGGCGAGCGCGGGCGGGAGAGCGCCTGCAAACTGTAAAGTCGAAGAAACAACAAACTCTCGCACATGACAAGAAACCAGGACAGCGCGGGGTCTGAGCGGAGTCCAAATATTTATCAGGCTCCTGACCGGTTCCAGAGCTGAGCTCAGAGCCCAGGGGAACAGGGGAGGGGTGGGGAGTGGGCCCCGGCAGGAAAGTTCTTCCAAGGAAAGGAATGGGAAAGAAAGTCGGCGGCGCGCGCGCGCGCGTTGGGGGGTTGGTAGTTGGAGGAAGCAAAAGTTGGATCGACTTGGAAGTTTGGAGATGAGGAGGGAAAGGAAAGGAAGGGGGACCCTGCAGGCCGGAGCAGCGGAGACGCCGAGAGCCCTCCTCTCCGAATGGGGGTTGTCCCCTCGGAGACCCCCGGGCTCGCCTCCCCGGCGGGCGCGACTCCGGGCAGGGCCGGAGGAGCTCACTTACTTCGGGGCTGAAGCTGCTTTGGGCAGAGCTGAGGGAGGCGAGCGCGAGCAGGGGGAGCAGCAGACTGCGGGCGGGTCGTGGGGCGAGAGACATGGTCCGCGACCGTCCGGGCAGCCGGGCCGTGCGGGCTCCGCGTAGGGGCCCAAGCCCTGGGGTCGCACCGCCACTCCCTCGGGGCGCCTTTTGTCTTCCGTAGGCACTGAATTTGGATTCCTAGAGCGCTGTCCGCCTGGAGATGAGGGGATTGTTCTTGAAAGCGCCTGTTCGCTCGTCCCCGCTTTCCCGTTTTTTGATCTTTCTTCTGCTTAGTCTGCGAACTGGATGGCGAGCCCTCTCTCGCTCTCTCCTCTGGTCCCTCCCTTCTCCCACAGGCTCCCTCCGCCCCCGCCCCAATGCCCTCCTTTCCCGGTGCGGACGTGGTTGTTTCAGTCTGAATCCAATTACAGCCAAGAGCAGGGTAAAAAAAAAAAACCTAAGTTGCCTTTCTGTGGTGGAGGCTGCCATCTGCAGGGGTTGAGGCCACAGCCGAGAGCGGGGGGCTTGGGGGAACTCAAGGGACGGGATGTGGGAGACTTTCTCCTTCTAAGCATATTTTGGGTGGCTTGATTCCTCTGCTTCCACCGTTCGTCTCACCTCTGTGGGAAGCATTGGGAAGCTCAGAGCCTGGGATGGTGGGGGCATCTTCCGTGTCCACGAGACCCGGTGTGCGGGGTCATCTGCTAGGGCCTGTGGCTCAACTGTATTGAAAATTGTGTCCCTTATTCTTGTCAGCCACCTCTGTCGCTACCCTAACAAAAAATAATAATAAAAAAAAGCAACAATAACGAAACCCAACTACCCACTGACAAATCCCACCACCACACTGCATCTGGGGGTCCTGTCCCTGGAGAAAGACAAATGCGCCCCCTTTTTTATTGTCCTTTGCAATCTGCTGCCCCTTGAACTAGAACTGGCTGGGGAGGAAAGGAGTGCAAGGCCATGAAACGCGGGGAAAGGCAAATCAAGTTTGGTGAAACTGCAGAAAAGAGAGAATGGGAGTCAGGCCTACGGGGGTTTAGTTCCTGCTCTATACCGGAAAAGGAGATAATCCCTGAAAGAGTATAATCTCCTCCTTCAGGGGCTGACTAGACTCTGAGAACAAAAGGTGGAGGTATGAAGGGAAGGGGGAGGGCAGGCTAGAGCTGATGGTGGGAAAGGGAGACAGATAAGAGGCTGAGGGCTAGATCTGGAAAAGCAACACAACAGAGGCAGGAAAAGTGTGGGACACAGAAAACCCAACCATCAGCGAAATCTAAGATCCAGGAACTGCATTGGTCAGCGAAGAGAGGAAGGAGGTTGGGGGGGGGGGGTGGAGAAGAAGGGAGGGAAAGAAAGCAAGGGAAGGAGGCTGGACAGAAATTATGTCAGGTAGGAAGTTCCAGAAATCCTAGAGATAAAAGAACTGTCACATTATTTGCGGCAGGAGAATGGAAGAAAAGCCCAGTGCTCGTTATTGTAATGGGAGCAAAGGTCCTTTTTCCCTCAGAATCCATGGGAGGAGCCATGATCAATAAAATGAAAGGTTTCCCTGGGGTCTGTGCAGCTAACAGATCTGTGGGAAGTATATGGTGGCTATTAGGTACCTATTCCACAGTCACTGTTTGGGGGCTGAGCACCACAGGGCTCCCCTGCACAAGTGGGGGTTGGGAAGTACAGGCCTCTCTCCAACCAACCTCTGCAATTCAGTCAGAACCACAGAAACCTCAGGATCCCACTCTTCAGCAGAACATGCCACACCCAAGTCTGCTGTTCCCGTGTCAGCCTTCCTAGTGGGAGTATCCTCTAGGGCCATGTATCTGAAGTTTACAAGAACTGATACCAGTTGCTTGCCAAAAAGTGGATCTCAGCTGGAAAGCCTTTTTCATCAAAACATTTATTAATGCGTAACTGCATGAGGCCTGAACTCTGTATGGGCTGTTAAAAGCTTTAGTGTGTGGCTAAAGCCAGGGAAACTGTTGCCCTCTTTTTCATGTTTGCAGAGCAGCAAAGTTGGGCCAGTCCTATGGCCTGCAAAAGAGGGGGTCAATACCCCCAAGCAAGATTCTGCTGAACCGGAATGGAGCTGTGGTGAGGGCACTGTGCCAACACTTCCAGGCAGTGATCTTACAGCCTGTTCTTCCTGGTGTCCATCCTCTTTTGCCCTGAAGACAGATGGGGAACATAAAGACTTTCTTCTGGCTGGGATGACACATCTAGGTGATAGAAAAGAAAGCCAGAGCCAGGCCGGGGGAGACAGGAGTTGCTTTTTATTGACTTGGTCGTGGGTTCTGCAGGAGAGCCCCTTTGGGTTTAAGAGCATTCTGCTGCTTCCTTTCTTCTTCCTGCAACTTCTCTTGCTGCCTGAGCTGCCATGCCTGTAATCCAGCATCCATTTCCTGTGACAGCAGTACAACTCGTCTCTGAAACAGACAGGAAAACAGTGTGGATAACATCTGGGGCTTGAGCTCCGCACCATATATCCTTTCATTCACAGATCAAAGTCAGAGGTTTCAGCTGGAAAATGACACCCCTGACTGGGGAAGGGGTGGAACCAGGTCCTGGGCTGGGAAGCAGGCGGAAGGCAGCAAAATGGGTGTCTACTATTGGTTCCTGCCCTAGGAGTGACCCACTCTACCCTCCCTTCTCCCGGTACTGTTAAAACCTTTGGCAGATAAAACCTCGGAGTGAGGGGTACGTGTTAGCTTAGGTGCCAACTAAAGACAAATTACAATTTAACATTTCTCCCCGATTACACACAGTTTGCTCTGTGTGGGCTCTGGCCACTCACTGCAAACTTTTCCCTTTGGGCTTTTCTTCGAAGCTGGCCTTTCATTGGAGGAGCAGGGCGGCCATCTGCAGATAGAAGTGAGAGAAAAGGCGAGTGTTAGAGATGGCCTGCAGGACCCTGGGAAAGCGGCTGTGATAGGAAAGAGGGAAGAACAAATCTTGAGCTCCTCTTTTCCATTTCACACCCACTGTAGCTTAATTCCCCTAGAACACTTCCCTCAATGGTGAGGTATGCCAGAACCACCAAGAATAAGCTCCTAGGCATGTTCCTACTCTATTTTACTTACCCCTCCCTCATTAGCCTAGAATTCGAGGTCCTTTGCAATGCTGAATCTCCTGTTTTATCTTCAGAAACCCTCCACTCAAGCAATCTGATTACTGTTCTACTTACCAGTGAGTCCTTGCTGAGTTCCCTCTCACTCTATAATGAAACACCCTCTTTTCCTTTCCTTCCAGCCAAATTCTCATTCTTAGGCCCACCTCAAGCTGTACTTGTCCCAGAAATCCTTCTCTAACCTCTTCAACTCTGTCAGCTCTCTCTTCTGAAAGAAATGCATCTCCATCATTTAATATTCATCTCTCTGTTTGGGGACATTTATTGTACTACTGATTGTTTTTAGCCTTATTTAGCCACCTCAAATCCTTCTGGAAAGGGGCAGAGCACTGAAATATTATTACTTAATTTTTAAAATGTCCATGCTTTGTTTTCCAGCTAGACTTTTAAGTTCCTTGGGATTAGGGACTGTATCCCTTACTTTCACTGTAGTATAGTGTAGGCCCATAATAAAAATCTTATGTCTGCTGACTTGCTGAAAAAATGCAGTATCTGATCTCAAGTAGTTTATAACAGAGATTAAAAGGATACTTACTTTCTACAAAGAAAGAAAGAAACAGTGAAAACTCTGTCCAAAAGTTTGAAGGCAAGACAAATAAGAGATAATATTCATCAGGAAAAGGAACCAATACTGTGTATATCAGGTGCTTTATACTGGTTGTTTCATTTTATCCTTCCAAGAACCATCTGAGATAGGTATTCTTCTTTTACATTTGTGGAAACTGAGAGATACCATTAAGTAACTTGCTAACCACAAAGTTAGCAAGTAGAGTAGCCTGGATTAAGAATCAATTCCACGGGCTTCTCTGGTGGCACAGTGGTTAAGAATCCGCCTGCCAATGCAGGGGACGGGGGACCAATCCCTGGTCCGGGAAGATCCCACATGCCACGGAGCGACTAAGCCCGTGCGTCACAACTACTGAGCCTGCGCTCTAGAGCCTGTGAGCCACAACTACTGAGCACGTGTGCCACAACTACTGAAGCCCACGCGCCTAGAGCCCGTGCTCCCAACAAGAGAAGCCACCACGACAAGAAGCCCGTTCACCGTAACGAAGAGGAGCCCCTGCTCGCAATAACTAAAGAAAGCCCGCGTGGAGCAGCGAAGGCCCAACGCAGCCAAAAATAAATAAGTAAAAATAAAATAAATTAAAAAAAAATTCAATTCCAGAGTCTTCCCAGTATTCCATACTACTTCAAGGAGCTCCTAGGTATCCTACAGTAAATAACAAGTAGGAAAAAAATCTTCACCATCCTCCTCAGCCACCAAATATCTGATTAAGAAGGTTGATACTCCTGTAGAATCCAATACTCAGGTTGCTGTGCTGTTGAAGGGGGCCTGGCCTCTGCCCAGTTCTAGTCCTGGCTTTGCTACTATCTAGCTGTGCGCTCCTGAGCAATTTCCTTCCGTAGGCCTCAATTTTACCACCTGTGAACTGGAGTCCCAAGGCAGTGGGGAGTGGCTTCAACTTTTCTAAGGTTCTTCCTTTCTAGGGCGTTTTGTTTTGTTTTGTTTTAAGGTAAAGGAAGAAACTTTTCTGAAGAGAGCCCGTCATCCTCTGTCCTCGCTCTTTCTAAGCCTCTCTCTGAGACGCTCGTTTAGGCAGCCTCTCAAAGAGCTCTGCCTGCACTTGGTAACAAATTCTCAACAATGTACTCACCACACAGAAGGGCGGTTCCTCGTAACTTTAAAAAAACCACGTCCCTCTTAGACACATAAAGTCTTGTCCCTCCCGCGGGATGCCCCACATCAGAGTTAGCTTCTGCTTATCCCCACAAACCAAGAAGATCCTGTCTAGCTTTACTTTCCATAGGCGTAGTTTGTAGTTTAATTTATAAAATAAACAATAGGATTTCTTCCCCCCAACTCCAAATACAAAGTTCAATACGTTGTCCGCTCAGACACAACCCGCACCTTGACACTCCCCCCCAACTCCCCTCCGACCACGGGCGTTCCCTCTGGGTGAAAATCTCCGAAGTAGAGTTAACTGTCAGATCAGCGCTCACCCGCGTAAGACCAGTCTGGGAGCTCCGTAAGGGGCCCGTAGTCGGAGGGGTTGGCGGCAAGGCCCTGCCTGGGTGGAGAAAAACAGTTCCGTGAGGACTCAGCCCAGCTTCTGGCCCCTCAGTTCCCCCCAGACCGGCACTCACTGGAGTCGCCACTGACTGCCCGCCCGAGCCGCGGCGCCGCAGTGCAGCCTCCGGACACCTGCTGGGAAAACGGCAGAGTTGGGAAAGAGGCCGTGCAGCCAGCCTAGGCGTCCCGGGCCTGCCTCCACGAACCCCTGAGCCCCCGGCCCCTACACCCGCTTACTAGACAGCAGTAAACGCAAAGCAGCCATGCTGAAGCGCCGAACCGGACGTGGGCGTGACCTCGTGGCCACGCCCGACGCTGCGCGGGAAGCTGGGAGTCGCCATCTTGAATCTGGTTTTCAATCAAGGGCCGCGCCATCTTGGCTCATCGTACGGAAAAGAGGGACAAAACTGCTTCCAGGGATTTTTGGGTGAGAACGGTCGTTCAGCGTATGCATTCTCAGTGGTGGTTACAACCGTGCGCAAGTCGCCTGCGCCCAGACTAAACCGTTCCGAACTGTTTCCCCCCACCCCCCCCCATTGCCCAGCAGCGGTCTCTAGTCCTTTTAAATTTATTCTTTTATATCAGTTGAGTAACATCCACGTGACCGCATTCTGTCTTCTGGCATCACTGTAACATATTTCCTCCAGCCTAAGAGTCAAATTTAGAGTGAATCAGAAAATTTGGGTTTCAGTTCTCATTTATCAAACGAAATTGAAGAACTTGTATGTGATAAGCACTGTGTTCGGTGTCGAGAGCAGAGCAGACGTCCCTATTCAGATAGAGCTCCTAGTCTAGAGAGAGATGAAGATAAATAATCATACACATTACTGTAATATTACAGCTGAGATGAATGCTGGGAAGGGAAGTAGGTGCTGCTTGTGAGCATATGATGGGAACGATCTGGAGTAGGCTGTCTAATAAGGCTTTCTTGAGGAAGAGGTATTGGAGCTAACATCTGATTCCATTTTTATAAGAGCTACCACCACACACTGTATAATATAATCCTCGCAAAAACCTTGTGAGGTAGGTAGTAGTAAGTGGCAAACCCAGATCCGTGGCTTCTTCCCTCTTTCTTTTATCACTCACAGACATACTTTTATTGTGCTTTGCAGGTATTGCATTTTTTACAAATTAAAGGTTTGTGGCAACCTTGCATAGAGCAAGTCTATCAGTGCCAGATTTTCAAACAGCATTTGTTCTCTTTGTGCCTTTGTGTCACATTTTGGTAATGCTTGAAATATTTCAAGCTTTGGCATTATTATTTGTTATGGTGATCTGTGATCAGTGATCTTCGATGTTGCTATTGTAATTGTTTTGGCATTTTTTTAGCAATAAGATATTTTTCGAATAAGGTATGTACTTTTGTTTTTAGACATAATGCTATTGCACACTTTTAATAGACTAATATAGTGTAAACATAATTTTACATGTACTGGGAAACTAAAAAATTCCTGTGACTCACTTTATTGTGATATTTGCTTTATTGTGGTGGTTAGCTCCAAGGTATGCCTTACTTGCCCTTGGGGAAGTCATTTATCCCTAATTTCTTCATTGAAGAAAAAGCTTAAAATATATCACATTTATGAAAACATTTTAAGAACGATAAGGTAAGTGAAAGTGCTTTATAAATGGTGAAGCTCCTACAAAAGTGGCCATTACTCTTGTGCTAGGCTATAGACACTTAAACACATGCTGACTGGGGGAACCTGAGGGAGTGGTGTAATGGCCTATCTGGAAGTTTATCGTTTCCTTCTGCAAGACTGGGAAGTTTTTCCACAGGAGGTGGCTCTGAACTGTGCTTTGAAAGAGGGGAAGGGTGGGTCCTGGTTTAAGAAGTAAAAGCAGCTGTTTTGATAACAATAAGAATGGTATAGGGGAGGGCTGAACTAGAAGAAGGGATGGGAATAAAAGAACCTTGGCTGTAAGCCAACGGATGGACCCAAAAAACTAAGCAAGGGAAGAAAGACAAAAGAGTACCATTACCATTTTACATTTGTACACTTAATTTTCAGTTATCAAAACACTTCTGTATAAATGATACAAAACACTTCTTTATAAATTTTCATAATAAACCCATAAAATAGATAAGACAGACCAGGAAGCAATCACTGTAGAGATAGCTTGTAATTTTCAGAGATCAGGAAATTGAACCAAAATGTGGCTGTGGATTTATTGTTTTACAGTTGCAATAATGACTGAGTAACACCTTTCCCAGGCTAGACTCCATGTGCCTTTGGCTGGTTCTGAGATAGACAGCTGAGGCAGACAGCACTGCAATCCCATTACATAATTTACAGTTGGAGAATCACGCGGTAGGAGCCGAGAGCTGGAAAAATAACGTCGGTGTCAACATTCAAGATTCGTAGGAAAGATGAAAGGCTGGCACTACTATCAACACTATATAAAGGAGTTGAACCAGCAACACTCCTCTATCTTTTAGTAGCTTACACACTATGGGTGCAAAATCATGAAAAAGGCCACATGCATTAAGGGGAACAAATAATGTGGACAATATTAACTCCACATGCAGAACTGAACACATGCACTAATTTAATAGCCGTGGAAGTCAAGGAGCCAGAGCTGGAGGACTTTGGGGCAGATGGGAATCTTGATCTGTAAAACTGGGAAAACTGGGAGAGGAAAGGTCTTTGGAAGGAAGGTGAGTTCAGCCTTTGATGTGGTTAGAGTGATGTGGCAGGGGGGACAATCCATGGATTGGAAATCCATGGGTTGGAAATACGGGTTAGGATTTTGAGAGGGAGAGAGACAGAGAACTCTAGTGCTGACAGCTAACATCATCAGCATTCTCAGGGACCTCATGGAACACTGTTGCAGGGGAGTGGGTCTGGCACTAGGACAGCACTCTTCAATGACTTCATCAGACTCTAAACCACAGGAAAGCGGTTTCATCATCCCCTAACTGAATGTCTTTCAGCCTCTGGACTTCATTTGGCAAAGGCTAGAGTTAACAATGGTGGGAAGCATCCGGAATCTGAGCTTCATGTCTTTCCTCTGTTACTTAAACTCCTTTGCCTCTCCAGGGCATCACAGCCTGCATTTGGCTTTAACACATTGTTGTCCATTCATGTTTTCATCCAACATGTTTATTCAAATATCCTTCTGTCAGGTCTGTATACAGTAATTTTTGTACAAGTGCACTGGGCAAGTTGGTGCTTTTTAAACTGTTGTGATGAATAATGATGATGTTGGAGAAAGAACATTAAGTGAAGGTGACTCTGGGTAGCTAATTCCACCTCATTTTGCAACCTCTTCCCCTTTTTGCATACCGTGACTAAATTCTAAGGTTGAAGAAGAGCGAACTATTTGGGAAGTGTCTTATTTCCTGTTCCTTCATTGGCTTCCTCCTTAGGACGGCTCAAAAAAGATCAAAATCACTGTCACTCCATGCAAGAACTGTGGGAACTGACAGCTATAAACCACCCACTCACACAATACATTGCTTTGCATATTATTTCCTTATTACTTACATAATTTATTGTAACATATTCCTTTTCTTTTCCCATGGCTGTCAAATCTCTGCTCAATCAGTACAGGCTAAATTCTGTGTTAAATGACCCAGCTTCAGGATGGGTAAATTATGACCTCGGGCTACGCTCTTTTTTTCTCGCCTGGTAGCTGGGAAGTCTCTTAAGCTGTGTGCCTTTCCACCAGGCTGGTCTTGAAGGTGGGTGGTTCTCTATGAATCTCTGCAGAGTGGCTTTAAAAGATGCCAAAGCTGGACTGTCCATAAAGTTTACTAAAGGAAATTGTATTATTTACAAGTCATCTTTTAGGTTTAATACGTGGTGAAACATTTTCACATCCCTTTCCTTGAATTAGTCCAGCAACCTCCTCTTTTATTGGTCCACTCTACCACTAAGATTCTTCAGATGAAAGGTGCGGTGGGGACTCCAGCCTCCCGGACACCCTCAGCCCGGACATTTTTGGTTAAGTGCTGCCTCCTGGCGGCAGCCCTACGGCCCGACACCTTCCCGGCCCGGTGGAGACCACTTTCTTTAATTTGGGATCTTGAAGCTGACGCAACAGCTTCCCTGAGAGGGCGGAGAGTTGAGTCGCCCTTCCGGGAGACCCCTCCCCTAGCTCCAAGCGGGCGCCGCTCCCTCCCCTCCCCCACGGGGCTTGTCGATCCACAGTCCCTCCCGAGTTTCAGCCGAGAGCGTCTCGGGGCTGGAGGCGGGGTTGCCTGGGTTCGGGGCCCTTGCCCAGACCCCTGTCGGGCCCGCCAGCTCGAGCTGGATTGGGAGGGGGGGAAGAGGAAGCTGAGCGTTCCTGGGGCGGAGGACGCGTCTAAGGGTATCCGCGGTCATTTTCATTTCCCAGGGGCAGCGCAGTTGTGCCTGAGCCAGGACAGGGCAGGGGAGCGGCTTGCGGGGCCTCTCGGTTCTCGGACCTTTGCGATCTTCGCCTACACCGACCACGAGCTCTCTCTTCTAGCGCTTCCTGGAGCCCGTGGGGGGGGGGGGGCGGGGACTGCTTGGCCAGGTGGAGGGAACGAAGGAGTCCGGGTGAGGTGGGGTCCTGGTGCCCCAGGGCAGAGCCCGCCTCGGCCGCCGCAGCCAGACCTGGACTTCGGAGGCGACCGAGCCTCCCAGAGGGCCTTTGGGGGCGGGCGGTGGCTGGGTCGAGGTGCGAAGGAGAGATCTTCGGGCCGCAGACACGGAACCGGGGGCCGAGAGAAAGAGGGAAGTAACGGGAAACGGCGGGGACGACGTCAGGGGGCAGGGCCGGGAGAGCTAGGCTGGGAGGGGGGGCAGGGCGGGAGAAACGGGCAAAGGTGAGCTCTGCGCGCGGACGGGGCGGGGGCGGAAGGGGGATGGGGCGGGGCGAGGAGCGCAGCGGGGGCGGCTCTGGGGAGAGTTCCTGCTGAAGGGCGTGCAGTTCCACTTTCCTCGAACCCGCATGCATTTGCTTGAGCCTGAGCGCTTGCCTCCCTCTGCCTTTGTCCCCTCTGCCCTTTCACTCCTTCGCGGACGTCGCACCTTCCGCTCG
Source organism: Pseudorca crassidens (assembly GCF_039906515.1). Taxonomy (NCBI): domain Eukaryota; kingdom Metazoa; phylum Chordata; class Mammalia; order Artiodactyla; family Delphinidae; genus Pseudorca; species Pseudorca crassidens. The sequence continues at coordinate 75,090,742 of NC_090296.1, forward strand.
CCGCACCCAGACCGGCCACCTGAGCCTGGGTGTGGGGCAGAGCAGCCGGGAGCTTCCAAGCCGGGGAAGGCGCGTTAGATGAGGGGCTTTTTGTTTTTGTTTTACCACTGAGGAAGCGGAAAGTCCCTTTCAAATCATTCTAGACCGCCAAGTAAAACTGTGAAAACTATACTCTTTTCCTTTCCTTCAACCCATTACAATCAAAAAGAATAAATACCCTCCCCCCTCAAAACTCGTCGATTAGGAGCCAGAGCAGCTGCAGCATAGGTGGGCCTGAAGGGCAAGTTCAGGACATTCCCGGAGCCCAACTGGGAAATCAGTCTAGGAGGAAGGGCATTGTTCATTCATTTATGCTTCCAGCAAACATTCGTTTGTCTGCACGGGCCCTGCGCTGGGGATGCCAGCGAGTAAAGCTCTGGTGGTGCTGCATGCTAGTGGGGGAGGTGACAGCAAACAAACAAACTCCAGGTGATAGTGGGTGCCTTTGAAGAAAAGTCCGGCCGGTGAAGCGGATGGAGATTGGCAAAGGGAAGAAGTTACTCCTTCCGAGACTCCTCAGGGAAGGTCTCTGATTAGAGTGGTGTTTAAGTACAGACCTGAATGGAGTGAGTGAGGGAATGAACAGTAACATGGAGAATGTTCCAGGCAGAAGGAACAGCCATTGCAGAAGCCCTGAGGTGGCAGGGAGCATGCTTGTGTGGCAACAGCAAGGAGACCAGTGTGGCTGGAGTGAGGGAGAGGGAACAGGGGCCAGTGCCAAGAGGGGCAGCTTTAGGGCTGTCTTCCTAGGAACTTCCCTCATTTACAACTTGGATTTGAGCCCAGAGTGGGATTAAGGGGCAGGCCAGCTGGGCAAGCAGCCTGGGTCTAAAAGGGCGCTAAATTATCCTTAGGGTAATTCAGACGTTTGGAGCCAATGAGCTCGGACTTCTGTCTCTTGGTGAACTGTAAGTTGGCTCCCCTCCACTGACAGAATCCTTGACGACTGCTCACCTAGACCACCTGTCTCTAGAATAATTCTGCAACACGCAGGTACAGGTACAAGTTGCAGGGTTAGACCAGCCAACTGATAGTTGCCTAGAGGCAGTGATCACAGCTGGAATTCTGAAAATGTGCTATGCGCTGTGACGTGCCACTCCCTGAGATTTATGCCATTGTCTACATTCAGAATGGTTTGATATGCCTACCAAGAAACTGTCTGCTTCAGAAAACTGCATGTAATGAATTCATGCATTAAGCTCTAATTTTGAAGAGAAAGAATGAGGCTTCCAGTTTTTATTCCGAGAAAATCGGTATTCCCCCACTTCTGCTACATAAACATTCAACAGATATTTAAATAATTCTGGTTTGAGGGGGTGCCAACTCCCTGGCTTGCCCAGGGTGCCAGGGCTTGCTCTGGTCCACTTGGCCGGCTCTTACCTGGCAACACTCGCATCACGTGAACCACCTGGGGACCTGATATGTGAGCGGGCTTGCTTAGTGTTTGGGTGTGTGCGTGGCTATAACCCCACAACTGGCCTTCCTTGGTATGCATGGCTTACATAGGGGCTGAAATGGCACTGAGGCTCTTGAGATGGGACCACAGAGTTCCAACGCCCTAACCATGGATCCTATGCCCTCCACAGGGCCAAGGATAGTATGTGAGTGGGAGATGAGTAGGGAATGGAATGAGCGGGGAGGGGAGTTGTAAAGGGCATCAGGAGAGCACCTAGGTCCTAGGTCACTGGGAAAACTCAAGACCTCAGTAAATGCAGGACAAGCAGGAAGTTCAGGGGCTGAGGTAGAGGGGAGGAGGAGCTGAGGCTCTGAGTGGAGAAGGTGCCTGGAGGCGGGCAGGCGTTGAGGTCCTCTGGGTCTGAACAGGCTGTCCCAGCTCCAACCCGTTCCCTGGCCCCTCCCTGCTGCTGGCCAGAGTCACACATGTGTTTTCCTGTTTTCCAGATCGGTCCCCGGAGTCACACTCTGCCTTTTCTGCTCTTCAGAGTCAACAGCTGCTGGAGCTCGAGCCTTACCCCGGGTTCCCTTTCCCAGCACCTGCCCCTCCTCCCGAGTGCTGGTACCTCCTCCTCCTCGCACCTGCCCGAAGATCTCAGGACAGGTAAGAGAAGGGAGAGGAGGGACCATGGGCGAGAGGGGAAGTGTCAGAGGAGGATGGAGTGAGTCCTGAGAACTGGCTGGACCGGAGACCCGTGAGCCTTTTATTTTCCCAGCCCCAGCCCTCCCCATGCAGAGCCCTCTGCCCAGAGACTTCAGCGCTGCATTCGTGGAGGCCCTGGCCACAGAAGTAAACACTTTCTTTCTTGCTGCAATTTAAAAAAAAATTTTTTTTAAAGGGACTGTCATAGCTACAGTGGAATATAGAAAAACAAATGGAGAATGGGGGAGGGAGTAACTGAGCTCCCAGCTTGGGAGCTCAGTTGGGGAGATGGGGGAATCCATCTGGAGCAGAGTGTGTCTGTTTTCTGTTCCTGATATTCGGGGAGGCAGCACAGCCCAGTGGGAGCTAGGAAGGTAGGACGCGGGTGTCTGGGGGAGAAAGTGTCTTTTCACCTTAGCTCCCTGAGCTTGACCGAGGAATCAAGACGCTGAACGGTATGCTGGTCCCTGGAGGAAGCGTGTTTTGGTTTTGCCATATTCACAGGTGGGGTCAGGGTGCGGGGCTTCCCTGCCTGCTGGGGCCCTGCTCCCTGTGTTCCCTGAATCCCTGAATCTGAAACTTCTCCTGTAGGATGAGTGTGTTGTCCAGTAATCTCCACTAGGTCCTCAGAGAGGTATGCACTTCAGACAGGAAGGAGACGAGGTGCTGCGTATCTGGAACTCTGTTATCTCCTGGGATTCCAGGCTCTGCAAGTTTCTCTTGTAAAGCCTGGGGTGGGAGAGCACTTCAGGACAGGTCCTGCTGGTTCCAGGGTGCCTGAATGGTGGAGGCATGACCCTGAGAGCTGGGGTCTCAGGACGGAATGCGAGCCGCCAAGGATGGTACCTTCCTGCCCACGGAGCTAGTGCTGGGCAGTGGTTGAGAAAAGAGGGGGCATCTTTTCTCTGAAGTCAGCCTCCTCCGTCCAGTTTGAGTGGGTCTACTGAAGAGTAGGCTAGGAAAGGGATTCCATTCATATAGATAAGCACTTCCTGGTGAGACCACTAGGGTGTGCTGTTTGCTGGAGTGTGGATTTCACCCCAGTGGGTTTTTGTCTCAAGATTCCACGATGAGGATTTCACCTTTCAGATACCACCAGCCAGAAAATAAACCCTGCACACGTCTCTCCCCACTTAACCTTACAGTTTCCCCTTCATTTGTCGCCCCTTCACTCCTTTTCCCTATGCCCCATTAGGACACATGCTCACCCTTGGTGCCAGGGAATTTGATCTTAAAAGGCCCAGCATGATGATGTGTTTCCATGTGTTTTTGTTTGCTTTAGAAGTGGGCACCCTAGCAATATAGCAGCACTGCCAAGAGGACTTGTAATCGTTTCTCGTTCCTGCAAAGGGATGAGAAAGGGGAGGAGCAGCCAGGAAGGAGATGGATGGGCTTTGTTGGAGCCTTTAGCCTAGACTTTATTTTATTTTATTTTAAATTTATTTATTTTATTTATTACTTATTTTTGGCTGTGTTGGGTCTTCATTGCTGTGCGCGAGCTTCCTCTAGTTGTGGTGAACGAGGGCTACTCTTCGTTGCGGTGTGTTGGCTTCAGTAGTTGTGGCTCGCTGGCTCCAGAGCACGGGCTCGGTAGTTGTGGCGCACGGGCTTAGTTGCTCCGCGGCACGTGCGGGTCTTCCCGGACCAGGGCTCGAACCTTTGTCCCCTGCACTGGCAGGCGGATTCTTAACCACTGCGCCCTAGCCTAGACTTTAGACTGAAGGACAGCAGAGACTTTCTTTTAATCTAATCACATCCTCCCCCAGGTAGTTCATTAGAGAGCCATCTAAAGGGCTTTCTTGCCTTAGAGGAGGGCTAGAAACTGGGCAGGTCAGAGCGGGTGGGGAGGTTGGAGAGAGAGCACAGAGCTTGGGCTTTGTTGGCTAACCTACCTGCCTCCCTTGCTATGGCATCTTGGCAGGTGACTTACTTAGTGTCTGCCTTAAGGGGCTGCTGGGGGGATTAAATGAGATAAGACATGTAGATGTTTAGCAATATGTCTGGCTTGGTTAAGTGCTCAATAAATGAGTTACTATTATTATAGGAACGTTTAAGTGGGAGCTGGGAGAAAAGGACAGTCTTCTGGATGGATTTCAGAAGTTTTGTGAGAGTGGCTTGGGAGATATGATCTCTGGGAAGGCTAACATCGGGGTCCCCCTCCTGGGTGAAAAAAAAAAGTTTAAGGGACTAGAAGGGGAGGTTGTAGGGTAAATATAAGCACCCCCCTTACCCCAGGGCTTTTTAGATCTTTGTTCTCTGGTAGTTGAATAACCAAAGGGGGTTTGAAAGGGCATGAGAAGGAACAGAAAGACAGTTGGATTTCAGAATAAGTAGGGTGTATTTCTGTTGGTAAAGGAGACCCAGGATACCGGAGTTAAGTAGACTCTAAAAACAGAATATATGCTTTCCCCAAATTGCTCAACTTCCTCTGTCTGTTCTGGGCCTGTCCAGTATAGCTCAGTGAAAACTTATTTACCCATAGTTTTAGGAAATTAGAGTAAACTTGTATTTGGGGAAGGTGTTTATAGGAATTTATGCTTAGCCCATAGATCCTGGTATGTTTTCTTAAGGATGAAAGGGCCAGTGAGTTGGGCATGGATGCAGCCAGAGGTTTCAGTCTCATTTCTTGACCTTGTTTCCTCGGAAGCAGCTTGAGGATCAGCCTTGGGGTCATGGCGCAAGTTTCGGGCGGCCACCTCTCACTCTGTGTGGGGAAGTGTGCAGAGTTCTCTTAGGACGCCCGATCACGAGTTGGACTGTACTTACACTTCCTCTAATCTGCATGTGAACAAGCCTCTGTGGCACAATGTGCAACCTTCCTGCCTTTCTTGTTCAGGGTGAGAGAGAAGTGGGGCTAAGCCGGGGCCTGGAGAGAGAGAGGGCTGTGCATTCTTTCTCAGCCGCAGCCCTGTCCTCAGCTACTTTGCTTGGGGACAGCTTCCCCAGTGCTGCAGAAACTGCACCCACCCAGCTGACCGTCAATCCTTTCTTCTGGGCGCCTGGTCCTGGAGCAGAGCTGACAAAGGAGATTTCTGAGAGAGGGCGTTCTTATCAAAGAAAGTGCTGAGCCAAGAGCTCCTAGCCTGCCCCTTGCAGACGGGAAGGGCCAGTGAACCTTGGACCCAGACAGTTGCTTAACACCCCTCTCCCCCTCCCTCTGTCCCTCCGCCCTTCTTGACTTCTTGATATGACTTAAATCCATAAGCATTTGCCCGGCCTTTCCTTTTACTACTGGCTGAAGAGCAGGAGTGGTCAGATCACAGCTCCCAGAGGCTGTGTCTCTGTGTGGCTGCTGCCTCGGGGACCTGCTTCCACCCAGGGCCAGGGAGTGAGTGTGCTTCCCACCCTCTCCCTCAGCCCCGCTCATCTTGCCCACTCTCCCTTTGCTGCTCTGCTGTGTCCAATTGCTTCCTTTCCTGAGTGCCTCTAGCCCTAGGATCTGTCCACTTGCTTGGCCAGCCTGGCCTGACCTCCTCTCATCACCTTCTGCTCCGTGATGCCCAGCATTTGCTACCCCGCTTCAGCTGTTTCCTTGCCTCTGCTTTGGTGCTGTCTCTCCAGCAGCAACCTGCCGGGTGGGGAGTGGTCATCGGCTGCCTCCAGTCATCTCTAGGTTGGGCTGCACATTTGGATCACTGATCTCTCATCCATACTTTTTTTGGGTGATGCAACTATGCAGGGATTTCATGGCCAGAGACCTGCAACACTAGGGGCTGGGAATGGTATTTGGGAAAGGAAAAGCACGGAGCAGAGGAGGCCTGTCTTCTTTCTGGGTGGGGCTGGGCTGGTTGGGCTTTGCTGGGGCTGAAGAGTTCAGCTGAGGGTTGTTAAGGGATACTCCCGGAACAGGTGGATAGTTGTGAGTTTCCGACAAGAGCTCTCTGAAGCCTTTGCCAGAGCCAGGGTCCTTGGGGGAAAAGGGCAGTGTTGTGAGGAGAACCCACAGACTAGCTGCTTGCAAGGTTGGCTCCCAAGGTTGCATCTCATCACAGGTGACAGGTGAGACTGAAATTGGAGGGAAGACAGACTTTTTTTTGGGTAAGGCTGAAAAGCACAGGCTCAAATCATTATGGTTACACATGGGAGCTGCCAAATTCTTCGTCTTCCTGTCTCCAGTGAGCTCAGATAGAACCGGGATTTAGTTTTCTATCTTGTAAATCAGGTGTAAATCAATGATGAGAAACATGCTTTCTCTCTGGGGAATGAGTGCCATCCTTTAAAGACTCGAGTTGGTGAGCCAGATGGAGAAGAGGTTCATGGGAGGTGGGACGTGAGAGAGAGGTCTCTGAAATGGTGGGCGTGGGTGGCTTGCCCACTCTGCCCCCTGTGGAGGAGAGTTCTCTGTAATTGCCAACCTGCTATATATCTTCACCTTTCTTCCTTAGAGGGCAATGCCAGAAAGCTGGTGAAGGCTTTCTTCTCCTCCTCCACCATGGTCGACGGCGTTAAGTATGAAGTGGCCTCCCAGCATGAGAGGGACGCCTCCCCTTTGGCCGATGAAGCCAGCCCCAGGTCGGAGCAGGTAAAACTGAAGAAGGAGATCTCGCTGCTGAACGGCGTGTGCCTGATTGTGGGGAACATGATTGGCTCGGGCATCTTTGTCTCCCCCAAAGGCGTGCTCATATACAGTGCCTCCTTTGGCCTCTCCCTGGTCATCTGGGCTGTTGGGGGCCTCTTCTCCGTCTTTGGGGCCCTTTGTTACGCGGAATTGGGCACCACCATTAAGAAATCTGGGGCCAGCTACGCCTACATCCTCGAGGCCTTCGGAGAGCTCCTTGCCTTCATCCGACTCTGGACCTCCCTCCTCATCATCGAGCCCACCAGCCAGGCCATCATTGCCATCACCTTTGCCAACTACATGGTGCAGCCCATCTTCCCGAACTGCTTAGCCCCCTATGCTGCTGGCCGCCTGCTGGCTGCTGCCTGCATCTGTAAGTGGGGCTGGGCAGGAGGGGTGGGGTGGAGCGTGGGGCAGAGGCCAGCACGTGAGTCTGCTTAGTCGGTAAGAAGGAGATGGAAAGGAATGCCTCTGACAGACACTTTTTTGTTGTTGTTAAATTAATGTACGCTAAGTGTGAAAATTCAAACAGCATCAGTGTCCAAGAAAAAAAAAATCCTTTCTCCCAACTTCCTATGGTAAACATCATTAGCAGTCTCTACCTTTGCTGACATTTTTCTTCTTCTTTCAAGGGATGTAGTTTTGTTCTGTTTTACAAAAATGGGATCATAGTACACATGTAATTCTACAGTTTGGTTTTTTCCCCAGAATTTATCAGTGATGCTCTTTTCGATTTACAGATCTACTTTAAAACAATGCTTCATGTTATTCCATGTTAATTTTAAGGATGTATTGTATGTTTAGCTAATTAGGCCTCTGGTAATGGCCACTTCAGTTGGTTCCAGTTTTTCAGTCTTACAGATAACACTCCAGTGAATATCCTATTGTGTTTGCATGAGTTTTTCTGTGGGCTAGATTCTTTTTTTAAAAAATTTATTTCATTGAAGTTGAGTTGATTTACAATGTTGTGTTAATTTCTGTTGTACAGCAAAGTGATTCAGTTATACTTATGTATACATTCTTTTTCATATTCTTTTCCATTATGGTTTATCACAGGATATTGAATATAGTTCCCTGTGCTATACAGTAGGACCTTGCTGTTTAGCCATTGTATGTGTAATAGTTTGCGTCTGCTAATTCCAAACTCCCAGTCCATCCCTCCCCTCCCCGCTCCCCCTTGGCAACCACAAGTCTGTTCTCTATGTCTGTGAGTCTGTTTCTGTTTCATAGATAAGTCATTTGTGTCGTATTTTATTTATTTATTTATTTTCAATTTTTAAAAAATTTTGGCTGCGTTGGGTCTTAGTTACAGCACGTGGGATCTTCATTGAGGCACGCGGGATCTTTTGTTGCGGCGCGTGGGCTCTTCGTTGCGGCGTGTGGGCTTCTCTCTAGTTGTGGCGTGCAGGCTCCAGGGTGCGCGAGCTCTGTAGTTGTGGTGTGCAGGGTCCAGAGTGTGTGGGCTGTGTAGTTTGTGACACATGGGCTCCAGTTGAGGTGCGTGAGCTCAGTAGTTGTGGTGCATGGGCTTAGTTGCCCCACAGCATGTGGGATCTTAGTTCCCTGACCAGGGATCGGACCCATGTCCCCTGCATTGCAAGGCGGGTTCTTTACCACTGGACGACCAGGGACGTCCCTGTGTCATATTTTAGAGTCCACATATAAGTGATATCATATTGTATTTGTCTTTCTCGGTCTGACTTCACTTAGTATGATAATCTCTCGGTCCATCCATGTTGCTGCAAAACGCATGATTTTGTTCTTTTTATGGCTGAGTAGTATTCCACCGTATATATGTTACACGTCCTCTTTATCCATTCATCTGTCGATGGACATTTAGGTTGTTTTCATGTCTTGGCTCTTGTAAATAGTGCTGCTATGAACATAGGGGTTCATGTTATCTCTTTGAATTATAGTTTTGTCCAGATATCTGCCCAGGAGTGGGATTGCTGGATGATATGGCAACTCTGTTTTTAGTTTTTTTGAGGAACCTCCATACTGTTTTCCATAGTAGCTGCACCAATTTACCTTCTTTGTGGCCTAGATTCTTAACACTGTCATTTCAATCTACCTTGCCTTTTTCTCCATCTCATAAATAAAATATTATTTAAATTTGTACGTTCAGCAAAGCCACTTTGGAGGTGCTGAGAGGCTGATCCTCTGCAACCCCTTCCCTCAGCTGCCTCTGTTCTAGAAAAGTGCCCTCGCAGCGTGAGAGACCCTGGGACATTGGAGACCCCGCCCACCCCCGGCTGAGGAGAAGCTGAGCGGTCCTGTCAGTTTCGGGGCAGCTGTGGGGGGGACAGGCATTTTGCACCAGGTACAATTGCTTGCTGGATCAACCCTCTCAATCAGCCTCATATGCTCTTTCCTTTCAGTTTCTCCACTGCCTCATTTTACTCTCAGCTTCCTCTCCAGCCTCCCTCTTTTGACTGTTGTGCAGAGAGCCGGCTCTCTGTAGGCTCCTCCCGTGGTGTTTCGTGTGCCCATGTGTGGATTCAGACTCATGTCTGTGTGTGGGGCTGTTTGTCATTCTGGCAACGGTCAGGGAGGTACAAAGGCACTGCCCTAGGTTGCAGGAAGGGGGTTTTCCCTTGAGGTCTTAAATGTGACCTGTAGTTTCTCTGGCATCATTTACCAATGAGCTGGTGGGCTGACTTTCTGATGAAACTAATTTTAGGATCTGTTGGTCTCGGGGTCCCCTCAAACGTGGGCATATACTTACGCATCTTGTGTAGAGTAAGGATTATTCCACTTAAGTAAAATTTCCAAGAGGGCTGCATCCCTTTAAGCACCAGAATTCTATTTTAGCCATCTTGGTTGAAATCTCTTTAAAACCAGTGATATGTCTGCTTGCCCTCATAACTTGAGGTTTTTTTGTTTTTTTTTTTCCTGGTGACTCAGGGTCACCACTGCACATGTCAAAGCTTGTATGACTGAGGCCCCTGGTCTGGGGATGAATGTTTGCTTCCTCAGTGGCCTCAGACAGCTGGCCCGACTTCAGTGCCTCAGGTTTTATTCTTTCATGATTTTGATGTGTGTTGACTCTGACAGCTATTGTTCCTTGATTCTGGCATTGGGCCTGCCTTCATCAGTCTTTTTAATTTGCTGCTTCTAATTTGGGAATAGAGATGTACTCAAACTCTTGTGCACCCAAGTACGCATACACACACATGTGCACCCTCCTAAGAATACATGCAGAGTAGCCACAGTTACAATTAGTCTAGAGAGCTTCCCAGTTAATAAAAGACAGAGTTTCGTGCTGGATTTATGGCATATATTTGAGACAAGCCTGATAGAATGAAAAACGTACCAGATTTGTGTTTGAGGCTGGGCTCTATAACTGTGTGTAGTGACTGTTACTTCCAGACTCCTGTGAGCATGACATGAGATTCAGTGAAAACCATAAATCATGACTCAAGTGTAAAGTATTAATGATTATGATTAAAATTGCTCTCTCTCGGTTGCTTATAGGACTTTGTTCTATCTCTAATAATCTTCAGAGGGACATAGAGATCTGGAAGAAGGTTCAGAAGGGCAACCGAGATTGTAAGTAAGAATTTAGGGGCATACGATTCATGAGTTTCTTCCTTCAGCTCTTGTTTAATGAGCAACCAGTACAAGTCGGATGCTGAGATATTCTGTCCAGATAGGATCTAGGCAGTAATAGCTCATTCATCTAACCGTAACCCTTCAGGAGGAAACCAAGAAGTAGGGAGAGGAAGAGGCTTACAAGCAGCTGGGAAAGAGGCCCCCTCAGAGCAAGCGAGACGACTTTCCTCTTGTGGGGAGGAGCGCTTAAGATGACAGTGCAGGGACTGTGATGTCTGAACTGAATTTTGAATAGAAACGTAGCCGTCTCCTCAGACACTTCTCACAGAGGGAACTGCGTGTGAAGGTGCAGGGTACAAAAAGGCGCAGAACCGGTTCAAGAATTCCAGGTAGTTGGTATGGCTGGAATGTGGGTAGGAGAGGAATGAGAAGGGAGAGACTGGAAATGTAGTCCCAGGGCCAGCTCCGCAGGGGTTTATATGGTGCCGGAACAGGTTGGACTTTATCTTGAGAGCAGGCAGAAGCTATTGATTTTCAGTGGAGACATGAAATCACATTTGCTTTGAAGAAGAACTCTGGCTTTGTGGAGAGTGTTTTTGGAAAAAAGTGAGAGACAGAAGGTAGGGGCACCAGGTTAGGGAGCTGCAACCTGAAGGGTAGTGACGGCCTGCACTGTGGGCTGTGCCTTTGGAAGGGAGATGAAGGGATGGATGAAGAAATAGTCATGGGCTTCCCTGGTGGCGCAGTGGTTGGGAGTCCGCCTGCCGATACAGGGGACACGGGTTCGTGCCCCAGTCTGGGAAGATCCCACATGCCGTGGAGCGGCTGGGCCCGTGAGCCATGGCTGCTGGGCCTGCGCCTCTGGAGCCTGTGCTCCACAACGGGAGAGGCCACAACAGTGAGAGGCCCGCAAAAAAAAAAAGAAAAGAAATAGTCATAAGGTGGGATTTCTAGGACTTCTGGGTGTGGAGGGCTTCGGAGCTCTCAGAGATGATGCTAAGGATTCAGGCTTGGACAGATAGGGGGTGATGGGCTTGCCTTCTGAAATAGGGAAGGTGGGCTGAGTGATGAGGTAGAGGGTCACCTGAGGCTTCCGCTGGGATGCTCATGTGCCCTTTCAAGAGCTGTGCCTTCCTAGGGTCATCATGACCCAGAGTTGATCATTTTCCCCCAACTGAGTCACACTTACCTAAAAAAGAGGTACATGTTGATGTCAGTCTATTAATGGACATGGTGAGCATACATATGTGATTTCTTTTTTAAAATTATTTTTATTTATTTTTATTTTTTGGCCGCGCCATGCTCCATGTGGGATCTTAGTTCCCCAACCAGGGATCAATCCCGTACCCGCTGCGTTGGAAGTGCGGAGTCTTAACCATTGGACCGCCAGAGAGGTCCCACACGTATGATTTCTAATGAGCAGAAGGCATGTGTTCGCTATCAAGACACCCCCTTCCTAGTACCATAGTCACTGGGGAACCCATCTAGTAATCAGGGAATTCCTTGCAGGGCATGGAGCCAGAACAAAGGAAGAAAGTTTTGACTATTTGAGGAAAATTTACTGAATGCGGTGGGTTCTCTAAAGTATGAGGCTGAAAGGTAGAGCCCTTCTTGCAGGGAACTCATGGTTAGTGGAGAAGAAGGGCAAAAATAGTCAGTGAAACATTGTATATGGTGAGTGCTGGAGGGGGCTTGAGTGCGGCTAATTCAGGAGGTGAGGTCCGCACTTAGTACCCAACACTGAAGGACGGAGAGGAGTCAAGGGGGGGCGGTGAGGAACCCACTCACCACAGCCTACAGAGCCGACGCCATAGGACGCTCTGACACATCTCGTTCCTCTCACCCTCACTCTCTCCGCTGCAGCTCCAGGCCTCCCCTTCTTGCTTTTCTTCCAGTTTGCCTGCCACACTCCCGCTTCAGGGGCTTTGTACTTACTGTTCTTTCTGCCGGGAAGGCTTTTTCCCCAGATGCCTTCAGAGCTTATTCCTTTACTCCATTCAAGTCTTTGCACAAATATTGCCTTACCGGAGACCTATCCCATCTAAAATGGTCACTTGCAGTCTCCCAGCCGGTTTTGTTTTTCTCTATAGACTTCTTACCACCTGACATTAATTCTTTACTTGTTTATTATCTATCTTTGCCTCTAGAGTATCAACATCATGAAAGTAAGGACTTTGTTTTGCTCACTGCTGAACCTCTGGCACCTAGAACAGTGCCTGGCGTCCGCTAGGTACTCAGTAAATGTCTGTTGAATGAAGAAGGCGTAAGGAATTCTAGGCACAGGGAAAGGCAATGTAAAGGCACAAAGGTGAGAAGAAGTGTGGGGCGCGGGCTGTGCATGGGGGATTGTGGGATGTGAGGGGACAAGGGGAGGCAAGGGGTTAGCGCACGAGGCCAAACCTTCCTAGAGGGTTTAGATTTTCTCCTGAAGCCTATAAGGAGCCACTGCAGGATTGGAAGGAGGGAGCAGGGCAGCTGGGGTGGGACCTAAGAGCAAGTCTGGAGGCAGAGACATGGGTTAGATACCTTTCTTACCAATCTAGGTAGGAAACGACAAAAGCCTGAATTGCTGTTTTCCCAGCACTGGTCATTGTCGTTATATGGAGCTCTCGTGTGTGTGTGTGTGTGTGTGTGTGTGTGTGTGTGTGTGTGTGTGTGTACAGGATGGGCAACCCAGTCCAAGATTACAATGGATCATGATGAGTGTTGTGACTTGTGAGGCAGAGGGAGCCCAGGAGGAAACCTGAATAGCCTAGGGGTTTGGAAGTTCTCCATAAGGAAGTTGACACCTGAGTGAAGAAGAATTAACCGAGTAGAGAGGGAAGAGGAGCATCTCAGGCAGCAAGAACGAATGTGTGAAAACTTGAAGACAAGAAAGGACATCTTTGAGACACTGAAAGGAGCTCAGGTATTGCGTTTAAGGTAGGAAATGTTGAGAGTTGGCCTGCAGAGGTAGATGGAGGTCACAGGATAGGTTGTTCAGGGCTTTATCTAAACTGTTCTAGTTATTATTGCTGTGTAACAAATCACACAAAACTAAGTGTTTTCAAACAGTCATTTTATTCTTTCGTGGTTTCTATGGCTTAGGAATTTGGGAAGGGCTAAGTGGGGCAGTTCTGGCTCAGGGTCTTATGTGGTTGTAGACAGATGGTGGCAGGAGCTGAAACAGGCGGAAGCTGAAGCAGATGCAGACTAGATGGGCATCTTTTTCTCAAGTCACGTCAGGGCTTTTCCATGTGGTCTCTCTATATGGACTACATTGAGCTTTCTCACATAATGGCAGCCTCAGCGCAATCAGACTGTTTACTCGGTGGCTGAAGGCTTCAAGAATGAGTATCCGAGCAAGCAAAGTGGAAGCTGCATTGCCTCTTATGACCTAGCCTCTGAAGTCACATGGTATCACTCCTGCAGCACTATATAGGTAGAAACATTCACAGAAGACCATCCAGTTTTAAGAGGCACAGACCCTATCTCTTGATGGGCAGAGCGTTAAAGTCACATTGTATGAAAAGCATGTGGGATGGGAGATATTGTCGAGATATCTTTGGAAAATATAACCTAGAACACATGCTATATTAAGGAGTTTGGTGGGCTTCCTCTAAGGCAATGAAAAACCTTTTTGGGCTTTCAAAGTAGGGGAGTGATATTTGTGATTTTTAGGAAGATTATTCTGACTTTGCAGGACGAAAAGCAGTGGGACCAGTTAGGAAGCTGTGCCATGATCCTGGTGAGACATGCTGGTGGCTTGGACTACAGTCATGTTTTGGGGATGAAGGTACTGGTTAAAACTTGGACACCGGGCTTCCCTGGTGGCACAGTGGTTGAGAGTCAACCTGCCGATGCAGGGGACACGGGTTCGTGCCCCGGTCTGGGAAGATCCCACATGCCGTGGAGCGGCTGGACCCGTGAGCCATGGCCGCTGAGCCTGCGCGTCCGGAGCCTGTGCTCCGCAACGGGAGAGGCCCGTGTACGGCAAAAAAAAAAAAAAAAAAGACTTGGACACCAGTTAGATATGGGTAGAGATTGTCAATGATGATAAGATACTGAGCTTTGGCATCTGGCTTGGGCAACTGGGTGAATGGTGATGCCATTTACTTATAGGGAGAACACTGGAGGAGCAGTAGTAGGTTTGCAAGAAATTGATGGGATCAGTTTGTGCCTGGTGATGTTGAGTAGGTGGTTACATATTCCTGTGTATCTGGAATCATGACAGTTGGGCTGGTGATATACTTTTGGGAATCATCAGTGTATAGTAGTTGAAATCACAGTAGCAGATGAGATGATCCTGGGACAGGATATAGAAAGGGAAGAGAAAAGCGCTTTGGATAGCATTCTTGGAATTCTTAGAATTATAAGAATCCTTAGAGTACCAACGTTGAGGGAGAGGTATTCTGCAAAAAAGGGGGAGAAGCAGCATCCAGAGAAATAGGGAAACGTGGAGAGGGTGAGTGGAAGAGAACAGTTTGGCCAACAGTGTCCAGTCTGCTAAGAGGTCAAGCTAGATAGGACTGAGTGGAGTTGTTTGGATTTATCGACACGAAGATCACTGGTGACTTTGGAGAGGGAAATTTCAGGGCAGTGAGGGCGGAGTCAGATTTCAGAGAGATTTTATTTATCCAGCATGGTTTATTGAGTATCAACTCTGCCTAGTTCTGGGTTAGGCCCTGGGGATACAAGGATAACTGTTACCCAATCTCTACCCTCACATAGCTCACAGTTGATGGGAGGGACAGATATGTAAAGTGTTCTGAGGAAAGGCAGTGCACCCAAGGGAGGTGGGTTTACACTCAAAAGTAGCCTTTCTCGGAAGAACTGTTAAATAAAATATGGAATGGAACATCGTTGGTATTGACAAGAAGGAGGTCAAGGGGAACTTTAGCAGGCTTTTCACTGGAGTAGTGGAGCAGATGTCAGACTGCATTGTGGAGAAAGGGCAGGGAAGGGAATATAGATGTGCTTTCTAGAAGATGGACCCTGGAGGCAAGGAAGGCGGTTGTTAGTGGAAGGGACCAAAGCTGAGGGGGGAGTTTATGGGAAAGACTTAAGACCACCTTAGTTTGGTTTGGGGGTGCGTTTCTGGAAAACTTGGATGAAATATTCATACCCTACAATGAAGTCTTCCCCACGGTTGGAATGCTTGGGATCCTGGAGTCAGCATTTCTGTCCCTTGAACAGTCCAGGGCGCATCCTCATCCCTCTGAAAGGCAACGGTGCATGGTGGTGAGGAGCACGGCATCAGGCAGGTTAACTTCATTAGTTTCAGTTTCCTCATCTGTAGAATAGGACTCTACCTCACAGAGGCGTGATCTATATTTCTACCATACTTTCACCCTTTCCTATTCATCAGTGACAAATTTCGGGAGAGCATATATGATTTCTACTTCTGTCCGGGTGGCTTATGTTTCCTTTACAGGTGTAGTCCTCCTTTAGAACTGCTGATAAACTAACTACAGCCCTAGATAAGCTAGTATTGCTAATAGACCTTGAAATCATTTACGGATTATTGCTTAGGTAAGTTTTTTGTATGCATGGGTGACTTCACTCATTGCATGGTCAGGGTAATCACATGCTGCCCTCTCTACCAGGAACTCCACCTCCCTTCCCCCCACCCCAGCATCAGCCTCTGTACACTCAGTGCAGGTAACAGTGGTCCTGGTGCCCACCTGCACCCACTTCACTCCCCCAGACTGGATGGGTTGCCTCTCAGTGACTTTCATAACACCTGATTCTTGTATTCGCCCAAGTTTACTTTTCTGGGAAGGCTGGGGACTGGGTCTTAATCAAAGATTCTGCACAGGGTCTGGAACACAGTGGGTTCAAGCTCAATACATGCTTATTGGATGGATGGATGCATGGAAGAATGAATGGATGAATGGATGAATTCTGAGTTCTGAAGGAACTTTGCTGTC
Source organism: Pseudorca crassidens (assembly GCF_039906515.1). Classification (NCBI taxonomy): domain Eukaryota; kingdom Metazoa; phylum Chordata; class Mammalia; order Artiodactyla; family Delphinidae; genus Pseudorca; species Pseudorca crassidens. Next base: position 75,106,898 of record NC_090296.1, read on the forward strand.
CCGTTCAGGGCTCTATAAATGGTTACTTTTCCCAGCCAGAGGGGTGTGCATTCAGCCCCTCCTGAAGCTGATTACTCTGGCTTCTCAGAGCTCTTTGAGGATTGCTCCAGTTCTCTGCAGCCAGGAAGCCCTGTTACCCCAGGGGGAGATAGACCCACTCCCCGGCCCATATCCTTGCATGCAAACGGGGGGCATATAGTGTAGTGGAATGCGTACAAGCTTTTGAGCTGGCCACTGGCTGAGTGGGCTCGGTTTTCTCAATTGTAAGATGAAGATAATAAACCTACTCTGTCAGATTAACTTAGATGATGTATGTAAGAATGTCAGCGACCCTGTGACCCAGTTTTTTTGGTCTAGATTTCTGCCTTTTGTTAATGGGATGTTTTATCTCCTGTGTATTCGGTCTGCCTGCTGTACCCGTCGGCCAGCAGCACACATGCGGGGCCGCCTGTGAACAGACTACTCTTTAGGGGTCAGGCGGTCTCGGCATCCCTGACGCTTGACCCTCGTGATCTGCGTGTAGTAGGTGGTTTTCAGTGAATGTCGGCTGGAGGAGTGAACAGATGGTACAGCTCCAGATTCAGCTTGGCCGAGAAAGGCATTGCATCTCTTGGCTCTCAGGGTGTTGGGGGCTGAGGGCCACTGTGGGGCCCGGGCAGAGGGGAGGGCGGCTGCTCGAGCCACTCGTGGACGCTGTAGGACTTCAGATCTCTGAGAGCTTTGGCCACTGTCCTTGGGCAGCTTTTCCTGGTACTGGAAAGCTTCGTGTCTTGTGGCTAATGAGGTGGAACAGCCAGATGCTGGGCCCCCAACTGCCTTTTGCCCTTTGAACTTTCTACTTGGAAGCTAGTTGCCTCTTCCAGAGGGATTATCCATTTTAAGCTGGGAGTGAGGAAGCTTACATTTCTTTTTTTTTTATAATAAATTTATTTTATTTATTGTTTATTTTTGGCTGCGTTGGGTCTTTGGTGCGGTGCGCGGGCTTCTCATTGCGGTAGCTTCTCCTGTGGCAGAGCTCGGGCTCTAGGCTCACAGGCTTCAGTAGTTGTGGCGTACAGGCTTCAGTAGTTGCGGTGTGCGGGCTTCAGTAGTTGTGGCACATGAGCTCAGTAGTTGTGGCTCGCGTGCTTAGTTGCTCGGCGGCATGTGGGATCTTCCCTGACCAGAGCTCGAACCCGTGTCCCCTGCATTGGCAGGCGGATTCTTAACCACTGCACCACCAGGGAAGCCCAGGAAGCTTACATTTCATGTTCCACATTCACAGCAGCAAGGGGACTAGAGTCAGAGCGCTGAGGTCTTTCTGGTATGGGGTCAACGTGAACTTCGGAACAAACTCTTCACCAGCAGGGAGGGAGGTGGAGCTCTGTGCTGGCCTGATCTCCAAAGCTTTTCAGGGGTTCACCTTTGGTCTCTTCCTTTTTCTATTCTCTTTCTCTCTGCCTCAGAAGAGGCTAAGGGAACAGCCTAGAGGAAGCTGGGGAAGGAGCTAGGGACAGTGGGTCCCAACCTCGGCTGACCATTGGAGTCACCTAGCGGGTTTAAAAAAAACACTTGGGACTTCCCTCGTGGTGCAGTGGATAAGACTCTGTGCTCCTAATGCAGGGGTTAGGGTTCAATCCTTGGCCAGGGAACTAGATCCCACATGCATGCTGCAACTAAGGAGCCCACCTGCTGCAGCTAAGACCCGGCACAACCAGATAAATAAATAAATAAATAAATATTAAAAAAAAAAATACTCCTGGCCCCTTCCTCTCCCTCTCTTTTCCCCCAACCAAATAACTCTGAACCACTGGGCAGAAGAATGGAAATTAGCTTGGAGAACAAGACTTGAGGAAGCAGAAGGTTCCTGCTGAGGAGAACTGTTGGGGGCCTTGGGAAGAAAGGTTCTCAATTGTCACCATGCTTTAGAATCACCCAGGGAACTTTAAAAACATGCCGATGCCTGGCTGTAGCCCAGAGCTTGACTTCATTGTCCTGGGTGGGGCCCGAGCACTGAACTTTGTTAAAGCTTGTAGAGTGATGCTAGTGTGGAACCAGGAATGCTGAGTTAAGTGAGGGTTTGGGCTTGCTGTGATCAAGGTGGTTCTCTAAGTGATGATTTTGTTTTGTGATGACCTAAGAGTAGCCCAGAGCAGGCAAATCATCAGGCTCCGCTGGGGAGCCCCGTCTCAGACCTCCCGAACCAGAACTTCAGGGGTGGAGCCCCAGAGCTGTAGGTTCACCCTCCTCAGGGGATCCTCAGGCGATCCTGATGTTCAGTCAGCCTTGGGGACCCATTTCTGAGAACCTGAACTGGACCTAGCTGAGCAAACCAGTAAGGATCCTGTTACCAAGGACTCGCTGGCTTTGAGGCGGGAGCCGATGGAGCGGTTAATCGGTGAGCCTCCTGGTGCAAAGTGCTTGCTTGCTCCCTCCTGTGGTGCAGACCCACAGCAACTGAAGTGCTGGCTAGGCCCCAGAAGGCAGGATGGGCAGCTCTGATCCAGTGACCCACAGGGCTTATGCTCCGTGTGTCTTCTTGCCAGATGCTTTCCCCTCTGAAGCCTGAGTAAGCGACATGGTTATGTAGCCTGAAAAGGTAAAAGTGTTTGAGGACCAGCTGCTATCTGAGAGATACAACGGCACCTAGGAAGGGTGGAAGAAATAATCGATCAAGGACTCAAGAAGAAAAAGTGATTTTTAAGATGCAGAGAGTATCCTAAACCAGCATTCAACAACAAAAAACAAAACAAGCAGTAAAGAAAACAAGGAAAAACTTGAAATGTCTGGCTTTAGGCAGAAGAGCTGAGGCTTTTTTGGAGAGCTTAAATCTGGTCCTTCTGAGGGAACAGCCTTGGTAGAGTATTCCGGAGACATCTAGTTATTTGCGGGCCTGAGTGTACCAGTTAAGGGGCTGGACTGCTCCCCAGCAGTGTGACTCTGACTATGCATAGACCAGCCTAATGCAGAGACGGGTGGTTTTTCTTGAGTAACATGTGACACAGAGATTGCTCACCCCAATTAAGCCCACAGGCCGCTATACTTCTGCTGATAGCTGGGGAATGAATGACGTCACCAGTCAGAAGACACATGAGATATGTCACTGGTGACTTTGAAGTTCACGATAGCAAATGGAGTGGCAGGTGGAATCTTCATCTCTTTGTCACTTGAAGTCTGTGTATGTGAAAGAAAACAGAGAACACAGAACTGAGTCCTGGAATGTAAGTGCTAGGATACCAGAGGATACACTCTGGTGAGGGATGGAGCAGATGTTATAGAGATTGGGAGAGATGCACTTAATAAAGGTTTAAACTGAAATTTTAGAGGAAGGGGAAAAATACACAGATAAAAGTATACATCTGGGTAGTTTGGAGGCTATGAGGTATTATAGAGAAAGAAGAATAAAGTTGGAAAAATTGCTCAGTAATGCATTTGGAGAAGCTAGAAGATTGGGAGTGATGCTTTTGGACTCATCAACATTTCAATGAGGCTAATAAACACATTTGCTTTTTACATTTACTGCAAGGAGGAAACAATTTATTTGATTAGAATATGACAGCGACAGAGTATACCTTGTTTGGGCTTCTCTAGTGGTGCAGTGGTTGAGAATCTGCCTGCCAAGGCAGGGGACACGGGTTTGAGCCCTGGTCCGGGAAGATCCCACATGCCGTGGCGCAACTAAGCCCGTGCACCACAACTACTGAGCCTGCACTCTAGAGCCCACGAGCCACAACTACTGAAACCCATGCACCTAGCGCCCGTGCTCCTCAACAAGAGAAGTCCGTGCACCGCAACAAAGAGTAGCCCCCGCTCGCCACAACTAAAGAAAGCCCGTGCACAGCAGCGAAGACCCAACACAGCCAAAAAAAAAAAAAAAAAGTATACCTTGTTCAGAAGTGATGGATTTGCTAGAAAAGCTGAGATTGATATAGTATATCAAAGAGAGATGTACTTGTATGAGGATCTGCTATAATAAGGGATGCCTGCTGCCTCTGGGCAAGGTTACTTTTTGATTCTTTTGATTGCAGTGAGAGGGAAACTTCAGGACCAAGACACAGAGACCTGTCAAAGGATTTCACCTCCCCTTTCTCTCTTTCCCAACAAACGTAATGGACAGTACTACTCAGTACTGCCTCCAGCTTTTTGCCTGCAGGAGGGCTGCTTTTCACAACTAAACAGGAGAAGTCTCTTCCTTCCTCATTACAGATACGTGGCCCATCTCTTAGAAAGGACACCAAGGCCCTGGCCTCTGTTAATCCCATCTGCTTACCTTGGGAAGAAGAATTATTACATAGTGCTATCAGAGGGCTCTCAGATAACAGTTAGGGATTTTTCCTGAAGATCTCCCATAGTAAAGTACATGGAAATAAACCCCCATCCTAAGGGAAGAAGCATGGTGAAGAGAACACGAAGATAAAAGCAAAAAGAAGTAGGAATGTTGTAACTGTGGGCATTTACTGCACACTCTCAGATCAGAAGAATAAGTGTTTTGCTTTCCTCATAAAAATCATAAAATTTGTACGAAAGGGAAATATGATAGCAATGGAAGCTTCAATTCTCTGAGCATCTTTTGCTAAAATCAGTTGCATTCTATTAGAAGCAGTACCTCTCTACATTAAAAAAAATGGTTTATTATGGAAGATTTCAAACATATACAAAAGTAGAGCAAATTGCACAGTGAACTCCCAGGGTTCAAGCACCAGCATCAATGATTATCAACATCTATGCTCCAACCACCCCTTCTCACCCACACTAGATTATTTAAATCATATCCAAGACATCAAACCATTTAATCCATAAAGGCTTCAATATGTATCTCTAAAGGATAAGGATTTATTATTATTTGACATAACCAGAGGCAATGTGGAATCCTTGTGAGGAAGTGATTATGCCTTCTCAGAGTTTATGTCCCAGAAAAAGAAATGCTGGTTTTCCTCCAAAATGTACTCTAAATTTTAGGCAAAGAGATTGCAGAAAAGTTCAGGGCAAAGAATTACAATTTTACAACCAGGGATTTAAAAACAGGAAAAAAACCAGGGGTGTCTTCAAAATGAAATTCTTTTTTTTTTTTTTTTATTATTTGTTTATTTATTTTGGCTGCACCAGGTCTTAGTTGCGGCATGCGGGCTCATAGTTGCGGCATGCGGACTTTCTAGTTGTGGCCTGCACGCGGGATCTAGTTCCCTGACCAGGGATCGAACCTGGGCCCCCGGCATTGGAAGTGCGGAGTCTTACCCACTGGACCACCAGGGAAGTCCCTTCAAGATGAAATTCTGATACAATAAATTATCTTATTTAGGAAGAATAGGAGAATTATTTGAAGAAAGTGGTGTGATTGAACACATTGATTTTTTTTTTAAACTAATTGATTTTTTAAAATTTATTTATTTATTTTTTAATTTTTGGCTGTGTTGGGTCTTCATTGCTACGGGCTTTCTCTAGTTGCAGTGAGCAGGGGCTACTCTTCTTTGCAGTGTGCGGGCTTCTCTTTGTGGTGGCTTTTCTTGCTGCGGAGCAGGGGCTCTAAGCACGCGGGCTTCAGTAGTTGTGGCACACGGGCTTAGTTGCTCCATGGCATGTGAGATCTTCCCAGACCAGGGCTCGAACCCGTGTCCCCTGCATTGGCAGGCAGATTCTTAACTACTGCACCATGAGGGAAGCCCCGAACACATTGATTTTTTTTTTCATTTTAACATCTTTATTGGAGTATAAAGATGTTAAAATGAGATGTTAAAATGAGATGTTGCTTTACAATGGAATGTTAGTTTCAGCTTCACAACAAAATGAGTCAGTTATATATATACATATGTTCCGATATCTCTTCCTGCATATCTCCCTCCCACCCTCCCTATCCCACTCCTCCAGGTGGTCACAAAGCACCGAGCTGATCTCCCTGTGCTATGCGGCTGCTTCCCACTAACTATCTACCTTATGTTTGGTAGTGTATATATGTCCATGCCTCTCTCTCGCTTTGTCACAGTTTACCCTTCCCCCTCCCCATATCCTCAAGTCCATTCTCTAGTAGGTCTGTGTCTTTATTCCTGTTTCACCCCTAGGTTCTTCATGACATTTTTTTTTCTTAAATTCCATATATATGTGTTAGCATACGGTATTTGTCTCTCTCTTTCTGACTTACTTCACTCTGTATGACAGACTCTAGGTCTATCCACCTCATTACAAATAGCTCTATTTCGTTTCTTTTTATGGCTGAGTAATATTCCATTGTATATATGTGCCACATCTTCTTTATCCATTCATCCGATGATGGACACTTAGGTTGTTTCCATCTCTGGGCTATTGTAAATAGAGCTGCAATGAACTTTTTGGTACATGATTCTTTTTGAATTATGGTTTTCTCAGGGTATATGCCTAGTAGTGGGATTGCTGGGCCATAAGGTAGTTCTATGTGTAGTTTTTTAAGGAACCTCCGTACTGTTCTCCACAGTGGCTGTATCAATTTACATTCCCACCAACAGTGCAAGAGGGTTCCCTTTTCTCCACACCCTCTCCAGTATTTATTGTTTCTAGATTTTTTGATGATGGCCATTCTGACTGGTGTGAGATGATATCTCATTGTAGTTTTGATTTGCATTTCTTTAATGATTAATGATGTTGAGCATTCTTTCATGTGTTTGTTGGCAGTCTGTATGTCTTCTTTGGAGAAATGTCTATTTAGGTCTTCTGCCCATTTTTGGATTGGGTTGTTTGTTTTTTTGTTATTAAGCTGCATGAACTGCTTATAAATTTTGGAGATTAATCCTTTGTCAGTTGCTTCATTTGCAAATATTTTCTCCCATTCTGAGGGTTGTCTTTTGGTCTTGTTTATGGTTTCCTTTGCTGTGCAAAAGCTTTTGATGAGCTCAGATTTTTAGAAACGATATGCAAGAGATAATGAGAGGTGACATAATCAAGACTAAATAAATAAAGGAGTGACCCTGCAAGGAGAGTGTCCTGAGGTTAATGCCCAGCATAAACTAAGACCTGAAGAAGTTACTAAGGCCAACAAAAGTTTCCGAGAGCAATGTTTAGAGTGAGAACAGCAGGGGCAAGGCTGGATGCTCTGGGGGCAGTTAGATCTACGATAACTAGATGGTGGAAAGGAGAGGCCACAGTCCCTCTTTTCCTCTAACTTGACCTGCAGAAGGATTGCTCACCTAAGAAAGGGTTCAATAAAAACCCAACAGGCCGATAGATCTAGGCCAACAAAAAACAAGACCAAGAGAGTTGAGGAGATAGTAATAAAGCGTGTCATTGCTTTAAATGTTTTTAACTATCCACTTGCAAACAAATGGAAAGAATTTATAATTAGTTGAGATGACAGAATGACTACTAGGCATCTCCAGGACCTTGGAGAACAGGAAGGGTGTAAAAAGGAAACTGTTGACTGACCTATTAGTTTCCTATTGCTGCTGTAGCAAATTACAACCAATTTAGTGGTTTAAAACAACACAAATTTATTATTTCACAGTTCTGTAGGTCAGAAGTCTGAAAAGGGTCTCACCGGGCTAACATCAAGGTGTCAGCATTGCCATGTCCCTTTCTGGAGGCTCTAGGGGAGAATCCATTTTCTTGCCTTTTCTAGCTTCTAGGGGCTCATAGCCCCCTTCCATCTTCAAAGCCAGCAGTAGCTAGTCAAGTCTTTCTCACATCAAAAGTCTTTCACATGGGCTTCCCTGGTGGCACAGTGGTTGAGAGTCCGCCTGCTGATGCAGGGGACACGGGTTCGTGCCCTGGTCCGGGAAGATCCCACATGCTGCCGAGCAGCTGGGCCCGTGAGCCATGGCTGCTGAGCCTGCGCGTCTGGAGCAAAAAAAAAAAAGGCTTTCACACGGACTCTTCTGTTTCTCAGGGCCACTGTGCCTACCACAAGTGATAACCTGGCTTTCCAAGAAAGAGAAGAAGGGACTTCCCTGGTGGCGCAGTGGTTAAGAATCCGCCTGCTAATGCAGGAGTCATGGGTTCGAGCCCTGGTCCGGGAAGATCTCACATGCCGCAGAGCTACTAAGCCCGTGAGCCACAACTACTGAGCCCGAGTGCCACAACTACTGAGCCTGCGCTCTAGAGCCCGTGAACCACAACTACTGAGCCCGAGTGCCACAACTACTGAAGCCCATGTGCCTAGAGCCCGTGCTCCACAACAAGAGAAGCCACCGCAATGAGAAGCTCGCACACTGCAACGAAGAATGGCCCCCGCTTGCCGCAACTAGAGAAAGCCCACACACAGCAAGGAAGATCCAACGCAGCCAAAAATCAATAAAGTAAATAAATTTCTTTTAAAAAAGAGAAGGAGGTGGATTCTGAGCATGCTGCACTGGTAATCTGAGGTTGATTCCTCCCGAAATTCTAGGCTCATCTGTTAAACCTGGTTAGCAAAGTGTGAAGGGAAGAAAGGAGGATCTCTAGTAACCTGTACAGATTTGCTAAAAACAAGCTAACCTCATTTTTTGTTCAATTTTAATTTTTTATTCAAGTGTAATATACAAAAGGAACTGTACACATGTCATAAGTGTACAGCTTGATGAATTTTCAAACTGAGCACACATGTGTAACCAGCATCCACATCAAAAAGGCAGCCCCCTGAACCTCTCGTGTGTTTCTCCCAGTCACTCCCCTGTGCCCCCCATGCACACGCTAAGGGAAATCACTGTTCTGACTTCTAGTAGCATAGATTAATTTAGCCTGTTTTGATGTAAATGGATATAAAGGGTATGTACTCTCTTGTGTTTGGCTTGTTCACTTAATACATTTGTGACATTCATCCATAATTTTGTCTGTAGCTGTAGATGGTTCTTTCTCATTTGCTGTTTAGTATTCCATTGTATTCATTTAGCCATTCTATCGTTGATTGGCATTTGGGTTGTTTAAATTTTTGACTATGACAATGGTATAGCTATGAACATTCTAGCATATATATGTACTAATTTCATTTGAATCATTATTTGATAGCATCATTAGATTTCTAGAGCAGAGACATGTGTATACAGATTTCAGAGAGGTTCTTGGCAAACTCTTGTGATATTCTTGTTGACAAGGTAGAAAAAGGCGGACTAGATAAAAAAAAATAGTTTGGTGGATTCCTGGTTGACGTTGTGGAATAATGACAGCAGAGAGGAAGATCTATAGTGATAGACTACAGGGCTCTGCCTATCCTAGTCAACATTTTTATAAGTGACTTCAGTGAAGATCCAGAAAGTTTGCTAATCAGATTTGCAGATTTCACAAAATTGAAGGCATTTGAACTAACTGATTAAAATGAAGGGGGAACTCCATTTCTGATAAATGGAAATGATGCCTAAAAATTCAGAGAGGAAAGTTACTAGGAACAAGTGTAAAGCCCCATATTTGGGATTAAAAAAAAAATCACTTTTAATAGGCCCAAACACAGGGAGAGGGAAAAGCTGATCAGTTTGGGAGCAAAAAAGGAGTTACAGTTGACGAGTTCAAACTGAGACTCCATAGCCTGCAACAGTAGCTGGAGTTTTCTGTGTGGGTCTCAGTTTCCAGGGAGACACTGACAAAGTGCAATTAATACAGAGGAGTGAACTGGGCCGGTGAGTGGGAAACCATATTTATCACACAAGATGTTGAAGAACATAGGTCTTTGGACTGAAGAGGGAAGACTCAAGGGGAACGGGATGTCAGTCTTTAATGATAAGAAGGGCTTATCGTGATGTGCGAGAGGCTTCAGCTTGATGCTTTGTGGCTCCAGAGGAGAGGTCCAGGACAATTAGCGAGAAGTTGCGAGGGAGAAGTTTTTGGCTGGGTGGGAGGAAGAGCTATTGGTCTCTTTACAGACGGCATGAGTGGCCTAATAAATTGCTGAGGTTTTTACAGTCCCTGGGAATTTGAAGGAGAAAATGGCTTAAATAGCAGCCTAAGTTGTGTGTTATGTTGTATGTATTTAAAACTAATGGTGCTGGGAGAATTGTAGGCTGAATGTTCTTTTTCAGGGACTGTTTAGTTTGAGCATCTAAACTAAATCTGGACATCTGATCCTGAATGGGCCTGCAAGCTTTGTTCACTTCTGGATCAAGCCAGGCATCTGCTCTCCTTGCTTTTAGTTCTAGAGCTGATGCTGGGCCTCAGTGCTGGAACTAGCCTCCTCCTCCAGGGGCTCATGGAGGCTGGGTGTCATGACCATTCAGGAGCATCTCTTTAGATGATTATAGGAGTGACTTCTTCTCAGCTGCTTCTTCCTTCAAAGCAGGGGTCAAAGCAGGAATGGAGGTGCACCTGAGTCAAGGGTCTGAGGTGATTTTCAGCCCATCTTTCTGTGGTCTTGGCCCAGTGTTGGGTGGAGATTGAATTGCACCTAGAGGTAGGAGGGTAGGGCATCTCTGTCCTTGAGGTTAACTTGCAGTTGCCTCCATATTATTCTAACCCCATGTCCTACCCCCACCCCCTTCCCTGCCTCTGAAGCAGGAGGTCAGGCTCCACTTCAAGAACAGTGCACTTGGCTGGGCTCTGGGGCCACCGGTCAGCTGTATCCGCTGGGGGTGGGGACAGAGAGCCCAGTCAGCACTGCTGCCTGCCATTCCCATTTCCTGCTGCCACGGCCAAGAGGCCCTGGAGGAAGCTGAGCGCTGGAGAAGATGAGGGCCAGCGCTCTTTCCAGAGGATTCCCTTCTTCGTTCAAACCGAACCTCCTGTGCTCAATACAGAGAGCAGATCCGGGCAAGATGGTGGGTCAGTGGCTGAGAACAAAGCCTCAGGAGTGGGGGAGGAGGAAACACTGGTGGGTAAGAGGAAGGATACAGATGGATGGATATAGAAGTAGACTAGAGAAGCTGTAAGGATTAAAATGTAAACAATCCATGTATTTTCTTTTCAGAATTTGTTGTAGTAAAGGATAAGGAGTTGGCTCTTCCTTGGACAGAGCTGAGAACAGAAGCATGTGGCATGTGGTTACAGACTGACTCTGAACCAGAACCAGTCTCTTAATTCTCAAGCCTATCCCAGTTTAGTGTTGTCACCCTGGTGACCCTGAGGGCTACTCATGAATTTTTTTTTTAATTTATTTATTTTTGGCTGCATTGGGCCTTCGTTGCTGTGCGCAGTCTTCTCATTTTGGTGGCTTCTCTTGTTGCAGAGCATGGGCTCTAGGTGCGCGGGCTTCAGTAGTTGTGGCACACGGGCTCAGCATTTATGGCTCATGGGCTTTAGAGCTCAGGTTCAGTAGTTGTGGCACACGGGCTTAGTTGCTCCGCGGCATGTGGGATCTTCCCGGACCAGGGCTCGAACCTGTGTCCCCTGCATTAGCAGGCGGATTCTTAACCACTGCGCCACCAGGGAAGTCCACCCATGAATTTTAATTAGGGGACCCCATTCCCTTGTGAATATGGTAACTCCAGTTGTCTCAGATGCTTCTAATCCAACCTGGCTTGAGTTATATTAGTAAGCCAGCAGCAGAGCCCGAGGGTGAGGGGTGGAGGTTACAGGATGGAGAGAAGAGGCAGGAGGCAGAAGTCCAGTGGGGAGTAAAGGAGGGGTGACCGGCTGAGGAGGATCAGCAGATCTGAAAGATTTGCCCGTTTTATGGGATGCTTGTAGAGACTACATGCTTGTGTCTTTATTAACACTACGTTGGCCTGGAGTTATGGGTGCATTTTTGCCCAGCCCTGTGATAAGGTTTGTTGGTTTGTTGGCTTGTTTATTAGGCAGAAAGGCAAGTGTTTGTTTAGGACAGGAATGCCCCCTTTCTGCAAGAGCGGAAAAGAACTTGGGCAGTAAGGGAGGGGGAGACAGAAGGTGAGACAGCTGTTCTGAGGGGTTGCTCTTTCCTGCCTCTCAGGATGAAGTAGCCTCTGGGCCAGAGTGTGATGAGACCAGGACACAACAAAACAGAAGGGCTGGGGACACTGAGGGCCACACCACTGCCAGAACTGAGACAGGGAGTGCTTGGGACTGAGTTGGTGGCCTGAAGCAGGCAAGCCCAGCACTTTCTCCTCTGGTAAGGCAGGCTGGCTCTGATCTTGTCTTCGCAGCCCTTGGGAGAACGGCTGTTAAGCCCTCCTTCTAGTGCTCCAGTTGCTGAGCTGGGAAGGAGGGAGCAGTGAAACGATCCACTTTGCCACAGCGGGGAAGGTGCGGGGTATGTGGCTGCCTGCTTGTTTAAGAGGTTGGTGGGGGATTGAGGAACGTTCTGCTGAATTTCAGACTTGTTTCTTTTGATTTTCTTCCCCTCTTGAATTTCTTCTTCTGAAGCAGCAGATTATAGCTTTTTTGGGGGGGTGGGGTAGTAGAGTTCTCTGAGATTCTGGTGAAAGTTATCGACCCTTTTCTTAGAACAATGCATATTCTTTGGATATATGTACATAACACTTTACAAAGAATTTCAGGCCTGTGGAAGCCCTAGGTTAAGAACCCTGCCTCTAAGGGCAATCCATGAATTTTGCTGAAGCTCATCCAAGTAAAGGGATTGCCTCTACCCCAGGATAGAAGGACTTGAGGAATGTTTGTGGCTCTGACTTTTGCATTGTCCAGTCAGGAAAAATGCCCCATCCCCCTTCTGTAGGAACCTCAGTTCCAAGAGTCTTTCCAAGCATGAAAACAAGCAGCTGAGCTGGCCGGCAGTAGCAGGAAGTCTGGCCTCCAGCCTAATCCTGGCCACACATCCTGACCTGCTAGCCCAGATGTTGGATAAGTCACAACAGGACTCATCAAGGTTAACAGTAATCCCACAGCATCAGAGTGTTGGGTCCTGGAGCCCATATAAGGGGATACAGGGCTGGAGAGGGTGAGAGACCGTGACTTTTCAGAGCCAACAGCTGGAACGCATCACTAATCCTGTTTCGCTACCAGTTGCCTCCTATTGCTGTGAGCACTTTTGTGCGTAAGCAAATCCAGTCGCTTTGTTTTGTGTCTCTTGTATAAGTGCTGAGGGCGTGTGTGTGTGTGTGTGGGTGGGTGGGTGTGTGTGTGTGGGTGTGTGTGTGTGGGTGTGTGTGTGTTGCTGTGTACACAGGTGCTCAGCAAGAGCCTTTGAATGATAATGGTGAGGGCATTCTGGGCAGAGGTTTCCAATGAAGAGCAGGTCAGAGCCCAAACAGTTCCGTCTTTGGCCAAAGGCTCTATTTTGGTGACTGGTACCAGAAAAACTGCTTGGGGGTCTAAGGCCCTCTGGACGGTGGGGCCAGTCACCAATCAGTATTATTTTTCTTTCAGGTCTCTTAACCTTCATTAACTGTGCCTATGTCAAGTGGGGAACCCTGGTACAAGATGTTTTCACCTACGCGAAAGTATTGGCACTGATCGCCGTCATCATCGCAGGCACTGTTAGACTTGGCCAGGGTAAGAAATAAGAGTGACAGCAACTAATGTCTGTTAAGCATTTTCCATACGCCATACCCCTCTAAGTGACCTCTGTGCATGATTTCATTTAATGGGTACTATTATTATCCCCATTTTATTTTTTTGGCCATGCCCCAAGGCTTGCAGCATCTTAGTTCCCCCACCGGGGTTGAACCCGTGCCCCCTGCCATGCAAGCACGGAGTCCTAACCACTGGACCGCCAGGGAAGTCCCTGAAGTCCCTAGCTTAAGTAGTGGAGCTGAAATCTGTACCCAGGCAGACTGAGCCCAAAGCCTGTCCTGTCATTTCTCTGCATGCTGCCTCCCAGAGGAGGTTGATCTGGGCAAAAAAGAGCCATATCCCGGGAGCCAGCTTTTGCGGATTGTCGAGCCCAATGCTGTAGCTCTGACTGTTCTCCCTTGGGAGCAGACAAGGGCAGAAATGAACCTCTTGTACCCACTCCTCTACCAGTTTCCAGGTGTGAACACCTACCCTGCAACTACTCTGTTGACTGGGCATACTGAGCCCTGCCCTTCCTCCACTCCGTATCAGCTGTCTGGGTTAGGAAGGGGGCAGACAGAACTGCATCACCCCTGTTCTCCAGCCCTCTGCTCTGTCGTGGATCCTTACTCTAGAGAGCCACCGGGGTCCTTCCTGTCAAGACCCCTGTGCTGCTCCCTGCACTCTGGCCCATCACTGTAGCTGTCTCTCTTCTGCTCCCCATTCTTTCACTGGTACCCTTGCTGCCAAGGTGTTGTAAGCCACACACATTCTGTTATCGTCACATTCTTCCTCTCCTTTACCGGATCACCTTGTAGTTGGGGTGTAGGCCACTAATCCTTATGCCTTTCCATATTCTCTGGGTTCCAGGAGCCTCGACTCACTTTGAAAATTCCTTTGAGGGTTCATCATTTTCAGCGGGCAACATTGCTCTGGCACTGTACTCGGCTCTGTTCTCCTACTCGGGCTGGGATACCCTCAATTATGTCACCGAAGAGATCAAGAATCCTGAGAGGTAGGTACCTCACCATCAACTTTCCATGGCAATGATAGCCATCATTTATTGAGCTCCTACTGTGTGCCAGACAGCATACCACAACTAGTTGATTTTATCAGTGTCATTTCAATAGACTGCAGGCCGGAGGCCCAGAGAAGTAACTTGTCCATGATCACAGCAGCAGAGCTAAGAGGTGTACTTTCTCATGTGTTAAAAAAAATTTTTTCTTCACAGGCCTTTTCTCATTTGTTCATGCATTTCTGCATTAATCAAAGCAAGTTGTACCATGTGCTTGTGTATACTTTATTTATTTATTTTTTTTTTTTGCGGTACGCGGGCCTCTCAGTGTTGTGGCCTCATCCCATTTGCGGAGCACAGGCTCCGGACGCGCAGGCTCAGCGGCCATGGCTCACGGGCCCAGCCGCTCCGTGGCATGTGGGATCTTCCCGGACCGGGGCACGAACCCGCATCCCCCGCATCGGCAGGCAGACTCTCAACCACTGCGCCACCAGGGAAGCCCCTTCCTTTCTCTTCTGATCCCTTCCTTGTTTCTCAAGTTCATACTGACTTTGAATTGTGGTATTGTTTGTTTCAGGACACCATTTTTACTCTGAATTGCCCTGTAGTCAAGCAGAGTAAAAAGAACTCTGGGCAGGGAGTCAAAGGGCCTGGACCTGTCTTTCCACTGATTTGTTGGATGACCTTGAGGGAATCCCCTGCCATCTCTGCCTGCTCCTTGTCTGTAATTGAGGGGGTTGAATTATATGATCTCTAGAGCTTTTCCTGGCTCTGAAATTCAATGATTCTAGGACCTAAGATTTGCCAGGGAGTGAGGATTCTATAAATTTCTAAGTCAAAATAATAATAATAAACACCTTTTGGCTTTGAGAAACAGAGTATTCCTGATACACATCTAGTGCTGCAACCCTGGGAGCAGATGATAGCAGATCGAGGCCTGGGCGGTGCTTCCACCTACAGGACAGAAACTGAATGACTTGAGTATTTGCCCCCCTCTCACTGTGAAGAACGTTTATAAAGATCATGGCTTTATTGGGCCAGAGGGACCTTGAGACGTCTGTTTTTCTCTTGGCCTCTGGTTAGGACGGCACTCAAAGCTCTCAAACTGAGTAAGGGGGCGGGGTGCACATATTTCCCAGATTGCTCGCTCAGATACACATTGTTCTTTCTACTGAGGACCTGTATTATTCTCTGGCGAGGCTAGACTGCAGTTCCCCTCTATAATTTCTTCTTTCATATTTAACCTTAATACAAATTTTTCAGTGTTGACAGCCTTAGAGGAGGAATCCTGATACTAAGAGACCTCTAGAGTAAAACAAACAAAACTTTCCTGTGCTATTATCATGCTGTGACACAGTCATCAATCCTTTTTCCTTTTTTTGTGTAGGCCTTTCTCCGAATGTGATGTTCCTTTCCCTGATGCTCTTTAGTTCTTGAGTTCAGAGCTTAAGCCACTATCCTATCCTATCCTAGGCAACTTCAAAGGCAAAAGCCCTGGGGAATTGCCATGGGAGGCCCCATCCCCGGATTAGTGGGGCGGAGTCTGAGAATGAAAGGACAGTGGGGAGGAGACTGTGGGGCTAATATATCCACTTTTCTGTTTGGCTGTAGGAATCTGCCCCTCTCCATTGGCATTTCCATGCCCATTGTCACCATCATCTACATCTTAACCAATGTGGCCTATTACACCGTGCTCGACATGAGAGAGATCCTGGCCAGCGATGCTGTTGCTGTGGTAAAGGATTTTCACTAGCAGAAGGGTGAGGGTGTGTTTGTGGGCTTTGGGTATCGTGCTGCTCTTCAAAGTCCCAGAAAGCGGGTAGTCCTTGAAAAGAGTATGCCTAGAGTACTGGGCTTGCGAGGTCGTTAGCCCTGCTGTGGAAGAAAGGGTTGGGTTGCTAGTAGGGGGCACCAGGGGGTATGCTTGTCCTTGCCTTCCATCCCCGTTAGGTCCTGCTAATGACTCTTCTCCATTCCTTTCCCTTAGACATTTGCAGACCAGATTTTTGGAATGTTCAACTGGACCATTCCAGTGGCAGTTGCGTTATCCTGCTTTGGTGGCCTCAATGCCTCCATTGTGGCTGCGTCTAGGTACGAGTGTCACCTTTTACTGAGGGGTAAAGTGAAGAGCTGTGGCAGGACAGGGCAGGACTTAACAGGACCCAGACTTTAGTCACCACGATCCCCAAGTGACAGTCACAACGCTTTGGCCTTGTTCGCATCAGCAGCCTCCAGTTCTTACAAATCTCAGTATTGAACTCCGTTCCAAATTATTCAAACCCTTTTGAAGGAGGGGATGCCAGAGAGGGAGAGCCTTGTGGCACAAGAACCAGGCCACACCCACGTCCCCCAAGTTTCTCAGCCTCTCCTATCTTACCCAAAATAGGCTTTTCTTTGTGGGCTCAAGAGAAGGCCATCTCCCTGACACCATCTGCATGATTCATGTTGAGCGGTTCACACCAGTGCCAGCTCTGCTCTTCAATGTAAGTGGTCTCAAGACTGGGGCTGAAAGCCAGATTGTGGGGGAACTTTAGTAGCAGTAGATACAACTGTTCTTAGCTCCCCAGAAGCTCTAAAGAAGATTCTAATAGAAAAACTGTTGATGGACCATCCACTGTGGGCAAGGCACTGTGCTGTAACTGCTGCAGTGGTTTATTTATTTATTTAGGTTGTGCTGGGTCTTTGTCGCAGCATGCGGACCCTTGGTTGTGGCATGCACGTGGGATCTAGTTCCGAGACCAGGGATTGAACCCGGGCCCCCTGCATTGGTAGCGTGGAGTCTTACCCACTGGACCACCAGGGAAGTCCCTGCTGCAGTGGTTCTTGAAAGAATCCATATTCTCTAAGGAATGGTGACCTCCTCTGGCCCGGGATGAGGCATAAAGTTCATGGAATACACTGTAACGACTGCCGTGGCAGACAGTGATGTAGTGTTCAAGGGAAGAAATGGTCACTGTGGGGGTAGAGGGTGAACAAGAAAAACTTCCTGGAGAAAGTGAATTTGAAGTGGATTTTTAAGGTTAGGGTTGCAAATGGTAGCGATGGATGGGCTTTAGTTTGAAAGAAACAGCATCAGAAAGTCCGGAGGTTAAGCAGTGTGGAGTTGGGTAGCAGAAGGTAAAAGCTGGAATTGTATGTTGGAGCTATTCTGGAGAGGCGCTGGGGCAAAAGCTATTTGAGGAACTGTTTTGAGCTGTGCTGTACAGAGGATTAACCTGGCAAGAGTTTGAAGAATGGGCTGAAAAAGGCTACTGACTTAATAGGAAAGGAGCGAGGTGTTGAAACTAAGGTGGTAAACGGGGTGGGAACAGAAAAGGACAGTTGGGGAGACTGAGGACTTGACAAGGGGGTGGATTTGTGGGAGATAAAGGGACTGGCAAGTGCCTTGCGTGACAGGCCTTGAGAGGAGCTGATGTGGGCTTGCGCCTGCAGGGTCTCATGGCGCTGATCTACTTGTGTGTGGACGACATCTTCCAGCTCATTAACTACTACAGCTTCAGCTACTGGTTCTTCGTGGGGCTCTCTATCGTGGGTCAGCTTTATCTGCGCTGGAAGGAGCCTAATAGGCCTCGTCCTCTCAAGGTAGGACCTCTCCATCCCACCTCTGCTGCACCCACTCCAGGGGATTCTTACATTTATTCAGAAACCTTTGCCCGGAACTTGACGGTGGTTCCGAGAGGAAGGGGATGACAAGAACACTCAGTGCTCTGCTGTTCACAGGTGGGGTTTTCTTGGCTGTCCACCCTGAGCTGTCTAATCTCCACTTGTTTCTTCTGTGCCCTTAGCTCAGCATTTTCTTCCCCATTGTCTTCTGCTTCTGCACCATCTTCCTGGTGGCTGTTCCACTCTACAGTGATACCATCAACTCCCTCATCGGCATCGGCATTGCCCTCTCAGGCTTGCCCTTTTACTTCTTCATCATCAGAGTGCCAGAGCACAAACGACCTCTTTGCCTCCGCAGGATTGTGGGTAAGCCTTGGGTCCTCAAGTCGGCTCAGCTATTGTACGGCCTGGTTTTTTTTTTTGGCTTTTTGTGCAAATCTAGTCTCCCAAATCGCCTTCGCCATAGCTCCTACCTGTTGTTGAGGCTTAACTGTAATTGTCCCCTCGGGCCCAGCCCCACTCAGTGCCACCTGAACTCAGCCCAGTTGACCTCTTCTGTTTTGACTCAAACTTCTCTTTGTAGCATCTGCCACGTGGTATGTCCAGGTCCTATGTATGTCAGTTGCTGCAGAGATGGATTTGGAAGATGGAGGAGAGACGCCCAAGCAACAAGATCCCAAATCTAACTAAACACCACGAGAAATCCTGAGATGTGGGCAGCAGGGGCCTCATCTCCTACTGGCTGGAGCCAAGGAAGCTGAAAAGCTCACTTCTTTGGAGGCGTCTGTCCAGAAGCCTCTTAGGCAGCTTCAACAACCTCTGAACTTGCTTTCTGAGAGATGGAGAGTAATTTATTTGTTTTGCTACATATTGTTCCGTATTTCTTTTAAAGGGACAATAAAGCAGACTGTGATGGGGAGCATGCCAGGTGTGGGCCTGGATGTTCCATTGGCACGTTTCCACGTGTTAAGACATCCACTCACCTCCAGTGTGCCTGCCCACTCCTCTTTCCCACTGAAAGACCCAATAATGCTCCAAACTTCCCGTCTCCTTTAGAGAGACGTCAAACTGTCAAAGGTGCTAGACAATAAAAGGGTATGTTCCTGAGCTCTGAATGGCGCTTTTTTTTTAATTAATTTATTTATTTTTGGCTGTGTTGGGTCTTCGTTTCTGTGCGAGGGCCTTCTCTAGTTGCGGCGAGCGGTGGCCACTCTTCATCGCGGTGCACGGGCCTCTCACTATCGCGGCCTCTCTTGTTGTGGACCATAGGATCCAGACGCGCAGGCTCAGTAGTTGTGGCTCACAGGCCTAGTTGCTCCGCGGCATGTGGGATCCTCCCAGACCAGGGCTCGAACCCGTGTCCCCTGCATTAGCAGGCAGATTCTCAACCACTGTGCCACCAGGGAAGCCCCTGGCTTCATTTTTATATAGTGTCTCAAGGACAGCTCCCATTAGCCTGGCAGGAAGACTAAAAACAATCTTATGCTTGAAAGAATCTGAGTATTTCTTTCTCTCTTGAGCCAGTTGCTGAAGGCTGATGCAACCAGTCTCTACACAAGAGAACACCTAAGCTGCTGTAGCAAAATGCTAGGTTGTTCGATAAAAGCTTTATCAACTTCCTCTTAATTATCACTAAAAACTTAAGCATATCTACTTCTTGAAGAATATTTTATAGGTAATCTTGGGGTAAATGAATGTGGTTCCTCCAGATACAGTCTCCGCTTACCACGCATACCTCTGACCACAAAGCAAGTATGGACGGGACAACACATCTAAGCCCTTAATGCCAGGCTACAACACTGAGATGCCTCCTAAGAGCATGGGCCAACAAGAACAATCATCACCCAACCTATTCTTTTCTCTGAAGCACTCAGTCCGTTTCCCTGTTTAATAAGTGTCAGGGAGCAGCACGTAACACGGAAGTTTACTAACTCAGTGGATGGGAAGATCACTTGGCTCCCCAGTGTTCTTTTACACTTAGGTGGAAGAGTCTGTAGTGGAATCCACTTTTAAAATGAACATCAACATGTCCCACAGTTTCTAGGTCTGGGGCAAGGACCCAGCATCAGTTCTTGTTCTAAGGCTGAGTCTCTCAAGAGAGAGAGTTCCTGCCAGTATGAGCAGGGAAGAGAATTCAGCCAAGTGTGTCACTCCAGGGATGCTTTGACTTTGGTTTGTTGCTGCTGCTATTGGGGGTGTTGGGAGGTCCATTCTTTCCATGCTGTAGCAGAGGGTTGTGGGTAAAGGTCTGTCGTAAGGGACCTGGGGGAAGGAGAAAACCAATCTCGATGAACAAAGGAAAGGAAGAAACAAATGACAGAGTTTAGCCTGCAAGTGTTATTTACCCCTGGCTGCTAGCTCCAAGTGATTCCGCATGCGTCGTTCACGCTCCTGTAGCTGATGTGCCATTTCGGCATTCTTCCAGCCTGTGTAAAAAGGATTAAGGCAGTTTGGTCGTGTACCCACTTCTAGGCCACTCTCCCCAGTTCCTATTCACGGAGGACAGGCCCTTACCTGTTTTGAAGCTCTTTATGAAGCCTTCCTGGGGAGGTAATTTGTCTGAGTCATGCACAACACGCTGGGGGATTTTAAGTACAGTGCGTACAGCTGGAATACGGAGGCAGGCCACCTGGCCCAGGGAAAATACGTTGGAGGACAGCCAGTACATGAACACTGCCTGGATGAGAAGGAAGAGAAGGTACTCAGAAGCTGCGTCCCTGGGCAGCCTGCCGGGAGACTTGGAGCCAGCCCCTAAGACATTACTTACCGCGGGGAAATGGATAGTTATGGGCAAGACTGCCAGGGGCATCAATCTGATAAAATTTCTCATCCACTGAAGGTCAGAACTTTGCACGCCAGTTTCAGCACCTAGCTGTAAAAAAAAAAAAAAAAAAAAAAAAAGCAGGGGAAGAATAGTAAATGCATGGCAATTTTAGTTGAATGGGGCTCAGATTTCTTACTCATCAACTCTATGTCTCCAGGGAGTGAAGAATGACCGTTCTATAACTACTTTCCCCTCACTCCCCATTCTGCAGGCCTGGCACTCGGCGAACCTGGGCTTACCTCAAGGACACCCCACATTGTAGCAGTGACCACCAGAGGTAACATGTAAGTGGGGTCAGATAGTGTGAGATCCTGGAACCACCAGAGGCCACCTGTCTGCAGGCTGGGCACAGGAAGGTTAGCCATTTCTCTCAAGGCAATGAAGAAGGAGATGAAGATCGGGGCCTATGACACAGGATAAACAGTGTCAGGACCCTTTAGTAGAAGGGACATTTTAATTACTCCATTACTGAAACCCATGTAGCATAGTATCACCACCACATGCTTTTTTGGGGGGTCTAGGGCATGGGAAACACAGAGGAGTAATTTGATTGGTTCTGATGAAGTTAAAGAAGGGAAATGTTTTTTGCTCACCTGAGTCAGAGGTAGAATGAGAGGTCTGAAGAGTTTAATATCATGCTTTTTCTGGTAGAACGTCATCTCTGAGGAGGCCCTGTAAACTGTGAAGGGAGTGGAAGCTAACAGCTGGGCTAACAGCTAGGTTGGAGGAGGTGACCATCCTCATCACCTGGCCCATGAGAATTCTAACTGACCCTGGCCAGTCATTGAAAGCATTAGGCCTAAGAAGCAGGTAAATCTTAGAACTCGCCCAACTGTAGCAACTCCTGATTTAGGCTGTTCCCCCAACCTGAGCTGAATGTCAGGGAAAGCGCCAATGTGGTCCTCACCCATGCTCATTCTGCAACTGACTCACATTCAGTATGGTTTCCTGTCAACTTGGCCTCTCTGATTCGAGCGGAAAACTTCTGAATCTCTGGCAAGTGGTTGTGGATGTTAGCTGCCTCTCGCTGGCCCTTCACGATGAGAGGAAACACCAGGCAGCGGGCAAGGACTGTACCTGGAAAACACGAACGAAGACTGGAGTGAAATTCAAGCCATTCTGCAGCTAGAAGGCTGAAGGTTTTTAGGTCCTCACTGAAAGGGTCTCCTAGCCCAGACTTTTCCACCCTGTGACTCGTGCCCAAAGGGCCCTAAAACAACGGGTACGGGTATGACAGTTCCTTCGAGGCTCAGTCTTCTGCTTTGATGTCAAAAGTCTGGCATTAACTTCTCTAGGCAAATGACCAGGAATCTTGTTTCCTTGAACAAAAAGGTGACAGAAGCCACTTTTGTAGATCAGTGGTTTCCAAACTTTTCTATGATCAGTGGACTCCTTTTTTCCCCAACTCTAAGTGTAACCCCAATATACATAACAGATAAAATCAAGCTGCCCTGGGTGAGGAGGTAGTCTGACTACAGGATTTTTCAAGCTCTGGCCTTTGCTTTGCTCAGAAGCACTTTTACAGAACTCTGGGGCTCGCAGGAATGAAGTCTGAAAGCCACTATTCTAGAAATGCCTGCAGTAGGAGGTAATCTGGTGGCCTACTGCTTTAGCTCCCTCCTATTTCTTTTCTTACACTTCACATTTCTTGATCATTTCAACAAATATTTATTTAGTTGATGGTATCTGTGGGTAAGCAAGTGGGCCTGGGCTGAGAAGAGACCAGGGGGAGATACAGGTTTAGGCTTTATCAACATTATGATGAATGGTGTGAAGTGGACAGAGAAGGGAGCTAAGGATGGAACCTGGAATCCCAGCACTAAAGGGGCAGGTAGAGTACTGAGCAATGGAGATGGGAGGGTGTGGTCAGAAAGACAGGAAGAAAATCTACAAAGATTGTCGCAAAAGCCAAGGGACAGGGCTTCTCTGGTGGCACAGTGGTTAAGAATCTGTATGCCAATGCAGGGGACACGGGTTCGAGCCCTGGTCTGGGAAGAACCCACATGCTGCGGAGCAACTAAGCCTGTGCGCCACAACTACTGAGCCTGCACTCCAGAGCCCTTGAGCCACAACTACTGAGCCTGCATGCCACAACTACTGAAGCCTGCGTGCCTAGAGCCCGTGCTCCGCAACAAGAGAAGCCACCTCAGTGAGAAGACCGCGCACCTCAACGAAGAGTAGCCCCCGCTCGCCGCAACTAGAGAAAGCCCGCATGCAGCAATGAAGACCCAACACAGCCAAAAATAAATAAATAAAGTTCTAACCCTAAGCCCCCATTTCCCCTACTGTTGTACAAGATATATCCCCCTTACATGCAGCAATGGCCCCCCACCAAGGTAGGCCTAGGTTAACATGCATAAATTCCAGTAAGTTCTGGATCAGTCCCACTGGGGTGTATGACCCCAGCCCAAGCTCAGTGAAGCTCTGTTCTGCAGCAGCCAGGATGATATCTGCAGTGTCTCCAGAAGCCACCTCAGGTACTGCTGTAGGTGGGGGAGTTGCAGGAATGACCGGAGGGGCCTGAACCTGTGGGGAAAAAGGAGGAAAAAAAAAAAAAAAAAAGCCAGGCGTTATATTCGGGGAGGGAGGGACACACACATAGAAATCGAGGTCCCTCTTATTATAACCAATACTGGGGTACTCTCTTGACTCCCTGTTTCTCGTTCTCCCAGGGTAGCCTACATTGTCATAGAATTCAAAGCTTAAAAAGAACATTTTATGCCAGGAAGTCAATTAAAAAGTACATTATTTTCCTGGATTTTGTAATGCTTGTGGTATCTGTCAGCTTTTAAAAACCATTACTTTGTAAAGATTTCTTATTCTAAATAAATATTCCCACTCATATTTTTTAAGAAAGGATATTTTATTTTCCCCTCTAGGCAGAAAGATAAGTTACTCAAAATAAGACTTCATGATTCTCCTTCATGTTGGGAAGTTATTTCTTGTGCATTTTCCAAACTTCAGTCATTTGAGTATCACTGGCACAATTCTGCATACACTGAAACTATTATAATTTTTCTTTAAACAACTCAGTTTTTAAGATCAAAAGTATCTACCTGGTCTCATCCTGAGAAATATTAATGTCCATGAAATCAGGGACATACAAGTTATAATCAAAGATATACAATTATAAATTGTGTCAACTGAAAAAAAAAGCACGAGCTAAAAGTTGAGAACTGTGTGTTATTTGGGGCATTACTGAGGACTTAAGTACAGGACAAAGCCTCTCAGCTGTGAGGGACTGTTCCGAAGAGGTAACACCAAAAAATTACTGCTAATTAAATAAAAACCAGATGTCTCAGGTTAATGAATTTAGTGCTTTTCTATGTATGGAAAGACACCAGAATTTGGGTTTACTCAAATCATTCCTTTGATTTGTACCTTAACTATCTAGGGCCAGTATTCTGTTTCTCCATCCTGACTTCCCTCAGGGTGCACTGTTAGGGGTGACTGCAGTGGCTGATGGTCCCAACATCCTTTGTTTAGTGATAAGACAGGTGACATTCTTTGTCCTCAGCACCTCCTTCTAGGCCATAAACTGGACCAACAATTGGGAGGCACTTCATGACCGATTCTGTCCCATGGCACTAGGAAGGCTGATTCGTAGATCAGGCGAAGACTCTGCTGATAGGCTACTCAATTCGCTAATTTTTGGATCAGGCCCTGTTGATAATCTAAAATTCTCTGGATCACCTGGATGAAGAATATTGCCTGCGGTATCAGTAAATAAAGGATGCTGCAGCCATCAAGCCATCAGCCACCCTCAACTGTATACCCTGAGGGGATTCAGGATGGAGAAAAACAACACGGGTGCTATACAGTTAAGGTGCACATCAAAGGAATGATTTCAACAGGCCTAGACTCTTAAATCATTCCACACATAGAAAAGTACTAAACTCATTCACTTGAGATGTCTGGCTTTTAACACTAATCTTTTGATGTTCTGACTACCTGGTTGTTTTTGCAAAATTCCTACATATCCTGGCTCCTCCCTTTCCTCTTCGGAGTAGTCCCTCGGAGCTATCTCAGAGGATGTCCTCTGGCTTAAGTCCTCAGCAAGACCACTGAATAAAACATAATTCTCAACTTTTAGGTTGTGCATTTGTTTTTCAGTCAACAATTTTGGTGACCACGAAGGGAACCAGAGCAGAACTCTCTCCTTTGCCCAAACTCTAAGAGGATCCAGGGCCTGGTACCAGCAGAGGCCTCTTGGGCCTGTCTGCCTCCTTGGAGAGTCCAGATGAATTTGGGTGATTCTTGGATCTCCTGATTATTGGTTGATGATCCTGAGTTTTATCTGGCAGTGTCTAACTGCCCAGTTGAAAGCTACTGGGGAAACCAGGTGGAAAGACTGGGAGTTACTCAGTTGAGACAATAAGGAGTCTGGACTGGGTGATTAGGTGAGAGGCTGGCCTAACATCTTTGCCTCCAATTAAACACTCTCGCCAAGTCTATGTATGTACAAAACTTATACTTACAAGTACTCACTTAATTGGGAATTAAAGGAAATCTTGCCCTGAAAATAGCCCACACGGGGCTTTTTTTTTTTTGCTGCATCTCATGGCATGCGAACTTCCCGGACCAGGAATCAAACCCACATCCCCTGTCGTAGAAGCGATTAAGGACCACCAGGGAAGCCCTGGGGCTCTTTTACTGCATACGCAGTTAAGTTAGAGAAAGCAGCTTGATAAACCATCTTTTCAGAATTCTGACCTTAAAGAAATAAAAGCCCTTCTGGGGGAACTTGCAAGTCTCTCCCCGTGTCTGAGATGTAAATGTTCTACTTGATCTTCTTAAGTGTGCGACTGCGCACATGTGTGTTGTGTTTTGTGAGAACTTGGTCTCTGCCATCCAGAAGGTACATATATTCTGCAGCCAACTGAACAGACTGAGATTCTGAGCAGTCTTTTTCCGGACTGTGCGAACTCTCAGGGGCTTTTTGCCATTTTAACTTTTGCTGCGTCAGCCTGTACAACAAAGGCCTTTACTTTCTTGGGCTATTTTTGGGAGTAAACCTTCTGTATCTTGGTTAGGTGGCATCCTTCGCACTCTCTTGTGGGGATGCTTCTTTCGTCCTATTGGTCTGAATCACAATTAAGATATATCTCATTAATGGCCAGATGACAGGTCTTTTAAATTGGAAAAGCTCTAAATCAGTAAATCTTTAGAGAGTCTCATTATAAACAGCTGTTTTATCAGGACCCATGGAAAAACCAAATTAGAAGGTGGAAAAATATATATAATGGTTAACCTAAGAACTCCTTTAGTTTAAACCAAACAAAAAACTGGCTTGGGAAGCCTTATTCCTGGTCTCTGCTTCCCCTCAATGGGTGTTATAGATGCTAAAAAAAAAATAAAAATCAATAATGTTAATTAGGTTCATTAACAGGGAAAGAAAAAACCGAAGGGAAGGTCTAGAGACTTTTTCCCAACAAGGTGGAAATTTTAAAGGGACTTGTCCCAAAAGATAAGAAGTCTCTAGATGGTTTTTAAGAAATGGAATAAATAAAATGGACGTTAATGGGACTAAAACAAAAGGTTTTGGTACAATACTACCTAAAGTTGGATGGGCTTTAGCCCCCTTTAGGGATTCCCATTGATCTTCAACATTAAGGGGACCCAAACAAGTCTGCTCTATTTATCCCAATTAAAAATAAAAATGTATGTTTAAAAGGCTGGAAGAAAATTTCATTCATTTCAACAATTACTTGGGGCAACATATAGGCCAATTAGTCAAATTAAAAGATTGACAGGGATTTCCCTGGTGGTCCAGTGGCTAAGACTCCACACTCCCAGTGCAGGGGGCCCGGGTTCCATCCCTGGTCAAGGAACTAGATCCCACATGCTGCAACGAAGATCTCGCGTGTGGCAACATAAATAAATATTAAAAAAAAAAAAAAGATTTACAAAGGGTCTGAGTCCCTTGGCTCAGCTCCCCACTGGGAACCCTAGTGCCTTTTATTTTTTAAAATATTTATTTATTTATTTGGCTGCATCAGGTCTTGGTTGCAACACGCAGGATCTGCGTTACGGTGCGCAGGCTTCTCTCTAGCTGTGGCGCGTTGGCTCAGTAGCTGTGGCTCGCGGGCTCTCTAGTTGTGGCACACGGGCTTAGTTGCCCCATGGCATGTAGGATCTTAGTTCCCCGAACAAGGATCGAACCCACGTCCCCTGCACTGGAAGGCAGATTCTCAACCACTGGACAACGAGGGAAGTCCCCCAGTGCCTTTTATACAAAAATACTATGGGGTCCTAATAGATGGGGGTCCTAACAGAAGGGGGTCCTAACAGAAACTAAAGTTAAAGGTATAAAAGTTAAAAGAATGGAGACAAAAGTTTATAAACTTTGGTATTAAATGAGCTTTATATAAGATCGTTACATGTCTTTTGCCTAATTATATTATGGGAAAGACATGTTTTACTGGGGAATGCTTCCTTGCCCGATATAACACAGGGCATATAAATCTGCCCCTCAGGAAATATAATTAAACACACTAAAGGAAACCAACAGGGTTACCTGGGCCTGCACAATATAAAATAAAAACTGGGAGCAATATTCAAGGGCTAATAAAAATAATAATAGAGATTTTGCTCTGGATTTAACTTGTGAACTCAGAAAGAGGACTTTTGTTGAATGTCTTATGCAAGCTTTTAAAGGCATGGTTAAGTTAAACCCTAAAATTCTAGAACATAGAACTCATGAATTTCAGTTTAGCTGGAAATCTTCTCAGTGATATAAAAAAGCAAATAAAAGAAAATACAGTTGGGCAAATCAAGCTTTTAATATCATTTAAGCGGTAAACCAGTTCTTTGGAGAATTAAAAGCAAGTGTCTTTGTCTTGCAAATCTCTACAAATCAAAAATATAAATACAGCTCACAATGACTTGAGGCTGAGCCTAATTAGCTCAATCAGGTAAAATCTGAAACCAAGGAAAAAAGAGAAAAAGGCCTTTTAAAACTCAAACTGCTAGAAAGGCTCCCTCACTCAAAATCTGGTTCATACTCTTTAAATGATCTGTACTTGTTTTTGAAATCTTTTGTCACTTTGGTTAAGTGAATAAGTATTGTTTCACAGTGACCTATGATACTATGCGACCATGTGTTTTGAAACCTTTTTGATATTTTTGACAAGCTTACAAGTAACAATTCTAACTAAAGTTATTTTAACCTCCAGCTAACTCTGGGATGCTTCAAAGAAACCCTGAGGCATCTCAGAGACAAATTTAAACGTTGGCTTATTTGATAAGTTTAAATTACTTGAGAAATACTGTCAACTGATTGGAGACAAACCTTAGGTTATATTGTATGGGTAAATGTCATTAATATAGCTATTCCAAAATTTATATGGAATTCCTAAAATTCCTGGCATAATGTTATCATAATTCTAGTTATTATCTTAAAATGCTGTACATCACAGCATATCCAAGTTTCTTGTCAATTACATTGTAATCAGATATTTTTCTTTTTAACATCTTTATTGGAGTATAATTGCTTTACAATGGTGTGTTAGTTTCTGCTGTATAACAAAGTGAATCAGTTATACATATACATATATCCCCATATCTCCCTCCCTCCCACCCTCCCTATCCCACCCCTCTAGGTGGTCACAAAGCACCGAGCTGATCTCCTTGTGCTACGCGGCTGCTTCCTACTAGCTATCTATTGTAACCAGATCTTTAACCATGCCATTTTAAGTCTTTTGTGGTTTATAGACAACCACTGTTTTACTCTGGAGCTTTTATAAAATGAAGATCTTCAAGAAGATTCATAAAAAGAACTTTCTGGGACTTCCCTGGTTGTCCAGTGGTTAAGACTCCGCGCTTCCACTGCAGGGGGTGCAGCTTCAACCTCTGGTCAGGGAACTAAGATCCTATATGATATGCGGCGTGGCCAAAATAAATAAATAAATAAAAAGAACTTTTTGACAAATGTAAGTTTCTGATAACTTTTAGATCATACCACTGACTTGGGTAAGAAATTACAAAACTAATGAAAAACGTGATGACTTCATCCAGATCAACAGCAATTAATTAAAAACATGGGACTGAATGAACTGATAAATATCATTTATAATTTTCTGAAATATACTGGCTTTTAATCTTTGTTTTCCAGGAAACCTTTCTTCTTAGGCTATGATCTAAAGCAAGTTGATAAAGTATACATTTGTAAACAAAGATGAAACATTTATCTTTCTACCTGATCCATCCAGAATTTGGCTTCTCCAGCTGGCTCTCTCCTGTGGACTTGATGATATTTTTTTTAATAAATTTATTTATTTTTGGCTGCATTGGGTCTTCGTTGCTGTGCATGGGCTTTCTCTAGTTGCGGCGAGTGGGGGCTACTCTTTGTTGTGGTGCGCGGGCTTCTCACTGAGGAGGCTCTAGGTGCACGGGCTTCAGTAGTTGTGGCACGTGGGCTCAGCAGTTGTGCCTCACGGGTTCTAGTGCGCAGGCCCAGTAGTTGTGGTACATGGGCTTAGCTGCTCCGCGGCATGTGGGATCTTCCTGGACCAGGGCTCAAACCCATGTCCCCTGCATTGACAGGTGGATTCTTAACCACCGGGCCACCAGGGAAGTCCTGACTTGATTGTTACTGTGACCAGATTACAACTATTTATACTAATTATTATTTTAATTTGTTCTCTTTGTTTCCAAATTGTTTATGCCTTGTGTTTCTCTTCGCTGTACTATGATCTGATTAACGTTACTAGCTATAGTACATATCCTGTCTATTTTATTTTTATTTTTGGCCGCATCGTGTGGCATGCAGGATCTTAGTTTCCCGACCAAGGATCAAACCCGTGTCCCCTGCACTGCAAGCACGGAGTCTTAACCACTGGACCACCAGGGAAGTCCTCCTGTTTATTTTATAAGATTGTCTCTTGTATTAACAATGTGTAACCATGGCTAAAAGTCTTGAGACAGTTGACCATATATGTAACTCTACAAAGAATAACTGTAATAGTGCAACCTAGATAAGGGAAAACATTTCCTGGATCCTAACAGACGAGTAAGACAGGTGATCCAGAGAATTTTAGATTATGAACAGGGTCTAATCCAAAAATCAACACATTGGCCTATAAGCAGAATCTTCCCCTGATCTAGGAATGTGTCTTGCTAGCAATGTGGGACAAAATTGGTCATGGAATGCCTCTCAAAAACATTGATCTAATTTATGACCAAGAGGAGGCACTGAGGACAAAGAATGTTGCCTGTCATATCAGTAAACAAAGGATGTTGGGGTCATCAGCCACCGCAGCCACCTGCAAGGGTGCAACCTGAGGGGATTCAGGATGGAGAAAAACAGAATACTGGCCCTAGATAGTTAAGGTGCACATCAAAGGAATGATTTCAATAAGCACGCCCCACCCGGCCCCCACAAAAGCCCAGACTCTTGCATCTTTTGTTACATAGAAAAGTACTAAACTCATTAACTTGAGACATCTGGTTTTTCTTTAATTAAGAGTAATCTTTCGATTCCGACTACTTGTTTTGTTTTGGCTTTTTTTGCAAAACTCCTGTATACCCTGGCTCCTCCCTTACCTCTCTGGAACAGTCCCTCAGAGCTGAGAGGCTGTATCCTAGTCAAGCCCTCAGTAATACCCCAAATAAAACACAATTCTCAACTCTTAGGTTGTGTATTTCTTTTCAGTTGACAACTTGTACCTCATTTACCTTTTTTTTTTTTTTTGCTGCACCCCGTGGCTTGTGGGTTTTATAACTTATGAAAATATCACCAAGTTAATTTTTTTTTCTTGCTGACAACTAACTCTGCAACAGAAATAACATGAACTTATTGACCTTCAGTAAACCTAGGTACAATAAAAGACATGTCTATATTGATTAAACCAGCAAGCTTAAACTAGCTTTAACAACAGGTATTAATTTAATATTGAATATTTCCTAGATCACATGAACCTGAAATTCATTCCGGCCAGTTTCCTTTATATTTAGAAATATTTAATTTGTAAGCGCTTACTTTTAAGTCAATTAAATAGAGGTCTTTTATAAATTTAGAGTGTATACCCAGAGGTAGTGACATATCATATGTATAATGTCTACACACACGTAAACAGACAAAACTAGAGATCTCACAGTTTCACTTAAAAAACTTAGCTATGAATCAGGTATTACAATATAAACTTACTAGTTTATAAATAACAGTTGGAATAAATTAAATTCATTTGCTCAGAAGACTAAGGCTTTGCTATTTGTGGAAAAGACTTAAGATTTGTATTTCTCTATGACATAAATCACAGCAAGACCTTTTTTGACCCACCTCCTAGAGAAATGGAAATAAAAACAAAAATAAACAAATGGGACCTAATGAAACTTAAAAGCTTTTGCACAGCAAAGGAAACCATAAACAAGACCAAAAGACAACCCTCAGAATGGGAGAATATATTTGCAAATGAAGCAACTGACAAAGGATTAATCTGCAAAATTTACAAGCAGCTCAATATCAAACAAACAAACAAACAAGCCAATCCAAAAATGGGCTGAAGACCTAAACAGACATTTCTCCAAAGAAGATATACAGACTGCCAACAAACACATGAAAGAATGCTCAACATCATTAATCATTAGAGAAATGCAAATCAAAACTACAATGAGATATCATCTCACACCTGTCAGAGTGGCTATCATCAAAAAATCTACAAACAATAAATGCTGGAGAGGGTGTGGAGAAAAGGGAACCCTCTTGCACTGTTGGTGGGAACATAAATTGATACAGCCACTATAGAGAACAGTATGGAGATTCCTTAAAAAACTAAAAATAGAACTACCATACGACCCAACAGTCCCACTGCTGGGCATATACCCTGAGAAAACCATAATTCAAAAAGAGTCATGTACCACAATGTTCACTGCAGCTCTACTTACAATAGCCAGGACATGGAAGCAACCTAAGTGTCCATCAACAGATGAATGGATAAAGAAGATGTGGCACATATATACAATGGGATATTACTCAGCCATAAAAAGAAACGAAATTGAGTTATTTGTAGTGAGGTGGATGGACCCAGAGTCTGTCATACAGAGTGAAGTCAGTCAGAAAGAGAAAAAACAAATACCGTAATGCTAACACATATATATGGAATCTAAGGGGAAAAAAAAAAAAAGGTCATGAAGAACCTAGGGGCAAGATGGGAATAAAGACACAGACCTACTAGAGAATGGACTTGAGGATATGGGGAGGGGGAAGGGTAAGCTGGGACAAAGTGAGGGAGTGGCATGGACATATACACACTACCAAACGTAAAATAGCTAGCTAGTGGGAAGCAGCCGCATAGCACAGGGAGATCAGCTCCGTGCTTTGTGACCACCTAGAGGGGTGGGATGGCGGGGGGTGGGAGGGAGGGAGATGCAAGAGGGAAGAGATATGGGAACATATGTGTATGTATAACTGATTCACTTTGCTATAAAGCACAAACTAACACACCATTGTAAAGCAATTATACTCCAATAAAGATGTTTAAAAAAAAAGATTTGTATTTCTCCTTGATAAACCCTAAGGAGGGTATGAACTGGATTTTGGGTGAGGGAACCCTTCCACTGGTTTGAATTTTAAAAGGCCCTTCCTCTTTGGTTTCAGGTTTTACCTGATAGAGCTAATTAGGCTTAGGCTCAGGCTCAGGTCTTTGTGGGCTGAATTTACATTTCTGATGTAGAGATTTTCAAGCCAGACAGTTGCTTTTAATTCCCCAAAGAACTGGTTAGTTGCCTAAATGATACTAAAAGATTGATTTGCCCAACTATATTTTGTTTTTTTAATATCACTGAGATTTCCGACTAAACTGAAAACCAAGAGTTCTTAGGGTTCAATTTATCATGTCTTCAAAAGTTTGGACAAGGCATTCAACAAAGGCCCCCTTTCTGAGTGCACCAGTTAGACCCAGAGCAAATCTCTATTACTATTTTCATTAACCCTGGAATATTAGCTCTCAGTTTTTACTTTGTTTTGTTTGGACTCTGGTAACCCTACTGGTTTCCTTTAGTATGCTTAATTACTATTGTCTGAGGGGCAGATTTATATGCCCTGTCTTATAATTCCAGGCTGGGGAAGCATTTCCCAGTGAGACATAATATCTATCCTACAATATAATTAGGCAAAAGAGATGTAACCCTCTTACATAAAGTCCATTTAAATATTTTTATCTCAAGTCTATCAACTTCTATATCTTTAACTTTAGTTTCCATTAGGATCCCATCAACAAGCCCTGGTCTTAAAAGTAGTCCAGAAACTTCCTTTTTATCCCAATCATTTAATCTATTTTTGTATAAAAGGCTCTGGGGTCCCCAGTAAGAGGTTGAGCCAAGGGACTCAGGCTCTTTTGTCAATCTTTTAACTTGATCAATTGGCCTGTGGCCCCAAGCAATTGCTGGTCAGGTATCGCAGTGTAAGTTTCTTATAGCCTTTAGAAGGGGGGAAAAAGTATATATACACACACACCCACACACACACATTACACTGGAGTAAGTAAATAAGAGTGGACTCGTTTGGGGCCCTTTAATGTTGGGGACCAATAACATTGGTCCATCCAACCTCAGGTAGTGTTGTATCAAAACCTTTTGTTTTAACCCTATTAATATCAGTTTTATTTATCTCATTTCTTAATAGCCATCTAAAGATTTCTTTATCCATTTGGAATGAGTTCCTTTAAAATTTCCACCTTGTTGGGAAGAAGACTCTAGACTTTCCCTTCATTTTTTTTAACCTCCCTGTTAATCAGCCTCATTAACATTATCTTCAATGTTTTGCATCTGTAAGACCCTCTGAAGGGAAGCAGAGACCACAAATAAGGTTTCCCAAACCCTTTTTTTTTTAAATTAAAGGGAGTTTTAAGGTTAACTATTGTGTGTGTGTGTATCCACCTTCTAATTTATTTTTTATAGGTACCAATAAAACAGCTGTTTACAATGACAGCTCTCTAAAAATTTAGAAGTTTTTTCCAATTTAAAGGATCCAATGGCTACTGATAGGTGGTATTTTAATTACAACTCAAACCGATAAGATGCAAGAAGCATCCCCACAAGAGAGTGCAAAGGATGTAGCCTTCACAGATCTAGAAAGTTTACTCCTAAAAAACAGTCTAAGAAATTAAAGGTCTTTGTTATATAGGCTGACGCACCGAAGGTTAAGATGACTGAAGTCCCTGAGAGCTGGCGCAGTCAGACAAGACTGCTCAGAATCTCAGTCTATTCAACTGGCTGCCAAACGTACACCATATATGTACTTTCCGGATGGCAGAGACCAACTTCACACACACGCACGCACACACATACACACACCGGAAGCAAGAAGATCAGGTAGAACATTTACATTTCAAAGACAGAAAAACGCAAGTTCCCTAGAAGGGCTTTTGTTTCTTTGTAAGGTCAGAATACCAAAAAGATGTTTTATCAAGCTGGCTTTCTCTAGCTTAACTGCATATAAAATAAAAAGAGTCCATATTGGCCATTTTCAGGGCAAGGTCTCCTTTAATTCCCAATTAAGTACCTACTTGTAAATATGAGCACAGAAACCTGGCAGGGTGTTAATTGGAGGCTAGCTTTCTGAAAAAAGGTTAGGCCAGCTTCTCAGCTAGTCACCCAGTCCAGACCACTCAGAGTGTCTCAACTGTGTAACTCCCAGTATCTTTCAACTGCGCAGCCAGGTGCCTGTTAACCACTGCCAAATAAAACTCAGGATCATCAAACAATAAATGGGAGATCCAAGAACCAGGAGAGACTCACCAAAATTTGCCTGGACTCTCTGAGGAGGCAGATGGGTACAAGAGGCCTCTGCTGGTACCAAGGCTCAAGTTCCTCAAGTTCCTCAAGCCCGCGTACCGCAAAAAAAAAAAAAGGACTAAATTCATTAACTTGAGACATCTGGTTTTTATTTAATTAGCAGTAAATTTTTGGTGTTTGACCACCTGTTTTTTTTTTTTTTTTTTTTTTTTTTGCGGTACGCGGGCCTCTCACCGCTGTGGCCTCTCCCGTTGCGGAGCACAGGCTCTGGACGCGCAGGCTCAGCGGCCACGGCTCACAGGCCCAGCCGCTCCGCGGCATGTGGGATCTTCCCGGACCGGGGCACGAACCCATGTCCCCTGCATCGGCAGGCGGACTCTCAACCACTGCGCCACCAGGGAAGCCCTAGTGCTTTTCTAAGTATGGAAAGACGCAAGACTTTGGGCTTATTGAAATCATTCCTTTGATATGTACCTTAACTGTCTAGGGCCAGTTTTGTTTCTCCATCCTGAATTCTCTCAGGGTGCACGGTTGGGGGTGGCTGGGGTGGCTGCGGTGGCTGCAGGCCGCAACATCCTTTGTTTACTGATATAGCAGGTGACATTCTTTGTCCACACTTGATATGCAAATTATAATTTTTCTAATACACACACAGAATCACATCTCATACCACCATCAGTGGCTTGCCACCATTCTGGCAAACAACGCCTAGTATATAAAGTAAATCTTTCCTCCTGTGCTCTCAGTAATTTCCCCACTGATTTGAAGATCTATGCCAAGCAGAGATGCTGTCATTTCGCGAGTTGGGTGGAGTGCGGACAAAAACTCTGCTCCACATTCCCCTCCCCCTAGTCAAAGCAAAATAAAAACAAATCAGAAAGAAGCACCACTCCTAACACTGCAGGGACGAAACGTCTCTTACCTGGGCTTCTGCAAAAGAGATGGCAGAGGTACTGAGGCCCCGGGGGCCTGGGGCCGCGAGGAGGACATAGTGCGGGTGCCCGCAGCAGCGGCCGGCTGGGAACCGGAGCCCCGCTGTCAGCGCTTTCCGGGGCCATTGGCAGGGCCGTGCGACGCTGTGGAACTGAGTGGGTAAAAGGAAGATGTAATCCTTTTACCGGGTGAAGTCGCTCATTATGCTCACCGTCTCCCCCCGCCCCCCCCCACCCCGCCCAGACAGGCAGCCAGCTACCACAGGTGAGCACATTCTACTCCCCGCGCTCAGACTGCGACCCTGCAGGCTTGCAAGCTGTGAGTCCTGCATCTTAGCTACTGCAGACCCACCCCGGGGCCCAGAGATTGAGGCTGAGGTTTCCTTAGAAGGAGGGACGCTTGGTCCCAGGGACACACCACGATACTAGGCTGCTGAACCCGCGGAGTCGGGAACGGAACCCTCCCGCGTCCTCATGTGACCCGAGGTCACGAGACGCAGGTCCCGGTGAGAAGATCAGCGTCTTCTCATGCCCACAGCACAAGTCATTCCTCGCTCGTGTCACAGGGATAGGGTGGCATCCTGGCGCTCGGCTCCGGGGCATCCTTACCTGACGCTGGGGCCGTAGCAGGCGCAGAAGCTCCCGGCGTCCGTACATCAACCCCAGCGCCATCTTAGCAGGAAGAGGACTTACGTTCGCGTCTGCGCACTCAGAACCGCAGCCTCGCGGGAGGAGGCCCTTTTGGAAATGGGCATGAAGCCAGAGCTGTCGCCACGCTCAGGAGGTAAAGGAGACTGGAGCTTGACGACCATATTTGAAGTGGGTAAGAAGCTGCACAGGGCCACTTTAACAAGATCGCGCAGAGAGTGTTTTCGGGAGATTGAAGTTCAGAGCCGTATTATCACCACCGGCGTTCGTTAGTGGCAGCGTAAACTTGGGAAGTTTTCTTTATCTTTAAAATCCGTGATTCTCCTGCGACTTGTTAAACTAAAAGGTACCCTCTAGACGACCTTGGCTGTCCTTGGTGTGGGGTTGTCCTGGCCAGTGATGTTCGATTCTTGTTGCTAGATAATACTGTAATCGCAGATCCAGTGAAATTTGAGAGTGGTCTGGAGTTTGACAGGAATTGAGGGAAGGCAGCTTCTAGGAAATATTTTCCTTCCAGATAAAAAGACAAAGCTTCAAGAGGAGGCTCCATCTTTCCCCTTCCCTTTCCTTAGGGGTTGGTTGAGGAGCATCTTG
Source organism: Pseudorca crassidens (assembly GCF_039906515.1). Lineage (NCBI taxonomy): Eukaryota > Metazoa > Chordata > Mammalia > Artiodactyla > Delphinidae > Pseudorca > Pseudorca crassidens. Next base: position 75,143,517 of record NC_090296.1, read on the forward strand.
TGACATTGAGGGGACAAATCTTTAAAGATGAAAGATGGATCATTAGGGAGTTTGAGATTGACGTGTACGCACTGCTATATTTAAAATGGATAACCAACAAAGACCTACTTGTATAGCACAGGGAATTCTGCTCAGTATTATGTAACAGCCTAAATAGGAAAAGAATTTGAAAAAGAATAGATACATGTATAACTGAATCACTTTGCTGTACACCCGAAACTAAAAATATTGTTAATCAACTATACTCCAATATAAAATAAGAAGTTAAAAAAAAAAAGCTAACATGCTGAAGATGGTTGTATGGAAAGATAGAAAACCCCTGAATACTTGATGATCATCGAGGTGCTGCAGCAGGCTTGGAAACACCTATCTCCAGATTTTGTTGTGTAAGATAATTGAAGGTCTTTTTTGTCTAGACTGGTAGGTCTCTGTTGCTTGGGTTCTTGAAACTGATAGCATTTCTAGAGATACATGAGGTGAAGTTCCCCTCCTCCAAAGAAAAAAGAAGTAAGAAAGGTGGGAGTTGAGTATGTTTGAACCCCTACGAAGACTCAAACTACAGAATGCTTTTGAAATAGCAAAGTATAGTTTGGGAAAGATACAATAGCTTGAAACGATTTCAATCACTGCTAGTTTGGGCTGGTTATAAATGTATCGGACAGGAATGGTAAAAACAGAAGGCAAAGAAATATAATACAGATTTAGTGGTAATTAGGAGTATGACCTATTAATCATATATATTGGACACCATTGTAAACAAGCTTTTTAAAGATTATTTTGAAAAATCAATACAGTTAGAAGTAATGACAAATATACAGCTACAGAACACTTGGCAAAAAAACCAAAAACCAAACAACCTATCATATGGTAGACTGTTACTTTGGTGGCCCCAAATGAATCATTCCTCTCAGTTTTGCACCCCTGATAGTTCCCTCCTCTTGAATCTGGGCTGGCCTATGACTTGCTTTAATCCTTAGAATTCATTTTAGGCCTATGCCTTAAGAAGACAATACTTTTGCATTCAGGGAGATGCCACTGTGTTGGAAGTTTGACTTCTCAGACTTCCATGCTGTGAAAAGCCCAACCTAACCACACGGAGGAGCACTGAGGCCTTGGCTAACAGCTCCTGTTGAGCTCCCAGCCAACAGTCACCACCAGCTCTCCAGACATGTGAAGAAGGCCATCATGGAAGTGGATTCTTCAGCCTCTACTGTAGTTACTTTGGGTGACTCTCTGTGGAGCAGAGATAGGCTGTTTTCTCTGCTTAGCTCTGCCCAAGTTGCAAAATACAAGCAAGTAAAATGATTGTGGTTTTAAGCCACTGAATTTTGGAGTACTTTGTTGTCTGGCAGTAGATAACTGAAATAAATTTTAATGTTATGTGAATAGGTTTTTGTGCTTGGGAAAAGAGCATTTCCTTACCACTAAAGCTAACTGAGGTCTGCTTATATTAGTTTGCACTTATTTCTGATATTTCTGTGTGTTTTTATTGCCTTTTCATGGGAATTGGTCCTATTTTTCCTTTTAGATGGTACATTTCTAGAGGCAGGGAACAGGCCTCCTATCTTTTGTACTTTTTCCCCCTCATTAAGCTTTTCTTTTTTTAAAAATTTTATTATTTATTTTTATTTTTGGCTGCGTTGGGTCTTCAATGCTGTGCGCAGGGGCTACTCTTCGTTTTGGTGCGCGGGCTTCTCATTGCAGTGGCTTCTCTTGTTGCAGAGCACGGGCTCTAGGCATGTGGGCTTCAGTAGTTGTGGCACGTGGGCTCAGTAGTTGTGGCATGCAGGCTCTAGAGCGCAGGCTTAGTAGTTGTAACTCTTGGGCTTAGTTGCTCTGCGGCATGTGGCATCTTCCCGGGCCAGGGCTTGAACCTGTGTCCCCTGCACTGGCAGGTGGATTCTTAACCACTGCACCACGAGGGAAGTCCCAATGATGGTGTTGATATGAATATTTTCCTTTCCCATTTTGGCTTAGATTTAGTGATGGCTTTCACGAGACCTATGTCCTGGTGGCAAACCTGTTGTGAACATGAGATTTGCACCTGATTTTAATTCTCAGTAGGCATATTAGGTTTTTGAAAGTGACTGACTGGCTGGCTTTCATTAGGATCACAAATTAAAGGATCATAAATTAAGAAAGCCATGATGTAGGTGGTCACTCTAGTTTAAAAAGAGCAATTGCTGTGACTTGGCTGTGTATGCACGCAATGTGTGTGTGTGTGTGTGTGTGTGTGTGTGTGTGTGTGCATTCATGTGTAGTTGTTAGTAGGATTGGGGAATGGAAAGATTGATAAAAACTGGCATAGAGCTTCAGGTTTCAGGCAGAGGAAGAAGAAGGATAAAACCAAAATAGCACATGGCTACAATGAACTCAGTGTTTTCTTCCCTTCTGCTAGGAACTGAATGCTTGTGTCCAAAATTCCAATGTTGAGGGTCAATTCCCCAATATGATGGTATGTGGAGGTGGTACTGATCTACATATAACTTCCAAACAAAATTGAACATCCTTTAAAGGAATACAATACAATCTAGACACTCAACAGTATAATATTCACATTGTTCAACATCCAATTAAAAATTACTAGGCATGCAAAGAAGTAAAAAAATCAGTAGGAGCAAAGTCAATATAAACAGACCCAGAAATAACAGAGATGATGAATTAGCACAAAATTATGTTTAAAAAGCTACTGTAACTATGCTCAGTGATTTAAGGGAAAAAGTTAACATAATGAGGAGAGAAATAGATATGAAAAAAACTAGGTGAAACTTATAGAGATGGAAAATACAATATTCAGAAAATGAACAATTCACTGGCTGGGCTTAACAACATATTAGACAATGCAGAAGAACAGATCAGTGAACTTGAAGACCTAGCAATAGAAACCATGCAAACTAATGCACAGGGAAAATAAAGGCTAAAATATTAAACAGGGTCTCGGTGACTTGTGGGATAATCATAAGTGGTATATTATACATATAGTTGGAGTCCTGGGACAAGGGGAGAGGGACAGAGGAAACATTTGAAGAAATAATGGTTAAAAGTTTTAAAAAATGATAAAAACTATAAATTCACAGATCCAACAGACCACAAGTAGGATAAATACAAAATCATACCAAGCCACATCATGATTAAATGGTTGAAAACCAGTGATAAAGAGAAAAATCTACCCCCACCCCATGTTATTGAGATTCAATTGCCATATAACATATATGTTTAAGGTGTACAATGTGCTGATTTGATATATGTATATATTGCAAAATTGTTATCACAATAAGGTTGGTTAACACATCCATGACCTCACATAGCTATGTTTTGTTTTTTTTCTTTGTGGTAAGAACTTTTAAGATCTACTCATTTAACAGCTTTCAAGTATATAATACAGCATTGTTAACTATAGTCACCATTCTGTAATTAGATCCCCAGAACTTATTCACCCTATAACTGAAAGTTTGTACCATTTGACCACTTTCACCTATTCCCCCCATCCCTTGCCCCTGGCAACAACCAATCTACTCTCTATTTCCATGAGTTCAGCTTTTTAAAGATTATAACATACAAGGGAGATCGTACATATTTGTCTTTTTATGTTTGACTTGTTTCTCTTAGCATAATGCCCTCAGTGTTCATCCATGTTGTTGCAGATGACGAGATTTCCTCCTTTTTTATGGTTAAATACTATTCCATTATATGTATATGTATGTGTATATATATATATATATATATATATAAAATATCATGTTTTCTTTATCCATTCATCTGTCAGTGGACACTTGTTTCAGTGTTTTGCTTGTTGTAAATAGTGCTGCAAAGAACATAGAAGTGCAGATATCTCTCTGGGATAGAGATATCATTTCCTTTGGATAAATACCAGGAGTGGGATTGCTGGATATAGTAGTTCTATTTTCAAGATTTTGAGGAACCTCCATACTGTTTTCCAAAGTGGCTGTACCAAGTTACATTTCCACCAGCACAATACAGGCGTTCCTTTTTTTTCCATATCCTCATCAGCATTTGTTATGTCTTGTCTTTTTTTTTTTTTTTTATGTCTTGTCTTTTTGATAACAGCCATTCTAACGGGTGTGAGGTGATAATCTCATTATGGTTTGATTTGTATTTCTTTGATGATTATTGATATTGAGCACCTTTTCATGTACCTGTTGGTCATTTGTATGTCTTCTTTGGAAAAATGTTTATTCAAGTCCTTTGCTCAATGTTTTAAAAACATTTTTTATTTCTTTAATGTTGTATCTATTTTATTTATTTATTTTTGGCTGCATTGGGTCTTCGTTGCTGTGCACGGGCTTTCTCTAGTTGCGGGGAGCGGGGGCTACTCTTTGTTGCGGTGTGCGGGCTCCTTATCGCAGTGGCTTCTCTTGTTGTGGAGCATGGGCTCTAGGCGCTCAGGCTTCAGTAGTTGTGGCATGTGGGCTCAGTAGCTGTGGCATGTGGGCTTAGTTGCTCTGTGGCTTGTGGGATCTTCCCAGACCAGGGCTTGAACCTGTGTCCCCTGCATTGGTAGGTGGATTCTTAACCACTGTGTCACCAGGGAAGTTCCCGTTTAAAGTGTTTTAAAGAGAGTATATAATGAAGTGTTAGGTAACAAAATACATATTAACTGTGAGTTCAAAGTTAATATGGGCCACAACAGTCACGGAAAATTCATGAAAGAGGAGAGTGGATGAGATTTTGGCTGGTGCTTCCAGGCAGAGGGAGTAAAACAACAGGCCTGTGGAGGATAGTATGAAGACTGGTCTGTAATGGAGTTAACCCTGTTATTCCTTTACAAAGACTTTATCCTAAGAAATTAACCAGTTATATTCATAGATGTTAATAACAGTGCTATTTAAGTTGGTAAAAGCTTGAAACAATCTCTATTTTGTTTAAGAGTTTCTCCTAAGAAAATAGTAAAAAATACCATATTCAAAGATGATCATTACAGTGTTATTTAAAATGACAGAAATTGGAAACCATCTACATTTTAACCAATAGAGAAATGCAAATGGCTTAGGCTGCATTCATTCAACAGACTATGTGTTCATTTCAAAACGTATTTTTAATTATAACAAGTTGGCAAAATGTTTATGACTTAGTAAAAAATGTATATAATTATGTAAAAGAAGCAGAATGCGAAACTATAAGTACATTATGCTGTTAATTTTGTGGAAAAAAAATGCATGTCTTAGGAAAAAAGCCTGAAAGAAAATACACCAAACATTTTATATGAGGATAATCTCAAGGTGATGTCATTATGGGTGATTTTTATTTCCATCTTTACATTTTTCTGTAGTTTTAACACTTCTAGCAATGATTATACATTTTGTTTATATTCCTAGGTACTATCTGTATTAGCTTACTGGGGCTGCTGTAACAATATACTAGGCACTTAAACAACAAATTAATTTTCTCATAATTTGGGAGGCTAGAAGTCCAAGATCAAGGTGTCAGCAGATTTGGTTTCTTCTGAGGCTTTTCTCCTTGGCTTGTAGATGGCAACCTTCTCTCTGTCTTTACATGGTTGTCCTTTTGTCTGCACATGTTTCTGGTGTCTCCCTTTGGGTCCAAATTTCCTCTACTTATAAAGACAATGGTCACATTGGATTAAGGCCCATCCTAAAGACCTCATTTTTGCTTAATTGCCTCTTTGAAGACCTTGTCTCCAAATACAGTTACATTCTGAAATATTGGGGGTTAGAATTTCAACATATAAACTTTGGGGAGACACGATTCACCTTATAGCACTATTTAAAAATATGATTGGTATAATATTGAAAATATGAGAAACACAAAATGGGGCAAGTGTGAGTAGAATAGAAAGATATATGGTGGCTAATGGTGGGAGAACAGGTGAAATAACAATGATATCTAAATTATTTTTTTCTTTTTTAAAATTGAAATATAGTTGATTTACAGTGTTGTGATAGTTTCAGGTAGACAGCAAAGTAATTCAGTTATATATTGTGGGACTCGAGGGACATTGTTCCAGCTAATGATTAAGAACTCTCCAGACAATAGGGGCTTCTTAGACAATGGGTGAATTTCCAGGATGTCCGGCCCCCTTCCGAGAAGGAGGGAGATAAACAAAATGTAAAAAAGGTATCTCTCAAAGAACCAATCAGGAAGCCTGGGACAGGTTCCCTCTATGGTCCGAACAGAGGCTAGGAACCTATCATTAAAAATCACAATTGAATCCACACTTTGCATAACAGGAAATTGAGACCTATAAAAATACATGTTCACGCCCTGGGGGGGTTCCTTCTTCGGCCTCCTGCGTGAGGACCAAGGAATCCCGGTGCACCGGCCTTCAATAAACCTCTTGCGTTTTGCATCGGCTTCCGACTCTTGTTGTTTCCTGGGCGAGTCGAAACTCCTAGGAGACCGCGAAGGTCTAACAATATATGTATGTGTGTATATATATATATTCTTTTTCAGATTCATTCTATTATAGGTTATTACAAGATATTGAATATAGTTCCCTGTGCTATACAGTAGGTCCTTGTTGGTTATCTATTTTGTATATAGTTGTGCGTATCTGTTAATCTCAAACTCCTAATTTATCCCTCTCCCTCCTTTCACCTTTGGTAATCATAAGTTTGTTTTCTATGTTTGTGAGTCTGTTTCTGTTTTGAATTAAGACTGAACTTAAAAAAAAAACAGGCCTAACTTAATTTTTTATATTCAGTTCTCTCTGTTCAAATACCTGGTGTAGTTTCTGTCTCTTGACTAGACTCTGATTTTTACAGTAGTGGAGCTGGATTTGGGGAAGGTGTGGGTTTAGTTTTGGATATCTGAATTTCAATGACAGTGGGATATTCATGTAGAAATATCTTGTACCTAGATGGAAAAATGACACTGGAGTTTGTGGGAGAGATAGGAAACTGAAAACATTTGTCATTGTCAGCACTGATGTGATGATGGAAACTGTAAGACTACTTGAATTCTCTGGGTGAGTGGTGTGGCGATCCAAGAGCAGATGGTTGACCATGGTCTTGCATATACTCACAAAGAAAAAGTAGCAAAATTAAAAAAAAAAATCACAAACTTGAACATATAATGATGATTTTATGATAAAGCATTGATAAATGAAGCTCATACCAAGACTTTTGTTTTTTTGTACAGTTAACTTCTTACCCAACCTGTGTTTCCAAGTCTATCCCAATATTGGGGCTATTGTGACAAATCAAAGCCTAGGAACCCTGGAGCTCTTACTTTTTTTACCCTAAGACCTTTGGGGAAAGCCCCCAGGTCACATTGAAGGCAGTGACTTATCTTTCCTCTTTTATCTTTTGGTTTTACCAGTCTGCTAACAATACCATAGTGGTACTGCAGAACATTATAAAAATTATGAGAATTTTTTTTGGTAATAGGTCTTTTTTTTTTTAATAAATTTATTTACTTATTTATTTTTGGCTGCGTTGTGTCTCTGTTGCTAAGTGCGGGCTTTTCTCTAGTTGCAGCCCGCGGGGGCTACTCTTCGTTGCGGTGCTTGGGCTTCTCATTGCGGTGGCTTGTCTTGTGTGAAGCACGGGCTCTAGGCATGTGGGCTTCAGTAGTTGTGGCGCACGGGCCCAGCTGCTCCGCGGCATGTGGGATCTTCCCAGACCAGGGCTCGAACCCGTGTCCCCTGCATTGGCAGGCGGATTCTTAACCACTGTGCCACCAGGGAAGTCCCTGTAATAGGTCTTTATTGGAGTATAATTCCTTCACAGTACCGTGTTAGTTTATGTTGCACAACAAATCAAATCAGCCATATGCATACACATGTCCCATATGCCCTCCCTTTTCAGCCTCCCTCCCATCCTCGCTATCCTATGCTGCTGCTTCCCACCAGCCAACTATTTTACATTTGGTAGTGTATATATGTCAATGCTACTCTCACTTCGCTGCAGCTTTGCCCTCCCACCCCATGTCATCAAGTCCTTTCTCTATGTCTACCTCTTTATTCCTGCCCTGCAACTGGGTTCATCAGTACAATTTGTTTTAGATTCCATATATATGTATTAGCATATGGTATTTGTTTTTCTCTTTCTGACTTAACTTCACTTTGTATGACAGACTCTAGGTCCATCCACCTCACTACAAATAACTCAATTTTGTTTCTTTTTATGGCTGAGTAATATTCCATTGTATATATGCGCCATATCTTCATTGTCCATTCATCTATCGATGGACATTTAGGTTGGTTCCATGTCCTGGCTATTGTAAATAGTGCTGCAGTGAACACTGTGGTGCATGTCTCTTTTTGAATTATGGTTTTATCAGGGTATATGCCCAGTAGTGGGATTGCTGGGTCATATGGTAGTTCTATTTTTAGCTTTTTTAAAAATTATTTTATTATTTTTTTATTTTTAGCTTTTTAAGGAACCTCCATACTGTTTTCCATAGTGGTTGTATCAATTTACATTCCCACCAACAGTGTAGGAGGGTTCCCTTTTCACCACACTCTTTCCAGCATTTATTGCTTCTAGCTTTTTTGATAATGGCCATTCCGACCATCATGAGGTGATACCTCATTGTAGTTTTGATTTGCATTTCTCTAATAGTGATGTTGAGCATCTTTTCATGTGCCTCTTGGCCATCTATATGTCTTCCTTGGTGAAATGTCTATTTAGGTCTTCCGCCCATTTTTTAACTGGATTGTTTGTTTTTTTGATATTGAGCTCCATGAGCTGTTTGTATATTTTGGAGATTAATCCTTTGTCTGTTATTTCATTTGCAAATATTTTCTCCCATTCTGAGGGTTGTCTTTTTGTTTTGTTTTTGGTATCCTTTGCTGTGCAAAGCTTTTAAGTTTAATTAAGTTCCATTTGTTTATTTTTGGTTTTGTTTCTGTTCTCTAGGAGGTGGGTCAAAAAAGATCTTGCTGTGGTTTATGTCAAAGAGGGTTTTTCCTATGTTTTCCTCTAAAAGTTTTATAGTGTCTGGTATTACATTTAAGTCTTTAATCCATTTGGAGTTTTTTGTTTTTTTTTTTTTAGTTATTTATTTTTGGCTGCATTGGGTCTTTGTTGCTGTGTGCGGGCTTTCTCTAGTTGCTGTGAGCGGGGGCTACACTTCGTTGCAGTGCGTGGGCTTCTTATCGCTGTGGCTTCTCTTGTTGGGGAGCATGGGCTCTAGGCGCACAGGCTTCCGTAGTTGCAGCACGTAGGCTCAGTAGTTGTGGTTCACGGGCTCTAGAGCACAGGCTCAATATTTGTGGCGCACAGGCTTAGTTGTTCCGCAGCATGTGGGATCTTCCAGGACCAGGGATCGAACCTGTGTCCCCTGCATTGGCAAGCAGATTCTTAACCACTGCACCACCAGGGAGGTCCCCATTTGGAGTTTATTTTTGTGTATGGTGTTAGGTAGTGTTCTAATTTCATTCTTTTACATGTAGCTGTCCAGTTTTCCCAACATCAATTATTGGAGGGGCTGTCTTTCCTCCTTTGTATGTTCTTGCCTCCTTTGTCATAAATTAGGTGCCCGTATGTGTGTGGGTTTATCTCTGGGCATTCTGTCCTGTACCATTGATCTATATTTCTGTTTTTGTGCCAGTACCATACTGTCTTGATTACTGTAGCTTTGTAGTATAGTTTGAAGTCGGGGAGCCTGATTCCTCCAACTCTGTTTTTCTTTCTCAAGATTGCTTTGGATATTTGGGGTCTTTTGGGTTTCCATACGAATTGAAAGATTTTTTGTTCTAATTCTGCGAAGAATGCCATTGGTAATTTGATAGGTATTGCAATGAATCTGTAGATTGCTTTGGGTAGTATAGTCATTTTCACAATATTGATTCTTCCAATCCACGAACATGGTATATTTCTCCATCTGTTTATGTCATCTTTGATTTCTTTCATCAGTGTTTTATAGTTTTCTGAGTACAAGTCTTTTGCCTCCTTAGGTGGTTTATTCCTAGGTATTTTATTCTTTTTGTTGCAATGGTAAATGGGAGTGTTTCCTTAATTCTCTTTCTGATTTTTCATTGTTGGTGTGTAGGAATGCCAGAGATTTCTGTGCCTTAATTTTGTATCCTGCACGCTTACCAAATTCACTGATTAGTTCTAGTAGTTTTGTGGTGGCATCTTTAGGATTTTCTACGTATAGTATCGTGTCATTGGCAAACAGTGACCTTTTTACTTCTTCTTTTCCAATTTGTATTCCTTTTATTTCTTTTTCTTCTCTGATTGCTGTGGCTAGGACTTCCAAAACTATGTTGAATAAGAGTGGTGAGAGTGGACATCCTTGTCCTGTTCCTGACAACTCATTCAAACATCCACTGTGTGCCTACTTTGTGTCAGGTGTCTGTTATGTGTGTAGTTTACTGCTGACAGTTGTTCTAAGCCTTTTCTCTCCTTTGGTTCCCTCTGGTTGCCCCTCAGTACATATACCTTCTTCTCTTTTGACAGAGAAGCCTTACCTCCTACTTTCCTAACAAAGAAAAGAACCATGTGAGGTGAGCCTTTTAATCCATTCCAAAATAACTCTGTTTCTTTCTCCCCATCTTAGAAGAACTGAACTTGCTCTTTTTTTTTTTTTTTTTGCGGTACACGGGCCTCTCACTGTTGTGGCCTCTCCCGATGCGGAGCACAGGCTCCAGACGCGCAGGCTCCAGACGCGCAGGCTCAGCGGCCATGGCTCACGGGCCCAGCCGCTCCAGGGCATGTGGGATCCTCCCAGACCGGGGCACGAACCCCGCGTCCCCTGCATCAGCAGGCGGACTCTCAACCACTGAGCCACCAGGGAAGCCCTGAACTTCCTCTTTTTAAGTTTGAACTATCCTTGTGTTCTCAATCCTCTTTGTCTTCTCCCTCTTCATCCTTGTGGGTGCTATAACAGGTAGAATCAAAGATTTCTCCCTTAAATATCTTCTTTTTGTCTAGCTTAAGCACCTTTAATTTCCTCTTCCCTCCTTGGCCTGTAGACATCTTTTTTCTCTGTGCTGGAACACACACACACACACACACACACACGCACGCACGCACGCACGCACGCGCACACACACACACACACCCCTTTGTTTGACCTTGATGCAACTCTTAGCCTATTTTTCTTTTATTGTTGTAGGTTTATAATGGAGCAGGAGCCTATGGGACCTTCCCCAGACAGGCCCTTCCCCCATATCCAATGTTTAGCTTATCTCTGAAGTACCTAGATAACAGTATTTGATGCACATTTCCTGAGTTGTTTTACAGATGTGAACCCCCCCCTCAAATGGAAGATGTTAACTACTTGATGACCTTTAGCACATAGCCCCAGGCCTCCAGGCACCTAAGGACTAATAATGTTAACCCCTGTGACACCGCCCTGTTCCCTCACCATCAGCCAGTCACAGAACTGTGCATGAGTCGATCACATACCCTGCAACCGTACCCTGCAACCGTCCTCCCTCACCTGGCTTTTCAAAATGCTTTGCCAAAACCCTTCTGGGAGCTCGGGGTTCTTTTGGGCATGAGCCACGCTTCTCCTTGCATGGCCTTGCAGTAAACCTTTCTCTGCTCCAAGCTTTGATGTTTCTGTTTGTTTGGCCTCACTGTGCGTCAGGCACAGGAACTTGTGCTAACAGGTTTAAGAATGAAACTCCATTCCCAATGCACAGTCACTCCTAGTTCTGCTCGCTTGACTCCTGCTGCTGCTTCGGCCTCTGTCCCTGTCATTCAGACTGGTCACCGAAAGGCAGTCCTGGCTTCCTAGTCACAAGGCACAGTGGGTTTTTCTCAGCCCTCCCTGTCTTAGCTTCTCTGTGGCATTTGACACTGTTGATCCCCCTTTTTTCTAACACTCTCTTCTCTTGATTTTCATAGCACAACATATGATTTTCTTCTCATCTTTTTGCTCTAACATTTTCAAAACAGTTTAGATGAGTAAATGTACTGAGCCTAACTTCCAACATATCTGTTGCAGTTTGAAGGGGTCAGGAAGGAATAGTGGGCGTTACCAAAAGCTGATTGCTGCTCAAATAGGCTTTGTAGCATGTTGTCCAATGATGTTAAAAGCTTCCTCACTTGGAAGGTCTAGATATTTGATTGTGTCCAAGGCTGGTTAAAGTAACCAATCTTATAAGAGACTAATGCTCCCTATGTAGTGTCTTCCCTGAGCAGAGCTTGCCTTTCCAATTCTCTTTATTCCTCTAAGTTTCAATCTTTCAGTTTCTAATATCTCAGATGTATTAATTCCATTGTTGAGCAGTGGTCACGCTCTCTCTTCTGATTTTTACTTTTTATTTCCTAATGATATGTGTTGATTTTACTTGTCACGTTTTCAGAGTTCTGGAGGTGTTTGCTGTCAACTCAGTGTTCTATGTAAGAAAAAAGCCCCACTTTGTTTGACAGGCTTTTCTCTCTTCTTAAATGTAGGAGTTATTTAACATAATCTAGATTTTGAAAAGTAGAATGCCTCATGGAGATTTTATGTTTGTTACTCAAGATGTAGAAAATAGAGTTCATTTTTGTCTGAGAAGAATCTTCTCTCCGTAAATAAAAAGTGATTACTTAAAAAGTCATCATCCTATTGAGAATGGATAAGAATAAGAAAAAATAACCTGGTCTTATAAACAATTTCTTTTTGTATTGTGCTAAGTTATAGGTGAACTTCTAGTTCTTACTGTTGTTAGTTGATACTTAACACGGAGCCTTCAGCCAAATGAAAAGGGAACCGTGCGTGGTGAGTTGATGGAAAATGGAGCCTTTACGGCGAAGAAAAAAGAAGTCTGAAGTTATTTCTCTGTGAACTTTAACTACTGTTTCTTCCTGATTTCAAACATGGCAGGTTTTAATAGAGACTTAACATTCATCCCTGCTGTTGTCATTTACTTTGAGTTAACCATTTATTACTGAAACTTAAAGATAAAATCTAGGGAGACTTCTCAACTTAAGGTTCATAGCCTTTCTCTAATTATCCCTCTTCTCTCACGTTGTACTGCCTTTCCCCTATACATTTGTTGTACTTGGGTACATTGTGAAGTCCAAATTCACATTCTGTTTTTATTTCAGTATGAGGGAATTTCAGAGTATAAGGTCACTTGGCTAGTAATAAGTAAGTCAGGTCAAAAATTTATCCTAGATCTCCTATTAGCCAAATTGAGAACAGTTAGAACCTCAGAATTAATAATAACATAGTAATCCACTAACTAAAATAATCCATGAATCCATACTGATGTACACAAATGAATGAATAAATATATAAAAGGTAAAGAAGGGAAAATCTCCTTCCAGCAGAATGCCAACTAATAAATGTGATAAATGAGGAAGGAATGATGGAATTAGAAAATCACCATTTGGCAACCACCATATTAATAATTGCTTCAGGCAAGAATCATCAAAGGAAGCTAAAATTTGTGGGGGAGTTTGCTAAGGAACATGACACTTACATAGTCTCAAGATTATCTAGTGATTACACAGGGAAAAATAGTAATTTTACAGTGGCACAATCTGGTAGACACTGACTTAATCAAATAACCAAAACTAATATTACCAATAAGGAAACCAAGTAGCATCATGTACCTCTGATGTGATGCATTGACAAGTTGGCATTCCTGCCAAAAATGCATAATCTGAATATAATCATGAAGAGACATCAGACTAATCCAAACTGAGGGATTGTCTACAAATAACTGGCCTGTAGTCTTCAAAAAAGTCAAGGACATGAAAAACTGATTAACTGTTCCAGATGAAAGGAGGATAAAGACACATGACAGCTAAATGTAACATATAATCCTGGAATTGGAGACTGCACTTAAAAAAAAGAGGAAGGACATTGTGGAACAATTGATGAAATTTTACGTGGGACTGTAGATTAGACAATGGTATTGTATCAAAGTTAAATTTCCTGATTTTGATAATTGTATTGTGATTATATAAGAGAATGTGCTTGTTCATAGGAAATGCCCATTGAAATATTTAGGGGCAAATAGGTACGATGTTTGCAACTTAATTTCAAATGGTTCAGAAAAAAATGAATACACATACACAGGAAGAATGATAAAGCAAATGGGGCAAAATGTAAACACTTGGTGAATCTGGGGAAAGAGTATATTGGAGTGCTTTGTATGATTCTTGCAACTTTTCTATAAACTTGAAATGATATCAAAATAAAAAGTTACCAAATAAACCCAATTCTGAATTTTGGGGGATTAATTTTTTTAAGTAAAATCTTTAATTGACGTATACTAAGCATACAGAAGAGCACAGACACCAAAAGTGTACAGCTCAATACCTTTTTATGAAATGAACCCCCCCGCGTAATCGTGATCCAGGTTAGGATCTAAAATATTACCGACATTCTGGAAACATCCTTCCTAGTCATTACTCCATCCTTCCACTGCAAAGGCAACCTCTACATGACTTCTATTATCATGGTTTAGTTTTGCCTCTTTTTGAATGTTGTGTAAATAGAATCATACCATATGATTATTTTTTGTGTTTATTTTTTCCTAACATTTTTGTCTGTGAGAGTCATTTCTTGATGCAAGTAGCTGTAATTCATTTATTTCTTTTATATTCTTTAATATTGCGCTGTATTTAAATAGACTGTAATTTATTTACCTGTTCTAACATTGTTGGACACTTGGGTTGTGTAGTAGGCAGTCTCTAAGATAGCCCCTAGTGATCCTTGTCTCCTGTTATTCATCACATTGTGTAATCCTCTCTCCCTGAGTGTGAGCTGGACCCAGTGACCAGTCTCTAATGAATAGAATACGGCAAAAGTGATGGGTTTTCACTTCTGCGATTAGGTTGCAAAAAGACTGTGGCTTCCATTGTGGGTTCTCTTTCTTAGTTTGCTTACCTGGGGGAAATCAGTGTCATGTCATGAGTCAACCCTCTGGAGAGGTCCAGATGGTGAGAGATGAATGAATGAGCTTGGAAGCAGATTCTCCAGCTCCAGGCAAACCTTGAAATGACTGCAGTCCAATGGCTGACAATTTGACAGCAACATCATGACAGGCTAAGAGCTAAGCCACACTGGATTCCCGACTCAAAGAATCTGTGAGATGTTAATGTCTATGTTATCAGCTGCTAACTTTTGGCATAATTTGTTTTGCAGTAATTGATAACCGATAGAGATTTTTTTTTTCTAGTTTTTGACCATTACAAACAGTGCTGGCCAAACCTTCTTATATGTGTAGTGCACATATGTGAGCATCTGGGGTGTATACCTAGGAGAAGAATTACTGAGTCATAGGGTATATTTATGACAGCCTTACAGTTTTCCAAAGTAGTTGTACTGGTTTATAAGCCCACAACAATGTATGAGAGTTCCTATTCTTCCATACCCTTGGTAGCACTCGGCATTATCCGTCTTTTTTAGTCAGTATGGCATATCATTTAAAAATATTTTATCTTGAGATAATTTCAAACTGAGAGAAAAGTTGCGAGAACAGTACACAAAACTTCCATATTCTCTTTACCTATATTCCCTAATTTTTAACATTTTACCATATTTCTCTTTCCCTCTAATGTATATGATGATTCTTTCTCTGAGAACAAGTTGCAAACATAATGACCCGTCCCTTAAATACCACAGTGCATTTCTCCCAAATAAGAGCACTTTCATATATAATCATACTGTAACCATCCAGAATCAGAAAATCAACATCGATACAACACTATTATTCAATCCATAGACCCTGTTAAAATTTTGACAACTATCCCATTCTCTTCCTCTCTTCTGTGGTCTAGAATCCAATCAGTATCATGTTGCATTTAGTTGTCATGTCTCTTTAATGTCCTATAACCTAGAATAGTTCCTTAATATTCCTTAATGTTAATGTCTTTCATGACCGTTGACAGTTTTAAAGAGTATACATGTTTCATTCTGTTAGTACCGTTGATTGGGGTTTGTCCGATGCTTCCTCACATCCAGACTCAGGCCATACATTCTTGGCAGGAGTACCACCCAACCTCCCCAAAACAAACAAACAAACAAACAAACTGATGCTGTGCTCTTCTTAGAGAATCACATTGGGAGATATCCAATATCAACCTGTCCCATTGCTGATGAGGGTAACCAAGATCACCTGGCTAAGTTGATACTGCCAAGTTTCTCCACTGTGATGTCATCATTTTCCCATTTGCAATTTAATAGTGTTTTGTAGGGAGATAGTCCAAGACTCTCCCAATATCCTGTTCCTCATCAAACTTTAGTCACCAATCTTAGTATCCATTGATGACTCCTGCCTAAATCAGCCACCAATATGATGGCTGCCACATGGTGATTTTTAACGTCCATCATTCCTTCTACATTACTAGATGACATTCAATTGTCAGAAAGCATTTTCCCTTCCTTTTTTTTTTCTTTTTCTTTGGTATTTGGGATCCCAGTTCCCTGACCAGTGATTGAACCCGGGACCCCTGCATTGCGAGCACAGAGTCTTAACCACTGGACCACCAGGGAAGTCCCCTCTTCTTTCTTATTCAGTCATTCTTTCATTCATTTATTCATATCAGTATGGACTCATGGATTCCTATGTTAGTCAATGGATTAAGATCTATCATTATTATAACATTATTATGATGATCAGATTGTTCCAGTTTTGTTTTTTTTTTTAACATCTTTATTGGGGTATAATTGCTTTACAATGGTGTGTTAGTTTCTGCTTTATAACAAAGTGAATCAGTTATACATATACCTATGTTCCCATATGTCTTCCCTCTTGCGTCTCCCACCCTCCCACCCTCCCTATCCCACCCGATTGTTCCAGTTTGGGCTAGTGTGAACCCTCTCAAGCTGAGTCCCATGTCCTTTGGACATATCAAAGTATTCTTTGAGCACTTCCTTATTTTCTGCTACAACAGGATGTTCCAAGCTCATTTTATGCCCCGGTCCTGGAATCAGCCATTTCTTCAAGGAGCCCTGTTTCCTTTTATTTGTTTATTTTTATTTTTAAATTAATTTTTATTGGTGTATAGTTGATTTACAATGTTGTATTAGTTTCAGCTGTACAGCTAAGTGAACCAGTTATACATATACATATATCCACTTTTTTTTTAGATTCTGTTCCCATATAGGTCATTACAGAGTATTGAGTACACAGTAGGTTCTTATTAGTTATTTATTTTATATCTAGTAGCATGTATATGTCAATCCCAATTTCCTAATTTATCCCTCCCCCCCGATTCCTTTTAGTGGAGAATGGTATTTAGAAACCAAGATCTGGGTGTTTAGTATGCTTATAATACCTATGTATCACAGGCATCCACTGATGATCTTTCCTATCTATCTATCATCTATTTATTTCATCATGTATGAGTTCACACCAAAATCTCTAATTCCAGTCCAATACCTCTGTTTTTTTTTCTAGTCTTCCTCCATTCCATTTGTGTAAATTCCTCCTGAGGCCCTGATAAGCCTGGCTCTCATTGTCATATATTTACTTATTTCTCAATCTTCCTGTATGTAACCAATCTCCCAACCACAAAGACTGCCTACTTGGCTGGCCTTCTTCTTGGTCCTGCCAACTTCTCAGTCTCAGCCCTGATGCCATTTCCTTGGCCAGCATCTGCCTTAGTTTGTTCTCTCCCTGTGGCTGCCTTTTTGGCAGCCACACTGCCACCTTCAAAGATTGGGCAAGGAAGGGCAGGGAAGAGGGGAGAGCAAGAGCCATCCTGCTATTTTGACTCTTAGACCAGCGTTTTATTGATCTGGCTCCTTAGTGAGAATTCAGCTCGCTTCAGGAATAGATACCCACTGAGAGTTTGGCCCCTTAAAATATCCCAGGGTGCTGGGTTATTTAATGACTTAAAGTGACTAATATTGGCAGGATTAAGCATTATTTAATGAGAATGGGGGAAGAGAAACAGCAGGAGCAGGTGGGGAGGGATAAACAATCACCACTCCAGTTGGGCCTTGGATAGAGCTCAACTTCAGTCTTAGTTTTTTTTTTTTTTTTTTTTTTGCGGTACACGGGCCTCTCACTGTTGTGGCCCCTCCCGTTGCGGAGCACAGGCTCCGACACGCAGGCTCAGTGGCCAAGGCTCACAGGCCCAGCCGCTCCGCGGCATGTGGGATCTTCCCGGACGGGGACACGAACCTGTGTCCCCTGCATCGGCAGGCGGACTCTCAACCACTGAGCCACCAGGGAAGCCCCAGTCTTAGTTTTATAGTGAAAATGGTTCCCATCAGTGCTCCTGCCCCAGAGCGTGAGCTTGCCATAGAAAGGCTGTGTTGGGTTGGAGAGGAGATGGAAGATAGGTTTTCAGATCTATTCTGAAGTGGAATGCACATTTTAGGATGGTTTTGGCATCCACTTGGCCTTCCCAGATGCCCTGTGGTCAGGCTAGACCTCTCAAGCAGCTTCAGACTCCCAGGCCCCTGACCCAGGCTGGAGTCAGAATGGCCTCTGGAGGGCAGAGGAGCACCGTGTGATCCTGCTCAGCTCTAACTTGATCTAACCATTTCCGTTGCCTGTTCATTTGCTAGTAAACTTCTGGAATTCCTTGGCAGACTCTCTTCCACATTTTGTCTAATAAACTAGAAAGAAAAAGTGTTGCATGATCTGGAATAAAACTCAGAAAAGTTAAGTGACATTTATCTAATGTTATAAAGTTATATATATGAGACACTTTGGTTCATATATGTAAACAGGTAATAGCAACTAGCGAATTCATGAGTCAGAGTAATGTTAAGTACAATGATTTGTTTGATATAGTCATTACTGACAGTCTCAAACAGCTACTGACATAGTTGTCTGAATTTTTAACAGTGAGTGATAACTGCCCAGGTGCCACATTTCTGGCTGTATAGAACAGTGGCTAAGCATGAGGATCATCTCAGACTGCCTGGGTTTGTATCCTGATGACACTACTTACTAGATGTGTGTCTTTAGGCATGTCAGTTACCTTTTCTGTGCTGTAGTTCTCTCATCTGTAAAAGTACCACATGGGGTTCTCATGAGGTTTAAGTGAGATCATACACAATTTTTAGAGTGGTGCCTGGCACATGAGAAGCACCCAATAAACATCAGTTTGGGGGCTTCCCTGGTGGCGCAGTGGTTAAGAATCCGCCTGCCAATGCAGGGGACATGGGTTCGAGCCCTGGTCTGGGAAGATCCCACATGCCGCGGAGCAACTAAGCCCGTGTGCCACAACTAGAGCCCGGGAGCCACAACTACTGAGCCCACATGCCACAACTACTGAAGCTCGCGTGCCTAGAGCCTGTGCTCCGCAACAAGAGAAGCCACGGCAATGAGAAGCCTGCGCACCGCAACTAGGAGTAGCCCTCGCTGACTGCAACTAGAGAAAGCTGGCACGCAGCAACGAAGACCCAACATGGGCAAAAATAAAAAAAACGAAAACCAAACAACATCAGTTTGCACTTGAGTGATTGTTATTATCATCTTAAGCTGCAGATTCATCCTTAACAAAAAAATTCCATAACAAATCTAATCAGCTTTCTTGTCTTGGTTCTCCTATCGACATCATGAGCTTATTATTTACTACTAAAACTGTAGAGAGACCATCCGTTTGCTTCTGCATTAGTTTGAAACAGATGAGATTGAGTTGACCTATTCTGCAAAAATAGCTGGTTGGGTCCAGCCGCAGTTTTCTTCAGTCCCATTTATTTTTTCATCATTACCTCGCTGGAAAGTTGAAACTACTCTTCATAGATACCAATGTTCCACTAATCTGACCCAGTGTCTGCTGACAACTTTTCAATCATTGTAGTCTATTCAGTTCTTTTTACTCTAGAGGAATTTCTCTGGTAAGCAAAACCGAACTGAGCAATTTCAAACACATACTTAACTTCCATTAAAAATAAAAGACATCCTGTTAATGAAGAAAGACTGAGTGATGTTGGGTGGAACTCTGAATTGGGAGCCAGAAGGCCAGAATTCAAGTTTCAACACTGCAGCTATTTGCATATATCTATTGTGTATCTTCTGTGTGTAAAGCAATATGCTTGCCAGGCATTGAGGGGATTCAAAAAAAGGATTCAAACAAGTGGACTTTCTTCTCAGAGTGTTACAACCTGGTTGGAATAGCAAAGCAGCTGTGATAGGAGACTGAATGAAATAAATGCAGAATCCAGCATCCATCCCATTGTATGCTGGAGGAAAGAACGAAACTGTAATAAGGGCCTGGAGGAAGGGTGCCCTGGGCAGTCAGTGCCTCTTCCACACACTGTGTGCTCTCCTTTGTATCACAAAGTCTGGAAACCTGGGAACAGGATTCCCCAGACTCCTTTGCTTTCAGCCTTCTTGCTGTAGTTTATGTTCTGCCAATGAGGGGCTCTTGGCAACTGTGCAAAGCAGAAGAGAAGCCCGAGGCATTTACCCCATTCTCTTCTGGCAGTGTTGGTAAGTGGATGTATGAACTTCTTGTATGTGAGTTTTCACAGTGGCCCTGGTGCTCCCCAGCTGATTCAGGGCTGTGAGGTCTGTGTGAGCAATAGCTTCTAGCAGGTTCCTGACTGCTTGGAAGCAGCAGTGTCTCATTCAATACTCACTCTCTAATAAAACTAGGTCTTCTGTAGTGCCATGCTCTTTTTTACCTCTGAGTCTTTACTCATCTGTCCCCTATCACCTATGTTGTCCTTCCTTCCACTTCCTTTGTGTTTTATTCGTTTTTATGGCCCAGCAGCTAGTCAGTGACTGTTGCATATCATGCAACCAAACTATATATATATATTTTTTTTTTTTTTTTGCAGTACACGGGCCTCTCACTGTTGTGGCCTCTCCCATTGCGGAGCACAGGCTCCAGACGCGCAGGCTCAGCAGCCATGGCTCACGGGCCCAGCCGCTCCGCAGCATGTGGGATCTTCCCGGACCGGGGCACGAACCCGTGTCCCCTGCATCGGCAGGCGGACTCTCAACCACTGAGGCTCCAGGGAAGCCCCCAAACAATATTTTTTGAATGAATAGATGAAGGAATGAAAGAAAGAAGAGAGGTTACAGGCTTAAGCAGATCTATAAATGGGATGGGGGTAGTGAACACAGTGGAGAGAGTAGGATATGAAGAGACAAAGCAGAGTAACAATTGAAGGGGTTGGAAATGGGAAAAGAATAAATGGAAACGTGGCTCTTCACTGGCATAATATCACTGGGTTTTTAATAATCTACTATTTGTGAAAAAAAGACAAGCCCCATGGTTTGCTAACTATGTGAGCATTTGTTAAAGTATAAAGGTAAGATGGATGAAGAAACGGGTCTGCTACAGTTTGAGGGTAGGAAGAAGGAATTGTCTGGTGGTCAGCTGGTGTGGAGATGACCTATAGAAGAATGTAACAAAGGAGATCTCAAATAGGAAGACAGGTTCTATACAAGAATGATGGGGAAGGACACCCAGGTTTAGGTAGAGTAGATCATAGTGATACCAAGCAGGGCCCTGTGGGGATCCTGCGCACAAAGCCTTTCTGTATCCCTCCATTTCTTTGATTACCTTCATTCAGCCTCCATGACCTTCCCTGAGTTCCAATGGGCAGATTCAAGCAGTTGTTAATTAGGGAAAGAGGGGGATGCAAGACAAGGGAGAAACAGAGTCGAGAGAAAGAATAGTGCAGCCTTGGGGCAGAGTCCTGGTTACCCATCAAGGGATACACACCACAATATCTTTCAGCTATTCTGCAGATACTGAAACCCCGTCCAGATGAGAGAAGTTAAGGATTAAAGATGGTATGCTGCCCACAAGCATGTAGACCCCAGACCAGTTGGAACCTGAAGGCTGATGATGCTGACTCCTACTTACCTCACCACTAACCCATCAGAAGAACATCTATGAGCTGATCATGTCCTCTTTGAACCATTACTATAAAACTTATCCAAGTTGGGACACACAGCTTTGAGGGCATTAGCCTGCTCTGGCCCCCTTTGCCTGGCAAAGCAATAATGCTATTCTTTTCTTTCTTTTTTTTTTTAATAGAATTTATCTATTTAAATTTTATTTTTTAATTAATTTTTTTTTTTGGCTGCGTTTGGTCCTGTGGCTGCTCAAGCTTTCTCTAGCTGTGGCGAGTGGGGGCTACTCTTCGTTGCGGTGAGCGGGCTCTAGGCACACAGGCTTCAGTAGTTGTGGCAGACAGGCTCAGTAGCTGTGGCTTGCAGGCTCTAGAGCATAGGCTTAGTAGTTGTGGCGCACGGGCTTAGTTGCTCCACGGCATGTGGGATCTTCCCAGATCAGGGATCGAAACTGTGTGGACTCTTAACCACTGCGCCACCAGGGAAGTCCCAAAGCTATTCTTTTCTACTTCACCCAAAACTCTTGCCTCCAAGATTCAATTTGGCACTGGTGTAAAGAGAAGCTGAGCTTTCGGTATCAGTAATATTGGTATAGTGCTTTACACTACTGAAAGTGTTTTTCAGGTGCATTATCCTATTTTATCCTCATTGCAACCTTGTGAACAAAGTATATACTATTAATACAAATAGGTTTGCTTGGAAAAGCAATGTGCTTATTGTGGAAAATTTAAATACATAGATCACAAAGGAAAAAAATAGAAATCACTCTTAAAGCCATCATTGTTAACATCTTGATGCTGGCCTCTCAGAGCTTTTCGATGCCTGTTTATCTCTAAATTAAAAAATGGGATGTTATATACTTTAACTTTTTTAACAAATAAATTTATTTATTTATTTTATTTTTGGCTGTGTTGGGTCTTCTTTGCTACGCACTTGCTTATCTCTAGTTGTGGTGAGTGAGGGCTACTCTTCGTTGAGGTGCGTGGGCTTCTCATTGCCGTAGCTTCTCTTGTTGCAGAGCATGGGCTCTAGGCGTGTGGGCTTCAGTAGTTGTGGCACGTGGGCTCAGTAGTTGTGGCACAGGGGCTTTGTTGCTCCGCGGCATGTGGGATCTTCCCGGCCCAGGGCTTGAACCTGTGTCCCCTGCATTGGCAGCCAGATTCTTAACCACTGCGCCACCAGGGAAGTCCCCCTTTAAATTGTTTTTAAGCTTGCTTTTTTTTTTTACTTAGGGCATTGTGAACATATTTTCATGTCATTAAATATTCCCCTGTGCATAATTGTTAATGGCTGCATAATATCCCATTGTCTGGTTAAGTAAATTATAGTATAAACTAGTCATTTACTGCTAGCATTTAGTTGACTCCAGTTTTTTACTTTTGCAAACAATATTGAGATGAATGTCCTTGCAGTTAAGTCTCTGCACATATCTTTTTTTTTTTTTAACATATCTTTAATTATGTTCTTAGGATAACTGCCTAAAAGTGTGTTGAATGAAAAAAATGCACACTCTGAAAGTTGAGAATTATGTTTTATTGACTTACTGAGGACTTAAGCCCAGGAGGCAGACTCTCAGATAGCTCTGAGGAACTATTCCAAAGAGTAAGGAGAAGTCAGGATATATAAGAATTTTTGCAAAAACAAAACAGAAACGAAAAACAGCCCAGGTAATTGGAACATCAAAAGAATACTGTCAAAGAAAACCAGACCTCAAGTTATGAATTTAGGGTTTTTCTGTGTATGGGAAGATTCAAGAGCCTAGGCTCATTGAAATTATTCCTTTGATACACACCTTATCTAGGGCCAGTATCCTGTTTATCTCCATCCTGAGTTCCCTTAGGGTGCACCATCAGGGCTGGCCGCAGTAGCTGATGGCTGCACCATCCTTTGTTTACTGATATGACAGGCAACATTCTTTGTCCACAGGGCCTCCTCTTGGTCATAGATTTGACCAATCTTTGGGAGGCATTTCATGACTAATTTTGTCCCGTGACACTAGGAAGGTTCATTCCTAGATCAGGG
Organism: Pseudorca crassidens; assembly: GCF_039906515.1. NCBI lineage: Eukaryota > Metazoa > Chordata > Mammalia > Artiodactyla > Delphinidae > Pseudorca > Pseudorca crassidens. The sequence continues at coordinate 75,167,185 of NC_090296.1, forward strand.
GAAGATTCTGTTGATAGGCCACTTGATGTGCTAATTTTTTGATTAGGCCCTGCTGATGATCTAAAATTCTCTGATAATATATTATGATCCAAGGAATGTTTTCCCTTGCTGCCTCTTCCCATATCTAGAGTTGCACTATTATGTAGAGTTATATATGATCAACTGCCTCAAGACATTTAGCCATCATTAATTTTGTTGAAGGCCTGGTTATACATTTGTTAATGCAAGAGACAATAATCTTATAAAACAGACAGGGTATAAGTAATACAGCTAGTAACATTAATAAAGTCATAGTTGCACAGAGAGGCACAAGGTGTAATTTGAAAACAAGAGAGAACAAATTAAAACATGATTAGTATAACTAGCTGTAATCTGATAACAAAAAGTCATCAAGTACACAGGGGTGTCAGGGAGGCCAAATTCTGGAAAGATCAGGTAGAGAGAAAAAGACACGTGTTTCATCTTCGTTTACAAGGTAAACTTTATCAACTTGTTGTATGCCATACTGTAAGAGGATTTTTGGAAAACAAAGTTTTGTTTTCTGGAAAACAAAGATTAAAAGCCAGTATATTTCAGAAAGAAGTTGTAAAATTATAAATCATTTATCAGTTCCTTTACTCCCATGTAATTAATTCCTGTTGATCTGGATGATGTCGTAGATTTTCCATTAGAGTTTTGTAATTTCTTATCCAGTTCAGTGGTATGATCTAAAAGTTATCAGAAACTTATATTTGTCAAAAATTTCTTTTTATAAATCTTTTTGAAGATCTTCATTTTCTAGAAGCATCAGAGTAAAACAGTGATTGTCTATAAGTCTTTGACAAGACTTCGGTGTGGTTAAAGTTCTGATTACAATGTAATCAACAAGAAACTTGGATATTTCTGTGACATACAACATTTTAAAATAACTAGAATTACAACTGATAATATTATACCAAGACATATCAGAATTTTATGAATTATATAACTTTTAGAATATCTATGTTAATGACATCTAACCTAAGATTTTTTTTTAAATTATTTATTTATTTTTGATTGCATTGGGTCTTTGTTGCTGTGCTCGGGCTTTCTCTAGTTGCAGCGAGTGGGGGCTACTCTTTGTTGCGGTGCACGGGCTTCTCATTGCGGTGGCTTCTCTTGTTGCAGAGCGTGGGCTTCAGTTGTTGTGGCATGCAGGCTTCAGTAGTTGTGGCATGTGGGCTTCAGTAGTTGTGACTCGCGGGCTCTAGAGCGCAGACTCAGTCATTGTGGCACATGGGCTTAGTTGCTCTGCAGCATGTGGGATCTTCCTGGACCAGGGCTTGAATCCGTGTCCCCTGCGTTGGCAGGCAGATTCTTAACCATTGTGCCACCAGGGAAGCCCTAAGATGATTTTATAACCACTTTTTGATAATGTTTCCCATGTAATATAACATAAATAAACCTAATTAGTTTTAATATCTCTCTTTGGGATGTTTCAAGGCCCTTTGAAGCATCCCAAAGTCAGCTGGAAGTCAAAAGAACTTTATTTAAAATTCGATACTTGGGAAGTTTGTCAAAAAATATCAAAAAGGTTTCAAAACACTTGGTCATATAGGATCATAGGTCACTGTGAAACTGTTGTTGAACCCAGGTTTGTGTGCCTGATGCACAGTGGGACCAAAATAACTGAAATGTCAGTTTGGGATGGAGAAAGGTATATTGCAGGGCCAAGCAAGGAGAATGGGTGGCTCATGCTCAAAAGACCCAAACTCCCCAGTGGGTTTCAGGAAAGCTTTTTAAAAAAATTTAAGTGTAGTTGGTTTACAATGTTGTGTTAGTTTCTGGTGTGTAGATTAAGTTATACATATGTATTCTTTCAGATTATTTTCCACTACAGGTTATTACAAGATATTGAATATAGTTCCCTGTGCTATACAGTATGACCTTGTTGTTTGTCTATTTTATGTATAGTAGTGTGTTTTAATCCCAAGCTCCTAATTTATCCCCACCCCTCCCCCGCCTTTCTCCTTTGATAACTATAAGTTTGTTTTCTATGTCTGTGAATCTGTTTGTTTTGTAAATAAGTTCACTTGTACCATTTTAGATTCCACATATAAGTAATATCATATGGTATTTGTCTTTCTCTTTCTGACTTACTTAGTATGATAATCTCTAGGTCCATCCACATTGCTGCAAATGGCATTATTTCATTTTTTATGGCTGAGTAATATTCCATTGTATATATATACCACATCTTTATCCATTCGTCTGTCGATGGACATTTAGATTGCTTCCATGTTTTGGCTCTTGTAAGTAGTGCTGCTGTGAACATTGGGGTGCATGTATCTTTTTTAAAAAATATTTATTTATTTGTTTAGGCTGCGCCAGGTCTTAGTTACGGCATGCGGGACCTTTGTTGCAGCATGTGTATGTCTTAGATGTGGCACATGGATATCTTAGTTGCAGCATGCATGCAGGATCTAGTTCCCCAACCAGGGATCAAATTTGGGCCCCCTGCATTGGGAGTGTGGAGTCTTACCCCCTGGACCACCAGGTAAGTCCTGCATATATTTTTTTAGAGTTTTCTCTGGATATATGCCCAGGAAGGGATTGTGGATCATATGGTAACTCTATTTTTAGTTTTTTAAAGGAACCTCCATACTGTTCTCCATAGTGGCTGCACCAATTTACATTCCCAACAACAGTTTATGAGGATTCTCTTTTCTCCACACCCTCTCCAGCATTCATTATTTGAAGACTTTTTGATGATGGCCATTCTGACTGGTGTGAAGTGATACCTCATTATAGTTTTGATCTGTATTTCTCTAACAGAGATGTTGAGCATCTTTTTATGTGCCTGTTGACTGCCTGTATATCTTCTTTGGAGAAATGTCTATTTAGGTCTTCTGCACATTTTTTGATTTGGTTGTTTTTTTGATATTGAGCTGTATGAGCTGTTTGTATATTTTGGAAATTAAGCCCTTGTCAGTCGCATCATTTGGGAATATTTTCTCCCATTCTGTAGGTTGTCTTTTAATTTTGTTTATGGTTTCCTTTGCTGTGCAAAAGCTTGTAATTTTAATTAGGTCCCATTGGTTTACTTTTGCTTTTATTTCTTTTGCCTTAGGAGACTGACTTAAGAATGCTTTGCTATGATTTATGTCAGAGAATATTTTGCCTATGTTCTCTTCTACTGGGGAAGCATTTTTAAAGACAAGGTGAGGGAGGGGAATAGGAGGATGTGTGATCAGCTCATGCACAATTCTGATTGGTTGATGGTGAGGTTGACAGGGCAGTGTCAATTAACATTATCAGTTCTCAGGCTCCAGTAGGTCTGGACATGTTCATGGTCATCAAGTAGTTAACTTCTTCCATTTGGTGGGGGTTTTAGCATCTGTAAAACAGTTTTCCTAGCCCAACTGCTATTTTTGTCATTACATGTTCACATCCTTTAAATTATTAATTCTCTTTTTTTTCTAACATTTTAAAAATTGTATCGTTTGCTTTTTTAAATTGAAGTATAGTTGATGTACAATATTATATAAATTACAGGTGTACAATACAGTGATTTACAATTTTTTAAAGGTTATACTCCATTTATAGTTATAAAATATTGGCTATATTCCATGTTGTATCAATACAATACATCCTTGTAGCTTATTTTATACCTAATAGTTCGTACCTCTTAATCCCCTACCCCTTTATTGCCCCTCCTCCTTTCCCTCTCTGCACTGGTAACCACTAGTTTGTTCTCTATTTGTGAGTTAGCTTCTTTGTTATATTCACTAGTTTGTTGTAGTTTTTAGAGTCCACATGTAAGTGATATTATACAGTATTTGTCTTTCTCTGTCTGACTTATTTCGATGATTAATTCTTGAACAAGGCTTTTGTGACTCAGGGGAGGCCTGGGAGACCCAGCTTTTCTACAAAGAGGAGGCAGGCAGAGGATGTGGGGAGAGAGGTCTGTCCTGGGAAGGCCCCATAGAGTCCTGCTTGGTTACAAAATAATACTTATTCACTTAACCAAAGTGACAAAAGATTTCAAAAAACAGATGCAGATCACTTAAAGGCAAAGAAGCTCACACAATCTGTTATCAAAAGCAGTATTCTAAGAAAACTTTGTTCTCTTAACAGAGAGAAGAACGAAATCCAGTCCTGCACCAGCCTACTTTTAATAACAATAGCCATTCGCCTAATTAAGTTTAATCTGATCCCAACCTGACCATGCATAAAACTCCTTTTTCAGGGCTCCCTTTCTACAAACCTTCTACAACTTTCTGTATCTATATTAGTTCCTTTTTCCATCCAGAAACAACCAGTTGTAGGACAAAAATCACTGTTTACCCTTAACACAATGTACTTCCATTCCTCATACCTTCTTTTGCTGAAAGTCCCGTTCTCCTTGCATACTGAAATGTTTCCCTTAATATATTTTATTAGCTTTAATTACATATTACAAATTTAACCCTTAAAAACTTTAATCTCTAGTGAAAACTGACAAGGAACAAGTAATTGTGAATTGTTTGTCATACCAGAATTTTTTAAAAAAATTATTTATTTATTTTTGGCTACATTTGGTTTTTGTTGCTGCTTGCGGGCTTTCTCTAGTTGCGGTGAGCGGGAGTTCCTCTTCGTTGTGGTGCATGGGCTTCTCATTGCAGTGGCTTCTCTTGTTGAGGAGCACAGGCTCTAGGTGCATGGGCTTCAGTAGTTGTGGCACGCAGGCTCAGTAGTGGTAGCTCGTTGGCTCTAGAGCGCAGGCTTAGTAGTTGTGGTGCACGGGCTTAATTGCTCCACAGCATGTGGGATCTTTGCGGACCAGGGCTTGAACCTGTGTCCCCTGCATTGGCAGGGAGATTCTCAACCACTGTGCCACCAGGTAAGCCCATCAGTATTTTCTTCTTTTTTCTTTTTAATTATTTTATTTGGCTGCATTGGGTCTTCGTTGCTGCACACGGGCTCTTCTCTTGTTGCGGTGAGTGGGGGCTACTCCTTGTTGCGATGCACAGGCTTCTCATTGCGGTGGCTTCTCTTGTTGCGGAGCACGGGCTCTAGGCGCACGGGCTTCGGTAGTTGTGGCATACAGGCTCAGTAGTTGTGGCTCGTGGGCTCTAGAGCGCAGGCTCAGTAGTTGTGGTGCATGGGCTTAGTTGCTCTGCGGCATGTGCGATCTTCCTGGACCAGGGCCCGAACCCGCGTCCCCTGCATTGGCAGGCAGATTCTTAGCCACTGCACCACCAGGAAAGCCCCCATCAGCATTTTCTGATTGGAATAGTCCATAACCAGGAGAAACATCCATTTTCTCAGAGAATAATTTCTTTCTTCAATGTGGTACAAGATGTGCGTCTAATAAACCCAAACACCTTTAGCTTCCCTCTTGTAAGGAGACAAAAGTAGGCAAATTTAGACTTGTTTAGCAATTAATATTCCAGTATTTTATATTATTTGAAATGACCTGGATATTCTATGAATTCCCATCATTTAACTTAATTTAGCAAAGCTCAAATTACCAAAAATCTGGAGAAACTATTTTAGACAGACATACCCAAAACATAATTATTCCTAAGAGTTCACCTGAAAATTCTTATCTCAGGTAACTTTAAACTTATAAAATATCACCATACCAAGTTAATTTTTTTTTTTTTGCTGACAAACTCTGCAACACAAATAATATGAACTTATTGACCTTCAGTAAACCTTGGTACAATAAAAAACATGTCTATATTGATTAAGTCAGCAAGCTTAAAAAGCTATTAATATTAATAGATATTAATTTAATATTGAATATTTCCTAGGTCACGTGAACCTGAAATTCATTCTGGCCAGTTTCCTTTATATTTAGAAATATTTAGTTTGTAAGCACTTACTTTTAAGTCAACTAAATAGAGGTCTTTTATAAATTTAATTTTGAGAGTATATCCAGAGGTAGTGACATCTCATATGTATCATGTGTACACAGACATTTAAATAGACAAAACTAGAGATCTCATAGTTTCACTTAAAAAACTTAGTTATGAATCAGATATTACAATATAAACTTACTAGCTTATAAATAACAGTTGGAAGAAGTTAAATTTATTTGCTCAGATGACTAAGGATTTACTATTTGTGGGAAAGACTTAAAATTTGTTCTTTTCCTTGATAAACCCTTAAGGAGGCTATGAATTAGGTTTTGAGTGAGGGAGCCTTCTGGGTGAGGGAGCCTTTCTAGCAGTTTGAGTTTAAAAAGGCCTTTCTCAGGCTTCCCTGGTGGCGCAGTGGTTGAGAGTCCGCCTACCAATGCAGGGGACACGGATTTGTGCCCCCGTCCGGGAAAATCCCACATGCCGCAGAGCGGCTGGGCCCCGCGAGCCGTGGCCACTGAGCCTGCGTGTCCGGAGCCTGTGCTCCGCAATGGGAGAGGCCACAACAGTGAGAGGCCCGTGTACAGCAAAAAAACCAAAAAGGCCTTTCTCTCATTTTTTTAACCTTGGTTTCTGGTTTTACCTGATTGAGCTAATTAGGCTCAGGCTCAGGTCATTGTGGGCTATATTTACATTTCTGATTTGTAGAGATTTTCAAGACAAAGACAGTTGCTTTTAAGTCTCCAAAGAACTGGTTTGTTGCCTACATGATATTAAAAGATTGATTTGCCAAACCATATTTTCTTTTATTTGCTTTTTTATATCAATGAGATTTCCAACAAAACTGAAATTCAAGAGTTCTATGTTCTAGAATTTTAGGGTTTAATTTATCATGGCTTCAAAAGCTGGCATAAGGCATTTAACAAAGGTCCTCTTTCTGAGGTTAAATCCAGAGCAAAATCTCTATTATTTTTTTTAATTTGCCCCTGAATATTGCTCCCAGTTTTTACTTTATATTGTACAGGCCCAGGTAACCCTATTGGTTTCCTTTAGTATATTTAATATTTCCTTAGGGGCAGATTCATATGCCGTGTCTTATAATACCAGGCAGAGGAAGCATTCTCCAGTGAGACATGATGTCTGTCCCACAATATACTTAGGCAAAAGAGATGGAACCATCTTACATAAAGCCCATTTAAATATACCAATTTTGATAAACTTTTACCTTAATTCTATCAACTTTTATACTTTTAACCTTAGTTTCCATTAAGATGCCATCAACAAGCCTTGGTCTTACAAGGAGTTCAGAAACATTCCTTTTTATCCCAACCATTTTATCTTTTTTTTTGTACAAAAGTCTCTGGGGTCCCCAGTGAGAGGCTGAGCCAAGGGTCTCAGGCCCTTTTCTTAATTTTTTTCACTTGATTAGTTGGCTCAAGAAATCGTTGATCAGGTATCTCACTGCAACTTTCTTCCATCCTTTTAAATACGTATATTTTAAACTGGGGTAAATAGAGCAGACTTGTTTGGGGCCCTTTAAAGTTGCTGTTGGGCTGCACTCTGTGGGCCTGCAAGCCTTGTAGTTGCCCAGCCTCAAGACCGAAGAAAGAGCCCCAAGACAGCGACAGAGACGTCAGTGGTTTAATAGACAGGGGATCTTACATACCTGCAACGAGGTCCTGGAATGACATCCAACTGTGTGTGACAGATGGCAGGCAGGACACAGCAGCAGTCTTTACTACTGAGCGGAGAAGGAGGCTACCATTTATAGGGGGAATTGACATTGGGTTGGCTCATCAGTTACCAGGGCAACCAGCAGCTGGGGCATGCCCCTCGCAGCCCCTCAGGTCAACGACCCTCACAAGGACAGATGTTCCCTTTAATAAACTAGCAGGTGGAGACTTTCTGGTCTAAAGGACAGGGGGTAAGCATGTTCACATGAGTAGGGTGCAGGTGAAGCAGAGACTGGTTGATCAGGGGCTGTACAAAGAGCAAGAGGACAGCCATGTTGAGTGGACTGACCACACAGTTAGGGACCAATAAGGGGTCCCTTTGACCCATTCAACCTTAGGTAGCGTTGTATCAAAACTTTTTTGTTTTTAATCCTATTAACGTCTGTTTTATTTATCCCCTTTCTTAATAATCATTGAAAGATTTTTATCCTTTTGGGATGAGTCCCCTTAAAATTTCCACCTTGTTGGGAGGAAGTCTCTAGACTTTACTTCAGTTTTTTCTTACTTCCCTGTTAATCAACCTAATTAATATAAATTATCCTAATGTTTTTTATTAGCACCTATAAGACTTATTGAGGGGAAGCAGAGACCACAAATAAGGATTCTCAAACCATTTTTTTAAATTAAGATAGTTCTTAGGTTAACCATTTTATATATGTATATATATTTTCCACCATCTAATCTGTTTTTTTCATAAGTACCAATAAAACAGCTGTTTATAAGGAGAGCGCTTTAAAAATTTACCAATTTAGAAGTTTCTCCAATTTAAAGGATCCATCATCTGGGCATTGATGAGATATATCTTAATAGTGATTCAAACCAATAAGACACAAGAGGTGTCCCCACAAGAGAGTATGAAGAATGCCACCTATACAAGATCCAGAAAGTTTATTCCCCCAAAAAGCCTAAGAAAGTAAAGGCCTTCCTTGTATAGCTGATACAATGAAGGTTAAGATGTCAAAAAGCTCAAGAGTTGACACAGTCAGAAAAAAGACTGCTCAGAATCCCAGTCTATTCAACTGGCTGACAAATGTACAGAATATGTGTATCTTCTGGATGGTAGAGACTAAGTTCTCAAAACGCAACACACAGGGCTTCCCTGGTGGCGCAGTGGTTGAGAGTCTGCCTGCCGATGCTGGGGACACGGGTTCGTGCCCCAGTCCGGGAAGATCCCACATGCCATGGAGCGGCTGGGCCCGTGAGCCATGGCTGCTGAGCCTGCGCGTCCAGAGCCTGTGCTCCGCAACGGGAGAGGCCACAACAGTGAGAGGCCCGCGTACCGCAAAAACAAACAAACAAACAAACAAAAAACCCAAAAAAACCACACAACACACACACACAATGCCTAAAGAAGATCAGGTGGAATATTTACGTCTCACAGGAGAGAAATGCAAGATCCACCTAGAAGGGCTTTTGTTTCTTTAAGGTCAGAATTCTTAAAAGATGTTTTATGGCCTGTTTTCTGTAACTTAACTGTGTATGCAATAAGAGCCCCATATTGACCATTTTTAGGGCAAGATTTCCTTTTATTCCCAATTAAGTAAGTACTTGTAAGTTTTTATTTTATTTAATTAATTAATTAATTTATTTATTTATTTTTGGCTGCGTTGGGTCTTCGTTGCTGCGCACAGGCTTTCTCTAGTTGCAGCGAGCAGGGGCTACTCTTCGTTGCGGTGCACGGGCTTCTCATTGCGGTGGCTTCTCTTGTTGCGGAGCACAGGCTCAAGGTGCGCGGGCTTCAGTAGTTGTAGCACACGGGCTCAGTAGTTGTGGCTCGCGGGCTCTAGAGCACAGGCTCAGTAGTTGTGGCGTGCGGGCTTAGTTGCTCCGCAGCACGTGGGATCTTCCCACACCAGGGCTCGAACCCGTGTCCCCTGCATTGGCAGGCAGATTCTTAACCACTGTGCCACCAGGGAAGACTGTAAGTGTAAGTTTGGACGAACATAAACCTGGCTGAGTGTTAGTTGGAGGCAAAAGTGTTAGTCCAGCCTCTCACCTAATCACCCAGTCCAGATTGTTCACTATCTCAACTGAACAACTCCCAGTGTCTTTCAACCGGGTTTCCCCAGTATCTTTCAACTGGGGAGCCAGGTACCTGTTAGACACTGCCAAAACTCAGGATAATAAGCCAATAATTGGGAGATCTGAGAACAAGAAGAGACTCACCCAAATTCATCTCGACTCTCTTAGGTGGTGGATGGGCACAAGAGGCCTCCTCTGGTACCAAGGCTCCAGTTCTTGTAGAGTTCAGGTGAAGGAAAGAAGTCTCCCCTGGGTCCTTTCTTTGGTTGCCAAAACTGTCGGCTGAAAAATAATGCACAACCTAAAAGTTGAGAATTATGTTTAATTTGGTGGACTTACTGGACTTAAGCTTGGGAGACAGCCCCTCAGATATCTCTGAGGGACTGTTCCGAAGAGATGAGGGAGAAGCCAGGATATATAGGAGTTTTCACAACAAAAAAACAGGTAGTTGGACATCGTAAGATTACTATTAATTAAAGAAAACCAGATACATCAAGTTAATGAATTTAGCGCTTTTCTCTCTGTGGGAAGATGCAAGACTCTGGGCTCATTGAAATCATTCATTTGATATGCATCTTAAGTATTGAATATCTAGGGCCAGTATCCTGTTTTTCTCCTTCCTGAGTTCCCCTCAGGGTGCACCACTGGGGGCTGCAGCAGTGGCTGATGGTTTGATGGCAGTAACATCCTTTGTTTAGGGATATGGCAGGTGACATTCTTTGTCCACAAGTGGAATAACTGGATCAGTAGGTCTGCACATTTCAATGCGTTTCCCCCACATTCCCAGATGGTGCTCCCGAGGAATCACACTTGCTTTTGGAGAGCATCTTTTCTCTGAATCTTCTACAACATAGGGTATTTTAATTTTATTTTGCCATTTTTAGATGTTGAAATAAACATTATTCTCATTTTTAAAAGCAAGAGTTGAGGCTGAAGGAGGCTCTCTATGGTATAGAATAGATGGTGGAGCCTGAATATATCCAGGTCAACTCTTCAACCCATGTACTCTTAGTTACTCCTCCTCCAGGGATGCACTGTCACTTAAGGGCCATATTTCCTCTCAAGTAAAATAGATATCAGATGACCTATATTATGTTGTTAAAAACTCCAACATGATGGTGGATACCATTAATTGAATATGACTACTAGTCATAGTAGGAGTTAACTAGAAGTCGTAGGAGTTTAAATAGGAGTTAAAGAGTAATTCTGTTTAGTCATCTTTCGTTAGAGCCTTCTTCATGCATTGGGTTCAGTTTAATGCTATAATAACTAAAATAAGACATTTAAAATAGTCTGTAGACAGGTCATAAAAATAACCAAAGAATTAGATGAAAGGACTTAGGAATGCAGGATACTAGGTATTGAATTAATTAGACAGGAGAATGGGCTAGGAGGAGCTCTGATCTTTGAAGATTTGATGGCCTGAGCTTGAACCAGAGGAAAGGGACTCTCAGTGAGCCTGGAGTGTTCAGTTGACACCAGGAAGTACATTTTGCAAGTGAGACATTGGAAGAGGGGGTGTTATATTTCTTGGAAGTCTCAAAGAAAGGATCCCTTCACTGTTCCCCACCCCAATACTTCCCTATGACAATTGCTTTAAAGGCAGGGAGAGAAGAGAATGGCTTGTTTGACTCTGTATATGTTAGAGAATCATGGTACATCCTGATGTGGGCTTAGCGAGGCCGCTATCATGCAGTTGGTGTCATCTGGATCTCTTTGCTAGCAGCCACCTTCCTTTTGTGTTCGTAGGTATTTCGTAGGTGGATGTAAGGGGGTGTGTGGGTGAGAAGGTAATGGGGTAACATGGACAGTTGAGGAGAAGGAGGGGCCTGGAGAGAGGTGGAACATGGGAGCTTCTCAACTCCCTGACTGCCCTCTTGTTTCACATCTGTCCATACAACTAGCTGGCACTACTTGGGTCTTTATGGGATGAAGGTAAAAATCTAAAAAGGCTGAAAGAAAACTCTAAAAGGCCTTGTTTCAAGGTGATGGGGTAGAGAGAGCACTGGCCTGAAAGTCTTGGGTTTGTTTCCAACTCAGTCACTCACTGTCTGTGTGGCCTTGGGTCCACCATTTCACCTTTTTTTAAGTCTCAGGATTTTCTCTTTCTTTTTTTTCCACCTTGAACAACTACAACCGTAACCGTGTATTGAATGTTTACTGTCAAATCAGGTGCTCTAAAATGAAGGGATTTGAATAGATCAGGGCCTTTAATTTGGAGTTTGTGGACAAGATTCAGGGGGTCTGTGAACTTGTAAAGCATTTTTCTGGGGAAAGAATTGAAACATTCATCACATTTCATGGAAAAAAACCACAAAAATGTCAAAACCAGTGGGCTGAATGAGCTCTAATCTCCTCCCAGCCTGACTCCTGGTGTCTTCTCTTCTAGAAGGGATGTGGCTGCACTTGGCAAACAACTCCCTCCATGCACCTGAGTCTGCTCTAGGGAAAAGCTGGGCATGTGCTGGTTGTGGGCACAGACTTGTGAGGAGCCTGGTAATAGACGTGTCGGCAAATGTGGCAGAAACTGGTCTTCGGTGCCACACAGCCTGGATTTAAACTCCACTTTGTCACTTACCAACTAGGTAACTTTAGACACGTTAAGTCTTCCTGAGCCTCAGTTTCCTACCTGTAAAATGGGGATAATACTATACCTTCAATGTTGTTAATTTAGTAAGATGTTTAGAGGAATACCTGGCACATAGCAAGCATTATTTGTTTGCTCTTACTCCTGAAGATGAACATGGATGAGTGTAAGTGGAAACGTTTTGGAGAGATGGTGTGTGTGTGTGTTTGTGTTTGTGTTTGCGGTGGGTGTGGGGGGCAGAGTTATACAGGAGACTCTACTTGGGTAGTAGGATATGAATTTTCAAACCATTTTGTGTGAAATTTGAATACATTCTCTTTTTTTCTTTGTATCAGAAGTCCCTTCAACAAACACCTGAAATGTTTGTTCTATCCTGGCAGGGTAGAACAGGGTAGAACTCCATTTCCCATCACTACCTTGCTCCCAGGATTGGCATGAGTCAGGCCCAGATACTTGGGGCCTGATCCTGGTGTTTGATAGTAATTTTCCTATCCTGGCCATCCTCAGACAAGCCCATCAAAGACAGTACTTGGTGAGTTCCATGATTCAGGACCCTATGGCTAGACTGCACCAGAGACCTCATCGGCCCATCCTTGGCTGGGAACCTGGCATCATCTGCAGTAGGAGCTCTGGAGCCAACTGTCCAGGCACCATGAGCAGAAATGACATCTGCCCGTGTCTCACAGGTGCCCTGTCAGGTCACCGTTTGGCTTTTGTGAACCTTGGTGGAGTGGGGGAAGCCATCCCTGTGCCTACACTTTGGGGCGTCCCAGAGTGGCTGGAACACTCCCAGCTGGGAGGGCTAGGAAGGTGCCTCGGCTTCACTTGCTGGCCATAGCCTACTCTGTGAAACCTCCGTCTAAACCACGCTGACAGCCTTCCCCTGGTTCCATTTAGACGTGGAGAGAAAGCATCCTTGTCTTTGATCCTGTCCTCTGTTCCTCTGTATATTCTATGATTGGCCAGCAGCATTTCTTTGTGCAGGACAAATTTTACCAATGATTTCTTGGAAACAATTGGGGGACCCTGTCTCAGTCCATTCTGGGTGCTATAACAAAATAACACAGACTGGGTAGCTTATAAACAACTGACATTTATTTCTCACGGTTCTGGAGGCTGGAAGTGTGAGATCAGGGTGCCAGCATGGTGTGGGAGGGCCCTGTAATGGGTCAGGTCGCAGAATTCTCACTGTATCTCACGTGGTAGGAGGGGCTGGGAGTTCTCCCGGGAATCTCTTCTATGAACACTAATTATCTTCTTGATAGCTCCACCCTCACAACTTAATTACCTGCCAAAGGCCCCACCTCCTAATACCATCACTTTTAGGGCTTAGGATTTCAACATATGAATTTTGGGGGAACACAAACATTCAGACCATAGCAGTCCATCTCTTTCTTTTTCTTGTCAAGAAGTTCTCTTCAGCGCTTATGACTCCTTGTAATCTCATTCCAGGGAGGGGTGGGCCTGGAATTAGAAGCTTTGGCCCTTTAGAGATTCAAAGTGAAGAAGACAACAGAGTTAAAAAGGAAACCATGAGAGGAAAATTAGATTTCATACTGAGGTATAGTTAAGATACAGTAAAATTCACTCCTTTAAAATATACAGATTAATATATTTTGACAGATGTATATAGTTGTGTTATTACAACTGCAATTAAGATATAGAAGAGTTCCATAACCCCCCAATTTTTCCTCCTCTTTGGAATCAGTTCCCTTTCCCTATCCTTAGCCCCCGGTAACCATTGATCCAATTTCTGTCCCCTTTGCCTTTTCCAGACTGTCACACCAATAGAATCATGCAGTATATAGCCTTTAGTGTCTGGCTTATTCCACTTAGCAGATGCTTTTGAGATGAGTCCATGTTGCTGCCTGTATCATTAGTTATTCCTTTTTACTGCTGAGTAGCATTCCATGGTATGGGTATCCCATCGATTTATTTATCTATTCACCAGTTGATGGACATTTGGGTTTTTTTCCAGTTTGGGGCTATTTTGAATAAAGTTGCTATGAACATTTGCATACAAGTCTTTGAGTAGACATACATTTTCATTTCTTTGGGTAAATATCTAAAAGTGGGATTGCTGGATTGTATGGTAAGTGTATGTTTATCTTTGTAAGAGACTGTCAAACTGTTTTCCAAAGTGGTTGTATCATTTTGCATTCCTACTAGCAATGTAAGAGCTCCAGGGCTGCCCTGGTGGTGCAGTAGTTAAGAATCCGCCTGCCAATGCAGGGGACACGGGTTTGAGCCCTGGTCCGGGAAAATCCCACATGCCGCGGAGCAACTAAGCCCGTGCACCACAACTACTGAGCCTGTGTGCCCCAACTACTGAAGCACGTGTGCCTAGAACCCGTGCTCTGCAACAAGAGAAGCCACAGCAATAAACCCGTGCGCCACAGCAAGGAGTAGCCCCGGCTCGCTGCAACTAGAGAAAAGCCCGCGTGCAGCAACAAAGACCCAATGCAGCCAAAAATAAATAAAATAAAATCAATTAAAAAAAAAAAAAAAGAGCTTCAGTCATCCATAGACTCTTTAAGGATCCTTCACAAACATATATTCTACTTTTCCTACCATAATATGTCCTTGGGCTTCCCTGGTGGCGCATATGTTGGGAGTCTGCCTGCCGATGCAGGGGGCGCGGGTTCGTGTCCGGGTCCGGGAGGATCCCACGTGCCGTGGAGCGGAGCGGCTGGGCCCGTGAGCCATGGCCGCTGGGCCTGCGTGTCCGGAGCCTGTGCTCCGCAGCGGGAGAGGCCACAGCAGTGAGAGGCCCACGTACCACAAAACAAACAAACAAACAAAAAAACCCGGTAAATATGTCCTTTGGGGAGGATCCTGTCTACTGTGAAAGCTTCAGAAAACATTTTATAATCTGTTTCAGTTACAAAGGTTAGCACAACAGACTCCACCATTAGGAAACTCTCCTGTTTAGAAATAAAGACTATCCAATCCCAATCCTCTTTATCTCTGACCGTTATTCATCACTCCTCTGAATTTTCTCCACCCTCTTCATTAGGGTGACCAAAATTAAAAACTCTGGCTAGCTAACTAATTATTAGTGTCAAGGAGTTTTATCTTTGATATTAAAAAAAAAAGAGCAAAACGCATTTTTGGGCTTCTCCTACTCATTCTTCAGTTTTTCTTTATCTGTTCTCTCTGAACTTTAATTTTATAAACAAACACATTTCCCTTCAGTTTGACTTTTTGGAAGCCCTTCCTTTTCTTCCGCTCCTCAGCAGTGTATCTCTCCATTGTCCCCTATGTTCTTTGCCTTCGGGATTGGTGGCTGCATCTGCCTGCATGGCTGCTTGCATGGGGACAGCCAGGCCCTGGCTTATTCTTGGCCTTCTGGGATGCAGAGCGTTTTTGCTTCTTTTTCCACCCTCTTAGAAGGGAAAGAGAGAAAATTACATGATGCTCTGACTGTGTGTGTCCAGGAAAGACCCTGTGAGCATGAAAGCCCTGGGTTTTTATTTTCATTCTATTCCACTTGAATAGAGGCACTCAGCTCTTTTTTAGACTAGAGCTGGCTATTTTGCATAAAACAAAGAAGTTATACATTAGCATGGGGTAACTGGCTTTTCTCAGTAGCTATCTAGCAATGACTAGAGACAATGGTTTAATTATAAGCCGGCACAGTTAAAAGACTCATAACCCACACACAATACCTTATCAAAATTTCACCGTTCCTTTGGAAAGAGGTTTAAACTGGTTTGCGGATCTAATGAAGAGCCTACTTTGTCCTTTCCATTTCCTCGCTGCTCCCAAAGCATCTGAAGCCTGCTTTAGCCTCTGGCTTTTGCCAAAGCTGTTCCCACAGCCTGGGGTGCCTTCCCTCCTTTCTTTTGCTTATCTATTATTTACTTCTCTTTCAAAGCTCCCTTCAGGCACTTCCTCCTTTAAGAAGGTTTTTGGGTTTTTTGCATCTTTACAATTTCAGTCCACCGAGCTCTATGAACATTCAGTTCTAGTACACATAATTTAACTCAGATTATTCTTCAGTTGTATGAGTTGGTGGTCTTGTCTTTTTTTGCAGAAATGAGCTATTGGAGAGTAGAGACCACATCTTACTCATTTTTGCATTTTAGCCCCTAACACAGATCCTGGCAGCATAAAATTCTGTTGAACCAACGAGTGATTGAATGTTAGGCATATGGCAGGTACTCAATAAATAATTGTTGAATGATTGATTAAGGGCCATTGTAGGAAATGCTCCATAACCTCATTCACAGCATCACCATTTTTTTTGTGTGTGTGTGTGGTACGTGGGCCTCTCACCGCTGTGGCCTCTCCCGTTGCGGAGCACAGGCTCCGGACGCGCAGGCTCAGCAGCCATGGCTCACAGGCCCAGCCGCTCCGCGGCATAGTGGGATCTTCCCGGACCCGGGCACGAATCCGTGTCCCCTGCATCGGCAGGCGGACTCTCAACCACTGCGCCACCAGGGAAGCCCAGCATCACCATTTTAATGCTGGTTTGTACTGTCTGCAGAAGTTCAGTTAGAAACTACCTACCCTCATGTCTTCCTCTAGCATTGACTCCTTTCCTCTCCCTCCAGTGAGTTGGATAGCAAAGGGGTAGATGACCTAAAACAGTAGAGGATACGGAGGATTAGGAGGAATAAACAGACAACTGAAAAATATTTTAAAATATTTTATAATCTTGGTTATGAATTGTATTCAGCTCCACAGGCTGGGAATTATATTTCATAATGATTACATGAAAAATGCGGGACACGAGCCACAGCTCCTGAAGTCCAGGCGCCTAGAGCCCGTGCACCGCAAGAGAAGCCACTGCAATAAGCTCAGGCACCACAACGAAGAATAGCCCCTGCTCGCCGCAACTAGAGAAAGCCTGCGCACAGCAACGAAGACCCAAGGCAGCCAAAAATAAATAAATAAATTTATTTTTAAAAAAGGAAAAGAAAAATGCGGGACAAATACAGACTGAGAGGCATGGTCTTGTTCACATGTAAAACCACTGAGCACAGTGCCTATTTCTAAGGATGGCAGGGCATTTTGAAGTGAGGATCCCATGCACCCTCTGGAGGAAGGCACTCTTCACCCAAAGAGAAGGTTTCGCCTGGAGGTCATCCAGAGTCAAGATTCAGGATTGTGTTTGGGAGGAGGACCCAGATTAACACCTTAGTGTGCCTCCTCCATAGCCAATTCTCTCTTTCCCCCTCTCTCCAGGGTTACTCCAAGGCAGACAATTGTGAGCAGCACGGGGAGGGAGGAGAGCCGCTCTGCACTCCTTGGGGTCCCACCTCAGCCTCCTAAGGAGCAGCCTTCTGGCAGGGAAAGAGCCTTCCAGACTGAGGAGCTAGCAGGATCTTTATTTGGGATTTTTCTCTCCAAGTTGTTCAGGTGATTAAGGCTGAAGTATAATTTTAAGTCAACTCTGTTCTCCAGGGAACAAGTGAAGAATGATTTCACTCAATTGTTAAAACTTTGTAATGATTTGAGAACCATAAGGGACAAGGTAGGTAGTGGCAGATAAATACAGATGAAGGGGGACCTTGTTATCCTATCTGTAGGCAGCAAGAGGATGATGAAATAGCAATAATTGAATGAATGGATATATGTACAGCATGATGCTCCACCATTCATTAAATATTTACTGAGTACCAACTATATGTTAGGCATAAAACAAGTCCTTGTCTTCAAGAAGCTTACAGTGAAGTGGGGAAGGAAGGATTCATTTCATTTTACTTTATTTTATTTATTTTTTATCAGTATTTTAAAATTGAAGGATAGTTGATTTACAATGTATTAATTTCTGCTGTACAGCAAAGTGATTCAGTTATATATATAAACATATATATATATACACATACACATATATATACATTTTTAAAAAAATATTCTTTTCCATTATGGTTTATCATAGGATATTGAATATAGCTCTCTGTGTTATACAGTAGGACCTTGTTGTGTATCCATTCTATATATAAAAGCTTACACCTGCTAAGCCCAACCTCCCACTCCATCCCTCCGCCAACCCCTTTCCCCTTGACAACCACCAGTCTGTTCTCTATGTCCGTGGTTCTGTTTCATAGATAGGTTCGTTTTTGTCATATTTTAGATTTCACGGGTAAGTGATATCATATGGTATATGTCTTTCTCTTCCTGAGTTACTTCACTTAGTATGATGATCTCTAGTTGCATCCATGTTGCTGCAAATGGCATTATTTCGTTCTTTTATTATTTTTTTTTTGGTACGCGGACCTCTCACTGCCGTGGCCTCTCCTGTTGCGGAGCACAGGCTCCGGACGCGCAGGCCCAGCGGCCATGGCCCACGGGCCCAGCCGCTCCACGGCACGTGGGATCCTCCCGGACCGGGACACGAACCTGCGTCCCCTGCATCGGCAGGCGGACTCTCAACCACTGCGCCACCAGGGAAGCACTATTTTGTTCTTTTTTATGGCTGGGTAGTATTCCATTGTATATATGTACCACATCTTCTTTATCCATTCATCTATCAATGGACATTTAGGTTGTTTCCATGTCCTGGCTATTGTGAATGGTGCTGCTATGATTATAAAGGTGCATGTATCTTTTTTTTTTTTTTTTTTTTTGCGGTAAATGGGCCTCTCACTGTTGTGGCCTCTCCCGTTGCGGAGCACAGGCTCCGGACGCGCAGGCTCAGAGGCCATGGCTCACGGGCCCAGCCGCTCCGCGGCATGTGGGATCCTCCTGGACTGGGGCACGAACCCGTGTCCCCTGCATCGGCAGGTGGACTCTCAACCACTGCGCCACCAGGGAAGCCCTGCATATATCTTTTTGGTTTTTTGTTTTATGCTATTTTGAATGGAATTTTTTTTTTTTACTGTTTTTTTTTTTTAACATCTTTATTGGAGTATAATTGCCTTACAATGGTGTGTTAGTTTCTGCTTCACAACAAAATGAAACAGTTATATATATACATATGTCCCCATATCTCTTCCCTCTTGCGTCTCCCTCCCTCCCACCCTCCTTATCCCACCCCTCCAGGCGGTCACAAAGCACCGAGCTGATCTCCCTGTGCTATGCGGCTGCTTCCCACTAGCTATCTACCTTACGTTTGGTAGTGTATATATGTCCATGCCTCTCTCTCGCTTTGTCACACCTTACCCTTCCCCCTCCCCATATCCTCAAGTCCATTCTCTAGTAGGTCTGTGTCTTTATTCCTATCTTACCCCTAGGTTCTTCATGACATTTTTTTCCCTTAAATTCCATGTATATGTTTTAGCATACGGTATTTGTCTCTCTCTTTCTGACTTACTTCACTCTGTATGACAGACTCTAGGTCTATCCACCTTATTACAAATAGCTCAATTTCGTTTCTTTTTATGGCTGAGTAATATTCCATTGTATATATGTGCCACATCTTCTTTATCCATTCATCCGATGATGGACACTTAGGTTGTTTCCATCTCTGGGCTATTGTAAATAGAGCTGCAATGAACATTTTGGTACATGACTCTTTTTGAATTATGGTTTTCTCAGGGTATATGCCCAGTAGTGGGATTGCTGGGTCATATGGTAGTTCTATTTGTAGTTTTTTAGGGAACCTCCATACTGTTCTCCACAGTGGCTGTATCAATTTACATTCCCACCAACAGTGCAAGAGTGTGTATCTTTTTGAATTAGAGTTTTGTCTTGAGTGAGATTGCTGGATCATATATGGTAACTCTATTTTTACTTTTCTGAGGAAACTCCATACTATTTTCCACAGTGGCTGTACCAATTTACATTCCCACCAACAGTGTAGGAGGGTTCCCTTTTCTCTACACCCTTTCCAGCATTTGTTATTTGTAGAGTTTTAAACGATGGCCGTTCTGACTGGTGTGAGGCGGTACCTCATTGTAGTTTTGATTTGCATTTCTCTAATAATTAGCAATGTTGAACATCTTTTCATGTGCCTATTGGTCACCTGTATGTCTTCTTTGGAGAAATATCTATTTAGGTCTTCTGCCCATTTTTTGATTGGGTTGTTTTTTGTTGTTGAGTTGTATGAGCTGTTTGTATATTTTGGAAATTAAACCCTTGTCGGTCACATCGTTTGCAAATATTTTCTCCCATTCTGTAGGTTGTCTTTTCATTTTGTTTATTGTTTCCTTTGCTGTGCAAAAGCTTGTCAGTTTGATTAGGTCCCATTTGTTTATTTTTGTTTTTATTTCTATTGCCTTGGGAGACTGACCTAAGAAAAGATTGGTATGATTTATGTCAGAGGACATTCTGCCTATGATCTCTGCTAGGAGTTTTATGGTATCATGTCTTATGTTTAAGTCCTTTTGAGTTTATTTTTGTGTATGGTGAGAGGGTGTGTTCTAGGAAGGATTCATTTTAAATTTGAAGTGTGTCAGTGTAACAAATAGGCGTTGAGGTAGAAAAATTGAGGGCAAGAGGATCTATGTAAACAGAATGGTCAGGGAAGACTTCTTTGGGGAGTGACATTTATGCTGACACATGGTGAATGAACTGAGCTCATCACAGTCAAGGCTGGGGGAAAAGCAACTCTCCAGAGGAAAGAACAAGGGCAAAGGCTCCATGTTGGGGAAGAGCTGGTGTATCCCAGTACCAGAAGGAGGTCAGTGTGTTTGGAGGGTGGTGGAGGAAGGGCAAAGGCAGAAGCTGCTGCTGGACAGCTAGACCTGGGCCGCACAAGGCAATTTGCAATCAACTGGGTCTCTCTTAGAAAATCAAATGCTCTTGAAATCACCAAAGGACACTGGGGGTTAAGGTAAGGCATTTGAGTTTTATTTGAAGATTAAAGGGAAGCTACTAATGAGTTTTAGGGAAGTGACTTGACCCCATTTATGTTTGATAAAGATCACTCTGGCTGCTGTGGGAGGATGGGCTGGAGGTGGGCAAAAGAGGGCTCAGGGAGGTGGATGAGGGGACCATCACAAGTCATCCATGACAGATGCTGGAGACCTGAACCAGGTGGGAGCAGTGGATATGGAGAGAAGTTGATACTAAGATTTGTTTTCAAGAAAAAAATGATAGAGGTTAAATGTATATGTTCCTTTTCCAAAGTGACAGAGGTGCTATAAACTTGAAAGTCTCCATGAATCACTGAAGGCAGCCCCTATGCCATGTCTTCTCCCACAAAGGGACCAATGGGCACCTCGGAATCAGATTGGGAGTTTTCTTTAGAAAGGGAAATGACCATGGACTCACTAAAGGGCGTTCCTTTCAGAAGACTCCTTCTGAAGTCATCCTCTCTAAAGGAGAGTAGGTGAGTGGCTTCTCCTGGTTCTGTGAGCATGGCAGAGCAGCTCCTGTGGCCAGAGAAAGCCTTCCAATCTCTTTGAAAGGCGATGTTGGAAGTCACTGGTGTGTGTTGAAATGGTGAAAGGCCGAGTGGATACGTGTGCGCTCAGACACGCGCTTGTGTGAGACCAGCCTGTCTGCTATACCCCCTTTCTGTGTAATGACTGCATTTCAGGGACCCTTTAGGAGAGAAACAGGTAGGCCCAATAACAGATACTAGAATTGATGTCAATACAGAAGATGGGGATTTGCATAATTAACTGAAAAAATAAAAAAATATGACCACATGTAGCCACATATCTCCATGGGTTTGTGGAGAAGTTGATTTATTGGTTACAAATAGATAGATGGATGGCTGAATGAATGAATGAGTGAGTTTATTTCACAGCAAGGCAATTTGGAATAGTTTGTTTTGTGGTCTGAACAAAGCTAGATACTATATACACCACATATCTGTAATTTACCTTCTACTATAGAAGGCCTTAGACCCTTTACATGTGCAATGTGAAGATTCTTGAGATTCCTAAAATAGTGTAACTCTCAAGTATCTAATGCAATGTTGGAGAAAGATAAAGGGAGAGCGCTAAAGGAAGTAAGTTGGGCACTGAGACCGGAGGTCTGCAGTGTGGTGTAATAATAAAATGGGAAGGAACATTACCATTTATAGTCCCTGTTGCTCTATAAAAAGGCAATATCCTAAGAATGTTGTTTGTTGAGCAGTGTGTGGGAATTTAAGACTGGAGAAGCTGGGACAGGGCTAAATTCTCTTCTTAAGAAAGATGTCGGTAGCATTATAATGGGGTAGGTAGGTAGGAACCCAGAGGCAGAGAATGCTGGAACCAGTGGGCAGAGGCATGGAAATGTGGAGAGGGCATGAGAAGATTGGAGATGAGAACCGAGACAGCCGATGGAGATTTCTGTCCTGCTGTGATGTGACCCCCGATTCAGGCTTGGTCCTAGGCAAAGCTGTGAAGTTGACCAAAGTTGTCTTCCCACCACTCTTCCTCTCTGAGTCTACCTCCCCCTGGCAGCTCTTTCCCTGCCACATCCTTCCACGCTGTCCTCAAGGTGAGCAGATCTGTACACTGGAAGTGCACTCGACCTGGAACTGGAAGGTCTGGATTCCAGTTCTGACCCTGCCACTCACCAGCAGTGGTGTGATCTTAGACATGTCCCCTTAACCTATGAGACTCTCAGCTTCCCCTGTTGAAAAATGGAGACCAAATACTAGGTACTGCATCTCAAAAAACTGTTATGAGGCTCAACTGATACGATGCTTGCGTAAGTGCTTTTTAAATATTATAATCTCTCTACTTATTATAAAGGCCTATTGCCCCTCCACCCTCGCCAAATAAACTATACATTACTCAAAATGAAATACCTGCATTTTCCTCTTATCTGTCATCCTCACATCCTTTAGTGAGAAGTCCTCAGCCAGCTTTTGGCAGAATTATATGTAATTCTCAGCAGGTTGTGTGCCATTATTTTTGGCTCGAAGTGCTTCTCATGGGGATTTTAATTGTATTTTATTTTAAAATTTTTTATTATACATTAAATAAATACTTATGTGTATTTATAATCTACACGTAAGATAAAAGGACAACCGTAAAATGAACACACATGTACCTACCACCCAGCTTAAGAAACAGGACATCAACACTGTTGATGGTCTGTATGTGCCCCTCCAACTCCATCTTCTTTTCCCACCTGAACTAACTGCAGTCCTGAATTTTTTGAGCTTATCTTTCCCTAGCTTTCCTTTATCGTTTTACTATATGTGTATATGTTCCTAAACAATATATTTTTATCTTTGCACATTTTTGAACTTTATATAAATGGCATCAAATTGTGTATATTCTTTTGTTACTGCAATATTATGTTTCTGACAGTCATCCGTGTTAAAGTATGTGGTTTATCATTCATTCATTTTCACTGTCGTATAGCATTCCACTACGTAACATTGCTTTTTCCATTACTTTGTGGAAAGACATTTTGATTGTTATCAGTTTCTTCCCTCCAATTTCTAGCAGTGTGGCTATGAATGTTTTTGGACATATCTCTTGGACACACATGCAAGAGTTTCTCCAGGGCAAATGCTAGATTTAGTGGTTTTAGTAGGTTGTGGGTTATGCAGATCTTCAACTTCATTAGATAATATGAAATTGTACCAATTTATGATTTCACCAGCAATTTAGGAGAAGTGACATCGTAATAATAATTACGTAATAATAATTCATCAGTATATTTCTCCTTTTATTATTAAAGTCTTTAATTTTTCTCAGTACAGTTTTATTGTTTTCAGACTTGCATATTCAAGTCTTAAAAATCTTTTGTTAAATTCACCCCTAAGTATTTCATATTTTTTGGTGTGGTTGTAAATGTTTTTTTAAAAATTCAATTTCTGATTGTTTACTGCTAGCATATAGGTTAGCATATAGGCTTCTCTATAAGAATCTTGTATTCTACAACCTTACTACACTTATTCATTAATTCTGGGAAGATTTTTGGGTAGATTCCTTAGGATTTTCTACATAGATGACTATATCATTTGAAAACAAAGACAATTTTACCTCCTCCTACCCCCCAAACTGTGTGCCCTTTTTTTTCTTTTTACTGAGGTACAATAAAATTGTAAGGTTTTTTTTCTGTTTGTTTGTTGTTTTGCGGTATGTGGGCCTCTCACCATCGTGGCCTCTCCCGCCGCGGAGCACAGGCCCCGGACGCACAGGCTCAGCGGCCATGGCTCACGGGCCCAGCAGCTCTGCGGCATGTGGGATTCCCGGACTGGGGCACAAACCCGCGTCCCCTGCATCAGCAGGCGGACTCTCAACCACTGCGCCACCAGGGAAACCCCTGTAAGGTATGTAAAGTGTACGAGGCGATGATTTGATAGATGTATATATTGTTAAAGGATAACCCCAGAGTTAATTAACATACCCATCACCTTACATAATTACCATTTTATTTTGGTGAGAACATTTAAGTTCTATTCACTTAGCAACTTTCGATTATACGGTACAGCATTATCAACTATACTCACCACATTACACGTTAGATCCTCATACCTTATTCATCTTATAATTGAAAGTTTGTACCCTTTTACCAGTCTCTCCCTATTTTCTCCACCCCAGCCCCTGGCAACCACTTTTCTACTATCTGTTTCTATTAGTTTTTTGTTGTTGTTGTTCCACATATAAGTGATATCGTGCAGTGCTTGTCTTTCTCTGTCTGGATTATTTTACTTAGCATAATGCCCTCCAGGTTCATCCATGCTGTCACAAATGTCAGGATTTCCTTCTTTTTTTACAGGATGAATGATATCCCATTATTTATATATACCACATTTTCTTTATTCATTTATCTGTCAATGGACTTTTAGGTTATTTCTATACCTTGGCTATTGTGAGTAATGCTGCAACAGGAATACAGATACCTCTTCGAAAAAATGATTTTGTTTCCTTTGGTTGTATATCCAGAAGTGGGATTGCTGGATCTTATGATACTTCTATTTTTAATTTCTTAAGGAATCGCCATACTGTTTTCTATGGTGATAGTACCAGTTACATTCCCACCAACAGTGCATGAGGGTTTTCTCTTCTTCATAACTTTGCCCATATTCGTTATCTCTTTTCTTTTTAGTAATAGGCATCTTAACAGGTGTAAAGTGATATCTCATTGTGGTTTTGATTTGCATTTCCCCAAGGATTAATGATGTGAATCACCTTTTCATTTGCCTGTTGCCCATTTGTATGTCTTCTTTGGAAAAATGTCTATTTGGGCTCTTTGCCCATTTTTAAATTGGGTTGTTTATTTTTTTTTGCTATTGAGTTTATGTGTTCTGTATATTTTGGATATTAACCCCTTATCAGATATATGGCTTGCAAATACTTTCTCCCATTCCATAGGTTGACTTTTCACTTTGTTGATGGTTTCATTTGCTATGCAGACACTTTTTAGTTTGATGCAGTCTCACTTGTTTATTTTGCTTTCGTTGCCTTTGCTTTTGGTGTCATATCCAAAAATCATGGCCAAGACCAGTGTCAAGGATCTTACTCCTTATGTTCTCTTCTAGGAGTTTTAAGCACTCAGGTCTATGTTCAATCCATTTTGAGTTGATTTTTTGTAAGTAGTGTAAGATAGGGGTCCAGTTTCAGTCTTTGGCATGTGGATATCCAGTTTTCTCAACACCTGTTGAAGACACTATCCTTTACCTGTTGTATATTCTTGGCTCCTTTGTTAAAAATTAATCGAGCATATATGCATAGGTTTATTTCTGGGCTCTCTGGTCTGTTAACACTGAGTTTTTATGCCAATACCATATTGTTTTGATTATTATAGCTTTGTAATAGCATTTGAAATCAGGAAATGTGATGTCTCCAGCTTTGTTGTTCTTTCTCAAGATTGCTGTGGCTATTCAAGGCCTTTTGTGGGTCCATACAAATTTTAGGATTGTTTTGATAAGGATTGCATTAAATTTGTAGATTGCTTTGGGTAGTTATGGACATTTTAACACTATTAATTCTTCTAATCCATGAACACAGGATATCTTTCCATGTATTTATGTCCCCTTCAATTTATTTCATTAATGTCTTATAGTTTTTAATGTACAGATCTTTTACCTCCCTGGTAAAGTATATTCCTAAGTATTTTATTATTTTTGATGCTACTGTAAATAGGATTGTTGTCTCAGTTTCTCTTTCTGATAGTTTGTTATTAATGTATAGAAATACAACCTATTTTTGTGTGGTGATTTTGCATTGTGCAACTTTACTGAATTCGTTTATTAGTTCTAACAGTTTTTTAGAGGAGTCTTTAGGGTTTTCTATATATAAAATGTCATCAGCAAATAAAGACAACCTTACTTCTTCCTTTGCAATTTGGAGTCTTTATGTTTCTTTTTCTTGCCTGATTTCTCTGGCTAGGATTTTCAGTACTATGTTGAAAGAGTACTATAAAAGTGGGAAGAGTGGGCATCCTTGCCTTGTTCCTAATCTTAGAGGAAAAGCTTTCACCGTTGAATAAAATGTTAGCTGTGGGCTTGTCATATATGGCCCTTATTATGCAGAGGTAGGTTCCCTTTATATCAGCTGAACAGACCAGTTACTAGTAAGGAGATTAAATCAGTAATCAACACCCCTCCACCCAAAAAAAAAGGAAAAAAGAAAGAAAATCCAGGACTAGATGGCTTCACTGGTAAATTCTACCAAACATTTAAAGAAAAATTAATACCAGTCCTTCTTAAACTCTTGCAAAAAAGTGAAGAGGGGAAAATACTGCCAAACTCATTTTGTAAGGCTAGTATGACCTTGATACCAAAGCCAGACAAGGACACTACAAGAAAAAAATGTTATACCTAATATCCTTGATGAACACAGACGCAAAAATCTTCAAAAAAGTTTAGCAAACTGTATTTAACAGTACATTAAAAGGATCATACACCATGATCAAGTAAATTTAGTCCATGGATGCAAGATGGTTCAGCATCCACAAATCAAGAAATGTGATACACCACATTAACAAAATGAAGGATAAAAGTCAAATGATCAGGACTTCCCTGGTGGTCCAGCAGTTAAGACTCTGCGCTCCCAATGCAGGAGGCCGGGGTTCGATCCCTGGTCAGGGAACTAGATCCCACGTGCTGCAACTAAAGATCCTGCATGCCGCAACGAAGATCCTGCACACTGCAATGAAGATCCCACGTGCCACAACTAAGACCCAGCACAGCCAAATAAATAAGTAAATAATTTTAAAAATCACATGACCATCTCAATAGATGCAGGAAAAAGCCGTTGACAAAATTCAGCATCCTTTCGTGATAAGTCTGCATGCCTTTTATTTCTTCTTACCATTGCATTGGCTGGGATCCTATAGTACAATGTTGAGTAGAAGTTGTAAAGTTCTTGTTCCTAATCTTAGGGGAAAGCATTCAGTCTTTCACCATTTAGTATTTTACTGTGGGTTTTTCATAAGTATCCTTTATCAGCTAGAGGAAATTCTCTTCTAAGTTTGCTAAGATATCTCTTCTATCTTAGTTTGCTATCCATTTTTTTTTTTTTAATCATGAATGGGGGTTGACCTTTGTTAAATGCTTTTTCTGCATCTATTGAGATGATCATATGGTTTTTCTCCTTTATCTGTTAATGTAGTGAATTACATATGATTGACTTTTGGTTGTTGAACCAATCCTGTAATTGTGGGATAACCCCCACTTGGTCAAGGATGTATTTTATTACCTTTTTGCTATGTTGTTGGAAATAGTTTGCTAAAGTTTTTTTAAGAATTTTAAAATCTATGTTCTGAAGGATATTTGTAACTTCTTTCTTGTTAGTATGTTTGTCTGATTTTGGTCAGGATAATGCTGGCTTCATAGGTTAATTTGGGAAGTGTTTCTTCCTCTTCTGTTTTCTGAAAGAGTTTTATAGCATTGGTATTATCTCTTTTTAAAGTAATTAGTAGAGTTAACCATGAGGACATCTGGGCCTGCACTTTTCTTTTTGGGGAAGTTTTTAACTACAAATGCAATTTCTTTAAAAGATTCAGGACTACTAGAGTTATCTATTTTATTTTGGGTAAGCTTTGGTAGCTGTGTCATTCAAGAAATTTATCCATTTCATCTAAGTTGTCAAAAACATTAACATAAGTTGTTTATAATGTTCCATTATTACTTTTTAATTCCTATAGAATTCATAGTGGTATCCACTTTCTTATTCCCCTTATTGGTAATTTGTGTCTTCTCTCCTTTTTTCCCTACTTTCTCCCAACCTCAAGTCCAGCAGAGAGACTCTTCCACCAGTTCCCACAAGTATCTCAGAATTGAGACTTGTTTGGTTTCACTGGCCTGATTTTAGTGATATGGCCATTCCTGAGCCAATAACCATGGTCATGCTCTGACTGGTTAGGGATGAAGTCGCCACCACCCCAGCTCCATGAACTGAGTGGGGGAAGGGCCTTACTGAGAAAGATCAGGGACCTACTACTTTAAGAATGGGAAATGCGTGCAGGCAGATAGAAAGTACATATGGCCATTACAGCATTTATGGTTTTTTTCCTGATATAAAGAAGTCTAAAAATTTTACATAGCCAAATTTGTAAACTTATTTTTATATTTCTTCCATCAAAAAAGCTCCCTACATGTCTTTAATAAAATAATTTTTACCTAAATTTTCTTTTTCATGGTTTATATCTATCTACTTAATTCATCCTGAATTTATTTCAGTTTAAGAGATGAGGTGAGGATCTAACAACTTTTTCTTCAAGGTACTAGGTAATCTCTTCATTTACCTTCATTTATTCAGCTTATTCCTTCAGTAAAACATAGTACCTGACACTTAACATGGTACTTAACTTTGTACCAAGCCCTGTGCTAAGCATTCTAACATATATTAATACATTGATATTTATAAGGATTCTATGAGGTAGATACTATTATTATCTCCATATATATCTGAGTTGCAAAGAAATATTGCTTACTCAAGATCAAATGGCTAATAGCTGAGTTCTGAACCTGGGTTTCTAGTAGCTGTTCTCAGTCTTTGTGCTATACTGCTTCTAAAAATCATTGATGTCCACAGCATGCCTTGAAGCTGCTAGCTTTGCAGCTAGTAGGCTTCTGTTGTACCCATGCATATTATTATTATTATTATTATTTTGTGGTACGCGGGCCTCTCACTGTTGTGGCCTCTCCCGCTGCGGAGCACAGGCTCCGGACGCGCAGGCTCAGCGGCCTCGGCTCACGGGCCCAGCCGCTCCGTGGCATGTGGGATCCTCCCGGACCGGGGCACGAACCCGTGTGCCCTGCATGGGCAGGCGGACTCTCAACCACTGCGCCACCAGGGAAGCCCCCCCATGCATATTATTGTTCCTTTCAGTTGGCTTGTACCAAAAATCAGTTGTTTCTAAGCCTTGATGTAATAGTTGGACTTGTTATTGTAATGACATTTTAATTAACTAAAGATAAGCCAATGAAATACGAGTATTAAAAACAAAGCTATTTCTATGAAAATGAAGTCAGTTCCTTTCAGTAGATTCCATATTGGAATCTATTGAAAAAAAAATTGACTATTGAGGAAAAAAATTGTTGACTGAGGTGTGGGCAAGGACTGTGAAGACTGGCAAAAGACAAAAAGTGAAAATGCTAGAATTCTGCTCACAGATAGTTTCTTAAGCATCTTTACAATTTTTGTGCTGCTGAAACCAATCTTGAAATTTCATGTTATGAATGTGGTTTAAACAAGAAATACTACAACAGTCATTATATTCATTCTCAAAGAAAAGGATATTTATAGACTAGTGAGTACATATGTGTTTCTAGGTTTTAATTTCAAATAAATATTTAAGGCACATATAACATTTAAGTTGATATTCTGCTCTAACCTTTCCCCCACCCAAATAACCAACTATGTACTAGACCTCAATCTTTTTTAAAGGAAGTCTTCTAATGTGGTTATAGCCAGTAGTCTTGGCATCGTTTATTGACTTGACCTTCTTTACTGATTAGAAAGTCTACTTTAATTATCTGTTAGATCTTTATGTCTACTCTGCATTATCTTTCTAGGGTATCCAGTTCCACTGTTGTATTTGTTTGTTTTTAAGTTAGTGTTTTTAATACCTGATACTTTTTTTTTTCAACGTTTCTTGGCCATTCCATCTCATTAATTTTTCTGTATATATAATATTTCTGAAGTCTATCATGAATATATTCTTACTGAGAGTATTTTTTTATCAATTTTGAAATGTTCTAGTGAAGAAGGTATGCTAAGTTTATAATTATAACTTAAAAATGAGGCAAGATTAAGAAACTCAGGTATAGGCTAGGGTCAGAAACATTAAGACATACCAGACATAGCTGTGGTACGCTGAGCTTTCTGTACTCTGAGAAGACTGTGTGAGCCAATAATGATGCATGTGAGAAACCACTGTAGAGTAGAGGACATGCTGAAAACTATCTAGGAGGGGATAGTTCATGGAGATCAGGACAGAAGCTGCATTTGCAGAGGTTCAGGCAAGGAGGTAACTTCCTCCCCTCCTCTCAGGTCCGGTACATCTTTGTAAGAAGAGCTTGTTCACCTGCTCCCTAAACACCTGCTTCACCTGTTTGTTCCTCAGGGTGTAGATGAAGGGGTTGAACATCGGGGTCACCATGGTATTGAGCAAGGCCACCACATTGTTCCTGTCCTCGCCCTGGCCACCCTTGCCTGACTGGACATACATGAAGATGCAACTGCCATAGAAGAGAGAGACAACAGTGATGTGGGAGAAGCAGGTTGAGAAGGCTTTCTGCCTCTCCTTGGCTGAGGGGTTTTGCAGGATGGTGTGAAGGATGTGGCCATAGCAGGTGGCCCTCATGGACAGAGTGCCCAGTAAGCTGAAGTTGGCCAAAATAAAACCCAAAAGCTCAATCAGACTTGTGTCCGCACATATGAGTTCCAGGAGTGGAAAGTTGTCACAGAAGAAATGATTAATGATATTGGGGCCACAGAATGGCTGCTGAAATATGATGAAACTTGGAACGAGGATGGATAAGGAATCCTGTCATCCATGAACAAAGAACTAGCTGGACACAGACCGTTTTGCTCATTGATGGTGACATAACGCAAGGGTTTACATATGGCCACATACCTGTCAAAGGACATCACTGCCAGTCGGTAGAATTCTGTGGTTCCCAGGAAGAATAGAGGAAAAACTGAAGAAAGCAACCTGCCAGGAAGATGGTCCTGTATCTTGTCAGGATGTTGGACAGCATTTTGGGGAAGATGACCAGGGTGAACCAGATCTCCAGGATGGCAAAGTTGCGGAGGAAGTAGTACATGGGGGTGTGGAGGTGCCTGTCCATGAGGGTGAGGACCACGAAGAGGTTCCCCAGTAGAGTGAGGAGGCAGGTCAGGAGGAGCCCCAGGAAGATGAGCATCTGCAGCTCACAGGCATCTGAGAGCCCCAGCAGGACAAACTCAGTGACAGTGGTGTGGTTCCCCATGGCTCCTCTGACCTCTGCTGGGGATGGCCAATCAGAGGTGTGCTGCACCAGGAGTCGTGATGTTCTGGGGATCTGAGGACATTTGGAATTGATAGGAAAAAGTGGTGAGTGTTGCATTTTGAGTTGAAGGATTCCTTTATTTTTGTTTTACAGAGCTCCCTTGGGGCTATCTTTCTCATGTATGGTCCCTGGTATGTCTATGTGTTAGAGGCGAGAGTGGTGTTGCAGGGGGGCCTAAGTAAGGCCCCAAACCAAAAATTATTCTTGCTTACTTTTGTTAACCAAAATTTTATTTCTAATTCTTCAACAATTACTTTGCCTCTAATATTATACCCTGCTTTCACTACCTTTCATTTTTATCTTTATTCTAATAATGGGTCTTCATCCATAAGTAGTTCATATTTGAGACTGATAACCTTTTTGCTTAACTTAGCCAATCACTACACAGATCCATATCCTCAGGTAAACTGATTGAGAATAGCATAGACACTCTATTGCTAATTCAATGTTACCTGAAAATTCGATGCCTTTCACTAGTATTTGGATTAATAAAAAGACAAGAGGAAATCTATGAGAGAAAAGCACAACTCTTACCAATCAAAAAGAGAAAAATCCAAGTAATGTATGCACAAATAAAAATTCCTTAGTGGGAGTTTGGTATTTAAAATTCTTAATGATCCATCCTCATATGATATATCCACGGTCTCCTTTGATTACATCCTCCCATGGGCTCAAGGTACAATAAACCCTTTGTGATTTTTTTATTCTTTATCTATTTTATGCACCTATGTTTTAGCACATGGCATTCTTTCAACTTGGAATCATCAGCCTTTTCAAATCCTATTTATCCTTTAAGTCTCTCCTCAATAAGTGCTGTCATTTCCATGAAGCCTTCTCTTTTGAATGCCTGAGTCTCTGTATCTCTCATAGTTTTGTTATATATCACTCAACTTTTATTATATTTTATGGTTGTTTTTCATTTGTTGCTCAAAGATGTCTTTATTAATCTTTGCTTTTCATATAGCTCTTAGAACAAGTTTCTTGAAATAATCAGCTTTAGTAAATATTTACTGAATGAGTGAATAACACCTCAAATGTCTGTGAGTTGGATTTGGTGTTGTTTGACACAGAATAGGTTGAGGACATGTTGCTTATGTAGTACTTCCTAGAGGACAGTAACATTGCAGAGTAATATGTCAAGTAGTCTGTTAAAATGGCCCATCTGAAGAGGGTTTGCTTTTCCTCATTAGAAGGTGGCGATGTCTCCCCACAAAGATTCTCTAAGGGGAAACTCTCCATCTTTGAGACAGTCTGGAGTTCTAGCTAGTAAAGGGACAGAGGTCTGTTTGGGTCTGCTAGAGGTGCTTCCAGCAGCAAACCAAAACCAAAACCAGAACCAAAACAAACATCCCCCCCCCAAAAAAAACCCCAAACAGGACTTCCCTGGTGGCTCAGTGGTTAAGGATCCACCTGCCAATGCAGGGGACACAGGTTCGATCCCTGGTCTGGGGAGATCCCACATGCCACGCAGCAACTAAGCCCGTGCGCCACAACTACCGAGCCTGCGCTCTAGAGCCCACGAGCCACAACTATTGAAGCCTGCACGCCTAGAGCCGGTGCTCTGCAATAAGAGAAGCCACCACAATAAGAAGCCCACGCACCGCAACGAAAGGTATCCCCCTCTCGCCGCAACTAGAGAAAGCCCACGTGCAGCAACGAAGACCCAACGCAGACAGAAATAAATAAATAAATGTATTTTTAAAAATCCCCAAACAAACAAACAAAAAACCCCAAAAAGAACAACAAAAAAAACCCCAAACCCTAAAAAAGGTCTCTTTTTAAATGTCCACATCCCTGGAAGTTTCCTTCCTTAAGCATTATCAACTACTCCCTTAATGATCAGGCAGAACTGTAGCAAGAATTATTTACCAGTCACTGGAGAATAAGATTGGGACCCAGTTTAGGTACCTGGGATGAAGGAGATGCTAGGGGATATTAGTAGAGAAGATGAAATGGTAAACTGTATAAACTTTCTCTTTTTTATGGTTTTGCCTTCTCTTCAGCAAGGCTGCCCTATTCAAAGTTATTCCACGAACTACTATTGTATATAACATTTGTTGACAGTTACTAAAGAACACAAAATAGTTGATCAGCCTCTGAGGATGTAACTAAGGGCTATTCCCCAGGGGTTATTTCTAGGCTCAATATTGCTTAGATACTCAGCGATTTGAAGAAGAGTTCTCTGTAGCCCAATCATTTGGTTCAAAGGTGAGCCCAGGCAGCCAAGAAACGTACCCAGCTCTTTCCAGGACAGAAGCAGGACACAACATGAATGTGATACCCAGACACATCATCAGGAGCTAATAGAATGAGTATCATTTAGGCGAAGTCCTGGTGGGACACACTGGAAGAGAAGTGGGAATAGAGACTAAGATGAGGAAGAGTTGGATGGGAGTGGAAGGTGAGGAGAAAGCTGTGGGTTCATACTGAATCATGAGCTTAGCACAGATAAACCATGAAAAGACATTGTGATTAGCCTAAGGATATAGCTCATAGACAGGGCTGCTTGATAAACTTCTGTTTTTTTCCTGTATCAAATGGGAGGTCAACAGCCAGGGGGAGGGTCTTCCAAATACAAAGAGAAGGGGTCCACTTCATGAATTCAGGTATTTCTCCCTTTATCCTTCAGGCTTGGTGAGTGAAAGGGGAGACTTGCCTGGCAGCCTGAGAGCCTGGGCATGGCTGCACCATCCACTCACACCATTCATTGTTTTTTAAAAATTTTTATTTATTTAATTAATTTAGTTTTGGCTGCATTGGGTCTTCGTTGCTGCGCGCGGGCTTTCTCTAGTTGCGGCGAGCGGGGGCTAGTCTTCCTTGCGGTGCACGGGCTTCTTATTGCGGTGGCTTCTCTTGCTGCGGAGCACGGGCTCTAGGCGTGTGAGCTTCAGTAGTTGTGGTGCACGGGCTTCAGTAGTTGTGGCTAGCAGGCTCTAGAATGTGGGCTCAGCAGTTGTGGCGCATGGGCTTAGTTGCTCCGCGGCATGTGGGATCTTCCCGGACCAGGGCTCGAACCTGTGTCCCCTACATTGGCAGGCAGATTCTTAACCACTGCGCCACCAGGGAAGCCCCATTCATTGTTTAAGGGTCAGTCATGCAGTGGCCAGTGGGAAAGTCTCTATGGATGCCCTGGAGGTTCGTCTTGCCTTCTGGATAGTTCTAGCACACTTAGAAGGAGGGTGAGATCTTCTCCTAAGGAAAAGCGTTAAGAGTTTCACCCAGACTTGATGCTCTCCAGAGCTTTGGGTTTTCCAAGGGGACAGTTACACAGAGCACAAGGTGGGACAGGCAAATCTCCTCAATGTGAGTAACTTAATGGTTCTGCCTGGATAAACGTTGACTTGCCTAGCATTTACCTGGACGGTGGGGCTGAAGTTACAAATGAGACCCAGTGTGTGTGCTCGATGTGCCACATCTTATAAAAATTAGCGAAGACAAGTGCCAGGAAGAGGACGGTTTGGGGAAGCCATTGCTGCTCTGCCATCCTCTGCAGTGCCATGGTGGAGATTACCCTTCAGGCCCAGGGTTAGGTGTCTAGCAGCCCTCTGGGGAAGTCCCAGTCAGGCCATTCCAAATACACTACTCACAGGATTCCAGAAGATACCTGGTTCACATGGGTATTTCTTGTGCTTGCAATATTGTCTGTGGGCTCTAAATGCAGATCTTATTCTTTAAGAATAACTATTCCTTTCCAAAGTATCCTGAATGGTCAGCGGGCGTTTCCCGGATGGGAGAATGGTTTCCTTGGACTTGGTCATCATTCAGCTCACAGGATCTGATGAGTCCAGAATGTTTTGAAATTTTCCACATTTCAGCAAGCTCATCCTGGGAGAAGCCTTGGAAGAGTTCAGTTATCATTTAGTGGAATCTTCCTTCATCCTCCTTTTAAACTAATGGGGGTCATTTCAACTGATAAAGACTTTTATTACATTCTCACGTTGGGCAAGTTTCTGCAAGATGGTATTTCTTCTGCGGACAATGGGGCACTGTAAGACAGTGAATGAGCTACTCCTGGAATAAACACATCTCTTTGTGGAGGTGACATAAGGGCTGAGGGATTCGGATTGCAACTTTGTTTTCTTCAGGGATCTACTCTTCTCCTAAGTTTTATGGTGCTTGTGATCCCTGGAGAATTAGTATAACGAGCCTCACTCAGCTTCTTCCCAACTCTCTTGGCTGTTACTTACTACAACTTTGCAAACAAAAGTTTCACTTGTTTGTTCAGATCAAGAATAGCAGTTAATTTTAGTTAAAGTAATAAATCTAATTATTCCTCTGAAATTGGGGCTCCTGTCTAATATTAGGCAGTCCTATTATTACAGGGATGTAAGGAACCATCACAAGTAATATAGAACCTTGGCTAATCCTACCCTGGTCCCTACCTCACTGGGGCTAGGAGATGATAGAAGATGGGGTCCTAGGGGAAAGAGAAATAAGGGAAGGAAATGAAAAGGTTAGGATTATTTTTTCCCCAGCTTTATTGAGGTATAATTGACAAATAAAATGGTATATATTTAAAGTGTACAGTGTGATGATTGTGTACATCGTGAAATGATTACTACAATGAAGTTAACTAACACATACATCACCTCACATAGTTACCATTTTTGTGTATGCATGTTTGGTGAGAATGCTTAAGATTTACTCTCTTAGCAAACTTCAAGTATAAAATACCATGTTGCTAGCTATGAACACCGTGCTGTACGTTAGGTTCCCAGAACTTATTCATCTTATAGTTAGGAGTTTGTACCCTTGACCAATACCTACCCATTTCTTCCACCCTCCCAGGCCCTGGAAACCACCATTCTCTCTGTTTCTGTGAGTTGGACTTTTTATTTGTTTGTTTGTTTAGGTTCCACATATAGGTGATGTCATACAGTATTTGTCTTTCTCTGTCTGGCTTATTTCACTGAGCATAATGCCCTCCAGTCTCATCCATGTTGTTGCAAATGGCAAGATTTCCTTCTTTTTTATGATTTAATAATATTCCATTGTATTGTTTACCTGAGATAAATAGACTGCCAGATATTTTTCCAGCAAAGATGGGTTTATTTGGGATCAGCAACTCGGGGTTGCAACCATGGTGAGCCGTGTGAAAATCCCTGCGCTACAAGGGAAGGAAAATGCTTTTATAGAGAGGAAAAGGAAGTTGGGAGGGCTATAGTAAACAAAGCGTCCATGACTTTTCATTGGCTGAGTCCTTGCCAGGAAAGAAAGGGAGTCTTTCTTCTTCCTGTTGGGCTTTGCTATCGTCGCAGGGTGTGAGAACTCCCCCTTCTGGTCTCTCAATTCTATTTAACTGAGATTTCTGCTTATGAATTTTTTTACATTTTATATATATATAAACCATATCTTCCTTATCCATTCATCTGGTGACAGACACTTAAGTTGTTTCCTTAGCTGTTGTGAGTAATGCTGCAAAAAACACAGATTGCCGATATTTCTTTGAAATAGGGGGACACCCGGGATGCACTGGGCCTTAAGGGCTACTACTGCCGCTGCATGCTGCTAGCCCACTGGACTTGATAGAGAAGCTGCTCAACTCTGCGTCCCTGGAGAAGTGATCATGGACCATGGAAGTCAGTGTCTTGCCCACAGTTTTTTCCCCCAAGGTGTGGGGAGCTGGAAGCAATGCCTGCCCACAGCCCTGTCAGTGTGTTACTCCCTCTCTGGAAAGAACCATCCAGTAAAGGTCTTTGAGGACCACAAGGAGGTCCTAACAGTTAAAAAAATGTTTTTGTTTGTTTCCTTTGGATATTTACTCAGAAGTGGGATGGCTGGATCATGTGGTAGTTCTATTTTAATTTTTAAAGAAACCTCCATGCTGTTTTTCATAATGGCTGTACCAATTTCCATTCCTAACAACAGTGTACAAGTGTTCCCTTTTTTAAAAAAATATTCATTTATTTATTTGGCTGTGCTGGGTCTTAGTTGCGGCACATGGGATCTCCATTGCCACGTGCAGAATCTTCATTGCGGCATGCGGGATCTTTAGTTGCGGCATGCGGGATTTTTTTTAGGTGTGGCAAGCAGACTCTTAGTTGCGGCATGTGGGATCTAGTTCCCTGACCAGGGATCAAACCCGGGCGCCCTGCATTAGGAGCATGGAGTCTTAACCACTGGACCACCAGGGAAGTTCCAACGGTTCCCTTTTCTTGACATCCTTACCAATGCTTGTTCTTTCTTTCTTTTTTAAAAATAATAGCCATCCTAACAGGTGTGAGGTATGAGGTGCCATCTCACTGTGGGTTTGATTTGCATTTCCCTGATGATTAGTGATGTTGAGTATATTTTCATGTACCTGTTGGTCATTTGCATGTCTTCTTTGGAAAAATGTCTACCCAGTTTCTTTGCCCATATTTAAATGGGCTTATTTGATTTTTTGGTATTGAGTTGATTTTTCATGAGCCCAGGTATCTCTCTCGAACTCCAGAACCATCTATCCAACTATTTACTGAAGAGCTCTACCTGGGTGCCTTAAAGCCAATGTGTTAAAACTGACTGGAACCTAAATTGGAAAAGAATTTGAAAAAGGATACTTGTATATGTATAACTGAATCACTTTGCTGTACACCTGAAACTAATACAACATTGTAAATCAACTATACTCTAATATAAAATAAAGATAAGAATAAAACTGACTGGAAGAATATACCAGAGACCAATAAAACAACAATACTTGTTGCAGGTGGTAGTTTGGGGTAGAGAGGGACAGGGTTGACAACATGATTTCTCACCATATATCTTTTAGATGAATGAAAAAATGTGAATGTATCATCCTCCTCTCTCCCCCCATCCACTTCTGCCCAAACTTGCCCTTTTCATGTGTATTCCTGTTTATGTGAATGGTATCATCATTTCCTTGGTCACCCAAGCCAGAATTTGGGGAGTTTTCCTGGACTCCTTTCTCTCCTTTACTCTCTTACCCCAACTTCTGTAATTTTGCCTCAAAAATATCTTGCAAATAAATTTCCTCTTTTTTCCATCCCCACTGTTACTGCTTTAGCTTGGGTTCTTTTATCTCTTACTTGGAATTTTTTTTTTTTTTTTTTTTGCGGTACGCGGGCCTCTCACTGCTGTGGCCTCTCCCGTTGCGGAGCACAGGCTCCGGACGCGCAGGCTCAGCGGCCATGGCTCATGGGCCCAGCCGCTCCGCAGCATGTGGGATCTTCCCGGACTGGGGCACGAACCCGTGTGCCCTGCATCGGCAGGCGGACTCTCAAACACTGCGCCACCAGGGAAGCCCTCTTACTTGGATTTTAATATCTTTCTCACTTTAGTTCCTCACATTCTACTAGAGTGATCTTTTAAAAACACAAAACAGGTTATAATATTTTCCAGCCTAAAATCATTGGATGCCTCCATTAACCTTCAGAGTAAAATGTAAGCTTTCTAGTGTAGCATCCTTTTGATCTTGGGTTCACCTACTGCTCCAGTTTCTTCTTCCATGATTCTTTTTCCATAGCTTAGTCTTCAACCAAACTGCCTGTCCTTCTTGAAAATATCAGGTTCTCTCTGGCCTCCATACCTTTACATATGCTGTTCTTTCTACCTGAAATGCCTTTCTAACTTTGGCAAAAATCAGATCGAGTTTTCCATGAGAAAACTTTTCTGAGTAGTTCTCCCCCCACCCCCAGCCCAACCACATTCCTCTCATCTATAAATATAAATTCTGATATTGCACTAAATATAATATTATCACTGTTGAGTTTTTCCTCTGTATTTCCCTACTAGCTGGGTGACCCTGGACAGATCCTAACATCAGAAATTGAATCATATTTTTCTTTGTCTTTCAAACATCTGGCACAGTACCCATGTGGTGGGTTTTGAATTGTTAACCATTTTTTTTTTATGGGTATTTCTTATCCCTCTGAGCTGTCTTATTCCTCCCATTTCGGTAAGAAAACTGGGAAAGAAATGTTACTGCAGAAGGCAGAATAAAGCCTTTTCAAGTTTAGGACTCAGGGCCTAGACAAAACCTGATGAGTCAGGGCAAGGCTTCTTATTTCCTGAGATTCTGCATAACAGGGGAAAGAGGAGACTTGAAGAGGAAAACAGGATAGCTCAGAACTGCTGGGTCCCCGGGAAGGAGCATTGTACTCTGCCCTTTCCCAACCCCAGGCTGAGTCTAAGCGGGGAGATGACAGAACCCTACATAGAGTTGTGGGTCTGAGAACAGAGAGCACTTGTAATTTGCTTTCTGGGAAGGTCCAGGGCAGTGGCCGTACCTTAGGGGAAAAGTGGCTGCATAAAATTCCTAGGCAGGTGGGACATTTGAGACCATCAGAGAGTTTCCCACAGCTCAGAGAGGTGCAGTAATAAAGGCTAGAGTGTCTGAAAGGGGCATAGAGATAGCAGGGAGAGCCACCCAGCCTGCAAGGGCCTCCTTGATGCGAATGAGGAGCAATGTACCTGCTACCTATGGACTGATGACCTAGGGCAAGATGGGAGGGTCCAGAGGACCGTGGGCAAAGGCCTCCTTGTCTCCTCCCAGCTTCCTCTTAACTTAGACACAACACTGGAGAAAAGTGTGCTTGTGGGAGAATCCAGAACTGACTGATATTTAATTTCTACCATCAGGTTAATGGGCCATCTAGGGAAATTAAACTGAGTTTTAAGAATAGCAAGGAAATTAAATTTGGTATGCACGAGTTTGTGAACTAAGATTAGTATTTGCTTTACCTGGCATCATATAGTGTTATAAATCAATTAATTCAATATTAATATAAAATTTACAAAGGAGTAGAAGTACATATCTTAAATTGCTATAAGTAAATTTTGCAATATAAATATAATTTAGATTATTAATCCTTTCTCAATAAAAATGTGAATATCATGAAGGACTTTGAAATGGGAAAAAAAAGATTACAAAATTAGTGAGTGTCCAAACTCACTCATTCAGGTCATCTCTGCCTTCCAGTGTTTTTAAGATGTTTTAGCACTTTGTAAATTGTAGAAAACTAATCATAGTGTAAATTATTCTTGTCTGTAGAAAAACACATGGATTGTGTTTATTAGAATGCGACTGACAATTTTCTGTAGATAGACCCAGTGTGCATGTATTTGCAAATTCATTTCAGAATTTCGTATCTCTATAAATGTCATTGCTCTTTGAATGCTTCTTTAAGCTAGTTG
The DNA here is from genome assembly GCF_039906515.1 of Pseudorca crassidens. NCBI lineage: Eukaryota > Metazoa > Chordata > Mammalia > Artiodactyla > Delphinidae > Pseudorca > Pseudorca crassidens. The sequence continues at coordinate 75,207,754 of NC_090296.1, forward strand.
TAACATCTTACCGGTTTCCCTCATAAATTAATGAGTTGTTAAATAAAATCTTTGACATGAGTTCATATAGCTCATGCTTTGAGAAAATTCTGCAAGAATTGACCTCTGAAATGTCAACACAGCCTGCTAGAAGTGATTTTAGGGAGAGACAGAGAGTCATATCTTGGGATATCTCTTATTAGGACAGTTGCCTACTGTAGGTTGGAGCACTCTGCTATAATAGCAAAAGTAATTTGTAAGAGGTTTTCAACATTTTAGTTAACAGATCAATAGATGGAAACAGAGAAAACCGCTTAATCACAAAATGCAGTGAAATAGACTGCTTTCACTTCAGCAAAGTCACAGTTTTCCTCCCACAGTGTGTTCTGCTGATGGATGTGTTGAAATAAACATGTGACTTGAGAGAGATATCTTCTGCATGGTACAAACTTTATTATGCCAACATCTGGCAGCTGGATAAAATGATAGTTAAGACCTGGAGTCAAATCACTCTTTAAGCCTCAATTTCCTCATTTGCAAAATGGTGTGTTCTGGTTACAGTTGCAGTGTAGCAAAGCACCCTGAACTTGGTGGTGTAAAATGTGAGTCGGGACTTCAGGAAGGGCTTGGCTGGGAAATCTTACCTGTAGGGTCTCTCATGAGACTGGGACTACAATCATCTGAAGGCTTGACTGGGCTGGATGTCCAGGATGGTCCACTCACATGGTTGGCAGTGAAGACTGGTTGTTGGCTGGGAGTTCAACTGGCACTATTGATTAGAAATATCTACACATGGCCTCACAGCATGATGGCCTAACTATACTAGGAGTTCTTAAGTTGTGGCTGGTTTTCCCCAGAACAAACATCCCAAGAGCCTGGTAGAAGTTGCAAGGCCTTTTCTGACCTGGCCTTGGAAGTTATATGACATCATTCTACCATACTCATTTGGGTAAAGCCTGCCCTGGTTCAAAGTGAGGGTATATAGGCCCCAACCTGTTGATAGGAACTTTGGCAAAGTCACATTGTGGAAAAGCATTTGGGATGGGAGATATAGTTGTGGCCATATTTAGAAAATACAATCTGCCACATGTAGATAATATTATTGCCTATTTCATGAGGTTTTGTGAGTATCAGCATGAGAAATGGTCTTAATACAGGACTTAATCAGCATTTAAATACTGATTTAATTGCTTAATTAAGTGCTTAAGTACTGATTAAGTACTTAACAACACTTAAGTACTTAATCAGTACTTAATATAGTGCCTGGTGCATTGGAAAACCTCAATAATTGTTGCCATCATTATTACTTCAGCACTGCCCTTTGGACAGTTTTTCAGTTTGTGGTAAACACTATTTTGATTTTCTGAATTCTGGTTCTCAGAGAAATCTGATTAAGATTAGACAAAGGCCAAAAAATACAAGTGAAATTGAATGGAAGTGTATTGTTGTTACCTTTGAAGTGTCTTCTTGTCACTTAAAAAATTCTGAAGTACAGGACAGCCTTTACTTGGAAGTAAAATGTCCCAAATTGCAGAGGGGGTGGTGATTTGTGACCCTCTTACTTGCTTCGAGGTGATGAAAATGCTTTGGATCCGAACTTGCACTAGAACATTAGCACCTATTGCTTCTGGCTTTGTTTTCTCACTGTTAAATCTGTTGTAATGAAGTCAACGTAAACTTTCTTATCAAGGTTTGCAGGACTGTTCTTTATGACTGGAAAAGTCACAGGGTTTCAGATGTTTTGAAATTTAGTAGCAGTAACTTTCCCTTCCCAAAGCGATTTGAAATGAACATCCGAGACAATGAACTACCTCTGACAAACTCAGCTTGTGCTTTGTTGTCATCTGTGATGATTTACATTCCCCTTTCCTTGGCTGTGAAATCGATGTCACAGCTGCACTAGGTACTGGGCAAATGATGTTCTTTTTATCTGCTTTAAATATGAAACTGCGTTCTTATCACTGTGGGTTGAAGGACATCTTTGTACCTGAACACTTTGATTTGAGGGTGATGTCAAACAGATTTGGACTCAGATAAATATTCAGTTGTGCCGGGAATTACAAATAGAATCTTGTGACCTTGTTTCAATTAGGAGAAACGTGGAATGAGTTAAGGAAAAATGTATTAAAATAACATTTTTGTTTTCTTTTTGCTATAAAATAATTTATGTTCCTCATAGGAAATTTTAGAAAATCCAAGCAAAAAGAGAAAAATAAAAATCACCTGCATTCTTACCACCTGGCTGCAATAATTATTCACATTTTAGAATAAGCATCTTGTGCATACCCACATTTACATACACCACAGATTTTAAAATAATGGATCGTGATGTACATGTTATTTAGCATTTGGATTTTTTTTTTAATTAAAAAACTTGATAGAGTGTGGGGATCTTTCCATGTCAGTAAATACATAAAATCAATTTAAATTATTTTAATTAGTTTCCTATTTGTCTCTCTGCATTTAGATTGTTTCCCATTCCCACAGTTACAAACATTATAAAGTATATCCTCGTACAGATATTTTAAAAATTTGTTTAAAAAATTATAGAAGTAGTACACATTTAAAAATTCAAATATTAGGCTTCCCTGGTGGCGCAGTGGTTGAGAGTCCGCCTGCCGATGCAGGGCACACGGGTTCGTGCCCTGGTCCGGGAGGATCCCACATGCTGCGGAGCGGCTGGGCCCTTGAGCCATGGCCGCTGAGCCTGCGCATCCGGAGCCTGTGCTCCGCAACGGGAGAGGCCACAACAGTGAGAGGCCCGCGTACCGCAAAAAAAAAAAAAAATCAGTTGAGTTTCTATATGCTAATAAAAAAGTATCAGAAAGAAAAATTAAGAAAACAATCCCATTTACAATTGCATCAAAGAGAGCAAAATACCTAGGTATAAATTTGACCAATGATGTGAAAGACCTGCACAATGAAAACTGTAAGACACTAATAAACTGAAGAAGAAACAGACAGAAAGAAATGCTGTTATCTGGCATTGGAAGAATACTGTTAAAACGTTCATTCAGCCAAAGTACTGTACACATCCAATTCAATCTCTAACACAATTAAAATAGCATTTCTCACAGAAACCAAACTAACAATCCTATCATGTGTGTGGAACCAAAAAGGACCCCAAATAGCCAAAGCGATCCTTAGAAAGGACAGCATAGCTGGAGTCAACTCACTCCATGACTCCAAACTATACTATGAAGCTACAGGAACCAAAACAGTGTGGAACTGGCACAAAAACAGGCACATGCACCAGAGCAATATAACAGAGAACCCAGAAATAAACCCACACGTATGTGGTCAGTTAATTTATGACAAAGCTGCCAAGGACATACACTGGGGAAAGTCCCCTTAATAAATGATGCCAAGGAAACTAGATCCCACACACCAAAGAAAGACAATGGGAACTGTCTACACCGCACACAACACTACCTGAAATCCACAATATTCCACATGGAGCCCTTCCTCTGCTGGCTCCTCTGAAAATGGACCCCCCTCAGCAGTCAGCCACATACAAGAAGCTTCTCCCCACTTTCTCTTCACCTTTTACTTCTGGTGGTGCCTCCCAGCCAGTCCTGAAGACAGTGGGCTCCTGTCTGCATGGGTGAGGCCCAGTGTTGTCCAGAAACTGAAGCTCCAGTGTGTCCTGAGGAGACCCACCTCCCATCAGTGTGGACTCGGCCAGGCATTGTCCCAAAGCCAAAGCCCTGGCGAATCCCAGATCCAGTTCAACCAAAGTTGTGATGCTTATTGGCCTTACGGAGTCCACATGTTATTGAGACACCGTAAGAAGATTACATTAGGAGCCACCATCTCTTGAATGCCATGGATGACCTGGCGTGCAGCCCTGAGGGTGGCGCTGCTGAGGCCATGGGCGGAGTGGGGGGCAGGGGTGGGGTCAGACATCTGGCTGCCCTCCTCTTTGGCTCCAGGACAGCTCACCGACTGCGGAGTTCCGGCCCTGTGGGGACCCGGGCTCCATTCCTGCTTCAGGTCAGTCCCCCTGCGCCAGGATACTTTTAATAGGTAGTGATGACACAGCTGGCTATCCACCTGGAGGATGTAAACTTCCTCTGTGTAAACAAGGACTTTGTGGCTCTAGAGAGACAGTTTCCTCTGTCTTGGTTATTTTGATTTCATTTGAGACTGGTGGAAATGAAACACAATTTTATTTTCTTTTAGCTTTTTATTTTAACATAACTTTTGATTTATAGTCAAGTTGTAAGGAATTCCCATATATCCTTCACCCAGATTCCCCATATGTTAACAATGTACCACATTTACTTTATCTTTTTCTCTCTTGACATATTTCTCTTAACATAAGTTTAATAATTTCTTAATATTTATACTACTAATATTATATATTAATATATACAATACTAACAGTACATATAATCTAATACAGCATAGTGAGCTTAGTACATTAAATAGCCTTTCATATTTCCTGTCCATATTTCTGTGGTCATCTTGAAAAAAATTTTAACATAACATAACAGACCATACTTTGCAACTTGCTGATGTTCCCCTAAGATTTCTAAAATCTAGATCCACATCCTGGCTCTCTCTCTCTTTTCCCCTTACAGTTTAGTTGAGTGAACCTGTCATTTGTCCTATAACATGCCCACAGTCTCTGCTTACTCTTTGCATCCTTGTGGTGCTGTGCAGCCCATTCCTCTGCCCCTCTGTATTCCCTGAAGACTGGTTGTTTGATGTAGAGTCTTGATCAGATTCAAGTTTGATTTTCTTGTCAAGAATATTTCATACTGTTGTATTCTAATTCTTTCGTACTTTCTTTAGTAGCTGGGATACTTCCATAAGGAGAATATTCATCAACTATTTGGTTATGCTGTCTAGATTGTTTTTAACTTTTGCAGAAGGGAGTCAATGAATTATGGTACCTAGCTCAATAATTAAAAGTTGTTTGGGCTTTTTATGGCTTATGAAGAACCACATCCGAATACCAAGCAGGAGTTCATTGGCAGATGAGATTCACTGGAAGTGATTCACAAATATCATTAATAAACTATTATTATCTCCTTCACTTAGCTGTGCCTCATGACTTCACCTATTTAACTAAATCCAGTTCATGATTCTTGACATACTTTAAGGTATTCATTTAAAATGAGTAATGAAATAATTTAACAGTGAATCACCTTTACTTATGTATTTTTATATTGAATAGCAGGAAACCAACAGAGAAATTTGTCACTTTTGTTTGAGAACACAGTTAAATTTATTCTTATTTGACTCTTCCACCCTGGTTGATTAACCAGCTGTGTTTAATTTGAAAGCTTTTGAAATTAAGTTTATCAGCACAGGACAAGGCATTTTATAGTACAGCATCTGGATTTAAAAGTGTTTTAAGTCCAAGGAGATTATTTTTACGGCTTTTCATTAGAGCTGACTCTCTATAGCTGAAAACTACATTTCCAAGACTGCAGCATAACTAGTATTCTGGATGAAATCTAGATTTTGTACATGCAGAATACAGAATCTGGAGCTGTGTTATGTGGGGAGAGTGGCAGGGCATGAGATAACCGTGTTCCAATATGGTTCCCGGCAGACAGTGTCACTTTTCCTGCTCCAGCAGCTTCCTGCAGTAGAATTGGCAGTGCACCCCATCACAGCAGAGATAGTCTGGCTAAGCATTCCTGGAAGTCCTGCTTAGATCCTATTCTTCCATTCCTTCCAGTGACTTTGTAAACCACACACAAAAAAATCACTTTCTGTTTATACCAATTTGAATGATTTCTGTTATCTGCAACCTATTTCTCACTAATAATAAAGCTATTGATTTTTGTATATATATATTTTTTGATTTTTGTATATTATCTTTGTACTGAGCCATCTTACTCAATTTATTTATTGCCTGAGATAATTTTCTGGAAGTTTCCAGTTAAAAATTGTACAGTTGTCATCTCCTCTTTGCTAATTTCATCCTGATTTCTCTTGAATATTTGCACCATATATTGTAGGCAATAGTGAACATTTTGCGGTTTTTCTAACTTTAATGGAAAGCTTCTAGTCTTTCCCAGCTGAAAATAATTCTGACTTTGGAGATTACAGATATGTAATGTTATGAAGGTATTCATCTTTTCCCATTTTATTAAGAACTTTCTAAGCTAAAAAAAATTAAGAATGTAAGTTGGTTTTTATAAAAAATTTTTTTCAACATCCATGGAAGTGATTAAAAGATGTTTCTCTTTTTTTCTATTTGTATGATGAACTATATTTATAGATTTCCTAATATCAAATTGTCTTGCATTCCTTGAAAAATCCCACTTGGTTATGGTATCTTATTTTTTTTAATGCTTTACTGGATTCTTATTGTGCCTATTTTGTGATTTTTGCATTGATACTCATAAGTGAGTAGTTTTCCTTTTTTTGTACTAGTTTTGCTGTTTTCCTATTGCTATAATGCTTGCTTTATGATAATAATTAGAAAAATTTCCTTATTTTCTGTGCTTAGTTCTGTGAAATTATCTGCATATGGCGATTTTTGGCAGGGAGTACGTAGAGGGCAACTCTGACAACTTTATTCTATTCTACTTCTGTACATTTAGATTTCCCATCTTTTCTGGGGTCAGTTTTGATCCATTTCATACAAGTTTTCCAATGTATTTGGATATATGTGAGCAAAACCATATATATATATATTATGTCTTTATATATACATATATGTATATTTCTGCTGTATCTGGTTATTTCTTCCTTTCCTATTTGGTGTGTTTGTGCTTTCTCCTTTTAAAAAAAGTTGGGCTCACTAATAGTTAATCTGTTTAGTTGATTTTCAAAAATCAGTTCTTGTATTTGCTGTTTTTAGTTATAAAAATTTATTACTTTGTGCTTTTCTCTATATTAATTCCTTCCTCTTAATTTTTCTTCCTAATTTATTGTTTTGCATACTCAAGTCATTAATTTTTATTCTTTCTTGTTTATAAGCATTTTAGGCTATGAGTTTTCTCCTGAGCATTTATTTAGCTATATAATTCCATATGTGAGGTAATAATAATAATAGTGGTAAATAAATCAGCCTCTCATGAAAATAGTTTACAACTTTACATTAACACAGTCTTCTGAAAATAAACATTTTAAACACATATGGTTTCCTATAACAAATATTTTTAATTTCAATGTTACAAGACAACTATCCATGGAAGTATTTTTTTTTAATTAATTACTTAATTTTTGGCTGTGTTGGGTGTTTGTTGCTATGCGCGGACTTTCTCTAGTTGCAGCGAGCAGGGGCTACCTTTTTTTGTGGTGCACGGGCTTCTCATTGCGGTGGCTTCTCTTGTTGCGGATCACGGGCTCTAGGCACGAGGGCTTCAGTAGTTGTGGCATGTGGGCTCAGTAGTTGTGGCTCTCGGGCTTTAGAACGTAGGCTCGGTAGTTGTGGCACATGGGCTTAGTTGCTTCGCGGCATGTGGGATCTTCCTGGACCAGGGCTTGAACCCATGTCCCCTGCATTGGCAGGTGGATTCTTAACCACTGTGCCACCAGGGAAGTCCCCATGGAAGTATTTTTAAAAAATTCTTTCAATAATGTGGGAATGCTCCTTGGTCTTTTTAGTTGACTGATTCAGACAAATGCTCAATTCTGTAAGCACAAGATCCAGGGGAAAAAAATGTAGATTTCACTAAATTTTCGAGTAACTGATATGTAAATATTTTTACTGTCTTCTTATCTATCTAACAAGACTCAATGTTTGGTTTATGACTCTCTATTTTCTTTTTTTTTCACATCTTTATTGGAGTACAAATGCTTTACAATATTGTATTAGTTTCTGATGTATAACAAAGTGAATCAGCTATATGTATACATATATCCCCATATCCCCTCCCTCTTGAACCTCCCTCCCACCCTCCCTATCCCATCCCTCTACGTCATCACAAAGCACCGAGCTGATCTCACTGTGCTATGCAGCAGCTTCCCATTAGCCATCCATTTTACATTTGGTGGTGTATATACATTAATTCTACTCTCTCACTTCATCCCAGCTTCCCCTCCCCCTCTGTGCCCTCAAGTCCTTTCTCTGTGTCTGCGTCTTTATTCCTGTGCTGACACTAGGTTCATCAGTACTGCTTTTTAAAATTCCATATATATGAGTTACATACGGTTTTTGTTTTTCTCTTTCTGACTTACTTCACTCTGTATGACAGATTCTAGGTCCATACACCTCACTGCAAATAACTCAGTTTCGTTCCTTTTTATGGCTGAGTAATATTCCATTGTATATATGTGCCACATCTTCTCTATCCATTCATCTATTGATGGACATTTAGGTTGCCTCCATGTCCTGGCTATTGTAAATGGTGCTGCAGTGAATATTGTGGTACATGTATCTTTTTGAATTATGGTTTTCTCAAGGTATATGCCCAGTAGTGGGATTGCTGGGTCTGGTCGTTCTATTTTTAGTTTTTTAAGGAACCTCCATACTGTTCTCCACAGTGGCTGTATCAATTTACATTCCCACCAACAGTGCAGGAGGGTTCCCTTTTCTCCACATCCTCTCCAGCATTTGTTGTTTGTAGATTTTTTGATGATGGCCATTCTGACCGGTGTGAGGTGATGCCTCATGTGGTTTTGATTTGTATTTCTCTAATGATTAGTGATGTTGAGCATCTTTTCATGTATTTGTTGGCCATCTGTATGTCTTCTTTGGAGAAATGTCTATCTAGGTCTTCTTCCCATTTTTGGATTGGGTTGTTTGTTTTTTTGATATTGAGCTGCATGAGCTGCTTGTATATTTTGGAGATTAATCCTTTGTCAATTTCTTCATTTGCAAATATTTTCTCCCATTCTGAGGGTTGTCTTTTTGTCTTGTTTATGGTTTCCTTTGCTGTGCAAAAGCTTTGAAGTTTCATTAGGTCCCATTTGTTTATTTTTGTTTTTATTTCCCTTACTCTAGGAGGTGGGTCAAAAAGGACATTTCTGTGACTTATGTCATAGAGTGTTCTGCCTATGTTTTCCTCTAAGAGTTTTATAGTGTCTAGCCTTACATTTAGGTCTTTAATCCATTTTGAGTTTATTTTTGTGTATGGTATTAGGGTGTGTTCTAATTTCATTCTTTTACATGTAGCTGTCCATTTTTCCCAGCACCACTTATTGAAGAGGCTGTCTTTTCTCCATTGTATATTCTTGCCTCCTTTGTCAAAGATAAGGTGACCATATGTGCGTGGGTTTATCTCTGGGCTTTCTATCCTGTTCCATTGATCTATATTTCTCTTTTTGTGCCAGTACCATACTGTCTTGATTACTGTAGCTTTGTAGTATAGTCTGAAGTCAGGGAGCCTGATTCCTCCAGCTGTTTTTCTTTCTTAAGATTGCTTTGGCTATTCGGAGTCTTTTGTGTTTCCATACAAATTGTAAAATTTCTTGTTCTAGTTCTGTGAAAAATGCCATTGGTAATTTGATAGGGATTACATTGAACCTGTAGATTGCTTTGGGTAGTATAGTCATTTTCACAATATTGATTCTTCCAATCCAGGAGCATGGTTTATCTCCCCATCTGTTCATGTTACCTCTGATTTCTTTCATCAGTGTTTTATAGTTTTCTGAGTACAGGTCTTTTGCCTTCTTAGGTAGGTTTATTCCTAGGTATTTTACTCTTTTTGTTGTGATGGTAAATGGGATTGTTTCTTTAATTTCTCTTTCTGATCTTTCATTGTTAGTGTATAGGAATGCAAGAGATTTCTGTGCATTCGTTTTGTATCCTGCAACCTTACCAAATTCATTGATTAGTTCTAGCAGTTTTCTGGTGACATCTTTAGGATTTTCTATGTATAGAATCATGTCACTGGCAAACAGTGACTGTTTTACTTCTTCTTTTCCAATTTGTATTCCTTTTATTTCTTTTTCTTCTCTGATTGCTTTGGCTAGGACTTCCAATACTATGTGGAATAATAGTGGCAAGAGTGGATATCCTTGTCCTGTTCCTGATCTTAGAGGAAATGCCTTCAGTTTTTCACCATTGAGAATGATGTTTGCTGTGGGTTTGTCATATATGGCTTATTATGTTGAGATAGGTTCCGTCTATGCCTACTTTCTGGAGAGTTTTTATCATAAATGGGTGTTGAATTTTGTCAAAAGCTTTTTCTGCATCTATTGAGATGATCATATGGTTTTTATTCTTTTTTCTTAAAGCCTCTTTATCAGTGTTCTCCCTTTCCTTCAAGGCAGTTTGTTACATTGTTAACTAAGGCTTATAGCTTTTGTCTTCTGTTATAATTTTTAACCAAGATCAAATTAGTGAATATCAAACTTATATATTTCTGATTTCAATGTTATTATTTTATGAATGAATTATTTTAATATTTCACCTTGAGTATAGTCATTAATTAGGTTTCTTGTGAATATTTGAAACTTTTTCCTGTCTTTAGAAATGTCATCTATCCATAGAAGCATAGATGCTCACTAAGAGTTAAAAATTTGCATCAGATGGTGGGTTTGGGGTGCTCATTGTACTATTTTTTTTTATGCTTTCCTGTGTATTTGAACATTTTCATAATAAGAAGCTGGAAAAAATCAGATCTATTTATATAATTATAATAGACATCTAAGAATGCTTCAGAAATGATCAAAGAAGAGAGGGAGCTGGCCATTGGAAGGGACACAGTGGCTGTTTGAATTATAAGCAGACAGTTGTTACCCTCTGTTGTTTTTCCTCATGGAGAGTGGAAATGCTCTGGTGTGTGACAGGAAATATTTAGATTGGGTAGTAGAGGGAATGGCCTTCTGTAGGAGACCATGCAGCTGCTTCCCCTTGCTTGTCTTTAAGAGCTCCATAGATACTCTCTGTGTCACATGGTGGAGGTGAGGCGGCTATCCCTTTGGTTGGAGAGAGAAGACAGTTGAATCGTTTCTCAAACAGACCCAGGGGCAACTGTAACTCACATAACTGTATAGGGTTAGCCAGGACGGTGTCCAGTGCCCTGAAAACAGCAAGGGTGTAGATCAGGTTCTGCCTACAGTAGACCTGCTGAGCTCCACAGATTCCCTCTGTGGATTAGCCTCTGCCGTGTATCTCACCCAGAGCAGTTCCATCAGAACTCTGAGTACAAGCCAGGGAGGGGCCCTGGAGTTCACAGAGCCCAGCTCTTTACTCTTCTGGGAATGAAGAGTTCATACCAACCAGGCACTTGACAAAAGTATGGGATTTTCCAAGAGAAACAATCCTTATGACATTGGTCAGGCAAATTTCCCTGACAGTAAAAAATCATTCATAGGACTTCCCTGGCGGTCCAGTGGTGAAGACTCCGTGCTTCCACTGCAGGGGTCACGGTTTCGACCCTTGGTCGGGGAACTAAGATCCCGCATGCTGTGAGGCACAGCCAAAAAGAAAAGCAAAATGTCATTCACCCAAAAGATAGTTGGTGCCCACTATATCCAGAGCCATACCGAGACTATTTGGGCTACAGGATCGTTTCCAGAGTGCCATGTATTGTAACATCTAGGGGGACGGGTTCTGGATTCTGACCTGGTTTTAAATCCTGACTGTTCCATTAGCTAGCTATGTAACTTTGGAAGCAAGTGCCTGTTGGTCTCTGTGCCTCAGTCCCCTCCTCGGGGGAGTGGGTTTCAGGATTGCAGCACCTAGCTCATAGGGTCTGCTTGGAGGATTCGGGATAACATGTTTGAAACACACGTAATAAATGTTCAGTAAATGTTCACTATTGTTATGTAGCCTGGTTGTGTTGCATCCTCTTTGACAAACCCCATGCTCTTCATTTTCCAACCACTCAGTTACCTTAAACAGACCCCAAGTTACCTCAGGGCTGAGAAGCAGCTACTCTTGGATTTTCCTGGTTAGCCAGCTGGAGGGGGTTTCCAGGCTCTCAGGAGCTTCTTGCCTTTCTAGCTTCATCAAAACCATTACATTCTCAGCTGAGAGGACTCTGACCCTTGCTATTGGGTTCTGTGGGTGAGGGAGCAAGAGAACCACCCTGTGGCGATGGCCTTGGGATCTGTCCTCCTGTCCTTTCCTTTTGAGCTGTAGGTGTAACTGTGGGTGATGAGATTCATTTAGCTCCACCACGGGCAGCCCCAGGGGTCCTGCTATATTAACCTTCATCTACATTCAGGAGTAACATCCCTACCAAGGCCTTGGTGTAAGTCATTTTTGGGAGACTTTGTGACTCCATGTGCATCTAGTACCTAGATGTGTTTGGATGGTTTCCCGGTTTCTGTGGAATTTTGAAACTTGGAGACCCAAGTATTGATTCACTGAGGGAAACTTTCCCCTCTCTGGAGTGAAGTTGTGGAGCTTCTCTGGAGACTCATTACAACATTGTGCTAATAAGGCCCCAGCCACCTCAAATCCCTTGGCTGTTGATTGCTCTAACTTTGAAGCTGGAAGTTTGCCCTTTTATCCCCCAGTTGCAGAGCATAGCAACTTTGGGAAAGTTTAGTGAGTCTGGTTGAGGGAGTGAGGGTAGAATGGCAGGCAAGGCCCTTCCAAGGGCTGGATCAGTGGGGTTATGACCATGGGCATTGTGTGGCTGTGATGGGTGGGAGTGTTCCACGTCCAGGAGCTACAGGATGATTCCTCCTGTGTCCCTTTCCTAGGAGTCTGTGTCTGCCCCTCCACCTCTTCATCCACTGTGTCCACTGAGCTTGCCCACCCAGAGTGGCCTTCTCAAAACCTGGGCCCATCTCAAGGCATGGGCCTCCACACCTACAGCCTCTCTCTGCTCAATGTCACCTCTTTAGATGGGCTTTTCCTGTCCGTCATGTGTAAAACAGAGTCCCTTCTTATCCTTCCCTGTCCCCTTACTATGCTTATTTACTTTTATTCGTAACACTACCTGACATTTTATTTACATATTTATATTTGTCTGTCTTCCCTACTAGAAGGAAAACTCTATGAGGGCAGAGACTGGTGTGTTCATTGCTGTGTACTCTATACTTAGAACAGGCTTGGCACAGAAGAGGTGCTGAATAAGCATTTTTAAATGAAAACAAGAAAGCAAAACACCTCTTTCCCAGAGGAGTCTTTGCACAGAGGAGAGTAGCTGTGGGATCTGGGCGGAAGAGGAGCTGTGCATTTCTTGCAGCATTTTTCAGGGGTTTTGGGTGTGAGATGCAGGAGTACCTTTTGAGAAGGGGATGTGAGGCATGAGAAAACCAAGGGTGAATCATTTAGAACAATTCTCATCCTCTTGGGATGATTGGTCTCTCTCTGAGAATGATACCAGTTGACTCAAGATGTCTTCAGCACCTTTGATTACTCCACTGAGGTGAGCATAATATGTTCTCATCCTTGGACCTCAGGAATGGGACCTAAAGTAATTTGAAGTATGGAGGATGAATACTCAAGAATATAGGCTTGCTTCCAGCCAGACAGGACCATTCCTTGTTTAAAGCACCGTTACCCTTGGTCTTCCTGCTTTTTCTCCTGCCATTTCTCCTAACAGGAGTGCTCTTCTGCTGCTCCCCCTTTCCAACTGCTACCTCCTCTTCTAGATCAGGTTCAGATTCTTCTTTTGTGAAGCCTTCCCAGCCATCATGGGGAAGAGCAACCTTTCCTTCCTCTAAACGCCTTTAAGTCTTACTGTTCATGCTTTCATGACATTTGGCCATAAATGATTTGGGGGCAACTCAAGTACTAACTAACTAACTAACTAACCAACTAACTAACTCTGAAGTCTTTGGCTTCTCTAGTCTCCAAAGGAAATCCTTCCCTTCAGTGTTTAAAATCACAAAAGTCCAAGCTCGGATCCTGATCCACCACTAAAAGTTCAGCTGTAGACTGGTTCCCCACCCATGTAATTCCCAGAGGATACTTACATTTTCTGCCTAGCCCTGCTGGTTCTGGAGTTCTGCGGGACCTCTGGCCATCTTGTGACCAGCTTCTCCAACTGCTACTGCTTTCCCCATACCTCCTCACCCCAAGTACAGACGAAGACCCCTGTATTATCTGTCCAAGCACATCACAGACCAGCACGTACTGAAGCTTTGGGATAATAGGAAGGACTTCTAGTATAGGAAAGAGGGAGGAAAAGCCCATAAAACGAGATACAGGAAATTATTATTCTTGGAGTCCACCAGCCATATATACGTAGACAGGGTTTTTGGTTTTTTTTTCTTTTACACTTTCCTCATTCCTCATTCTGCTGCCACATGGCCACAAAACCTACCTTCTGCCATGTAGTACCCTTGCCTATATCTCTCTCCGCTCCTTTCATCCCTGGGTGCAGGACCCTGATCTTTGAGACCCAGCAAGAAGGGAAAACCCCATTTTAGCCCCAGGCTCACTTCTCAGGACACATCTTTTTCTGCAGAGATGGATCTCACTCCATAATGCAAGCCATTTCAATGTCATGAAAGAGAGCAGTGTACCTCTCTCTGTCTTAACCATTGAAGACACTATTTTGGCTTTGCTGCCATAAAGCCATTGGAATGTTTTCCCAAACAAACATAGTCTGTTCCCCAAATTGAATCTGAAAATTGCTGATAAGTTTAAAATAACTTATTCTGGCTTTTAGATATTACATTTTCAAAAATTGGGGGGTTCAATCTCATTAGAACACTTCATCACACATATTTTTTTCTTTAAATGTGTTTTCTATCTTACAGAAATTGGCAGAATGGTAAAGCATCTAGGAGGAGATTGGTGATGCCGTCTAAGGGAAGACCAGGGGAGTCTGTCCCTCCCTTCTGAAGCTCCGAGAGTGTCTGGAGGTGGGTGTGTTGTGTTTCAAGAGAGTCACACTAACAAAAATGTACTTAGGAGTGATGAGCATTTCAGAATGACATTTGGTTAATTTGCATGAGAGATAGGACTGCTAACCAGAAATGCTCTGCCCAGTCTATTCCCTCCCTCTGCCCTATTCCTCCCAGTCAGAACCACTCCCTGAGATCTCACTGACCCTTTGTAAAAGAAAAGTGTGTTCTTCCATCTCAGTCAGTGGATGTCTAGCATGGAGAAGTCTTGGGAAGCAAGCAGTACCTCAGAAAGAGTTAAAAATTCCTCCCTAGTCATTCTGCCTGTCAGGGAGTAGGCAGGGGCCTGCTCACTGGATGAGCCCAGAGTCATCCAAAAGAGCAGGGGCGGCCGGCCACTCCCTGGGTAAACTCATCCTTCCTGGGACAGAGCCCCTGGGAACTGAGATAATGGCAATCATGAGGTGTGCTCCCCTCCTCCACCGCTAGGAGTCTGCCATGAGCTGGCGAGGAAGGCAAGTCATAGACACAGTAAAAGGTGAGAGACACCGGGAGGTGCTCTAAGTGGTTGATTACTTACAAAGAACCTAGAAATGAGGGAAATGGATGGTTCCAATCAGTGGTTCTTAACGTTTTTGAGTCACAAAGTCATATGAGAATTTGACTCTTCCCATCCTCACCCTAATCTACATAGACACACCATTTCACATATATTTCAAGGGTTTTCCCAGAATACCCTGGAATTCATCTGTGGACCTTCTGCTCAAAACCGTAAACCCCTGGAGGGCAAGGACTGGGCTTGTTCGCTGATGTGTGTCCAGTGCCTACCTGAAGTGTCCAAGATGAAGGAAGTGTCAGTAAATGTTGAGAGCTAAAAGGCAAAAGCAAACCTGCGCTTGCCTAGCAGAAGCCAGGCCAGGGTGTGCAAACACCAGTGGCATCAGTGCCATGAGGGGCTTTGATGGTGACATCCCTGTCACTATTCTTCTTGACATTTAAAGCCAGGGCTGCTGAACTGTGAACTCTTCACTCTTCTGACTCTCTGGTCCTGACCTAGCGTGGTGACCTGAGACATGTACGGTCAATGATGGTCTGGGGAAGAGATAAGTGACATTTTGAGGATTCTCACACTGCTACCTGGTTTTTGCAATGGCTTTGATATCAGTTTATTCTAAAGGCTTCTTTGAAGTCATCATTCAGCTGCATTTACTGAGCATCTCAGGGTCTACTGTGTTTCAGGAGGGTGCTTGATAAATGCTGAGGACTGAATCACCATAACAGCTGGTCTGGGTCACTTCAAAGTCCTCTGCTACTGCCAGCGAGGGAACAAGAGGAGCCACTGTAACCACTACCACTTTCAGAAACTCCTACATCACTGGTCTGCTATGAGCCATGCTGAACACAGTCAAGTTGCTCATAGAACCTACTCCTAGGCCAGTTAAGTTCAGAAAGGGATGGGGCTCCATAGTAAAGAGAACTGAGCCCCAAAATATCAGAAGCTTTAATGAAAAAGGTCTATCAATTCAGAAGCCCCAAAACTCACAGATTCTTCCAAAGAACTGCCAGAATGGAAGACACACAGTGCACCAAAGATTTGGTGCTGAGCATAGCCCACCAGTTCATACACTTTCTTCCCTGTGTTAAGCTCCCTGTTAGGGATTCCATAGTCCTTTCCTGAAACTTATCCTCAGGCTGGGGCCACTGTCAGATCTATTTTTATGTCCTTAAATCTACAAGAAGATTAGAGTTTCAGTCCCTTTGAACCCCTGGGAGAGTCCTCACTTTATATGCAAATTGGTATATGCTAATAGATATGAGGGGGCACTTCTTAGCTCTGCTGCAGCATTCAAGGCACTAATTAACATAAGTGGATGCTCTGGGGTGTGACCTTAGGAAGCATGTCAATGGTGCCAGGTGGAGGATGGATGTTATCTGCTCTTCCCAGATGTACTGGAACCCCAACTCGTGCCCAGCCAAGATATGCTGCTGGTCTAGCTTAGTAACAGACATTTTGCCTTATTTCTGTAAATGACTAATGACTTTCTCTTCATTCTTGTTCTTCATAACCTCTCCATATATTTGGCACTGTTGACGCTTCTGCCATCTTGGATTTCTCCTCCCCTGCTTCTTAACCCTGCACGGTTCTGTTTCTGTTGGTTTGCTTTCTGACTATTCCTCTTGTTCCCCATGGTGATTTAACCAAGGGCTTTCCCCGAAGCTTCATCCTTTTTTCCTTCTCTACATAAACTTCTCCAGCGTGTACGGTTTCGTATCCACTTGCTTGCTTGCTCACTCACTCACTGAGCCTCTCTCACGTCCCTTATGTGGTACTAGGCTTAGAGAACACCAAGATGAATAAAATCTAGTTTCTGCCTTCAGGGAGTCATATAATTGATAAGTGGTAACTTGACCCAGTGCCTGGCTCCTTCTACTCACATTCCAGTGCTCATTGCCCTCTGTCTCAAGACTGTAAGTTATTTATGCATGCTCAGTCTTAATCTCACATGACTCCTTTGCCTGTAACTCCAGCTTTCATTGATTTTCTTCTCCAACAAACTGCTCTAGTCAGGAGAGCTGTTTGTTTGTTTTTTTAATTGAAGTATATTTGATTTACAATGTTGTGTTAATTTCTGCTGTACAGCAAAGTGATTCAGTTATAGACATTATTTTTTATATTCCTTTCCATTATGGTTTATCACAGGATGTTGAATATAGTTCCCTGTGCTATACAGTAAGACCTTGTTGTTTATCCATTTTTTAAAATGTATGTATCTATTTATTTATCTATCTATTTATTTTTTGTGGCTGTATCGGGTCTTAGTTGGGCATGTGGGATCTTTTGTTGTGGCGTGACGGCTTTTCATTGTGGCATGCGGGCTTCTCTCTAGTTGTGGCACTCGGGCTCCAGAGCATGTGGGCTCTGTAGTTGGGGTGCCCAGGCTTAGTTGCCCCGCAGCATGTGGGATCTTAGTGCCCCAACCAGGGCTCGAACCCACGTCCCCTGTATTGGAAGGCAGATTCTTAACCACTGGACCCCCAGGGAAGTCCCTCCATTTTATAGATACTAGTTTGCACCTGTTAACCCCAAACTCCCAATCCATCCGACCCCCACCCCACCTCCCCCTTGGCAACCACAGATCTGTTCTCTATGTCTGTGAGTCTGTTTCTGTTTCATAGATAAGTTCATTTGTGTCATATTTTAGATTCTATATATAAGTGATGTCATATGGTATTTGTCTTTCTCTTTCTGACTTACTTCACTTAGTATCATAATATTAGGTCCGATCATGTTGCTACAAATGGCATTATTTTGTTCTTTTTTATGGCTGAGTAGTATTCCATTGTATATCTTTTTTATCCATTTATCTGTCGATGGACATTTAGGTTGATTCCATGTCTTGGCTATTGTGAATAGTGCTGCTATGAACGTAGGGGTGCATGTATTTATTTATTTATTTATTTGGCTGTGCTGGGTCTCAGTTGCGGCACGCGGATCTTCATTGTGTTTTGTGGGATCTTTAGTTGTGGCATGCGGGATATTTAGTTGTAACATTTGAACTGTTAGTTGCGGCATGTGGGATCTAGTTCCCTGACCAGGGGTTGAACCCAGGCCCCCTGCATTGGGAGCATGGAGTCTTAGCCACTGGACCACCAGGGAAGTCCCGCATGTACCTTTTAGAATTACAGTTTTGTCTGGATATCTACCCAGGAGTGGGATTGCTGGATCATATGGCAACTCTATTTTTAGTTTTCTGAGGAACCTCCATAATGTTTTCCATAGTAGCTGCACCAACTTACATTCTCACCAGTGGTGTATGAGGGTTCCCTTTTAGGAGAGCTGGGTTTTATTCCTTCAACAGTTTTATTACCTTGGGTAACTCATTTGACCTGTATTGGATTTAATATCTCTATCTGCGGAATGAGAAGGTTGTAGCACCGGGATTCTTTCATCTCCAAAATTCTATGATTATTTACAATTGGAGAGAGGTAGTGGCTAATACAAAACAGCAATTATATAGTGAAGCTAATGCTTTTTATAAAAAACTTATGAGCAGCATCCTCATGGGGATTGCTAGCACATCATAAAATTGTTTGCTGGGTCTGGAAAATATTTGTCCTTGTCACTTATTATAATTAGCCAGTCGCCAGAGCTATTAACATGTTCAGGTAAGAGGAAGGCAGGCATGGGAGTGGCTGAAGTTAAAGCAGGATTAGGTGGCAGCCTTAAACTTTCTGGAAGGATTGTCCTCA
This sequence comes from Pseudorca crassidens, assembly GCF_039906515.1. NCBI lineage: Eukaryota > Metazoa > Chordata > Mammalia > Artiodactyla > Delphinidae > Pseudorca > Pseudorca crassidens. The sequence goes on from NC_090296.1 coordinate 75,226,648, forward strand.
TATAGGTACTGTTCTGAGATCATTGATCTTTATAGTAAGTTTGTGCCTTTATCCGTAAATTTATACATGTTATTCATGTTAAATAAATTTCTATAGAGTAAGAGTTCTGCTTCAGATCTTAAAAAAAAACTTCCTGATTAGAAAAATGATATCATTTCCTTAGTCATTGATACTTTGAATTAAAAAAAACAGATCCATTCAAGCTAGTTGACTAAAGGGGTATGTGTACATATGTGAAAGGATGAACTATTAAATGGCAATGAAAATGGATCACACGCAGCACAGTTGAACCTCCCAAATGTAAGATTGAGCAAAAGATGCCAGATACAAAACAACACATACTATATGGATCCATTTATATGAATTTCAAAAACAGGCAAAACTAACCCATGATGTTAGAAATCAGGATAAAGGTTACCTTTGGGATGGAGGAAAGGAGTTAGAGAGGGACTTCTGGGGCGCTATCTCATGACCTAGGTGGTGGTTACACTGGTGTGTTCACTTTATGATAATTCATTGAGCTTGTGAGTTGTGTGCTTGTCTGTGTATGTGTTATATTTAAATTTAAAAAGTTAGGACTTCCTTGGTGGCACAGTGGTTAAGAGTCCGCCTGCCGATGCAGGGGACATGAGTTTGATCCCTGGTCCGGAAAGGTCCCAAATGCTGCAGAGCAACTAAGCCCGTGCACCACAGCTACTGAGCCTGCGCTCTAGATCCCGCGAGCCACAACTACTGAGCCCACGTGCTGCAGCTACTGAAGCACACGCCCCTAGAGCTTGTGCTCCGCAACAAGAGAAGCCACTGCAGTGAGAAGCCTGCGCACCGCAACAAAGAGTAGCCCGCTTGCTGCAACTAGAGAAAGGCCACGTGCAGCAACAAAGACCCAATGCAGCAAAAAATAAATAAAATTAAAAAAAAAAAGCAGAAACAAATTCCTACAAATTTCCAAGTTCCCACTGGGAACCTTTAGCCGAGTACTTCCATTCTCAGCCCACAGAAGTCACTTCCTTCTTCTAGGCCTCCTCATCCTTTGTGTGGTTGGTACACTTGTCTGCCTGTCTTCCCCAAGAGACAGCAAATGCCAGTGAGGGCAGAAAACTAGGTATTGTTAATTTTGGGTCCCCTACCCTCTTTCTCCTAGGAACCTACATTAGTGTGACAAAACAAAATTATTTTTAAGGCAGGACAAGAAAATTTTAACCATCACCATTTTCTCTGCCATTTGACCCACTCCTCCCTCCTCTTTAGTGTGCATTGTGCATCTGCATTATACATTAACTAGATCCCCTTAGAAGACACAGGAATGATGCCGAAAACTCAGCTTCTCTGTACACCAGTGCCAAACTGAATTGAAACTGGAGGGAAGGAGGCAGGGCACAACCTTTGTAAGAATGACATAGCCCGAGGACATGACATAAACTGAGTAGAACCAAATGGATCCAAGATGGCGGACAAGTCAACTTTTTCCACTAGACGTTGAGCCTCAGTATCAGCAAGCTCACATCAGCAAGCTAAATGACACACCCACAGGCATCATGACAGTTCCAAGACCGACCATAGGATCAAAAAGTGGGCGGTGGGCTTCCCTGGTGGCGCAGTGGTTGAGAATCTGCCTGCCAATGCAGGGGAAACGGGTTCGAGCCCTGGTCTGGGAATATCCCACATGCCGCGGAGCAACTAGCCTCGTGAGCCACAACTACTGAGCCTGCGCGTCTGGAGCCTGTGCTCCGCAACAGGAGAGGCAGCGACAGTGAGAGGCCCGCGCACCGCGATGAAGAGTGGACCCCGCTCGCCACAACTAGAGAAAGACTTCGCACAGAAATGAAGACCCAACACAGCCATAAATAAAATTTTTTAAAAAAGCAAAATTCCTTAAAAAAAAAAAAAATTGGGCGGTGGCCCAATTCCTCAAAATCCCTGCCCCTTCCTAAAATAGCTGGAATACTCCTCCCACTCATTAGCCTATGAAATTACCCACCCCTATAAAAACTGACAACCCCATACCTGGTGCCTTTCTCACCTTCTGAGGTGGCCCACACTCTGTCTGTGGAGTGTGTTTCTCTCTAAATAAATCCACTTCTTACCTATCACTTTGTCTCTCACTGAATTCTTTCCGCGATGAGACGTCAAGAACCTGAGCTTCATTAAGTCCTGAAACCAGGTGTGTGATGTCAGTTGGAAGACTGTGGGTTTTGGCCGGGTTTGAGTCCCGGCCGAGTGGGTTCCAGTCCCAATCTGAGGTGCACAGTTTCAATTCCACTTCAAAGACATGGTTCCCAGTTCCTTAAGAAAGACTTGCTGGGTCACAAAGCTGGCCAGAGTCTGATTTAAATTTTCAAGGCTAAAGATGCATATATTGATACCTTTAATATTTATATACCTATACATACTTTAATATCTATATACATTTCAAAGAACAAACGTAGAACTCACAAGTTTTCTAAAGTAGATGTCTAAGAAAAGGGAGAGGAGAGACAGCTCTTCCCTTTTAAGCCTCGTTGACGAAAAATTAATCAGTCGATCTAAGAAAGAAATGGAAAATTTTATTGGAGCCAAATTTGAAGATTATAACTTGGGAAGAGCATCTCAGAAAGCTGTGAGAACTGTTCTCCCCATTAGAAGTCAAGGCACAGTTATATAATTTTTTTGAGACAGAAGACTGCACATCAAATAATGTATTATTGACAGTTTACATGATCCAGATCTAAACGTCATCGTGGTGGGTAATGTGACCCCTTACAAGATCAAGAAGTCATGCTATTTTTGTAGGAGTTGTCGTGTTGATGCTGGGAGAATGTTGCTCTTTATGGTTAAGCAGGTATTCCTGCCAATGGGGAAGGTCTGGTGTTGCATAATGCAGACACACAGTGCACAGTGGGGGAAGAGAGGAAGCCAAAGGGCAGAGAAGAATTTTTTATGTTTAAATGTTTTGTCTTGCCATAAAATATGAATTTTATTTCACAGCCTCTTACTTTACTTGTATTTGCCCTTATACAGCCCACTGGGAGCCCATTCCTGCAATGCTTTTTGCTTCTACAAGCTTTTTCAGCTACAGGTAAATGTCTGTGCTGGACCAGGTACAAATCAAAGTGAGCACACCTGACTCCTGTCTGATGGAGCTCACCCACACAACTGACAGATGAACATAAATCAAAGTGAGGATTACCTTTGGCAGGAGAGATTTTTTTGTTTCTATTCCTTAATTTTTAACTATGAAAATACACAGTAATTGTAAAATTTCCGCCAGTACAGAAGTGTATAAAATAAACCATGAGAGTTTTACCAGCCAGTTCTACTCTCCAGCAGCAAACATTGTTAATTAAGTAATTTATGCTTATAGAACATACACATACTTATTCATACACACTTAACTTTTATTGTACAAAAATGGGATGGTGTTATATGAATTGTATGCAATTTGATATTTTAAAATATCATTCCTTGCCAATACCTATAAAACTATATAATATATTTTTAGGTGTCACTTTTATAAACAATGGGTACTGAGATTTCTAGTATTTTGTCAATGGTGCTAAAAGTTATTGGCATAAATTCCTACTCTTAGTACTCATGGCTTATAGCGTTTGTCATTTTAAATTTCAGTAGATTATTTTGGTAGAGTCTACCAAATTGTCTACAAAATTTGTGGTAACAATTTCCTCACCCACAAACATTGTACGAAAATGTCCATCTTCCTCACCATTGGCATCACGAGATATTGTCAGTCTTAAAAATTTTTTTGTCCTTCTGCATGTAAAAAATTTACAAGTTCCTTTCCTATTCTGGTCTTCTCTAATGCAGCACGTCCCAGACTTTAGGATTTTATTAAAATTAATTAATGATAGGGGAAAATCCCTCGAAATTGATGTGTTTGGCAAGCAAGAAATGACATTCCCTTCCACCCCAATCTTAGAATGTCAATATCTTTTCATTAAAGAACATAGCTTAATCTTGGTAGGGTTAGGGCTTCCCTGGTGGCGCAGTGGTTAAGAATCTGCTTGCCAATGCAGGGGACATAGGTTTGAGCCCTGGTCTGGGAAGATCCCACATGCCATGGAGCAACTAAGCCCGTGCACCACAACTACTGAGCCTGCACTCTAGAGCCCACGAGCCACAACTACTGAAGCCCATGCGCCTAGAGCCTGTGCTCCGCAACAAGAGAAGCCACTGCAATGAGAAGCCCGCGCACTGCAACGAAGAGTAGCCCCCGCTCTCCACAACTAGAGAAAGCCCGTGCACAGCAACAAAGACCCAATGCAACCAAAAAAAAAAAAAAAAAAAAAAAATCTTGGTAGGGTTATAAAGGACATAATTTCAGAATTTAAAAATATTGAAAAAAAATTATTTCATCGTAGACCAGAAACCCTTTGTCATGGACCAGCTTTAGTCTGCAGACCCGTGTAGGAAACCACTGATGTAATACATGTTTAAGCAGCTTTATTTGGACACTTTTCTCTTTCCTTGAAAATTTTGGGAAGTACATAATGTCCAGTTTTTTAGTTACCTTATAATTTATCAGAGGTCCATAAATCTTTTGTCTTAAGTCACAAGCCCTCCTCCAAACTCTGTCCTTGACACTACATCAGTTGTCAGGTGTCAGCCTTGTGCTCTTTCTTTTCCAAAGTCAGACACTTTGCACTGAGGAGATGAAAATATTGTCTGCAACCACACGTCCTTCAGAGTCCTCTTTGTCCCAGGTTTCTTCTGGTTGTATAATTTGTTCTCACATGTATCAACTAAAGGTTGCCTATAACAAACTCTGCATCAGGCCTCAGAACACACTGGAGGAAGGAGCATCATTAGCAAGGTCAGGTCTGCAGAGGGCTCCTCCTACCCCATTAAGAGTCACCAACCAGGAGAATGTGGTCTTGTCTTCCTGGGTTGGGGGAAGCCTCTGTGCATCTGTTGGCATCAATGAATCCTTAGTATTCTGTCTAGGAATTCATTATTCTCACAGGTGCCAAGCTGAGATTGTCTTTCCTCCTCAACCCTAGTGAAGAGTGATGTTTAGTAGGATAAAGGCAAAGGCTTTTCTAGTATAATAATGCTGAGCTTATGCTATGAAAAACAGTCAACATGAGCAAGTGAAGAAATGGTTCATCTTGAGCTATTTCACCTGGATGGGGTTGGCACGGACCCTCAAAATCTCAAGCATCTCACTTGCTTTCTCCAGATAGACCAGGACCCTGGGAGAGGGGGTGGAGATCAGAGAAAAAGGACCCTCCAGACCCCATCTAAGAAGGACTTGGTGTGAACTGACAGGTCACATGATGAGAAAAGTGATGTTTTGCACCATTCATTGGACACTTATCAGCCAATAGGATTATTTTCTATCTGCTCACAAACTGTACCTGCAGCTGTGAGATTTCAGCATGACATGCCAGAGTGGACAGAGGTATTCATCAAGATTTCACCACCCTTTTGGCAATGAAACCAGACTGCATTTTTAGCACACGTATTTCAGTGTCTATCTCCCAAAGAGGAAGTTATATTTAGCACATTTCCTGCTAGCCACTGAACAGTGCAGGACCTTCTGGGTCTGGAGTTAGTCACAGCCCTTTATGTCTATCTGTGGAATCCCTCCTTGTAAACTACTAGGGCTTTGAGGAGCCCGAGTTTATAGCATGAACTCTTACCATAAATCCTTAGAACCCACCAGGAAAGGTGCTGATTGGGTAGTATGTTCATAGTGACTTCTTAGTCCCAGCCCTGGGAACATTAGGAATGCCCCAGTCAGATGGAGTGTGTGTGTGTGTGTGTGTGTGCACATGCTTGCATGCATCCATGTGTTTGGGCATGGTAGTGTAAATGGGGCACTCTGGGTGACCTTCTTCAGACTTTTAAAAAAAAATTTTATTGGAGTATAGTTGATTTACAATGTTGTGTTAGTTTCTGCTGTACAGCAATGTGACTCAGTTATACATATACATATATCCACTCTTCTTTAGATTCTTTTCCCATATAGGTCATTACGGAGTACTGAGTAGAGTTCCCTGTGCTATACAGTAGGTCCTTATTATCTATTTTATATATAGTAGTGTGTATATGTCAATCCCAATCTCCCAATTTATCCCTCTTCCTTTCCCCCCGGTAACCGTAAGTTTGTTCTCTACATCTGTAACTCTATTCCTGTTTTGTAAATAACTTCATTTGTACCCTTAGACTCTTCTTGTACCTACTCCTGAGGAATGTGTTTGCATTGCGTTGGGTTTGGGAAAATCAGATCAGCATGTTATACAGCCTCCCAAAGAGAGGAGCGAACAGGAGATGAACTTTCAGGGCCATAGGCCCTACTTTTCCACATGGATCTTCTGGGTCAGGGTCAGAGACACAGGGTCCCTTAGACCAGTACCTGCAGACAGGGGGCCTCAGAATCTTCTAGGGAATGTGTTTAAATGCAGATGTCATGGTCAAACTCCACCCAGGTATACTGAATCAAACTCTGGAGTATACAGCCGAGGAATTTATATTTAAAAAAATACCCTAGATTGTTTTGTGATGTGAGTGGGTTTGCTGACTACTGCCTTACTTGGCCCTTCCTGCAAGGGGATGGTAGCAGCACTCAGCGTTGACATCAAGTCTTTTTGATTTTACCTCCGAAACATTTCTTGCATCTTCTCTGCATGTCTACTAATCACTGGCCAAGTCCAAGCTACCAGCATCACTGGCCTGGACCACTCCGTGGCCTCAAAGTTTCCCCTGTGGGGACTCATCCCCCTCCAATCGGTACTCAACACAGCAGCCAGAGTGGTCATTTCCAGTCTCAAGTCAGATTCTGTCACACTCCCCACCCTACCCTGACCCTCACTCCAGTTATTATTTTTTTCTTTTTCCTTTCTTTTTTCTTTTTTCCTTTGGCTGCACCACACGGCATGCGGGATCTTAGTTCCCTGACCTGGGATCAAACCTGTGCCCCTGCAGTGGAAGCATGAAGTCTTAACCACTGGACCGCCAGGGAAGTCCCGCTCCAGTTATTTCTTTCCATCGCTTTTAGGATGAACACGACATTCTTCTCACAGTCAGAGGACCTGCAGGACTGGATCCGCACCCTATACCTCATTTCACAGCCATTGTTCCTGCTAATAGATCTCTCCACAGACCTGCCCCCCCCACTCCTTTCACCTGCTCTTCCTTCAGGCTCAGCTGTCATCACTTCCCCAGGGACGCCTTCCCAACCTCTCAAGGGCTGCACTTTTCAGTTGCAATTTTTTACTAATTGATGCAATAATCTGATTAAACACGAGTCTTCATGTAGAATGTAATTTCCCGTGGAGGCAGGGACCACATTTCTTCACTATCACAGCCCTAGTGCTTGGCTCTAAATACCTGTCCTCAGGACTTCCCTGGTGGTCCAGTGGTTAGGACTCGGCACTCTCACTGCCGAGGTTCACAACCAGGTTCGATACCTGGTTGGGGCACTAAGATCCCATAAACCGAGTGGCAAGGCCAAAACAAAAACAAAAACAAAAACCTGCCCTCGCCTCCATACGGCAGGTGTTGTCCATCAAGCAATCTTCAGTCAGAGAATATGCAGGGTCCTCGGATAGACCAGAGCTTTGTAATTATACCCAGGAGTTCCATTCACTTGTTCATTCATTCATTCATGATGACAAATGTAGGATTAAGTGCCATTTTGAGCTGTTAAATTCTGGGCCTAGCTGGAGTCAGCCAGCACAGCAGGCACCGCTGGTAATGATTTGAACATGTCTGAACACTTGGCGTGCCTCACTTCCCTTGGCTCAATCAAAATAAACATCTGCTGAACATGAACTAGGCGCCAGACGTGCCCGCTGTCCTTAAGCAGCTTGTGGTCTAGGGAGGAAAGACAGACGCGAAACAAGTGACTACAAGTTTATGAGTTTTACCAAGGGGCATTCGAGTGTGCCTTGGAGACACAGAAGAGGGGGTGCGAGTCTAGTCTAGGGGTTCAGGGGAAAGCTTCCCTGCAGAAGGAATATTTGAGTTGAGGTTGAGGGTGAGTAGGAGTTAGAATAGGCCCTAGGGAGCAGTCCAGGTGAAGGCCAAGGTGAACTTCAGATGATAGGGCTATTTAATGGGCAGTAGGGAGCACCCAGTTCAGCCTAATTCTCCTGTGAGTTGGGGCTTGGCCCATCCAGCCCTTATCCATCCTCTTAAGGGGCGGATGCTGCACTAAACGGGAGAGGGAGTCGAGTGGCCTGTGCGTGGGTACCTCTCGGGGCTCCCTCCTCTGACTCAGGCGGCACAGGAGCTGTTGTGAATTCAGCACCACTCTTGTTGGAGCAATATTAAACATCATCACCAAAGGCAGTTTTGACTCATTTATTTATTAATATAGAAAAGGAGCCCAAGGCAGCTGGACCAGTAGTACAAAGCACCAGGAGTTAATACTATTCTGGTGAAAGGGTTGGCTTTACAAAAGTGAAGGAGTAGGCAAGAGCTGCCCTGGTTCTGGGGCCAGGCCCAGCCTACTGCCCAGAACCTCGGAGCAGCACCTGGAACCAGCCGCTGGGAGAGAGTGACGGGGGGTCGGGGGCTGATGAGCTGGAGACCAGAAGGACAGGTGGCAGGGATGGAGGGCCAGGCAGTGAGAACCATCCTGTGGCTGATGAGGACAGGCAACTGCCGGCTGGAGGCTCCCCACTGGACCCTGGGCGGAGGCTCACGTGAGCCTCAGCTCCGGGGGCAGGTAGAAAAACCCTGCAGATACTAGAGAGGACGAGGATCCAGACACAGCTCAGGGTTGAAGGGCCTTTCCCTTCTCTCCACCAGGAGCCACCTTTCTCAACACTATGGGTGGGGCTTCAGGGCCCAAGGCACAGAGGGAGGCCCAGAGGCCTCCCAGCGGGAGGAAGAGGGGGCAGAAAGGAAGCACTTGAATGTTCCCAGCTTAGGCAGCTGGGGCTGAGACACAGGGCAGGCAAACAGCACCCCCGTACAATGAGGCTGGAACGCAGGGCTGGGTTGGGCTTATCCTCAGCCAGGACCAGCCCCATGGCAACGGTGCTTGCCTCAAACCTTAGCAAACAGAGTCTGCTGTGAGCACTGGCTCTCAGCAGACCCGGGTGCCAGCCCTAGCTCTCCTGGAACAGAGCTGACTCACCATGGACCAGCCATGCCCTGCCCTGCCCTGGGCCTCCTCTGTTAATGAGGGCTTTGGATATGACCTCTCAGGTCACGGGAGCTGCAGGACCTGCTCTTGGTACTTAAGTGGGAACCAGTCCCAACCAGACTCCGGACAGAACTGGCATGGGCCGGGGGGCCGGGGGTGACGGGGGAGGAAGATGTTCCTGCACGGAACTTACCCCACACACACTCCAGAGCCAGGAAAGGCCACTGAGAGCCTCTCCTTCGCCCAGGGGAGGCGGCCGCCCTCCCTTTGGCACAGGGGGGACGCAGCTTGGTGTGACCCTTCATAACCACACCTGGGTAACACTCGGCATGGAGAGAATGGGGTGGCACTCTGCAAGCCTTTATGCTCTTCCCTGGGGTGGGGAGCTCAAGGCCACTTGTGGCTTTTGCCTCTAGCCCTTAGCGTAGAGAGGAGTGCTCTCCTTCTGTGGTCCTGCCCTGGGGACAGCCCGAGACTCTGCCTGGCTGGCACATGTTAGTTGGTCAGGAAGGGACAGAGGGGTAAGTAAGGAGACAGGGAGGTGAGAGTGAATCTCTGGCTTTCTCCTCGCCCTCTAGGGAGAGCAGCTCAATCAACCGAGTCGCAGATCTCCTCCACCACTGCGTTGAAGATGTGTGGCTGGTCCGCGTACACGTGGTGTGAGGCGCCCTCGATCTCCTGTGGATGGAGGACCCCACCAGGGGCGGGACAGCCCTTTATTCAAGGCACTGGAAAGCTATTGCACCATTTCTTTTTCCCTTAAGCCTGCTTGCCCGTCGCCCATGAGCACTTACTTTATCTAAGACAACAGTCCACCTTTCTCCCCAGATCTTGGCACTTCCCTGTGGGAGTCAGTGAATCCCAATATCCCATCCTTACTTCTCCCATGGCGCCTGATTTTATCTTTCCTTCCATGCCAGCCCCTCCAGCGACCTGCTCATGTCAGCGACCTGCTCATGTCATCCACATGTCCACTAAAGCAGGGTCCATCAGGCACCAGCCTAATTAAGCATACTCATTAGCAAATGAGGGTGGGGGGGGCGGAGGAGTGTGGTGGGAAGGCTTCATGGCAGCCTCTACAGTTCCCAGCTCTGGTTTGGGGTGGGAATTACAGGGGGTGGAGGGACAGCGTGGTGCCTGTGCCTGACTACTGGACAAGAATCTGCCTTTCAGATGAACTGAGCTACACAGAAGTGAGAAGCCCCTAATTATGATTTTACAGAGAGCCAACCCTTTCAAATCCACTACCATAGCTCAACCTGTCCACTCCTCTTTCCCCTCGACTCTCCCATCACCCTTCGCTACCCTGACTCAGCTACTCTGGGTCAGTCAACACGTGCTGGGATGTTGCAGTGTTTCCACCTCAATCCTGCTCCTCCAGTGGCCAACGTACCATGTCTCGGACGTAGGAATCCGGCCGCTGCAGCTTCACCTTTTTTCCCGTGCTGGTGTCTATCCAGGTGTTGGCCCCGTAGATCATGGTGATGGGCATTTCTTTTTGAATCAAATGAATTCGCTCTAACATGGGTCGCCGGGCCCAGCCGAAGGACTCCATCATGGTTTTGAATGCCGTCTCCCCGCTGAAGAAGCAAAACAGGGTGAGGCAATGAATAAACGCCACAGCCTAAAATGTCAGTTTGTTGATCTCAGAGGCTGGGGAAGTATCTTTGTCATTCTTTGTGGTCCTCTCAGAGCCCAGCGCTGGGCTCATTAAATATTAGGAAGATTAGGAGACAGGACTGAATCTCCAGAGGCTCCTATCACAGATGAGTTAGGAGGGACACACTTGTGGAAACCCCATGGCACTGAGAATTATCCAAGAGCCTAATAGGTTACTATTTATTCAACAAATATTTATGTGGCATCCCGGAGCTGAGGGTGGGGACATATGAACAAGACAGACGCAGTGCCTGCCCTCCTGGAGCTCACATTATCTTCATACTTTAGGCATAAATAATGAATTATATGATTAACTTAACTTCAAATTTCCCAAGAATTATGAAAGGGTGGCAGAGCTCTAGGAGAACACAGACTAGGGACTTGGCTTCCTGGGGCTGAAGGAGAGGGTCAGGGGGTTCACTTGGGGAGGGCTCTGATGAGCAAGTACTACAGAAGCACAAAGGGCTTGCTGAAGAGAATGGAATGAAACGTCAGTCTTGTGAGGACCTGGGGGGAGCAGCAGTTTGTGCGACTTGAGAAGCAATGACGGCCAATCTAATCTCCTTTGCTCCCTGGCCATTTCCTTAGGGAGAGCTAACCGAGGCTGTGTCACGAGGGGTCTGCAAGGCTGGGGCAGAAGCCAGCTGTCCAGGTTGCTCTCCTGGGAAGCAGGAGAGGTTGGGGACACCGCCACCCAGCAGGCTCAGCCTGTTTGGGAATTATATCCCCAGTCTCCTTTGCACCCCTGAGATGAAAGAGAGCCTGGGTTCTGCACAGGCCACCAGAAACAGGGCTCCTCCTTAAGGCAGTGCAGCATAGTGGAAAAATCATGGACTCTGGAGTCAGAGAGGCATAAGTTCAAATCCTGGCTGTAGTTTCTAAGCAAGTCATGTAAACAAGAATACACCTTAATTTTCTCATTTACAAGCTGGGAGGGGTTATACCCACTTTATTAGGTCATTGTGAAGAAAATGAAAATATGTACAAAGCCCCTAAATCTAGGTGAAGCAAAGTAGGTACCCCATCCCCCAAATATTCTTCTTTGGCCAAATCGTGTGTTTTCCAAGGGAATGGTAAGAGTTACCATGAGCTCATGAGGGTTACAACTCAGGAAGACTCGGGGGCTTATAAAATTGAGTGATGGTGTTTGGGGGGAGGGGCTGGTTATCACCGATGTCATCTCTGCTTCTTCTAGGACCTGAATGAGGTGTGTGATTATGTACTCTGTGGCTTAGATTGGGAGGCCATTCATTATATGGAACTAGAACTAGGTCTGGGACTGGGGAATGCTCTGAGGAAAGGGCTAGGGGTGGGCCTGCAGGGTCTCAGAGGGTATGAGACTGGCACTGAGCCCAGTGGGGGCTGAGAGGAGTCGAGAGCAGGAAGCAGTGGGCTTCCTGATTTGACTGTTGAGCTGAGTTTCTATACTGCTGCTTAAGCAGGGCCCTTCACTCAGCTGGGCTCCTGAGGAATGTTGGATGAACAGTTCCCACGCTGCCTGAAAGCTGTCTGGGTTTGACGCTAATGCCCAGACAGCACTGCTGGAATGCAAAACCCCAGTTGCTTCACAGCTTTCGGCTGAACAGTCCTGAAATGAGGCATGGCAGTGCTGCTGCTCCCAATGACCTTGGCTCCCCCGAGATGCCTCCCAGTAGTGTGGGGTGAGGCCTCCACAGAGGTGGTGCCTCATGGTATCAGCCACTCACATGGCACTGCCTGAGGGGAAGACTACCTCCCTGACTCTGCCCTGGATGGCAGTTGTCAAGACTGTAGATCAGCAGGCTTCTGGGGCCTATGTCTGAGTTGTCATAGATATAAACTTCTAGAGATTCTGCGGACATCCCCAAATCCCCCAAAGATAGGGAAGGCATTCCTATCCCAACAGTAAGTATTTCAAGGTGCACATAATTAAATTTTTAAATGCATAATCTATCCATCAGCAGTTCTATTTGTAGGAATGTAGTCTAGAGATAGTCACATGTGAGCAAAGGAAGATACATAAGGAGGTTCCCTGAAGCAATGTCACATGATATCTCAGACCTAAACTAACAAGAAGATTCAGGAATTACAGGCCTGGGACAGGAGAAGACTTTCTTTTTTTTTTTTTTCTTTATAAAAATACCATGTTCAGAGAAGGAAAAAGAACTACAATCCTGCAGCCTGTGGAACAAAAACCACATTCACAGAAAGATAGACAAGATGAAGAGGCAGAGGGCTATGTACCAGATGAAGGAACAAGATACAACCCCAAAAAAACAACTAAATGAAGTGGAGATAGGCAACCTTCCAGAAAAAGAATTCAGAATAATGATAGTGAAGATGATCCAGGACCTCGGAAAAAGAATGGAGGCAAAGATGGAGACAATGCAAGAAATGTTTAACAAAGACTTAGAAGAATTAAAGAGCAAACAAACAGAGATGAACAATACAATAACTGAAATGAAAACTACACTGGAAGGAATCAATAGCAGAATAACTGAGGCAGAAGAACGGATAAGTGACCTGGAAGACAGAATGGTGGAATTCACTGCTGCGGAACAGAATAAAGAAAAAAGAATGAAAAGAAATGAAGACAACCTAAGAGACCTCTGGGACAACATTAAACGCAACAACATTCGCATTATAGGGGTCCCAGAAGGAGAAGAAAGAGAGAAAGGACCCGAGAAAATATTTGAAGAGATTATAGTCGCAAACGTCCCTAACAGGGGAAAGGAGATAGCCACCCAAGTCCAGGAAGCACAGAGTCCCATACAAGATAAACTCAAGGAGAAACACGCCGAGACATGTAGTAATCAAATCAGCAAAAATTAAAGACAAAGAAAAATTATTGAAAACAGCAAGGGAAAAATGACAAATAACATACAAGGGAACTCCCATAAGGTTAACAGCTGATTTCTCAGCAGAAACTCTACAAGCCAGAAGGGAGTGGCATGATATACTTAAAGTGATGAAAGGGAAGAACCTACAACCAAGATTACTCTACCCGGCAAGGATCTCATTCAGATTCAACAGAGAAATCGAAAGCTTTACAGGCAAGCAAAAGCTAAGAGAATTCAGCACCACCAAACCAGCTCTACAACAAATGCTAAAGGAACTTCTCCAAGTGGGAAACACAAGAGAAGAAAAGGACCTACAAACACAAATGCAAAACAACTAAGAAAATGGTCATAGGAACATACATATCGATAATTACCTTAAACATGAATGGATTAAATGCTCCAACCAAAAGACACAGGCTTGCTGAATGGATACAAAAACAAGACCCATACATATGCTGTCTACAAGAGACCCACTTCAGACCTAGGGACATATACAGACTGAAAGTGAGGGGGATGGAAAAAGATATTCCATGCAAATAGAAATCAAAAGAAAGCTGGAATAGCAATACTCATATCAGATAAAATAGACTTTAAAATAAAGAATGCTACAAGAGACAAGGAAGGACACTACATAATGATCAAGGGATCAATCCAAGAAGAAGATATAACAATTATAAATATATATGCACCCAACATAGGAGCACCTCAATACATAAGGCAACTGCTAACAGCTGTAAAAGAGGAAATCGACAGTAACACAATAATAGTGGGGGACTTTATCACCTCACTTACATCAATGGACAGATCATCCAAAATGAAAATAAATAAGGAAAAACAAGCTTTAAACAACACAATAGACCAGATAGATTTAATTGATATTTATAGGACATTCCATCCAAAAACAGCAGATTACACTTTCTTCTCAAGTGTGCACAGAACATTCTCCAGGATAGATCACATCTTGGGTCACAAATCAAGCCTCAGTAAGTTTAAGAAATTGAAATCATATCAAGCATCTTTTCTGACCACAATGCTATGAGATTAGAAATGAATTACAGGGGAAAAAACGTAAAAAACACAAACACATGGAGGCTAAACACTATTTTACTAAATAATCAAGAGATCACTGAAGAAATCAGAGAGGAAGTCAAAAAATACCTAGAGACAAATGACAATGAAAACATGACAATCCAAAACCTATGGGATGCAGCAAAAACAGTTCTAAGAGGGAAGTTTATAGCTATACAAGCCTACCTCAAGAAATAAGAAAAATCTCAAATAAACAATCTAACCTTACACCTAAAGGAACTAGAGGAAGAAGAACAAACAAAACCCAAAGTTAGCAGAAGGAAAGAAATCATAAAGATCAGAGCAGAAATAAATGAAATAGAAACAAAGAAAACAATAGCAAAGATCAATAAAACTAAAAGCTGGTTCTTTGAGAAGATAAACAAAATTGATAAACCATTAGCAAGATTCATCAAGAAAAAGAGGGAGGGCTTCCCTGGTGGCGCAGTGGTTGAGAGTCTGCCTGCCAATGCAGGGGACACGGGTTTGTGCCCCAGTCCAGCAGGATCCCACATGCCGCAGAGCAGCTGGGCCTGTGAGCCGTGGCCGCTGGGCCTGTGCGTCCGGAGCCTGTGCTCCGCAACGGGAGAGACCACAACAGTGAGAGGCCTGCGTACCACAAAAACAAAAACAAAAACCAAACAAAACTAAAAAAGAAAAAGAGGGAAAGAACTCAAATCAATAAAATTAGAAATGAAAAAGGAGAAGTAACAACAGACACTGCAGAAATACAAAGCATCCTAAGAGACTACTACCAGCAACTCTATGCCAATGAAATGGACAACCTGGAAGAAATGGACAAATTCTTAGAAAGGTATAACCTTTCAAGGCTGAACCAGGAAGAAATAAAAAATATGAACAGACCAATCACAAGTAATGAAATTGAAACTGTGATTAGAAATCTTCCAACAAACAAAAGTCCAGGACCAGATGGCTTCACAGGTGAATTCTATCAAACATTTAGAGAAGAGCTAACACCCATCCTTCTCAAACTCTTCCAAAAAAGTGCGGAGGAAGGAACACTCCCAAACTCATTCTATGAGGCCACCATCACCCTGATACCAAAACCAGACAAAGGTACTACAAAAAAAGAAAATTACAGACCAATATCACTGATGAATATAGATGCAAAAATCCTCAACAAAATACTAGCAAACAGAATCCAACAACACATTACATACACCATGATCAAGTGGGATTTATCCCAGGAATGCAAGGATTCTTCAATATATGCAAATCAATCAATATGATACACCATATTAACAAACTGAAGAATAAAAACCATATGATCATCTCAATAGATGCAGAAAAAGCTTTTGACAAAATTCAACACCCATTTATGATAAAAACTACAGAAAGTGGGCATAGAGGGAACCTACCTCAACATAATAAAGGCCGTATATGACAAACCCACAGCAAACATCATTCTCAATGGTGAAAACCTGAAAGCATTTCCTCTAAGATCAGGAACAAGACAAGGATGTCCTCTCTCACCGCTATTATTCAATGTAGTTTTGGAAGTCCTAGCCATGGCAATCAGAGAAGAAAAAGAAATCAAAGGAATACAAACTGGAAAAGAAGAGGTAAAACAGTCACTGTTTGCAGATGACATGATACTATACATAGAGAATTCTAAAGCTGCCACCAGAAAACTACTAGAGCTAATCATTGAATTTGGTAAAGTTGCAGGATACAAAATTAATGCACAGAAATCTCTTGCATTCCTATACACTAATGATGAAAAATCTGAAAGAGAAATTAAGGAAACACTCCCATTTACCACTGCAACAAAAAGAATAAAATACCTAGGAATAAACCTAGGGAGACAAAAGACCTGTATGCAGAAAACTATAAGACACTGATGAAAGAAATTAAAGATGATACCAACAGATGGAGAGATATACCATGTTCTTGGATTGGAAGAATCAATATTGTGAAAATGACTATACTACCCAAAGCAATCTACAGATTCAATGCAATCCCTATCAAATTACCAATGGCATTTTTTATGAACTAGAACAAAAAAATCTTAAAATTTGTATGGAGACACAAAAGACTCTGAATAGCCAAAGCAGTCTTGAGGGAAGAAAATGGAGCTGGAGGAATCAGACTCCCTGACTTCAGACTACACTACAAAGCTACAGTAATGAAGACAATATGGTACTGGCACGAAAACAGAAACATAGATCAATGGAACAAGATAGAAAGCTCAGAGGTAAACCCACGCACCTATGGTCAACTAATCTATGACAAAAGAGGCAAGGATATACAATGGAGAAAACACAGTCTTTTCAACGAGTGGTGCTGGGAAAACTGGACAGCTACATGTAAAAGAATGAAATTAGAACACTCCCTAACACCATACACAAAAATAAACTCAAAATGGATTAGAGACCTAAATGTAAGACTGGACACTATAAAACTCTTAGAGGAAAACATAGGAAGAACACTCCTTGACATAAATCACAGCAAGATCTTTTTTGATCCACCTCCTAGAGTAATGGAAATGAAAACAAAAATAAACAAATGGGACCTAATGAAACTTAAAAGCTTTTGCACAGCAAAGGAAACCATAAACAAGACAAAAAGACAACCCTCAGAATGGGAGAAAATATTTGCAAATGAATCAATGGACAAAGGATTAATCTCCAAAATATATAAACAGCTCATGTGCTCAATATTAAAAAAAAAACCGAATCCAAAAATGGGAAGAAGACCTAGATAGACATTTCTCCAAAGAAGACATACAGATGGCCAAGAAGCACATGAAAAGCTGCTCAACATCACTAATTATTAGAGAAATGCAAATCAAAACTACAATGAGGTATCACCTCACACCAGTTAGAATGGGCTTCATCAGAAAATCTACAAACAACAAATGTTGGAAAGGGTGTGGAGAAAAGGGAACCCTCTTGCACTTGGAATGTAAACTGATACAGCCACTATGGAGAACAGTATGGAGGTTCCTTAAAAAATTAAAAATAGAATTACCATATGATCCAGCAATCCCACTACTGGGCATATACCCAAAGAAAACCATAAATCAAAAAGACACATGCATCCCACTGTTCATTGCAGCACTATTTACAATAGCCAGGTCATGGAAGCAACCTAAATGCCCATCGACAGACGAATGGATAAAGAAGTTGTGATACATATATACAATGGAATATTACTCAGCCATAAAAAGGAACAAAATTGGATCATTTGTTGAGATGTGGATGGATCCAGAAACTGTCATACAGAGTGAAGTAAGTCAGAAAGAGAAAAACAAATATCGTGTATTAACACGTATATGTGGAACCTAGAAAAACAGTACAGATGAACTGGTTTGCAGGGCAGAAATAGAGACACAGACGTAGAGAAGAAACCTATGGACACCAAGGGGGGAAAGCTGCGGGGGGGGTGGGGGTGAGGGGGTGATGAATTGGGCAATTGGGATTGACATGTATACACTGATGTGTATAAAATGGATGACTAATAAGGACCTGATGTATAAAAAAATAAATAAAATTCAAAAAAAAATACCATGTTCATATCACTTTTTCAGTTAAAAAAAAAAAAGATCTTTGCAAATGTTTTCCAGTCTTTTTGCCTGTCAGGCTAACTGCCTATCTCCAGGGAAGAGTAAGGATCCTTCTCTAGAGATGGGCGGCATGTTTAATTAATCTATTATCTTCTCCATCCCTTTGCGCCTATCCCTGGGAAAGTCTCTGGAAACCATCAAGCCTGCTAATGCCTATGTTCCCCTAACTGAGTGAGAGCTCCGTGGAAGAAGAAATATAGCACAGAATGATCCTGGGACCGTTCTGGAGTTTTCCAGCAGCTCGAGTTTTAGCTGCCAACCCATCGACCTGAGCTGACTCTGGAAGCTGCCCTCACCTGGGATTCTGGGCATTGCAGTGGTAGATATACTCCGATATAGTATCATCGTCAAAGAAGTCTGCAAACTTGCGTTTGAAGTCTGGTCGGAATCGCTGTACCAGGCTGGGCCCTGGGAGGGGACAGAACGTGGAGAGGCCGATTTGAATAGGGAGGAAAGACTCCTGCTTTTGTATGTGTTAACAACTTTAACCAAACATTATTTCTCCTAAGGGTTTGTTTGCTTTGTACACTTAATGTTGTAGTGGCAGACAGAGCATGGAAGTCTTTTGGGAAGCTCCAGGTGACTACAAATGACAGTCAGTTAGTTGCCAAAGAATTTAGACAGTCTAATGTCACTGAGGAACCAGATTATCTGCAGCTCAATGAAGTCCCAAGATCTTTCTCTCCAAGGATCACAAGCCCCACTGGAGTCCATGGTTGAGATGCTTTGCTTTTACAGTCTGAGCTATGTTCTCTTTCTCCCCGAGACCCTTTATGGCCGTTTAATCTTCTGAAGGTAGTGGATGAAACCAGACCACCTCCCAAGAGCCCTCTCACGTTCAGGCCTGTAATAGAATACGAGTGAAGAGGTGAACCTAATGCTGGCATCTCAGACTCGGGGCACAGTTTTAGAGCAATCTGTTCCCTTCACCTTTCTTTAAATAGTACATATACAAGCAGTAGGGCACATGAAACACACTGTAAAAACTGGGCCTAATAAAAGATCAGCTTCTGGCCTCTCTCTTCTGGTCTGCTCTCTCTGTGTGAGAAGCAAGGGGTGAGAGGGAAGCAAAGCCGGGATCCCCTGGGCCCTGGTCCTCCTGCATGGCTGCCAGCCAACCTCCCGAACCATAACAGCTCTGATGCCCATGCATGGACCTGGCCAGAGGCAAGTCCAGAAATGGGGAGAGTGGTTAGAGCAGGGCTTCTCCCTGTAAAAGGATTATAGAAGGTCTGCTGGAGTGCACAGTGCTGGGTGCCCTAAGGAGGTCAGCCCTCTGCACATTGAGTATCCTTTGGCACCTGTGTCTCTTGCTTTCCTTCCTTTCTCCCCAAACTCCTACCTTCTGCTCAAGTGCTCATTTTTCTCTTTTATCCAGAGCCATTCTGTTTCTCTTGAAGGGCCTAGAGAGACAACTCTTATTCAGCCATTAGCAATTAATTCATAATAATTGGCTACTGAACATTACTGTGTATATATAAGCCATCAGTGCAAAATAGATGGCCACCCATCTTTTCCATAAAGGGAATCTGCTTTTCGCTTTATCAGAGTAAAAGGCTCCCCAGATAGGGAGGGTGCTAGCAGTGTGAGGTCAGAAGGCTGGGGCATATTGATCCCACTCACTCTGGCTGGCTCCCCCCTCCTTCCCTCCCTTCACTCACAAGATTTGCTGACAGCTACTAAGTGGTGAAGATGTGGTGTCTGACTGGGGCAGGAGCTTGCCTGCCGCTGTGGGCTAGGCTGGAGGCTCTGGTCCTGACCTCTCCTGGCAACAGGTGCTGGGTGAGCTGCAGGGATGGGATCCAGCAGTGGTGACCACGCTGAAACACCAACAAGCTGCCATAAACATGTAGCACAGAAACTCAGCAGAGGAAGAGTCACCTCACAGCCCCTTCCTCTCTCTCTGGGGCACAGAGTAGCAGTTCTGCTCCATCTGTCTCTTGCATGGAAAAGCTTTTTCCATGCAGCTGAAGGAAAAAAAGAACCTTCTGAAACTGCAGACAAAGACATCTGGTCCAGATTAACAGCTTTAAATAACAATGTTAGGCCTATTCCCACTTTTCATGAACAAGAGGGGATGGTGAGAGTCCAGGTGCAGTGGGGCTTCTAGAATGGGAGAGCCGTGGTTTGAGGAGATAGTTTTCCATCTGTAGACTACTCACCCCAGGGCCCAGCTACTCGAAGAACAGCCAGTGGATTGGAACGCCCTAGGACAGAGGCCACAGCCTTGACCCAGGTCGGGGGTGCACGGATCTGACTGGGGTCAGTTGGTCGGAGGGGAAAGCCCCATGGGTCCACCAGGATGAGGTGTTTAACTCTAAAGGAGGAAAAAGGAGGAGTCAAGTTGTCTTTGCTTGAAGGTATCACAGCCCTTAAATCACCCAGGAAGAGAACTATTGGAAACAAATACCGGAAGTTTCCCAGCAGGGCGAGGAGTTGTCGTGATGGAGATGGGTGGCTCCCCCTTACCTGTCAGGGTACTTGATGGAGTAGGAAGTGGCCAGGAATCCTCCCAGACTGTGCCCCAGGAGGATCATACTGGGGATCCCCATGGTCTCCCGCCACGTCTCTATAGAGGTCACAAACTCGTCCTCGGCCCCCTCTGGGTCCCTCGGGAACGTTGGCCTAGAGCTTCGCCCGAAGCCGAGCAGATCGAAGGTGTGCAGAGTGCGGCGGGCACTCAGTGAATCCATGTTGAGGATCCAGAGGCCCACGCCGCCCCCAAAGCCATGCACCATCACCAAGGGGGTGCGGTCCCTGAGCTCAGGGCTCACTGTCACCGTCCAGATCTTGTTCTGGTTTGGGAGGGACACATATCGGGCCAGGAACTTGTTCTGGAGGCCTAGGGAGAGGGGTCCAGGGCAGAGCAATAAGACTGTGTGCTGACAGCATCATCCTTTTGCTTGGACTCCCACTCTTCAGTTCTCTCTCATCCCCAAACCCTTCCTGACCTCCCTCGCTTTTCCTTTCACAACTCTCTGACCATACATCCTAAGAGTTCAACTCCAAGTACAACTTGTAGACCGTCTAGTCTGTAGGTATTAAGAGGGGCCATCTTATTCCTTGAGGCTATTTGGGTCCCTTTGGGTCCATGGTGGCGGTGACCCCACTGACCCCACAGAGCTTCAGCATCTATCACTCTTGTACCTGTATGTGCTTGGGGCTTGACCCATGGACAGTAGTGTCCTCACTGAGGGTATCTGGGAGGGTTGAGCCAGGTCCCTCTTAGGGACAGACCAAGGTGGGCAATGCTTGCACTGCTGGTGTGAAGGCAGTCACATGACAGAGCTGCCGGGCGGGGGCGGGGGGGGAAGTCACCTGGATCCCAGACAGCTTGAAAGGCTTGAAAACTGTGGCTGTGGTTGTACTTATCCCAGCCCATAAGAGAGAGGGTAGCCATGGCTGGGGCAGTGGCTATAGGGCGGGGAAGATCATATGAGGAATATGGGGAGATGTGGCCCAAGGATCTTGTTTGAGTCGGTGGCTGCTGGTGTCCCTGGGATGCCTTAACCCCCACAGAACACTGCCCACTAGAGCTGGTCTGTGGGAATCCCCAACCACTCTGGTAACTGGATGGCGGGGTGGGGTGGGGGGCGCTAATTGGGCAGAACACAAGGAATAGTAATATTAGAGAATACAGGACTGCTGGTCCTTGGGTAGGAAGATGGTAAATCTAAGAAGTGCTTGTGTGTTTGATGAGAAAGGGAGAGATGGCAAAAGAAAAGAATAGGAGAAGGAAGAAGTAAAGGAGAGAATGTGTACATTTGTACATGTTGTATGTTAATAGCTGGTAAGGGTTTGAGGTGAAGTTGTGGGATGTGACAGAAACCAGCATGACGGACAGGGAGGGAGATGTCAAGGAACCACTATCATGGAATGTGTGTCCTCTGGGCAAATCTTTTCCCTCCAGTCACAGACATCCCTTCCTCCCACCCCAAGCATTGTCAATCAGGAATCAGTGGGCTCAGTGTGCCAGGCTCCGGGAAGATCCTGTATCCTGGGCCTCCCGAGGGAGGTGGGACGAGTGTCCTTTCTACTTACACTGGAGGATCCTGGCTTCCACATTCTTCAGCTGAGACATGGAAGTGGGGCGCCAAGCGGGCAGCCAGCTGCTCAGCCAGCCTTGAGGCCTGGGACAGGGAGACACAGAGACACTCACTGGCAAAGCTGGAAACACTGATGCTCTCAGGCTTGCCGGCAGTTAGTTACAAAAGAGTTATCAGTGTGCAGGGTGTTTCCAGGCTCAGGAAACCTGCCCCTATGGCAGTCAGCAATTCCATGGCTGCCTGATAGACTGTTACTCTTCTCTGGTAAATGGTTATTAACAACAACATGCCCTTTGTTTCAACAGATACTCAGAATACCATGTGCACGACACTTCACAGTTTACAAAGCCCTTTCACATTTTTTTATCTCATTGGAGCTTTACAACTCCACTTTGTTACTGGTTATTATAATGTTCAAGGAGGTTACAAGGGGAAAAAAGCCAACTTTTAACTAATGTTTCAGTTCTCCTTTGCCATCCCTAGGACTGTATGTTCCCTTAGAGTAGGGAAAATTCCCATGCCACCTGCCCTCCTGGAAGGGCACCAGTGTTCGTGTGTGCCCTCTTCCAAGCCTCTGGAAGTACAGAGCACTGTGTCAGTGCCCAGTTGGGCTCTCAGGCAATCAATCAGTCCAGCCTTGAATGACATGATGGGAGAGGCAGGGAGTAGGATGAGGGATACCTGGGTTCAAGTCCTGCTGTGATTCCCTGACAGGACAAAGGTTGCCCTTGGTCTTGTTTCCAGTTTATAAAATGAGTAGAAAGCTCACACACGTCATCACCTCCAGTGGCATGCAGTAAAACAGACAAGATAACCTATCTTGCTTTCTACTTTATACCCAGGGAACTTTAAGTCATTGCAGGGTAGAGGTTGAAAGTAGCAGTTGTGGAATAATTTTTAAAAACCCTGGATCTAGGGACTTCCCTGGTGGTACAGTAGTTTAGAATCCGCCTGCCAATGCAGGGGACACGGGATCGAGCCCTGGTCCAGGAAGATCCCACATGCCGGGGAGCAACTAAGCCAGTGCACCACAACTACTGGGCCTGCACTCTAAAGCCCGCGAGCCACAACTATTGAGCCCACGTGCCACAACTACTGAAGAGCCCCGTGCTCTGCAACAAGAGAAGCCACTGCAATGAGAAGCCCGCACACTGCAACGAAGAGTAGCCCCTGCTCGCCGCAACTAGAGAAAGCCCACATGCAGCAACGAAGACCCAATGCAGCCCAAAACAAACAAACAAACCCCCCAAAAAATGCTTTTAAAAAAAAAAACACCCTGGATCTAAGTCACAATAATATCATTTACAAGCAGACTGGTGTTGGCCTGTTAAATAACCTGTCTTTGAGCATCTAGATATGGAAGGGACCTCATAAGTTGCCTGGGACAAAACAGATGCTCAATGAATGAGCTTTTATTATTCCTTTTCCATCCCATGTGATATTTCTCTTTTCTTGAACTCTGTCTGGATGAAGTGGATTTCACACCACCAGTTACAGAAAGGGCCTGTAAACATCAGAACAGTCAAGCAGGGGCATTCTGCGGGGGAGCGAGGGGAACTATTACCAACCCCCCCCATGGCACACATTGGGCATCCTGCTACATCATTTGAAGTGCAGAATTTTAGATTAGAATAATTCCCTAGAAATCTAGTCCAGCCTCTTTATTTTACAGATGAGCAAAGTGATGCCCGAAGAGGTTATACAGCTAGTTAGAAAAAGAAGCAGAACTAGAACCTGGATCTCAAATCCAGGTTTCGCCTTATTTTTTCAAGACCACACACGAATACTCACATTATACAAGCACAGTTT
Source organism: Pseudorca crassidens (assembly GCF_039906515.1). Taxonomy (NCBI): domain Eukaryota; kingdom Metazoa; phylum Chordata; class Mammalia; order Artiodactyla; family Delphinidae; genus Pseudorca; species Pseudorca crassidens. Next base: position 75,250,726 of record NC_090296.1, read on the forward strand.
CACACTTGTCTGTTTTCTGAAAGGAGGTGTGACCTAAGGCCAGAGGCTGAAGTTCTAATCCTGGCATTGCCGCTCACCAGCAATGTGTCTTTGGACACATTATTTAGCCTTCTCTGTCAGTTTCCTCATCTTTAAAGGGAGGTAATAATAGTATCTACCTCATAGGGTTGTTATAAAGATCAAATGAATGAATGCACAGAGACATCACACTAGCACAAGATAAAGTCCCAATAAATGTTCTTGTCCCCAGCTAAATCATAAGCTATCTGTATTCCCAGTGTTTTGCAAGTAGCAAATCTCAGTGACTGAGGTTTGAAAGAAATACTGACGTTGCAGCTGAAACTGGTCCATCAATGGCTTTAGCCAGGTGAGAGCTGTCACTCTCAATCAATGCAGTCCTACAAAGACTCAGAACCCTTTGAATATTCCACTGGAATTCCTTATAGGCTTGAAGCACGGGCACCAAGACCACAGAATGTTGCCAGTCTTAAGAGACAAACCTTCTCTCCACCCCACAGAGACTGTGACAAGTCAGGGCATGTCATCTGGACCTCACATTGCCTTATATCTGCCCAAAGCAGCACTCAGGAGAAATGTTGTTCCAAGGAACAGCATCAAGGGCTGGTCTGCAGAGATACTCTTCAGGGAGAGCTTTTCCTCTCTTCTTCACCAAAAATGCTACTGGTAAAGCACTGGAAATAGTCCCTGGTACACTATCTGCTCCATTCCACTGGGGAGATGAGGACTGAGCTGGGGAATTCAGGCAAGAAGCAGAGCAGCCACTTAGCCATGAACTTAGCCTGGCTGGGGTTGTCTCTTCCCTTTAGGGTGCCTTTATCCTGATGGTGGGTGAGGCAGAAGGGGTTCTGTGCTGGGTGAGAAGACTGTTCTAGACCTCTGTGATCTTGAGGTCTCCTAACTTCTTTGGGCACTGGATTCTTCATTTGTAAAAAGGAACTGATCTACCTGAATCTCTACCAGCTCTAATATTCGATTTCTCTAAGTCATCGTAGCTATTGTAAATCTCCTCTTGGAACCATCATTTTGGAAAAACACCACTCTCCTGGGCAGTTCCTTCAAGTCCAGGAAGCTATTATTGTCATAACGTTAACTAGTTTTGCAAACAGCTCTGAAAAGGGGGGAACAAGGGGGAACACGGGATCCAGGAAAGGTCCAGTTTTGGTGAACACGGCCCCCCCGCCCCCTGCTTGGCTGGAAGCTGAGTCATTCTCCAAGCAACTTTTCCTTGCTCCTATCAGACTGTGAACTGCTTGTCACACCACCTACAGGTGGCATCCCAAACTTGATGTCCTTTAGACGGTGTTAACAAATTCCAAAAGCTCTAATTCTGAAACCGCAGCATTAAGGATATTGTTATGATGATTAAAAACTATCAACAAGGATTGCCAGCGACTAAGCGTGTTGGTTGGCGAGAGCGAAAGAAACTTGCAAGCCTATTAACCCAGACCAATCCCAGCGCAGTGGAGCCCGCTCTCCGCTTGCCACGCCTTACCCGTGCTGGGCTGGGCTAAGCAAGGCTCTTCCCACACCCCTGCCTCCCAACCTGGAGCAAATCCAGACGAGCAGACCTGGCTGTTACCCCCGCACCCGCGTCCACACGCTTGCTTTGGGGGAATCTGGGACATCACCACTAAATCTAATCCCAGGGTACATAGACTAGAGGGGAGCAAGGAATGAACGCGAACACTAAAGTGGAAAGTCAGAACCGCTGGGCTGTAGAAATCGTTCTCTTCCATTCCTCCCCTGGCTCTGCTGCCGCATCTTCTGGGCAAAAGGAAAGCAACCAAATGCAACCCCCCAACCCTCCCCTGAAGCCGACCTGAAAAAGGAAAGTCTGGAAGGTGTCTAAAACTGTTCCTCAGCCACAGACAGTCCCAGGTTCATGGCCCAGAGATAGAGATAGAGAAAGAGACAGGATTAACTCACTGCTGCTCCAGATCATCAGCCATAGTAAACAAGCCCTGCCGGGTCGAGCTGAGCCAGCCCATCCCTCCGCCTGACGCCAGCACCAGCTGACCCAGAAAAGGGTAGGATAGCAAAGTGGGGCGTGGCCAGCGCCGCGAACGGGGAGGAGGGGCCCCAGGACGCGGGCTGGGGCTCTGAACCCAGCCGGCTGGGACAGCTGGGACACATGAGATGTCTCCGAGAGCGTCACAGAATAGGACAGTAGTTCTGGTCACATATTTGGGGACAGTGAGGGAGATAAGTAGTACTGAAACTACCGAGTCCTTCACAGGAGCTCCATCAAACCTCTACTCTCTGATAATTAAAAAGTGAATTAACTACCCCGGCACGCTCCCGCACACCCACTGGGCTTCCCTATTATAGCCACCCCATGCCCTCAAGTCCACCCCTTAGTGTTCCTTCTAATCAGATGCTCAAGATGTTTGTGGAGACACTACCCACCGTTGAACGCGCCTACAAAGGGTCTGAGAGCCTGGGGCCCAAGTAGACTACCAAATTTCGCAAATAAAACCCAGGACGCCTAGTTAAAGTTGAACTGCAGATAAACAGCAAATACTCTTTTGGAGTAAGCATGTCCCATGCAATATTTAGGACATAAATGGGCATCCTGTACTTTATCTGGCCACCCTAAACCTAAGGCACACATGCCAAGATGAGCATTCCTCTGCTCTGGGGTTGTCTTTGGCGCCAGCCTGGTTCCCAGGGACAAGGTGGCTCAACCTCAGGTGTCCGTCAGTTTGGGATCCCTGCCTCCCCTTCCCCAGGGGAAGCAGCTGAAGGACTAGCCTACATAGGTGGGTCCGCTTTAGGTAGCTGGGATGGGGGCTGGAGAGAGAGAGGTCCTGATTGGCTTGCTCAGCAGAGGAGTCAGATCTTAAGGCTGACTCCAGAACTTACCTGAACTGGTAAACAGGGCCTGATGTCCCTGGGGTGGTCATCCTCTTGATTAGGTTAAAACCAGACTAGAGATAGTGGATGGTGGGTGGGAGAATGCTGGTGGTAGGGGTTTGTCAAGGTGGTTTGTTTTTTTAGCCTTCTTGCAGGACTCAGGAGATCCTGAGATTTCTTCTTTCTTGTAACACAGTGTTAAGCTGATCTGATTAGCATTACAAGGGATTGAAGTTTAAGAGAATAGACATTTATAGACTTTAGGGGTCTAGGAATTTGTAAGATGTGGGGCAAAGTAGTACAAATAGCAGAGGATCTGTCTCTCATTCATTCTTACAACAAAGCAGAGTTGTCCTAAACTTCAGGGTTCATTACAGTCATCTGGCTGGCTTGTTAAAAATTCAGGTTTCCAAATCCCTACCTGCTGAGATTCTAATTCATTTGGTTTGGTTTAATGCTAAAAGCTGCAATTTTAGGAAGCACTTCAGATGCTGAAGTTCAATGAATTCTGGGTGCAGGTCAGTTCTGGTTTTTACCACTTCTCTACTGCACGCTTGTGGGTAAATTATTTAGCATCTCTTTAATTTTCTTCTTCTGTCTTGTAAGAATTAACCAAGATAATTCAAATAAACATTTAATACATTTGTTTATGCTAAAAAGTTACCATTATTATTATTATATACACACCTATTCAAAGCCAAGCATTATGTTAGGCACTAAGAACACCATTATCAAAAGTAAAGAAACACAGGGAATTCCCTGGAAACACAGGGAATTTCCTGGCAGTCCAGTGTTAGAACTCTGAGCTTTCACTACAGAGGGCCCGGATTCAATCCCTGGTCGGGAAACTAAGATCCCACAGGCCGCGCAGCGTGGTCAAAAAAAAAAAAAAAAAAGGTAAAGAAACAGGCTGCTCTAGTGGTAAACGTAGGCTTTCTATCTTTTGCCACCCTAGGCTATTTGTCCCTTTGCAGAGTTGGCAACTTTGTTTTGGGAGCTCAGCTCAAACCTCCCCTCTTCTGAGGCCTTTGCTGTGACAACAGGGTCTAAAAGAGATGCCCAGTCACTCTATCACATTACTCTATTTTATTAAATTATCGTGCATATTTGTGGACTCATTTATTATCATTTTCCCTCCACTAGAGCCCAAGTTTCCTGGAGGACCTTGTCTTCTCAGCTTTGCTGCCAGCCCCTAGGACAGAGTGTGGCACAGAGTACACAGTCAGTCCTTACTGGAGAAAGAAATGGATGAAAAGTCTAGTGAGGAGGTATATGTATAAACAAGTACCTAAAAAACAATGTGTTAAGTGTTATGGAACGGGAATGTTGCCTGTCATTCCAGTAAACAAAGAATGTTGCCCGCCATCAAGCCATCAGCCAGTGAGGTCTCCCCCTGCACGCTCCCACCCCATGGTGCGCCCTGAGGGGAAGTCAGGATGGAGAGAAACAGGAAATATTCTGTGCTCTGGATACTGGCCCTAGAGTTAAGATGCATAGCTAAGGAATAATTTCAGTGAGCCCCAGATGTTTGCATCTTCCCCATACATAGTAAAGCACTAAAATTAAGTTGAGATGTCTGTTTTTTGTGATAAGCAGTAATATTTCCATGTTCGACTACGTTTTTGTTTTTGTTTTAAGCAAAAACTGTATATCCTGGCTCCCCTTCGGAGCAGTTCCTCAGAGCTATCTGAGAGCCTGTCTCCCAGGCTACAGTCCTCAGTAAGGTCCCCAAATAAAACTTAACTCTCAACTTTTAGTTTGTGCATTTTTCTCTGATCATCAGTGTCAAGGGCTTTTGGAAGCTATACCATATAGGAAATTCCAGGCTACATCACTCTGAGACAGGGCAACAAAATCTCCCACTTTTCTGAAAACCTGTGAGATGTAGAACTTTTGGGGGCAAGGATGACCTGGCTGGAACTGGTATTAGATCTCTCTAGACCTCATCTCTTGTGGCAGTGCACAGAAGCATTTGTACTTTGTTTCTGTGTGCCAACCCGGCTCTACAGTAGAGGTTGGAGAGAAGTAGGAAACTTGAACATACGGAAAATACCTTTTATAACCAAAGTTAATAGATCCCTTAAGGCGTCCCTGTTACTGAACTGAACTTGTGTCTGCTCACCACCACACAGCAAAGCTAATTTACTGACACTGGGTTGTGGTGAAGGAAAGTATAGTAGTTATTGCAGGGCCCGGCCAGGAGTACAGGTGGCTTGTGCTCAAAAGACCCGAAATCCCCGATGGCTTTCAGGAAAGGATTATTATTTTTTCTTTTTTTAAAAAATTATTTATTTATTAAAAAATTTTTAATCGAAGTTTTTTTATTGAAGTATAGTTGATTTACAGTGCTGTGTTAATTTCTGCTGTACAGCAAAGTGATTCAGTTATACATACATATATATATAAATGTTACATTTGAAGTTAGGATTGCAAGGGGCATGACTTTCTTCTGATTGGTTGGTGGTGAGGTAACAAGGTGGTGTTTCAGGAATTTTAATCATCAACCTTTTGGTTCCAACCAGTCTGGGGTCTATGTGCTCGTGCTCAGCATAGAGCCACCATCCTCCAGCTGGGTGGGGATGTTAGTTTCTGCAGAACAACTCAAAGATATATGTCAGATCATTATGCATATCCTTTGAGGAGGAACTTGGGCTGGTTTATCATTGAACAATTGTTTCTTGACTGCTCTGCCTTTGTTTCTGTGTTCCTTCACCTCCCTAATTAGTAACTGCTCGAGTCTGCTCTTTGGCACTCAGGGAAGGCCTAGGAGACCAAAGCCTTTTTCTACAAATAAGAAACAGGGGACACAGAGGGGCTTTTGTACCAGGCAGGGTCCTGCAGGGTTCTGCTTGGTTTCATCCCCAGAGCTGGGATATCTCAGGATTAGGCTGGATCTGTTAGAATTATAGAGTGGAGAAGACTCTTAGGCCTGCTCTAGGCAGGCCTCTGAGGAGAAATGTAAGGTTCTTATTTCTCCTTAACTTCAAGGTAAGATACATTATGTGCAGGTGTATCTTGTACCTCCAACATATGTGATTTTGTAACAGGGAAGAGCCAAATCTGACTACATGTTGGATCTGTTTCTTCTACTTTAACCTTTGATTACTGTTGCTTTTGTTCACTAAAAGGATACTGTCTATACACAATGGCCTGCCTCAGGGAACCCTGCCTCTCTGCCTGAACCAAAGTGCCTTTTTTCAGGGAAACATCCTGACCTGTGGGTGGCTGCAAGAAAGAAGAAATTAACACAACCCCTCCCCAAGGCTGGCCATTCCAGGGGACATTGCAAATCTTATGGTCTTTTTACTTTACTTCCTCATCTCCTCCCCCTCTCTGTTCTATAAAAGGAACTGGCATCCAAACCCCATAAGATGGTTTTTCGGACACACTAGTCTGCCATTTTCTCAGTCTGCCGGCTTTCCGAATAAAGTCGTATTGTATCCCTTGCCTCAACACCTCTCTCCGATTTATTGGCCTTTCGTGCAGCAAGCAGAGCGAGCTGGGACTCGGTAACAATTTTACATATGATTTTATGTGTGATTAAAGTATTAATATGGTCTTTATGGATGGAAACTAATTTTAACAAACCCTCTTGTCGTGGTCTGAACGCGGGTTGGAAAAGAATTTCCAGACACAGGTAGAATGTAAAGAAGATAGAATTTATTAGAGGAAAGGGTCGCTGCCAGAACAGCGGGCCGACTTCCTGGTAGTCTGGGAGAGTCGAGCCTGAACACGTGCTATTGATCAGTTTTTATAGCCAGAAAACAAAGGAATGGTCCGAGGTGAAAATTTTGTTTACTGATGGTTGAGGCACATATACCTTCCTTCTATAGGGTGGGAGTGAGACAGGGAAGATGCCTTTCCTTATTTGGAACAGGTGGGCTCAGGAATTTTGTAACCATCGCAACATGGTGGGGAGGGCGATTGATTAAGAGTCCAGTAGGGGGTGTCACCTCGAAACTTTTTCAGGCAGGGTCGTCCTTTGTCCTTGATGCACCATTGTCCTTGGAGCACCACACCTCCTTCCTGTGCCTGTAAATCATATTAAATATTCCAGAAGTAGGTGGAACTGATGACCTGACAGTTCAGGCCTGGCAGGGATAGATCATTCTTTGGTTTCAAAAGGGTGTCATCGCCTTTTGAATGAACTATGAATATGGTGTGACCCTTAGAGTAAACAAAGGAACTGAGTACAATAGCTCTAAAGTCGCTCTCTCCAATATGACAGCTACTAGCCACATGTGGCTACTTAGATTTGAATTAATAAAAATTAAAGTTCCATCGCTTCTCGGCCTTTTGGCTAAGATCAAGTGTAGTATCTGTTCTTACCAGTTTAATATCTGATACGTTCTCTTTCTGAGAACAACATATTAAACAGATTTTTTGGAGCAGGGAGTTGGAGTAGGAGCTTGCTCCATCCACTTCACGCATTGATCTGGTATTGCAGTACCTCCAGGACTGGTGCACTCCTCTGGGGATAATAACTGAAGTTTAAAAAGCAATAACCAGACTTCCCTGGTGGTCCAGTGGGTAAGAATCCGCCTTCCAATACAGGGGTGCAGGTTCGATCCCTGTGCTGCTACTGCAATGAGAAGCCCACGCACCGCAACGAAGAGTAGCCCTGCTTGCCGCAACTAGAGAAAGCCTGTGCGCAGCAATGAAGACCCAGTGCAGCCAAAAATAAATACAGAAAAGAAAAGAAAAGAAAAGAAAAGAGAAGAAACAGCCCTAAAGAAGAGATGCATAAGTTGAGATACTGGGGAAGAGGCAAAGAGCTTCCATTCCCTCTTGGGATGTGTGACCCTCCCAGCATCTGGATGTGATCAGCAACTTATAAGTTCTTGGAACCCTTTTTGGTTAGCGTTTTTTTAATGGAGGCTTCATTACATAGGCATGATTGATTATATAATTGGCCATTCGTGATTGAATTCAATCTCCAGCCCCTCTCCCCTTCCTCGACCTTGAGGAGGAACTGAAAGTTCCAACCTTGGAATCATGTGATAATCATTCCCCTGGCATCTAGCCCCCATCCTTAGGGACTTCCCAGAAGTCACTTCATTAACATAAACTCCAGTGTGGTTGAAAGGAGTTTGTTACAAATAACAAAAGACATTCCTTCTACCTTTATTGCTCTGGAGCTATTTCTGAAACTGGGGACAAAAACAAGTATTATAACAAAAGATGTTCCTATTGCTCTTACCACTTAGGAAATAATGAGGGTTTAAGGAGTTCTGTGTCAGGAACCGAGATGAAGAACAAATGTATATTTCTGGTTATATCACACTGTCATACAAGGAAAGGGGGTTTGGGCCACACTAGGGCCAAAGTTTAAAAGATAGAGCTGTTACATGCAATAGCAGAGAGAAGCAAAAGGAGGGATCTGAAGGAGAAAGTGAAAATACAAGGGAAAAGAATTGGAAAACAGACTCTCATGCAGAGATTTTCTTTAGAGAGTCCTCTTCTTTGGAGGAGTTGTCTTTCTTTTGATAAAGAATGTCATTTCTTACTGTAGAGAGATACATTGTAAAATCATGGCCTTTGTTTATAAGGGGACCTTCCTTGCCCTTCTACTTTCCCATTGTTTTATGATGTTGAGTGTTGAAGGGTAGCAGAATATGACACCCCAAAATATGCCACCTTAGCATAAGGATTATTTTGAGCTGAAGGCAACTGGGAAGAAGCAGATACAAGGATGGTTCTCTGCCCTCCTCCTATTTGCCTAAAAGCAGGACAGAAAGATGTCTCCCCTCCTCTCTCTACCAGGAAGGACAGAACTCTAGATTCTTGCCAGCCCAGAGAGGGCACCAGAGAAATCTACATAACAAACGTCACTAATTAGCCCTTATTTTTCATTAATGCTTCACATATTTACTTTCTCACAATTTGCTGCCCTAGAAACTCAAAGTTCTTTTTCTCTGTCTTGTTACTTCTCTAAAAATTTATTGCTCTTTTTGTTAAGATGCTATTGTTAAAAACAAGACAACAGGCTCAAAATGGAGTCACTTATGCTAACTTAATTACAATTTCAGCTCTCCCAGAAATAGAATCTTAAACCAGTCAATCAGGGATTGCCTGATCAGTACTAGTTAGGTAATCTGCCTAATAGACCCCTGCCATCCGCTAAAGGAAAGTGACCTGCCGTAACCAAACCGCTTTTTTGTCTAGTATAATCTAATTGTTCCCTCTCCCTTCTGCCTATAAAAGTCTGTTTAGATAGCTCCTCAGAGTGCCTTTCTATGTGCTGGTTGGATGCTGCCCAACTCATGAACTGTTGAATAAAGCCAATAAAATTTTTAAATTTTATTGAGTTGAATCTTGCTTGTTAACATTATATAAGCCCAAGTTCTAACCACCCTTTTGAGTTACTTGTAACTGAGTGCTCCACTGTGTATGTGCGATGCATATGTTAGGAAAATTATTTGTTTTTCTCTTGTTAATCTGTTTCTTTGTCAGTCTAAATTATGGGGCCAATGAACCTGATTAGAGGGAAACAGTTTTTCTTCCCAGTGTTTTAGTAACAAAACATCTAAGGTCTACTCTGACTGCAGCTTCAACTTATAAATTTGATTTGCCCTCTGAGAGCCATCTGGGTTGAAGTCCCTCCAGTACCCAATATTTTGTATGCCCAAAATATTGGGGCTCTGTGCTTTGCCAGCTTCTAATTATTCAGAAAAATAGGGAAGCAGACATAGTTAATTACCAGGGTTATTGATAGTTGATAAGAGCAAATATATCCTGAACATTTACTCTGTGTCAAGTGCTATGTTAAATGCTTAATGTTAACATTATCTCATTTAATCCCCACAACCTGCCAACTAAAGAAGGTCACTCTCACCATCCAACTCTAAAAGGATTGAGTCATCAGCCACTGTGGTTGCTGACCTTCAGTACACACTGAAAGGAGTTCAGGGCAGAGGTCACTCTATGCTTTGGGAAAACTGGCAGAACAGGTCTTCAGATAGATATTTTCAGGAGAAAATTTTATGAACCCAATTGAGACAGGAGGGACGGGGGCAGGACACAACCTTTAAAAGAATGACACACAGGGGAATTTCCTGGTGGTCCAGTGCTTAAGACTTGACGCTTTCACTGAAGGGGCCCGGGTTCAATCCCTGGTCAGGCAACTAAGATCCCACAAGCCATGTGGCCTGGCCCCCCCAAAAATAAAGAACGACACAGCCGTAGAGGATAGGACAAATACTGGTTAGAATCAACTAGGCCCCAGATGGGAGGAGATTCGAATTCCAGTAGACCTTGAGCCTCATTATAAGCTCACTGTAATACATGTACGTGCTAAATGACACACCCACCAGCACCGTGACAGTTCTGAGGCTGGCCAAAAAAGGCCAAAAAGTAGGCAGTGGCCCAGTTCCTGGAAATTTCTGCCCCTTCCCCCAAATAGCTGGAATAATCCTCCCACTTGTCAGATTATGAAATTACCCAGCCCATAAAAACTAACGACCTCATACTCTGGGGCCTCTCTCCTGAGATGACCCACATTCTGTCTGTGGAGTGTGTAACTCCCTGAATAAATCTGCTTTCACTCTATTTCAGCTAGCTCTTGAATTCTTTCCTGCAGGAAGCCAAGGACCCTCACTTGGTGGCCCATCCCAGGGACTCTCCCAAGACCTGGGATGTGACCATCTTCTCGTGCCCCATTTTCCTGCAACACAATTTCTTGCATTTTCCCATACTTAGAAAAGCACTAAAATCATTAACTAAGATATTTGTGCCTCATGACTAGCAGTAGCCCTCTACCAAGATGTGTGCTTGATTGCACTTATTCCAAAATCACATACGTGCACTTATCCCAAATCACCTCCCCCCGACCTCTTCAGAGCAGTTCCTCAGAGCTACGTGGACACTGTCTACTGAGCTATAGTTCTCAGTAAGTCCCCAAGTAAAACTGAAACTCACAGCTCTCACGTTGCCCATTTCTACTTAAGTCCCAACAAGCCAGGTATTCTTATTTCCATTTTAAAGAAAAGGAAAATGAGGCTGTCAGACTAACTAACTTGTCCTGGATTAGATAACTAGCAAACAGCAGAAACCCAGGATTATCTGACTCTTGAGCATGTCCACTACTCAGGACATGACTTTTTACATATGTGAAAGTGCTGATTTAAAATATTGAAACCAACATTATGTTAGCAATTTCCCACTGAGAAATCAGTCAAAAAAATGTTTCAATGATTATAGAATCATAAACTGAACACAGAAGACCTCTTCTTGCTGTTTTAAGTAGTCCAGAAAGCTTTAGGTCATTATATTCGTGTTTGACTTTGCAGATCTCAGAAAAGGATACATTCAGTAAGTGAAATTTTCATCTCTTCTGCTTTCCCCCTTTGGGAGTTCCTGTGGAGATGTTATGATAATAGTTGACATGGATGAAAGGCAGACAAAACATACGGAAGAGACTACTGGAAGGAGCCTGGCTGATTTCCCTGAGGAACCCACTCCTAAATGATTAAAAAAGCATCAGCCTAGCCTTTAAAGTTTGAAGTTGAATACTGGTGAGGAAGCTACCCTCCTACTTACTGATGAGACAGGGAGAAAGGTTCAACTTGTCAGAGAAACTGATGCTTCTTGCCTTATTATATTGAAATAGGAACTGGTCTGGTTATCCACATTTTTTTTTTTCCCGTCAGCAACATAAAAGAGCTTAGACTGAACTTAAGTTCTCATAATAGTGCAAATCTCCGTGGGTGTGAATATGAATATATCTTTTTAAAGAGATTGTAAATCTTTCTGAGGACATGGCTTATTTCTCTTCTTTCTAGAACTAAGCAAGGTTTTGCTCATGACTGATAATCAGTACATTTGTTGATGCTGATTTGGTTCCAGTTTAAACACAAATAAGAAGTGAAAATGAAGGAAGGTTGTCATTTACTTGCTGTTTTAGGAATTTCGCTTCAGTACCTAGGATAGTTCAAAATTATTAATAAGCTGAAAAAGTACCTGGTTTATGTATCACCTGCAGCTGAGAGTGAGATGAACTAGGTCTGGAAGGTCAGATTCATGTTAAATTAAAAGGGCAGCAAAAGCCAGAAACTAAGGTGGATCTTATTTTTCAAAAAAGTTAAAATGCTAAGTATAAATAGTTAATCCCACTTGTTAAAATACAAAACCTCAAACCTTTAGTTTCCTCTGCAAAATAAATTGGAGAGGGTAGGGCTTGAACCAGGCACCAGGCAATGCTCTTGCAGGTCTTTTAGCGCTGACATCCTGGGATAGTACGACGGGTTCAAGATGACAGCTTGGGAGTAGGAGGCTGCTAAACTTGATCATATACTCTATGCACTTTAATGGAGTTTCTCCCCGCCCCTGCCCATCACCAGCTCTTTTACGACTATATCAGATTCCCCTGAGGATACCTACACTCTAGCATAACGAACTATAATTTGGCAAAACGTGGGCCCGAGGAGGCACCCGATAATTGTCTGCTGAATGAATGAACCCCTGCGAGCTTAGGTTCCACTGCGCTTACTCGTAAGCGTCCCCAAGGACCAGATCGCAAATCGAGTTCAGGCCCGGGTTGAGGTCGAGCTCCCCAACCCCGCTCCGTACTTCCCTCCTCCAATAACCAAGTCTAAACTGATGCCTGCTCAGTGACCGGCCGCCGTGGTTCTCACTGCGGGGCAACTTGACTTGCTCTAATGATCTGGGACAGGCATCTGCAGTTAGCGCCCTCAACAGAATTAGGACCGAGCGGGTACTGAACCGGGAAAAGCCAGACATTGCCTTAAAGCAGATCCAAATATTTCATCTTTGAGGACGCTGGTGGACCAAAGAGAACCGCTGTCCGCTGAAAAACCTCTTCCCCTTTCCCTCCCACACTATCTTGTTGCTGGAGCAACTGTGGGCGTCACCAACATGACGGCGGAAATAGCACAAAAAGATACACGTCTCCAGCTCACGGAGAGATCCGTTGCGCAGGCGCATTAGCTTTCTCTGGCTGTAGTTCTCATTGTGTAGATATATTCTGCGTCTGCGCATTACTTGTTTCGTGCCTTGGCCGGCCTATACGCCTGCGCAACGTAGCAAATTGGGGAGGGCGGAGCTGGGCTACAAGCGTTGCGCATGCGCCGACACTACATCCGGTGTGGTCGTCGGTTCCGCTAGGAGTTTGGGGTACGCCGGCCGGAATATCGAGCGTGTAGTCATGTCGGCGTCGGTGTTGTCGGTCATCTCGCGGTTCTTAGAAGAGTACTTGAGCTCCACTCCTCAGCGTCTGAAGTTGTTGGACGCGTACCTCCTGTATATACTGCTGACCGGGGCGCTGCAATTCGGTTATTGTCTCCTCGTGGGGACCTTCCCCTTCAACTCTTTCCTCTCGGGCTTCATCTCCTGTGTGGGGAGTTTTATCCTAGCGGGTAATGAATGATTCTATAAGTGATATTAGTTATAATGTGTTACTTTGATGCGTGCTTTTATTCCCACAGTACTCGTCTCTATATGAGACCACCGCCTCGTGAAGTTGAGAGAGGAACCTGCATTGCCCTTTTTGTGAATGGGGAAATTGAGGTACATTCAGGTTGTCGTGCCTAATACCAAAGAGCCGCCGAGGAGCTGGGATTAAATCTGGAAACACCTTCATGTTGCTGTTCAATCTGGTGATCCACTTCACTTCATATTGGTCCATGGAAAACTCCCAACTTTCACTTAGCTTTAACACAACTTTGAAGTTGGTAAACTTGTAAAATGGAAAAGCCAACTCTGAAGCTGTCATTTCACTATCCTGAACTCAGTTTTCACTCACATAGGTCTATTTTAGCTCTATTATTCTGATTCCCAGCAAATTTGATACCTTGTAGACTGCTATATTTAATGAGAGCTGACTGTCCCCATATATTTTTGCCAAAATCTGACCTTTCTTGCTCAACAGGGATTCACTGAATACTGAGTCCAGGCTTGGCCCAGGGAGTGTTGGCCAGTACATTTTATAGGTGGCTACCACATGAACTTTTCCAGTCATGGTATCACCTGCTGCATGACTTGGAAAACATGCCAAAATTCCTTTTTTTTTCTTCCACGTGTAATCATCAACAGTCACATTGTAAATTGTATTTTGAATCTCATACAAGGTATGGTAAAAGCTTTGGGGATACACCTGGTATATGTTTCTTGTCCTCAACGAGTTTACAGTGTAATTGGGGCATAGACAAAATACAGCGTCTGGAGACTTCATTTACAGTGGAATCTTAATTACAGCTTAAAGTTAGAAACCTATAGAATGCTTATTACACATTCAAATTGCTAGTTCAGACTCATGCCAGAGATACTCTACCTTCTACTCTGTTTCTCAAGTTAAGATAAGTCTAAGGACTTAAGGACTAGTTCAGTAAGCCTGGCCTGGAGTTGCAGAGTTAGCCTGTACATCTTTGAATTTTGGCTTAGATGACCAAGACCTGGTTCTCTGTAGCAGCATCCTGGTCTACAGGAGTTTATATGTTACCATCATCAGATATACTACCCTCTTTGCTCTAGACTCCTCCTTCCTCCCCTAAAATACTGTTCATGACTAAGAATTTTATTAGCCAGACAGGAGAAGGAATCTTTTAATTTTATTTATTTATTTATTATTTCTTTGGCCACCACGTGGCATGTGGGATCTTAGTTCCCCGACCAGGGATTGAACCCACTCCTCCTGCATTGGAAGCACAGCATCTTAACCACGGGACCACCAGGGAAGTCCCAGGAGAAGGAATCTTGAGAATGTCTGATTTTGTTTTCCAGGTCTGGAAAGAGTAGGAATAGGGCGGGGCCTAAAAGGTGATTTAAAAAAAAAAGCCTTCTTTGTGCTGAAGTCACCCTGGCTTCATAAGCTTCTAGGGTTAAGAATGACTCCTCAAGGGCTACGTGGAAGAGTGGTTTGCAGAAGAGTGGATGTCGACTGGAGTTGCAGATTATTGGTGTGATAAAAGTCAGAAGATTTTTTGAGCAGATAATTTTTCCAGTGCCAAGTCTTTTTTTTTGAGGCTGTTGTGGCTAAAGTTGAATTGGCAGATCCCCTACTCTCCTCAATGAGAAGTTGATGGCCTGTCATTGAAGAGAATGCCTAGTGAAAGGGCAGTTTAATAGTGAGGTCCTTTTGGGGGATTCTGATGTCCGTAGGTGTTGGATAATTGGTAACTGGGCCAGGGAAATGAAAGTTGCTTCAGGAAAAGAAGGGATTCAAGACAATTCAGAGTTGCTGAGGAAGGGTATCGTTTGCATTTCTTTTGACAGACTTGACCTTACTAAAGCCACTGCTGCCATTTGTTAGCTCAGATCCTCAACTGGATACTGTTTTTTAAAAAAATTTTTGGCTGCGTTGGGTCTTTGTTGCGGTGTGTGGGCTTCTCATTGGGGTGGCTTCTCTTGTTGCGGAGCATGGGCTCTAGGTATGTGGGTGTTAGTAGTTGTGGCACACAGGCTCTCTCTCGGTAGCTCTCTCACGTGGGCCTAGTTGCTCCGTGGCATGTGGGATCTTCCCGGACCAGGGCTTGAACCTGTGTCCCCTGCATTGGCAGGCAGATTCTTAACCACTGTGCCACCAGGGAAGCCCTGGATACTGGTTTTAATGGGAAATTTTAAATTTGGAGTTTATCCTTTGTTCTGGTTGTTGGGAAGGGAAGGCTTGTACTTATTTATAGTGCTGAGGTTTCTAACTTCCCCGAGTTGTGTTTCCTATTGGAAGAGAACGGAGGAGGCCAGTTTGGCTGAGAAAGGGAATTGTAGGCGATTACCTTGAAGGATTAGGTAGTGCCGGATGCTAGAGCTTTGAGTGCCAGGCCAAGGAGTTTTATCCTGTAATAGGAATGCATCTAAGGATTAAAAAAAGTTTTTTTTAAAAAAATTATTTATTTATTTATTTATGGCTGTGTTGGGTCTTCATTTCTGTGCGAGGGCTTTCTCTAGTTGTGGCAAGCGGGGGCCACTCCTCATCGCGGTGCGCGGGCCTTTCACTATCGTGGCCTCTCTTGTTGCAGAGCACAGGCTCCAGACGCGCAGGCTCAGTAATTGTGGCTCACGGGGCTAGTTGCTCCGTGGCATGTGGGACCTTCCCAGACCAAGGCTCAAACCCGTGTCCCCTGCATTGGCAGGCAGATTCTCAACCACTGTGCCACCAGGGAAGCCCCGGATTAAAAAAGTTTTTAAAAAAGTTTTAGATTTAAGTAAAGGAGTGACTTAAAATTGGTGTTAATGTGTAGGATGAATTGGAGGGAAAAGTTCTTTAGCCTGGTTCCCTTAATTTCTTTTTTGGCAGTCTGTTCTCTTCCATTCCTTCTGCATGTGTTATGTAGCATATGTTCTTTGGAAATTGATTAGTACATTTTAAACCGATATAGGATACTATCACATTTTTTAAAAAGCCTGGTGTTATTTGGGCCTGATGAAAATGGTCTGTTTTCTTCTGTTCCTCATGACCAGGAACCTTAACCATAGTTTCAAGGAGACAGAGGTAGAAAATTGCCATTGAGAAATCTTTTTTTTCTTTTTTTGGATCAACAGTTTAAAGTATAGTAGGCTTTGAAAGGACTTCAGAGATAAAATATTTTTCTTCTTTCAGACAGATTTTAAACATCCTCAGCAGCTGACTGTTTATCTTGTGGTTAGATCTCTCTAGAGGAGGACATCTGTCCCTTTTTCAGAGTAGCGTGTCAGTGTTGGCAGCCCTTCTAGTTTCCTTTTTTACCTAACTGAAATCCCTCTTTTTGCTCATTTAAAGTGCTATTTTGGAGGGATGAGTGGAAAACAATAAGACTGTCCTTAAAATAAGTCTTTGATCTTGAAATCAGTTTTTAAGTCATTTCACAGCTTTGGTCTATTCTGTTTTCTAATCTATATGAAATATTTACGGATTAAAAAAAGTAGTTTTGTTCCCCCTAGTTTACAGATCCAAAAACAGTTTGAATCTGAAAGGCAAGGAGGCCTAAATCAGAGTGTTTTCTATCTCACGGGAGATCTTGGGCTGTGTGGACTGGGGTCCAGCATTTCTTTGGAAATTATCTATTAGATTTCTGGGCCCATAACTCATCCAGGAGATTGGAAGTTTGCCAGCCTTATGCCTGACAGTTCTGTTTCTAAACCTCTTTCATATCCATTGCTACCTCTTCATCCTTTGTCACTCAGGCTCTCAATATCTCTTATCTGGACTACTGTAATCTTCCTTATTGATCTCCCACACTCTCATCTCTCTCCCTCCAGTCCATCTTCCACTATGTTTGCAGGCTTTATTTGACTTGCAAATCTGATTGTGCTACTCCCCACATAAAATTTGTCTGTACCCAAAGAGAAATTTAAAAAAAATTTAATGGCATAGAGGGTCTTTGATAATCCGGTCCCAGCCACATCTCCAGCTTCATCTCGTCTCCACCTCCTCTGTACTTTATATTCCAGCATTATTGAGTTACTTGTTATTCCCTGAACATGCCGAGATGTCTTAAGCTATTTTACCTTTGTTTGACTGCCCAGAAAATTCCTTCACTTCTCAGCCATCTCAGCTCAAGTGCTGCTTCCGTTTGAACCCTTCCCTGGCTCTTCAGATTTAGATCTTTCTCCTGTATTCCTATTTCACTACACTGTAGTGGTGTAGTGCTCTTTTCATCTCTGCATCCTCAGTGCTTAACACTGTATGTTAAATTGTGAGCATGCCTATAATAAGTTAAGGAATATTGAGCTATTATGTGCCAGGTTCCCTGCCAGGGTACTGAGGATTTAACTGTGGAACACGCAGACATGATCTCTACTCCCATAGAGTTTATAATCTAGTGGGAGATGCTGACAAGTAAACCTGGATATAGTGCTGTGATGGAGAAGTATTGGTGAGAATAGGAACACAAGTAGGCACTCAACCCTGCCCAGTGGTCCTATAATACTTTCCTGATATGTTTGCTTTTCCAAAATATGCTTCATATTTTCTCTCTTCACTTTCATCTGTATTTTCTCTTTTCCTTTATTCTCAGTTGATGATCTTACTTTATTTATTTATTTTTTGCTAAAGAAATCCTTTCATCTTCCTACCAAGGAATCATAGCAACCCACCTACACATGGACCCCCTACTCTTTGACTTATTTCCTTTAATGGTGGATGATATATCCCTTTCCTATCAGAGGTCAGCTTCTTCACTTGTGCAGAGGATCCAGCCTTCTCTTGCTCACTCAAGGACTCAGCTTCTGTAATCATCCCTCCATTCTGCATCATTAATTTCTCTCTAGTGGATCATTCCCATCATACATACATGCTCTAATATCATCCAATTAAAAAAATTAATTTGACTTTAGATACCCCTTCAGCTACTATTCCATGCCTTTCTGCTCCATCATCACAGAATTCCTTGAAAGAATAGTTGTCTAGTTGCTGTTTCTGCTTTCTCACTGTCCATTCATTCCTTAACCTACTCTTGGTGGTCTGTCCCCACCACTACAGTGAAACTGCTCTTGCCATCTTGCCAGATCTAATGGCCATGTACCTCACCTTGCCTGAATGCTCAGCAACATTTAGCACTTAACATAGTTGGCTGCTTCCTTCTGAGTGAGTGAAGTACTTTCTTCTCAAAGCTTTTGCAACGCTACACTCTCCTGCTTGTTCCTTCTCACCTCATTGGTTTTTCCTTCCTATGGTTTGTGCTAGGTGCTTTTTGGTCTGAGGGCATGGTTCTAGACCTCTTCTCTGTATTTCTTTCCCATAGGTGAATTTAAATAATGTCTATATAACTACAACTACCACATTTAAATTTTCAGTTTTGACCTATTCCCTGAATTCCAAATTAGTAAGTCCAGTTGCCTACTTGACATCTTCACTTGATGTCTAACACACAACTCCAGATTGAACCTTCCGGCCTAGCCATTTGCCTCTTCGCTGGTCAATACATGGTGTCAACTTTGGTTAAGTTGTTGAAACCACACATTTAGAAGGTTTTTTTTTTTTTTTTTTGGCTGCTTGGCCCGTGGGATCCTAGTTCCCCGACCAGGGATTGAATGGAACCCGGGCCCTCGGCAGTGAAAGCTCAGAGTCCTAACCACTGGGCTAGCAGGGAATTCCCTAGAAGGTTTTCTTGATTCCTTGATTTCTCTTATCTCCCACATCCATTACATCAGCAAGCCCTGTCTTCCCCAAAATACAGCCTGTATCTCTTGACTTCTGTCCCTTTTGACTACCATTACCTGAGCTCTTTGGCTCCTGCATGACTCTTCGGCTTCTTGAACTTTGCAGACCATTCTCCGCATTGCAGTTCTACCATCCTTAAAAATTTTAGATCAGATTATTTTACTCATCTGCTCAAAACTTTGAAATATTGCTCCATTGTACTTACAACTACATCCAGACTCTTTACTGAAGCTTACAAAGCCCCACTGATTTGGCCCTTATCTCCCTCTTGCCCTTGATCCCTACATTCTGGTCAGTCCGACCAAGATTGTTCTTGCTATCTGGAATGCTCTGCCCCTAGATCTTTGCATGGTTGGCTCCTGTCTTTCAAATTTTGGTCTTAAATAACACCTTCTTAGAGAAGCCTTCTGTGACCACCAAATAAGAAATAGCTTCCCAGTCACTCTTTTATTACCTTGCTTTGCTTCATAGCGCATATCACTACCTCATATTTCCTTGTTTAGTTGTTTTCTCATTTATTATGCTTCTCTCCATTAGAGTGTAAGTTCCCTGGGAGCCAGACTCTTGTCTTTCTTGTTCTGTGCCATAGTCCTAGCACCTGGGACAGTGCATGGCGCATAGTAGATGCTCAGTAAATATTTTGCTGACTAAGTGACTATTTAAGGAGATAAATTAGAACTGCTAAAATGGAGCAAGCTGCCTTAGGAGGTAGTACATTTCCATCTTTGGAAGTGCTCAGGAAGGACTGAAGGATCTTTTGTGGAGGAGCTTTTTGAACAGGTGTTCTTTGCCTTTTTTGAGAATTACAAACCGTCCAGAGCCTGTGATAGAGGCGGCATATCCCTGCATCTGAGGGATTTGCTGCCTCTGTCAGTAACACAGGCTCTGGATGGTTTGTAATTCTGCACCTGGGGATTACTTACCAGATTCTGGATATGGTGAGTATACTTTGGAACTATTCTCAGCTGATTCATGCAGCCTCCCCTGGCATGCCCACATCCGCCACCTCTTGGGTATTTTGTGCATTAGATGGGGTGTTGGTCTTTAGGACCTTCAGGGTCCTTTGCATCTCTATGCGATTCTGATTCTTATGTTGTCATTGAAGCAACTTGGGTTACTATGATTATGATAATGATAACACATCAATTCATTTCTTTGTGTACCTTAATGGGGAGCTTCTCTTTCCTTTTGTCCCCTCATATTTCTCGAAGCACTACTCTACTCCCATCTTCCACCCCAGTAGCCCCTGTTAATCGTGTTTGGTATCTCTTTCTCCATATTTTTTCCTAGATTCCAACTAAAATAAATGAGAAAATAGTTTGTGTGTGTGTGTGTGTGTGTGTGTGTGTGTGTGTGTATGCAGTTTAAGAGAAATCTGAAAGGGAATAATATTTTTGGCTTTTTTTCACTTAATATATCTTAGACATCTTTACTGTCAACGTCTAGCAAATTAATCTCATTCTTTTGAATAATTACATGGGATTTTATTGCATGTCTGTAGTGTAATTTACTTAAGTAATCCCCTTGATGTCATTTGGACTGTTTTCACTTTTTTTTTTCAACTTTACGAACATGCTGTTAGAATGCCTTTGTTCTCTAAGATAAATTCTTTACTCAAAAGACATTTAAAATATAATAGATGTTGCCATTGCTCTCCCAAATGGGTGAACCAAGCTATACTCACCACAGTGGGATTTTAACTGGTCGCCCTTGCTTCAGCAGTGTCCTTCATATTTTGAAGGGTTCAGGTGCCTGAAAAGATCCGGGGTTTTTCCACAGTGTTTGCATGTTTAAGCATAATGAAGACTCTGTTGCCATGGCGATGGACTCTGGAGA
Organism: Pseudorca crassidens; assembly: GCF_039906515.1. Classification (NCBI taxonomy): domain Eukaryota; kingdom Metazoa; phylum Chordata; class Mammalia; order Artiodactyla; family Delphinidae; genus Pseudorca; species Pseudorca crassidens. The sequence goes on from NC_090296.1 coordinate 75,271,529, forward strand.
AGTAGTCTTTTTAAAGAAATTTATTTATTTATTTATTTATTTTTGGCAACATTGGTTTTTCGTTGTTGTGTGTGGGCTTTCTCTAGTTGTGGTGAGCAGGGGCTACTCTTCATTGTGGTGCGCGGGCTTCTCATTGCGGTGGCTTCTCTTGTTGCAGAGCACGGGCTTTAGGTGTACGGGCTTCAGTAGTTGTAGCATGCGGGCTCAGTAGTTGTGGCTTGCGGGCTCTAGAGCACAGGCTCAGTAGTTGTGGTGCACGAGCTTAGTTGCTCCACGGCATGTGGGATCTTCCTGGACCGGGGCTTGAACCCATGTCCCCTGCATTGGCAGGCGGATTCTTAACCACTGTGCCACCCGGGAAGCCCAGTCTGGTAGTTCTCTGACCTTTGGGTTAGATCTCAGTCTGTTGCCTTTTCTTGGTTGGTGATGGAATGGATGCTAGCCTGAAGCAAATTTGGGTTAAGTAGTGTAATCATTTGTTACAGGTATAAAGATATTTTGGAAAAGTGTATTCCTAGAGCTTTCTTTTCATGTCAAATGGTGACTGTGGCTATGGTGTCAGGTTGGAATCTTCAAGGGTACAGAGTGTGGTAGTGGAGAGTTCTCTGTCAAAGTCATGTAACTTAGATCTCTTGCCTTTTTTGAGACAAGCAGCTTCTAGAACTTAGAGATCAAAGATTATCTACAATTGTGAGGTCCTCATGGATAAGCACCTCTGCTGTCTAATATACACATTCTGTTGGAAATAATTCACAATTTTATAACTTTTGGTCATTCAGCCTAGCCCCTTTGTTACTGCCTCAACTACATCCTGATCTAGGTATAATTATAAACTTAATTCAGGAGATAAGAGAGTTCTAAAGATTTTTTGGTTTTATATCAATATCTTTTTTTTCTCAGTAAGCCTTTGGTTTTTAGCCTAACTCTGAGAAGTTGTATTGTTCCCTTAAACAATTAACAGCATAAAATTTGTGTACAACTTGATGAACTTTTAAATTCACCCTTTTAGCCACCACCAGATTAGGATATAGAACATTATCAGTACCCTAGAGGCCTCTCTTCCTGCCTTCCAAGTCGTCTCCTGTGAACGATAAAAAACCACTGTCCTGATTTGTATTACTGTAGATTGGTTTTGGCCAGTTTTAAGCTTTATATAAGTAGAATCATAAAGCATGTATTTTTTGGCGTCTGGATTGTGTTGCTCATCGTGATATTTGCTGAATTCATCCATGTTGTGAAGTTCTTTTTCATTGCTATATGGTATTCTATTGTATGCATATGCTATAATTTACCCATTTTACTGTTGTGTTTTTTTTTTTGGCTTGTGGGATCTCAGTTCCCCAACCAGGGATTGAACCCGGGCCCCTGTCAGTGAAAGCACTGAGTCCTAATGACTGGACCACCAGGGAATTCTCCCCATTTTACTGTTGATAGACATTAGATTGCTTCCAGTTGGGGGCCACCATGGGTATCATTCCTGTACGTGCCTTTTGATGGACTTATGTGTCATTTCTGCTGGAACAGAATTGTTGGGTCAGAGGGTATGTGTGTGTGCATTAGTCATACTTGTTTCATACTTCTTGATATTCACTTTTGTGTTTTTCTTCTTGTACAGTTTGTCTGAGAATACAGATCAACCCACAAAACAAAGCGGATTTCCAAGGCATCTCTCCGGAGCGAGCCTTTGCTGATTTTCTCTTTGCCAGCACCATCCTGCACCTTGTTGTCATGAACTTCGTTGGCTGAATCATTCCCATTTACTTAATTGAGGCGTAGGAGACTGGAAGAATGTAAGTGATGATCTTAATGCTTGTCACATAGTGTTGGTTTTAGAAACAGAAATCGGAGGGGCTGGTTTTGATGATGGTTGTCAGAGTTCCCATACTGTTGATAAGATGTTTGCAGAGTTTTCCATATTGGTCTGCAAAGTATGTGTTAATATCCTCGTGATTCATCAGTGCTGCTGCTCTTGGTCGTTGCCTTCTCTTCTCACTGTTCTGCAAAGCATTAAGATAACAGAAAATGAGAGTTTGCTTGTAGCTAATACATTAATTTCTGCACCAATAACTCCATGAAAATAACTCTGAGATCTTGGAAGAGACATAAATTGTAGGTTTTGCTTTTAGATTTGCTCTATAATCTTTTTTTCTGATTTTGATCTCAGATGAGTTCAAATGCTGGGCCATTGTCCCCATAGTACCTAGTATAGTGCTTACACCTGATAGACATCCAGCATATGCCGAATGACTGACGATGGCTGCTTGCTTATATATGTGCTACGTTAAAAATTAATGGGAGGGCTTCCCTGGTGGCGCAGTGGTTGAGAGTCCGTCTGCCGATGCAGGGGACACGGGTTCGTGCCCCGGTCTGGGAGTATCCCACATGCTGCGGAGCAGCTGGGCCCGTGAGCCATGGCCGCTGAGCCTGTGCGTCCGGAGCCTGTGCTCCGCAATGGGAGAGGCCACAGCAGTGAGAGGCCTGCGTACCACAAAAAAAAAAAAAAAAAATTAATGGGAAAATTGGATTAGCTTGGGAGAACACTTTAACATATAGGATGAGATGCCATGTGGTCATTTGCCAGTTTTCTTTTTTTAGCAATAGAGCTCTTTTTTTTTTAAGTAAACTCATAGAATCTCAGCAGTGGAGCCGAGTTGTTCTGATTGACAGAAGTTGAAAAGCCCTCTTTGCTTGGGCTCTCCTTGTGTGGTATGCTCTCCCCTCCATCCTTCCCTCCTAAGCAGAATCCTAAAAGCTCTGAGAAGTACTTGACACTCTCTCTCTCTCTCTCTCTCTCTCTCTCTCTGTCTTTGTCTCTCTCTATGTATGTGTGTGTGTGTGTATCTATATATATATATTTATATTTTTTTTTTTGGCTGTGCTGCACGGCATGGGAGTTCCCTGACCAAGGATGGAACCCATGTCCCCTGCCTTGGAAGTGCGGAGTCTTACCCACTGGACCGCCAGGGAAGTCCCTTGACTCTATCTGAAAACTTACTTTATATATGAGAAAACAGAGGTCCAGAACAATCCAGTAGCTTTCCCTGGCCACATAGCTAAGTGGAAGCAGTGTAGTGCTTTAGTCCAATGGTGCTCTTGGCCTAGTGCTCTTTCAGTATCCCGTGTTGCTCACTGATGAATGAATGCACTCTATTCTTTGCCTTTCTCCTACAAAATTAAATGTTGCTATTACTGGGGTAGAGAAACAAGAACCTTAGGAAACTGACCCTCTTTGGGGGAAGGATATCCCAGGGCCAACCTCCTTCTATCACAACTTGGAAAGCTATCGTTTTTGTACTAATCAGAAATCTAACATAACAGTTAGAGCAATCATGGACAAAGTGAATGCAATAATGTGACAAGGACTTTACTTCAGTTTCTAGCAGTTACTTAATATATTACATAAATCCTTTCCATAGATATTGTCTCAAAAACAGTACTGTTAGTTCAGGTAAGGTTTCATTTTTGGCAGTGGTAAGTTGACAGAGGTGGTTTATATCAGTGAAAGAGGTTGTGAACCACTTCCTTCTACTATCTTAATACAGTTGAACTTTTTGGAGGCCCAATCAGGACTTGAGTTGTTCCCCCATGTGCTAGTCAATGCCTTGATCCTGGGAACACAAAGAAAAGTAAAATGTGGCTGCCTTCAAGCAGTGAACAGTCTAGAAGGGGAAAAGGGCATGTAAACACAGCAGTTAGAGCCACACGAAAGAGCTGAACAAAGTGCTGTGGCGGTCCGGAGAACTGGGCCTCCGTGCCATCTGGGAGCAGAGGCCGCAGACAGGGCTCCTGACCAATGACAGCTTCTTGAGTACAGCTAGAAAATTCACCCACCAGCATTGACCTGCGAACATCCTGAGTAACCCTTGGGCTCTGATAGTAACCTTGCTGGAAAGGTCATAAGTCTTCTGATTGCCCTACTCTAAATTTCTAGTTACTTTTTCTAGATGAGTCACGTTGTATGCTTTAACAAGGGGACAGAGCAAGCAGTTCAAGGATGTTTGTTCTCTAGGATCAGGGAGATACCAAATCATGAAAAATAATTTCCTAGGGCTGTCGTGATTGGAGGAGGACTCTGCAGCAGAGAGGCTAGTATTTCAAAATCATGACAAAAACAGAGACAAAAAAGCAAGCTCAGAAGAAACTGCGTACTGCAGACCCTATTAACGATCTAGGGCCACCTGTTCAGCTGGGAATTATGGGCCCAAGGTATAGCACAATCTTCCGATCCCAGAGTGCAGTGTTAAATCATTCTATAGAGAGTATATTCGTAGTGAAATCCTTCTGTGTGGGACTCCCCAGGGGTTTTTTCAGAGATCATTTGTGAAATGATCACAGTTTGACATATACTGTACTGTCCTGCCCTCAATTTTCAAATATACATTTATTTGCCCTTTTTCTGTGCTTCTAACTTAGTTCTATGTGCAGTGTGCTAAAACACTTTTAAAATGGTTTTCGAGTGAGTTTTCAATATTTATATCAACTCAGAAGGTAGAACAAAACAGATTGAATATTCTCCATATTTGACAAGTATGTTGAGAGTTGGGTATAAAAAGAATAAACATCTGTAGCTTACTGCTCTGGTGTGAATTTGGGGGTGACATTTAAAACCAGCAGCTACTATGAAAAAGCATATCAAAAGAAAATGGCACTGAGTTAAAGAAATTTATTCCAGGAGAAGTAAGGAAGTTAACAGATAGTGAGTGCTCGCGTGGGCCAGGCTTTAAGTCTTATTTTATTTTCGAAACAACCTTATGAAGATAGGCTTGGTAATTCCACTTACAGGTGAGAAACTGAGGTTCAAAGAACCTTGCTGGAAATCTTTTAAGTCTAATAATCCAGTCTGATGTCAAAAAAAATTTTTAATATCTATTTTTGGTTAAAGTTGCTTATTATAAAGTATTTGACAATTGCAGAGTTAAAGAAATGTGTTTAAAAAGTTACCACAGGGACTTCCCTGGCAGTCCAGTGGTTAGGGCTTTGCCTTCCACTGCAGGGGGTGCTGGTTCGATCCCTGGTCAGGGAGCTAGGATCCCACATGCCTCGCAGCCAAAGAACCAAAATGTAAAACAGAAACAATATTGTAACAAATTCAGTAAAGACTTTAAAAATGGTCCACATCAAAAAAAAAAAAAAAGTTACCACAGTTATTTTTATTACCGTCCTTTCCTTTATTACTTAACTTTCTTTGCTTGTATGACAATTTAAAAAATACAGAAAAGTACAGAGAAGAATATAACAAACACCGCCGTGTATCCACCACCTGGAATGAACAGGTTTTGAACAAATTAAGCATTGTAGGTTGAGCTGAAGTTCCTTTGAATCCCTCCAGTCCCCATTCCTTCCCTCTGCTGTAAGACTTGACCGTCTTCATAGCAGTTTTGTTCAGCTAGGACTATTGTAAAACCTACATCTGTTAACACAGCCTTTTCCAAACTTCAGACTTTTGCGGCCTCCTGAAAACATGTCCAGAGATGGCAGCGTGAGAAACCTGTGGTAAAAGTTAGCTGTTCAGTTGGCAGCACTGGTATAAGTGGCTATGCCAGTGGTCAAGAATAGACTCATAGGGGTTTTCCTGGTGGCACAGTGGTTAAGAGTCTGCCTGCCAATGCAGGGGACACTGGTTTGAGCCCTGGTCCGGGAAGATCCCACATGCCACGGAGCAGCTAAGCCCGTGCACCACAACCACTGAGCCTGCACTCTAGAGCCTGCGAGCCACAACTACTGAAGCCCGTGCACCACAACTACTGAAGCCCGCACGCCTTCTCTTGCTCCGTAGCAAGAGAAGCCACCACAATGAGAAGCCCGCGCACTGCAACGAAGAGTAGCCCCTGCTCGCCGCAACTAGAGAAAGCTCATGTGTAGTAATGAAGACCCAACATAGCCAAAAATAATAAATAAATAAAATAATAAAAAAAGAGAATAGACTTATAATGTTTTTTAGATTATCATAAAAATGAAAATGCAAATAGATAACTAATAAGAACCTACTGTATAAAAACAATAAAATAAAATTAAAAAAAAAAAGAAAATGCAGGACTTCCCTGATGGCGCAGTGGTTAAGAATCTGCCTGCCAAGGCAGGGGACATGGGTTCGAGCCCTGGTCTGGGAAGATCCCACATGCCGCGGAGCAACTAAGCCCGTGCGCCACAAGTACTGAGCCTGTGCTCTAGAGCCCGTGAGCCACAGCTCCTGAAGCCCTTGCGCCTAGAGCTGGTGCTCTGCAACAAGAGAAGCCACCGCAACGAGAAGCCCACGCACTGCAACGAGAAGCCCACGCACTGCAACGAAGAGTAGCCCCTGCTTGCCGCAATTAAAGAAAGCCTGTGCGCAGCAAAGACCTAACGCAGTCAAAACTAAAATTTATTAAAAAAAAAAATGAAAATGCAAAAGTGAAAAATGCTCCTAGTGAGCTTCTGAGTTGGGAGAATCCATGCACACCTAAAGTGATGATCAGTGTTTGGCACTTAGGTGGCAGTAATCTATTTTGAATGAATGCATTATATAGAAGTTCAGTAGGTTTGAATATTTAAAGATTTACATACTATCTGTAAATATTTCCTGTTTTGTTTTTCCATGTCTCCTTGTGAAATTCTTTTCAGAAAATGTCAGCCTATCTCAGGTGTTCTGAAGGGAAATGAAGAAAAGAGGGACTTAGCTACATTGGGTCACAGCTTGGGAAGGAAAGTTCCTGATGACTGGGCCCTGGATCAGAGGGAGAAGTGAACAGGGCTTCGACAAGGGGCAGACCTGAGCTTGGAAGTATGCTTAGCCTGAGGGCGATTGTTTGCCACCAGGTTGTGCTGAAACCTTGTTAGTGTTGCTTTGTTTTTATGGTGGAGGCTGTTTTCCCACAGGTCTTTAAAAATTCGTAGAGTTTAATCCCGGCTGGAGCGAGGGCGCTACAGGGCTGGGCAGAACATAACTGACAAACAGTACTATTTACAAACAAGCAGTCGCCAGTTGGCTTTTTGAATTCATCAGTAAAGTACTGTAGTAATATAGAAAGTTACCTCTGGAAGGGGATCTAAATGTTATTTCTTAGGCGCTACTGCCACCCAGTGGCGTGTACATTTCATTGCTGAGAGAAGGTACTACAAAGCCCAAGAGAAGCTGAGTTTGGGGGAAGAAACCACAGATACCTTTGTGATAAAACCAAGTTTCTTTCCAGTCACAGGAGGGCAGCAGAGGTCCAAGCGGGCCTAGGTGTTGGGTGGGCCTTGCTTTACATTCTGGCCAGAGGTGGGCGGTGTCAGGCACAAAAGGGCATGCAACCTTTGTCACCTAGGGAAGACCAAGTGCACAGTGACCCAGAGATTGACCATTTATTTCCTTTTCTGATCTGTCAGTTTGAGAGCTCCCTTTCCGGTTTCTTGTAGACCTGTTTTTGCTCTCAGCATGACCTCCTGCTGGCAGTCATCTTTAATTTTTTTTGGGTGGGGGGGTTAGTTTCCATTTCATTTTCTCTGACATTTCACCTTATATTGAATTAGGTTTAGCCACTAGATAAGTTCTCAAAAAGGGAACTACTCTAAATTTGTAGAAAGTATTTTGAGTTGGCATAATCTTTTCTCAACCCCCTTGTTTTTCCTGGTTGGAGGGTGAGATTCTTTACTTATTCTTAAAACTTTGAATCTGCTTATTATATTTACAAAAAACCCAAATAATTGATGATTCTTGAATTGATGATTGTGCTCTATTTGGTATTTGGTTCATTTAAAACCACCAAAAAAAAAAAAAAGAAAAAGAATAAAAGAGAATATCAAGTAGATTTGTGTTTTTTAAAAAAATTTGGCCAAGCTTTGCGTTTTGCGGGTTCCTAGTTCCCTGACCAGGGATGGAACCTGGGCCCCGACAGTGAAAGTGCTGAGTTCTAACCACTGGACCGCCAGGGAATTCCCATAGATTTGTATTTATGAAGTTCATTCCCTGCCTTAGTTTCTCTAGCCTTGCAGCTCAGATGATTCTGACTGCAAGTCATCCTGCCCCCAGGTTGCATAAGACCCTCTTCTTGGGGCCCTCATGGTCCACTGTGCATGCCCCTAACGCTGCACTTACCACATGGTTATGAAACCATTCATTTTCCTGTCTTTCCCACTGGACTGTTCAATTCCCAGAGGGTGGGGACCTCAGAGCTTAGCACAGGGCTAAGGGTCACAATGCATGTTTGTTGAATGAGTGTATGAACGAGTAAATCATTTTCAGCTGCAACAAAATGCTGTATAAAATAGCTGTATCATTAGTGATGTGGATGCTAAGACACGAGGAAAGTGCTGGGGAAGAAAGATGCCGAGGGAACAATTCACACGAGGGATGGTGGGACGGTGGAGTGGGGCACGAGCGTGAGGCTAGAAGTTGGAAGACCTGTGTTGTAGACTTTGCTGTGTTGTTAACTAGTTGAATGGAGAAATAAGCTTGTCGTTGAGCCCTAATTTCCCTGTGTGCATAGGGAGGGGATTGGCCTGGATGGTCATTAGAGTCTCTTGCAGCTGTTAAAGCCTCTGATTAATAGTATTCATGATAGTCCCATTGTGTTTGAGGAGGATAATGCTGTTTGTGTGGATCCTCAGTTGAGCTTTGCTTTTTTTTCTTCTTCTTGCTTTTTACCTTCAATTGTTGCTTTTTATCCATATTACTAGGTTTTCATCATCCATCAAAAGTGCGATTGTCTGTAACAAAATGCATGGTGTTTGTATAAGGCCTTTTACAAAATTAGACAACATTTATCAAATGTTTTACAGTTATCACATAACCAGGCTTGCAGGACTCACACTCCACGTGCACTTAAAAAAAAAAAAAGTTATTTATTTATTTATTTATGGCTGCGTTGGGTTTTCGTTGCTGTGCACACGCTTTCTCCAGTTGTGGCGAGCGGGGGCTACTCTTCATTGCGGTGCATGGGCTTCAGTAGTTGTGGCTTGCGGGCTCTAGAATGCAGGCTTGGTAGTTGTGGTGCATGTGCTTAGTTGCTCGGCAGCATGTGGGATCTTCCCGGACCAGGGCTTGAACCCGTGTCCCCTGCATTGGCAGGCGGACTCTTAACCACTGTGCCACCAGGGAAGTCCCCACATACACTTTTACACACATCAACCCACGTCATCCTCATGGCCCACCCTGTGATGGAGGCAGACAAATAGTAGTGTTCCCGTTCTGTACATGAGGTAATTAAAGCTTGGTGAAATTTAAGTTGACTTGTCCAGGGCCTGGAACTAATAAGTGACTGAGTGGGAACTCGATAACAGATACTTTAACTTCACACTTTTATATTCTTTCCTCTCTATTATGTTCAAAGACTTTTGGATGATGAATATATACATTTTATTAGAAGGTTTCCAGTAACAGTATTAAGCTTGCTTCTCTTTTTTAAATGGGAAAAACTTAGGAGAGGTTGATAAGAAAGGATGAAGACAAGCTATCTAAAATGTTTCTGCAAAGTTGGTCATCTTTAGTATGATCTGGAAGAAGTGGAGGAGAATGCAGATCAGGAGACCCGACTTATTCCAGAGAGGGTGACCCTGGGCCGGCACTGTCCAGTAGCACTTTGCATTGTGCTAATCTAAGTCTGCACTGGCAAATACGGTAGCTACTAGCCACATGTAGTTATTGAACATTTGAAATGTGGCTAAGTGAGGCACTGAATTTTTCATTTTATTTAATTTTAACTCAGCTTAAATAGTCACCTGTGGCGTGGTGTTGGACAGCACAGCTCTGGACAAATCTGTCAAACTCTCAGGTGATGGTTTCCTCATCTGTAAGACTGAGAGGATTGGACGAGCTGATCTCTACAGCTCCTTTCATTTTCAGATCCGTGCCTTCTGAAATTGTAGTGATTCACATTGAGCTCTGAACCTAGAGTTTCTGCAGAATGGTCTTTGATTCACATTTTCTCTAATTTCAGTTTTAATTGGGTGACCAGGATCTAGGATGAGACGGATTTGAAGGAAAATCAGTATTTGAGCATATCTGCTCAGTGCTGGCGTCTGAATAGAGATGGTGCTGGGGAAGCAGATTCCAAACAGAAATGACCCTGTCTGGCATCATCTTTTGTGTCTCTACAGAGAGTAATTCTTTTTAACAGTTCTTTGTGTTGTGTCTTGCTTTCTCTTAAGATGATGAGAACAGGCTGATCGAATGGTGCTGTTTTTCCTGCTTGTGTGAATAGACTGAAGAAGTCATGCTCTCAGTAGGTGTCTTCCACTTTGCATGTCTTGATATCAGGGGAGGAAATTTTATTTGTCAGTTTCCTGAAACCTTTATCCTCTGGTTAACAGTTGAAATCATTCTTCTGAGCTGGTGAATAGTCCAATTTTGTTGAGCTAATATTTCAAAGACTCCTAGAACCTCTGCTTTTAGAGTACTGTCTGGTAGATATATTTTTGCCTTAAAAGAAAGGAGCAGATCTATGTAAATAGGAATTTTCTGAAAACCATTGTCAAAGAGATTTACTCTCATGAGTCATTTTTTGCCTTTTAGTTGGACCAATCCCAGTGTCTTAGATTAAGATGTTTTATTGTCATAGGATCTCAAAACTTGACTTTTGTACTGAATGAGGATTTCTTTTATAATTCTCACTGTGTCAGGCTCTTCACTGAAGTGGCCCTGTGCTCTATTCCTCTCTCACCTTGGCCATTAGAACTGATGTGTTGTATTAGTTCATAGTCTGTTGTCAGAGAGTTTGCTTTAAGACATTTGATGGAGTGAATAGGTTAGTTTTAATAGGTCTGTTTGTTCTTATTTGGCACTGTGATCACTTTTGCTCCCTGTTTTTGCTCTTTGTTTTACATATTTCTCATAATTCCACTGATGCAGGAATGTTCTGCAATTATGTAGCATTTCTCTTTCATTGTTAGTGGAATAAAAGCAATCTGGCTAGAAGTCTAAGATCTTTCCTCTAAACTCTGATGCTAGAATCTCCAGGTCACCTGAACCAATGCACAAAGTAAGGTGGTGCCCTTTCACCTACTGGTGTAGCCCAGCTCTTCTGAAACATAGTGTTTCCCAACCTTTCTCATCTTCACACGTAGAAGATGACAATATTTTTATGGCACACTGCAGGAAAATGGGCTGCTTGTGGCTGGGGACATTGGGGCCCCTAGGGCCAAGGGGTCACCTTCTGGCCACACCGTGTCGGAGCTGCTCTAGGTGGGCAGCCCTCCTAGAGGTGTGAGAAGGGAAGTCTGTGTTTACAGGGCAGGGCTGGGCTCCACCTCACAGCTTACAGTCAGTCCCATCTGACTCTGGCAGCTGTGTGGCCTCTTCTCATGGGGTTACTCTCCACCTTCTTGCCAAAAATAATCTTACTGTTAAATGAAAACAAAATTATCCCTGCTGTTTTGGTCCTTCGTTAAATCTGAGATTGGGAATCTTTCTCTGCTTTCTTTCGAATTCTTCCTTCTTCCTTCTTCCCCTCCCCCTCCCCCACCCCCCAAACGGAAAGTTAGTGCTTTGTAAGCTTTCTAAATCCAGAAAAGCTCTTTAGGCTAAGTTGCAATCCTCTCACCACAAAGAGGGTTTGTGGATCAGAGAGGTCAGAGTGACTTACGTAAAGTCGTACAGCTAATTAATTGCAGAGGTGGCGTTAGAACCCACGGCTACAGTTCCAAGTCAGTTATGCCTTCCGTGTGCTTGGAATTCAGATTTGAGCATTAATTTCTATGGATCCCTCTATAAAATGTTCAGTGAAAAAATTTGCTTTATTCTGGTTGTTCTAACCTGGCTTAAATACTGTCCAGAATTTGGGACCCCCATAACTGCCTTTGTCTTCACGGGTTTAGAATTTAGATAGAAGAATTCGAGACCCTGTCTGTAGCATATCACAAAACATTTTTAGAAACCTTGAGTATCTCTTCTTACCTTTCTGCTTCTTTCTTAAAGGTTCACTCTTTGGTTTCCCCTGGATAAGAAGAGCTCTTGAGATGGCACTTTGCTGGACACACGGATTTCCTTCAGATTTATGCTTGCTACCGACTGATTGGGGATGCGGTTGGAGAGCCCAGAGAGTTCCCAGGCTTCCGTGTCAGAACAACTTTGTAATGAGCATTTATTAGCATAGCCTCTGCCTTCCATGAAGTGTAACCTTTTTGCCTTCCAAATTAAAAAGCTCCATGCCACTCCTTCCTCTGCCTCTGGCTCTGTTTTTTGTTTTTCTTCTTTATTGGTATGAAAGTCCTTTTCTCCCTTCAGTCCTGTGTGCAGAGCTCTTTAGGAGTTGATAACTTGGAACTGTGAATCTACCTCCGTGTTTTCATTAAGTGTATTTGAAGTTAATGACAAAAGGCAGGGCTGACAACCCTGGGAAACCACAGTCCTTTGTCTTTTCCCTGGAGCCGGTAATCCCTTACTAATCCTTCAATTGTTGCCGGTGGTTCCGCTCTTATGACACAATGCTTCCTGGAACTGCATCATTAAGCACTTTGTGAGAAAAGTGTGTGCTTCCCCATTTATATCTGTTTCAACGTGATTTAGTGGTGAAAAGGGAAATTATGTATCTCTTAGACTGTGTAAGAAGAGTGCCAAAAGTGGGATTTGTATATATGCTTATTTATAGGAGACACTACTTTCCAAACCACCTTCACAAATGTCCTCTCATTTTGTTCTTACCATTATCTCAGGGGTTCCAATCCGCATTAGATAGATGAAGAAATTGAAGCTCTGATTTGTAACTTGCTTAAGATCAGAGTCCGTGACACACTTGGGTGGAGCAATAGGTCTGCTGGCTGAAGTCTAGACATATTTATATGTATTGTGGTAGCAGCCCTGTTTCCATCTTGGGTGCTATATACAGGAAATAAGCTATGTTGAGGATTCCACTATTTAAATTTAGCTGACTGCTGAGATGGTGAGTTGTGCTCTAGAGGTTTCCCAACCTGGCTGCACATTAGAATCACTTGGGGAACTTAAAAACGAAATCTCAATGCCCAGGGCACACCCCAGACCAATTAAATACAAATCTCTGGGGGTGGCATCTGCACTTCGTACCACTACCCGGGAGATTCTAACGTGCAGCCAAATTGGAGAAGTGCTGCTCTGGGTTCTTGCTATGCAAAACGTAGCCTGTTGACCAGCAGGATTGACATAACCTAGGAGCTTATTTGAAAAAGAGACTCTCAAGCCCACCCCAGACCCTCCTGAAGCAGAATCTTTGTTTTAACGTGGTCAGCAGGTGATTCACGTTCATATTAAAGTTTGAGAAGCACCCATCCAGAGCAGAGGTTCTCAAATTTTGGTGTATCTCACAATTACCTGGGAACTTGGTAATGAACTTGGGCCTCTGTGTTTCTTAGCTCTCCATGTAACTCTGATATACACTAAAGTTTGTGAATAGCTCTAGATTAGGAGTCGGTAAGCTTTTTCTTAAATGAGAAATGGCCTGGCAGAGTTCCAGTAAAACTTTATTCACAAAAGCAAGCTGTTGGTGCTTGGGCCATGGTTTGCCATTTGGAGGGATGCTAGTTCACTAAACTATGACTGAGTAATTGAATATTCTTTAAAACTTTTATGTACCCATTTTCTCAGCCATAAAAAGAAACGAAATTGAGTTATTTGTAGTGAGGTGGATGGACCTAGAGTCTCATACAGAGGGAAGTAGGTCAGAAAGAGAAAACCAAATACCGCTTGTTAACATATATATATGGAATCTAAAAAAAAAAAAAAAAGTCATGAAGAACCTAGGGGCAAGATGGGAATAAAGACGCAGACCTACTGGAGAATGGACTTGAAGATAAGGGGAGGGGGAAGGGTAAGCTGGGACAAAGTGAGAGAGTGGCATGGACATATATACACTACCAAACGTAAAATAGATAGCTAGTGGGAAGCAGCCACATAGCACAGGGAGATCAGCTCCTTGCTTTGTGACCACCTAGAGGGGTGGGATAGGGAGGGTGGGAGGGAGGGAGACTCAAGAGGGAAGAGTTATGGGGACATATGTATAACTGATTCACTTTTTATAAAGCAGAAACTAACACACCATTGTAAAGCAGTTATACTCTAATAAAGATGTAAATAAAACTTTTATGTATACATTTGTACCTTTATCAGGAGGCTTCTGAATTATTTTTAGTGTAGATTGATAAACAGGTATTTTGAATAAGAAAAGCATCTGAACTTGAAGATAAATGGGTGGAAAACTGGGAATAATAGTGATAATTTTGTCAAGGAAGACATTACAATTTTCAGAGCCTCGAATATACAAACTTTAATGTATGTCAGTGATCTTGAGATACATGAAGTAGACACTAAGCTGCCACTTAATTGGATTAGCTGTTATCTCAGAGGTGATTTACCCAAGCCAGTGGGAAACCTTCATCTTTGGTGTGTCTTTTCACCATTTGCAGTAGGGCAGAAGCCTATAGACAGCTTTTGGAGTCTTGAGTTTAAATTTAGTTAAAAGTTCATTACAACTCATTTTTAGTCTTCTATTCACTTGTTCAGTGGTTCTCAACTCTACATGTAGGAGAATTACCTGTGAAACGATTCAAGTTTTAAAAAATGCATTACTACCGCCCCCCAACCACCAATTGAGTTTCTGATTCTCTTTTTTTTTTTGGCTGTGCTGTGTGGCATGCGGGATCTTAGTTCCCAACCAGGGATCGAGCCCACGCCCCCTGCATTGGAAGGGTGGAGTCTTAACCACTGGATGGCCAGGGAAGTCCCAGAGTTTCTGATTCTTATGTGTTTTTTGTTTTTTGTTTGTTTTTTTTTAGCTGAAGTAACTAAAGACATGGTAGATGAGAGGCACTGAATCAGGATGGGTAATCTTTTCATTCGATGCATCTTCCAGTCTGGATCTTTCTTTTTTTTGTTTTTTTTTGCGGTACGCGGGCCTCTCACTGTTGCGGCCTCTCCCGGAGCACAGGCTCTGGACGCGCAGGTCCAGCGGCCATGGCTCACGGGCCTAGCCGCTCCGTGGCATGTGGGATCTTCCTGGACTGGGGCACAAACCTGTGTCCCCTGCATTGGCAGGCGGACTCTCAACCACTGCGCCACCAGGGAAGCCCTCTGGATCTTTCTTAATACCCACCGGCTGTGTTGTGATGGTGCCTGTCCATGGGCCTGACACCTGGGTGCCCAGTGTAGCAGGCTGCAAGAGTGGATTTTGAGTACTGTGGCACAGGGTGAGCGATATCCTAGCATCTTCTGCTGCCTCTAGCTCAGCATCTTTACGGGGTGGGTTTATTTTCTGTGCTCTTTTGTGGGGCCGGGGGCCATTTGCCACACCACTGTACGTGGTCTGTTCCCTGCCATTCTTTGCAGTGGCTGGAAGCCTGGCCCTCAACACCTCCTGCCCACACATTTCCTGCCCCCTATCACATGGAAACCATCTCCTGTGTTTTCTTCTTTTAGCAGCCAGTACCTTTGGCCTCTTTGATCACATCCTTTCATCTTAGGCTTCAAAACACTTTTGTTATGATGGTTGAACATACTTGGGGCGGTCAGAGAGGCCTGCTCTCTGGTTTCGGAGGCTCAGTGAACTAGCACTGGTGGTTACCAGGGGCTGGGGAGCTCGTGTACAAACTCAGTGTGACTGTGTCCTCCCATCTTGGCTTGCGGCTCTGGGCTTCTGAAGTTTGAGTGCTGTATAACTTTCTAACTACAGTTAATTTTAAAAAATTTAGCACATATTAAAAATGGCTTTTTCTTGCACAAGGAAACAACACTTTACAGAACAAGGATCTTAGACAAGGGAATGAGAAAAAAAGAGGAGGACTTCTGAGGAACTAAAGAAAATATTTTATTTGCTTAGTTTCAATTAATAGGTGGGTTCAAGCTTACGCAAAACTTCTGTCAATGAGATGAAAAAGAGGTGTATCTTCAAGACCCTAGATAGGCAGCCTGGTGCTGCCGAAATCACTTTGCTTGCCCTGAAGGTGTTGATTCAAGGACCTGTTCTGCCACTTACAGTCTGTTGACCTTCTGTGGACCTTTTGTTTTGACTCTAAAATTTAGCCAATAATTAGGCACCCAGGCACCGTGGGATTAGCAAAGATAAGACACAACCTTGGTCCAGGAATGAGTAGCTACCACTGAGCACCTACCATATGTGTGGCATGGTATTAAGTGTCCTCCTGTTATTTATGTTTCCCTATAATCCCATGAGGAGGGAGGTGGTGTTCTCCTCTTCCAGATGAGGAAATGGAAGCTCAGACTGTAGTGTTAGGGTTTGAATCTTATTTCTGTCTGATTCCAAAGCATTTGGATTAGGCTTTGAGTGAGATAAATAATATAACAAGCATGGGGATAATAATACTTCACACTGTTGTTCCAACAAAAACGTAAGTGAAAGTACCTTGTTAATGCAACTGCTCTACAAATGTACCCTCGGAGCAGTTGTCAGAAACACGGAGAACTGTCCACACATAGTGCTTTTCTCCCTCAGCTGCACGTCCAGTTTTACTGGCTTTCAGCTGAAGGACTGTGGTGGCCAACATCAGGTCTTCCTCTTTCTCTGGAGAGAGATACCCTGAGGGACTCCCTGGATGTCCCTAGAAACATCCCTAGGGTCTGCTATTCAGATCTGCTCTGCCTTTTTTCATCCCAGGGATGAACAACTTTGTTTTAAACTTTTTATTTCACACACACACACACACACACACACACACACACACACAAACACACACATCAAGACATAAACTCGCAGATACCCAACATTCAGCTTCAACAATCATCGACGTTTTATTTATTTATTAAAAATTTATTTATTTTATTTATTTTTGGCTGCGTTGTGTCTTCGTTGCTGCCCGCGGGCTTTTCTCTAGTTGTGGTGAGCGGGGCTCACCACATTGCGGTGGCTTCTCTTGTTGCGGAGCACGGGCTCTAGGCACGTGGGCTTCAGTAGCTGTGGCACTCGGGCTCAGTAGTTGTGGCTCTCGGGCTCTGGAGCACAGCCTCAGTAGTTGTGGTGCATAGGGCGGCATGTGGGATCTTCCCAGACCAGGGCTCGAACCCATGTCCCCTGCATTGGCAGGCGGATTCTTAACCACTGTGCCACCAGGGAAGCCCTCATTGACGTTTTACCCCATCTACTTTCAGGGTGTTAATAAGAGATATCTGGTGGGGAAGCGCCTCCTTTCTATTACTCCATCATTTAGTTAAAAAATATTTGTGCTCCTGCTCTGCCAGGCACTGGCCGTGCAGAGGTGATCAGAACAGACAAGGCACCTCCCTTTCTGAGCCTGACATTCGAGTTGGGAAGAGAGTCAAATTAGCACACAAATAGAATTGTGTTGTTATGAAGTAGAGTGAAGGGCATAAACTGTACGAAGTGATCATGAGTGGAGATGGGGAGGAAGCTGCTCAGACACAGTGGTCAGGAAAGGCCTCTCTAAGCAGGAGACATTTAGGCTGAAATCTGACAGCTGAGTAAGAATCAGCCATCCGACCGGCTGGCCGGAGTGTATCTAGGTATTACTTTACTAACTCTTGTTGCCATATGATTGAGTAGTGGAGTTTGCTTGTGCAGAAAGTATTGCCTCAGGAGATGACTAACATCAGCATTTACTGAGGGAGTGTCTCCTAAGTGTACCGACCTCTGTTTTGCCATTCTTCTCTAATCCTAAAGAGTGATCAAGGAGGGGCAAGAGTCATGGAAGAGGGAAGGGACATGCAGGCAGAATATAAGACACCGGTCTTGGGAGGGGGTCCTGAGACTTCGTCTTTTCCTGCTCTTTCCTCTGTGATGGCTGCATCTGGAACCACCTGGGACTTGGGTGTCCACAGGGCTTGGTGGAAAGCCTGGGGACCGAGTCTAGTGCTGATGTGGGCCTCGTTCACCACGATGGCAAGTGAGCCACTTCACCTCTTTCCCCATTTGTGAAAGGGGGAGATCATACTCTGCCTACTGCTTAGCTTTCCTGTGAAGGTCAAAGCCAGATCATGTTTGCTTTGGTGTTGCACAGATACATGTTATTCTTCATAAAGATTCCAGATAAGGATGTCGCCCTCCCCACCCCCGCCCCCGTCCCTTGGTAATCACTGGAATGATTTGGGCCAGCAAGAAGCAAGGATGCCCTAGAGTTTGCTAAAAATAGTGTCTTGCTGTCTCCACTGGAAAGAAGACCTGTTTCATGTTAACCCAGTTTCTTCCCATCAAGGCTGGAAGCATGAAATAGAGACCAGTTGCTGACCACTCTCTGAACCACAGTCCTTCATCTCCTTAAACTCTCTGAAGTCCTGCCAGCCTTGTCTCACACTTATATGCTCTTCCTTTAATGGTTTCTTTTTTTGTCCTTGGCTGAATTTTGTGTGGGCGGTTCAGGGAGAGCGTAGACAAGCACCCTTTCTGCGTCTCAGTGGGATTTTTAAAAGAACTTGAAAATGGCAGGTCTCTCTCCTCTGGATCCTATTGCCTCCGTAATGGGAGTGTGCCTGCATTTCCAAAGCAAACAGGGAGAATGGGCTGACCTTTTCCCAGAGATGGTGAAACCCCCCTGGAATGATGGAGTGTGTTCTGGCCTGGGACGATGGCTGCCCAGAGAAACTGTCTGCTGGAGGGTGGTCTGCCTTCATTCCTTCAGGCCTTAGGTTCAGCCAGGGCTCAAGGGGGCCCTTTTGAAGGCAGAGAGGCCCCCAGAGGGTGAGAGGGGCGATAAGAAGCGTAAGTGTTCGGTGATGTTGCAATGAGAGGAGTCTGGGCCGCCTGGGGTGCTCTGGGGCCAGGAGTGTTGGCTTTCGTCAGAAAATTGGCTACAGCCTTGCCAGTGCCTCCCAGTTCTGCAATTTCCCTTCCATCAAGCTCTCCCGGAAGCTGGAAGCCTTGGAGGGAGCAAGAAAATGCACATGACGGTGTAACCAGAAGCTCCTGGGCCCATATAGTGAGGGGAGAAGTGGCCATCCGCTGGTGGGGCTGGGAGGCCTAGGCTCACCTGGGCACTGGCCTAGCGAAGAAGCAGCCCCATTTTCATCTCAGCGTGGTGGTCCAGTTTGATCCAGCTCAACTCACAGGACCTCTTCACCTTTCTGGGCGTTCCCTTATATTTGCATTTCAGCTTACTAAGCTGAAACTGTGTGTGTGTGTGTTAATGGGAACAGTACTTTACTGAGACAGTTGGAGTCATTTTGACATGTGTATACACCTGTGTGCCCAAATCAAGAGGCAGAACATTTCCACCACCCGGAAGCTTCCCTCGTGCCCCTTTCCAGGGAGTCCTTCTACCCCAGAGTCGTCCACTGCTCCCATTGCCATCGCTGGTGATTAGTTTTGCCTGTTCTTGAGCTTCGTCTGTGCGGAGTCGTGTATTTTGTACAGAGGCTGAATCCCCAGGGCCTGGCCTGTGTCTGGCACTTGGCAGGTATGCACTGTGAGAGGTGCCTTGGTTCTTAAACTGCCCTGTGAGAGAGCACTGACCCCACTGGGAAACTGAGGCTGTGGGCGGTTAGAGTGGTGGATCCCGGCCGCCAGCCCAGGCTCCCTGCTGAGGAATCCAGAGGGCTCTCCAGTATGCCGGGGGCTCCCCCAGCCCCTCCCGGGGGACTCGTTTCTAGTGCTGTGGATGAGGGAGCCTGGTGATCCTGGGCAGGTAGTGCCCCCTGCTGTCTGCCCGGCCAGACCCTGAACCCTCTCTCCTCCAAGGGATGTGACAGGATCATGTGGGCCGGAGCCCGACACAGTGATGGGCAAAGGGCAGGGGCTCGGCTCCTGGAGTGAAGTCTTCTGTCCTTTTATTTTCCTCTGAAAAGTGGTTTTCCTAAGCACTGGGGGCTTTCCTTCCTTAGAATAAGCAGAAAAGGAGAAGAGGCCTCTTTGGTGGAGTACTGCTGCCCCCAGGTGGGTGGCCAGGGACACTACCACAGAGCAGGACGTCCAAGCACCGCCGTTCTTCGGGTCTCAGGTTCTGGTTCTCCTTCTGCGGCTCCCCATCTCCTGGCCTCCTGAATCCTGGTCTCCTTGGCCTCTGGGAAGCAGATGTCCATCACGGCCATCACCCTCCACTTCATTGCTGACCTGGAGCGGGGGCCTTCCTCGGAGAACCAGCCCCAGCTGTGTGTAGGGGAGCGGATGCGACCCCACTCCTCCTGGGGATGGCGGGCCGGACATAGCCTAGAGGGCCTGTCCCGTATTAAGAAAGGGTGTGATCGGGTGAGATCAAGCTTTGATCTTAGGGCTGGGTTGGTGGGGGGTGGGAGAGGCGGGGCGGGGCTGCTTCTCACAGTGGGGTGTGCAGCACCTCCCCGGCCTGCTGTGGGCGTGAGTGCCGTTGCCAGGGCCCCGCCAGCCCCTCCCAGCTCGCCCACTGCCTTCCTGTCGCACCTGCGGTCATGGTGGTGCAACGGCCCAGCCCTCCGGGCCCCGGCGGCACGTGGCCTAGGGTGATGCTATCTGTAACTCAGAATTTTAAACTCCTTTTTCCAGAGGATGTGGCTTCTGCGGGAGAGCTTCAAACGGTGCCCCCATTTGCCCCTCGCGGCAGCCATGACGTCATGGAAATGGGAGGGGCCGCCCCAAGCCCCCAGAACATCTGCACGGAAGTGGTAGACTTTTTTCCACTTCCTGTCCTACTTCTGGCTACAGACTCAATGTCTGACCTGCTTATTAATTTCAAAATATAGCTCTCCGTGTGATAGAAGAAACCTTACGCATGTGTGTGTCTGGGTTAAACTATGCCTGAATCGCAGGTGGCCTTACACAGAGGCAGGGCACTAGCCGCCGCAGTCTCTTGGCTCATCAGTGTACTTAGAGTGACGGCACTGGGTCTGCACACGGCTTGCTCCCCTTCCCCAGACCCACCCATCAGTCAGAAGATGTTTTTCCCCACACATTGCTCCCGGAGGTAGATTGGAGAAGGAGTTTTAAGATAGGACACTGGAGGAAGTGAGGTGGGTGGTAATGTGGCCTTCAGCCCTGGACCTTGGTATGGTGCCTCAGTGACTAGAGGGCTGACGCCTGGAAGCCCTGTGTGCTTTCCCAGAGTAACCATCCTCTAGGCTCTGTTGGATGAGTGCCCGCCTGGGGCTGCACTGGCCAAGGGACCATCACTCAGGTTTTTGCTTTTCCTGGTAGTTATTTTATTTTCTAAATTTATTTTATTTAGTTAGTTTTGGCTGTGTTGGGTCTTCCTTGCTGCACACCTACTCTTCGTTGCGGTGCGTGGGCTTCTCATTGCAGTGACTTCTCTTGTTTGTGGAGCATGGGCTCTAGGCACGCGGGCTTCAGTAGTTGTGGCTTGCTGGCTCAGTAGTTGTGGCTCGTGGGCTCTAGAGCACAGGCTCAGTAGTTGTGGCGCACAGGCTTAGTTGCTCCGCGGCATGAGGGATCTTTCCGGACCAGGGCTCGAACCCGTGTCGCCTGCATTGGCAGGCGGATTCTTAACCACTGTGCCACCAGGGAAGCCCCTTCCTGATAGTTCTTGACAGGTTGGTTACTCTTAGCTCTTGGCTAAATTGTGAAATAGTGGCTCACCCGGCCACCTCGTCTATTAATCCCCACTTTCTTTTTTCTTATGCTCCCCCCACACCCCTACACACATATACAACTTGGCTCCTTCCCCAGTGCCTGATGGTACTAATCATTTATTTGTTCACTTGCTGCTTAAGTGTATATTAAGCATTGGTTGTGTGCCAGGCACTGTGCGAGTTGTCGCAGACACACGGATGAACAAGATACACTTTCCATCCCAAGGAGCGCATAGTTGAATGGATTTTTTTGCTGAGATGTTACCTGATAACTAAGGTGATATCTGTTAAAGGCTTTACATGTGATCCCAGGGAAGTTGGATTCTATGGCAAACCAAGAGGATAAACAATCCTTTGAGGCTCAGATGGCTGCCTCTCCAATGGTGGGTCAGGGCAGAGGGGTCGCTCTGGTGGAGTTGAAGACCCCACCCAGGTGTTCCTGAAGCACATACTGGCTTAGCCTGCTCTTCTCTTGACTGGACTGTGATTTCAGTTGTGTTCAGAAGGAAGGTCTCTGGGTGAAGTGTCAGAGAGTGTTCTAGAATCTTAGGCCTGGGGTCATGAGAAGTCATTTGGTCCCTTCTTCTGCCTCCAGGGTTGGCCTGTGCTTAAAGCCTTTTGGAGCAGTAGGGCATCTGTCCAGAGAAATGTGTTCTACAGCTAGCCTTGGTGACACACTCCCCCCCCGGGATGGCATGGCTTTCCCTCCTTGAGGCTGGCCCCTGCTCATGGGGACTAGGGTTCTTCAAGGCTGGGCAAGTCTCAGGGACTTGATGACCACGTCTCCATGTTTCCTCAGCAGCCTCTTCCCTCCACGCTGAACAATGCCGGGTCCCTTACTGCACCGAGGGGTCTGCTACAGTGGCCCTCAGCCCAGCGCTAACCCTCCCGGTGGGCGTAGGCACCCTTCCCCAGGCCCCCTCACAAAGACCACTTTAATCCCCTCTGATACCCCCGGTGGGGCCTGGGCCAGACATGAGAACAGAGTGGACACAGGTGAGTGGACTCTGCACCACCCTCACACACCTGCTTCTCCTGCTCTGCCCTCTGGCTTGGCCCCAGTTGGCTTTAGGCTTAACAGCCTCAGACTTGAGAGAAAGTTCTTGCTGGGATTGAGGAGCCCCTGGTTTGAGATGGAAACTGCTCAGGGGTGGTGCTGACCCTGCTTTCCAGATGGCTTCTTACCTGACCGAGACCTTGTCACCCTCAGCTTGGGCTGGGCCTGGAAGGAGCAGGCCTTGCTCCCTCCCGTGGGTCTGGGAGGATCCCTAGCTGCTGCTGCCACACCCCCTCATAGGTCCTCGGATAGCTTTAGGGGTCCAGTGACCAAGGGGCTCTGCCACCTGAGGGCCCTGGGCTGGTGCGACCCCACGTGCTCCCTTGGCCTCCTTCAGCCCGGGCCTCCTGTGAGGTTCTTGGAGGGGCCTTTCTTTGGCCCCTTCACTGCCTTCCAGGGTCCCTGCTCTTGTCCCCTGCCCTAAGCCCCATGTCCCCTTTATCCTCAGCATCTTTGCAGCCAACGCTCAGGGGCAGACCTGTCTCCCCAGATACCTACACATCCCTTGCCTGGATCTTTTGTGTACAGACCAAAGTGAATTACTATTTTAGGAGGAGGAACAAAAAGACAGACTAATTTGCCTGGGAGTTTTTCACAGTTGATAAAGGAAGCCCCCCACCCCCACAGGGGCATTTTCATTTAATATGGGGAAGCGAATGCTTTAATTAAAAGAAATTCCCAGTGGTGGAATCTCTAGCACTGTGTTAGACTGAGGAGGAGGCAGTTTTGAGTTCCCCACAGGTGGTGCCTGTCCTCCTGTGTGTGAGAGTGACCTGCTATGATGGGATTTCCTCTGAGACCTTTCGCTTTAGTGATCTTTAAAGGCACTTGTATTTAGGCTGCACACGAGGCCGCTCAGAGAGAAC
The DNA here is from genome assembly GCF_039906515.1 of Pseudorca crassidens. Lineage (NCBI taxonomy): Eukaryota > Metazoa > Chordata > Mammalia > Artiodactyla > Delphinidae > Pseudorca > Pseudorca crassidens. The sequence continues at coordinate 75,294,837 of NC_090296.1, forward strand.
TGGGGTTCCTGTGACTACCCTCGGGAGGGCTCCAGAGATGGACATGGTTTTTATTTCTATAGAAGCCAGAGAATCAGAGATGCAGGGAGTTGGGGCAGCCTCCAGTCCTATGTGACATAGGTTTTATAGGTTTTACAGGTGGTGGCCCTGGAGCTCACAGAGGGGAGGGACATGCCTAGGATGCCTGTCGAGCTGGTGGCTCCGTCCCTGTGATAAGAAGCAGGCCTGAACTGTAGCTGGAAGGATTTGCATGTTTCTGGCTGTGTGGTCAGAGACACACAGGTGAACTGTACAGGTATTTGAGGATGGGACCCTCCACCCCCCCTCCCCTACTGCCCTGGGAATGGTTAAGCACTGGACTTCGGTCTTGATCGTGGTAATTGTGAAGTGGATGGCTGAGTGGTCTCTGAGGGGTGTTCCCATCAGCGTCCGTGACCCCAGGAAAGATGCTCAGGCAGCAGGAGGCTCAGGAGAACCCCAGGGGCCGCAGGGGATCCCATCACCTGTGCTCTAGGTGAGGGCTTGAGACTTCTACTCTCCTTGGCTGAGTCCCTGGGCTTGCGGGGAGAGAGCTCATCTCTGCTTTTCTCATTCTCACATCCAGGGTGGTGGGAGTAGAAAGTGTGGTTAGGGGCAAAATCTTCTACCCGCCTCCCCCACTCCTAGACTGGGCACTCCAATGGGCTGGGCCTTGGGTTGGGACCCAGGCAGTGGAATGGTGGGTGGTTCCCAGCCATGAATTTGTAGGTCAGTGCACTGTTTCAACGGGAATCCAGTCTGAAAGGAAAGGCAAAGGAAATGTTGCTTCAGGGCAGGAGACAGTGGGTGGCCTTTTGGGGACACTTGCTGTGTGGTCCCTGTCTGCCAAATTTCAACTCCAGGTCATTACCACCCATGTACATGGGCCTCCTGCTACGGGTGGCCCCGTGGAAGAGCAGGGACCCGAGCTTCTCAGCGGGTTCACCTGGCCCCCAGTACAGCCTTCTAAGTGGAATTTTTTAGAGGTTTTTCCATGAAGAGGTGGACTGAAGGAGCTTGTTGAGTCAGGCTCCCCGAACGTCATAATGGACAAACGCCTTGGTTTCTTTCTGCCCAGCTAGTGGTCCACAGCAGGCCGAAGACGATCCAATCAAACAGGAGCACAGCCTCTGCTCTTCCACATTGCTTTTAATGAAGCCATGGCAGCAGAATCGACAACGTGGCTCAGATACACAAGCAGAGCAGGGCCTAGATCATGAGATAATCTCCCCCACATCTTGGGGAAAAGGGTGATATGTATTTCTCTATGAACACTGTGTAAAAAATATAAACAGCACACAACATCTCCAGGAGCTAGAGCCCAAGAGAAGGCACTGGGATCCATCCTTCAGTGGGACATCAGAGGCAGTCTCGGGGAGGGGCGGGGCGGGGAGGGAGTTTCCCCACAGCCAGGAGAGGCGGCAGCGGCCTCCGTCTTTGCTGAGAATGCCAGGCAGTAACAGGCAGCAGTGAGGGAGCAGAGGGGGTGGCAGCAGTGCTGGGCAGCTCTTCAGCGTCTTGATCAGCGTCCTATCTGGTAGGACCCAGTAGGTGGTATTGCCAGTGGGGCCAGAGAGGTGGAGGGAGCCTTCTTGTCCACGGGGGCAGAGAGTGCGCCTCTCTGCTTGAAGAGGGAGAGGAGGGGCGACAAGGAACAAGGGGAGAGGGAGCACGGGGCTCTCACGTTCTTGGAGACCTGGGAGGAGAAAGAACAGAAGTCAGGCTGCATACTGAGGAGATGCAGGACAGTTAGGGATGTGATGGGGATGCCTCTGTTTGTAGAGTTCTAGGAGCAAATGGGTCCCGGCTTCAGTGGTTGTGGCACGCGGGCTCAGTAGTTGTGGCGCACAGGCTTAGTTGTTCCGCGGCATGTGGGATCTTCCTGGACCACGGCTTGAACCCGTGTCCCCTGCATTGGCAGGTGGATTCTTAACCACTGTGCCAGCAGGGAAGCCCCCCGGGTTCTTTTTGATGGGATGCTCTTGTCAGTGGGATGACCTAGGGTACTGGAGACTCTAGCCAGGATTAGGGTGGATAATGAATACAATACCTTCTCACCATATTGGGGTCAGAGGGCCCGAGGAAAGGAATTGGGGGCCGCCCTTTTAGGATTTGCAGTGAAAGGGATATGATAGAAGGTGTGGGTATGAATGAGTCTGGGTCCTAAGTTTCTCCTAAGTTTCCCTCATTAGCTGTGTGGCCCTTGATATTACTTGGCCTCAGTTTCTTCATTTCCAAAATGAGGAGAATAACAACTGTTCCTCGTACTTTGTAGGGGAGACATGGCTCAAGCGAGGTGACTAATGTCACCTGAGGAGTGTACTGTGTTTATCAAGTGTTTTGGGCCATTGCTATTAACAAGGGGAACTCCTAACAGGAAAGAAAAAGGAGGAGTCTGGTGGGCCCAGACTTAGGACCTAAAAGCAAGAGCCTGGGGGAGGTTAGCTTTGGGGACCCACCCCCAGACCCCCAGACCCCACCGCCCGGCTGAGATGCCGGCTCACCTCAGCTGGACCACAGCCGCAGCGTCATGAGCAGGTTGTACCCGACCACTTTCAGGAGGAGAACGCGGAAGCCGATCACTGACAAGTTTTGGAAGTTTAGGTTCATATCTGCAAAACCAAGGGGCCACAGCAGTCATGGGCACAGGTCTTCACAGCCCCCGTGACACCGAAAGCAGGGTGGGGAGTGGGGCGCGCTTCGGCCCCTGGATCTGCCTCTCCCTTTGAGCTTTGGTGCACATCCCCTCATACACATATTTGTACATCCTTCCAGGGTCAACAGCATTTCATTTCCAAAGGGAAACACTGATTGCATTTACTCTTTGTTTTATTTCTGAGCCCCGCCGTGGATGGGGATGGTGGGTGCTCAGAACTTATCACACGCAGCCCGCTGGGTCTGGGCCCCTTAGTGAGAATCTAGCGGCTGAACCACAAGACGGATGACTCAGTACAAATGGCTCAAATGGCAATGAATATGGGCCCAGGGTGGGTGGTGAGGAGGGGTGAGGATCTTTGAGAGACAAGGTCACGGCCTATAAGAGTTCTGCTGCTCTTCTCGAAAGAAGGGAAAACCCCCTGGCTATGGAGGGAAAATGTCTTCACGGTGACCTGGTTAGTCTAGGGCTACACAAAAGCTGGTCAGAGATTTCACACCTGGGCCACCCAGAAGCTCTCTTGAGCTGTGCTGACAGTGGAGCTATTGAAAGGAATACAGAGGCCTAGGAGTGAGTCACTGGTCTAGCAAAACTAGACTCATCCTCAAAGTACATAGAGTGGAAAAGAAAATTAGAGATGGTGAGAGGAATCCAGGGATTTAAGAATGTCCCCAGGCAGCTCTAACAAGGGCTCGGACTGCCGTTCTTGTTTCTCAGAACTTCGTTCCTAGATCCACACATTCCTTCTCGTCACCTCTATCCCGTCCCAGTAATTGTGGGTTCATCGCCTCCACAAACCTGTGTGAAGCCAGGATAGACCCCTCCCTTACCTGTTTCAAAGCTTTTCTCTGCTATCTTGGCATCACAGGGAATTCCTAAAAGGAACAAACAAAGACATTTTTCTTAGAGTCCCGAGCGTGCTGACTCTCCCACCCCAGAAGTTGGGCTGCTGAATGTCTCCAGCCTCTCCATTCTTCCTTGTGCAGAGATCTGAGAGAACCTGTCCCATATGGGCACCTGCTGGGATGAGCCACTGACCCCTGAAGGACCAACACCCTGGCTTCTGGGCACCATTTTATTCACTTAATGAACACTGGTTGTGCTAAACGCATGTTACATGACACAAGGCCCTAAGGAGCTGTTAGACCCTGCCCTTGGGCGAGTTCCAGTCTGGAGTCTGATAGAGGAAGTAAGACAGACACAGTGACAAGTGCCATGAGGGGTATAGATGCTTTCATGTGTTCCACAAAGTTTTGACCCCTGCATCCCAAATTTGTTTGTTTGTTTCCTCTGACTCAGTAAACAGCATTACCATTGACACAGCTGCTCAGAAATAAAATCCAGCCACCTTCCTTGATGCCCTCTTTTCCTTCTCATCCCTGCATGGTTCTACCTTTGGATCCCAAATAGTGTTGGGCATGGGCATTTAACTCCCCTGCCACAAGCCCGTCCTGGCCTCCATCATCTCTCTGCTGCAAGGGCTTCTTTTCTGCTTCTACTCTTGACTCCTACAATCCATTTTCCACTCAGCGGTCAGAGTGATTTTTAAAAAAAGTAAATTGGATGTCATTCCCCTGTTTATAGCCAATCAAAAGCTTCTCATTGTACCTAGAACAGTGTCTCCCTCTCATGACGGGTGAGGCCCCGTGATGTGGCCCTTGCCTACCTCTTCCATCTCATTTCCTCCTGCCCTTCTCCTTTGTCACTGAGCTCCTGGCTCAGGCCTCTGTAGGGTCCTTTCTCTGCCCTTGGCACGGCTGGTACCTTCTTAGCCTTGAAATCTCAGCTCAGATAGCATTTCCCCAGAGAGCCCTTCTGTGACTTTTGTCCCTAAGGTGGCTGTTTTCCCAACTCCAAGTTAAAGCACGTATTACAATCTGGAGTTCTTTAGATTTCCACTTGCTGATGGTTGGTCTCCCCCAACGGGAATGGGGCTTGCTCGGGGCACACCCATCATCTGATGTGTTTGCTCCTCCACGGCAGTAGCTGGCATGTTGTAATGCACAATCAGTGATCGCTGAGTGAATGAATGAATGAATGAGTGAGGTTAGGAGCTGGGAGAGACCTTTGGCAGAGAGGGAGAAATAAGGGGAGGGATCTTGGAGAAGTGCATCAGAGCGGGGCCTGGAGGAGCAGTAAGGGGCTGAGCGGAGCCAGGGGGGTGGGGACTCAGAGTGGGTGAGCCTCAGGGCCAGTGTGCCCCTCGCCTCTCCCCCTCTGCTCTTTGCCCAGGACGTTCTGTGGCCTGCCGGCATGGGATTCACTGGTGCTCAGTAAAGAGAGGGGAGGGGGCTTTGCCGACAATTGATGAGGCTGAGACCAGCAATCAGAGCAGCTTTTAGATACCAAGGACCCGAGCCCCGAGCACAAGCAGGCCTCTCGAAGGAGGAGACTCAGCTTAGACCGGCACCAAGGCTGCACTCACCTGAGCTGGAGTAGAAGGTCTGGTTGAAGGTGTCTCCGCATCCCAAATCGGTCCTGCTGCTCCAAGCCACGACCCCGTTGCTCTTGGAACCCAATGCTCCCATGTCTAGCACGGTGCTGTCTGAGCTGAACACCACGGGCCTCGTGACTTGTGACACATTGGCTTGAGATTCAAAATCGGTGTATAAGCAGACGGAGGTGTTGCTGGATTTGGGGCTTCTCAGCAGGTACACGGCAGGGTCGGGGTTCTGGATATCTGTGGACCCAAAAGACACGGGTTAGGAGATGTTCATTTCCCTCCTTGCCCCAACCCAGGCCTGAGTCCAGATGCCAGTGATGGGCAAGAATGGGGCTCTGTAGGGCTGACAAGTCACATTTGTCAGGCTTTAGATGGGAAAGAACATTGCAGACACCAGCAGCTTGCAACAGACGGGACTCAGGGACAGGCACAAACCATGAGTCCTGGCCAAGAGGCCAGCCAGGCTCTTGGTGAACGCTCTCCACCAGGCCCTGCCTGCTGTTCAAGGAAAGCGGGAATGCAGGGCTACGTAAGGATACTGCCCACTCTTCCGCTTAAGGGCACTTCTTCGAAGCTCGGTAGGAATAGTAAGCGACAACATAATTCTGGCAGGACAAAGCGAGCGTAGAAAAGATATCCAGCAGAGCAAACCATACGTCTTAGAATCTGGGGTGGTCTCCCCCACTAAGGTTGGGCATTGACAGGAATGGGAGCTTTACGACAGGCTGGCATGAAGTTGGAAGATCGGTCGCATCACCAGGAGATTTCTCTCACTGATAAAAGTTTTAGATGCTACATCCAAGCCCTGGCTCTACCATTTACTAGATACAAGGCCTTGAGCGATTCACACCAGCTCCTTGAGTGTCAGGAATTTCATCTGTCAAATGCGGATGTTGCCTCATCCACTTTCCTAACCAGGCTATTCTGAGAAGCCATGAGAGTTTCTCCATATGAATTATATTTAATAAACTGTGAAATACTGAAATCATTCTAGTAATTGTAGCTCTTGATACTACCAGGAGACTGCCATAATAATGTGCTACCGAGTAATACACAGTTTCTACTCTTCACCCCCCAGGAAGCAGGAGTTGCTGGAGGCTTTTCTTCAGTGTGCTGAGAATGACTCTTTAGTATTTTCGTAGGATTTTGTGTCTTTAATGCAACCCTCGGTGTTTATTCTTTCAGACCTCTTGCCCTTGGAGGAGGAAGCAGAGCTTTGCCCGGAGGATTAACACGTTAGGGCCACCCAGAGAGTTTACAGCAGGGTTGGGACAACAGCTTCCTGCCCCTGTGGTTCTCTGCTGCCCCAGCTCCCCACCACGCATGCAAAGTTTTGCAGACCAGTGATGCCTAATGCACCCCACTAGCTGAGCCAGCCAGCGTGGCCTTGGCAATGCAGATATCCAGCTTGACACCAAACCAGGGGCATCAGCCCTTGGCATGGCCTTGGGATGGTGAGTCAAGGCAGAGCTGTCTGTGGTGGGGCTGTCCCTGGAGCAGCAGAGCAAGGGTGGCTCCATGGTCACATGTGAGCAACATCCAAACCTCTGGCTTCAAAGGATTCTGCCTGCTCCCCTCTAATCTCCATCCACCTGTGGGGCTGACATCACTATGGGTTAAGGATCTATGGTGTAAATCTCTTCCTGGGAGGGGAGAGATGGGAAGCCATTAACCAATACCACACTCCAGTGGATTTGTTAGTCATCAGCGGGGGTCATGGGTGGGACTGGGGAGGGGGACATGGAAGGGTGTGGAGGTGCTGAGAGAACGTGGCCTCAAGAAGAAGGCAGAGGCTAAGCTGCCACCAGGCACAGGTTGGCCTTAAGGGGGAAGGGGGTTACTGTGGGGGCCAGATGCCCAACTTTGAGTCCTGGTTAAACTCTCACTCAAGTCCTAGTGCCAGGGGGGTGTCAGGCTGGAGAAGGTCTAGACCGCACTGTCCAATGTGATCGTCTTTAGCTACTTGTGGCTATTGAAATTAAGACTAACCAAAATCAAGTAAAATTAACAATTCAGTTACCCATAAACCTTCATTTTAAGAGCTCAGTAGCTACATTTGGGTGATGCCTACTCTATAGGACAGTGCGGAATGACAGAATATTTCCATCGTCATTGAAAGTTCTATTGGACAGCATTGGTCTGGAGTGAGCAATGCTACGGACCATGAGGAAAGGCACCAGGGGCTGAGGGTGAGACTTAAAGCCAACTTGAGTTCTGTGAGGGGTGATACCGGGGCAGGCCCATTGTAGCTCAACTTTGCTAGTGAGAGATCAAAATGAAAGAGCAGTTAGTGAAGTCAGAAGAACTGAGGTGATTTTTAGCCTCTTTCAAGTCTTGTTTTTACCAGTTGACACCCTTTGGGCTTCCCTATGTGCATTTTGGCTGTGGTTTCTCCTGTCCGGCTTCCCTACCCCTGATTTCCTCTCTTACTCACCCTCTCCCCACACTTCAATCTCTTCTTTGAGCTCATCATCCAAACGACTTGTCTAAAACGTGGAGCTGATCGGGTCACTTTTTGTTCAAAATAATTCAGAGCCTCCCTATTGCCTATAGGATGATGCCCACACTTCCTGGCATGACATTGAGGGGCTGCCGTGATCTGGAGAGCTTGAATTTCCTCTCTCAAATCCTTTATATGCCCTATATGAGTACAGCTACACCAAACTCTTCACACGGGCTCCCTGGAATGTAAGCTCTGTGACAGCAAAGGCCTGTCCCTAGATTACTGCTGTGTCCCTGGTCTCTGCCATATACTAGGGGCTCAAGAAATAATTGTTGGATAAACAAGCGGCCTAGTGATGATCGGATTTGCAGAATTTCTGCTAATTAGACCTTTTGGTCAAAAAAGCTGGATACTGATCCCTAAACTTGACTCTTTAAAGCCCCCTTTTACTTTTACGCCCCATGTACCTCTAGTGCGACCTTTTTGTCTGAAAACAAAGAATGAGTCACTGTTAATTTGGAGGGCTTTAGGGGTCCATCTGCCAGAGCCCTGGGAGGAGAGACATCCTGTTTCACCTTAGCAAGATAAACGCCTCCTACCACTGATGACATCTCAGAAGGTAGCCTTAGCAAGACTGGATCAATTTTTCAGTGTGGAAGTCACCTATTCTAGTTCCTAACTGCTCATTTAAATTCGGAACTAACGGCAGAAGCACATGTCCGAAGGCTCTAGCGCATTAGATCCCCAGGGGCACAGCAGTGATCGAAAGCTCCCTTGCCACTAAATCTGTTCTTGGTATTTAGGCACCAGGAACCCAAAATGTGAGTTAGCAGCACTGACTCTGAGTCTGAGTTCCACTGAGGCTCTGGCGAGCGTCAGGAAGCAGTGAGCCTGCGCAGACTTACCGGGAGTAATGGAAACTCTGGTTCCCTTACCACATTGCATCTGGGAGGCAATACCTCCATACCGCTCTGAATGTCTCCATTACAGAGAGCCTAGGTTTCCCCTTCTCTGAGGGATGGGCTCTTACAGCCCACTGAGCAAGAAGGGGGAGGTCTAGGCCACAAGCCGTCCATGGAAAGAGCTGGCCCCTCTCACCTTCACCTCTGGTCTGCATTTCTGAATTGGATTCCCAGTTTCCTAGTGGCTGGTCCTGGCCCTAATTGTCTGTAGTCTCTCTCTCTCTCTCTCTTTTTTTAAAGGCTTTGAAGCAAATTTGTATTTATTCAGTTTACCATTTCAGAGAAATATATATTTTTAAAAAAATAATAAAAGTACTATATATGATCTATTATTATTTACTATATACCAAGTTTTGTGATCAATACTGTATTCTCTTGAAGCCTCTAGTATTCCTTTTCTCCATTGTTTATAAAGTTATCTTTGGCTTTCTCTCCATCTAACTTCATTATTAGATGTGTTTACTTGGCCAAAGTCATGTGCCTTGTTCACTCCCAAGATCATGCCTTCTTTCTTGGTGTTCCTTATGCCTGGAAGTCCCCTCCTGTCCTTGCTTTGCCCAGACAGATCTTACTCTATCCTTCAGACTCAGCGAATCCTTTCTACTGCATCAAACCTTCTCCATCTAGGCCAACTTTTCAGCTGGGACTCCATTCCTCTGTATCTCTACTGTGCCTGTTGACATCATCAGCTGGTTGATACTAAAATGTTTTTCAGGTTGCTAAATTTACAATAGTTTGGCCCCTTTGGCTAGTTTTTATACTATTTGGAGACAGGTCAGGCATCTATCTTAGATATCTTCATACTCAGTCTCACATTTTATAGATTGACGGCCACATAGAAGGCATTTAAAATTAGCCACTGAATGACTAGAGTAAAATTTTAATGCGTTTGACCTAGAGAAACACAGATTTTCAAGATCGATAGTGTGGCTTTTCCCGTTCACAGAGGCCTCTGTAAGACAATTAGTTGTAACACCCACAGTTAGCCTTACCATAGTAATACTAATATCTCCGGGGAAAAGATTAGTGACACTGGCCCATGGGGTTGCAAATGGTGCCACCTAGAATGACTCACCAAATATTGCGTTCCTTTCCCAAATGTGTATTTATCGGTCACTCCTCTGGTATTCACACTGCAGGTGACACCATTACAGAAACTCACTGGCCCTACCTCCTATTTCAGTAGCAGAAACACTGGTCTCTCACAGGGGACGGAGGGTCACAGTCTTCTGAGGTAATACCTTCTGATCTTCTGTGTTGAGACTTTGTCTCTTAATCCTTCCCCTCCTGCCTCATCCTGCTGTAGTGCCCTCGGTTGGAGGTTGTGGTTTCCTTAAACCAAGAATTCAGTAGAGCAAAACCCCCCGCTCAGGGCAGCAGTATCCTGGATCCTCTCGTGAAAGGTCCAGGACTCCTTGCCCATCACCTAACTCCTGATTCTTCAGGTTGTGGCCCAAGGATATTTCCTGAGCATTGAGCGCAGGATGAGAGGATTTTCTGGGATGGGTGGAAAGAACCATTTGGGATCCTACAGAAGATAATACCTGGGCTCAACTCAGCATCTTGGACAAAGAAGAATTAGTTGTCAATGTCTACCCTTGCCCCGCATTACTTACTTGGTTGGACACTTAGTCTGGTCCCTGCTCCAAAGTTTAACTTGCTACCACTGCCGAATCCCCACTGAGGGTAAGGTCTTTGCAATAACCTTCCTGATGTTAACCTGCTAAAACCCACCAGACTTGGAGGGCACCATTCTACAAGGCACCCTGGGTCTTTGTTTCTTAGGTTTCATATTTCCCAGGGAAGTCATTCCCCTTTCCCTTTACAATAATGAAGGTTTAGTAATAACAAAGCCTTGTTGATGATGATGATAATTATTATTAATATTATTTAGTAAAGCTACCATTTATTGATTACTTGCTGTATGCTGAGTATTGTCTTGTTATGATGTGGGTATTGTCATTTTGCCATTGAGAAAGTGGAGACTTAATTAGCTAGAGATGGTAGAGCCAGACTTTCCCCCAGGTCTGACAGCCTCCCAAGCTGTGCTATGAGCCCCACACCGTCCTACCTCCGTGCCTTGTTATATTTGCCATTCAGATAGGGGTCTGGGTCACTTTTACCCTGGGAGTGGTTCAGTGCTCTACTAAGCTCCAGAGAGGAAGATTCTGTGAGCAGGTATCCCCACACCATGCTCATTAGTCCATCCACGGGATTTAGCTGCCTGCTGCAATAAAAGAGAATTTGTGTTTGCCGTGAACTCATCTCTTTCCCCAAGAGCACTTAGCTAATTTCCTGAATCTTCAGATCATCTGGTGCTGACATTATCTGTTTTGCTTGAAAGCACTGAATATCTGCAACTCTTTTTATGTTTCTGTAAATTATTCTCAGATTTTCATTTCCTCAACTGGCCCTTGGCACTTCTGTCTTTAGTATGAGAAATGGGAACATTTTAAGATACCAGAAGAGTTTGTAGAAATGGAAACGAGTGTTTCCCATATCCTCGAGTTTACCATAAATCATTGCTGGTTTTCTCATAGACAAGTTGTCAGTTACTTTGCCCTGGTCATTTGCACCGTCATACTCACACGGGTGTACGGTCAGCCTGGTCCCCGCTCCAAAGATCAGCTTATTGTAGCCACCAGACAACACACACTAGGAGGGTGCTTTACAAGAACTCTAGCCCCTGGCAGGGTCAGCTTCACTGGGGCAGAAATGTCTCCTGTGCCTGTTTTACAGGCTCCTCCAAAATCCCCCTTTCTCTGGCACAAGAAAAAATTCTGGCCCACTGAGTCCTAATTCCTCAGCTTTCTGTGTAATAATCTCACAGACCTTTCCCTCCTTGCCGGCCTTGAGCAGGTCAGGCCTTCCTGGAGGGTGGATGCCCATTCTGGGTTCCACACTGGAAGTGAAGGAGGACAATTGGAAGGGTCTGGAGAAGAGCCAGGGATTAACCGGGAAATGAATCTTGAGGGAAAATTCACAGCACCGGCAATAGACGGAAAACCTTGGGTAGGGCTTAATTCATGGAAGGGAGGCCTATGAAAGCTCTCCTTTTAGAAAGCAGTTCTTATTAGTCTTTGAAGGGAGAGACAGAGAGAGAGAGACTAATATTGCCATAGGGATATCACATACAATGCACAAGGAGGATTGCTTAACTCTGAAGGTTGTGAGAATCAGGAGTGAGTTATGGATGGGGCCTGAGAATCTATTTCTCTGGAGGGTTCTAAGATTAGGGTTGACATTCATATGGGGACAAAAAAAAAAACCTCCAAAGTTTGAGAGTAGTTTAGACAAGTCCTTCTCAGTGAGAAATTCACAGAACTCTAGTCCTAAATTTCTCTGCAAAAAAGATTCTAAGCTCAAAAAAAAAAAAAAAAAAAAAAGATTCTAAGCTCAAAGAAGTTTGGAAAACGCTGTATAGCGTATTTCAGTCCTGAAGACCAGCAGTGCACAGTAGCATTTTAAAGGCTCTGAGAAGTCTTACAATAAAGAAATTTAGAGCTTCTTAAACTTACTCGATTCAAGAATTTTTTTTCTTAAAACACCCCTTAACCTCTGTGGAACATGTACAGGTTTAGATACACATTCCCTGGAAGTCCCTTTTCTAGTTCAAAGAATTTAAAATGCATCCTAAATTTCAGCCTCATTTTATCCTTAAGCTTTCTGTGTTCTGAATCTGTTTGTTCTCCTACCAACTCCTACGGACACAATTAGGGGCCTCATTAATGCTGATTATTTCTTTCTAATCATTATGAAACAGCTTCATATGTAGCAAATTTTCCTGCCACTGTCAGGAATGGCTCGAGGTCAGATACGTATGCAGTCATTATGCAAGACCACATCGCCCCAACACTTTGCAGGGTTTACCTACTGGGAACAACGGCAACTTTAAAGCCTTTCCCAAATGTGAATTTATTGGTTTTCTTTCCACACACCTTCCTACACACCTTAGAGCTGTGTACTTCAAAGAAAGTTCTGGTCCTAAAGGAGAAAAGTTTCCTTAGAACAAATGGAGAAAAGTTTCCTGGGTGGCGACTCAAGTAGGGACATAGACTTCATGTATTTATCATTAGACCTCTCCTTTTTGCTGCTAAACCCCATTTGTGCTGCTTCCCTCTCAGGGTATTGTAGTTCTTATGCCTCTGAATTCTGGTTCTTTAGAAATGTGATGGGTTTCAGGCTTTCTAAATGTAGCCTGAACTGACCCAGGGCAGGGAAGAGGCTTTGGTGAAGTGCACTAATGAACAGATAAATATGGAGGAAGTTTTCCCCAGAGAAGTGGGCTTTCGGCCACCCTTGCACGTTCAGATGGATTCTGTAATCTCCCAGTTTTGAAATCTAACAACTCTGTTGGAGAATACTTGCTACTGTCTAAACCAATATGTTCTAAACAGTTACTATCCCTCCACTGAAGCCTTCCCTGAGTCTCCCAGCTAGAGGCATTTTTTCAACAATCATTTCTTAGGTGACGCCTTATGCATCAGGCATTGTGCTGGAGTGTGGAGGTGTAAGGATGAATGAGAGAGGGTCTTGACCTCACAGAGCTTATGGTGCAGTGAAGAATGCATGAAAGTACCAGACACCTAGGATAGGAGGTCGGGGATGCCTTCCTTTCTGCTATTCCATCGCAACTTGTGTGTACTTCCACTACAGTGTGGTGACACTGGGCTTAATTGTCTCTTTATACGGATGTTTACCCACTGGGAGATCCTGGATGGCGGGGACTCTGCATTTCCCTCCCTCCCCTCCTCCCTCCTTCTATAGTGCTTAGAATATAATAGTTGCTTGGTAAATATTTGTTAACTGAAAGCCCTCTAATTATTTTAATTCATTTTAAATGCAATCCTGTCCTCTACCTTCTTTTATTAGGACTGTTTCATTTATCTTTTAATTCTGTATGGGTCCATTTTCTAAACCCAGTATTGTTTTTTTTTTGTTTGTTTGTTTTTTGCGGTACATGGGCCTCTCACTGTTGTGGCCTCTCCGGTTGCGGAGCACAGGCTCCAGATGCGCAGGCTCAGCGGCCATGGCTCACGGGCCCAGCCCGTGAAAACTAGGTGGTAACAGAAATAATTTTTTTTGGCATAATCAGTCATGATTTCTGATAAAGGTCTTTTGTCTCAAAGGAATCTAGAAATGGCAAAAGAGTCTGCCTCTGTAATGATGAAAAGGCCAGGCCCCATTGGCAATTACTACTTTTAGAAAATAAACCGCTGTTGAGCTAGTGGCTGGGAATTCAAATTTCAAAACATTCAAGCCTCATGAAGAATCATGAGAAATTAGCTCGGGAAGTGCAGACTCAACATCTAAGAAAGCCGCGTAGGGACTTTCTGTGTCTTTGGCTGAAGTCTAAGGTCAGGCACTTACTTGGATGCACTTGGAGTCTTGTTCCACTCCCGAAAGTGAGTGTTCTGCTGCTTGTGTCCACACCCTGGTACAATGCAGTACAAATACCTGCCCTCTGCCACCCAGGGTGGCTGCCTGCGCTTCACACCTCCCGCCCCACATTTACAGCCTTCACTCTTGGGAATGGAGCTTTTGAACAGGCTGTTCCATGTTTTTTTTTTGCGGTACGCGGGCCTCTCACTGTTGTGGTCTCCCCCGTCGCGGAGCACAGGCTCCAGACGCGCAGGCTCAGTGGCCATGGCTCACGAGCCCAGCCGCTCCGCAGCATGTGGGATCTTCCCGGACCAGGGCACGAACCCGCGTCCCCTGCATCGGCAGGCGGACTCTCAACCACTGCGCCACCAGGGAAGCCCTGTTCCATCGTTTTGATGATAAATTTCTCTCTGTGTCACTTTATGCCCAATAATCAGTCCCCCTAGGTTTCTGCTTCCCTCCCTGCCATACCTGCATCCTACCAACCCAATTCAATGACTTTACTCATCTCTTCAGAAACGCTAAGTCCTGGACCAAAGCTGCCATGGTCACCATGGCAAGAAGGCTCAGGATAGGCAAACCAAGGACCAGACAGGTAGCCTTTGAGGTCTGGGGTCTTCCTTCACAGAGTGCAGGAGGGACAGTGCTGGCGGTGTGGTGGCATGGTTAACAGTAAGGCCTTGGAGTCAAATAGATTAGAGTTAAATTCTAGCCCTGTTATTCCTAGCTGTGATCTTGGGCAAGCTACTTGCCCCAAGCCTCTGTTTCTTCATCTGTAAAATAGGCCTAATACCAGCTACCTAGCATTAGGATGGATGTGAGCACTGAATGAGAAATTCTTTGAAGGACAGAGTATAGTCACTGGCACATGTCAGGCATTCAGTAAATAGTAGCTAATAATATGGTGGTTCCCAGCAATGCTTTCCCTTGAGGGAAGGGATGAGGCTTCTTGTAGCCAGAGGAGACCTGTCCCTGCCCCACCGCCCTCTCCAGCACCCCAGGGTGCCTCAGCATTCTGGTTGGGATGCTGTCATGAGCAACAGATATCTCATGGATCCAAAGGGGCGTGGCGAGAGATTCTCAGCCATGGGGTTGAAGGGCAGGATGGCCCCTTGGCTGCCAAGGAGACAGTTCTGCTTCAGAAACCTGACCAAGAGTGAAGCCTCTTTTCTCAAACCTTGGTGGTTTGTCCTCTGCACGCACTGTGCAAAACCCTTGTCCAGCACAGCCTCAATCATTTTCATTAGACCTGACACAATGGTAAGTTACTCCCAGACAGCAGAGGGCTCTTTCACGATGGAGCAGCCCAGTCACAGACTCCCTCATTTTTGCAGTATCCTTCCATCATATATCCTCTGTCTACAAAATATCCCTTGACCATTTCTATAATACTCACATGGATGAACAACAAGCCTGGTCTCTCTTCCAAATATAAGTCCATAGTTTCTTCCTGATACACACAGCGAGGAAAGCCTTTGCTAAAACCAGTCTCACGTGACCTCCCTCTACCTATTGCTCCAGTGGTTGGGGCAACAATCTGGGGAAACACTGGCCAACGCCCCCAGAGTTGCAGGAATCTCCCACAGCTGTCCTGGAATCCTGAGCTGAGGGGTGGTGATGGGAGCCAGGGACTGGGGACTAGAAGAGCTCCTCACCTCCTCTACCCAGGAGAAAACACACGCTCCTGTCAGTGGAGAAGCAGGGCAGCAACTCCCCAGCAGCCGTACCTCCAGCACCACCCTGCTTGCCTGGGGCCACAGCAAGGTGTGACTCTGCTACTCTTTTGTTAGATACAAGTGCTCCCAGGATGGGCGGCAAAGGAGATTTTTATATTATTCAATATATTGTCAGTGGAGATGCTGAGAGGAAGGGAGGGTGGAAGAAACAAGGGGCACATGAAGGTTTGACGCAGTGAGCTTCTAAGGACGTTAGGGGTGGCATTGATGGAGGACATGCCCTCTGCCCTCCCATGGACATAAGAAGTTGTCCGGTACCTATGGGGTAGGAAGAGCGGTGGGTGGGGGAGGGGTCGTATGTCCAGGAGGATCCCGGCTCACTTACTTGGTGTGACCAATACTCGAGTCCCCTTTCCAAAAGTGAATCTGTTCCCATAATCACACTCTGGGAAAGTGCATTACAAAAAGGTCCTGGGTTTGCCCACCCTCTCATGGATGACACACACGCTTCCCAGTAGCTCTAAAAGCTGGGATCCTGGGAAGGCTGATCCTAACCTTTTCCTTCTGATGGGTGCTCTAAGCACAGGAGGGAGATTCCCTAGTGGCTGTAGCAGCTTCAGCCCTGATGCTACCCATCACCTCCATTTTCATCACAGCCATCAACAAACAGCCTCTGGCTATTTCTCCTCTGGGAAACACAGAACCTTTACAAAACTTGGTGAAAAACCTGCCTCCTACATAGGCCGGGTGGGTGTACGTGTTTCTAAAGATACCAGGCAGTGGGACTTCCCTCGCAGTGGTTAAGAATCCACCTGCCAATGCAGGGGACACGGGTTTGATCCCTGGTCCAGGAAGCTGCGGAGCAACTAAGCCCAGGTGCCACAACTACTGAGCCTGTGCTCTAGAGCCCACGAGCCACAACTACTGAAGCCCATGTGCCACAACTACTGAGCCTGTGAGCCACAACTACTGAAGCCCGTGCGCCACAACTACTGAGCCTGCGAGCCACAACTACTGAGCCTGTGCTCTAGAGCCCTCAAGTCACAACTACTGAAGCCCGTGCGCCTAGAGCCCGTGCTCCGCAACAAGAGAAGCCACCACAACGAGAAGCCCACGCACCGCAACGAAGAGTAGCCCCCGCTTGCCACAACTAAAGAAAGCCCATACGCAGCAACGAAGACCCAATGCAGCCAAAATAAATAAATAAATAGGTAAGTAAATTTAAAAAAAAAAAGAAAAAAGAAGAAAGACACCAGGCAGCAGCCTGCATTTTCCCACCTCAGCTGCCCCGCCTGAGACGAAGGCGCCATTGCCTTAGGGGAATATGCAAAAATGTATTTTTCACTTTGCCAGAAAGAGTAGGAGCAAGAGCATTTCCAGCAAGCCAGGCCAGGGCACATGCTAAAAACATGCCTCAGCGTGACTCAGAGTCACCGCATCCTCTCTGGGGCTGAGCGAGGTTTCTGGGTGACTCACGCCTGACTCATTCCTGTTTCTACTCTTTCTGTCCTCACCTAAGTCAAGGCTGCTTTCTGTCAAGGGGCCTTTCTGTCAAGAAAGTCAAACATCTCAGCAGATAACAGTCTTAAATCCTTTTCCGGAAACACAGGGGTGGAATCCTGCTTGCTCTCTGCCAGGGAATATGGACTGTCCATCGTCACTGCTGTCCTGTCTCCAGTCAGTAGGGTCCCAGGTCCTGCACATGACCACACACAGCACACTGCTTGGTGCACCCACATATAAATTGTTATTAGACTTTTAACAGATGAGTGTTTTGTTTTTCTGACAAGACTGGAAGTTCTTGAGAGCAAGAACCACATCTTATGCTTCTTCTTTTCTTGGTTGGTTTGTTTCATTTTAAACCACCTATGGCCCCTGGCTTGATGATACTCAATAAGCACTTACTGAGTTGAACTGACTTTTACCGTCCATAATTATTGGGACAAGAAGGCCAGTTTTGCGAGAGGTTAAAAGCTAAGTATACTTTTGGTAAATATGAGCTGCAAAACCTAAGTGCTTAGGCAGGGAAAAACCAAGGAAGCAACTCAAAGAGATAATCAGGAGGCAGCATAAAGCCCACGACATCGTGAAGTTCCTATGGACCCTCAGCAGAGAGGGGGCAACTGAATGAACAAGTACTTGACTGCAAAGGAAACTCAAACATTTTTCTCCTGATACCTTGACATTGATTCTCCTTAAAGGGTAAAACGAATAATATGGCAGAAAAAATATATTCTGAGTTAGCAGCATTGTTATGATCAATAATAACAAAACAGTAGTGGTAATAATAATAATGATGATGTGACAATAATAATAATCATCATCATCATAATATTCTATTATAGACCAGAGCAAATGCTACATATATAAATATAAACCCAATGCTGGAGGTGGGGTTACACATTTCTGGAGAGCTGACTTACTTGGGCTGATCAAAAGTTGGGTGCCAGTTCCAAATACGAATTTCTGATAACCTGTGTTCACACTCTGACATAACTCTATACAAAATGGTACCCTATAACTGGGCCAACTCTATACAAATGGTGCCCTATAGCTGGACTATAGCCGGGGATTCCTGAGTCACACACGAGTTAGTTACTAAGCATGTTCCCGAGTTTGCGTACATGCGCCAAAGTGGGAAGAGGCGTGTAATTTTACTCTTTAACCTTCATTTCTAAGACCATTGGAAGATGACAAGAAATAAGTCACAACTCAATAGGAAATCCTGCTTTGTATGCAGTAGATTATGTAAAAAATGTCATGAATATTCAGGTTGAAAAAGCCATTTATGTAATTACAGAGTTTCAGTTCTAGACGGGCCCTAGGGTAGTTATGTCCATGCACACTTACTAAGTGTTTACTACATGTTTCTGGCATGAATGAGGCTCATGGATACATATAATGCAACATTACCATCACCAAACTATTTTCTTACTTAAATAGCAGACAAAACCCTTGGGGGAAAATCAGTGAAAACAGATATCCTTCAACTGTAATAAAAATCAGGCTATTTCAAGGAACTTACTTGCTTCAACAAATAGCCTTGTTCCTGTCCCAAAGACAAATTTGGAGCCTCCACTATTTCCCACAGTGATTTGTGCTGTGACAAAATAGTCTGCTTCCTTTTCCTTCCTTTTTTTTTTTTTTTTTTTTGTGGTACGCTGGCCTCTCACTGTTGTGGCCTCTCCCGTTGCAGAGCACAGGCTCAGCGGCCATGGGTCACGGGCCCAGCCGCTCCGCGGCATGTGGGATCTTCCCAGACCGGGGCACGAACCTGTGTCCCCTGAATCAGCAGGCGGACTCTCAACCACTGCGCCACCAGGGAAGCCCCATTTTTTAACCATAGCTGTGAAGCAGGCCCAGGGAGCCTATGGGAAGGTGCTCATAATAAGGAGCAATTTTTTATATTCTCCCAGTAAATCCATCTGGTTTCTTCCTATTCATGAACAATCTCATACCTCCTACCTACTGGAAGGGTTAGTTCACCAAACAGTAGTCATGGAATATGGCCCAGGGACCAAGATCCCCACGTTTTCATCCCAGCCCTAGTTCTCACTGATTTCATGATAATGGACAATTCAACCAACCTCTCTGGGTCTTAATTTCTTCACTGGAAAAAAAGAGGTTTGGATTTCCCTTTCAGAGCTAAAGTTCTATGATCCAGCAATGTCCAAAGTGTACTCAATGTTGCATATTTCTATAACTCACAAATGAGTCAGGCACTTATAGATGGGTTACACTGGACACTGGTCTGCATGGGGAAAATACAAGAAATTGTGAGGGGAAGGGAGAGTCAGAATAAGGAGGTGGCTGCTGCCAGCTCTTCTGTCTCCTCTCCTGTTGGGGTAATTCTCCCAGCAGCTCCTGTACTACTTGTTTCCTCATTAAAAAGGGAAGAGAACGCTTTAGATTTGGGGCATCCAAGTCAAGATTTCCCAAAGCTCCATGTCTCAAGTCATGGCAGTATCTAAGAATGGAAAAGATAAATTCCATGTATTTCCTTACTAACTCTGATTGGCATCCTCTCTCATTTCTAGGTAAGCCCTGGCACAGGGTCTGTGACATAATGTAGTAGAAAGAGTAAGCTTTGAGATCAGGCAGGCAGACCGTGGTTTGAATCTAGACCCTTCCACTCACTAACCCTGGGATCTTGGGCAGTTACTTCTCTGAGCCTCAGTTTCCTTTTCTGTAAAATAGGAATACTGTTCCTTGATCCATAGTTGTTTGAAGATAAACAGTACTGTCTGTCATGCCCCTAGTATCGTATCTACACATCATAGAAACTGAGGTGGTGGTTATGATTTATACGTTAAGTTAAATGATTGATTAACAAGGTTTCTTTTAGTGTTATAGAACTTGTTTGTGAAATAGCCATGAGTCCACACCCTTGGGTTGTATAAACTCTAGGATGGTATAGGAGTAAGAATCACAGATTTTGAGGGCTTCCACCCTCTCATCTCACAATGGAAGAGTCTGAGGCACACAGAGGGGCAATGACTTGTTCAGCGTCACACCGCCTGTTGGGGCTCAATCAAATCTAGAACTCTAGACTGCAGCCAGAAGCCCTGGGCTCCTTTCTCTGCACTTCACTGACTCTTCTTGAATAATGTTTAGTGCAAAGGGACATAATCTCTGGAATGAACTTGGTAGGGCTTATTTGGGGCATAGGTCAAGTGACCTTGAATAGTCTCCTGCAATGAGTCTCAGAATCAATGGCAGTGGAATAGAAAAGTTCTATTAGATCATGGCCATGCAATTTTCTGCTCTTCTGCTTTTTTCCTCTTTCTGGCTCCATTTAGCTCAATTCTAGTGCTAAAAACTCTAATACTGGACAGAGCTTCTGTCAGCCTCACATCTTGGGAAAAGTCTTAATAGCTTGCTAAATTCTAACTTAAAGAAAATGTTCTTGGACAGTCTTTGAATATTTTCATTAATTTATCTGGGTGCCACAATTCTTAATACTTCAGCACTAGATTATGGTTAATTATAAATAAGATTATAATTATATAATTCCAAATATATATTTGGAATTATACATATTAATAATTGGAATATATTCCAAATATATATAGTTCCAAATTATAAATAAGATTATGGTTAATTATAAACAAATAATTTTTGTCATATTACAAATGACAAAAATAACATCTCCTTTTCTCCCATTCACTGCCACTGGAATACATTTTGTAGTTACCTTAGAATTGCACACTTACTCAGCTCCACTTTTAGCCAGGTGCCTTTCCCAAAGGTGAGTTTGTTTGCTCCTCCCCAGGAGTCCCACAGTGTCCCATGCCTCACAATAAACTCCCTCTGTCACTTCACACCTTTTCCTGACTTACCCTGATGAGTTAGAAAATACTTAAGATTTAATATAGCTATTTGACTTATTCATATGAGAAAAAAGCTCCCCCCACCCCAAATGGAATAAATTCATAGGCTGCTGGTGCCAGGAGGGCAGAGGGGTCATCAACCAGACCTACTTCCCCTTTCATAGAGGAGAAAACTGAGGCCTAGAGGCAAGGGATCTGCTCCAAGTTACACTGCTAGTTGGTAGCAGAGACAAAAACACGGGTCTATTTGATTCTCAATCTAGTATTTTTCCTTCTCCACCACACACTGAATGTACTGTGTTGCTTACTATATTCACTTCTTCCCTTTGGCCGGGAAACTTGATTTTTCTGGGTATTTGATTTCAATTAAACAAGCACTTATCAAGCACTTACTCTGTAAAAGGACCATATTAGACACTTCATGGTATATAACAGGAACCTCTGCTCTTAAGGATCTTTCAATTTTAATAGGCAGATCTTCTCAGTAATGAAAGAATTCTGTAGCTGTATGTGTCACAGATTGTCCAAGACTCCTCAGCTAGATTGGGGATATAGGGGGAAAAGGAATGGGAAGGATGTCTGGGGTGAGGCTACATTCTAGTCTTTTAACAGGAAGCCAGGCTATTTCTGGAGAAACCAGGTTTGTCTTAATTATCTGGGTATTACTCTGTATTCCATTCTACCTAGCAAATTAGTTCTACTAATTCAACTAATTCAACTTCTAATCCTACTAATCCAACTCTTCTGTTGGTTATTTTCATTTTTCAAAGTGCTCCATGAAGGCTCAACCTTAAATTCATAGGTCAACTGATAAAACAAGGATGATGCATCCACAAGGGTAAAACACAGAAATTACATGTAGAAGTCTTAAACTAGAGAATGAGAAAACAGGAGCGGGATTGGGTCGACATTTACCTGGAGAGACCAGAAGCATAGTCCCCTTTCCAAAAGTAAGTTTGCTGTATCCTGAGTTCACACTATGGCAACCCCCCATACAAAAATGGCCTGCAGTGTTGGGTCTTTCAACCTCTGATTGCTTACGGAAGGGAAAGAAGACCAGCATTTATGGAGAACCTACACATGGCAAGTGGGTTGACAATCGCTATATATCACCTTGCCTTATTTGGGCCGTTAACTGTGCCATGAACTCTGATATTATTGTCCTTATTTTACAAATGGAAAACAGGTGATGTGGGGTTAAGCACACTGAACCAGCACTGCTACACAAGTACCCTGGAGACATGAGACTTTTTGGCATAGGACAGATACATGTTAGGAGGAACTGTGAGTGAGGAATCCTTCTCCTCCTTCCTATGAGATTGAGATTGCAGCTGTATTGGGGTTAATTCTCTTGCTAGAACCAGACATTAGACCTCTAGTGACAGTGATGCCCTGAACTCCAGCGTATCCTCCATCACACAATCATTTCCTGAAACATGAAAACATTTTCATCAATCTTCCGGTTGTTCCCTTGATACTCTACTCACCAGCCCTGACCAGCAGTCTTGTCCCGCTCCCAAAGATCCACGTATAGCCTCCACCCTTCCCACAGTGTTTCTTAGTCAGCCAAAAACACCCACAAGCCCACACACCCTTCGCATACCCAAGACTGAGAGATACAGCCCTTTCGCCTATGAAGGGGACCACATCTTAACTTTCTTTTTACATTCCACATAACACACAGGCCATTCAACTCAAATATGGGCATTTATTGTGCAACACTTAAAATGAAGCCTCTCTCTCCTCATTGCTCTGGGTCTGTCACCAACAAAGTTGTGATTTTCAACTCTATGCATCCCGCAGATGTATCTAGTCCTTTTGTCTCCATCACACTTATCAATTTTTAGATTTCTGCCATAGTGTCTCTCCTAGTTTTAACTTCATTGAGTGACAGCTTCCTGCTCCTACAGTCAACTTATTTTGCAGACTTAGGCCTAGTGGTAGCCTGGTTACTTACTCGAGTCCTATTCTGTCCCCAAAGCCAGGCGTCCTGATTAAAGGGCACCAGCTCTGCTTCAGGTCTGGTAAAAAACACTACTTGCCTTCTCTTTGGTTCTTATGCTCTGCAAATTTACTGTTTTCAATTGGCCTCATGGGTAGTATCTTGGCTTTCTTTTCTATTAAGAAAGAACACAACTTGGATGGAATAAAACTATTATAATGTTAAGGGTTGGATGAGGGATCTTTCTATAATATCTTTATTTAAATCTTCTGAAAATGGCCATAAAAGGCCTATTACATCCCCGTTATGTGCTCCAAATGTCACAATCTGAGAGGCAACAACACAAGTAAGGAGAAGTGCTTAGGAATTTAGACTTACTTGGGGTGACTTGAAGCATTGTTCCAGTTCCAAAGGTAACCTTTAGGTTACCCCCAGAATTCACACTGCATTTCAGGCCTTTACAGAATGGTTTCCTTTCTGCCATTCTCATGTGGGTGACATGTGAGTCTCCGTACGTCAGTAGAAGAGAGAGTGGTTTTTACCCATGCCTATGGCTACAGATCCACACGAAAATAGCTCTTCTACTAAGAATCTACATATTCTCTTCATGTTGAAAGAATTATACTAGCTGTCCTAGCTTTTTCTTTTTGTTCTGAAAACAAATAATCATGATATTTTATAGGTGTATAGCATTTACTAGTTTCTAAAATACTTTCATATCCATTAGCTTATTTTATCTTTAAAAAAACTTATGAGGTGAGATGAAATATTTTCATTTTACAGGTGAAGAAATTGTGGCTCAGATGCACCGATCAAGCCAGGATTAGAAGGACAAGCAGTGTTCAGGCAAACTTTGCCTTTTTCATTATGATCCACTCTCTGACTGAGCTGTTTCAGTCTGTTATTTCTGGTTCATCGACACTACTATTTTTCCTCCCCAGTTAGATCTTTCTGGCCTCTGTGCCATTACTTTAACATTTCTTTCTATTTCAGAACGCACTTAAATCCACATAAACCATGCATTTCTTGATATCTGGGCCCTACAAATACTGCAGTAAGTTCAATAGGTCTCAGTCACCACATTAAGCCTCCTACTTTAGTGACATATTGTCTACTTACTAGGTTTTATTGATAATCCTGTCCCAGTCCCATAGATGAATGTATTAGAAATCACAGCACCGTGCTGCCTGACAAGAATTCCTGAGCTACCTTGATAATAGATTAATGTGATTAGCATGTATCTATCCTCCTTCCTGGGAACTCTGGCTGGGATTTCCCCCTTTTTCTATCATTGAAATAAAAGACTAAGCCATGGAGTTAAGCCTCTGAAAGCCTCTTTTCAGAGCACAATAGAATGGATGGAGGGGAAAGCCTGAGAAGAGTCCAGCTGATGGTCTTTAGACAACTCTGACACATTTCCTTCAAAAATTTCACCAAGTCACCTTGTTTTACCAGCCAAAGCATATCAGCTTTGATTCCCATTTTTTACTTAGGAATCAATTCCTGTACACGAGCTCATTTTACCAGTGGTTAGAAAATTGCTCCTATCCCTGTAGGTAATCTTTCTTTTATCAGTTTAGTGTGTATTAAAAAATTTGTGAGCATGGGGTGGGACAGGGGTATGGTTGGAGTATTAGACACGAGGGACAGCATCTGTTTTTTTCATTTTGTTTTGATGGCTTTCATCACTAAACCCCAGTACTCCTTGAGTTAAAGAATAAGGAGACATTTAATCATGTGTGCAGTGTAAGTCTGCAGGATAAGTTCAGGCATTATGATCAATAATAACAAGGTACTTACTGGAACATACTGATACGGTGGTTCCTTTCCCAAAGACCAACACATTTCCTGTCTGGTAGGCACAGTGAAACGAGGCCCTGCAAATACCTTGATTACCTGTTCACTGCCTCCAATGTGTATATAACTACAAACAATGGACACTTGTATTCTGTCCTTGCCTTTGGCAAGGAACTAACTCAGTGAGCTCTCAGTGTTTGGGAATGCAACAGTAAAGCTCTGTTACTTTGTGAGGAGAGGGTAGATGGGGGTGTGTCCTCCACTTACTCAATAACTATTCACTGAACACCTCCATGTGTAAGGCACTGTGCTAGGCACTGGGATAGAGCAGAAAGCTGCTAGGACGCTGTCCCAGTCCTCGTGGCGCTTACAGTCTATTGGGAGGCACACAGAAACAAATCCATAGATAATACAATATCAAGTGATGAAAGTGCAGGAACAAATCAGGCTGGATAACAGGCTGTGTTTAAATCAGGCTGTGTTTGGTGGCTCGTTAGAATGGTTGGGCAAGAAGGGTCTCTCTGAGGAGGTGATATTATCTGAAGTGAGATCCAAGCGTGGAGGAATGAATCATCACCTCTATTTACAGATAAGCCAATAGAGGGCCTGAAAGATCAAAGCCTGGCTCCGAATCACACAGTGTCAAGGACGGCCATGGACGCTTAGATCATGCCTTCTCTCTGTTGAAGTACTAGATCTAGTTCTACCATGTAAATTCCTGGTTAGGAAAGACAAAATGAGACAGAGGTTCTTCCAAAGTGACTTTGGGATGTTATCTGGGTAATTGGAAACTGTGGCACTGGCTGTTGAGGCATCCAGGTTGTAAGAGGAGGCCAACTGGAAGAGAAGGTGTTAGCATCTAAGAGTGTTTTTCTGATGGCTTTTCTGATGGAGCTGGCCACTGAGATGGGGAGACTTCTTCCATCCTGTTTCCCTATTAAGTTGGCAAGCAATGCAATCCATTGCCCAGCAAAATGAGCTCTTACATTTATGATGGGGAGGATACAGGGAGAGCTCTGCTCCCCACTAAACCTGAATAAACCAAGGACATTTGGCAGTCCACTTAAATGAACAAAAAAGCCTGTTACATGTCTCAGTAACTAACTGAATTCAAATTTCATGGCAGTACTTACTAAGATTCACCTTTAACGTGGTCCCCCTTCCAAAAACCAGCTTCAGGCTGCTTGAAAACCCCACAGGGATCTATTCCACCACAAAAACCAAAGTGAGCTTCATTTTCAAGCACAGGAATTCTCCCAGGTTCTCTCACTTGGTTGAAACCCAGGTCAGCACCAAGCACATATTTAGGTAAACTCAAGAAAAGTCTTAAACTCATACATTCTTTGGAATGGTAGGAAACCTCCGAAACCATTTCCTACAAGCTCACAACCTCAAGCATTTCTCTCCCAAGTGATCTCAGGTTTTGATGATCTCCAGGGACAGTCTTAGTCACCAATTCTCACGTTCTGTTTTCTCATAACTAGAAAGGTTCACCTTATATCCAAATTCAACCGTTTCTCTGCCATAGGCAAGATCCATTAAGCTTTTTCATCCTCAAGTTTACCCTCAAATGGAATTTTTCATAAAATCTGACTCTCAAAAAAATCATGAATCACCTGACTGCCCATACTTTTCAAAGAGATTTCACATACATTATCTCATGTGAGTCTTACAAAATCCTTTGAGCTAGACAGAGCTGGAATCATAATATCCATGTCATAGATGAACTGGGGCTTAGAGAGCTTCCCATGGACGCATGGTTGGTGAGTGGCTGAGCAAGATCCATCGTCTTTTGGCCCCGGGTTGAATGCCTTAATGATTTATTTGTACACGTTCACGTATTGATCATATTCCCTTAGCTTTCAAGTATCTCTCCCTTCTTTATTCTCTTCCTTAATGAAAAGGACAATATCGTCAACAACAAAAACAATACCCACCCCCTTCCTCAAAAAAAAAAAAAAATAAATAAAGCACTCTAAACAAACCTCCAGCTCAACTTTTTCAGAGCAATGTCTTTTTAATCCTCACACACTTTCTGTGAGCTGGGAGATAAGAATTACCACTATTTCAGTTGCATTAATTGGGAAAACTGAGGGCCAGAGGAGATAGATCAGAATGATGGTTATAGAGGCTGCAGCCTGATACAGACAGCAATATACTGAACCTTAGAACACATGGGTCCTGGCCCTGCTATTGTGACCACATTCAAATCGCTTAACCACTCTGAATAGAGAGAATCATCGCTTTCCACCTTCCTCTGCCTTGTGGGACAATCAGACAAAAGATGTGAAGAAATAAGGAAAGTGCCTTAATTGTTTTCCTTTTCTTAAGAAGACAGACCCTAAAAAATATCAAGATGGCGATATCCTTTACCCACACTGAATTTGTGCATACCTACGTGCTTATGCCTAAGAGCAACACTGCACATTTCTAAGGCAAGTTTGAGACAGATTCATGTGCGCCAACACAGCGCATTCAGTTTAAAATTGATGGCTAGGCTCCGGCTTCAATGCTGGAAACAGAACAGTGGCTCAAGAGCCGGTACTCACTCGGCTTGACTAACATCCTGGTTCCTCCTCCAAAGGTTAGCTTGTTCCCCGCAGAGTTGGTCACACAGTGATTTGGGGCCCAGCAAAAACCACAGGGACCAAGGAAATCACACTCCATAGATGCCTGTCGAAGGCCCTGTCCTATGGCCATGGCAAAGTGGAGGGCTTGTGATGGTTAAGGTAATCCTGTCTCCCAGTGCTGTGCACACTTTGTAGAGATGGAATGCTTGTCCCTGGGCACGTATTTGGGTCTCACCCCTTCATATATTTACTTACTTCTCTGCTTTGGCTGTTTGGACCTGGATCTGTGAGTGAGGATAATAGGTGTCAACCATAAACTCACTCAGGGGCCCATTTGACCATTTGTAACCCACAAAGGAACCTGAGAACAGGAAGCCCTGTAAGCTCAGGGAGACTTCAGGGTCAGGCTGGTCATATATCCAGCGTGGAAATGCTGATGAACTCACCCATACACAGGCATGCACGCCGTTAGCATCTCTATATTCAATTTAGTGCACAGGGAAGAGCCCAAAGAGAGGAAGGATACTTTAGTCTTGGGTCCACCCAGGCCCTCCAAGCTGCTGCGTGCTGTGGATCAGCTTTACTTTCCTTGGTCCAAGTTTCAGAGCCAGACCCCCTCCAGCTATTCTAGAGCCCATTCATTGGTGAGGCTTGTACTAAGGAAACTGGGAGGAGGCTTCTCGGGGAAAGTTTACAGAATATGATGGAGAGGTCATTCCTGATAAGAAAGGAGTTGATGGAGCCTCTGATAGGGAGATGGCTGAGAATCACAGGACTCCAGAAAAATAACCCTGGTAACTCTGTACCTCAATCTGGCATGCCCAGCCTGGGTTGAGGGCCACATCCTTCCCCACGCGTTGGGTGTGGACCAGAGCAGGTGTTTCGGGATGCCTCACACTCTCTAGTGGGGTTGCCCTTCTCCTTTGCCTTTAGTGTGAACACGTACAGTCTCCTCTCAGATTCTCAAGTTCCTGAAAGTGACGCTAGGTGGTCTTGACCTTCCTTCCGCTTCCCCATCCCTGTCTAACTAAGAAGGAGGGTCCTCCAGTAGCAGCAATATACATATTCCCTAAGACATTTCCCTAAGTCTTCCCTAAGACTTTCCCTTTAGTCCCTAAAGACTAAGGATATTCATTCATCTCCCTTTCCAATTTCTTCACAGTACTGTTTCCCTGGAGTAGAAAACAACCCACTCACCAGGCTGTACAGTTAGCTGAGTTCCTTTTCCAAAGTAGAGCCTCCCCAGGCCTGAGTCTCTATCGACACAGTGCTGGGCCCCTTTACATGAACTTGGTCCTAATGTTCCCCATCACTCTCTCCCCTGCCCTGGGGGACAGGGTTGAAAATTCACCTTCATCCTCTTTAAGTGTCTTTAAGTCTTTTTTCTTGTGCAGCCGACAGTCTGAGCGGGACAGTCAGATCTCAGAGGCTATCTCTCAGGGGACAAATGGTCTGGGCTAACAATAGTCTTCCACCAGCAGAGGCCCTCTCCCGTCAGAAAGCAATTACATGGCCTTTTGAGAGTGTTTAAATTGGAAGGAACTTTGCTTCCCTGGCCCTATTTCCCAGTATAAAAGGCTGCTCACTTACTTGGATTGTCATTGTGTTTGGATCCCTTTCCAAAGCTGAACTTGTGAAAACTTTGATAGACTAGTTCTGTCCTCTGCAAAATCACCCCATTTCCCTCATTCAACCTCTGGTCGTCCCTCCAGGCATTTTTTCCTCTTCTTTCTTTTTTTCTTCCTGATATGGCCCTTTATTTTCCCATTTATGGCTCTGGGAGATCATACCCCACTATCTTCTAGGTATAAATATCCCAAATAGGCTTTAGCTGATGAATAATTCAACGACATATTTCTTTGGCTATCAAAATAATAAAAATAGAAGAAACAGGTCTGAGCTCACCTTCTCATCCTCTAGGCTGGAGTCATGAGATCTTAGCGCTTAGCATTGAAAGGGAGCCCAGAGATGATTCAGTCCAGTATCTAAAGTAGCATAGAAATCCCTTCTACAACATCAGATAGTCAGCCTAAAGGACCCAGCGTGCAGATCTCCAAGAAGAAAGAGTCCTGCACTTCACGAAGCAGCCTTTCCACTGCAGACCGGTTCCCCTTGTTTAACAAGATTGTACAGGAGGCTGAGACACATATCCTCTCAGCCACTGGTACTAACCCCTTTCCTTGTCTAAATGGCAGTTCTTCAAATATTTGGAAAGAGTTATGTCTCATCTTAATACAACCCAGTGACTTTTGGGGGGGACCTGAGATAATTTCAGATAGCTAGCTTGGTTTTTATCTGACCGTAAAGCCCATGCTCTCAACAAATTTATCCTTGTGAAGGCATCCCTGAGGCAGAGAGCATTTTGGGGTGGAGGAGGATGTGAGGGGGACACGTGAGGTAGTCAGGTTATGGTCCTAATGGTTATGGTCTCAGTGCAAACTGGGAAATCTTTTGGGAATTTAGTTACTGACCATTGTGCTTCCCAGGTGGAATTGCTTGTAATTGTGCCCACCATTTTGTTCTAAAATTATTCTCATTTTTTCCCTCTTACTTACTTGCTCTTACAGTTACTGTTGTTCCTGCTCCAAACGTCAACTTGTAGTCATTAGAGTCACAGTGCTACGTCTTCCTACGCAAACCTCGTCCTGGATAAGAGAGTAGGCTGGGGCGACAGGCAGGCTGCCCTGAGGTCTAGCGCTGCCCCCTCTGTGTAGGAGCCCTCTGGTAACTATTTTGACCTCTTGCTTTGTTTTTCACTTTCACAGTTTCCTCACCTGTGAAAGTGGGGACGATAGTATCTATCCCAGGAGGCTGTGAGGAAGGTTAAATGACTTTATGAGAGACATTTACACAATACTTTGCATATAGCAAGTGTTCAGTAAATGTTAGATTATTATCAATATAATTATAATATATAATTTTAATTTAATAAAATTTTAATTTGTCATATCTCCTCTCTGAAATCCTGGACATTCATAGGTCCTTTAAGTTATATCGAAATGCTCTTTTTTTCGGGTCAACTAATAAATGCAGCAATAGTTAAAATTTGGGAATTTTCCGTATACAGGATACCATCCCAAGAGTATGGTTGGCAGTTTCAGAATGTTTACTGAATCATAAGGATTTGTTTACAACATTTTATGTATGTTTAAGGGACATATGAACAAGGACCCAAAACACAAAATAAAAGAACTCAAAATAAATACAGACTGGTAAGAGGAATTTAGGATAACACGTTGGTGACTTTTTCCTGTAGACAACTGTCACTTACTTGGCTTTACACTGAGTTTCGTCCCAGATCCGAAGTAAAAATCTGGAGTTGTACACCATGTTTACTATCATTACAAAAAGTCTCCTGGACTTCCTAAAAGGGAGGTGTGTTATCCAGAGGTGACTAACCAAGTTAGGCCAAGACTAATGCAACCCCACCAGCTTTTATTTTTTTGCTACTTTCCCAGAAAATTCAAGAACCAAAGTGAGGAATGAGGCAAGAAGACCCATTCATTATCAGAGACAGGCAAGACAAGGGCATCTGATTTTCTTCAGTGCTTTTATCGATTTCTTTTCTTTAGCTTTCTGCTTGGGTTCTTTCTTGTGTCTTCTGTGCTTCATACGCACAATATTTGAAACAAGGACACTGCAAATAAATGCTCTTTACTTGTCTCTTTTCCTAATTATAAATGGAACGTCTCCTCCGGTGGTGGACAGGGTTGTGAGGAGAATCCTGATTCTGCCTTTAGTTCCAGGGCTATCTGGAAGCTTCTCTCCTTGAGTTGGACCCAGGTCTGTGTCGTGCTTGGCAACCTGACCTAAGCTTCTGGTTAAGGACACCCTGAACCACATCAACAAGCTAGCAGTATTATGTATGTATGATCAAACAAGATCACTGCGTCTTATCTTTCAAAGTACCTCCATTATATAACCAAATGTACTTTAACAGCCCCCGCCCAGCCCCACAGTGAAACTGTACATTTTCGCTTTTTTTTTCCTGCTCTCTGCCCGCATATTCCCTTTAGCAAGGGGGGAGAAAAAAGAGGCCGCAGAGTTGGCTGTCATTTGCAAGTCTAGATGAAACATTATTTATGGGCAAAATATTTTGCTGACACTTTCAAGAGAAAGGAAACCTCAGAGCCAAGAGTTAGACACCCACACAGTTTGGATTTAAACAAATGAACACAGGAAAAATAAAATAGAGGTGACTTCAGTCTAAGGCAAGTAATTATGCTTATGCAGTTTGGGAGGGCAAACTTGTTCTTACTTGTAGAAATGATAAGCAGTGTGTTATAGGCACACTATGCTGGAAGGGCACCAGAGAGCTATAGAAATAGAGCTTCATTTAAATATCTTAAATAGGCACTTTTGTGTTTAGCAACTTATGGAGAAATAAGCCAGGATAGACTAGAAATATGGCTGGCCAACTAGACTTGGTTTAAGATAGTTCCTGGTAAAACCATCTTGTAGCATTTCTCCTGGTTCTAGTGAAAATATTATGAGAAAGAGAGGTTCCCTTTATGGAACCTGTTCCTATTCTTCTAGGTTAGGATAGCTTCTTTTCTACTCATTTTCACCAGCTCCTATTCCAAACTTAGCAAAAAGCCTTCTCTTTCTCTTTGGTCTTTGATAAATAATTCTCTTCGTATGTTACCCTTTTAAGTATGTGTTTTTAGTATCTCTTCCCCCACCCTACTCCACCCCCCCGGCCCATTACGTTACATAAATGTACAGCATACATTTATAGGTTAATAAATCCGTGAAAATAGTATTTAATTGTAACGGCCTACCAGGTACAACAGTCAGTTGGGTCCCAGATCCAAAGGTCAGTTGCCAGCTTGAACCAGAGGAAACACTGTGATATGCCCAACAACAAAAACCAGATCCAATAGGCCGGGTTGGCAGAGCACAGAGTAAAGAGTTGGCAATTACTTTATGAATTAGGTGTGTATTATTGTCAATCTAGGTTTGATCTGGAGTGACCAAATTGCCTATCTACAAATTGTAAATAACGCCTTCTTTGTCTTTATAAGCTCACCTTCTTTTAGGGAATCCTTGCTTCCCACTTTCTACTACAGAGTTCCAGGGGTCAAATATATGCTTTAACATATATAGAGCGATCCCCGATTTTAGAGGTCAAACCAGTGTTCACATCTTTTCAGACTCACAAAGCCCAGAACAGAGAATATTTCTCTGCTGCTCTGGGGGTCTCTGGGTTACGTCACCAGGAAACTGCCTGAACCCTTGAATCCTCCTTAGACAGAGTACAGGATCTAAATGAGGTATAGAGCTGCATTAGTTATCTAGTTAATTTGGCCACGAGTTTGATATCAATAAAATAATTTTAGAATGATCAAATTATCAGGGAAATTTCTAGTTTTCCCCTTCACTTTTGGGCCATTTCTTTTCTCATGACTATGTTGATTTCACTGCTAAAAGACTTTAAAACTGCAACAAAGATCAATTTTAATATTTCCTAAGGTAGTGAGGATGGTATAAAAGCTCAAGAGGGATCAGGATATGGATGGTCATATCCCAGGGAACAATGGGGTCCACCTCCAGAATGCAAGTTCCCTGAGGGCAATATCACATTGAGTTTCTTCCCTGATGGGTCAGCTGGTCCAAACGCTGAGCCTGGCATAGAGTAGGTACACAAAAATATTTGTCAGATGCGTCTTGCAGATTCCTCAGACCTCAGGCCAGGAGAATTAATGATAGGGACTTAAATTCTAGTCTGAGCTCAGCCATAGACTTACTGTGGGACCATGATCTGTCTCTTCCCTGGGCCTGTTTCCTTAGAGGTGGACAGTCAGAAAAGATGACTTTAAGGGTTCTTCTCTCTGCTCCACGAGGCTATGTTGTACAAATTTTTGGCCTAAATTCTCAGAAACAGAAAGTACTTACGAATAAATTTTTTTTTTTTTTGAGTGATTTTTAGACCTTGGGAGAGGCTAATCACCTTTATTCTGGTCAATGATCATTACTTACAAGATTCCTTCTATACGTTGACATAATCTTAGCCAAAAAGAATAGCACCTGGCTTCTCTGGTGGTACAGTGGTAGAGAATCCGCCTGCCAGTGCAAGGGACCACGGGTTTGATCCGTGGTCCGGGAAGATCCCACATGCCGCGGAGCAACTAAGCCTGTGCGCCACAACTACTGAGCCTGCGCTCTAAAGCCCTCACGCCACAACTACTGAAGCCTGCGTGCCTAGAGCCCGTGCTCTGCAACAAGAGAAGCCACTGCAAGGAGAAGCCCACACAACGCAACGAAGAGTAGCCCCTGCTCGCTGCAACTAGAGAAAGCCCACGCACAGCAACGAAGACCCAATGCAGCCAAAAATAAATACATAAAAAAAAAATAAAGAATAGCACCTTAGAGTCTTGTTAAGGAATTAGAAGTCTTGTCGCTGATTACCATACAAGTCCAGGGCTACAGATCCTAGCCAATATCCCAAGTAATCAGTCACACATCATAGTCCCACCACGTATATTCTGGGAGCAATTCCCAGACACTCCCCTGCGTGGCCCATTTTGCACACAGATGTCAGATCCTAGCCAGGGGGAGTTTTGTCCTTGTATCTGATGCTCATTCACCCTTTCTAAACGTTCTTCATATAGTGTATAATTGAGTCTAAATCAGCCCTTAATCCAGACATTGCTTAATCCAGGGCTACACATTTATACTTACTGGGCTTCACAGATAACTCGGTTCCCTGGCTGAAGATAAGCTTTCCTCCCTGGTTATAATCCACACAGTGTTACGTATCCTGTCAAAAACACATCCAGTCTTCCCGAACACATTTCTAATCCTCCACCCCAGAATCCACAGCCGATCTCTCCCACACCACAGCCTGAATCACGGCTCTACTTCTTCCTGTAACTTTATTCCTTTTAAGGGGAATCAGGTACTTGCTCGGGGGACTGATAGAGAAAAATGAGAATTCCTGTTTATCCAAGAATGTTCCTGTTTAACACCAAACCGATCTCTCACTTTTGCTTACTGGCTCTGGGTATTGCTGTTCAGGGAAATGGCTTCCTTTCAAATATGTCATGGTCTCAGCTAGAAATACTTGGCACATGGGTTAGAATTAAGGGCAGGTGAGGCTCCAAGGAATCAGGCTTACCTGGGGCAACCACAACCCGGGTCCCTGCTCCAAAATTCAATTTCCCCCAGCCGTCAGTTGTCACACTGTGACGAACTCCTTTACAAAATGGCTTCCCCAGAAGAAGACAGCGGCTAAATGAAGACAAACGGCTCACGGGGAAACAATCTTGCTACAAAATGAGGGAACTGCATGATATGAGATACAAGCTTTCTCCCCCCCTTCTCTTCTAATTTCTCTTATTGCAAGACACCAAGGATGATGTTGCCAAGAGCTGCACTTCCTAGGCTGCAGGGCCAGAGAGTGGCACTGCTGGGGTTAACGAAGACCAGGTTTAGGGAAGACTGGGCTCTGCAGTGATAAAACCCCACCATCTAGGAGTTTACCTACTGCCAGACCCAGTCCTCAGCACCACGGAACTCAAGTTACAGCTGGTTACCACGGCTCCCCTGTCATTTAAATAACCTGCTGCTTCGAATTCACCGTCTACCTGAAAAAGTGTTTGCTCCCTGAGTTCTGTTCCTGTTAGAATATGCCGGTCTCTGAGAGGCCTCAGTTTTTAAGTGCATGAAATGGGCATAACCCTATTGGAATCTCCTTCTGAGGAAGACTTGCCATCAGATGGTTTTACTTATTGGAAGATTAAGAGAATAGACGGGGCTTCCCTGGTGGCGCAGTGGTTGAGAGTCCGCCTGCTGATGCAGGGGACACGGGTTCGTGCCCCGGTCCGGGAAGATCCCACATGCAGCAGAGCAGCTGGGCGCGTGGGCCATGGCCGCTAAGCCTGCGCGTCCGGAGCCTGTGCTCCGCAATGGGGGAGGCCACAGCAGTGAGAGGCCCACGTACCGCAAAAAAAAAAAAAAAAAAAAAAAGAGAATGGACGGAACCCAAGGCTGGGTTGCCGGTGGGGTCCTGATGGCTTTCTTCCCTTCCGCACCTCCCAGAACTCCTTCAAGGACAAGGGAGATGACCAGGCTCTGGGCGTTGGTCCGCTCAGCCCCTTTAATAGCATTCTGGTCCAAGGAGGCCCCCGTGGGAAAGAGAGCAGGTCTTCCTCTTGGAGATAATCATATTCAGTGCACAATTCAAATTGGATGCCACTTACTTGGCTTGACAAGCAGCCTTGTTCCCTTCCCAAGGACAAGGGAGAAGCCTTGTCCTTGCGCACAGTGATTATCTCAGCATCAAAAACCTGCCAACTCAGCTTTCCCCCCCGCCCCGACAAAGCCCTCCCGAGAAGGTAAAGCTCCGATGTACTTCCTCCAGCATTATTCCCACGGGCCTGTGATTTTCCTCCCTGAATAAGCATCCCTCACACTCCTTATCGTCCTCTCCATCCCGGCTCGGAGGTCACAGTGGGCCCAGGCCTCAAGCACGGCTGGTTTCTCTTCCCAAGTCTCCGTACTTACAGGGCAGCACAGACAATCTGGTTCCCCCACCGAAGGTCAAACTCTGGGCATAGTTATTCCCACAGAGCCTCTGGGCTCTACAAAAACCCCTTAGAGCTTCCCTCCCCCACCCCGAACCCACCCCGCCTCATATCTGAACACCATCAACGGCGCAGGACCCAGACCCTGTGTTTTTAGCTTTAGGATGAAAAAAATCAGCCTGCTTGTCCTGTTAAGTGTGAGCACAAAGGGAGTTTGGGACACGACAAGCAAGGGTTCCAAAACTTAACCCAGCAACCCGGGTGTCCCGAAGGATGCAGCTCTGCATTAATGAGCCAGAGTTTTTTCACAGAGCAGCTCAGGGGCTGGGAAGAGGCTTAGAGAGGTTCTCTAGTTTCTCCTCCTGCCTCCACGCAGGGCTCCACTCCAATCAGCCCTGAGACGAGGGTGTCTATCTCCTTTTAAAAACCCTCCAGAGAAAGTGCTCTGGCAACTGCTCCTGACACTGTTCACAAACCTATTAGGAAGGTTTTTTTGTTTTTTGTTTTTTTGCGGTACGGGGGCCTCTCACTGTTGTGGCCTTTCCCGTTGCGGAGCACAGGCTCCGGACGCGCAGGCTCAGCGGCCGTGGCTCACGGGCCCAGCCGCCCTGCGGCATGTGGGGTCTTCCCGGACCGGGGCACAAACCCGTGTCCCCTGCATCGGCAGGCAGACTCTCAACCACTGTGCCACCAGGGAAGCCCCTATTAGGAAGGTTTTAATCACTAACCTTAACTCCCTTACTCTTGCAGTATTAGCAAGAGGTCTGTGGTCTGAGTCCCGGTGGGGCTGGAGAACGCAGCATCTCCAGCTTTTGTTTAATGCGTCTTCTCCCAGATTGAGATGTGACTTGATTCCCACCTTACACTCAACCCCTTGTCTTCAATATTAACTGGCCCAGTTTTGCCTCTATAGACTCCTGATCCTCCCTCCCCAGGTCTGAGAGTTTCATTTAGGGACTATTTTTCAGGCGCCGTATTTCTCACGAACTTCACTACCCAGAGGAGCAGAAACACGATCTGGAGCAAGAAGCTCTTCCCTGTGAAGCTTCCATCCTCTCTCAATCCCTGTCCCTCCACATGGGGAACCCGTGCCTTGGGGCACTTTGGAGGGAGTCATGCTGGGGTCAGCTTGGTGAGAGGGTGCTGCAAGGTTTCTGCTGCCGCAGCCCTCACCCAACTATACTGTGAGCTGCATCCCTGCTCTAAGGGGTTATTGTGTAGCCTCAGATGCTCCAGCCATGCAGCTCTCTGCAGAAGCCTCTCTCCTGCCTCTGACAGTTGGACAATTTTGTATTTAAATTAGCCAGGATTCTTTCTATTTCCACTTAGACACTTTCCAATCCCAGGTGAAGAATTTCATAGAACAGGCTGACACTCCACCCTCCCCCATGCCAGCTCCTCTCCTGCTGCATGACAGAGCCTTGACAGAAGAGCCTGAGGGGCAAAACGAAAGCTCTACTGTGTGTTGGAGATGATGTTTATCATTATTATTATTAGCTAGGGTTTAATGAGCTCTTTCTGTGTTTTGGGCACTATGCTAAATAATTTAGCTGTTACTATTTTATTTGATCCTTTCAATAACACAACAAGGTAGGGATATTTATCCTCATTTTATGGATGGGGAAACCGAGGCTCAGAGAGGTTAAGTAATTTGTCCAAGGTCACACAGCTAATAAAGTAATGGCACCAGGAGTCGAATTTAGGTTTTTCTGTCTCCAAAGCTCACACTATAGTGCCTAATCTGTGATCACTTTGGGACACATGGCATCTCAGAGGTGCTGTAGAAGTCTACTCAGTGCTGAGTCTCATATTTACAGCAGAAATTTTATTTGCAAACTAGATGCCTAAAGTTGTAGTGGTTCTTTTCAGAGATTTAAATCATAGTGACAGGGAGCGGGTAGTCAAAGTAGATGTACAAAAGTACTTTCTGGCAGTAAGGGCTGCTAAATTTTGGAATTGCTTACAAAGAAAAGACGAGGAATTTCCTGCCCTAGACCATCAGACGGAGCCAAAGCATATGCATGTGGCCAGGGAGCCTGCAGGGAAGCCAAACCAGGGGTCGGGGTGCTGGGTCCCCAGTGGAGGTTCTTCCTGACAGTGTCACTGGTTCAATTATTGTTTATATCTCTATTTATTTGAAAATGTTGTATATGCTCCTGAAAGCTCCTCACCATGAGCCAGAGCAAGTGTGTGTGTTATGTGCACACACGCACACACACACATCTCATTTTAAAGCAGAGAAAGAAACCAACTCTCTTTGGCCTGGGGAAAGAACATAAAGAGCCCAAGCAGATGCACAGGATTAAAGTATTTTTCAAACTAACGATTTGATTGATTGCCCCTAAAGGCACAACTTACTTGGCTTCACAGTGAGCACGGTCCCATCCCCAAATGTTAATTTGCCTGCACCGGTGTTACACAGTGTTCGGTGCTATTGCAATAACCTTGACTCGGGCCTCTAGGAAGACAGGTGGAGGTGGAGGAGGCAAGCAGGAAAACAAAACCTGAAATGACTGCCCATGGCCAGAACAATCTCCTTGTAATTAGGTTAGAACATGGGGCGAATACGAATAACTAGCAACTTCCCACTCCGATTCTATTTGCCTAATTTTCCTTGAAAGAATGGGCCTTGGCAGGAGCAACTCCTGGGAAATTCACTCAAAGTGGCTACTGCTTGGTCTCCTGGGATCCCCTCTTGTTTGTTATTCCTGCAAGTCCTTTATCTATTTTCACCCAATTCCTGCCTTTTTTTTCCCCTCTGCCTTCCTCCTCGTGGAGGTTCACATATTTTCTCAGGGAGAGACTACATGGATCTTAAAAGCCAAGTACAATGCCCCAGGGAATATATGCATTAATAGCCTTGTTTTCCAACTGGTATCATGAACCACCCAACACAAACCAAGCAAAGAAAACACCACCTGTGTTTTGACAGCTTCTGCATGATGGAAGGCAGGCATCTTGGGAAGAATAATTAGCCAGAAAGAAGAACTTACTTGGTATGACCAAGAGTTTGGTGCCCTTCCCGAAAATGAGTTGGTAACCCCCAACTCCAGAGTACACACAGAGTTTCCTTTCTTTGCAAAAACCCCACAGATGCTGAGAAAATCAAACCACTCACAGCATAGGAGCAGTGCTGACAAAAGCTCAGGTTGTAACAATAACCAGATGTCACGCAAAAGAGAAGGGCTGTCACAGAGGCTTGCCATGCGGGGGTGGGGGGACCATCCCTGAGTCCTACAGACACCTGGCGGGATTTCAGAGGTCAACTAGTCCATCCTCCTGTCTTCAGACAAGGTGTTCTCGGACCAAAGACCTATATATTCTTTAAGAGCTCCTGGGAAGGTAGCTCTTCTTTGCCAACGGCCTTTGCATTCAACCAACTGTTCCTTATATCTAATTGAAATCTGCAGTCTGAGTTCTTTATGTCTTCAGCTCCTTCCCTTGAAGATGGGCGATTTCATGTCAACATGCTCCAAATAGAAACTTACCACAACACACAAACCAGTGGTCACCTCTGGGGAGGAAACTGATATTGAAGGAAGGGGGGGTCAAGGTGAATATTGGCTTTATCTGTAATTTGAATTGTTTTTATGGTGAGAAATTTTCACGTATTACTTAGACAAATTAGAATTAACAACAACAAAATTAATAACAACAATAAATAGAAACACACAATATATTTTCAAGTGACTCTTGGATCTCAGACAAGCCTTCCTGTCCTCCCTAGACTAAAGAGTCTCAGGTTCTCTGTCCTAGGGTTTTGGTCTCCTGGGATCAGGGGAGGGAACTGGCCAGAACAAGCTGGAGGCGCTGAGGACGGGGTGAGGCACGGTGCTTGCCCATGATTGTCTGGTTAGCTTTTGAATTACACCAGAGTAACCTGTTCATCTTCCTGCTTAGCACTGACTTCCCAGCTCCTACCAGAACCTTCTTGGGGGTAAAAGCATTCATAGGTTCATTGAAAAAAATCATTTAAAGGCAGAAGCCATTCTGATCAACATTAGGAATGGCCAGGGGCACTTACTTGGAATCACAGCCAGTCTTGTGCCCTTTCCGAAGAGAAGCTGCCTGTTTCCTGAATCCCCACAGTGATTGCCTCCATAACAAAAACTCTGAATGCCTGGTCTTGGTGGTTTTCTGAATATTTCTTCATGTTAATCTTTTTCACTGGGTGGAATCACACAGAAATCTCCCCACTTAACCATAGTTTTTGTTTTCCCTTAGCACGTCTTTTCCTCCTTCTCCCTGATCCTCTACAAAATGTGGTATCAGTAAGATGCCCCTGGTTTGGCTGTCTACTCTGCCGATACCGGCTTCCATACATGGAGTTGTGGCCCAAGAATGCATTTGTGAACCGCCTGCAAACTTCCGGCTTATGTTAGCCTGTGAAAAATATTCCAAAGGAAGCCCTGTCTCTGGCCTCATAATGAACTCTTTGCTGTGCTGGGAATAAAAAGGAATGGCTGCTTTTTCTAAATGAAAAAAAAGATTTTGAAAATGGCACAGAGTAAGAAGGCTCCACAAGGCTCCAACAAGATGTTGTTCTTGGCTGACGTACCATCTTTGTTGCCTCTGGATTAAAGTAGCTCTTAAAAAAGTAATCTTCCACCCATCCCTGGAACAAGGGAAATGTGAAGGCATGGGGCACCAGAGCCAGGAATCTTAGCAGAGGACAAAGGGAGAAAATGAGTCTTTTATAAAGAGTGGAAGGAGAGGGGTCATAGGTAGGCTGGGGTCATTTCCAATGCCACTTGGCTGGAGTCAGAAATCATCCTGGGTTTAACGATGTGTCCAAACAAAGTCCATTGGGGACAAACCTTGCGGGGGAGACTTGAAGATGGACTTGACAAAATGTCACAAATTTTTGACTCTTCATAATGTATAAACAATGAAAAAGGTAATTGATATTTAAGCAGCAAAAACACTGGCAGCAACTTTCTGAGCTCTAGAGGGGAAAGAATTTGATATTTGGCTAAGCCGTGGAAGGGCCAAGGACTGGGCCTCTGTGAGAGCAGAAGGACCCAGGACTGAGAGGCTACCCACATGTTTAGAGCCTAAGAAACTTTTCCCACCCAACACCAAAACCACTTTCACTCAACGGGAGCCAATATCAGAAAATCACACGAACAGCACTTACTGGGGAGAACAAGAAGTTGAGTCCCTCTTCCAAAGACAATTTTGTTAGTAGAAGTTTGTTCGCACTGTGATTGGGACCACAACAAAAACCCCTAGTGACTCTTCAGGAAAGCTACCCATCCCTCATTGGCTATCTCAGCTTCATAGGATATTTCCTCCTCTACTATAATAAACAGGCCTCATTATCTCATCAGCCATCTCTCTCCCTGTCTCCTGGTTGTTTTGTTTGAATTTTTATGCTGCTTATTGCAAATGTGCAGAGAGGAAATTGGATGACCTCATTTGACACTGAGGGTGAATTATAAAAGCAACAATTCAACAAACTCCTGTGTGATAGCTAACACAATTCTGTCACGGCAGGCAAAAAATGGCTGGGTGGACAGCCACAGAGCTAGAAATCTACTCTTCAGAGCCTAAAGAAGGATGGGGGCAGGAGGGGCCACGTAAGACACTCATCTGAATTTCACCTGAGATAGAACTGCATCACAGAGCCTTCACCTCACCCTGGGCTCTGTTCTGGTGTGGCCATATCACCAAACCCTGAAGATACCTTACTTTAGGCCAAGTACATGTTTGCTGCACTCATTACAGCCCTGCCCTACCTGGGGGTAGTGGGGGTCATCCATTTTGGCCCAGAGGGATTCTAGTCTTGCAGGAAATGCTCTCCTTTCACAGTCCATGGATATGGTCTTTCACCACTAGGATGTGGATACTGGATGGCATTACCACCAGTCCTGACTGGGTCCTTGTTTGACTCAAAAAGAACTAAACCCCACTTTCTTCCTCATTGTCTGCCTGACCCCCAAAATGTCTTTTTCACAGTCATTACAAAAGATTAGCATGGATTGGTCATACTTACTTGATCCAAAGCAAACTTATGGCGTTCTCTAGCTTGTTTCCTTGTCTTTGGGCATTTCCCACAGCTAAACCATTCAAAAATAGGCTATTCTTATTGAAATCTCCTTGGTCAGTTGGTCAGTCCATAGTCTCAATCATAACCTAATGTAGGGTTTAATAACCTAGTCAGTCAACTTGACAACACCTGCCTCTTAATATTATTTTTTTGACTGACATTTGGATGGGTCTCTTTGTCCCCAAAATGCATTGTGGAGAAGCTGACATACTAGGTGTACCCCCAGGAATGCCAGGCTCTTGAATTCATTATTTCCCTCCTCCCCAGTGAAGTATGTTCAAAAAGTTTTTACTCCCCATGGAGGAATTTATCATTAAACAAAAATTCTA
Organism: Pseudorca crassidens; assembly: GCF_039906515.1. Taxonomy (NCBI): domain Eukaryota; kingdom Metazoa; phylum Chordata; class Mammalia; order Artiodactyla; family Delphinidae; genus Pseudorca; species Pseudorca crassidens. Next base: position 75,336,959 of record NC_090296.1, read on the forward strand.
TCATCATGCCTGCCATTTTATTTCACTCTGAATTCCATTTCAGGTGTTAATAAGCCATTTGGGATTGTTAGTTAATCTCAATTTTTTTTTCTCCCATTGCATTTGAGTAGTAAATCTATGCTTTTAGTGAAATTTGACATGTATCGGACTAGATGTGGACCTTTGTCAAAATGGGACAATGTTTGAGTTTTATATCGGGTCTTTTAGAATAAATACATATGCAGGCATGAGTGACAAAGAAGGTATCTTATCCACATGAATAGCATTTAAAATGAGATAGATTTTTCGTAGAATGGAAGACAAGTTCTGTGGGCAAAATCACAATAAACACAAATCATTGCAGAACATAGTTTAAGAGACACTGTGGCTGTAAATAACTCATGACTCCAATATCTCTTCGGAAGAAGGGGGGCTGAGCTACCATATTAAAGGCAATTTGGGATGGTCTCATTCTGAGTCTATTTATCATTATTGCTCTATTCTCAACAATCATGAATGTTTCATGCATTTACAAACGTCATTTTTCAAAAGGTACATTTGTCTACATAATAAATTAAATCTCTACTAACTCCACAGGGTTTATTTGTTTGGTCAAATATAAATAGAACATGGCCACTTACTGGGCTTTACCAACACCTGGGTTCCAGTTCCAAAGACGATTCTGGTTGTTATTCCCACAGCATTTCCTGCCTTTACTGAAACCCCTAGTAAAACCCCACTACACACATGGCATGGTGGTGAGGGGGCAGTTGGACTCACCATGATTTTTTTTATGTGTTTCTGGAAAATGGTCTTTTACGATAGGAAGAAGAACACTGGTTCTGCTACCTAAAGCAAATCATTTTTACTTAGAAAGACCAAACTTAGGCGCTTCTAAGACCCTTTTGCATTGTTAGGCTTAACTCTGCCAAGGCTGAATTAAATAATTTGTTAACAGCTCTTGCTCTCATATGTGTGAGCTCAGCCCCTAGACAGACGGGTTTGAAAGGATGATGCATTCCTATATCCAAAGGGATGATTTCCAGCTACAGAGCTGCCTGAACTCCTATCCAGGCTCCACCCAAATGCCTCGGTCCTGGCCCCTACTCACTGGCCAGGTTATTCCCAAGCTTTCTCACTGTGTAATAGTGTCTATGTGGTAGCCTAAGAAGATATTTCACCAGGGAAGGGAAACAAGAGGCAAATAGTCCTATCTTTTCCTAAAGAGATGCCACCATGGACTCATATGATGCTTCAGATAGACAGGAGTAGGGAGTTATAATACACCATCTCCTACATTTTAAGAAAGTCCAGTCCTGAAATAAATGGAAGAAGTGAACATTTTCTTTAGAAGAAAGATTTTATCCTAAAGACAAGGATAAGGGCCCACAAGAGCTCCTTTATCACAAAGCTGAGCATTGGCTGGGTTTTAATATACATTTTAACATACATTGAGAATCAAAGAAAAGAGAGAGGGGAGAGCATCCAAGACAGTGATACCAGGCCTTGGTTAAAAATAGAGCATAAGTGACAGAATTTTAAGCTTGGAGAGAGAAGAACTGATCTCATCCCCAACGTAACTGTGACTTGTTGCTTCTTCAGATTTGAAGAGAGAGTTCAATGCTAGTTTTCTCTCCTCTTAGCCTGGGAGCAGTAAATGTCCAGAATAAACCAAAAGGACGTAGTCCAGGGAAAACGAAAGGGAAAACAAATGGAGGACATATAGGGAAGGTGTTATTGAATATATGGATCACCATATTAATATTGATCTAACCCACCCTAAGCCTCGTCTTTGCCCTGCCCCACCCCGGGTCAGTTTTGTCTGCCTTCTCTGCAATCTCCCCAACCACAGCTCTGAGGTCTCTTCTGGGAGAAGAATAAGGTGCTTGGACCAGCTGACACACAACTGTACAGACAGGTTAGCAGAGATTGTACCTACCTAGGTAAAGGTGGGACTGGAGCTGACCTGGGAATCAGGTTCACAGAGCAGAAAGCCTGTAACATTTAGATGGGAAGAATTTTTCTACAGTGGTTTTTCTTCCTCGGATTTACCTTAACACTAGCCCATTTCCCCTTCTCTGACTGTGCGGTGCCAATCAAGAAAATGGGAAATTTGAGAGCCTGCCTAAATAAGGGATGGCGGTGGGCTAAGAACTCTACCTTCATCCCTTCTTTTCACTGAAGAGTGACTGTTAACTTCCCACTTGCCAGGGACACAGAATCCCACTACTCAGGTACTTGGCTTGACAGAAAGCAGTGGCCAGTCCCAAAGAGGAGCTCCTTGGCAGCACTCCCATAATTTACACAGCCCTTCAGAATCCTCAGGAGGGACCATGGCAGGATGGGGAGTGTGGGCTTAGTCTTCCCAGGCTAAGAGCTCCTTAGTCCCATCGCTGTGAAAGCAGACTTGCCAGGTATCCCTTTAGGCTCTATTCTTCCCTCAAGTGCCCTGACACTGCCTTTTATTTATTTTTTTTAACATCTTTATTGGGGTATAATTGCTTTACAATGGTGTGTTAGTTTCTGCTTTATAACAAAGTGAATCAGTTACACATATACATATGTCCCCATATCTCTTCCCTCTTGCGTCTCCCTCCCTCCCACCCTCCCTATCCCACCCCTCTAGGTGGTCACAAAGCACCGAGCTGATCTCCCCGTGCTATGCGGCTGCTTCCCACTAGCTATCTATTTTACGTTTGGTAGTGTATATATGTCCACGCCACTCTCTCACTTCGTCCCAGCTTACCCTTCCCCCTCCCCATGTCCTCAAGTCCATTCTCTATGTCTGTGGACACTGCCTTTTAAATTACACCCTTGTGGGACTCATGCTGAAGCCCAGAACCCCAGGGGATTCGCCAGCAAATGACCAGAAGCTTTGCAGGTATCTGCTCCCCACGCAGGACAGCAACCAGAGACGAGGATGTTGGGAAAACCGCCCGCACTGCTTTTCACCACTTGGTCTTTGACTGTGGCCCTTTCCCTTTTCTCTGGATTTCTCTTTTGATAAAATGAGACTGGTTATATCCTTGGGAAAGAATTCCAACCATATTAGAGGGAATTAGATACTCCTTAACAACCCAGCTCTGCTCTCTTGGAGGGCTAGTGAAGCCTTATTCTTCTGGAAGCAACTAGATCAAACAAGAGAGTTGGTGGCTGACATTGCTTCTCGCTGGGAATGAAAACCCTATTTGGGTCGAGTGCATTGTCTCTAGCAGGCTAGATTGTTCTTAAGAATATAATTTGCATGCTATGCCTCGTGTATTATTCAACCTGTGTCTCCTCTCCCTTACGGCTGGTCACATCTCTGAGACTTACCTGGCTTTATAATTAGCTTGGTCCCAGAGCCCCAGATCAACTGATAGTTGCCATCCACACAGAGACAAAAACCTTAACCAAAACCTTCACTGTCCTTCTGGGGAGCCTATTAGAGATAAATCCCAAAGTCCAGAGCCAAGCACATAAAACAACGTAGGACTATTGACTATTGAAGATTATTTGCTCATTTAATTACATTTGATTCCCTCTCCCATTATAGATTCCAGACACATGATGAAATCGAATGACTAAACATCCAAAGTCAATCTCGGTCTCTCTGCATATAAGGGAAGCAAAATTCATAAACAGTTTTCAAATGGGAGAAGCTGAACTTGTTTCACCTTCCCTGATGTTTTCAATAAAAATGCAAAAGAGAGAAACGGGGACTTCCCTGGCAGTGCAGTGGTTAAGAATCCGCCTGCCATTGTAGGGGTTCGAGCCCTGGTCCGGCACGACGAGTAGCCCCCGCTCAACACAGCTAGAGAAAGCCCACGCGCAGCAACGAAGACCCAGTGCAGCCATAAATAAATAAACTTAACAAAAGAGAGAAACAGATCATTTTTTTGGAGTTATAATGCATCTGATGTTCTAGCGTCTTGTTTTCCCTGCGGATAAGATTCTAGTCAGAACCATGGCATTCGTATATAAATTATACTGATTTGGTTTACAGAATGTTCTCTCTGTGAGAAATAGCATTCCTGAGGGAACAAGAACCAGGCAGCCAGAGGTGGGGAAGGCCCTACAGAGTGCAGTGCTGGGAAGGGTGGCCCAAAGCACCACGAGGATGAACCAAAGCGAGTTGGCTGTTTATAAAAAACACCTTTGCAAAATCACTCCTGGTTTTCTAGGACTTACTTGGAAAGACTTGTAATCTGCTTCCAGCCCCAAAGATGAGTTTGTCTGTGTTGTAGGACACAGTGATACCGAGGCCTACAAAAACCCCCTGAGCCCAGCAGGGTGCTCTGCCTTTACACCTGGCCCCTCTGCTCTTTCCCCATCTCTGGCACCAAATAACTACCAATGGCAAAGCAGATTTGGGTGTGTACATTTCAAACACCAGTGCAATCATCAGACAGTCAGTTTCTGTTTTGGTTAAGTTCCATCCCCACTGGATTCCTATGGCCTGTGCTTATTATGTTTTCAATTCACAAAGGTGACAACTCAGGATAATTCACCATAAGAAAACGGGGAATCTCAAGCTCTAATCCCAGTTCTGATTTTTGAGGTTTGACGTCAATTATTTAACTTGTCTGTGCTTCAGCTTTTCTGTCTGTGAAACTGTGTGTGATGATGTGTGACCCTGTTTACCTTCTTAGAGAATGTTGTGAAGACAAAAGGGCTGGCGGTAGAGCAGTGGGTTACACACAGCAATGCATTTTGAATAATGTGGGGAAAATTGCTTGTTTAAGCCCAGGTATTATTAACACGAATAGAAGGGAATAAGTTAGCTAAAGTGTACTGTCAAAATAACGAACCAAAAGCTTTCTTAGGAAAAGCTGAAGGAGAATGTATCTGTCTTGTGTGTTTTCCTTCAAGAAAGTTAGTGGACACAACCATTTAATCTGCCAGAGGAGACAGGCCTGGAAAAGGTCAGCTGAATTCTGAAATTTAACTGCGGGGGGATAAGAAGAAATGACTGTCCTCCCATAGCAGTGAACGAGCATAGATTAGGTTCCCACGACGTGCTAACTTCCCTTTGCTGTTAGCAGCATTAATTGAAATCAGTCAAAGTTATATCTGAAAATGAATTTGATCATCTTAATGGTCAAACCGGCAGGGCAGCTGGATCCAGAAATTGCATCCCATCAGTGACTAGCTGGGAAATGGGGGTGGGGGGAGAACTCCTCTAAATGATTGACAGACATACCCACCCACAGATATGAGAAAAGATGCACTTACGTGGTGTAACAATCACTTGAGTGCCGGGGCCAGAGCGCCGTACACCCCCAAAGCCTGACTGTCCACAACGGCTGATTCCACTGCAGAAACCCGGCCCCTCTTCAGAGCCACAAAGGTCGAGTCAAGGTGGAAGCTACAGTTTCCCAAGTAGGAGGGGACTCACACACATGTATCATGAAGGCCGTAGTGGTCCTCATTCTGGGGCGACCTTCCTCCAGAGGCCCCTCATCCCGGACCCACCTCCACCTCTTGGGGGTGGAGCCCTGCCCTTAGGGAGGACTCTCTCAGGTACCTGAGCCTTTGGAGGATCACTCAAGGGGGCTAAGAAACTCCTCAGAAATACAACTGATGGCCCCAAAGGCAGGCGGCCTCTTTAGTGTGTGGTAGGGTTGCTGCTGGGTATGGGCATGGGAGTCAGGGGTCACAGGAGACAGAAAGGAGCTAGACAGAGGAGTGGGAGATAGAAGGAACAGCCCTAGAACAGAAGGGTCTGAAAACAGAAGTAAGAAGGGTGGACACATAGCAACAGCTGATGTGCTCTGCTCTGTGAGACCCCAGGAGCTCTGGGGAAAGACATGTTCCCGGCTCTGTCAGTCGCCCCGACCCATTTAGCACTGTTTTACCCCCTGTAACAACCTCTCACATGCAGCTGAGAAGGCCCACACTACTAACGGGGAGCCCCCTCCCTGTCTTATTTCTGTTTTGTAGGACCATCTGACCAAATGTTCTACACGAGGGGGCAGGGACAGCAGCCACAAAAAGATACTCCGACTCTGGTTTCTCTCTTTCTAATTAGGCTGTCAATCTGTTCAGCTAATAAGTCCTATGAAGTGTCTTAATCTCTTCCACGGAAAGGAGTCATATAAATGCAAAGTAGCAGCAGCCATAAGTCAGATGGCTTGCTGGGTCTCTTTTCTTTGTGTGCAGAGATGTTGTTGAATAGAGGGAAAACTTGCTGTGTGGAGAGAAGACAGAAGGGGGGGCGGGGCGGGCGGGGGGGGAACACAACAGCATCTGTTTTTATCAGGCTGGGTCTCTACAGCACAAAGTAAAACAGATCTGGCAATTATTTAGGTAATGTGACAGTCAATTCAGGCCATTTTGAGTGCAAAAAAGGTTTCTCAAGGAAGTGCCTCAATATTTGGATCAGCTACTGACATTAACCAAATTAACTAGACAATTGTGCTATGTGTAGACACAAGGTAATAAATGTGCCTTGTGACGGTTCTTCTGACAGGGTCACATTTTATAAACTTAACATTAAAACTGATCCAATATTTATACCCACTCTCTTCATTTTGGCACCGCAATTGACTTTTCCCATTTTTTTCCTACAACAGGCCTTACCTTTAGAGCTGCAAAGGTAAGGGTGACCTTCTCCCTGGAGTGTCTGATCCAATATTTATACCCACTCTCTTCATTTTGGCACCGCAATTGACTTTTCCCATTTTTTTCTTACAACAGGCCTTACCTTTAGAGCTGCAAAGGTAAGGGTGACCTTCTCCCTGGAGTGTCTTATCAAGTTAATACCCGGAAGCTCATTGAGAAATTCAATCGGTGTCTGGGATGTGAGAGCTGGTCATTATAGATTAAGGGCTTTTTCTCAAGTGGCAAAAGATTTACAGGGAGTGACAGTGAGTCTTGTTCTCATCCCAAAGACAAGCTGGTTTGCCCCAGAATCTGACACACTGTTTCTGCCCAGTACAAAACCACTTTACTCTGGGACATTTTCTTCCTCTTCTTCCTCCGTGAAGCTCACCCAGGGGATACCATACATGTTTTGACCCTTTTGACTCCTACTTGGTGATAGCCTTTTACCAACCATCCTATGGAAAAGTGCTGTTTTCACATTTCTTAACAAAAAAAAATCCAAGTCACCAACAGTCTCCCGTCTTTCCTCCCCATTTTTTTTCAAACAAAACCTTGTCATTTCTGTGTTATCCCTTCTCCCCTTGAAAGACAGTTCATAGAGAATTCTAGCCTCTACCAGGGTGGTTCTCACTGTAGTATGCCATTATGTAAAATAACCTTTTTTTTTTTTTTTTGGTGCATCTCTCACACTAGATGTTTTTATGTCTCCCATAAAATTATATTCTCTCAGTCTTAGCCTAGAAATTCCAGACCTAACTCACCTCAAATCCTGCCCCCTTTTTTTTTGCCACTAGCTGAAACCAAATGGGTTAGAAAAGAACGTAGCCAGGCTTTACCCACTTTCTCCTTACTACTGTAAAAGAAAAATAAAACCTAAAAATAAGGGTCTTTGGTTAGAAGTTCAAAAGGCAGAGATGATTAACCAAAGAATGAATTTAGTGGGTAACTCTGGCTCATTCGAGAACATTCAGACCTACCTGGTTTTACTTGTAACATCGTCCCCTGCCCAAAGATGAGTCTTCCTGTGTTGCTAGAGCCACACTGTAATACTCTACTTTACAAAAACTTTAAAAGGAGATAGTTTTTTTTCTTCCTTCCCTCCAGCAACCTGAGCTAGTAATAATAACTAATATTTATTGAAGACTCACTAGGTACCGCCACTATGCAAGGTCCTTGATAGGTATTAACTCTTTTAGTCTCATAACAATGCAGTGAGCTAGGTACTGTTATTATTCCCATTTAACAGATGAGAAAAATGAGGCATGAAGAGATTAGGCAACCTGCCCGAGGTCACACATCTGGTAAGTAGCAGAGTTAGGGTTTGCCCAGGCAGTTTGATTCCAAAATTCACCTATAGTGGCTATACCTTTCATTAGTCTTAAAAACATTCTGGGTTCCCCTTTGAAGTGTGCATCCCAGTAACACTGACAAAATAGTTAGCTCATCCATCCTAATAAATGTGCCTTGAGCCAGTTCTTCCGGAAGGCTTACATTTCATAAATTTAACATTGAAACTGGTTCAATATTTATACCCAGTCTCTTCATTTTGGCACTGCAGTTGACATTTCCCATTTTTTCTTGCAACACACAACTTCCATTTAGAGCTGCAAAGGTAAGCGTGACCTTCTCCCTGGAGAGTCTTTATCGGGTTAACACACAGAAGCTCATTTAGAAATTCATTAACACCTATATCAAAGATGTCTTTCCCAAAGCCCCTGGACTCCATTGTATAACACCCCTTCCTCTCCCCGCAGCTCCAGCCTGGAGCTCCAGAACTTCCCTGGGAGCTAGCCCCTGCCGAAGCCACAGCAAACACTGCTAGGAACAAGTCTGGTTGTACAAAGCACAATTCTGAACAGGGTAGGTGGTCCCTAAGATGCTCCTGAAGAGTCTTGGAGAGAAGAACTTTTCAGGAGAGGCCAGAATTAGGATGAAACCAACTCCTTCCCTGTTACTTCTAGCAAATCCACCATAAGGCTATAGGCCAAAGAGAACTGAGAGATGCAGAAATTATATGGTAAGTTTGAGTCATTCTGGATAACCCATGGTGAGGAGATGTCCTCCAGGGAGGTCACTGGGAGGGCCCTAAGTCCCAGGAGTTTCCAGCAGCACTTGAGTTATCTTTGGCTGGGAGGAAACAGGATTCACCAATGGCCCATAGTGAGGTCGGTACAGTATGGACTAAGGAGGTCTAGCTTTCAGTGCTCTCTGATGGCTCTTTTTGGAAAGGGTCACCTGTTTGCTCTGTAAGAAAACAGTCTAACAGTGCAACTGCCTTCCTACCAGGCACATCTGGACCCCTCTCTCTAGTTATTTTGGTTGAGAGGTGGGCAAGGGCTCAGCTTGGGTGGACAGGAGAAAACACTATTCATTACTGCACATTTAAAACATGAGGGCTAAAGAAGGAGACAGTTTCTGAGATACTTCCAGCTGCATAGACAGGTTTGAGAGAGTTAATCTGAAGACTTACTTGGATTTACTGCCACACTTGTCCCCAATCCCCAAATCAGCTTACGGTTGTTGCCAATATTACACAGTCATAGAAAGCTTTACAGAAACCGACCAGGCCAATGTGTACCAGGAAATCCCTTTCAATCCCCAAATCCAGCCAGCGTGCTTCTCCGGCTGGGACCCTGGCCAAAGAACCAGCGGGGAAGACTGTTTATTATCGTGGTCAATTCACAGCATGGTTAGGACACCAAGGCTTTTCTGAGGTTAAATAGTTCAGCCCCCAACCTCGAGACCGAGCTGTCCCCTCACCAGGCCAGCAGGGCATGGCAAAATCCTGACAAAGTCGCTGGAGAAGGTTCTCTCACTCCAGTGCTCAGCCATCCCTGTGTTCAACACAGACTTTCAGACCCAAATGGTTAAGACAAAAAGGACAAGGGATCTGTTATTCTCCAGATTATTTGTTCCTGTGCCAGGTGATTACACATGTGCCCGTTTTCACATATACATATGGCATATATACACACTGTATAATCATTAGCATTAATGATTAGAATTAACTTAAAAAAATTGGGTGGAAAAATGAGCCCCCAGATGAAGTTCAGTGCTATGGCGTCCTTTAGAAATCAGAGCAATCATTACGGATTCAGCAGAGGTACTCACGGGGTTTGACTATTAACCTTGTTCCCCCTCCAAATTGTGAGCGTGTTGCCTGCATTATTATTCACACGGTGATCTTCAGCTCAGCAAAAACCTCCTAGAAACCGAACTAAGTTTTCCCTAAAGATCTTCTGGAAGAAGCGATACCATGAGCACAGAGAATATTAAGTAATAACCTGGCACAGAATCTTAGCTCCAGCCTGGATTTCAGGACTGTTTCCACATTGGATGAATGGAGGATATTCTTTCTAAATATTCTAAAGAAGGAGTTTTCCCGCATAAGCCCAGCATACTGACTGCCAAAAATCCTAGCTATCCTCCGGTGTTTTACACAATAATTCTCCAGGGGTTCTGAAGATCATGTACCTCATTTGGACAAAGTAGGAACCGTTTTTGTCCACAACACCAAAGCCAAAGGAGTCAGAGATATTGTCATTGCAATGGGAGAGACTGAGGGCAGCTGCAACTGCCTACCCGGCAAGAGGGGTCAGCCTGCTGGTCCACCCTTTCAGGGCGCTGGAGCCAGACACCTCTGACCTAGGTCCAGGTTGTGGAGCATCTAAGGGGATTTCCACTTTTTCTCATCGCACAGAACCAGAGACAGTCACAGGCGCTGGTCAGCCCTGGAGTTCACCCTTGACTCCAGCTCCAGACCTTTTCATCCCCAACTTAGACAGTCACCAGGAAAAGGACTTTCACTACTTTCTGTCTGTGTCCCAGTGGGGACTTTTCCATTCTCACTGTCCTTTTCCCGGGAGATAGCACAACTCAAGGACTAATCTGAAATCATTCTCTTACAGGTAGCTTCTCCCATCCTGTCAAGGTGATGCTTTTGAGCCTCTCTTAATTTTTTTGGCTTAAAACAATAAGCATTTATTAGACCATGAGCCTGCAGTTCAGTGATTTAAGCTGGGCTTAGCTGGGCAGTTCTCTTCATTTTGGCTGGACTTATTCTCGGGTCTGGGAATCAACCAGCTATAAACTGATGTAGGCTGGCTATGGGAAAACTGGTGCAACTGACTCTGCTCCATGTGCCTTTAAATGTCTGGGTTGAGCATTTTCTCTTAGTGAGGACAGAGACGCAAGGGCACAGTTGAAAGCTTGCAAGTACTTCTCAAGCCTCTGTGAACCTCTCTTAATTTGGAGGTAGCCTGAGGAAAATCTGAGAAGGAAACTCCATAGGCACCACTGCTGAGTGTACAGCACGGTCTCCTCCCTCTTCCCCACCCTCTGGCCATCTGGGGGACCAGGGGCTTAACAACCAATAATTCGGAACGGACCACTCCAGAAGGAAAACAAGAAATGTACAGGGAATTTGGCAGCCCATAAATTTCCTACTTGGATTCAGTCAGTGTTGTTCTCCTCCAAGAATGTCTTTCCTCCTTCCCACACCCATTACAGAAGCATCTCCTTCCTTCCTACTTTGCTGTTTGCCTGGTGGATCTCTTACCCAAGCCTCCTTCATTTTTAAGAAGAGATATAGTTTCTTAAGTTGTCCCTATGAAATTAAGTCTGGTGACACTTGTGCTGGCTAAGAAACACTTTGTTTCATGTATGCCAGTCTATTTTCAGTGGTGGGTCTATGGTATCTGATTTATGGACACCAGGTACAGGTGTGGGCACGTGTAAGCATTCAGGGGAAGTTGGCGTCCAGTTTGCCTGGAGCAAGGCATTTGAGAAAGGGAAGAGCTGGAAACAGATTTGGAGAACAGATAGGGCCCAGGTTTTAGAGAGCCTTAAGTGACAGGCTAAGAAGTGGATAGGATGCTTTCTCAAAACATGAATGCCCAGGTGAAGCGTTGAATTGGATGAGGGAGAAAGGCGTAAAGAGGGGTAGGAAAAAGCAAGTGAAAAATGTGGAATGAGGGTACAGTTTTAAAAGAATTCCCGTGTTTAGAGGAGTCTCTCAAAGTCTTTAGCTAATAAATATTTTCTAATAATTAATATAATTCTTATGAAATTGGTGGTAAGTTCATTCCAGCCAGCCTCCAAGCTCTCCTTTGTCCTGCCTGTCCAGAGTAGATGGACCCAGAATGGCCACTTCAGACAGCCGTAATTTTTGCTTCCATAGCTAGTATTTCCCTTGTTTTACCTTCCTTTGTGTCTCAGACACCAAAAACATTTAAAATGTCTGTCTTGCCTGTAATACTCACTTGCTAAAACCTGCAGGCTAGTGCCTGCTCCAAAGACGTATTTGTAGTTTTCTGTGTCACAGTGCTACGTGGCTCTACGTAAACCAACATAGGGTTACCATTTCTTGGTGTAGTTTTGCTGTCAATTAGCAGGATATCGTATGCACTTTCTCCATGCGAAAGTTTTGACCTCGTGTTTTTCTGAAAGGGATTTACTTGGGATAAGGTCTCAGTTCATACAGAAAGTCTTTTTGCTTTGATTAGGTCTGGGCTTGCAAAACCTCCTCAATCTCATGCTATGTTTATCTTAAGTGTGTTTATTAAGTAAAGAGGTTGTTTTAACAAACATGTCAGGATTTAAACATCGAAATGATGGTTGAACCCTTCAAAGTACTCCCTTTAGGACTCTCTCTGAGAGTCAGTTTATGGGCCACACATATACAATAAGGACATTATTTTACAGTCATGCCTCATTTTTGGAACCAAAATAGTACCAGTAATTAATTTGGGTCCCTCCTTTATTTATAACTCATGGCTCTGAAAGCCTTTTGATTCTTAATAAAAATGAAATCCACCTTCAGAAGATAAAGCCATCATGGCTGCTACAAAAAGAATGTTCTGGGCCCTTTGAGGGTAGATTCAAAAGAGGAGGTTAGCAATGGACCGGGGTGGGGGGTGTGGGGGGTGGCGGTGAGGGGACTAAACCGTGTGTTACTTCAGGCTGAATGGTTTGACTGAGCCACTCATTTAAATGTATAAACTCTATTTGTTAACAAATCAGCCCCATTACCTACTGTCACACCCGGTTCAGGCACAGAGGGTGGTGGGCAAAATACGACTGAAATGTCAGATGGCAGGCATTACTGCAAATAGTGTGCCTGCATGGAAAGCACCCCATTTTCTATCATTCTAACAGAAAAAACCCAAACCAAAACCCCCAAACACTGAACTCTGCAAGAGTGGAGATAGCTTGTAAATTTTCAGTATTTCTTTCTGTAATCCATCTCTCTTCCCCTCTCCCTGATAGCTTCACAACTCAGATAAACATTCTGCTTTGTCACAGGAAATCCAGTGGCAGTGGGGAGGCTTCCAAGGTATGGGGATTCTCTGTCCCTCCCACAGGGTTGACTCGGCCAGCCTGGGTGAAGGGGAGAAGTCCATGTAGGGAACTACTTTGTCCTTGGGGTGAAGAGGGGGCTTCCACGGATATGACCCATAGAGGGCTGTCCTCTCTCCAGAGAAAGTTTGATTGTTCAGCTATTCTCCCAGCAGAGGAAAGCCACGAGGAGCTTGTAGCTCTTGCTGCCCACCCCTCACCCAAGCCCTCAGTCCACCTGCTAGATTTTCCAGTTCTACCAGGTGACATGGCATAGGCGCAACTGGGTTCTTAGCACTTATCTGTTAAGGACATGCTTCCGTGGCTGCGTGCTGCTGCATTGGTAGCCTCCCCTTTCATTGGTTTGTTTCTCTATCACCAAGCTTTTCTGCCTCTTTCCCAAAGCCTCAACGTGCTTTGTGGACCTTCAAGAAACACTGACTACAGTATTAATACAATTTATCAAACTGCCCATAGAACTGATAACCAAATCCAGCCACCAGGGAAACGTATTCATATCTTGCTCACACATCTGGCATAGTTAACAATTGCATGCTAAACAAAGCAATTAAATTCAGCCGTGTTTCAACACGTCCCTTTGGGTTTCTCTCCAGAAAGGATAATGAGTTAACCACAAGAACTCACTGAGTATGACCAGCAGCGAGGTGAGTTTGCCAAAGGTGAATGCATACCCAGCGTTCCACAGTGCATTTTCCCTAAACAAAACACCCCTCTCAGTAGCCACTCTGCCTCTCTTCCTCATGGGATCCTCCATTAAATCTAATGTCTAAACACCTATCACCCAGCAGTCACACAGACCATGGGTCACCCAGGGTCCTCTTCCATGAGACCATTGCTGAGAAGGTCACCCACTCAGCACAGTGAGGTGGGTGATCACTCCTGAGAAGTGCCGTCCTGGGGAGGGGGCCCTGTTACATGTTATGAAGCCCAGAGTTTTCCTATGTCCAGCAGAGGCCAGTCCTCATCTGGCTGAGGACAGCCAAGGGCCTAGATCGGGGCAACTCTGTAGGCTCATGGGTGAAGGGTGGGTAGACTCCACAGAGAAATTAGGTTGGTAAATTTCTTCTCATTCACTCTGGGTTGTGCTTTAGCTGCACTCACTGATTAATCTCTGAAACCCGCCAGTACTTACTTGGTTTAACAGGGAGTGTAGTGCCTTTTCCAAAGGTGAGCTTTCCTTGGCTGCCTCCATAATTCACAGTCATATGGGGCCTCACAGTAATCAGTGGGTGGGAAGGATTGAGGCGGAGAAAGAACAAGTGAGACCACTTTCTTCTCTAGTGGAAGTCTCACCACTTTGCAGCCTCAGCTCCCAGCTCCTTGGCAGGGAAAGGACATTTCTCTAAAAATAGCAGCTGGCTGTGCAGATAGATCTGAGCTTGATCTTAAACCACCAGTTTTGCTCCCAGAATACTGGGTTCTGATGGCCGACTCATGCCTGAGACACATGGGAAAATTGCAAGGTCAGGCAGAGACATGCCATCTAGCACAGGTGGTCAACAGGGGGTCAGAGAGCGGCTATTCTGGGGACTAGGGGCCGCACCACTTTTATAGTTCTTACAAAGAATAACAACAATAAAACCCCCAACAAAGGAGCTGATTGTGCTCTTGGAGAGGAGGGGGTCTTCTTGAGGAAAAACTGATTTCTGAGTTATTAGATCTTTTTACTTGGTCTTATCACAGAATATGGGTTTTGCATATTACCATTAGCGTTTTTATATATCCGGAGTCAATGAGGGTTGACAGTGAAAATTTCTACTTCTTCATGACCTAATTCTTAGGATTGCCAGAATTCATCAACGAACACACTTCCAACCGGCTCAGGTACAAAGAAACCAAGTGCATCTACCCTCTTAATCCCACTAAACTGCACATAACAGCACTTCCACTCAGGTCAGCCTTGGCGATTGATCCGCTCCCATCACTTACTTGGTTTTACTGTCAGTCTGGTCCCTGCGCCAAAGCGTAGGTCATTGTAATTATTGCCACAGCAGTACACCCTCTAACAAAAACCTCCTGGGGAAAGCTTGTGGCCAGGCTCCCAGCGTGGCAGGCGGAAGGGGGAGAGGCACCAACAGAGACCACAACACAACAGTCCCATTCTCTCCTACAGGAGTGGGGCCATTTGTCATGCTTCTAGGCTGTACAAATGGGCACTTTTCAGTGCACTGAGCACAGCTAATCCAGATTCCAAACTGGCACTCTGAGACATAGAATCAGCTTGCAAACAGGTTCCCAAATTATGTATAAACCCATGCCACAAACAAATCATGCCCAAACACACGGTTTGTCTTCAGGGACCACTGTTTATAAGGTACTGCCTGGTGGCATGCTCCAGATTGTTGATAATTTGCATCTTAGTTATGAGTTCAAAATACTCAGACTATCTATGTAATTTCATGTTAATTATCATGTAGTTATTTTGTAATTGGTAAATAATGAAACGTGGCAGTGCGTCGGGGGAGAGAGAGGGTTGACATCTCATTATGTTTTCAGAGGATCGAGTATTTGTTTTACTCCACCAAGTGTCTAACCCAACGATTCCTCTCAGAAGTTGAGTGTGTAGAACGTTAAGTAACTTTCCTGAGAGTTACTCAAAAACAGTCATTAGAAGGTCACTCTAGCCCATTTCCTCCCATTTGTACACATCACCCCTGAAAATTTATCAGGAAAAGCAGGGCTCTCTACTCTCTATTTGAGAACCCTTTTCATTCTGTTGCCCAGAGTAAGAAAATCCTGATGATAAATTAATTCCCAAACCTGCTGCTCCAAAGAAAACAGAGTAATGAAGACTGAAGACGCTTGAAGCAGGGAGAATTCTGTTTTCACAGGTGGAAAGGAAAGCCTCAGTAGTAGAAATAAGAGCGACACAGATACTGATTGGATGCAGGTACCCTCAGTGAGACCCCCTCCCACTGGAATGAAGGCAGGACTACTTCCAGCTAGGATGTCCCCCCCAAGAGCACCCCTGTTTTAAAGGACACACGGTTGTTACCTCATGGTTCCTGTTACCTACCAAGGGTGACCTGAAGTCTCGTTCCAGTCCCAAAGATGAGTTTCCTGCCACTGCCCGTGGGCACACTGTGAGATGCTCCATGACAGAAACCTGCCACTGGAGTTCCCATCTGGTCTCCACCCTGCACTCCCTTACTCAGAGTTTCCCCATGGATGGGCAGCCTGGGCAAGCCCTCAGGGATCCATCCCCATCTCCTAAACTCTGCAGCATTAACCCCTATGAGGGCAGCAGGGCTCTGGCCAGATACTACCTGCCTGGGGCCCTCTTTGACCTCACCTGATCATGGGGTGCTGGCTAGTTAATGAAGGCTGAGGAGTTGTCAAGTTCAACTCCCCAGACATTGGGAATTGAGCTCTTTGTTCTTTCCCTTTCTGGGTTTTATGTTAATGAATCTCTCTTGTCAGAACTTGATGAATGATTGGGACTCAGAAAATCAAATGATTAATAACTGTTCTAACTTATGGGCCCTAAGTCAGGCAGAGAAGAAGACATGACGACAGAAAAGGAGAAACAATCAAACCTCTATCCACACAGCCATGCCCACAACACCCATGAAAGTCATTTTCATTGCAAAGGTGCTGCTAACAAAACGGTCCTTATATGTTCATGCCTCAGTTCTAAGTGGTATCCTTTGTCTGCCAGAGCCCAGAACCCCCAGTAATGTCCTTGGAGTCAAATACACTCACAGAAGCACCCAGGAGACCTCCAGACTATCATCTCCCGCACTTACATGGCTCCAAGCCTTCTGGGTGCTTAGGACCGTGCTGATGTGGCAGTGGTACCAGAGGCTCATCAGCAGGGTTTGGAAATGTCCCCGTGGAGTCTGCATTTAGATCCCCATCTCCCAGGTGGAAGCACTTACAGGGCTGGATGATGAGCTGGGTCCCTTTTCCAAAGGTGAGCCTGTTAATACCTCCTCCGTATTCACACCTCGAGTCAACCCTTTACATAAATCCCTCTGCCAGAGACCCATGCCCTGAACCTCCAGAACCTCTATCTACAGCTACTCTGAAGCCAGGGACAGCTTGTAGCCCTGGCTGGACCTGCTGGTCATTTCCTCCCCTCCCTTGTTGCTGTTGTAAAAGAGCCGACTTCTTCATGAGAGCCGACAGGGTCACAAAATGCTCCCCTGTCACATAGAAGATGGAGAGGATGGAGGCCCTCAGTCACACACATTTAAAGGGGTTATGCTTTGTATATCTGGCATCTAAAACAGGACAATTCAAACGTTAGGCTAGAACAAATAATAGGCAGAGACACAGATGTTTCACTTTCCTCTCAGACTTACTGGGCCTCGCTGCTAAATGCGTCCCAGTCCCAAAAGTCAGCTTGTCTCCGCTGCCACTCTTCCCACTGTTGTCAGCAGCTTTACAGAAACAGGGCGGACATCTGTCACGAGGGTCACGTCACCAACCTGTCTGCCTGGCTTCCTCCTGACACTGATTCCGAAATGCTCTACAAACCAAGCAGTGTGCATCTTCCCTCACAGCTCTCCAAGTCACAGGCTCAGGATAAATCCCTCAGCTCAAAACCACAGGCTAAGGTTTCCATTTTGCAAGTCTAGACACCCAAACGGCAAGCAGTGTGGTTCCACAGAGATGCTGACATTAAAAAAAAAAATTTAAGTTCTATTTTAAAGCTGTAGGTCACACCAGTTAATTGGTGTGTTTAACCCTCTCAAAGGCAATGCATGGGAACTCTTAAGTGAATCACATTAATAAAGTGTTTGTGTTGCTCCTGAAACTTCACTTTTTCTCTCTTTAGAATCAAATCCTTCTAAACTAGAGTCTATTTGATTTGTAATGAAACACAGGCTGGGATTAGGGTGTGTTCCATACTCACGAGGCTTGACTGTCAAAGTGGTTCCTGAGCCAAAGATCTGTGTGTTTCCAGAATTCACACAGCATCAAACTCCTCTACAAAAAGAGCTTGTGGGCGTGGTTGTGTGGTGGCATGGGGGTGAGTGACTCGGTCCTGGAAACAGAGGACTGTTCCTCTTTGCATGTAGGACTTGCTGCTATTTGGCCAAGAAGCCAGAGACATTGGAATGATCACAGAAACTTCCCAGTGTGAAAAGGTCAATTGTGTATGGAATTTGGCTTGTGTTTGCTCTTTGCTTCTTGGGCTAGAATAAATGCTACAACTCTTCTCTAGAAGGAATGCTCCAAAGGTTCAGTGTATCTTTTCTTTCAGTGCTTTTCTAGCCCCCTAGCCAGAATTTTCTTTCATCTCATTAATCCCAATCAGACTCACCTGTTCCAAACATTTCTACTCTGCCGTGATTGTCCTTCAATTTCAAAACTCATAGCAATCACCAACCAGTAAAAATTTCTGGAAGCATTGCTTGGAAATGAACTCTTTACAGCTGGCTTCCACATACAGTTTTCGAGTATTTGGGGCTCTGAGCTGGATTAGAGCCACTCTGACTGTCCCCTGCTGGGTAAAGCATTCTTTTACTGAGTTGCTCTTGGTGGCACAGAGGAGAGTGGCATTTTCACTGGGTGTGTTATGTTTTCACCTGGGGACAGTCCCCTGAACACTTCTGGCTACTCTGGAGTCTGTGGCAGGGAGCAGACTGACCATTACTAGGTCCCCACAGCTCAACTCTGTCACGGTCTTGCTTTGTAACTCTATGACACCCTCAGAGCTCCCTGTCCCTAGACAGAGTGGGGAGAGTACCACTTCCTTATCCTCTCCAGAAAGAGAAGAAAAAGGCTTTGATGCCTAAAGGTGCTTTATCCAGCCTAGCTGGGAGGTGCTTTATAATGTAATTTTTACTACAAGAGTCTGAGCCATCCAAGCCCTCAATACTCATGTCTTTAATTTCTAATGCAGAAAGGAGAGAAAAACATTCCTCTAGGTAACGGAATGGTTAAGACAGTTGAGAAATTCAGACTTGGAAAAGTTCCTTCTGTCCAGTTCTTGCTCTTCCAGTGTTTGTGAGGTTGTCTTTTGTTACAAAGTGAACATGTTCAGATTTTCCACAGCTTTTAATTTCAGATGCAAGAAATTTATTTGCCCCATGCTTTTCATGTTAC
Source organism: Pseudorca crassidens (assembly GCF_039906515.1). NCBI lineage: Eukaryota > Metazoa > Chordata > Mammalia > Artiodactyla > Delphinidae > Pseudorca > Pseudorca crassidens. Next base: position 75,355,934 of record NC_090296.1, read on the forward strand.
TCTACTCTGTGTATATATACCCAGTATCTATCTCATTCTTTCTTTCTATCTGTCTCTCTCTTATCTATCTATCTATCATTTCAGACATAGTTTTTTTTTCGCAGTTAATTGTGTGCCTTATCCACACTGTAATTTACTAGATACAGATGTGCTGTCACACTGATAAACTCCACTGGGGAACCCCCCCACCCCCCGAGTTTTCCACGTTTAAGCCTTCCCCTTGGGATCAGTGTTCAGCGTCCCATTGCTCTGCCCCACCCAGAGCATCAGCTCTTAGCACCTTTCAAAATACCTTTGCCATCTGCAAAGAGAGACACACACTGGACTAACTTTGTAAAACTATATACTCTCTGGCATTCTGTCTGCCTGCCTCTCTGGGTCTTGTGGTTTTCTTGTCTTTCTGATAGCCTACGTTTCAACCATTTCTTCCAAATGCTTGCAAGTACTCAAAGTTCAAATTATCATACAAGATAAAAGTGAAGATGCATTTATTCTATCTAAATCCTCTTCACATGTCACATTAGCACATGATGGCAGCGGCAAAAACAGAATTGTGAATCATATTTTCCAGTTTTGAATTAAATATTCAAGACTGGAGTTTCCCCAGAAAACTCAGATATTTGGCTGACACCCATCTCTACCAGTTATGAAAAAGGACAGATGGAAATCCTCGTAAGCCTGCACAGTCTAGTATGACCTCCAGAATCTTACATAGGCCACCTGGAAATTAAAGAATAACTGACTTGCTGACCAAGGAAGAGGTACTTACTTGGTGTAACAGTGAGTCTAGTTCCTTTCCCGAAGGTTAATTTGTTTCCGTAGTTAGACACACAGTGTTCTAAGTCATTACAAAAACCATGGCTCCAATCTCTCCGAACCCTACTGTGCCCTTCCCCCCCATTTCTTGTGAACCCCCTCCTCCCAATGCTTCACCATCAAAGCCGCCAGTGATCCCTTCATACCATTTCCTGCCGGACCCACTGAGAGAAAGTGGGAAAAAAGCTATAATTAGGAGAGGCTTGACATGTGAGATCTGTTTTGATTTTTCTGTCAAATTTTTCTTCAGAGAGAGGACTAGACATCCTCTTTCTCTCTTCAGGTGCTGTCAGTGAATCCCTTGGGTCTAAACACAGGATGAGTCTGGACAGCCCTGCCATCTTTCCTCATCCTCTTATACCATTCCATAGCTCAGCTTTCTCTGAAGTTGCCTCTTTTCCCTTCTCTAGCCTTCTGGCCTATTTTTCTCAGTTGAGACTTGCCCCTCATTCTCTGCTCCTGTGGCCTGTGCCAAAAAGGGCCACGCTCCTCTGGTCAGTGCTGGTGTGAGGGGCGAGCTGCAGGGGATGGCACGGCTGCAGATGACACTGTTTGACCCCCTCCTCCCAGGGGTTTCCAGGCAGGGAAGTAAAGACCTGTCATGGCATAAATCATTCTTGGGGTGGACGGGAGAGGCTCTTTGCTCTGTTCCAGATGAAATTCTACCTATTTTAGAGAAACGGAGCAGCAGACTTTTGACGATTTCTTTCTGGAATTTAAAGACTTTGCTCAACACAAAGGTGATGGAAAATTTTCTTTGACTTACTTGGAATGACTGTCAAACTTGTCCCTCTCCCAAAATAGAAGTTCTGGTTGCCGGTGTTCCACTGTGATAGGAAGCTCAACAACAACCAGGCAGAAGACAGAGCCGCTGCTGACACCTGGGGCCCCACCTGAGGGACAGACAGACAGACAGACAGACTGTCTCTTTCCCTGTGCAGGTGCAGGGGCAAGGGCACTAGTGGAAACGAGCTTTAGGGCTTAGAGCAGCTGTGAACATGAGCGGCTGGAGGGACTGAGTCCCCCTGAGAGGGGACCAAGGGGAAGGCTAACATGCATTGTGTGCGGCTGGCTGTCTAATTAAAGGTGTGGGCCCATTTGTTTTATGCATGGACATTAAAAAAAATTCTTTTCCTCTGAAGATTTAATTTCTCTCCTGATGATCACATGATTCTGAAATGCATTTCCACTAGGTCTCTTCATTACATCTTTTAACTCTGGGAAGGCTTTTCTTTCTTTGTGAAATTTCTGGAACAATTCCTTTTCTTGGGATTAACCCAGTATGAGGCTCTGATCACTTGCTCCTTTCCCACCTGCCTCATTTCCCTAACACCCCGTTAGGCAGTGTCCATTGTTCACCCCCCCCCAACCTTGTCCCCCATGAGCAGTGAGGGGGTGGGAGGGAGAACACAGGTTGGCGACTTGTTTTTCAAATTGCCATGTTCAGACCCCAAGCTCTCTATGCTACCTTTTAAGCACTAAACCTACATTTGCCATTCTTTGACTTTCTTTTCTGATCACAGTTAATACATCTTGATTCCCTCAGCTTTGTGTCTTCAACCGCCATGCCACCTGCACAGCCATTTGAGCCCCATGCCTGTGACAGTTAGCCCTGCCACACTCCACAGGCAGAGTCACGGGCGGACTTACTTGGAACGACTGATACGCTTGTCCCCTGCCCAAATGTCAGCTTGCTGTAGCTGTCACACAGCCACCCAACCCTTCACTGTAACTGACAGGGGACTCTTAGCGATCTCAGACCCCAGTCTTTTTGATGCCACTTCAAAAGGCATCTCAGGTACCTATGGGACAGGATCTGAGAGTGTTGGGCCACAGTTGGGTCAGAGTGATGTCACCCTTCTCTAAGGCAGGGGTCCCCAACCCCTGCTACTGGCCCGCAACTTCTTAGGAATCTGGCCACACAGCAGGAGGTGAACGGCGGGCGAGCTTCATTAAGCTTCATCTGCAGCTCCCCATTGCTCCCCATCGCTCTCATTACCTCCTGAACCATCGCCCCCCCGACCCCCCCACCAAGGTCCGTGGAAAAATTGGCTTCCACGAGACTGGTCCCTGGTGCCCAAAAGGTTGGGGGCCGCTGCTCTAGGGGATGGTAGAAAACTTGCTAGGAACACGTGCTTCTCCACCTTGGGGTCACTGCAACTTCTGACATGCTGAGGGTTTTAAAAGCATCAGTGAGTTCCCTTGTCTCCTTCTCCCTTCTCTACTATCCCCCCACCCATACAATGTCCCCATCCGCATCTCATTTCCATCATCTCCAGGCCCCAGTTTGGTGACATCAGGTCCTTAGGCACCATTGATCCGCCTTCTCTGAGACAGCATATGTTCCCTGGCTGCCGTGATTAAAGGGCTGGAAATGCCAGCATCTCAGAGGCTGATATCTGGGCTCCTTACTCTTTATCACTGGTCAATATGTTATCCTCATTTGTCTGGCTAATGAAGAGCTGACTTTTCTAAGTGGATGCTTTTTTGCTGAAATGACAACTGCCGAAGAGCTAACAATAAAAGCAGAGCTCTGAAGGTGGTGTTGGCCTTTCAGACCCCTTTGGCATATCTCAGTCAAAGGGTTCCCAGGCTCAAATGTCAGCATCTCAGCTTTGGCTCCCACAGTATTGGGCTTGGAGAAATTCAACAAAAACTGGGCAATATTGGTCCAACCTACCCCTTGTTCATTAGACCCAGGCTATTCTTGGAGGCACCTTGCACGTTCAAGATGGTCATAACAAGCCAACATTCAGCTTTATAGCGGTACTTCTAGCTCCACACCCACCTGATACGAATTGATGCTGCTCTTCAGTGGAGCAGACAGAGGCCACGATACCAGAAGACCTCCCCACTGCCCCCTCCCCACATGCAAAGTAGGGACTATGCTGTCTGCCTGATCTACGCAAAGACAGACCTGGACTCTCATCCCTTTGGCATGGGAGGACTCTGCCATCAATTGAGAGCCTAGGAAAACAGTGCCTGCAATATAATCGGAATGATGTCACCCTTTGACACCTTCCTCACCATCTCAGTCTTATCAGGCTGCTGTTAAAGACGTATTCCTACATTTTAATATTTTAATGTTTCCCCCTTCTTGTCTGTCATTCCTTCCATTTATGTTTCTGAGCACCCACGGGGCTCCAGCCTCCTTGATCCATTTCCATTTGACTCCATTTGCATCCTTGCAAGGAAAGGACAAAAGTCCTAAAATGCAAGAATACCTGGAGGACACTGTGAGTTTGGGTCTTTCCAGCTTCTTGCCTTCATGGTTAGTCAAGTCCCCTTTCTAACTATCAGCTTCTCAGAGCTGCCTTGCTTCTCCCTGCAGTGGGGAGTTTTACAACGACTGACAGAAGGAACTTTAAGAATCTTAGAAAAACAGTCAGAGTTTCCCTCTCTTCCTGGTGGGGTGCAGCAGCAAACACACCAAAGCCAAATCTTTTTGTCTGCTCTAATTATCAGCAAGGATACAAGTCACCATGAGGAGAAAGGTAGTAAGCCTTGTATCTGAAACTCTTTGGAATTAACTGTAATCCCTTGGCTGGTGGTTTCAGCGATAGGAATGGACACAGTGGATGTGTATTTTTTTCCATCTCTTTTGTTTTGTCTCCTCTCTTTTTGTAGTTTTTGCATCTAGAGAAGCCGTAGGAGACGTGCAGGGAACATAGAGGGATTTGAAATAAGACCTCAGATTCCCCACTCAGTTTTCATTTTTTCCCTCTCCGCTTTCATTTGAAACCCATTCTGAACTGAATGCCACGGACTTATTTAACCTCTGCTCTCAATTACCCTTCTCCACCCTGGATGATACCAGTGGAAATGGCCTCAGCTGCACCAAGAAGAATTTAAGGTTGATGTAAGGAAGAACTTTCTGATGGGGAATGGTATAGAATGGGTTACTCAGGGGAGTGTGTTGGAAAGGGTGACACCCTCCCCTGCCACCAAAGTTGGGCATTATCTCCAGAGACATTTCTGAAAGCTGCAAAGATTCTTTTCTGTCTTTCCAGGGACAAGATTGGCTTTACTCAGCAGCAGGGGGATAGACCCAATGGCTCAAGGTCCAAAAAGGAATCTGTGAATATTGAGATGAAAGAAGAGGCAGGACCCTGGAGGCTACTGGTTAACTTCAAGCAGGATCTGGTTCCTAGGCAACACACATTTCTCTCAAAACTAACACCAGGGGTGAAATTCCAGAATTTCCAGTATGCTGCTGTGTCCTGTTACACTTACTTGGATGGACAGTCAAAGTGGTTCCTTGTCCAAATGTCAGCTTTCCATAGCCAGCACCACCACCAGTGGTAACACTGCAATGGAAGCCTTTGCAAGAACCCCGGGGGCACTCCAGAGGCTCACAGACGACTTCCTCTTTAATTCTGGGGAGAAGAGACTCACCCAAAGGGGTCTGAATCTGGGAGAGCTTCTTCCCACCGTAGGTCAAAGAACCATTTCCACGTCTGGTCCTGGGACACTGACCTACTGCATCCCCCCCAAGGGCCTGTTTCCGGTCTCTCTCCATTTCCTCTGGTTTCCATCCTGAGGCTTACTGATTTCCCATGTTCAGCATTTCTCTTTCTAAAGGTCTCATTTCCATTCTACAGCATCATTTTCAGGACAATTTCTCTGATCAGTTTTCAAGACATGTCCTCCCCTTCCTGCGAGGTGTCACGCATTTCTGATGACAATGAATTGATCACAAGGAGACGTGAGGAGTGTTCAGCTTTCTGAAGGCTGACTAGAATTTGATGAGGTTTAGGTTCCAGCCCCAGGAAACACCAACTCCTGAGCTTCCCTTCATGCCCCAGCGTAAGGAATGAAAATGATGGGCACATTTGACTGAGCTTTCCAGTCAGCCTTGAACGTGAATGACTCACTGCTGTGAGCAGTGTCTCACAGAAAGTTTACATCCAAGCTTTGTTACAGTGATTAACTATCCTGGGGGCTGTTTTGGGTTTAGCAAAGAAAGGCCTTTATTCTGGGAGGCCCCTCAATCATAGGCAAATCGGGTCAGCTCGTCAACCTAGAGTCTCACCCTAGGTGTCCTGACCTCACAGAGCTGCCCAGCGGCTATAGTGGTAGCTAGTCGAGGCCTCTGTTAGAGGCACGCTCTGGCATGTTTACTTGGAGTTGCTGTAAATTTCATCCTTTGACCAAACACAGCTTCCATTGCTGACAGTCACACCCACAGGAAGCCCAGGGGTCTCCCTGGCTGTGTCTGGTGGCTGCCACAGACGTTGTGAGTAGCCAAATACAGGCAGTCTCATTATTTGACACCCCGTGATCAAACCCTATCTCCAAAGAAGATAAAAAAAGAAATGTTTTAGCTCCTTAACTTCCCTCAACTTTCAAACTCTTCAACTGGTGTGACTGAATTTGTGCTACTCTCACTAGTCAAGCAACCACTTACTAACAAAGCATCAACATGAAACATGAAAAGGGTGAGGAAACTAGGCTATTATTTAGTAAAGAAGAAGTGACATCTGCTTTAAGGACAGTGGTCAGAGATTCAAACGACACTTTGCATCTCTTCCCTTCCCTGCATCACAGTATACAGAGCTCCCCACACCCTACTTCAGCCACTGAAACATCAGGATGTAAGCAAAATTGGATGCCTGCCATCAGCTAAAGCTCTCAAACAGACGGCACCAAAGTGTTGCTGTGGCAATAACCTCTGGGCTCTGCTGATTGAAAGAAAACACAATTTAATCATAGGTCCCTTGGACTCCAGCCTTGCCTTGGTAGACCTTGCAGAAGAAGAGTCCATTGTATGGAAAATCTGGCCTACAGTTACTGTCAGGAGCTCTGGAAAGATGCTCGCCCTGCACAGATATTTTCTTTGCATGGTCAGGCTGGCCTCTTCTACATTTTACTGTGTAGGGGTTACAGCTCTCAGTCCCCAGAGAGGCCCACCAAGTGCTGAGACGGGCTCCCGGCTTCTCCAGCATTCTGGAAAACCCACCACAGAGTTCTCCCTAGTGTGTTTCCAGTGAGACAACAAAGATAACACCTCCTGTCTGGTCCCCTGTCTCAGCTGCCCACTCCCAAAAAGGTGATGTCCTTGAGTCTCCCAGGAGGTTCACACGAATCCCCTTGAAGCTTTAATTAGCTAGGACCTCAGAGACTACTGAATGCAAGGGATTCCACAATATCACACGTTATTCACTATTTCTGTTGTTGCAGACATGTGCTGGTTTTGCCCCTGCTGAACAAGACACTTCTGCATGTGACAACTTCACGGCTAACCACACTGCATGTTCTTTTAGGCAGGACCTAGCCCAGGGCATTCCAAGCCAGCTGCTACCAGGGCTGCAATAACTCCTTCAATGCTGCATGCACTGCATCACTTAGTCATTTACACCCCTCGTGATCCAGTTTTTCAAGAGCTTCGACTGGGCTGTATTTTTCAGCATGCCTCTCCCAGTGCTGCATCCTCTGCTAATCACAGAAAGTAGATCTGAATAAATGAAACTCAGCAACCAGGGTGCTTAGCTTATGTCAAAAGGAGACTGGGGGGCTTTCAACAGGTTTTTCCCATTTACCCAAATTTTATAACAAGTCCGTCTTCCTGGCGTTAGTTTATAAGCACCACTTTCAGAAGCCCACCAGAAACACAGAATCTCAAGAAATGCCAGTAGAAACTGCAGTTCCTTACTGTTATATATAGCACTTAAAACTTTTCCAAGTACTTAACACACATTATTACCCTTATGAAAGGGTGGGTGTATATGTGAAGGAGAGAATAAAATGCAGTATTTTCACGATTCAGAGGACAAATGAATTTTTTCCCCTTTCCTTGGATGAGCTAAGTAAAATGGCGACTCAATCAATGATTTTGGTAATGGAGGGAAAAGTGGGGTTAAATGCTCTGAGTTAACCGGACAGTTCCACTGTGGAGACCTCAGTTAGAATAGAACCTTTAAAAGAGACAAAGTGAAGGTAAAAGAAGAAAAGAAATCTGTCTGCAGATAATGAATTCTCAGGGTCCCACTATTTCAGGAGATAAATTTAGGGGAGTTTTAGTATCTACATCAGGAAGATTTATATTTGGTCTACTGAATTTGCATAGTCACAATATGCCAATTTCCTCTCTATTTTTTGGCAAACATTTCCTGGCTTTAGCTGAATCCCTCAGCCTCCTGTATTCAATTTTTCTCTCTGTACCAATAATCTCATTTAAGATGGATGATAGGAATGTTTTTGGCTGAAGGTAATTTAGTCTTTGTACAACGGAGTTCTAATCTCTCTGATGGGGATCATATCCTCCCAACGCAAGCATTAGATTTGGAAACTAACCTGGGATGTTTTGGGGTCACAAGTAATTTAAATCAGAAGAGATGTTTTGAATCCCTCCCACTCCCCACCAGGCCCTTCAGACTTACTTGGATTCACAATTAAGAGAGTTCCTTTTCCAAATGTCACTTTATAGCTGCTACTTCCACTAGTCTCACAGTCAGCGGAGGCTTTACAAAAACATGAACAGGAGCTGCTCTTTGCAGAAGGGCCCTGGGGATCAATATGGTCTGGATCCCATAACCCTGCACTAAACTACAGGTTATTTGACAACATGCCCAGAAGGCAGCTGCTGCAGGTGGGAGCTGGGCTTCCAGAGGGCAATGGAGCCCTGATAAATATATACTTCATTTATTGCAAATTTTAAAATTGTTTTTCTTTTTCTTAGTTGCCACCTTAGTTTGGGTAAACTATCTCTTTTTCTTTTTCCCTCGTTGTCTACCCCTGGTTGGCACTCACACAGTTTTCATTTTATTGTACTTCAGGGCTAAGCTGTTTCTCTGTTTTTTCTTAAAATTGTTCGCATCAACACACTAGATTCTGGTTTACTGGAAACCGATTGCAGAAGGGGAGGAGAGTGAGGGAGTTTTACAGGGCCATATTCAAGGTAGGAGTTTGAGGGTTTTTTGGTCTTTCCCAATCTGCTTCCCTATGATGGGCCGGGCAAAACCAGTACGTGCCGGTCCAGGAGAGGCTTTGGGACGTGGTCTAGAAAGGATAAAGCTCTCGGGAGCCCCACGTGGCTTCACCCTTTCATACTCACTGGGGTTGATGGTCAGGCTGGTTCCTTGCCCGAATACCAGCTTCTGGCTGGCACTCCCCAGAGATGCACCACAGCAAAGAGCTTTACACAAACTGCACACACGGAAGGCCTCTCTCTCCCCCTCGAACAGGAGCCTGATCTGCTCTCAGCACCCGAGCCTGCTGGGGACAATGGCCCTAATCTCACAAATCAGGGAGGTTTAGGACAGTGTCTCTTTGGGGCTGCCTTCTTCCTCCTTGACAAAGTCCCCTTTAGCAGTTAAAGTCCCCTTTAGCAGTTACAGACATGTACCATATTTTTATTCTCTTTGTCAGTCAAACATCTAACATCTTTATTTCCACTTCACAGAATTTTAACTTTTTTTTTTTTTTTTAAATATCCTTCAGCTTTTACAGAGCTCTCCCTAAAAACAGCTGGGTTAAAAGAATCTTTCAAATCAGAATACACAAGGTCTCCTGAGTGAAGTTAAGCTGGCTTTCTCCTTGAAATTGGTGGTTTGAATCCTAGGGTCTGCTCATCTGGGACTTAATCCATTGGCTAAGACAGGAAAGGTTAGAAGTCAACGCAGAAACTCCAGGGGAAATCCTGTCCTGTGACCCCGTCTTCTCTGCACACTTATTTGGACTTATTTTTGGACTTAATCCCCCCACCTCCCCCAAGACATTGCCAGCACTTGTCTCCCACAGGGAGCCCTCCTCAGAATCAGTTCTAGAGGACACCCACCCATGCACCCTGAAGTCTGAAAACAGACATGGTTTCTTTCTTCTGCTCAGGGAAATTTGATTGAAAAATAATTTCCAATTTTGCAAAGTGGAAAGTATTAGGAGAAAATCTGTTTGCTTCTGTTCTCCTCCTTATCCCCGCTCCTCTTCAATAGTTTTAAACTATTCATAGAAACAGGCCCTTTAGGGTTAGAGAAATGTGGTAAGTTTCTAATCTCTTCATCTTTTTTTCCTGCTATCTATTTACTGCAGTCCTATATTTACAATCTAAATTTACATTTCATTTCCATTTGCAGAAGCTTCTAATACACTTTTTCTATGACTTCCAGAACACCATGTGTAATGATAAACTCTATTGAAATGAACCAATTCAGAAGGAGTTTTTAGGGCTGGAGGCTGACATTTCTCTCTTCCCAAGACAGGTCTGGGGGTGAGCAAGTCATTATTACTCTTCCAGGCAAGCCCAAGATAGGGGCAGTGCAGCCAACTGAGCAACTAGGCTTGCGGGGTTGACGTGCCTATGTCTAAATAACCATCTGCTGAGCGTTGTCCCTTGGGGTTAATTGAGTTTTCTTTTTAATCTAGCTCCCAAATGTCAGCTTCCCATCTTTTTAGCTCTTAGAATCTCTCTGACAGGCAAAGCTTAAGGTAAATCTCATAGATGTTTTTTGAATCTCAACCAATATTTCATCTCTGTACACATCACAAATAAAGGAACCAAAAGAAGGATGAATATAACAACTTTGGGAGAAAATTTATAACTTCTCTGGGAGAGATGAGAATTATAAATAAAAATGGAATAACATGTGCCTTTTCTGATTATCATTGCTAGTGCCTGGAGGACTGTACATATCCAACCCAGTTTGGAAACATGGTAGCTGACTGGCCTGCTCTTTGAACTCTAGTTAGCAACTGAACACACAGCTCAGCGTGGAAACACTTGTTTTAAATCGCATGCTATTTTAGGCATAAGGGACTTCACGAAGGTCATCTGGAACTAACATAATACTCACTAGGACATCCTGATTCTAGCCTTTCTAATGTGGATACTAATTTGGCCATGAAAGTAGAAGTTTTACTTTGAGGTATCCATTGGGTAGTTGGTATCTCTTATGAATTGTAAGCAAAAGTTAAACCCCAGATGGCTGTCTGGAATGAGCTTCTGTTGTAGTAAATAGAGACTCCCTCATGGAGCAACATTTCAGCTACATTCAAGTTAATTAATCGATTTGTTTTGAGAATGGTAGGTAGCACTCAAAATCTCCCTCTGGTTATTGCAAGCGGGAGAGAAGGGCTGTTATTATATAAGATTAGAGAATCCTTCCCTGACACTTCCCAGTGTAGTGCCCCTTTTCACCGAGGGGCACAGAAATGAGTGGGTATCCAAAGGGGCTTCTATGATAAGCTCAGCCAAGGCAAGGATGAAAAAGTCCCAGTTAGAAACGTAGTGGTTAACAGCATCCTGGGGCATTTTTTTCAGCAGTTCATGATCTTTCTGACTATTTTGAATATTTGCTTTCAATCTTACCCTTTCCCTAAATATCAGCTTGTGATCAGCGTCAGCACCAGAAAATCTTACATGGCTTTACTCAACTTGGTGTGGCTCCAAGAATTTGAGAATTATGGGGATTAGACAATTTCTTCCCCTAACTGCACCAACATGGAGGCCTTGGGAAGACAAGTAGCTCACCCGAGAGTGGTCACTCAGTCGTTTATACCAATAGGCTGTATCTCACTGTCTTCCTTTGGGTCGGGTTGCATCGCCCACCCTACGTTGCTATGTACTTTAGTCTAATATATCCTTTCTCCCTAACTGCTTTCTGCCCCGACACATTAAAACTTTAGTTCAGATTCCATTTGTCAGACACACATCTCCAACAACAACAAAAACCAGCTTTTAACATTTCCAAGGGCTTAAAGGTGTTGAAGAAACAGCCCTAAAGGGGCTCCATCAGAGGCTGCTCTCATTATCATGTTCGCCAGAAAGACCTGTGGCACCAAGTCCCCAAAGATGCTAATCACTGGATGAGGAATTCAGTGACCTTTCACTGAATTTCTAAGAATCAGTGGCTTACGTTTAGAAACAAGCCATCTTCTTTAAAACATACCTGGTCTAACACTCAGGTCGTTCCTCTTCCGAATGTCAGCTTATTAGTGGCTGTGGTACCACACGAAGACACGAGACTCTGCAAAAACTTAGCTGCCCAAACTCCCCTTACTACCTACTTAAATGTTTATCTGTCATCCAAGAATCCCCTTGATAAAAGCGCTTTTTATAATGAGGGTCTGGTGGTAAAGTTTATGGACCTTCTGCGGCCCTCCTTCTTCCTTGTCACTTAGTTGGAAATGTGCCAACCTTCCCTCACAGCATGCCTGCTCTGGTAAAACAGGAGTAGGAACTGCCTCCCTCATTTAACAGAGGGATACATGAGAGGCTCAGAGGGTTCACTGATTTTCTCTTAGTCCCACGGAAAATTGTACCAGTTCTAATACGAAATTAAACTTTCTATCAGTCTGACTCCTTAGTTTAATGCTGCAGTAGCACTGTCACTCTGGTTTATTAGATAAAATAGCACGTGAGGGTAAACAGCAGAGTCCCACGGGAGGTAGGTACACATCAACGGCTGTTTCAGTTGGAATCCACCAATGGGGCTGCCATGGTTTGGACTTGCGTTATAAAAGAAAATGGAAAATTTAGGAATCAGGGTTCCAGAGAGAAATTTGGAAGCATTAGTTATTCAGACTTACATGGGCTTACTGTCAGTTTCGTTCCCTTTCCAAAGAAGAGTCTTTCAGATCTGCCCTGAGTTACACCCTCACAGACTGCTTTGCAAATACTGCCAAGGCCCTTCCACCAGGTAGTGGGAACCCCGGCTCCTCCCGCTTTCCCAGAGGAAGCACAAAGGCAGAAACACAATGTTGTGCAATTACACAGTTAAATGGTCATTCCTGAAAAGGGGGTGGGGAGGACCATGGAAACAATTTAATCCATCTTTACCTAACGTTAGATTACCTTCATTAATTGACTGATTAGCTTAGTTGGTAGGCAGTTGCAATTAATTGGAATAGCTCAGGCTTTGGGGTCAGACAGACTTGGGTTTGAAACCCAGGGCGAGTCCCTTAACTTGCTGCCCCTCACTTCCCCTACCTGTAAAGTGGGGAGAATGACCCCACACTGTGATGCTGCTGTACAGACTAGGATCTGTAGGTGGGTGGCAGTGGTCCTGCTGCTTGATCTCTGGCTTGCTTAGCTGAGAGCACACTTCTCTAGGGATTATTTTAGCAACTCTAGAGACCAAAGTGTCAGTGATTTCCCGCCCAAACATGATCCCCCCAACTGGTAAACATTTAGCTCTGGAAGCTGAGTCTCAAGAATTAAATTCCAGGCCCTCTCTCTCACTGAGTCAATCTGAAGAAGTTGCTCAACCTCTCCCTGTGCTTCTATAAAAATATAAAATATAAAAATTAAAAAAGTTCCCTTCTATAAAATGAGGATAATAACAGCACTTAACCCACACAGCTGATATAAGGGTTGACTGTGGTAATGGATCGAAAGCATGCAGCACATGGCCTAGCACATAGTAAGCAATTAATAAATCATCATTATTTTCCTCCCCAGAAGGCAAACACATGGACAATGTTCCTCTTTTCACAATGACCTAAAAATCCTAAAGTCCATGGGTACTTCTCTTCCTCTAACTGGTAAACCAGCAGAGCTGTGAGGGCAACAGAAGAACCACCAAGCAGTTTGATGAGGAGGGTAAGTGATTTTGTGAGAATTTAGCAAAAGCTGTATCCAGCTGCACCTTCATGGATGGACCGTTTTGGGGGATGTGGAGAGGGTATCTTTTAGCCAGGCAGGATTTAAATATGAGCGGAGATGGGCCAGGAAGCCACATCCCCATCAGTCACTGTAAAAAGGATCTCATATCATTTTCAAGAAGAGGGTTCAGTGCTGTCCTCCACTTACCAAGATGCACTGTGAGCTGAGTCCCTTTCCCAAATGTCATTTTAGAGCCACTGGTTTGCTGAACACAATGCTGAGGGGCTTTGCAAAAACCTGTGGGGTTAATTTAAGGAACCCAGCTTTGCAGAGCTTCCCAAGAACTAAACATTTCCTTCAGCCTCCAAGCTTTTAAGACAGGATAAGTGATGGTGTCTCTCTTTGTGGTAGCCCAGAGCTTCAGAGCTGAGAGATATGTCCAGAGATGATTGCCACTTTAAGAGACAGGAAGGCTCAGCACGCCGATTCTGTACACACATTCTGTGGTTCAAAGTAATTGCATAGCTGATGCAATCTATCATAGAATATAAAATCCCACTGGGAGAGAAATTAGCTCTGCGGAATTTATAGGTAGTGTTTGATGGTCACAGTCAATTGTCTGAAGACAAGACCAGCATTTTCATTTTGGCTTTTTGCATCTCTGCCTCAGTCTGCAGGTGGCTGCACCTTTCCCCTCATATCAAGTTTAGCTGTTCTGACTTTAGCCACCTTTCCCCCGCAAACAGGTATGCGATGATTTTATCTCCCTTTAGAACTCTGTGGTTCTGTTTTGAGCTCGCTAAGTCTTGGATAAAGAATGTTTGGGGTTCAAATGAAGTTGCTCAGTCAAGAACCATGATGTTTTCTTTCCCTTGGGTCTGGCCTGGTCCAGAGCCATGAGCTGTCTTGGCTTTGCCCTGGACCAGGCTCAGCTGCGAGACAATGAGCAAGTTCACAAACCTCTCTGAGTTTCACTGTCCTCATTTGCAAAATCAAAGAAGTGAGTTTGGTGGTCTTTATGGACTCTCTGAGCTGTTAGGCTTTGATTTGATTCTCTGGACCTAATCTATCCAAAAATGCTGTGCAAATGTATTTTTTTCCCTCAGCGTGTCTAGTCTTCCTCCCTATTTCCTAAACAAAATAAAACAAATAAGCAGAGAATAGAAAAGTAGGTCTCTACTTATTATACAGGGAAATAAAGATTTCCAAGCCTACCGTCTGCCTTAACATTAGATCTTTTTAGACGTTTGAAGTCAAAATTTTGGAACCAAATCCTCAGGGAGAAGTGTTCTTTCTTTGGAGCTTCCAGATAATTCAAAAACCAAACCAAATAAACTGACACCTTTGGTTTAAAGCTAGTACTTACTAAGTTTCACTCTCACTTGAGTCCTGGTTCCGAGTGTAAATTTCCTGTTTCCTTCCTTCCCGCAGGAGCTGAAGCCTTTACATAAACTACAGGCTCTTGCTTACCCACAGGAAAAGTGATTTGATACTTAGTCTTTTCCCAACGGATAAGGGAATTCATCATCTAGCCAAAGGTGTCAGCTCTCTGGTTGCTAGATGTTAGATGCTGAGGGGGTTTTGTTAACACTACGTCTGAAATGGAGGTACTCACCCAGGTTTACAATTAACTGAGTCCCCTTCCCAAAAGTGGGTTTCTCAGTGCCCTTCACACAGTGCCTGGGCCCTTTACCAAAAGTCCCTCTTAGTGCTGGGCTGTGACTTCCCCTTCTCTGATGCAGCCTGTCTCTAGTGTGATTAGGGGCACAGTGGGGGGCCAGCTTCATGAGCAAGGTCACTTAGGGTTGCCCCTCTCTTACGAATGCAGCCCAGGACTCAGGCCATAAGCAAAGCAGGACCAACCATGATGGGGGGGGGGGGGTCGTCCAAAGTTCTTTTCTGGCTTCCTGGGCAGCTGAGACCCCTGTATCCTGAATATCTCGCAGGCAATTTCTTATTGTCCACCCTGTTGTACAGATCAATAAAAACCATAACTGCCTGGTGGTTCATCGTTAGTTTTGACCTACAAAAGGAAAGGAGACCCCCGTGGGCATCAAGTATAGGAGGGATGCCAGCCCCCCTTTTTCATTATTGGAAAGACAAAAAGTACCACTTCTTCCTATGTTGACGGCGAGCGTAATTTCAGAAATGTATGATTGATTCTTGAAAAGCTCTCCCTCCATAGACTTAATAGATCAAGAAAATTTACAGTTGGGAAGAGAAACCTGCCCTACAAAATAATGAAATATGTGCTAAAGCCAATCATAAAATAACATTTTTGATTATCTTGTGTATTAGATTATCCATGCTGTTGTGTACATTTCTTTCTCCCCTGAAGCTAAGCTACTTACTCAGGGCCACAGCTAACTGTGTCTGGGTCTCAAAGGTAAATCTGCTGTCGTTGTTCATCCATTGACAAAACCCCTCCTGCCTTAGGGCAATGATACCATCTCCTCAGAAGCTGGCCCAGATGATCCCTGGGAAAAACTGTGGGCACTTAATAAATATTTGTTAAATTGAATTGAATTGTAGTAAACATTAATCTTTTGTTCCTATTCCTTAAGGAACCCTTGAATAACTCTCTGACAATTTTCAGATGAAAAAAAAATAATTCTGCCAGATATTACTTACTGAGTTTCAAGATTCCTCTAGTCTTGGCTCCAAATGTCAGTTTCCTGTTAACCCAATTCCCACAGGAGTGAACACCTTTACAAAAAACAGAAGCATCAGCATGGTTGAAAGGGATGTGGCATCAACTTTGTTCTCCTTCCTCACTAGTCGGAGACAGCTCTCTGCCACAGGTACCCTATCTTTCCTGGGAAAGGTCTGCCCTCCTTCCCTCTGTCAGGGCAGAGGTAGGAGGGGGCAGAGTAGATTTCAGGGATGAAGATGATAAATAAGATATCGAAATGTTATCACACTATGCAGAGACGACTTCTTCTTCTTCTTTTTTTGCCAAATTAATGTTTTTTTTGTTTTGTTTTGTTTTTCTCCCCAAAGGCTGTTTTCAGCACTTTCTCTCTCCCAGATGCAATAATAACTGGATTCCAAGTTGGCGTCTGGGCACAAACCTCCAGGCTCTGATGAGTCACACACATTTCATCAAGAAATGATGCTACCTCCCACTGAAGAATTGTGCTTTGCTTTTTCCCCTTGCTGGGCAATGAGGAGTTCAAGCAACATGCAGAGGGGAATATAAACCCATAACTCTCTCAGGATAGATCTGCAGCTTCAAACATTAGCATCCTAGAATGCAAGACCTGGAAGGGAACTTAGCAGCTGCTGGGGCCAATGTCCTCAGTTTAAAGATGAAGAAGCCCAGGCCCTGAGGGGTAAAGTTGCTCAAGCCCATGCCAGTAGATAGAGGCAGAGCTGAGGCTAGAACTCAGAAAACCTAAGTCCCAATCCTGCCTTCTTCCTTCCTGTGACTCAGGAGAACAGGGATCTTCCCTGGGTAGTCCCCATCCTTAGTGGCTCTCCTGGCCAGCCCAGGTACGATTATCTCTGTTAAGCAGTGAATAAGCCACACAAGGGAAATGTTTGGTTTCAGTGCAGTGTTTAAAATTTTAAAGAGCGGTATAGAACATCTTAATTCATTTTCAAAATTTTATTTCTTAGGCTGCAGGCCACAGCAATTGATAGTGGGGGAAATGGCCTGTGAGGTCTCAGGGAAGCCAAGGGAAAGATAGAGATTTAGAAATTTGTCCTTTACCAAAAGGATAACCAAACAGAGAGTTGGCTCTGATTAGTCTTTCTCTGCAGGACTCATTACAGGACTGACATCTAGAGCAGGGGTCTTGGCACACACAAAGTGGTGTCAAAAATATCTGTGGCAGGGCTTCCCTGGTGGCGCAGTGGTTGAGAGTCCGCCTGCCGATGCAGGGGACGTGGTCTCGTGCCCCGGTCCGGGAAGATCCCACATGCCACGGAGCGGCTGGGCCCGTGAGCCATGGCCGCTGAGCCTGCGCGTCCGGAGCCTGTGCTCCGCAACGGGAGAGGCCACAACAGTGAGAGGCCCGCGTACCGCCAAAAAAAAAAAAATCTGTGGCAGATATTGCTAATAGACACATCACACCTCTCCTCTGAGTCTAGATGTGGCCTCAGTTCTTTTTCTTAATTGAAGTATAGTTGATTTACAATATTGTGTTAGTTTCAGGTATACAGCAAAGTGATTCAGTTCTCTCTCTATGTATATATATATATATATATATATATTTCTGATTTTTTCATTATAGGTTATTATAATATATTTCCCTCTGCTATACAGTAAATCCTTGCTGTTTATCTATTTTACATATAGTTCACAATCCTTCTTAAAACTGTGCTCCAGATAGCTACTACCAACTGCTAGCCCTTGGTAATTGAGATATAACCTGTTTGCCCTCATGCCTGGGGAATAAATGGAGAGAAGATCCTGCCGATGGCTTGAGAAATCTGGTTGGCAAGGGTCAGGCCAGGTCCCACACAGCCCCATCATGAAAGGTATCACTCACCTGGCTGGACCAAGACTGTTCCTTCCATAGGCTGCTCCAGAGGTGGCAACAGTAAAACCATGGAGTATCTCTTTGCCCTCACAGCTTGCTTTCAAACGCAGGCTTTGGGAAACAAACCGAGGTAGCGTTCTTCGTGGCTTACTCTTGCCTAAAGAGCCTTCAGCAAGATTTTTCCCCCAAACAGAGGTCCTGGGGGTGGAAGACATCTACTGGACCTTGGTCCCTCCCTGGCATGCTTCTTCTTATTGATCGACCCAGGTCTGTCCCGGGGGTCCTGGAATGGAATGTGGCACAGGAAGAAAGTGATGCGGAAACGCTTTCTCTAGACCACTCACTCCCGTTGTCACACATTCAGATATTTCTAAGCTTTTCCTTTTAATCACATTTCTATTCTTTCATAAAAAAGAGATATGTTTGTCTATATCCATCCAAAGACATTTCCCTGTGTCCTTTACTCTTGCAGTAGGCTTTTGTTTGACAGGGAAATGCCCATCAACCCTTGTTGGGTGCTATCTCATGTCCTCGAAGACAGTACTCTGAGTGACTGGGGAGGATGGGGCCTTTGGGCCAACAGAGCAGCACCTGCCAGTGTCAGGGCTGAAAGGGGATCGGGGAACAGAAGCAGCAACTTTGACTTAAGTTCGGAACAAAGAATATTTTCTTCCCCTGACCTATTTTCTGCCAACCTCTAGTATGACCCATTTATGGAGATGGGCTAATTAGAACAGCAGAGGGCACTGTAAGGTCAGAAACAAAGCTGCCCGCCTCAGAAGAAACTGGGAGAAAAGTCCCTTTTTTTGAGTGATAATAGTGATCAAGGTCCAAGCCTGGGACAAGAGTGGCTTGTTTACCAAATCCCTGGGACCCCGCCAGGCCTGAAGGCCTCTGTATATTTATTTTAAACTTTTATTTATTTAAAAATTTTTTAACATCTTTATTGGAGTATAATTGCTTTACAATGGTGTGTTAGTTTCTGCTTTATAACAAAGTGAATCAGTTATACATATACATATGTTCCCATATCGCTTCCCTCTTGCGTCTCCCTCCCTCCCACCCTCCCTATCCCACCCCTCCAGGCGGTCACAAGCACCGAGCTGATCTCCCTGTGCTATGTGGCTGCTTCCCACTAGCTATCTACCTTACGTTTGGTAGTGTATATATGTCGATGCCTGTCTCTCGCTTTGTCACAGCTTACCCTTCCCCCTCCCCATATCCTCAAGTCCATTTGGTAGGTCTGTGTCTTTATTCATGTCTTACCCCTAGGTTCTTCATGACACTTTTTTTTTAATTCCATATATATGTGTTAGCATATGGTATTTGTCTTTCTCTTTCTGACTTACTTCACTCTGTATGACAGACTCTAGGTCTATCCACCTCATTACAAACAGTTCAATTTCGTTTCTTTTTATGGCTGTGTAATATTCCATTGTATATATGTGCCACATCTTCTTTATCCATTCATCCAATGATGGACACTTAGGTTATTTCCATCTCTGGGCTATTGTAAACAGAGCTGCAGTGACCATTCTGGTGCATGACTCTTTTTGAATTATAGTTTTCTCAGGGTATATGCCCAGTAGTGGGATTGCTGGGTCATATGGTAGTTCTATTTGTACTTTTTAAGGAACCTCCATACTGTTCTCCACAGTGGCTGTATCAATTTACATTCCCACCAACAGTGCAAGAGGGTTCCCTTTTCTCCACACCCTCTCCAGCATTTATTGTTTCTAGATTTTTTGATGATGGCCATTCTGACTGGTGTGAGATGATATCTCATTGTAGTTTTGATTTGCATTTCTCTAATGATTAATGATGTTAAGCATTCTTTCATGTGTTTGTTGGCAGTCTGTACATCTTCTTTGGAGAAATGTCTATTTAGGTCTTCTGCCCATTTTTGGATTGGGTTGTTTTTTTGTTACTGAGCTGCATGAGCTGCTTATAAATTTTGGAGATTAATCCTTTGTCAGTTGCTTCATTTGCAAATATTTTCTCCCATTCTGAGGGTTGTCTTTTGGTCTTGTTTATGGTTTCCTTTGCTGTGCAAAAGCTTTGAAGTTTCATTAGGTCCCATTTATTTATTTTTGATTTTCTTTCCATTTCTGTAGGAGGTGGTTCAAAAAGGATCTTGCTGTGATTTATGTCATAGAGTGTTCTACCTATGTTTTCCTCTAAGAGTTTGATAGTTTCTGGCCTTACATTTAGGTCTTTAATCCACTTTGAGCTTATTTTTGTGTATGGTGTTAGGGAGTGATCTAATCTCATACTTTTACATGTACCTGTCCAGCTTTCCCAGCACCACTTATTGAAGAGGCTGTCCTTTCTCCACTGTACATTCCTGCCTCCTTTGTCAAAGATAAGGTGACCATATGTGCATGGGTTTATCTCTGGCTTTTCTATCCTGTTCCATTGATCTATCTTTCTGTTTTTGTGCCAGTACCATACTGTCTTGATTACTGTAGCTTTGTAGTATAGTCTGAAGTCAGGGAGCCTGATTCCTCCAGCTCCGTTTTTTGTTCTCAAGATTGCTTTGGCTATTCGGGGTCTTTTGTGTTTCCATACAAATTGTGAAATTTTTTGTTCTAGTTCTGTGAAAAATGCCAGTGGTAGTTTGATAGGGATTGCATTGAATCTGTAGATTGCTTTGGGTAGTAGAGTCATTTTCACAATGTTGATTCTTCCAATCCAAGAACATGGTATATCTCTCCATCTATTTGTATCATCTTTAATTTCTTTCATCAGTATCTTATAATTTTCTGCATACAGGTCTTTTGTCTCCTTAGGTAAGTTTATTCCTAGATATTTTATTCTTTTTGTTGCAATGGTAAATGGGAGTGTTTTCTTGATTTCACTTTCAGAGTTTTCATCCTTAGTGTATAGGAATGCCAGAGATTTCTGTGCATTAATTTTGTATCCTGCTACTTTACCAAATTCATTGATTAGCTCTAGTAGTTTTCTGGTAGCATCTTTAGGATTCTCTATGTATAGTATCATGTCATCTGCAAACAGTGACAGCTTTACTTCTTCTTTTCCGATTTGGATTCCTTTTATTTCCTTTTCTTCTCTGATTGCTAGGGATAAAACTTCCAAAACTATGTTGAATAAGAGTGGTGAGAGTGGGCAACCTTGTCTTTTTCCCGATCTTAGTGGAAATGCTTTCAGTTTTTCACCATTGAGGACGATGTTGGCTGTGGGTTTGTCATATATGGCCTTTATTATGTTGAGGAAAGTTCCCTCTATGCCTACTTTCTGCAGGGTTTCTATCATAAATGGGTGTTGAATTTTGTCGAAAGCTTTTTCTGCATCTATTGAGATGATCATATGGTTTTTCTCCTTCAATTTGTTGATATGGTGTATCACGTTGATTGATTTGCATATATTGAAGAATCCTTGCATTCCTGGAATAAACCCCACTTGATCATGATGTATGATCCGTTTAATGTGCTGTTGGATTCTGTTTGCTAGTATTTTGTTGAGGATTTTTGCATCTATGTTCATCAGTGATATTGGCCTATAGTTTTCTATCTTTGTGACATCCTTGTCTAGTTTTGGTATCAGGGTGATGGTGGCCTCGTAGAATGAGTTTGGGAGTGTTCCTACCTCTGCTGTATCTTGGAAGAGTTTGAGAAGGATAGGTGTCAGCTCTTCTCTAAATGTTTGATAGAATTCGCCTGTGAAGCCATCTGATCCTGGGCTTCTGTTTGTTGGAAGATTTTTAATCACAGTCTCAATTTCAGTGCTTGTGATTGGTCTGTTCATATTTTCTATTTCTTCCTGATTCAGTCTTGGCAGGTTGTGCATTTCTAAGAATTTGTCCATTTCTTCCAGGTTGTCCATTTTATTGGCATAGAGTTCCTTGTAGTAATCTCTCATGACCTTTTGTATTTCTGTAGTGTCAATAGTTACTTCTCCTTTTTCATTTCTAAATCTATTGATTTGAGTCTTCTCCCTTTTTTTCTTGATGAGTCTGGCTAATGGTTTATCAATTTTGTTTATCTTCTCAAAGAACCAGCTTTTGGTTTTATTGATCTTTGCTATCATTTCCTTCATTTCTTTTTCATTTATTTCTGATCTGATTTTTATGATTTCTTTCCTTCTGCTAACTTTGGGATTTTTTTGTTCTTCTTCCTCTAATTGCTTTAGGTGCAAGGTTAGGTTGTTTATTCGAGATGTTTCCTGTTTCTTAAGGTGGGAATGTATTGCTATAAACTTCCCTCTTAGAATTGCTTTTGCTGCACCCCATAGATTTTGCATCATCGTTTCTCCATTGTCATTTGTTTCTAGGTATTTTTTTATTTTCTCTTTGATTTCTTCAGTGATCACTTTGTTATTAAGCAGTGTATTGTTTAGCCTCCATGTGTTTGTATTTTTTACAGATCTTTTCCTATAATTGATATCTAGTCTCATAGCATTGTGGTCAGAAAAGATACTTGATACAATTTCAATTTTCTTAAATTTACCAAGGCTTGATTTGTGACCCAAGATATGATCTATCCTGGAGAATGTTCCATGAGCACTTGAGAAAAATGTGTATTCTGTTGTTTTTCGATGAAATGTCCTATAAATATTAATTAAGTCCATCTTGTTTAATGTATCATTTAAAGTTTGTGTTTCCTTATTTATTTTCATCTTGCATGATCTGTCCATTGGTGAAAGTGGGGTGTTAAAGTCTCCTAGTATGAATGTGTTACTGTCGATTTCCCCTTTTATGGCTGTTAGTATTTGCCTTATGTGTTAAGGTGCTCCTATGTTGGGTGCATAAATATTTACAATTGTTATATCTTCTTCTTGGATCGATCCCTTGATCATTATGTAGTGTCCTTCTTTGTCTCTTCTAATAGTCTTTATTTTAAAGTCTATTTTGTCTGATATGAGAATTGCTACTCCCACTTTCTTTTGGTTTCCATTTGCATGAAATATCTTTTTCCATCCCCTTACTTTCAGTCTGTATGTGTCTCTAGGTCTGAAGTGGGTCTCTTGTAGACAGCAAATATATGGGTCTTGTTTTTGTATCCATTCAACCAATCTGTGTCTTTTGGTGGGAGCATTTAGTCCATTTACATTTAAAGTAATTATTGATATGTATGTTCCTATTCCCATTTTCTTAATTGTTTTGGGTTTGTTATTGTAGGTCTTTTTCTTCTCTTGTGTTTCTTGCCTAGAGAAGTTCCTTTAGCAGTTGTTGTAAAGCTGGTTTGATGGTGCTGAACTCTCTCAGCTTTTGCTTGTCTGTAAAGGTTTTAATTTCTCCATCAAATGTGAATGAGATTCTTGCTGGGTAGCGTAATCTTGGTTGCAGGATTTTCTCCTTTGTCACTTTAAATATGTCCTGCCAGTCCCTTCTGGCTTGCAGAGTTTCTGCTGAAAGATCAGCTTTTAACCTTATGGGGATTCCCTTGTGTGTTATTTGTTGTTTTTCCCTTGCTGCTTTTAATATGTTTTCTTTGTATTTAATTTTTTTTTTTTTTTTTTTGCGTTATGTGGGCCTCTCACTGTCGTGGCCTCTCTCGTTGCGGAGCACAGGCTCCGGACATGCTGGCTCAGCGGCCATGGCTTATGGGCCTAGCCGCTCTGCGGCATGTGGGATCTTCCTGGACCAGGGCACGAACCCGTGTCCCCTGCATCGGCAGGTGGACTCTCAACCACTGCGCCACCAGGGAAGCCCTGTATTTAATTTTTGACAGTTTGGTTAATATGTGTCTTGGTGCATTTCTCCTTGGATTTATCCTGTATGGGACTCTCTGTGCTTCCTGGACTTGATTAACTATTTCCTTTCCCATATTAGGGAAGTTTTCAACTATAATCTCTTCAAATATTTTCTCAGTCCCTTTCTTTTTCTCTTCTTCTTCTGGAACCCCTATTATTTGAATGTTGGTGTGTTTAATGTTGTCCCAGAGGTCTCTGAGACTGTCCTCAGTTCTTTTCATTCTTTTTTCTTTATTCTGCTCTGCAGTAGTTATTTCCACTATTTTATCTTCCAGGTCACTTATCCATTCTTCTGCCTCAGTTATTCTGCTATTGATCCCATCTAGAGTATTTTAAATTTCATTTATTGTGCTGTTCATCATTGTTTGCTTCATCTTTAGCTCTTCTAGGTCCTTGTTAAATGTTTCTTGCATTTTGTCTATTTTCAAGATTTTGGATTGTCTTTGCTATCATTATTCTGAATTCTTTTTCAGGTAGACTGCCTATTTCCTCTTCATTTGTTAGGTCTGGTGGGGTTTTATCTTGCTTCTTCATCTGCTGTGTGTTTTTCTGTATTCTCAGTTTGCTTATCTTACTGTGTTTGGGGTCTCCTTTTTGCAGGCTTCAGGTTCGTAGTTCCCATTGTTTTTGGTGTGTGTCCCCAGTGGCTAAGGTTGGTTCAGTGGATTGTGTAGGCTTCCTGGTGGAGGGGACTAGTGCCTGTGTTCTGGGGGATGAGGCTGGATCTTGTCTTTCTGGTGGGCAGGTCCACGTCTGGTGGTGTGTTTTGGGGTGACTGTGGACTTATTATGATTTTAGGCAGCCTCTCTGCTAATGGGTGGGATTGTGTTCCTGTCCTGCTAGTTGTTTGGCACAGGATGTCCAGCACTGTAGCTTGCTGGTCGTTGAGTGAAGCTGGGTGCTAGTGTTGAGATGGAGATCTCTGGGAGATTTTTGCCGTTTGATATTATGTGGAGCTGGGAGGTCTCTTGTGGACCAGTGTCCTGAAGTTGGCTCTCCCACCTCAGAGGCACAGCACTGACTCCTGGCTGGAGCACCAAGAGCCTTTCATCCACACGGCTCAGAATAAAAGGGAGAAAAAGTAGAAAGAAAGAATTAGTATAAGTAGAAAGAAAGAAAGGAGGGAGGGAGGGAGGGAGGAAGGAAGGAAGGAGGGAAGGAGGGAAAAAAGAAAGAAAGAAGATAAAATAAAATAAAGTAAGATATAATATAATAAAGGTATTAAAATAAAAAAATAATTAAGAGAAAAAAAAGAAAAAAAAAAGGACGGATAGAACCCTAGGACAAATGGTGGAAGCGAAGCTATACAGACAAAATCTCACACAGAAGCATACACATACACACTCACAAAAAGAGGAAAAGGGGAAAAAATCATAAATCTTGCTCTCAAAGTCCATCTCCTCAATTTGGGATGATTTGTTGTCTAAATGAGGGAAGGAAGGAAGGAAGGAAGGAAAGAAAGAAAGAAAGAAAGAAAAAAGAAGATAAAGTAAAATAAAATTATTACAATAAAAAATAATTATTAAGAAAAAAATTAAAAAGAAAATAACAGAGAGATAGAACCCTAGGACAAATGGTGGAAGCAAAGCTATACAGACAAAATCTCACACAGAAGCATACACATACACACTCATAAAAAGAGGAAAAGGGGAAAAAATCATAAATCTTGCTCTCAAAGTCCACCTCCTTAATGTGGGATGATTCGTTGTCTATTCATGTATTCCACAGATGCAGGGTACATCAAGTTGATTGTGGAGCTTTAATCCGCTGCTTCTGAGGCTTCTGGGAGACATTTCCCTTTCTCTTCTGTGTTCTCACAGCTCCCAGGGGCTCAGCTTTGGATTTGGCCCCGCCTCTGCGTGTAGGTCGTTGGAGGGCGTCTGTTCTTCGCTCAGACAAGACGGGGTTAAAGGAGCCGCTGATTCGAGGGCTCCGGCTCACTCAGGCCGGCGGGAGGGAGGGGCACGGAGGGCGGGGCGAGCATGTGGCGGCAGAGGCCGCCGTGATGTTGCACCAGCCTGAGGCGCGCCGTGCGTTCTTCCGGGGGAGTTGTCCCTGGATCCCGGGACCCTGGCAGTGGCGGGCTGCACAGGCTCCCAGGAGGGGAGGTGTGGATAGTGACCTGTGCTCGCACACAGGCTTCTTGGTGGCGGCAGCAGCAGCCTTAGCGTCTCCTGCCCGTCTCTGGGGTCTGCGCTTTTAGCCGCGGCTCGCGCCCGTCTCTGGAGCTCCTTTAAGCAGCGCTCGTAATCCCCTCTCCTCGTGCACCAGGAAACAAAGAGGGAAGAAAAAGTCTCTTGCCTCTTCGGCAGGTCCAGACTTTTCCCCAGACTCCCTCCCGGCTAGCGGTGGCGCAGTAACCCCCTGCAGACTGTGTTCACGCCGCCAACCCCAGTCCTCTCCCGGCGCTCCGACCGAAGCCCGAGCCTCAACTCCCAGCCCCGCCCGCCCCGGCGGGTGAGCAGACAAACCTCTCGGCCTGGTGAGTGCCGGTCGGCCCTGATCTTCTGTGCGGGAATCTCTCCGCTTTTCCCTCCGCACCCCTGTTGCTGTGCTGTGCTGTGCTGTGCTGCGCTCCGCTCTCCTCCGTGGCTCCGAAGCTTTCCCCCTCCGCCACCCGCAGTCTCCGCCCGCGAAGGGGCTTCCTAGTGTGTGGAAACGTTTCCTCCTTCACTGCTCCCTCCCACTGGTGCAGGCCCCGTCCCTATCCTTTTGTCTCTGTTTATTCTTTTTTCTTTTGCCCTACCCATGTATGTGGGGTTTTTTTTTGCCTTTTGGGAGGTCTGAGGCCTTCTGCCAGCGTTCTGTAGGTGTTCTGTAGGAGTTGTTCCACGTGTAGATGTATTTCTGGTGTATCTGTGGGGAGGAAGGTGATCTCCGCGTCTTACTCTTCCGCCATCTTCCCGGAAGCCTCTGAAAGCCTCTGTTGAGTGGTGGTTTTGGGCTAACGAAAGTCAGCCCAGGGCGCTCACTGACTGCGGAAACTGCTCAGATGCAGACATCAATAGGTTTAAGGGAGATGGGGTAGGGAAGTTCAAGGACAATACATCTGTAATAGGTCATTAAATCTTGAGTCTCTCTTAGCCCTAAACTTTGGCAGTCACTCTCTTGTACATTGTGGTCTCCCATGAACAAGCCTGTTGAAACCTTTGGAAGACATAGGACAGTGGGCTAGCAGGCTCATATCCCATGTTCCCAGTGCTCTTAGGGGTTTGGGATGAGCACAGCTGGCTCAGGTCTCGGGAGAGTGCAGAGCTCAATGACACACTTACAGCAATGACAGCAAATGAAGGATGTGAGTCACTTTTTTTTTTGCCATCGATTGGTACAACATGGTTTGGGTTTTTTTTTGCCAGATTTCACAACTTTATATTTTAGATTTACTCAGCATCTTATTTCTGAACGTCTTTGATGAGACTCAAGCTCTTAGGAAATTTATTCATCAGTCTATTTCATAAAAATGACAATAGCAGCAGCAATGCCTAGCGTTCTTAGATCACTTGCTGGGTGTATTGCATGTGTTATTTCATTTAATTATCCAATAGTCCTGTGAAAAAGGTATTATTATTATCATCTTCATTTTACAGATGGAGAAAGTGAGGCTTGGAAGGGTTAGGTCGTGTTTGGGGTCACACAGCAAGTACATGCTGGAGCTGATAGGAACCCAAGCAGTCTGGATCCGGAACCCCACTCCTTAACCATGACACTGCACTGCTGTTCTGAGAAGTGCCCTTCCTGAAGGGATGCCTTTCAAGGAGTGTTGGAAGGACATCATGGTGGGGAGTTTCATGATGTGCCACCCAAGGAGGTCTCCATGTGAAGGATTAGGGAGAGGGCTTGTCCCTCTGAGTGAGGGTTTTGAAGCCCTTTCCTCTGTTCTCGGGTATGGGCAGATGTAACTGAGGTTGGGCCATCAGAAGAAGAGCAGCAGTTTAATTTGTTAACTGTTATACTGCCTAGATCAGGAAGGGAACACTCAGCTCTCATGAATATCATGCCTGGCAACATCTTTAGAACAAGGACAGACTCCCAGAGACTGACTGGGGACTGCTAGAGCCGGTGAAATATCTGAGAGTGGGAAGTTCTGAAGTGGCCTTCTCCCCAGCAGAGGGGCTGGTGCCTTTGAGAGGGGACACCTGCCTGCAGGGGGCAGTGCAGGCCTGGCAGCAGCTGATCAGACAGAGCAGCCCTGTTGCTGACCCTGCCTCTTCCACAGCCGAGGGCCTGGGGATGCTCACACGGGCTGCAGACTTCCTGGTGTGCACTTTTGCTAATCTTCACGGCAAGGGCTACCAGATAAAATGCAAAATTTCCAGTGAAATTTGAATTTCAGATAAACAACGAATACCTTTTTAGAGTAAATATATCCTAAATATGGCAAGTCCCAATTATTACTTAAAAGTTTTTTTGTTTTTCATTTGAAATGGAAACTTAACTGGGTGTCCTGTGTTTTTATTCACTGAATCTGGCAACCTTACTATTTACAATAGGCAAGACATGGAAGCAACCTTAATGTCCATCAACAGAAAATGGATAAAGAAGATGTGATATATATGTGTGTGTGTGTGTGTGTGTGTGTGTGTATATATATATATATATATATATATCCATGCCATTGGTGAGTTTTTAAGTGGACAAAGTTATATTCCTTTGTTCACAAATATTTGTTGGTTGTCAGTTACGTGGCAGACACAGTCCTAGGGGCTGGGACAGATCAGTGAAAAGATAAGCAAGGCCCTGCCTTCATGCAGCTTACATGATGGTGTATATGTATGTGTATATGGGGTGAGAAGGGAAAGACAAATAATAAACGTGTAGAAACCTGATGATGACAAATAGTGATGTGAGGGAAAATAAGAGATGAAATCGAGGGTGACTCTGGGTACCCAGGTGAGTGACTAATTTACTTGCCAGGGAAAGCCTCTTTGAGCTGAGATTTGTGAAAACCTGGAAGCAGAGTTTCAGGGACCTAGAAGAGGGAGGCAGGTAGAGGAGCAGAGGAAGGCCACAGCTGCTGAAGGGGAGTGACAGAGGCAGGAGAGGACGTGCAGGGAGATTGGACAGAGGGCAGAGATCCCACCATGTACAGTGGGCCAGAGGCCCAGGAAGGGAGGCCCTGCTGGCATCATGAGATTTACATTTTATAAAGACCTGCAGAGGAGATGGTCCAGGGGCAAGAGCAGAAGCAAGGGGACCTGACAAGGGGCGTTATTGCCGTGGTCCTGACAAGAGATGGTGGTGTTGGTGGGAGGTGGTGGGAGTGGCGGTGGAGAGAAGTGGATGCACTGGAGACACACTTCATGGTGCAACTGACAGGCCTTCCTGATGAATTGGAGGTGAGGGACCAGGGAAACAAAGGAACTCCGGAAGTACTCCTAGAAACACTCCTAGGTTTGGGGGAGCCACTTGGCCTTCTATTTTTTAGGGCAGTGCTTCCCAGTAGTTGTCATGTCTTGGCTTACCCAGAAGACAATATTTGTATTGAGATGTAGCCGGGAGGGGCTGGCCTCCGGGGCTCCAGCCACCCCAGGTTCCAGTGTCCACTGTGAGCACTGTCTCAGCGAGCCTGTAACCCACTCACGGCAGTTCACCCACTGGGAAGGTCTGCTTCCAGGGGGGAGAAGTTTCCAGCTGGAGCCA
This sequence comes from Pseudorca crassidens, assembly GCF_039906515.1. Taxonomy (NCBI): domain Eukaryota; kingdom Metazoa; phylum Chordata; class Mammalia; order Artiodactyla; family Delphinidae; genus Pseudorca; species Pseudorca crassidens. The sequence goes on from NC_090296.1 coordinate 75,385,124, forward strand.
AGTGTATGCTGCAGAGGGAGAGATGGAAATCAAGCTGTGGGAAGTGCAGTGAGCGTTCTCAGGACCACAGCACTCCCTCAAGCATGAGAAATAGAAGAGTTCAATATTTTGTAGTAACTGTCAGTGGAGTGCAACATTTAAAAATTCTATAAAAAAAACCCCAAAAAACATAACAACAACAAAAATAAAAGAGTTCTAGAATTCAGGGCTAGGGCAGATTTTAGAAATGACCTCATCCAACCCTCTCCTTTTTCTTTTTACACAAATATGTAAGACTAGGTTAAGGTCCTCATTCATTTATCTCATGTAGAGAGTACTCCAGGTGTGTGCAGCTGTGCTAGTGCTGTGTGACAGTGCTACTCAAAGTGCGATCCTGGACTGGTACCCGGTCTGTGACCAGAGGATGTGGAAATGGAGGATAAGCCACTTTTAGGGCAATTTGATATCGAAGTACGTGATCATTGGACTTGCAGTCTCTCTTTCTTTTTTAAAAACTAATTCATTTTCATTGTGTTTTACAAAAAGATTAGTACAGGATGGATTGAGGACCACAAAAACAATAACAACAACTTTTCCTGGGTTGGAAGCATGCGCCCCAGAGAATTACAGCTAATTCAGTCACGTGACCGTCAGGGCTGCCCTGCTCTCCTCACTTCCCTCCCATCTCCTTCCCTTCAGAAGCACTGAGACGGTCTCAGAGATTTAAGGAGCCCAGTTTTATTCTATATCCTCCTCCCTGATATGAAAAGAAGATGATTCTTCTTGTGGGCTTCAGCCTTTTGTTTTTCTGTTAAGTACACTCATTGTTATGTCCTGCTCTTTCTATCACCCATTTCCCTTTTTCTTACTTTCCAAGGCTTGGACTCTTTCTCAGTCACACTGGATTTTCCAGTTATTTTCTGCCTTTAATTTTCATCTCTGTGTCTTTCCCCTGCCTCTGCCCATTGGGTTCCCTCCGGATGGGCCTATGCTGGACCCAGTGCCTGCGGAGTGTAAGACTTCACTGTTTTATTATTTTTTTCTCTTCACAGACAAGGACGTGCTGTGTAACCAAGTGACCCAGATTTCCCAGGAGCAGATACTGGTGAGTGGCAGTGAGGTGACACTACAATGCATTTTCCAAACCACATACTTAGATCCAGACTTATACTGGTACCAAATAAGACCAGATCGTTCCTTCTAGTTTGTCCTGCACAGGAATAACATTAAATCCCATGATGCGGATCTTGCTCGGGGTAGATTTTCCGTGCAGCACAGCCTGACCCACAAAACCTTCCACTTGGTGATCTCCTCAGTGAGGCCTGAAGACAGTGCCACTTACTACTGTGGCTTGCGGTCCCACGGTGATGCAGGTGTCCAGGAAGTCTGCACACAAACCCCTGGGCACAGCCTGGCAGAGCTGCCTCTCCGGACAGCTCACGTCCTTGGACACAGCATCCTTCTTCCCTGTCATTCTGTGGTCCAGTCTGGCCTTTAGAGGTGCCCTAACATGTCTTCCAAATAAGAAAAGGCCTGGTCACATCCAGGGGAGCACCCTGGCTTCCGATGGAGCAGACATCTCCCCACTTCTGACACAGAGGGCCCTGCCTGCCCGAGTGCCCGTGGTGGGGAAGGGAGACTGCACGTCTGAGAGACTCTGGTGCCCAGGTCGTGCCTGATACAGAGCAGGGCTTGACAAGGATGTGCTGCATGCGCTGGGAGCTTATCAGGACGGGGCTGGTGAAGGGCCAACTTCAGGAGAGCCTTTTGGAAGTGTCTTTATTTTAGTCTCCATCATTCATCCATTGCTGTGAATTAGCCTGTTTCCTTTTAAGACTCAAATTGGACACAAAGTTACTTACTTTAAAGAATTTCCCTGGTTTACCTTTCATTTGCATCCTCTTGTATAGCCGCCTTATTTCTCCTGGATTCTCTTTGGCACCTCCATTTTACTTACTGTGTTTGGAGAACATTTTTCTTTCACTGAAGAGCACTGAGATATTCCCAGAAAGCTGTCTGTGAAAACCAGAATCCCAGCTTCAAAGGCCCTGAGTTTGGAGCTCAGTGGTATCCCCAGGGGAGAGAATTACCTCCAGGGGAAACCAACAATGTGATGTCAAAAATAGATATACCCTCGGCCCTGGGAATCCATCCCTCCTTCCTCTACTTCTGTGGGTGTCTCTTCCTTAAAACAACTATTAGAGTTATTAGATGTAATCTTAGAAATAGTAGAAGCCTTAGACGGTATTTTATAGGGAAAGCACTGAAGCCCAGAGAAGTGAGGGACATTTGGAAGGTCGCTGATCTGGTTAATGACAGAGCCAGGGGTGTGGGGCTGCACTTCTGGGGGCTCCCTTGCAGCTGCACCCTAGGAGGTTGTATCAGTAGGTGGCTTGGGCAGCAGTATGTCTGGGCTTCAACACAGGCAGGTGGAGAGCAGTCGCTATAGAGAGGGATGGAAAAGACATGCGTGAGGGAGCCAAAGGATCAGGCCAAATGACTCAGCCTCCGGGCTTCTGTTCTGCCACCTACTGAGCGTGTGTACTAATCTCCTGGAGACTCCTTTGGGGTCACATGAGATTCTACGCGTGAAAGCTCTGGAAAACTATAATCCACGATAGCATGGTTTCCGCACCAGAAGGCAGCCGCAATCCCCTATGGCTCCTGCCTTAAATCTTTTCAGGAGCATCCTTTTGGTGGAAGAAATTCATGGTTCCATAAAATACTAGGATGCCTTTCACTGATGATCAAAGTAGGCCAGAGGGTGGCTCATTCATATGCTATGTACAGGACTATTCTGAAGTTCAGCCTAGCTGAACTTCAAAACAAGCCCTCTTCCCTGTCTCAGGGATGTGCTGTGCTCTTGTAGAAGGAACTTGGGGCTGGCACTCCTGATAACTTTGTTCTGCTCCCAGAAATATCGCTGCCTCTCTGAATGACCTTGAACAAGGTACATACCTTTTCTGGGGGACATATTTTTTTCCATCTGAAAAATGAGGATGTGTTGTTTTGTTCTTAGCAACTTCAGAGAAACATTCTTAAGAATGGCCCAAGGTAACAGATGGGAATGTTTTGGAAACAGGAATTCTTGATGCACATGAGGTGAAGATGTGTGGAATCTTTTAATAGTTTTCCCCTGGATGGACCTGGCTTATCCATCTAGATTGTCCTAAACTCATTGACTCAGAATGCCACTGCCTCCTTTCTTTGGTTTGGGTTGTGAGGACATGACATAGGAGTCTGCAGATGGCAAAGATGGGGGAGTTGTGGATGAACGTTGCTCTTTCACTTGTAACCTCATGAGCCCCCGCCTGACAGCCCACATAGGTGCTGAGGAACCCACAGTGCTCGGTTGCTAGACATTTGCTACCTGGGTTTGTGCACCCGGAAAAAGCTGGCCTTGCTGAGGTGGGAGGAGCAGAGCTCAGAGGCCACACCAGGGACGCTGATGTTGTTGGAGTAGCAGGAAACCCAGGGGTGGGTCCCCGAGGCAGGAGCCTGCAGGCTGGGGACCCAGGAAGCTGTGGTGTGACCTATAAACTCAGTGTGGTTTTTGTCTGACTACCAGTGAATTCACAGCTCCCCTTACCCCCTGCGATGGTCCGCAATGAGGAAAGCCAGAAGCAAGGCGCACACAATGCACTTTAATACATGCAATAGAGACAAAGAAGAATGGCAGAAAACCATCAACACCAAAGGTCCAGTGCCTTCAAACTTCCTGGGCATGGATGGGCAGGCAGGGGGTCATGAAGACACTGTTCTTACAGGGGAAATCTCGGGGTCTCATTCCTGTCCCTCCCTCCCAGAACACTTGCACAATGAGTTGCTTGAAAGCAAGACCCACGTCTTACGTATTTTTGCACCCTCAGTACAGTGCCTAGAACTTGGAGTAATTCATGTTCGTTAAATCAATTAATAGAGAGAAACCCATTTCCTCTGCATTTTACTCTGATCTCTGCTAATAACTCTGAGGGTATTTAGATGAGATTTGAGAAACCCCATTGCCTGGGCAGAGAGTGTTAGGAAGTCAAATGTAGTTTTGTTTGTCAAATACTAGGAAAAGCAGAAAGTGCCTTTGTGGATGAGAACGCTAGTTTGGGGCAAACCTAGTGCTGGGTTGAGCAGAGCCTTTTATGTTTCGGTAGAAGCCCAGGATCTATTTTCCTCTTGGAGAATGGGGCTAGGAACCCGATGGCTCCTGCTTTCTACTTCTGGAGGCAAAGAAAGTCAAAGGAACAAAACACCATTTTCAAAGTGTGTCAGTTGTAGGAAAAAAAATGTGTCCTATATACCTTCATATCTCTATATCCTTTTATAAAGCAGCATGTAAAACAGTTGGGACCATAAGCCCCCACTCTCCAGGACTTCTGTCTTTCATCAGGCTGAAGGATAAGCTGGGTTTGTTGCCTTTAAAGGAAAACTGGTTTGGGAAACAGCCATTTAAGCAAGGCTGGGACGGGTCAACTTAAACCACCAGGAAGTTGAAAGCCTAGGAGATAGCACCTCTGTAGGCTTTTGATTTCTTTCAGGGCGTGTAGCCTTCTCATGCCGGTCAGCCTGCAAGTGAAGGAAAGTTGTCAGGGTTATAGAATCATAGACTGTCAGTGCTGGAAGGAATCATAGCAGTCATGCAGTCCTGGGGATGGCCAGTACTTGCTGTGGTTGTACCGTTGCAGACATCACTAATATATCCTGGCACATTTCCCTTCTACACATGGTGATAGTTCAGCTAGTCACTATCAGTTTATCTATGTTGGCACAAGTCATAAAACCCATCTGCTCTCCTTTAGTTCTTCTTCACTCCTTTGTTTTACAGATGTGATAACCCAGGCCCAGAAAGGTGAAGCAACCTGGCCTAGGTAACAAAGTGAGTTAGTGACATAGGCAAACCTAAGCCCCGGGTCAAATTTCATGTCTAAGATAACCAGAAGAGGCAATGCAAGTAACAGGCAAATAATTCACATCTCATCCTCAACTTTGCATGCATCCTGAGTCACTAGTAGTGAGCTGTTCACTAAGGATGGGAGCATAGGTTCATCCCAGGGATAGGCTGGTCTACACATCGAGTCCTATGATTAAGGATCGAGAGTTGACATCCCCTTTGTCTGGGCAAAGATAGGTTCTGCTCCCCCTGAATATTCTTCAAGTGAAGCTTTACTGATGGCCTTGCAAAAAGCCCATGGTCCCTTGGCCATATAAACAAAATTAGCAGTAAAGAAAAAGATTTCTCCTGTTTAGGTCCAATTATTTTAGCTCCTGAGTTTGAGGTGAGGATTATTGGCTGGTATTATATTATATTACATGAATTTTGAGTCTGGCTTGAAATAAAAGGCTAACAGGAGATGGGGTGTTATGCTGAGTATCTGAAAAGGTCCACCTTAGTAAATCATATTATGTCTCTATGTGTTTTTCCTTTCTCAATGCTTCTTACCATTCCTAAACTCCTTTCCTCCATGTGCAGCATAGTTTGGGTGGAGGTAGGCATAAGAAGCAGCTAGTTCTTACCTTAAAAGAAAAATAACTTGGCAGTCAAGAGAAAATTGATGGCAACACTCTTGGCAAACAGCATTCGGAGCCCCAGCACTGCAAGGGACATCATGTTCACCTTCCCGGCTTGCACTGCAATTGAATGAGAATGACAGTGGTGGCTTCAGCAAGAGACTAAATTTCCTTCCAGAAATTGGACCCACAGCACCGAAACCAGCCTGCCATGAATCACCATCATTCTTCCTGGTCTGAAGCCCAGCTTGGTGCCAGATAGCCTTCAGAGACCTAAGGCTGCTATTCACATCCAGTAAGGCAAGCTTTGGAAAAACCCATGCTTGCAGCCAGGCAAACTCTGCTTAGAGAGTCAGAGGGAATCAACTGGGCTCAGGTATGGTTTTTGTTTTCTTTTGAAATAGAATGATTTTGGGCCCCATCTGACAATGACAGAGTTTGCTTTAACCTCAGTTCTGAAGTTGGCCCTTTGGTTTCAACTAACCTTGGGGCTCATAGCAGGTCTCTGGAGTTTGAGTTTGATTGATGTTTTCAGGTTCCTTTGGCTTTGGACTTTCTGGAACAAACAGCAGTGGTCAGGGTTACAATGATAACCGAGAGGCTTAAGGTATTTCAGGTTTTAAAACTGGATTTCAGGTTTTACTTACTTAGACTTTAAGTAAGTAAACTAAGGACCAGAGAAGTGACTTGGTTAAGGTCCTATAGCTATTTGCACAGTCAACATACTTCCTGTCCTGAGACTTTTTTCCATTGTACCATGAGGCCCACATGCAGGTATGCCTCTAATTTGTAAGAACAACTAGAATAATTAACACCATGATAAGCTGGACTGCCCTTTGTTATGGCATTCACACTAGATTAGACCTCACATGAATTTTCAACCCTAGAGTCTTTAAGATGAAGGAAACAGGGGTTGGTGAAGAGGAGAGATGGGGATGAAATAAGATGTGCTTTATCTTAGATTCCAGTGCAGAGATGCAGAGAGTTTAATGCCTAGTCAATGATGGGAATTAGCCTAAGTCTTGAGTCTGAGCCTAAGTCTTGTTTCCAGCGTGACGCCATGTTGAGAGTGATCTGTCAAGAGTTTACAACTCTAACTTCTCTTTCCCTTGACTTTTCTTCCCCACAATCGCTGCCCCTTGAGGCCAGATAGGACCTACCTGAAGTATTTTTCTTCGGTTTGAAGTCAGTAGAGCTCCAGGTTTGTTTGTTATGTTGAACTGAACATGTCACTGAATCTGGATCTCCATACTGACCAAGCTTGACGGCACTGTACCTCCCACCGGGAGAGATGACGATAGCAGGGTCATATTCTCTTATTATCTTGGATGATTCCAGACTTATAGTTACATCTTTGGGGTAGAACTCCTTCACCAGACAAGTGACATATGTCCCGTTTTTCATGACAAAAACGGATGGGTTGGCAACAGCCTGAATTTCTGTAAATATAATCAGTTTATTTTGTGAGATGATTATCCATGTGTGGGAGTTAAACCATGATGTTTTCCTCAATTCCTCTGGGGCCAAACACTACAATCCAGACTTTCCTGCATCCTGTTAGTGACCTGAGCTTGTTAGCACCTCTATGAAAGGATGGCTAAGAGAAGTAGACATGAAATGCAGCAGTTTGACTTCTAGTTAGGAGCTGCTAAGAGATATATGGCTGGGAGCAGAGACAGAAAATGACAAATACAAAGAAGTGTATTTTGAGTCTTTTGAGTTTCAAATATTTATGTTTTATTAAACAATCCTCTGGACAATCCAGTTAGGCTGAAAATCTCTCTGAATCAGTTGGTTTATTTTAAATGCATGAGCCCTTGGAATGAGATCAGGGCAAGGTCTGAGAAGGACTATATAACTGGTTCCAACACTCTGCGGATGGAGGTGTTTGTGTCACTTTAGGGTGTCATCCCCATTTTTTGGACTGGAAGGGATCTGCTAAAGTTAAGTGGTCCATCTCTCTGCCTTCAGGTGAATTCTTATGTAAGGGACCACCCTACAGTTTCGTTTGAGTCTTTAATCAGAATTACAGCTATCATTCTCAGAAGTCCTTAGGAACATAAAACTAGTTTAAGCCCATTTCTTCTTGTTTTGTTCTAAGTGGAGCTGTGGAACACTGGTTACAATAATTGGGTCTCCTCCTGGCCTTCTCTCCTTTCATGCCTCATCTTGGACAGTCATCTATCTGCTACTCTGTATATGCATCTTTTTCTTTCCTTAAAACCAGAGTGGGGTTGGGGATTTTTCAAAGGGCTCTTCTGGAACGTGGAAGGAGAAAACCTTCATTGTTTTGTTTCACGGCATAGCTGAAGCCACTGATAACAGACACCGATAACCCCAGCAGTAACGGCTTGGAAACCACACGTTCTGCTCACTCACCTCCCTCCAGAACTGTGGCATTTCTCTCTCACGATATTGACTTTGGTGAGATGGATTCCAGTTGATTTTCAAGGGAGCTTGAAAATGAGTTATAGAGAAAGGAAACTAGTCCATTATAAAGCAAAACCAAAATAACCCTATCTCCTTCGTTACTTAAGAGTGTGACCCAATCGTAGTCTGATTTAGTTGGATAATTAAGCCTTGCTTGGGATTTAAAAACCTAATTTCAAAGGCAGTTGCTAATGATCACTTTGGGCTGGAGAGACCTGGCTTGAATAATTTGAATAATGTGATATAACCAACAAGACAGATGTCTGAAGAAGGTCATACACTCAGGATATTGTGCTCTGAATCTGTTACTCAGCATTTCAGATAGAGCATAATGCATTGGTTTGGTAAAACATTTTTCTCAGATCCTCTTTCTCAATTAATGTCTATCCGTTCAAAACAATTGTTTGAAAGTAAAGTGTTTAACCCATTCTTTGGTGTCATGGTAACTAAAGAAAAGGCTATCTGACTGAATTGAACCTTTTTTAAAAAATGGGATGCAGGGCTTCCCTGGTGGCGCAGTGGTTGAGAGTCTGCCTGCCAATGCAGGGGACACGGGTTCGTGCCCCGGTCTGGGAAGATCCCACATGCCGCGGAGTGGCTAGGCCCGTGAGCCATGGCCACTGAGCTTGCGCGTCCGGAGCCTGTGCTCCGCAACAGGAGAGGCCACAACAGTGAGAGGCCCGCATACCACAAAAAAAATAAAAATAAAAATTGGATGCATACAATATAGTTGCCCTATGTAACCTAGTCTATTTTATATTAGACCTAAACCAAAATTTGAAGTTGTATAAAATTTGCACTACGTTGTAGTCTAAAATTTAAAGATGTAATCACTTATCTTTTGAGAATTTCCAGGCTTTCTCCTTGGTCCACAAACATAATTATATTTCAGCATGTATTGCAAAGTGCTATTTATTTGGGCAATTGTTATTTTATTTTCAGACTTTCTCTTTTTATGAGTACCCATCTAATGCTAAGGTTATGTGCTGGTAAACAATACAAAAAGAAGTGTATACCTTTCCTGAACAATTTTTCTTAATTTATAAACTTAGAAGTCATCTATGTTCTAGATTCTCATAGAGTGTCTTACTGGTTCCCTAAGCATCGCAACATGGATAACAAATGTCACTCACAGTTTCAAAGGTCTCTGCCAATATGGGATTTAACTTGAACACAAATCAGGTAAGTTTGCTCTACCTGATTACTCTGACCAGGTTGACCATTTCTCTCCTAAATCTTCCAGCTGCCGGACATTTTACAGGTGGCAACAAGTCATTCACACTAGTCAGCTTAGCTAAAGGGATGCCTAAGGATGAAGCAACCACCTTGGAAAATTTGGGCCTCTGCCCCTCCTCCACCTGATGCTCCAACTATTAGTATAATTCTTCTAGATTTCTTTCTGCTTTCTGGGCTGCTCTGAAGATTTCAGAAATAAGTTTTTTTTTTTTTTAAGTAAAAATAATTACAGAGCTACTTCAGCTACTCAGCCTAATATCTTTACTGTGGCCCACTCCATCTGTACTACTCCAACTCCTAGTTATACTTTTTCACGTAATGCAAACTGGATGGCAACCCTAGTCCCAGGAGTCAATTTCTCCCTAGAAATGTATGGAAAAAAATCAACTCACGGGGCTCCACGAAGAGTTTGGTGCCAGCTCCAAAAAACATCTGTCAGGTGTCCCAGGAGCACATTGCGATGCTGCCTCACAGGTAACCAGCCTGGGGCTGGCCCTGGGGCCTGGGCTAGAACATCTGTATCCTGCCTCTCCAGCCTGGGTCCCAGCCTAGAGACCCTGCCACTCAGAGAGCTACAAAGCTGCCCTTTATTAGATCAGGGGTCAAACTCATAGAGTCTCAGTTCCCTTTGAAGCTAATAATAGTTTAACTGCTGGGTAAGGAGGTGAGCATGAAATCCCCAGCCAAAAAGCACTGGGACAGGGGACAGGGCTGAGACAGAGCAAGAGAAGAGGGTGACAGGTGACCAATTACTGCCTTCAGGATGGAAAATTTAACATCCCGTTTATTGGGAGGGCTCTCCAAGAAGAACACATTAGCTTGGGAGCAGGGATGGGGCACTGAATATTAACATTTCTTGTAATGAATGTTAGGCCGAGGAGGGTTTAGACACAGATCTTGTTCTCATATTCCGGTCCTTCTCTTGGGTCACAATCCACCTTTTTGATTAGAAACCTAATTTCTTCCCCATCACTCAGACTGAGTCTCACAATAACAACAAACCTACTTTCTAATTCCCTGAGTCCATGGAAAGGCTTTCTAAGGACCTGAGGGTTGAACAAGAAATTGGTAGCTGACAGGGGAGCCCAGTGGTGCTGTGTGTCATGGATACAGGTCAGAGAAGCCAGCGCTTGCTTTGGATTGCTTATTTTTGTTTTATAATTTCTCTTGAGTCTGGATCTAGATACAAGCCTCAGGAGGACAGAGTAATCATGTGAAATAGAACTTAAGGATGATTACTGTGTCTTATCACCCAAAAATCAAGAGTCTAGGGCTAGAGCTAGGCAAAGGGAAGGATGGTTGTATAGGGCCATTATAGGTTGTCAAAACTTTAAGGATTGTGGGTTTGATTTGAAATTCTCAGCCCCCCTACCTGAGCTTCATATCATTATATTACACTCGATCACTGCAGGAAGAGAAAACCAGAGAAGCAATTGGGGTATCCCTGGAGAGCTCAGGTCAGCATCTCGACAGAGGGGCTAAGCATCAGTTTCATCTCTGAAGACTTCCAAAGGCACAGCCTCAGAGATTTGATTCTAACATGGCAGATAACTCTGAATCTCAAGTGGAAATGATTTAAAGGGAAAATGAAACACACCACCTTTTGCTCAGATGCAATTTGCCCAACATCAATCAGACTGCAATCAGTTACAACGTGATTCTGTTTCTTTCCTTCTTTTCATTGCTCTAGTCTCTCTCCCTTCAAAGATAAGAAAACTCACCAAATTCCACTATTTCCCTGGAAGCAAGAGGCAATCAAGTATGCCTGTAAGTTTATATTACCCTCTGAGAGACAGAGACCCCGTTGACACTACCAGTCCCTTTCAGGAGTGTCAGATCGCCTCCCCACATTCATGTATATTTCCCCACTTTTTATTTCCTCTGAAATAAACAAAATCAGAATCTAACCAATGCCCCATTGGTTTTGGCATTTTGGGAAGCATCTGAAAGACTGCTGTTCTCTGGACTGCTCCCAGTGACTGACTGTTGGCAGCTACCCAGACTACCTGAATATGACCCCTGGATTTCCAAACACTGGAACAGACTGCCGGTGGACAATATCTCTAGGAGAGCACCACTACTTCGCTATTGTCTTGAAGTTGGGGGCTGTGTTTCTACTTTGGATGTGGGCTCCTGAACCTTTACAGAATCCTCAGATTCAGGGCTAACAAGGGAGGTGTGCACATTACGGTTCTCGGCAGACCCAGACAAGAATGGGACCTTGGAGAACATTTAGTGTGAGCCAGGCAAGATGATTTAATGCAAGTTCTCAGCAAAAAAGAGACAAGGGCAGATTGGCTTTTATCGTCTGAGGCAGAGAAGGCTATTTTGATCTAACTCCTTCTTTAATCATATTTTTCTTCTTTCTAACCCTCCCTCTTCCTACGCTGTGACCATGACTCTTTTTCCTCATAAACAGTGGATTCGCCTTATCTAGAACTTGCCTTTTCCCTGGTCCCAGTCCCTGACCAGAGGGCCAGAAGCCTGACCAAGGGCTTTATTTAAGCAGTTGTAGAAGACTTATCAATACTAATCCTCAGAACAGAGTTTCCAAGCATACGTAGAATATGTTCTTAAGAGAAACCTAGTGAATTTGTCCTCCAATTTTCCCCTGGCTCTTTGTAACAACAACAATGGATTTCCCATTTAGAACCTCCTAACTTCTCAAGAAGTTGCGTTTATTCAGGACTATGCCACAACTCCAAGGGAATAAACACACTGAATAAAATGCATAACTTACTCGGTTCCACGATGAGTTGAGTCCCGTTTCCAAAGGTGAGTTGTGCTGTCAGCACACCATTTCAGACATCACGACCAAAAACCTTACTACCTATTTGCCCCCTGCCTAGTGCTTCTGTTTGGAAGGGGGTGGGTTAGCTAGAGTCATAGAATTTTGCAAGGGTTTCTGAGATCTAAGCATTTCATGTTGGCAGCTTCTTTGATGTGTGTTATCTTCTGAGTGTTGACATTGAGGGACGTCCCTATGTTTACTGCTATTATCTCCTCAAACCTGTCATCTCTTACCCCCAGATCTTGCTTCAGGATCACATTTTCACAGGGAAAAAGGAATTAACTGTCAAATGGCTATTGTCAGCAGAAACATAACTGTAAGGTTCAAGTCAATCAGAAAGGACTATGCCTCAGTTAGAGGTGGAAGGACACGATGGCTGGACCAAGAGCCATTGAAGAAAAAGACTTGGAGTCTATTAAAAGGATGCTAATACTCATAGATGACTACCATTTCTATAAGTACTTTACTACTTACAAATGGCTTGTGCTTACACTACCTCAAAAAATACTACTGTAACAAACTCCATGAGATGATATTATTAGATCTATCTTACAGAGGAAGTCACTGGAGCTAAGGGTGGTTAAGATAGTGGCTGAGCTGGGCCTGACTCTCAGGTCTCCAGACCCCAGATTCCATTCATTGAACCAGAGTAATAGATGACAGGACTGAAAGGAGCCTCAGCTGTCAATTGTCAAAACCCCTGAAGTCACACAAAATCTAAGTAATGGACACATAGGGAGAGTTTTGATTCCTTTTTCAGCATCTTTTTTTATTAAATCCCAGAATTCCCACTGGGTCATAAGACATTCACATCATTGGACTTCCTCTCTTTTCCTACTATATTGTCCCTTAGAATTGGTCTGGATGATAACCAGGATCTTAGTGTGCTAAAGCTGGAAGACACCTGGGAAATCATTTGAACCAGCTAGAGGGAAACTCGAGTTCAGTGAAGTCACAGAGCTCGTCAAAGAGGATTGGAACTCAGTCTTTGAACTCTTGGTCTAACATGCTCACCACTGCACCTCATATTTACTAGATGTGCTGTAGTACAGGTCTGGTCATTACCCAGATCTGTAAATGGTGAATGCACGGGTGTTAAGTAAGCTGGTTCACTAAGGCTAGTCAGGTAGAGGGAAGGCCACAAAAACTCTCCTGGATGGAGAGTGGACCAAGAAGACTACTGCAGCACATACCCACCCTGGATTGTATCAGAAACTCAGTCCCTGCCCCTCAAACCATCCCTTGCTAAATTACCTGCTGGAGGGATTTTCAACAACCTAAGAAGTGTTTCCCAAGCTGATGAGTTGGGAAAATATTTAACAAAGATAATTGCCAAACATAGTGGTCAAAAGAAGAAAAACAACGAGTCACTTACTTGGTTCAACGTTCAGATAGGTTCCTTTGCCGAATAGCAGTGGCTTATACACAGCTGATTAACCCAGTCTAAAAACTGCCTTTCTTTTTTCTTACCACAACCCTGCCCCCAGTTGCCAAGTCATGTGATAGTCATTGGATGGGATTTTCTGTCTCATCTACTTAACCTCTTTCCTCCTCAGTCTTGGGGGCTACCCTTCAGGACAAAGCAGGAGGTGGTTCCTGTGTCAAGTAGAAATCTAGGCTTTTGCCATGTGTCACAATCTGAATTTGTGCTCTGAACGACAGAAGTTGGAAAAGAGTTTCTTAGATCAGGAGCAAAGAAAGGTAGACTGTTGATCATAGAGTGGGTGATTGTCAACCCTTGGCTATACTTAGGTGGGGCAAGATCTAATGAGTGACATGCCCCACTCAGAACCTTTTAGGAGAACTCCATTTCATATCCAGTCAGAGCTTTGCATCATTGACAGGCACTGTGTAGCAGCCAGACTTAGTATAAAATAGAACTAGAGTTTTTGGAACATTTTAATAACATGTTCATGAATTTCAAATTTGAGCAAGCTTCAATGGCATACTTAACACTTAGAAGGGACAGTTAGATTAGCCTCTGTCATATGTAAAAATCACTGTCTGTGAGATCGCTTGTATGTCACTCACAAAATCTAGGGAGAAAAAGTGCATCTTCAGATCAGTTTACAGCCCATACAGGATTGCATATCATACTTTGAGAATCACTAAAATGGAGAGTGCTTCTCAGTTGCGGTGAAGTAGGGAGATGTCAGAAAACCTGAAATCGAGTTCAACTCAGTTTCTTACTTACTAAGTGTGTAATCTTGGCCAGGTTCCTTAAGGTCAGTGAGCTTCATTTGCCTCCTTTATAAAACAAGGATACTGTCTTCTGTATTGGGAGGTTGTAAGATTAAATGAAAGGGTGTATATATAAAGCATTCTGTAAATGCTCGGTGTAAGTACAATGCTTATCAGTGTTAGACTCAGAGTAAAAAGTGTTACTTGAAGCAGGAACATGTAATTTCACTAAGCTCAGAGCTCCCTGGGGACAGGGTTGTAGGGAGAGGTTGCTGAGGGAGGAGAGAATCCTGTTTCTTTGGTGTTTGGGATAAAATTGCCCACTTCTTAAAGCTGAGGGTGAGGACTGGAATCCAGGTTTCTGTCTCCCTTTGTCTCTTCCCAAGGTCAAGTGTGACTGCCATTCCCTTCTCTAACCTTCCCTCTAGAATCCAAAAGCCCGAGTCCTTACAGTGACTTGGAAGCCATCCTTTCCCCATTACCAACCTGACCTCATTCACAAATTCTCTCCAGGTCACTCACTCTCCTCCATCCACCCAGGCCTCCTTGGTATCCTTCACACACTCCAGGCAGTGCTTGTGTTCCCTCTGCCTGGAAATGCTCTTCCTCCAGAAACCTGCATGGCTCCCTCTGTAACCCTCTCGGGTCTCTGCTCAAATGTCCCCTTTCCAATGAGGCCTTCTGTGACCCCTCTGTTAAAAATTGCACACTGCCCCCTCCCACTAATACTCTTTATTCCTCTTCACTGCTTTATTTTCCTTCACAGGGCTTATTACCACCTAAACTACTATATTTTTTTTTGAATTTTTGAATTTTATTTTATTTCTCTTTTTATATAGCAGGTTCTTGTTAGTTATCCATTTTATACATATTAGTGTATATATGTCAGTCCCAATCTCCCAGTTCATCCCACTACCACCACCCCACCACCCCTGCCACTTTTCCCCCTTGGTGTCCATACGTTTGTTCTCTACATCTGTGTCTCTATTTCTGCCCTGCAAACCGGTTCATCTGTACCATTTTTCTAGGTTCCACATATATGCATTAATATACGATATTTGTTTTTCTCTTTCTGACTTACCTCACTCTGTATGACAATCTCTAGATCCATTCATGTCTCTACAAATGACCCAATTTCATTCCTTTTTATGGCTGAGAAATATTCCATCATATATATATACCACATCTTCTTTATCCATTCGTCTGTCGATGGGCATTTAGGTTGCTTCCATGTCCTGGCTATTGTAAATAGAGCTGCAATGAACATTGGGGTGCATGTGTCTTTTTGAGTTATAGTTTTCTCTGGGTATATGCCCAGGAGTGGGATTGCTGGGTCATATGGTAGTTCTATTTGTAGTTTTTTAAGGAACCTCCATACTGTTCTCCATAGTGGCTGTATCAATTTACATTCCCACCAACAGTGCAAGAGGGTTCCCTTTTCTCCACACCCTCTCCAGCATTTGTTGTTTGTAGATTTTCTGATGATGCCCATTCTAACTGGTGAGGTGATACCTCATTGTAGCTAAACTACTATATATTTTATATAGTGAGGTTACCATCTGTCTTACAGTCGTAGTTACACTACACTGTAAGCTCCAATAAGGCATGGGTTTCTGTCTGTTTTATTCATGCTGATTCCCCAGCACCTAGAAGAGTGCCTGGCGTATAGTGACACTGACTTGTCACAGGTTGCAGAGCTGAGATCAAGCTTGGCTCTGGAGGTGCCTAGCTTGCTTACATTTTTATTTCCTTTTGCCTTAAACCACCATTGACTTGTCCTCTCATTCATTCATTTGTTCATTTGTTTGTTCATTCAACAAACATTTACTTAGTGCCTTCAATGTATTCATGGAAATGGTAAGGCACAACTCAGAGCCCTTGCCTTCAGGGGACAAGGGAGATAGCTGATAAGTGAGCATTCAGAGTTTCAGGCGGAGGTGAGGGCTATACAAAATGAAGCAGGGTAAGGGGACTGTTGAAGACAGGGGTGGTTGAGGAAGGCCTCATTAGACGTGACATTTGAGTAAAGACCTGGAGAAGGTGAGGGAGAAAGCTAGGTTAGTCTCAGGGAGAAAATGGTTCCAGGCAGAGGGAAGGGCAGGTCAAGGCTCTGTTCTGGGAGAGGCTCATCAAGAGTGAGAGGGAAGGAATGCCAAAGATGGGAATGGGAAAGCTATCTCTTGGCGTTATAGAAACATGTTGATGATCCCAGGATTTTTTCTTGGGGGAAAGGGTGATGCTCTGATCATTGTCTGAACCTTTCTGAGTTTAGGGACCCTTGAGCCCTAGGGGTGTAAATTCAAGGATGGCCCTTGCCTGGAGAATGCCTCTTTGGGTAATTGGTTTTGGTTTGGGGGCAGGAGCCCTGTTTTGGTGAAGGACTGTGGTGGGGATGAAGGGAAACAGCCTAACTGTTGCTTAAGACTCTGCAGGCAGCTTGGAAAGGAGCTCATTAGAAGCCTGAGGGGGAGGCTGGGACAGGCAAGAAAAACCTCCACATGTGCCCCAATCAAACTTCAGTCCTGATAGAAGAGCAGAGTTCTTAAGTGCACAGGTTTTGGAATCAGACGGATGATACAAATTTTGGCTTTGCTAAGCTGTGTGATCTTGGGGAATCCCTCCTGACCTGTAAAAATGCAGGTAATAGTACCTAATTTTGCATGATCATGTGAGAACCAAGTAGAATGACATTCATTTATAAAGTGCCTAGTCCAGTGGCCCAATACATAGTAGGCACTCAAAAAGTAGTAGTTGATATGATGATATATGTATGTTGTGTAATAATATATATGACTCTAAGTCCATCCAGTGGCCCACTGGCAGGAAGATGTTCCTGATGACTGTGGCCCTTTCTAAGCTCCTGTCATTGCACACATTTACATTGTGGTACTTTATTCCTTGCTGTTTTATCCTGTTCTCTTGTTCTGTTTTATAAAGTTAAGTGGCAACCCCAGGTTTTCTCCATCTGGAGGGCTAAAAGCTATGGTGGATCTGGGCTGCGGATCTGTGTAGACCTGTTAGTTTGGTGCTGCCTGGGAGCCCTGCAAGTAAGAACTTGAAAGAAGCACCTTTCCTCAGGTGCATCAAAAGAAAGAGCATCAAAAGAAAGTAGGCTTCTGAGAAGATAAAGGGTCTGAGTTTGCAGTGATGCCTCTTTATCCAATATTTTTTGCTAAAAAGAAGGCACCATACAAAGATATTCTGCATCCTGCCCTCTCTGTGTGCCCCTCATCTTTTTATTTCAAAGGACAACGGAAGTCACCGGCTCAGTGTTTCCTAAACTTCAATTTATCACATCTCTTTTTGGGTTATTTTGGGTCACATCCATCAGTCATAAGATTTGCTTAATAATTTTCTTTAAATTTACTCACATTTTAACTTAAAATATAATTAAGAGGAAACTTTAAATCACATGGGTTTGACAACCTAGTTGTACTATGCTGATACCATTAAAAGACAGTGCAATTGAAATGAAAAGAAAGTCTATCTATGTACCATCTAAAGCCACGTACTATACATTCTACACTTAGGGCAACGCTGGCTCAAGTAAGTCAGTAAACAGAAGAACTTAATTCATTAGGAAGAACTCGGCGAACAAAGGGAGATAAGGGAACTCAGTCACTAACTTTGTCAGGAATGTGGATAAACTATTATTTTAGTGAGAAAATTTAAAGCCAATGAGGTCTAACGGCAAGAACCTCCATTATTTGAATTTTCAAAATCTTACTATGATTTAAAAAAATATATGAATTTTTCTGCTCTGACTCCGCTAGCCGGCTTTGGACCTCTATCTTTTTCTGGATGCAAAGCCCCTGCCTCACTTCTCCCTTTAGTGTGTGAGGTCTGGGAATGCCCAGCCTGCACTCCTCCTTTTCCCTTCCTTTGCCCTCAGTTCTATGCCTCCTTCACTTCATACACCAAGGACTGTCTTGTCCCTAACCATTCTCTGAGAGGAGTCCACCCCATCACATTTTCACCCCACCTCTCTAAAGTCTTCGTTTACTTTAGAAAACACAAGCTGAACACCAAGGCATCAGGCCAGGACGTGCTGTTACTTTTCCAGCAGCCAGCTCAGCATATTTGGAACCCCGTTGCTAGACTTCCCTAGGATCTTTGAAATGGGGTGTTTTGTGTTTGTTTATTACATTTTCTAGCTTAATATTAATCTCCACTATCTAACTGGAGGCTGCTGCCCAATGGAGACTGATGTCCTTTTTTTTAGCAAGACACAATTGGATTCAAATGTCACTTAAATGACCTGAGAAGATGCCTCCTGTGTTGAGCACAGTCCTTTGACAACGTTAGCATCGATTCCTTTATAACAGTTAATTAGTGAGTGGCACCGCATCCCCTTAGTGAGGAAGATGGACGCCATGAGTCCTTAGGGAGCTATGCCTGGCTATGTCCTATAGGCTTTAAAGGAAGCATTGCACATTCACTTTCTTCTGCTTGGGATCTGGTCTCAATGGGAACCAGAATGTTCCAGCTTCCTCACTAGTCACCTAATTTCCATTTGCAGCTCAAACAATTAGAAACAGATTTCTGGAACTGGTTCCTTTTTTCGGAAGAAAAAACAGAACAACACCAGCGCCTACTTACCCTGGCCTAACCCTCTGTGCCCAGGAGGCTGACTCAGTTCTGAGCTCTCCCAAGAGCAAGTGTTTGGCCTAAAGAAGGTCAGAATTCTTTTTTTTTTTTGGGGGGGGGGTAGGAGTTTATTAATTATTTATTTTTGCTGTGTTGGGTCTTCGTTTCTGTGTGAGGGCTTTCTCTAGTTGTGGCAAGCGGGGGCCACTCCTCATCGCGGTTTGTGGGCCTCTCACTATCGCGGCCTCTCTTGTTGCAGAGCACAGGTTCCAGACGCGCAGGCTCAGTAGTTGTGGCTCACGGGCCTAATTGCTCCGCGGCATGTGGGATCCTCCCAGACCAGGGCTCGAACCCGTGTCCCCTGCATTAGCAGGCAGATTCTCAACCACTGTGCCACCAGGGAAGCCCAGAAGGTCAGAATTCTTTATATCTGGAGCCACCTTGATAGAATCCCCCAGACTCAGCTCAACCTTGTCCCTGGTCAGTTCTGACTCTTCCAGGGGATCTGAGCCAGTGACTCTGTGGTCTCTACAGCCTGACCCAAAGCCCATGCATTGGGCAGAAACTCCTCAGTTTCCCTGAGCTATGTGGGGTCTCTCACAGCCCCCAAATCTATTTTTTTTATAGACAACCCCTCCCAATTCCTATGGAGGGGATTAACAGTAGTTCACATCTTCCCCAAACTCCTCCTTGACACAGTATTAACGCTACTACTACCCATCTCACGTTCCCTGATATTTCTGCCTCTTTAGATAGAGGATTAACCTCAAAAAACAGATAAATGAATTACTTACTTGGTTCCACAATCAGGCGAGTTCCTTTTCCAAAGATGAGCCTGTCTCTCTTACAGCGCTTGAGGGCTTTCCAAATACCTCAGCGGTGCTCCCACCTTTCTTCTTCCTGTCATCTTGAGGGTAGGAGGATCTTAAGGGTTTGGTTCTTTGAAAGATGGCACCTGATGCTCATCCAACTGGTTCGTGATGATATAGTCAATTGCAGATTCGCAATTGCTTTTGGGTTTGCTTTTGGGAGGTTGTAGTCTTGAGAGTAGGTAGGAGCACACACTCCTGTGGTGAACATTTCCAGTATAGGACACTTCATGAAGTTCTTGGAATGGTTGCTTTCTGTTATTTTAGACTTTTCTCGCTTCCTAGACGCACACCTAACTCTCAGTCTTAGAAACCAGGTGTTGCCAAGGGGATCGGTCTTGGATCCATGACTATTCCAGAGTCAAGGCATTCACAGACCCCCGGGCTGCTTTAAGTCAGATAACATGTGGCATACCAATGGTGACAGGGCAGCATGAAGCACCAATCATGTACTGGGGATTTATAGTATATTCAGTGTTAGAATGAGCAACTACTACTGGTGATGGCCTAAAAACAAATCCCTCTCTTTAGATTCATCTTCCCAAACTGCACAGCAAAGCTCTCAGGCAAACCTCTCTAGGAATTTTGATTCAGAAATTCCATAAGATTCCTTTTTGCAATAGAAACCAAGACAAGGATAGTTTTTGAGAATTACCTTTTTGTATTCCTCAAATACGGTTGAAATGCCAGTTTCACTCAAGAGAAAACAGCAGTGAGAGAGAGAGGCCAGCAACTGGGGGTCACCTCTCCTGGTTCGGACAACTTTTTGGCATCCCATTTGGGTCACTGAGCAAGGAAGGACACCTACTTGCTGTGTTAGTCCCCGGGGCATAGTAGCCAGGCTATGGATTTCCCAGGGAAATGTCACTTTGACCCCTGCAGTTTTTGTACAGGTCTCTGTGGGTTTTGTATCACTGTGCGTATCCCACCCACAGTGCTACAGAGCTTTATAAAAACCTCCCTTTGGTTTTGCCCAATGTGGCCTCTGAGAACTACGGGGCCGGATGTTTTCTCCAAGTCATGCTCCAGCAAGATCAAAGGGATTTGGCTTAGTTCAAGGGAGGCTGGCCTGGGTGCTTCTGTCTGAGACTCTTTTGAACCCCTGGCTAGATCTGTCCTGGAATTTGTGACTAGAACAGGTCAAATCATGATGTCTACTCCCACTGTGCTTTCTGGCCAGTCTACTCTCATATGGTTTCCCACAGAGGAGTTTGCCAGACCTGAATGTCTCAAGTGGATTCTACAAGTTGTGGTTGGCAGAAAACGTTTGTGGGCAATGTAATTTCTCCTGTCACCTGCTAAGCTCCTGAATCACCTCTGTCTGCCCCACTTCGCACATGGAGGGTGTTGTATAATTGACAAAGGGCTTTCACATAAACGTAGAATTTTATCCTCTCCATTGACTCTCTGGTTGTTAAATTGAAAGTCAGTAGCCCATATGCTGGTTTATGTGACTTGGAAAAGGTGACCTACTGGGCAAATGCAGTGGCAGCTCCTAGGGTTCTAGTTGGCAAACAGGTTACTTTGTGAGCTTTATGAAAGGCTTCCCTTTCTCCAGCTGATGCAGCCTCATACCAGGGCCTTGGCTCGGCCCGCAGAGCTCAAGCTGAATTTTAGCCCCACTTGTCCCCTTGGCCGAGAGCTGATTATTATAGATGCTAAGCCTTAGGGGGACCCCAACTAAGGGGTTACTTGCTAAAATTTATGGTAGCTCTCCATTATGCTCAGGATAAGATGGTTTGGAATACAGGCTTTTGCTTGCCTTCCTAGGCCTACATCTTGTACTTTTCCATTTGCTCCCTTAAACTCAGTTGCCTTGAACTACTTGCATCCTGAAAGTGCCATGTTCTTTTATATCTCTTTACTTTGCCCTGTGATTGCTTTTGCTGGAATGCCCTTTCCTTCTTCAGTTCCCAATTTTGTCCCTAACCCTGCTCCTTAGATCTTATTGATTTCCTGATCTGAGCTTAGCTGTTGACATCCCTGGGAAGTTCTAAATGAGTGCCAAAGACTGTACTGGGTTAGATGCACCCCTTTCCCTGAATCTTCTTGCATCCAGTGCTTATCCCTATCATTGCTCTCAAAACCCTTTTCCTTTGTTTTGATTAGATACAGACCCTTGAGAGAAGGGATTTGTCTTGTTTATCTCTGTCCTCTGTGCCAGCACAGTGCCTTATTGAGTGAGTTCTCAGAAAGTGTCTTCTGAAACTATTTTAAGGATGCGGTATCTCATATTCTGAGAGGATAAACTGGGAAGTGACAGGTCCGTGGCTAGAACCCACATCTTCCCAATTCCTAGTCCCTTACTGTCTCTGGCCCTGGGTGCCCTATGGAATACTACCTTGCATTTGTTTAGGAGAGCATGGCATCATTAATTGTAAATAATTAGATTTTTAACATTAGCCTGAGTTAAGCATCATTGGGAACATAAATTTGTTGTGATTTTCTCCACACCATGAAATATATTCCAAAGGCAAAGAGAAATGAGTTTCATGTTGTCTACATATTTGGAGTATTCAAACCACATATCTGGAGTATTCAAATCAATATGTTGTATACATATTTGGAGTAATGAAGGGTCAACTGTGCCTCTAGAGAAGCATCCTAGGATGTCACAGCTGCGAGAACCCTCAAGGATCATATATTTGCTCCCCAATATGTTCAGATGAAAGGGTGTAGAAAGATCCAGAGAGGTTTTGGAACTGGCCAAGGCACCCAACTTCAAAAGAACATACAAGAACTCAAGTATCCCAATTCTTAGTTCAGGAATATTTTTTTGTACACTTGGCAGATACCAAGTCTTCTTTGTTCCTTTATTCTGACATTTGTAATTTGAAAGTCTGGGTATCCTCTCAGTCCTCCAGCTGATCTCCTTCCCTGGAGTGGCCTTAGAATGGAAACCTTGGAAGCCTGGCATTTTCTTTCTTTATGTGGCTTTTCATTGTTGTAGGATATGCTCTTCTGTGGGAAAGGGGAGAGGCAGGCACAGGGTGGGTTTATCCTGAAGTTCCCCTCTTCCTGGAAGGAGGCTAGGTCATTTTCAGTGCCAAATAAGTGCATTCCCAGAAAGGATCAGAGGACAGGAACGGTGTGTGGAGGCTGAGTTTACCATGGTGTTGTCCAATCCTGGGTGGGATCAGGCTTCTTGCCTGGATATTCAGAGCACTTGGGAAAATTTTGGGATGCCAGGCCAAGAAAAGAAATAGGGATTGGACAAGGGCATCCTAGAGCTTTTAATTTTGTGATTGTGGACTTTGAACTTGCTTTATTTATCTTCACTGCTTGCTCCTTATATTGACATGTACTCTCTGAAGGTTATAGACAAACTGCAGTGGATTCAAAGCTGATACCAAGCAGTTGAAAAGACTTCAAACCACATACAGGGAGGAACAGCTAGAAAACTTTGGAGAATATAGACCAAAGGATGGGAGGTGTTTGATCATAGTCTTCAGATAACCATCAGGGTAGAGCTGGCTTATTCGAAGACAACTGGATTCACATGTATACTTATGCCTTCTATCTATTGCAATATATTAGTTTGGTTGCAATATATGAGCAAAACTTGGCCTTATACATACAAACATGTAGTACAAAAAGGTAGGTTAGTCGCAATATGAAACCTGAAACCGTGTTAATGGACTTACCATATTCTTTTCTATTAAAATCCTTTGGTCTCGCTTGCATTTTGGATGGAACTTTCACCCATGCATGGTTTTGTAACTTTACCCATTGGTCTTCTGAGAAATAATTGGCTCTCTGTGTTAGGCAACTTGCGTGTGTTATCACATTGCATTATACAATATCTAATATATCATAGTAGTTAATATGATCACCAATATCTTTAAATCAGAGCACTATTTAAATACTGGGGAGCCATACAGCTCATGGTAGCAGATACAAATTTCCCAAATTGTAATTTTTGCCTGAAAGCTTAGATTTTTATTATTAGCAACAATGGTCCATTGTTTTTCTTGATGTGCAGGCTCAGTTCATTCATTTTCAAGAAAATGCCTGACAACTACCCAAATTTGATTAACCATGGTTTCCCTGCCAGTCATTCTGTTCAGCAAAATGGTGTTTCATGGAAAAAGTGGCTAGTTCAGCCTGTAACTCAAACGATTGCACAAATATTTTGCCTTGAGATAATATAATAATTTGGAATGCAACAGAAGTGCTTTATGTGTACTTCCACTTTTGTCACACAGAATACTAAAAAGACATATACTCAAGAGTGGAGATTTAATAAAATTAGTACTTTTACTGCTTTTTCAATGTTATGGACTGAACTGTGTCCTCCCCAAATCCATATGTTGAAGTCCTTACCCCCAGTACCTCAAAATGTATCCCTTTTTTGGAAATAGGGCCTTTAAAGATAAGGTGTAATGGGGCCATTTGGACTGGATTAGAGTGGACCCTAATCCAGTCTAACTGGTGTCCTTATGAGAAGAAGAAATTTGGGCACACAAAGAGAAGAGACACAAAGGATTTGCACGCACAGAGGAAAGTCCATATGAGGACACAGAGAGAAGGTGGTCATCTCCAAGCCAAGGAGGGAGGGATAAGGAGAAACCGACTCTGTGGGCACCTTGATCCTGGATTTCTAGCTTCAGAACTGTAAGAAAATAAGTTTCTGTTGCTTAAGCCACCTGGTCTGTGTTATTTTGTTATGGCAGCCTTAGCCAACTCATATAGTCAATAACATTTTTAGGAGAAACTGGCTTTTTTTTCCCCCTTGCAAATATAGAAATGAAGGCTATATTGACCACTAATACAGAATTGAGGCCTCTGCCTTGATTCATGATGAGGGACCAGGAGCTTTATCCACCATTGCTTTTACACCATCAGGGCAATGTCAACACAAAGAAAAAGGCAAATATTCTTTTGATATTATTATGGAACTAGTTCTGACATCACAGACTCCCTGAAAATGTCTTTGTGTCCTTACTGGGCCATGGGCCATTCTTTGAAAACCACTGTCCTAATCTATGTGGTTTGTGCTGCCAAAGCTGCAATGGCAGCAGTCAACCCAGGCTTTCTCTACTGCTTGACCACTCTCTTCTTGTTTGCTAGTGATTAGCAGATCAATTATATCATATGCTTTAACTGATAGATGAATAAGTGGTCAGAAGCCATTGTGAGCAGTAATTTTCCAATTCCTTAAAAAAGATGAAATTGTCGTAAATACTTTGGTGGACTCTCTAGAGTCAAAGACCATGGACCTGTATGTCCTCTGCCTGGGGATTGTTCTCCTTGGTGGTACTCAGTGTCTCAGATGCTGGATCCATGAAGATGGTGCTTTGGGGACAGTGGGAAGGCTCAGGGAAGGCCCAGAGTCTGACTATATTATGTTCAGTATCCAAACTATATTTCTGCAGCAAAACTTCAACCTTTCCATTAAAAATAATATTTCTCGTTTAAGTGACAGGTAGTTAGGAAGGTGACTTGAATTTTTGGCAAAATGCTAAAGGGGAGGAATAGATCGACTGGGCTTTCGTGGTTAATGGATCAAACAATATACTTAGCAACTGGACTGGAATTAAAAAAGACCAGGCTTTTGATCTGAGACCCATATAAAGCCCCAAGCATGGATAAATCTTGTCAAGTTCCCTTCAGTGAGGAGGCCCCCAACACACTTTGGCTTTTGTCAAAACCTTCTCTTACCTTCTCTGTGATGCTCACCCTGCTGAAGGAGAAGTGAGCTTGCCAATCCACTGACTGGAGTCTTTGGTACGTCTGTAGAAGTCTGGCTCTGCCCCACCTCCACACAAGTGGAAGTCTGGATTTTGAGCTATTATCATTATTTCAGATCTTGAAAGGCAGTGATTTTAAGGTACACCACTTATGCCTCTCCAGTTCAAGATTGTTCTTGAATAAGAACAATCCAAAACGTGGAAAATCATCACTTGCAGTTTTCTCATTAATTTTATGTATGTAGGCAGTGACAGAGTCCATTGTTGTCTTAGAAATATGTCATATGAACACATAGTTTTAATATCTTTAAATGTCTGTGGATTCACGGTTTCTTTGAGCTGAGCAGTATTCGTCAAGAAATCATGCTGATTTTCAAGAAACATATTGTATTTCACTTTTTCACTGCTTAAACTTGCTGTAGAGCTCTTGACCACTTAATGGCCAAGAAATGAAAAAATTAAAAATATTTTTTATAAAGCTTTTGAAATATTAGGGAAAAAGAGGGGAATACAATCAATATCTTGGATTCATCATTTAGATTTAACAATCTTTAATGTTTGTCA
Organism: Pseudorca crassidens; assembly: GCF_039906515.1. Taxonomy (NCBI): domain Eukaryota; kingdom Metazoa; phylum Chordata; class Mammalia; order Artiodactyla; family Delphinidae; genus Pseudorca; species Pseudorca crassidens. The sequence goes on from NC_090296.1 coordinate 75,410,950, forward strand.
TATTTGCAATTTATTTTGTTCAGGTATTTAAAATAAATAAATTATTTATTTTTTATTTTATTTTATTTTTTTACATCTTTATTGGAGTATAATTGCTTTACAATGGTGTGTTAGTTTCTGCTTTATAACAAAGAGAATCAGTTACACATATACATATGTTCCCATATATCTCTTCCCTCTTGCATCTCCCTCCCTCCCACCCTCCCTATTGGTCACAAAGCACAGAGCTGATCTCCCTGTGCTATGCGGCTGCTTCCCACTAGCTACCTACCTTACGTTTGGTAGTGTATATATGTCCATGCCTCTCTCTCTCTTTGTCACAGCTTACCCTTCCCCCTCCCCATATCCTCAACTCCATTCTCTAGTAGGTCTGTGTCTTTATTCCTGTCTTACCCCTAGGTTCTTCATGACATTTTTTTTTCTTAAATTCCGTATATATGTGCTGGAATACGGTATTTGTCTCTCTCTTTCTGACTTACTTCACTCTGTATGACAGTCTCTAGGTCTATCCACCTCATTACAAATAGTTCAATTTCGTTTCTTTTTATGGTTAATATTCCATTGTATATATGTGCCACATCTTCTTTATCCATTCATCCAATGATGGACACTTAGGTTGTTTCCATTTCCAGGCTATTGTAAATAGAGCTGCAATGACCATTTTGGTGCATGACTCTTTTTGAATTATGGTTTTCTCAGGGTATATGCCCAGTAGTGGGATTGCTGGGTCATATGGTAGTTCTATTTGTAGTTTTTTAAGGAACCTCCATACTGTTCTCCATAGTGGCTGTATCAATTTACATTCCCACCACCAGTTAAAGAGGGTTCCCTTTTCTCCACACCCTCTCCAGCATTTATTGTTTCTAGATTTTTTGATGATGGCCATTCTGACTGGTGTGAGATGATATCTCATTGTAGTTTTGATTTGCATTTCTCTAATGATTAATGATGTTGAGCATAATTTCATGTGTTTGTTGGCACTCTGTATATCTTCTTTGGAGAAATGTTTATTTAGGTCTTCTGCCCATTTTTGGATTGGGTTGTTTGTTTTTTTGTTATTGAGCTGCATGTACTGCTTATAAATTTTGGAGATTAATCCTTTGTCAGTTGCTTCATTTGCAAATATTTTCTCCCATTCTGAGGGTTGTCTTTTGGTCTTGTTTATGGTTTCCTTTGCTGTGCAAAAGCTTTGAAGTTTCATTAGGTTCCACTTGTTTATTTTTGTTTTTATTTCCATTTCTCTAGGAGGTGGGTCAAAAAGGATCTTGCTGTGATTTCTGTCATAGAGTGTTCTGCCTATGTTTTCCTCTAAGAGTTTGATAGTTTCTGGCCTTACATTTAGGTCTTTAATCCATTTTGAGCTTATTTTTGTGTATGGTGTTAGGGAGTGATCTAATCTCATACTTTTACATGTAGTTGTCCAGCTTTCCCAGCACCACTTATTGAAGAGGCTGTCCTTTCTCCACTGTACATTCCTGCCTCCTTTATCAAAGATAAGGTGACCATATGTGCGTGGGTTTATCTCTGGGCTTTCTATCCTATTCCATTGATCTATCTTTCTGTTTTTGTGCCAGTACCATACTGTCTTGATTACTGTAGCTTTGTGGTATAGTCTGAAGTCAGGGAGCCTGATTCCTCCAGCTCCGTTTTTTGTTCTCAAGATTGCTTTGGCTATTCAGGGTCTTTTGTGTTTCCATACAAATTGTGAAATTTTTTGTTCTAGTTCTGTGAAAAATGCCAGTGGTAGTTTGATAGGGATTGCATTGAATCTGTAGATTGCTTTGGGTAGTAGAGTCATTTTCACAATGTTGATTCTTCCAATCCAAGAACATGGTATATCTCTCCATCTATTTGTATCATCTTTCATTTCTTTAATCAGTGTCTTATAAATCTCTGCATACAGGTCTTTTGTCTCCTTAGGTAAGTTTATTCCTAGATATTTTATTCTTTTTGTTGCAATGGTAAATGGGAGTGTTTTCTTGATTTCACTTTCAGATTTTTCATCCTTAGTGTATAGGAATGCCAGAGATTTCTGTGCATTAATTTTGTATCCTGCTACTTTACCAAATTCATTGATTAGCTCTAGTAGTTTTCTGGTAGCATCTTTAGGATTCTCCATGTATAGTATCATGTCATCTGCAAACAGTGACAGCTTTACTTCTTTTCCGATTTGGATTCCTTTTATTTCCTTTTCTCCTCTGATTGCTAGGGATAAAACTTCCAAGACTATGTTGAATAAGATTGGTGAGAGTGGGCAACCTTGTCTTCTTCCTGATCTTAGTGGAAATGCTTTCAGTTTTTCACCATTGAGGATGATGTTGGCTGTGGGTTTGTCATATATGGCCTTTATTATGTTGAGGAAAGTTCCCTCTATGCCTACTTTCTGCAGGGTTTCTATCATAAATGGGTGTTGAATTTTGTCGAAAGCTTTTTCTGCATCTATTGAGATGATCATATGGTTTTTCTCCTTCAATTTGTTAATATGGTGTATCACCTTGATTGAGTTGCGTATATTGAAGAATCCTTGCATTGTTGGAATAAACCCCACTTGATGATGGTGTATGATCCGTTTAATGTGCTGTTGGATTCTGTTTGCTAGTATTTTGTTGAGGATTTTTGCATCAGTGATATTGGCCTATAGTTTTCTATCTTTGTGACATCCTTGTCTAGTTTTGGTATCAGGGTGATGGTGCCCTCGTAGGATGAGATTGGGAGTGTTCCTCCCTCTGCTGTATTTTGCAAGCGTTTGAGAAGGATAGGTGTTAGCTCTTCTGTAAATGTTTGATAGAATTCGCCTGTGAAGCCATCTGATCCTGGGTTTTTGTTTGTTGGAAGATTTTTAATCACAGTCTCAATTTCAGTGCTTGTGATTGGTTCATTTATGTTTTCTGTTTCTTCCTGGTTCAGTCTGGGAAGGTTGTGCTTTTCTAAGAATTTGTCCATTTCTTGCAGGACATTTTATTGGCATGTAGTTGCTTGCAGTAATCTCTCATGATCCTTTGTATTTCTGCAGTGTCAGTTGTTACTTCTCCTTTTTCATTTCTAATTCTATTTATTTGAGTCTTCTTTTTTTTCTTGATGAGTCTGGCTAATGGTTTATCAATTTTGTTTATCTTCTCAAAGAACCAGCTTTTAGTTTTATTGATCTCTGCTATCATTTCCTTCATTTCTTTTTCATTTATTTCTGATCTGATTTTTATGATTTCTTTCCTTCTGCTAAATTTGGTAACCCTCATTTTCAATAATCTAGTTGAGGAAGAGTGGGGACTTACTTTATATTACAAAGAATATACTATATACATAAAATATAGTTATGTACATGTAGTTATATGTATGTATAAAGTTTTCATCATATATACATATCATAATTTTAAATAATGGAAATGTCACATATGGATATATTCCTTAAAGCAGTTTTTACAATAGGAGAAATGTAGACGTTGCCCAAATTCTCCATCACACAAGAACTGACTGATCCATAGCAGGTTCCTAAGTACAGCATTAATGTAGCTCATTAAAAATACTGATTACTGGGCTTCCCTGGTGGCGCAGTGGTTGGGAGTCCGCCTGCCGATGCAGGGGACACGGGTTCGTGCCCTGGTCCGGGAAGATCCCACATGCTGCGGAGCGGCTGGGCCCGTGAGCCATGGCCGCTGAGCCTGCGCGTCTGGAGCCTGTGCTCTGCAACGGGAGAGGCCACAACAGTGAGAGGCCCGCGTACCGCAAAACAAAACAAAACAAAACAAAAACCAAAAAAAAAACTGATTACTGAAAGTATCAAATAAAAAAATATGGAATTGATTTTATAATGTTAAAACAGATGAATTGTGTTTATGGAGTATGAGTACATATAGAGAGTATGTACTTTGAAAAGAAAACTGGGAAGGAATATACCCAAATAGTAACTGTAGTTGCTTTTAGGTGTCAGTTGAGTTTTTTTCGACATGGAATATTGTAATGAATTTTAAGGAGAAAAAAACTCAGGTCATTGAATTCTATCTGCCAACCATGCAGACAACCTTCCTAGTATAGTCATCCACCTGAACTCACTCTCTGATAAGGATGTTTGTTTCTTGGCTGAATAATGTCAACTACGGAAAACTATTCTTGCTATTAGATTAAGTCACACACATTTAAATTTTATATTTCTGTTGGCCACAATTCTGGACCTCTTTCTGAACACAAGAATAGAAGTGCCTGCTTAGAGACTCCAGATTCTCTTTGTCTGATCCACACCGAATCTCCAAACACGGAGAGAACAAACTTCCATCTCTCGTTTTGGGCAGTGTCCTCAAGCTTTGAAAATTCTGCCACGGTTGCTTTAGTCTTTAGCTCATGGCTATTATATCTATTAAATACAATGTTCCCTCCCTCCCACCCCAAACTTAGAAAACCTAAAGCCTCCATCTATTTCCATTCTTCCCTAAATTAGTATGAACTAGTTTCAGGTCATTTCTTGATACCAGGTTTTGAAGGGAATAGAATAGAAGCATATGAGGGATGTGATGGGGAGGAGGGTCCAGGGAAAAGGCCCAGAAAGATGAGAACAAGGAGCTGTGGATGACCTACTTTACAGTTTGCAGAGGGTTGGCAGCTGCAGCCTCCCTTAGCTACTGCCAAGGCTTTGGATCATTCCAGCTACAGTGAAGCACTTTTGTTTATTGGTGTGGAAACTGCAGGATTCAAAGATTCTGTACTCCATGAATTCTCATATTTTCTTTCAGAGACACTGAGAAAATACACATTTTAATACTGACCTTTACATTTGCTGGGGAGATAAGGTTAATATCAATTCAAGTTTTAAATACTCCGAGTCTACAAGAGTATTTTCCCTGGTACTAATGTTTTTGTGTATTTCCTTATACTTTGTCCATATGCTTCCTATTTTTCTTAGCTTTATGAAGTAGGCAGTCCACAGAAGGGACTATTTCTTGGGTCACAAAAGTAGTAAAAGAAATCTACAGACTTAGGGAAAGCCAGGATACGGTCTCTTACAGAGAGTTGCAGTACAAGGACATCCTTGTAAGGTCTGGCACAAACTAGCAATAACATTCTCAGGAGCAGTATCTCCAGCCCCATTGACCTGCATGTGGAGAAAGGAAAGGTCCTTCTGCTCACAGCTTTGAAAGCCCATCCAGTGTGTGATCACCTCATGGATTCAGAGAGTGAGATGGGTAAGGTCAGTGATTTAGGAAGGCATTGTATCAAAGTTTTGGATAGATCTGCAGGCATTTCTATGGTACCTGTAGAGTTGTAATAACTACTTTCCAATAATTCACTTAACTTTCAGTCTCCTAAACTTAGTCATGACTCAGGATCCTCAGTTCTCAACAGGAAGCATTAAATCTGTGAAGATGCTCAGGAGAAAGTCTCCCAGTCTCTCTCTTTGGGCAGATGTCAGGTGATTGATGGGATCACAAGTATGGGACTTTCTGAGAAGCTGATTCTCATGCCCTGCCCTGGTGAATGCTTCCTGGGTAGTTGGTGGTTGTGCCCCACATCTGTTGTGAACTGGCTCAAAGCCAGCAGCTTTTGTTCTCTGAATAGGAAAGGAACTCAAATGTGGGGTGTCAGGGGGTACAGGAATCACAGAATGTGGTTATTCTGGGTTTCTGGTGCCTCATAAGGAAGACATTATTAGGTGGGTGGTGAGAAGACTGAGTCAGCAGTGGACTTGAGCAGTTTCCCAGCACCCAGGTTCCATCCATCCCACCACTTTCCACCTCTATCTTAGAATATGGGCTTTTCCACGTTTACTAGCCAATGTATATAGTTAGGTCTGATTTCTGGGATCAGTGTGATGGCGTCAACAATGCTGAACCAGGAGATCCTCCTCCAGATGTGGTGGAGAACAGATGGCTTGGGGTGTGGAAGCCAAAAAGCAATGGCAAACACTCTATCCAGAGAGAAAGCCAGTGTAGGAAGAAAGTGTCTATTGTTTTTCATCTGTAAATAGAAGCTAAATAGTCTTAGTACAAAATTGTCTTCCCTTTACACACTCATTCTACACTGATAGTTGAGTTACTAGTGTATGTAGGGTGGAGTCTCCATTTTCATCACGGAATTCTCCATATGTAGAACCTTTGTACAGGAAGCAGGAGAAATATATCCAAATGTAAAAATAGGGTGCATAAAGACCTGCTTTATACCTAGCTCTTGGATTCTGTGCTGGAGAGAGGGAAAGGTTTTAATCTGGAGTCAGATTCATTTACTTTACTTTGAGTCTGAAGACTTGCAAAGACTATGTCTTTGTCCAGTTTATTTTTCAGTAGATTTGATCTAACATAAATGGTAGAATGAGGTGTGGTATCAGAGAACACAAGTAGCCGAGAGAGTTGGAGTTTTTTAAGGTGACAATGTTTCCTTCTTCCACTGAAGGCCTATGATCTGGACAGCTCCCATCACAGTCCATAGAACTGGTGCACTTGAGCTTCATACATCCATATATCCTGTAGAATCTGAGATTCAGTTCTGGGACTTTCAAGGAGCGGTACGAACATAGCCCACCTTTTCCAATGGCAAATTCCAGTGATACAGTAGCTGGACCTGAATTTAGGTACAAACTTGCAAGTCTTTCTGGGTCAGGCATCTTCAAGTGTTATAGTATCATGGACTCAGCCCCAAATGCTGCTCTGGTGACAGATCTCTGAGAAAGTGTCCACAAACGGGGAAGGTGGTCCTAACTTTCCAGTCCTACATGGGTTGGGGTAGGACTGAGCAGCAAAAAACCGGAATAGGAAGGGACCTGTTTTGCGTCATTTTTCAGTTGAGATACTAATGTTCTGGGAAGGTTTATTGTTGGAATGTGTAAAGCTCAGGGTGAGGGAGGCTGGAAGGAAGAAATGAGTGGTGGAAATTTTGTAGACTATCAACACTATGAGTAGATGTCAAAGAAGGAAATATGAATTTATAAAGTGGAGGCCTAAGTATCAAGATTTGAAAAAGATACTGAGGAACAAACGCTGCAGAAGAAACTGAGTGAGTAATTGGCTGTTAGAACAGTGACACCAAGAGCACGTTTTATGGTTGTTGTAGGTCCCAAGGTAGTCCAAGCTTGAGGTTTTTGTTCCCAATAGGTGCCTGGAATAATAGATAAATGGAAGAGGGAATCTTTCCATTTCTCTGTTATTCCAGGCACCTATTGGGTTGAAGAAATTTAAAAAATTAACTTGTACATTGACCTTGTGATGAAACTGGAAAGCATAGCAAAGACCTTTGGGAGTTAGCTTTAGAAAGGAAACACTGGAAAATATAAATAGGATAGAACATTTGCAGGAAATTCCCTGCTTAACGAATGGTCAGATTTAAGTTTGGAACATGCAAGTTTCCATCAGAATATCGGTTACAACATTTTAATGAACTTGGGACTGGATGCCTTATGTGAAGCAAAAATGGCAGCTGGCATTTTGTGGGAGTTCAGTCAGGGAGTCATGGGAAAATTAGTCTGATAGTCATGGTAGCCAGGATGAGGAATTCAGGGGGAAATTCCACTTTTGCCCCTACAGTTTCTGTACAGGTCTCTGTGGGTTTTGTAGCAATGTGCTCGTAAATCCCACCCACAGTGCTACAGAGCTTTACAAAAACCTCCCCTTGGTTTTGTCCTATGGGGCCTCTGAGAACACCCGTCATAGGATTTTTCTCCAAGTCAAGCTTCAGCAATATCAGAGTCTTGGCTGCAGGTCAGAGCAGGCTCACCTGGGTGCTTCTTTCTCAGGCTCTTCTGCCCTGCTGCTGGGATCTGCCCTGGAGTTTGCAACTAGAATGGACTTTCAGAAATCATGACATCTTCTCCTATCTGTGCTTTCTGGCCAGTCTCCTCTCAGATGGTTTCCCACAGAGGAGTTTGTCAGACCTGAATGTCTCAACTGGGTTCTATAAGCTGTAGGTAGGCAGAAAAGTTTTGTGGTCAATGTAATTTCTGCTCTCACCTGCTATGCTTCCAAATCACCTCTGCCTGCCCTACTTTACACGTGGAGGGTGTTATAGAGTCGAAAAGGCTTTCATATAAACTTAGAATTTTATCCTCTCCATTGACTAGCTCTTGGCTAAATTCAGGGCCAGTAGTCCATATGTTTCTTGGTGTGACTTGGAAAGGGCAACCCGCTGGGGAAATGCAGTGGCATCGCCTAGTGTTCAAGCTTGGCAAACAGAAGGCACCTTTGTGAGCTTTATGAAAGGCTTCCCTTTCTCCAGCTGAGGCAGCTCCTCACCAGGGACAGCAGAGCTGGAGCTGAATTTTAGCCCCACTTGTCCCCTTGGCCGAGGGTCCTTGTGCCAGACACAACCTGTGAACCTAGGCGCAGTGGCTCTGGCCAAATTCAGGCCATGCTATTTATTTATATTCTTGTTGGACTTCTGATTTTTAACATCATCATACCCTTTTTGAAAACTTTGGTGATCTCAACACATTGGTCTTGGTTAGCCTTTGATCTGTGTGTCTATTATTATGAAAATAAAGAGATACACTAGAGTCATTGAAAGTACCCTCATGGAATGTTAACCATTAAAGGAGAGTGTGAATTCTTTTGCTGTTGTTATCAAGAGAGAGCAGGATTGAAAAAAGGTTGATCTTCACACTTTCTTTGGAGGATCTTATCTAAATCCATGGCTTAATTTAAGTATAACAATTTTCCTTATAATCTTGTGACAACTCCTTCCCACCTTCCATACAACTGTATTTCTGCCCCGTGAACTCCAAGCAACATCATCTCCACACACATGGTCTAACACTCTTTTGCTGATTAAAAAACTCAAAGAATGAATAGGAAAACTGGAGAAGCAGAAATGTTATTTTCTCAGTAACAGACAATGTAACAAAGGGTGGCTTGAGCAGAGAGCAGGAGAATGTGGACCTCATGGGGAGAGGCCAGTTGGGAATAAAACATTGAACTTGGACGGTTGAGTATGGCTGGTTTAGGTGCCAGTCTTTGAAATGGCAACAGGTGGGTGGTTAGCGTGTTGAATAGTAAATTCGGCTTCTGATGCACCCCTGTGAGGCCCACTGACTCCCTCCTTGTGCTGGTGCACAGACTTTCCCAAGCAGCCATCAGAGACTGGTTTGAATGGAACTAGCTTTAAGAAACAAAAAAGTTGGGAATGAAAAGGCAATTAAAATCTCGAGGAAACCAACACTTAAACTCTGCAACCTTGTGGGTCTGGGGCCGTGAGTCTTACAATCCTGTGGCCATGGCAGAAAGTTTTGGGGTACTGAATCCTGAGGAGAATGCAGCTGCTGTGTTTCCCAGTGCTTCACTCCTCCCTGTACCAGGAGTATCATCCAGGGACTTTGCCACGGGACTTTGCAGGGCCTCCACTCCAGGTGGGTGTACATCCCACTCCATTGACCTGGAGCGTGGCCGTGCATGGATCCATAGATTGTGGGTGGAGGTGACAGTGCCAGTTCTAGGCTGAGGCTCCACATGGCATGACATCATGGATTTCTGCCAGCACTCTTGAACCTTTGTCCTCTGAGGTGAGAAGAGTGTGCTCAGAGGGTCACTGCTGCTTCAGTCTGGGTCCCAGAACGAAGACATGTAGAGCAGCCCTGAATGCAGCCCACAACTTGAGGCCAAGTCCAGCTGGCCTGCTGACCAATGAGCAAAGGCAATATATGTTTGTTGTAAAGCAACTGCGATTTTGTGAATGTTTGTTATAGCTAATAATCACAGTAGAAATACCTGATTAATAAAGATGCTAAGCCTTGTGGGGCTTGACCTATGAAATTACATGCTGAAATTTATTGTAGCACCCCATTATCCTCCGGATAAGATGGCTTGGAGTACAGGGTTTTGCTTGCCTTCCTAGGCTATATCTTATCCTTTTCCACATGCTGCCCTAAACTCAGCTGTGTTGAACAACTTGCTTCCTGAAAGCTCCATGGTCTTTCATACCTCTTTGCCTTTGCCAAGTGATTGCTTTTGCCTGAAATACCCTTTCCTTCTTCAGTTCCCCAGTTTTGTCCCTAACCCACCTCCTTAGATCCTATTGATTTACTGGTCTGAGCTTAGCTGTTTTCTTCCCTAGGAAGTCTTAAATGGCTGCCCAACAGTGCACTGGATTAGATGCACCCCCTTCCCTTCAATTTTCATGGCATCCAGTGCTTATCTCTATCCCTGCACTCAAAACCCCTTTCCTGTGGTCTTAGAGAAGGAGTTTGTCTTGTTCATCTCTGTGTCCACTAGGCCAGCACAGTACCTCAATGAACTAGTGCTCAGAAAGTGTCTTCTGAATCCACTTTAAGATGGAGTATCTCATATTCAGAGAGGATGAGCTAGGAAGTGTCAGATTCATGGCCAGAAGCTACATCTTCCCAATTCCTAGTCCCTTGCTCTCTCTGGCCCTAGGTGTCTTGTGAAATACTACCTTATATTTGATTAGCAGAGCACAGCACTATTAGTTGTAAAGAATTCGATTTTTAACATTGGCCTGAGTTAAGCATCATTATGAAGATATATTTGTTGTGATTTTCTCCAAGCCATGAAATATATTCCAAAGCCAAAGAGAAATGAGTTCCATGTTATCTACATGTTTGGAGTAGTTAAATCACATTCTTTCCACTAACATGAGTAATCTAGCATGGACTGTGCCTCTAGAGAAGCATCCTAGGATGTCACTGTTGGGAGAGCCCTCAAGGATCATATATTTGCTCCACTATGTGTTCAAATGAAGGAGTCTAGAAAGATCCAGAGTGGTTTCACAACTGGCCAAGGCACCCAAATTAAAGAAACATACAAGAAATCAATACTCCAATTCCTAATCCAGTGATATTCTTTTGATACACTCAGCAAATACCCAGTCTTTGGTCTTCTATTCTGACATTGTCATTTGAAGGTGTCTGGGTATCCTCTCAGTCCTCCAGCTGGTCTCCTTCCCTGGAGTGGCCTTAGAATGGCCTGGGCAGCCCGGCCTTTTCTTCCTTTCTGTGGCTTTGCATTGTTGTATGAGATGCTCTTCTGTGAGAAAGGGGAGGGGCAGGCAGAGGTTGGGTTCATCCTGAAATTCACCTCTTCCTGGAAGGAAGCTGGGCCAGACAAGTGCATTCTCAGAAGGGACTAGAGGACAGGGATGGTGTGAGGGAACTGAGTTTCCCATGGTGTTGTCCAGTCCTGGGTGGGATCAGGCTTCCTGCCTGGAGACTCAGAGAACTTGGAGAAAATTTATGGGATGCCAGTCCAAGAAAAGAAATAGGGATTGGACAAGGGCATCCTAGAGCTTTTAATTTTGTGATTGTGGACTTTGAACTTGCTTTATTTATCTCTACTCCCTGCTCCTGATATTGACATGTATTCATTGAGGGTTATAGACAAACTGCAGTCTATTGAAAGGAGAATACCAGGCTGTGTGTGTATGTGTGCTTTTTAAGGTGGAACAGACTGTTGAAAAGACTTCAAACCACATACATGGAGGAACAGCTAGAAAACTTCGGAGAATATAGACCAAAGGATGGGAGATACTGAAGGTGTTTGATCATAGTCTTCAAATAACCATCAGGGTAGAGCTGGCTTATGCGAAGACAATTAGATTTACATGTCTGCTTATGCCTCCTATGTATTGCAATATATTGGTTTGGTGAAATATATGAGCAAAACCTGGCCTCACACAGATGTGTAGTACAAAAAAGTAGGTTATTTGCGTTGTGAAATCAGAAACCATGTTAATGGGCTTTTCCTATTCTTTTCCATTGAAGTCCATTGGTCTAGCTTGCATTTTGGATGGCACTTTCATCTATGCATAGTTTTGAATGATTATCCATTGGTCTTTTGGGAAATAATTTGTTCACTGAGTTAGGCAACTTTTGTGTGTTGACATATTTCTTATACAATATCAAATATATCACAGGAGTTAATATGACCACCAGTATTTTAAAATCAGAATAGTATTTAAATACTGGTGAGCCATACAGCTCATGGTGACAGATACAAGTTTCCCTAAACTCTATTTTTGCTTGAAAGCTTATATTTTTATTATTAGCAACAATAATCCATTATTTTTCTTGATGTGACAGGCTCAGTTCATTCATTTTCAAGAAAATGCCTGACAGCTACCCAAGTCTGAATACCCATAATTTGTCTGTCAGTCATTCTTTCAAGTAAAAAGAATGGAAAAAGTGGCTAGTTCAGCTTGCAACTCAAACAATTGCACAAATGTTTTCCCTTGAGATAATATGATAATTTGGAATGCAGCAGAAGTGCTTTATGTGTACTTCCACTTTTGTCACACAGAATACTAAAAAGACATATACTCAAGAGTTGAGATTTAATAAAATTAATAGTTTCACTGCTTTTTCAATGTTATGGACAGAATTATGTTCTCCTCAAATTCATATGTTAATTATCCTTATGCCTCATATCTCATGATATAACTGTATTTGTAGATATGGCTGTTAAATAGATGATTTAGTTTAAATGGCGCCATTTGATTTGTATTACAATGTACTCTAATCCAGTCTGACTGATGTCCTTATGAGAAGAGGAAATTTGGACACACAAAGAGAAGAGACACAAGGGCTATGCATGTATAGAGGAAAGTCCATATGAGGACACAGTGAAAAAGTGGTCATCTCCAAGCCAAGGAGGGAGGGTTCAAAGAGAAACCAGCTCTATGGGAATCTTGATCTTGAATTTCTAGCCTCAAAACTGTGAGAAAATAAATTTCTGTTGTTTAAGTCACCTAATCTGTAGTGTTTTGTTATGGCAGCCCTAGCCAATTAATATAGTCAGTAACATTTTTATGTGAAATTGGCTTTGTTTGCCCTGCAAATACGTACCAACAAAGAATACAATGACCACTGATACAGAATCACAGAATCAAGGCCACTGACTTCACTCATGCTAAGGGACCATCAGTTTTACCCACCAAAGCTTTTGCAACATCAAGGCGGATGTCAACACTAGGATAGGCAAATATTGTTTTGATATTATTATGAAAATAGTTCTGACCTCATGGAAACTCCCTGAAAATGTCTTTGGGCTCCTAGAGGTCCATGGACCATCCTTTGAGAACCACTGTCTTAATCCATGTGGTTTGTGCTGCCAAAGCTGCAATGGCAGCAGTCAACCCAGGCTTTCTCTACTGCTTGACCACTCTCTTCTTGTTTGCTAGTGATTAGCAGATCAATTATATCATATGCTTTGACTGATGGATGAATAAGTGGTTAGAAGCCATTGTGAACAGTGACTTTCCAATTCCTTAAAAAAGATGAAATTGTCCTAAATACTTTGGTGGAAACTCTAGAGTCAAAGACCATGGATCTGTATGTCCTTTGCCTGGGGTTTGTTCTCCTTGGTGGTACTCAGTGTCTCAGATGCTGGATCCATGAAGATGGTGCTTTGGGGACAGTGGGAGGGCTCAGCGAAGGCCCAGAGTCTGACCACATTATGTTCAGTACCCATACTATATTTCTGTGGTGATACTTCAGCCTTTCCATTAAAAATAATGTTTACTTCTTAAGTGACAGGTAGTTAGTATTGTGACTTGAGTTTTTGGCAAAACCGTAAAGAGGAGGAATAGACTGGATTGGCTTTCATGGTTAAGGGGTCAAGCAATATACTTAGCAACTGGACTGGAAATAAAAAAGGTCAGGCTTTTAAACTGGGACCCATATAAAGCCCCAAGAACGGATTAACCTGGTCAAGTTCCCCTCAGTCAGGTGGTCCCCAATACACTGGCTTTTGTCAAAATCTTCTCTTACCTTCTCTGTAATGCCTACCCAACTGAAGGAGAAGTGAGCTTGCCAATCCACTGATTGGAGACATTGGTACATCTGTAGAAGTCTGGCATTCTCCCATCCCCACACAAGTGGAAGACTGGATTTTGAGCTATTATTATCTAGAAAGGCAGTGATTTTAAGATATACCACTTATGCTTATTTCTTGAATAAGAATAATCCAAAATGTGCAAGATCATCACTGGCGTTTTCTTATTTATACTACCTAGGTATTCAGTAGCAGATTCATTTTTGTTGTAGAAATATGTCATAGCAACATACAGTTTTAATTTGTTTAAATACCTACAGGTTCAGGGTTTCTTTGAGCAGAGCAGTATTCTTAAAATGTATGCTAATTTTCAATAAATGTGGTTTTCCACTTTTTCACTGCTTAAACTTGCTGCAGCCTTCTTGGCCACTTAGAAATGAAAACTTTAAAAACATTTTATTACAAAAATTTGAAACATTACAAAAGAGAGGTGAACAGAATCAGTATCTTTATAGTCTCCACCTAGATTTAACAATTGTTAATGTTTGTCATATTTGCTGTTTATTTCAGTCAAGTACTTAAAAATAAATTACAAGCACCATGACAATTCATTTCTATCTGCTTTAGCATGTATTTTTTTTAAAAAGAAGAATATTGTTCTACATATCCATATTATGACTTTCCACTTAAAGTTAACAATTCCCTAAAATCATTTTGTAGCCAGTCCATGATAAATTTCCCTACTTCTTCCCAAATATCTTTTGCTGATGGGTTTTAAAAACAAGAATCTAATCAAAGACTATGCATTTAATTAGGTTGCTAAGCATTTTAAGTTTCTTTATTCTGTAATAGTTCTCCTACTGCTTTCCCTCCACTGTACTTGTTTTTTCTTTTCATCACATTGATTATTGAAGGGACTGGCCTATTGTCCTGTAGAATGTCTCACCTTCTGGATTTGTCTAGGTGTTTCTTTGTGGAATCCTTTAACTTGTTCTTCTAGCTTCCTTGTGTCCTGCTAGAACTAAAGGTTGGATTAGACTTTGTTTATTTTTGGCAGGAACACTGAGTAAAGGAGGTTGTGTCCTGTGTATGGCATCATGTCAGGATAGACCTAATGACTTGATGAGGCTAAGATTGATCACTAGGATAAGATGGTGACAGAAAATTCTATCCTTTGTAAAGTTTCATATTCCCATTGCAACCAGCAAGTAATCTGAGATTTTGCAATGTTTTAAAACGTCTTCTTTTGGCTTGGAGTATTTTTTTTTCTGCATGATTTCTCTTATGTGAAGCCCCAAACTAGTCACATTTCTTCTTCCTGTAACTGTGAATGCCTCCATTCCGCTATACCAGAAAGAAATGTTATAAACCATCACTAGATGCTGAAAAATTCATATCTAAAAGAATCTGCTCTTTTAGAAATATGTAACCCAGGGAAGACATGTTCTGTTTCTGCTCTAAAAATGAGAATTTCATTAAAAGTGTTATATTTGTGAATTGTTTATATTCCCTGAAATGGGCTCTTCTGATTTTATTTTTATTGAGCTGATGTATTCTATCCTTTAAGCCATAAGCCCAGTTATTTTGGACAATCTGAGTGGAAGCATAGGTACAGTTTTCCTCCTCTGTTCATCACTTTTTCTCTTGTGGACTTAAAAATAGCAATTGGACCTGGTGTGCTAACTGGGGATTGTAATCCCAGGATGAAGGGATTAATTAATTAGCATTGAACACATGCAGGGTCTGGGGAAGAGTGAAAGAGAGCCCAGGACTGGTCAACTCTCAGATCAGATGGTGGTATTCACATTGATTGATCCTCTGATTGAACAGAAATTTTTCTTAGTTCCTAGGAAATATCTTTCAAAAACACATAGTGTAAGTGGGTGGGGACAAGTGGTGCCTTTGCTCTGGGATGAGGAGAGGCATTAGGTCAGAGAGAAGATTCCTTGACTCTGAAATAATATTTCCAGTCAGGGTGGATCTTGTGGCATCTTCAAGGACCAACTCAAGGTTCATCTCCAAGAGCTCTTCCCAGCTAACTCTACCCAACAAAAGTTTCCCTGCCGCCATCTGTTTACTTACTTGGTACTTTGTGATAACTCAGGTTTTACTTGTGAAGGGTCTGTACTCTTCATCTCATAACTGGGTCATTTGTCCAGTGCTACCTAATAACGACCTTCTTGCCATCTCTGCTCCCTCATTTGACAGTTTTTTTCATCAGAACAAGACACATGAACTGTTAGAAATTGGGGATTCAGTGTCAGAATTTCACCTTGTGGATCTTCTTGTAGATATGGAATTTATAAACACAGTCTTTTAAAAAATGGACTCTGTATGATGGAGTTCAGTTCACAACAACCACTTTCCGAGCACTTGTTTTGTTTTGTACTGGGCACTGAGCTCTTTAAAGAAATAATTATTTAAATTAGACAGAAGTGGGTTCAGCTTCTTGCCTCATGATATACGAGTGTGTGACCCAGTACACAGGCTCCCCATTGTTAGTTCCATCTACTTCGTCCATGATATTTTTTACTTTGCCCTGAGTATATTTAATAAAAGTTGTTAAAATGTGGTGGGATTCCTTATTACTGATTATTTGGTGATAGTCATTTACATCTGAAACTATTGCAGTAGATAATATGGAATAAATATCTAAAGAAAGTAGTCGGCGGCAAGTGGGCCCTAAACCCATACATTATTTCCCCATGAGACTCAGAAGACTTCTCCCAATGCTGAGACATACACAGTAGATCACAGCTGGGGTTTTTGAACAAAGGCTTAATACACTTCAACCTCTGTGGTACGTAGTCACAGTGAAACACAGCAGTACAATAACCCTCCTGTTCCTTTTTTCCTTCCTTGGCACTTTGCCATCACCGACCGCTCTTTGGCATCTAGAATGTCTCAGTTATCTCGTTTCACCAATGCTGTTATTGTGGTTAAATGCAATAAAACTCAGAGGCACAAAATTATTACAGTCACACAAATCAATAAGTAAAACAGTAAGATCTTAAAAGATAAATCGTCAAAGGATAAATGAAAAAACTCACTCATTGGTTAGACACATTCACTTAGGAAAATGTTTCAGTCCTCTAGCAACAAAAAAAATGTAAATGAAGATATAATAAGCTAGTTTTTGGAAAGATGTTTAAGCAATGCTTTTGTTAGAAAATGTGATATTTCTAATACTGGTAAGATGTTGGTAGCAATATATATTGCTTTATTTTTATTGCAAGCTAATTAGTTAATATCCAGCGTGTGAAAATATTCATATTAGTTTGAGCAAATATTTCCACCTTGGGGAATTTACAGTGAGAAAATACTATATATGTTTGAATATAAAGTGAGGTTTATAATCCTTAGAGAACAGAGAGTCCCCTTATATTTGATTCTTTGCAAAAATACAGAAAGCAGTGTTATAATACTTTTATGCAATTCTTTGATTTTGCACAGTTAAGCAGTTTTGTGAAGACACATTCACCTCTAATAATCTTAATGAATGCTACTTCATGGATACTTCTGGAAGTCAGCTGATGAGATTAGTGAAAAAGATGGCTAACAAGTTTAACAACCACTTAGTAACTATTCTTGGGAGTAAGCCTTTGAAATTACAAGTGTTCAATATTGTTTAAACAAATCTTTTATTTATTTAAAAATTAATTTATTTATGTATTTATTAAAAATTATTTATTAAGATAAATAATTTATTTATTTATTAAGATAAATTTATTTATTTAAACATTATTATTTTAAAAAATAAATTTATTTATTTATTTTGGCTGCGTTGGGTCTTCGTTGCTGTGTGTGGGCTTTCTCTAGTTGTGGCGAGCGGAGGCTACTCTTCGTTGTGGTGCGTGGGCTTCTCATTGCAGTGGCTTCTCTTGTTGCGGAGCGTGGACTCTAGGTGCACGGGCTTCAGTAGTTGTGGCACTCAGGCTCAGTAATTGTGGCTTGCGGGCTCTAGAGTGTAGGTTCAGTAGTTGTGGCGCACGGGCCTAGTTGCTGTGCAGCATGTGGGATCTTCCCAGACCAGGGATCGATCGAACCCATGTCCCCTGCATTGGCAGGCAGATTCTTAACCACTGAGTCACCAGGGAAGTCCTAAACAAACCTCTTAAAGTAAATTTTTTGTGTGTGTGTGTGTAAATCATGAATATTCACTTACAGGATAAGTGGCAATGAACAGTCCTAATGTTTTGTGAATAGATATTGTTGTTCCAGATATTTTAGTGATAGCTTCATACATGGACTCCTAATGTGCTATAATTCAAGCAATTTAGATACAAGTGAGTTTGATTGCTGTCAAAAAATGTTTGACTATTTAAAAAAGCAGCTCTTTGATGACAAATACATTGATTTGAGATGCTTGTGAGGAATTTGAAAAAAAATTCTGTGAACTATGAGAATAGACAAAAACAAGTATTTCAAAATTAATATACTATTTTATATGAAATGTGATTTTAAATATGCATGTGTAACAAAATAATACATTAAAAATTTAAAGAAGAATTTAACAATTTATCTATCCCTCCTCGGGTTTATATTATCAAGTTGGCTAAGAAACTTTATTTTGAATCCTTTAATTGAGGGAAAGTGAGACTTACATATATATAAACTTCATATATATATGAAGTTTTACTCACATACACAGATGATAATTTTAAATAATGAAAAGTTATATACAGATATGTTCATCACAGCAATTCTTATAATAGGAGAAATATAGGAGGTGCCTAAATTCCCCATAAGAGGACTGATTATACCATAGCTATTCCTGGATACAATATTAATGTAGATTATTAAAAATACTATTAAGAAAAAGCATCTGATAACATAGAGAATTGATTTTATAATGTTCAAAAAGATACAAATGTGTATATGGGGGTATAATTACATATACAGAGTGTGTAATAATTTATACATTGATAAAGAAACTGGGAAAGGATATACCAACGTAGCAACTGTAGCTGCTTTTTGGTAGCAGTCCTGGTTGTCTTTCAACATAGATTCTATAATGAATTTCCTGGAGGAAAAGAACTCAGGTCATTGAGTTCTAGCTCCCAAACAATGAGGACAACCTTTGTAGTGAATTCACCCACCTGAACTTACACTCTCGCAAGCATGTTTGTTTCACTGCTGAATGGCTGTCAACTGTAAAAAAGCAATTCCTGCTATTGAGATGAAATCTTTTTCCACATCTATATCTACATCTATATCTATATCTGGAAATCTCTATATCCATCTATCTATCATTTTTATTTTTTTTCTTTTTGGCCCCAGTTCTGTCCTCTGTTGTAGACAGGTTAATGTTCTCTGTCTTCCTGGACGCGGAGAAAGAATTGCCTGCTCTGGGAAATTCCAGACTCTCTTTGCCTGATCCACACTGAGCCTCCAAACAAAGAGAGAACAAACTTCCATCTTTCATTGTGGGCAGTGTCCTCAAGCTTTGAAAATTCTGCCATGGTTTCTTTAGTCTTTAGCTTTTGGCTATTTTCTCTACTAAAATACCGTGTTCCCTCCCTCCCACCCCAACCTTAGGAACCTAAAGCCTCCATCTATTTCCATTGTTCTCTAAATTAGTATGAACTAGTTTCGGGTCATTTCTTGATACCAGGTTTTGATGGGAATAGAATAGAAGCATATGAGGGATGTGATGGGGAGGAGGGTCCGAGAAAATGGCCCAGAAAGATGAGAACAAGGAGCTGTGGATGACCTACTTTACAGTTTGCAGAGGGTTGGCAGCTGGCAGCCTCCCTTAGCTACTGCCAGGACACTGGATTATTCCAGCCACAGTTAAGCACTTCTTTTAGTGAAAGCTACAGGGTTCAAGGATTCTGTATTCCTTGAATGCACATATTTTGTTTCAGAGACACTAAGAAAATACATATCTTAATATTGACATTTTTATCGTTATTTTCTAGGAAGTTCAGGTTAATATCAATTCAAGTGATAAACATTCTGAGTCCACAACAGTATTCTCCCTCATACTAATGTCTTTGTGTCTTTCCTTTTACTTTGTCCGTGTGCTTCCTATTATTCTTTGCTTTACTAAATAGGCAGTACACAGAAGGGACCATTCTCTTAGGTCACAAAGGTAGCAAAAGAGATCTACGGCCTTAGAGAAAGTCAAAGTACAATCTCTTACAGAATGTTGCAGTACAAGGACATCTTTGCAAGGCCTTTCACAGACTAGCAATAACATTCTGATGAGCAGAATCCCCAACTCCATTGTCCTGCATGTGGAGAAAGGAAAGGTTCTGCTGCTCATGGCTTTGAAAGCCTGTCCAGTGTGTGATCACCTCATGGATTCAGAGAGTGAGGTGGGCAATGTCAGTGATTTAGGAAGACATTGTATCAAAGTTTTGGATAGATTTGCAGGTGTGCCTAAAGTACATGTAGAGTAATACCTGCTTTCCAATAATTCCCTTAACTCTCAGTCTCCTAAACGTAGTCGCAATTCAGCCATCTCAATTCCCATCAGGAAGCATTAAATCCCAGAATATGCTCAGGAGAAAGTCTCTCAGTCTCTCTTTGGGCAGGTGTTAGATGATTGATGGGACCACAAGAATGGGAATTTCTAAGAAGCAGATTCTCATGCCCTGCCCTGGTGGATGCTTCCTGGGTAGTTGGCGGTTGTGCCTTACATCTGTTGTGAACTGGCCCAAAGCCAGCAGCTTTTGTTCTCTGAATAGGAAAGGAACTCAAATGTGGGGTGTTAGGGGGTACAGGAACCACAGGATGTGGATATTCTGAGTCTCTGGTACCTCATAAGGAAGACGCATCTCTTGGACGCATTAGGCAGGTGATGAGAAGACTGAGTCAGCGGTAGACTTGAGCAGTTTCCCAGCACCCTGGTCCCATCCATCCCACCACTTTCCACCTCTGTCTTAGAACACGGGCTTTCCCTGGTTTATTAGCTAATCTGTGTAGTCAGGTCTGACTTCTGGGATCAGTGTGATGGCATCAACAATGCTGAACAAGGAGATCCTCCTTCAGCTGTGATGGAGACCAGATGGCTTGGGGTGTGGAAGCCAAAAAGCGATGGCAGAACCATTTGAACCCCTTGTGGCAAATAATCTTTCAGTGAGAAAGCCATTGTAGGGAGAAAGTGTCTATTGTTTTTTTCCTGAAAACAGAGATAAATAAATCTTGGTACAAAATTGTCCTCCCTCCGTACACTCAATCTGCACTGATAGTTGAGGTAATCAGTGTATGTAGGATGGAGTCTCAATTTTTATCACTGAATTCTTTGTACGAAGAAACAATGTACAGGAAGTGGGAGAAATACCTCCAAATGTAAAAATGGGGTGGTTAGAGACCTGCTCTATACGTAGCTTTTGGAGCCTGTACTGGAGAGAGGGGAAGATTTTACTCTGGAGTCAGATTCCCTTACTTCACTTTGAGTCTGAAGACTAACAAAGACTATGTTGACTCGGTCCAGGTTATTTCTGAGTAGACCAGATCTGCCATAAATACATGATAGAATGAGGTGTGGTATCAGAGAACACAAGTAGACCAGAGTTGGAGTTTCTAAGGTGACAGCACTTCTTTTTTCCATTGAAGGCATATGATCTGGACAGCTCCCTTTAGAGTTCACAGAACTGGTGCATCCCAGCCTTTGTCCTGGAGCTTCACAATCCAAACATCAGGTAGAATTTAAGATTCAGTTCTGTGCCTTTAGAGGAGTGATATGTAGATAGCCCATCCTTTTTCCAATGGCAAATTACAGTGATGAAGTAGCTGGACCTGGATTTAGGTAGAAACTTTCAGTCTTTCTGAGTCAAGCACCTTCAAGAGTCACAATATCAGTGGGCTTCAGGCTTGGTCCCCAAAAGATATCCTTCACCCATCTTCTCCATTCAGAACATGCAAAATGCTTCTCTGGAAACGGATCTCTGAGAAAATGCTCATGAATGGCGCAAGGTGGTGCTAACTTTCCAGACCTGAATGGGTAGGGGTAGGAGTGGGAAGCAAAAAACCGGAATAGGAAGGGACCTGTTTTGCATCATTTCCCTGTTGAGATGCAAATGATCTGAGAAATGTCATTGTTGGAAGGGGTAAAGCTCAGGGTGAGGGAGGCTGGGAGGATTTCAAAGAAGAAAGTATGAATTTATAAAGTGGAGGCCCAAGGATCAAGATTAGAGAAAAATATTGAGAAACAAATGCCACCGAAGACACTGAGTAATTGGCCTTGGGACGATGACATGGAGAGCAGCATGTTTATTGTTGCTGTATATCCCAAGGTTGTCCAAGCTTGAGCTCCTTGCTCCTGGTAGGTGCCTGGGATAACAGAGAAATGGAAGTGGAGATCTCTCCATAGAGGTGTCTGAAGAAATTAAAATATTCAACTTGTATGTTGACCTTGTAATGGGAATGAGAAAGCATAGGAGAGCCCTTTGGGAATTAGCTTCAGAAAGGAAATACTAGAAAATAAAAATAAGCTAGAACATTTACAGAAAAAGAGGAAATTCCATGCTTAGAGAATGGTCAGATTTAACAGTTTGGAACATGTACTTTTCCATCAGAATATTGGTGACAACTTTTCAGGGAACTTGGGTCTGAATGCCTTGCATGGAGTAAAAATGGCAGCTGCTATTTTGTGTGAGTTCAATCACGGAGACACAGTGGACAATTGGTCTGATCCCCGATTCTGTTGTTTAGCAGAGCCTCTGGCTCAGAAACACAGTGAGATGTCTTGTGTTTTGCAGGTCTTTCCTTTTTGAATGCTGTTAAGGGCTGTTATCATACCTGAGGACGTTACCCTCTCCACCTGCGTGTGTACGATGTAGGACACCCTGTATTGGGAACACAGATGACATTGATATTTATGAACATTACCTAAGATCTCATTAATATCAGTACCTGAAGTGATTGGATTGGATTGGAGGATGAGATTGGATTCTGAGGCTATAATATAGAATATAGACTTCCTGGTCTTTTTCTTACTGTCCCCAAATATAACCAGATAATCCTCTGTCTGGTTACTTGAGGGCCAAGTTACTTTCTTGCAGAAACATTCTTAGGAGTCTCTTTAGAAAACCTAGAGTTCCTTATCTGTAAGACTACAGACAAGCCACAGCCTGAAGCCCAGCCTGCCGACTTGAGCACAGATGGGAGAATGTTAACAGCCAAGAAATATGGGGTCTTTGGCTCTTTTCCCAGAACTGCCAGGCTAAGACCTTGGCAGAGACTCAACAGGAGACTGAACTCTCTTTGCATATCCTTTTATACATGGGAGATGAAAAGCTTCAACCGTGAGTGATCACAGTTTTTGAAAAATCCCGATGAGGCATTAAAGAAGAGGAATATCCCAAGGGAGGTGAGCTGAAGGCAAAGCAAGGCAGGTGTGAGGTTAGCAATGACTTTCAATCCCCTTTGATCAATCATGAGTGTATTTTGTTTAGTTCTTTTTCTGATTTTATCCTTATTGAGTCACATAAAGGAATCAGCCAGGCAGGAATCTGTGCATCACAATCTTGGGAATCTGTGACATCTGATCCCCTTTGTCCCACAGCTGCTTCCTTCTCTTTCTTGCTGGGCAGAGACCTATAGTTTGTTAGTGTTGAAGGAAGCATAGCAATCATCTAATATAAACTCTTTATTGTACACATGAGAATCTGAGGCTCAAAGAGTTTAAGTGACTTATCTAAAGTCACACAAAAGGAGGAGTTCTGACTCCCCCCGCCCCCAATGTTTTGTCAACAGGCTGCTGGCTCCTTTTAGCAGACAGAAGTTTCCTCCGATCTCAGACAGCTTTTTTCCCACGTGGGATTTGGTGCAGACACCCTTCACCATCTTTTCCCATCAGAACATGCATTTCTGGCAAGAGAGCAGCTCTGATTCCCTGGCTTTTCTTCCTATTTCCCCTGGATAAGGTCTGTATAGTTTTTTTTTTTTTTTTTTTTTTTTTAATGGAAGAAGCCAAAGTACTGCAGTGAGGATATTGCTCTTTGGGATTCATTTAGGGGAACATGGTTTTCTTGGCCAAATGCCATAGTGAGCTAACCCTAGGTAGAAAGCACGGGCAGCATGAGGATGGACAAATGTAACCCCTCACAGGTTAGTAACGAAACTTAATACTTTCCTTTTTAAGGATGAAGAAACATCTCTGTATCCTAATAAGGTACATTAATTAAATAGCCTATGACTGGTAAGGCCCTGCAGGGGAATATCCTCAAAGCTAGAAGGCTGAGCTTTCTGAAAATTGAGAGTTCCTTGTAGCTATTGTCCTAGACATCCAAACCATGTCTATTGGAAAAGAGTTTGGCATGCAAAATTCATTCTCCTTGTTACTTCTGCTAGAGCTGAGACCGGCCTGGGCCACCTTCATCTGGTACAGACAAAGGACAATGAAGACACAGTATGTTATTGGGGACCTAGATCCTCCCAATACTGCATTTGTCTTTGAGACTTTCACTATTGTCAATGCATGGAAAGAATTAGACAGGTCGTGTGGGAAGAACATTCCTGATGAGATATTTTAATGAAAAATATGCTGGCAGCACATTTGGACTTATTGGTTTGAAAAAATGTTAGTGGTCATTGTCAATGTTTCCTCTCATTTTATTTATTTATTTATTTTAAAATAAATTTATTTATTTTATTTTTGGCTGTGTTGTATCTTGTTTGCTGCAAGCGGGATTTCTCTAGTTGCAGAGAGCGGGCTTCTCACTGCGGTGGCTTCTCTTGTTGCAGAGCACAGGCCCTAGGCCTGCGGGCTTCAGTAGTTGTGGCACGCAGTCTCTAGAGCGCAGGCTCAGTAGTTGTAGCGCACGAGCTTAGTTGCTCCGTGGCATGTGGGATCTTCCCGGACCAGGGCTTGAGCCTGTGTCCCCTGCATTGGTAGGCAGATTCTTAACCACTGCACCACCAGGGAAACCCTCCTCCCATTTTAGATCCTTCATTCTTCTCTCTTCTGGGTAAAAACCACCCTCCTTCAGACCATTAAGAGCTGAGGAGTTAGAGTATTAGCATTACTGAGCACCTTTGGTGTGCTAGTCACCCAGGAGTGCCAACTGATTTCTAGCAATTATTTCATTTAATCTTTGTAATAACTCTGTGACATAAGTATTATTATCTGTATTTTATCCATGAGGAAATAGAGGTTTAGAGAAGTTAAGCAACCTTGTTCAAGGTCCTACAGTAACTGAGGAGTTGTGATTCTTCCTCACTTTTGTCTGATTCCACAACCCATGCTCTTTTTACTATCAAAAGAACTCATATATAAAAACATATATGCAGTTTATAGACTAAATTTTTTAGACCATCCCACCCATCTAGGTCGTCACAGAGCACCGAGCTGAGCTTCCTGTGCTTTATAGCATGTTCCCACTGGCTACTATTTTACACATGGTCATTGTACAGCAGAAACGAACACAACGTTGTAAAGCAATTATACTCCAATAAAAAAGAAAAGTAAGGGTAGTATCATGGGGGACCCAACAGGAGATAGTTCTTCACTCCTTGCATAGCTTCCTTTTATAGAATAGAGCCTGCTACAGTCAGAAAGGACTTTGGGAAGGTATCGGACCCACTCTTTTGCTCACAGACATGTTTTAAAAGACAGGTTTTAATAAGCTCCAGAAAATGGAGCCTCTTGGGTTGCACAATATCTTTGGAGGCAGGCTGCCTGGGCTTGTGTCCAAACTCAGCCACTCAGCCGTAGTATGACCTTGGGCAATGCCTTACCCTCACCTCGCTTCTGCTTCCGTGTTTTTTCTACAAAATAAGGACAATAGTAGCAATGGATTGTTTGAAGATTAAACAAATTAAAACATGTAAACTACTTTGAGCAGCGACTTACACATACAAAAGTACCCCATGCCTGTAGGCCATCAATGATTATTTTTACTAGTACCTCTTTACAGCTGTTGATGATTTTCATTTCAAGGAGATTTTTCATTTTGAACTTCTTTTTGCTGAAATTTCAGAATGTTTTCTCTTTTTCTCGCTCATAGGAAATGGGGATGACTAATCATAGCATCATAGAAGGTGAGAAGGGAAGAGACCTCAGGCTGTATCAGTTCCTGCTTCCTGCCCTTGTAAATGAGCCTGGGGAAGGGAGGTGATGGGCTCAGGTTCTTACACGGCAAGAGTAGGTTTTGAACACACGTTCCACTCTAGTGGGTTTCTTTTCCATTGTATAATAACTCTTCACAGGCTGCAATTCAACACTGTTTAATTTCACTAAGACTTACTCAGGCTAATTCAGGAACGTGCCAGGCCAGTGACCCTGTGGGAAGAGCTGACCAGTGCTGAGTATAATAACATTGCCATTCTTATAATCTTATAGCAACTCATTAGCTTTCTTTTTCTTAACAGCATTGTCATATTGTGGAATTGCATTTATTCTGAAAAAGAAGGGGGAGGAGATTTTTTTTTTAACATCTTTATTGGAGTATAATTGCTTTACACTGTTGTGTTAGTTTCCGCTGTATAACAAAGTGAATCAGCTATATGCATACATATATCCCCATATACCCTCCCTCTTGCGTCTCCCTCCCACCCTCCCTATCCCACCCCTCTAGGTGGTCACAAAGCATCGAGCTGATCTCCCTGTGCTATGCAGCTGCTTTCCACTAGCGATCTATTTTACATTTGGTAGTGTATGTATGTCAGTGCTACTCTCTCACTTCATCCCAGCTTACTCTTCCCCCTCCCCGTGTCCTCAAGTCCATTCTCTACGTCTGCGTCTTTATTCCTGTCCTGCCCCTAGGTTCTTCAGAACCATATTTTTTTAGATTCCATAGATGTGTGTTAGCATATGGTATTTGTTTTTCTCTTTCTGACTTACTTCACTCTGTATGACAGACTCTAGGTCCATCCACCTCACTACAAATAACTCAATTTCATTTCTTTTTATGGCTGAGTAATATTCCATTGTATATATGTGCCACATCTTCTTTATCCATTCATCTGTTGATGGACACTTAGGTTGCTTCCATGTCCTGGCTATTGTAAATAGTGCTGCAATGAACATTGGGGTGCATGTCTCTTTTTGAATTATGGTTTTCTCAGGGTATATGCCCAGTAGTGGGATTGCTGGATCATATGGTAGTTCTATGTTTAGTTTTTTAAGGAACCTCCATACTGTTCTCCATAGTGGCTGTATCAGTTTACATTCCCACCAACAGTGCAAGAGGGCTCCCTTTTCTCCACACCCTTGGGGAGGAGATTTTGTCTCTGAAGGGAAGGCAGGCTCTGGCCATTGATCTGTTTATTCCTCAGTAGAAAGGGTCAGAGGTACTGCCATGGGGACAAAGGCAGGGAGTGAGGAGCAGGGTCCCTAATGAGTGGGGTTTACTTGGGTGGAGAGAGAGCGGGAGAGCAGCCTTTCTTCTTTATACTGAACAGCTGCTATGCACTCGGTGTGGAGCTAGTCTCCCAAAGGAATGCGAAAGGACCCAGGGCAGGATTTGAGATTTCAAGGAGTTTCTTTAGAAAGGGGTAGAAAGCAAGGGTGGAAGTGTAGTGGACCCTCTGGAGTACTTTGAGGCTCTGTACTCCTGCAACAACTATGAGACTTTTTACTCCTGCAGCTCAACTTGGCTAGGAGGAGATTCTCCAGCTGACCGGAGGGGAGAATAGCATAGCAGGGATGCAGACTGAAAATACAGGGCTAATAGGGTGCTTTCCCGTGGCAACCGGGTGTCAGGGTGTGGTGGGAGGTATTTATGACCAGGGGTTGGATTTGGCTTTGCCATCTGCTGGCTGTGGGCTGGAGAGAAAGTCAATTTCTCCATTCCTCAGTTTCTGCATCTTCAGTGGAAGAGGATGAACCAGGAGCTGATTGAAGTTTCTCACCATTCTAACACTCTGTGTGTTGCGGGGCATAGCGGTAGGGCCGTAGGGCTGAGAAGGAGATCCTTCATGTGGAAAACATAATGATGGTTTGGATGCTGAGAAATGGACTAGTTGTGAACTCAGAGATTTTAATTCTTATTACAGAGGAGTGTTATTGCTACTGGGTCAACTGTCTGGTTTCAACATGTAGTGCCAGTAATATTGGCTCCTTTGTGGTTCTTTTATTTATAAACTTGGTGCATGAAACTCTTCTTCCTCCTTAAGGCAACTGAGGTAGTTAACCTTCCGTTAATCACTCATGACCATAACGTGCTCTGCAGACACAGTTGAAGTCTTTATGGGCGAGGAGGCCTTGGATGTGACAGAGCTGCTGACAACTCAGACCCAAGCTATGTGGGCTTTTTGTTTGTTTGTTTGCTTTTTTTGGTATTGTCTCTGTGGATGCTGACTTTCCTTCTACTGTCTCTGAGAAATATTGCTCACTTCTCTTAGGTGACAAGTGAGGATGGAAAGCAACTCTGAGGCCTACCCTGGGCCTTGTGGTCCCAGCACAACCAGAAGTCCTGGAGGCGGAATCCCTAAAGTTTTGCGAGGAATTGTGAAAACCCTCCAGCTTTCTCCACAGTTACTTCAAATTCCTCAGGTTCCTGGAGGTGAGGAAAAACCAAGAACATCACTGAGGTAAGCATGTTTTATGTCAGCTTCCCTGTCTATTGGGACAGTTTTTGGGAGGCATGTGGATCTGCAAGTGTAGATGAGGTGGCAGATTCTCTCCTGGGGCTGCTGGAGTAGTGTCATCTTGGGGACCAGCAAGAGAAATGCTTCATCCAATTCGTATGCTCTCCTTTTATGGTTGGGAAGACACACTCATCAATCCATAGAATGTGGTCACCTAAGGAGGGAGAAAAGGCAAAGGGCTCAATGTGACCTGCTCCATATTCCATTTGTCAATCATCCAAGTCTGCCATCTTCCTTTTCATGTTCTAAGCTTTGACCTTTTCAGTATGGCTTCCTCTCCACTTGTGCTAATTCATGGAATTCCATCACTTGGTTTTGAAAAATGGAAGTCTTTCTTTCACGAGAAAGCCTGCCATCCCCACCCCTTCCCTGCTCCACCCCATTTTATCCCTGTCATGGGGGAATGTCCAAGGAATGTAGGAGCTCTTATGTCTGCTCTCCAAGAGTAAGTTATTTGGTGTTCTAGAGTGCTTTATTATCTACCCTTCAGAAAATCTTGTTAGTGGATAGATGAGGCTTGGATAAAGCATTTCTGAGGGCAAAGTTGTCACCAGCCTTGTGCACTATTATATCCCCAGCATTCAGCACAGTGCAGGATATGTAGTACTCATTCATTCCACATTTCATCCACTCATTCATTCCACACGTTTGTTGAGTGCCCATATTGTGCCAGATTTCTAAGTGCTGGAGTTAAGGCAGTGAAGAAAACAGACAAAATCTCTGCCATCATGGAGCTTGTGTTCCAGTCAGTGGAGAGCTAAATAACAAATAAATAAGCAAGTAAAATATACAGCACATCAGATGGTAATAAATGCTGTGGAGAAAAATTAAGCATAGAGGAGAGATGGTATTTGCTGGAGGAAGAATAAAAAATATTACCTCTGACCAAAAAATATTAGAGATGTATAACCCCATGATTTCAATTTATATTTGGAGGCAAGATGTTGAATTGAGAAGTAGGAAAGAAGCCTCAATTCCAGAGTTTTTTCACCTTGTTGCTATGGAGAATTTATTAGCCAGTACTTTCTGTCTGAGGCACTGCAGGGGGCTAAGACTCTACCTAGAGTGGGGAAAGTTTTGTTTGAACTCAGTTCTCTTCTTTGCTTGGTAGCTCCCACACCTTAATTCAGCGCTTTCTGGTGTCAGTTTCCTCATTTTTAAATGCAGAGAACTGGATGATAGATCTTGAGCCCTTCTGCTGCCTCGATTAAGTGATAATAAGTCAGTGAAAATGGAAGAGACAAACTTGGACACTCTGTCTCACTGTGCAGATATATATGGATGGTAAAGTTGGCAATTCTGTGGACCCTCCAGGGACCCGCAGAATTTCTCCAGCTCTCATCACACTAGCCCCAGACCCCTGTAGCTGCCATTCCAGACAGGCCTCTGAGAAGGCAAGAAGAAGGCAGTGAATGCATTAGCACCCTAGAGACTCTAAGAGAATTCAACAAGCTACTGCCTTTGACAAGCATCAGAAGGGAGGAAGATGTCGGCCCATTTCCCATGTTGTGGCCTGGGAGACAAGCTGCAGACCTAGGGGTGGGCTCAGGAGTGGAAGTGGGAGGGGGCTGTGTAGCCGCAGTCCTCCTTCAGTCACAGGAGTGAGGAATCTCCGGAGAACAGCCTGGAAGCTGCAATTGCAACTGGTGTTTTAAAGCAAGGGAGGGAGAAGTGGAGGTGGAAGGGGTTAGGTACCCCTACCCCCATTCCCTCTCCCCGGGACTGGCCAAGGAGTCAAGGGCAACCTCTGCATCACACAGATGACTGGAATTCACACAATTGTTCCCAGCTGTTCTCTAATTCAGGCATTGTTATAGGCCATGTATTTCTTTAGTATATCCCACAGCCCCTAGCCCAGTACCAGGGCCGTCTGCCTCTGACCCAGATCCTAGCTCTGCTTCTGGAACCTTAGATAAGCTACCCAGTCTCTCTGAGGCTCAGTTTCTCCATCTGTGACCCTGAGCTGACAATAAAGACCTCACGGGGCTGTCATAAGGATTAAGTGAGTCCATACCTGCAGAGTGGTTGCATCTTGGCACTCTGTAATTTAGTTCACTTTCTTCTCAATTATTCCACTTTATTGTTGGCCCTTTACTTTACTTATGTTAAGTAACATTTATGGCATAGCTACCATGTACAATGCAATTTAATTCCTCTCTATCATTTGCCTTTAACAACACTGTGAAGATGGAACTCTTATTATCTCTGAAGATGTAACTCTTCTTATCCTGGTTTCAAAGATGAAGAGGTACAGATAATTTTAGAAGACGGAGTGAAGCTTGTATTACGATCACAAAATCTCAGAGTTAGAAAACATTGAGAAATCCTCTGGGACCTGTGCTGCATTGTCCCAGTTTCTTGACAGATGGTCACGGAGCATTGGTTTGAATAGGTCTGGTGGCGAGGGCACAGCCCTGTTGTCCCTTATTTCTGACACATCCTGGGGACAGTCTCCTCTATGGACCACCCTCCCCCAACCTCCTGAATCACATACTGTGTCCTTCAGCTCCAGAGTCTGAAATCTGTCGCCCTCCCTTATTACCAGTGGTATCTTGGGCAAGTGTTTTAGTTCTTCTGTGCCTTAGTGTCCTCGTTTGTAAAATGGCGATAATAATAGAAAATGCATCATAGGATTATTGTGAGGATTAAACCATATAACACATGTAAAGTGCTCAGAATAGTGCTTGGCCTATAGTAAACACTCAACAGATATTAATCATTATTACAGCTAACATACAGTTTTATGAATTTGTCCAGATGTTTTCTCTCCTCCTTCTCATCAAAGACATTCTTCTGGTCTCTGTCAGAAGGACCCACTGGGTCTCTTCCTAGGATTCCATTTTGCAGGTCTTTTAAAACTATGGTTCCAGAACTTTGACAACATCTACATAAAGCTTCCAAATATCATTCTTTATCATATATAGATACATATATATGAAAGGTCAGACAAAATCACAAGAGATGGGCAGATTGGGAGGTGCCTTGGTGGAACAGTGAGGATCCCTGACTGGAACCAACTGTGTAACTGTGTGTGTCTGGCAAACACTTGTCAGCCTTTTTTGTACTTCTATGGACAGCAGGATCTTTGATTAGATTATTGATAAGATTATTAATCTTTATTAATAAGCGGCACATATTTACAGCACACAACCTGATGAATTCAGATATACCCATACACCCATGAAACCATCACAATAATCAAATTACTGAACATACCCATCACCACCAAAATTCCAGTAAGGTATTCAGTGAGGTGAATGGTAGCTTTTCTAGATGAGGTCAAAAGGAAGGACAGGTTCAGCCTCAGAATAGGCTGTCAGTCATCTAAATCTGGAAAAGTACATTGCTCAAGATAAAAGTGGAGTCTAAACTGAGCTGTCCAAAGAAGGATAAAGAAATGCCAGTGGGAAAAAATTGTTCAATGTCTTTTTTCTAGAACATATAGAAGAAGAAGTAAAGAGGTAGAGATGGAAAGGAGGGCAAAAGTCCAAAACAGTACAGCAAGCTAGAGATCAGGTCTTGCCATCCACGTTAGGAAGATGACAGGCAGTGTGTACCATTGATGCCGAAGGAAGGGAGGAGTCTTCCCACCTTCCCAGCCCCTCTCCTTGAGAACAGCTAGATTCCTGGTGTATATGGCTGGGGAGAAACTGGACATCACCATAGTCATACTTTGGAAAGTGCCTCTTTATGTCATATCCTAAGTACTTTAGGCTGTGTGGCCAAATCTTTTATGACTTTCCAAGAAAACTGTTAAGAGTGTGCCGTAAATGCTACAATTTCTGACTCTGTCTCTCCTCTCTCTTGCCCTACACCGGGCCACACCCCACTGGGGGTTGCCTATCTGAGCACCACTGGAGTGCGTGGGCAGGCTGTGAGCCAGTGAACCTGAAGGAAAGGCATGAACGTCAGCCTTCTCCGGCTTCCATTTCTTGAACTATTTATTCAGGAGAAAGTCATGATCTTGTTGGAACTGCTGTTCCACGTAGATCTCCACATTTTTGGAGCTGCTCAGAAGTGAACCCACAGCAGGGTGGTGGTCGAGGCACAGTAGTAAGATCCTTCATCTCTCTCTGATGCCTCCAGGATATTCAGCACAGCCTGGTTGTTTAAAAAATCAATTTCACCTTGGAAGTTGTCTTCGAAACCAGGGCCATATGTGCCCCCTTCTCGGTATATGAGAGTCATTGTGTTACCCGGTGTTTTCCTGTACCAGAAGGTATAGTAGTTACTGATGGAGTCTCCTTTCATGGAGCACCTGAGGGTGACAGATTCCCCCACAGACACACTCCTTGCTTGGTTTTGAGGCACCAACGTGACAGCTGACATGACTCCTAGAGAAGAGACATGAGAGGGACTTAGTGAGGACTGGGGCTGAGATCATTGAGTAACGGGTGCTGTGCTCGAGGGCCAGGCCCTGGCAGCCTTGATGCCTCGCTGAGCCTTGATCTTTTGAGGTTCCAGGATCTGCCTTACCTGGCCAGAAGAGAGTGAGGTGGATGAGGTAGCAGACCCTCTGCATGGCTCCACTCAGGGACAGCTCTGCCTCCCAACTTGTCCTGTGCCTGGTCCCTCCTCAGAGTCAACACCTTCTCTGTGACGTGTTTGTGCCTGAGGAAACCAGCCCCTGTTGGCAGCTGTTCTGTTACCCAGAGAGGTTTTGTCAATCACAGGAAGCACGCAGAACCTGCTGACTGTTAATGAGATGACAGTGCCCTTCAAGATCAATAATGTGGTCCAGATAAATAAGGCCAATTGAGAGGAGGTTAACACAGCTTATTTGATTGATCACAAGATTTTTGCTTCCCACCCTAGAAGTTAAGTTTGATATAGTTGCTTCATTTTCATGTTAGAGGTACATGTTGTATGTACTGTGGTGATGTTAAGGGTTAATACCCAGAAGAATTATTGACTTTTACAGCCATAATCAAAAGAACCATCAAAAGAGGAGGTCGATAGTGTGTGCACAAGGACTGTGGGTGTTGTAATGATTGTTGTGTTTACTCCAAACTCCCTCCAGGCAAAGTTGGATAAGGGTGATTCACCCAAGTATAAAAGAGCAATCCAATGAAACACTGTCTCCAAATTTAATGCATTTTCCTAATCTTTATTGAGCTCATCTATCTTCTTTTCTGTAAAGTTCTTAGGTCACTTATGTTGAATTACACAAAGTAAAGTGTTGTAAAAAACTTAGAAACCACAACTACCTCCCAGTTTATGACAGCCTAAATTTAGATGTACTTCAAAAGAGAGGCGTATTTGAATTCTTGGGACCCACACGTTTCAGTTTCAAGGCCAATAATCTATGAAATATTGAAATTAAACAGGTAAATTAATAATGGAAACTAGAAGGTGCAGCTGAAGCGGGGAAGAGGATCACCTGGTAAGCAAAGAGGTGTTCAATATCTGAGGATGGGTGCAGGACCTAAATTCCAACACTAGTGGAGCAGACACCCACCTGAGCTTTCTTGTTTTCCCCAGTGTGACTGGGACCAGACTGGCCTGAGGATTCAGATAGAGGCAAGCTCAAGTTAGCTTGACCTCATGGTAGTTGCTCTCCTTACCCTAGTCATCTCATTTACCCAACTGCCTATCTCACCCACCATTTCTAGAGGACCATTAGCAAGTACTGAAGGTGGTCACGTTCTCTGGTATTACAAAGTGCACTATCTGTACCTGTAGGATACAATGGTGCCTGTTCTCTATAGTGTGTTCAGAGCTGCCAAGGGCAACTTTTCTGGGCTTACTTGATCTTTTTATATCAGGTTGCTTGCCTATTGGCACATCCTATAAATCTAGTCATTTTTACTATGCACCAGACCTTGGGGATTCCCTGATGAATGACAGATATGGTCTCTTCTCTCATGGAGTGTAGTTTTGAGCATCAGAGCCAGTCATCACTTAATGATTTGCATAATGAATTTCTCCAGTGCTACAGAGTGACAAGTACTCTACAGAAGCAGAATTAAGGTAGCACGTTATGGGGCCAGGATCTGGTCAGGAGGTCAGGCAAGTCTTCCCTGAGGAAGTGACTTTGCAGTTGAGACTTAAAAGCTGAAGTTACCCAGGTGTGCTGGATAGTGTCTGTCCCCCCAGATCACTCTAGTTCCTCCTCTAGGAGGCTGATCTCAATGGACAGCATCCACCTGGTTCCCTTGCTCTCTGGCATCCTGTTCAGTTTGGCCAACGGGAGGCACCATCAGGAGATTGGAGAGAAGGAGGAGGAAGAGGTGGGGTGGTCTTACCCCAGATTCCTTCCTGCTAGGCTGTGCCTTGGCTGTGGCTGCTTTCCTCTGCCAGAGGCTGCAGGTTTTGGTAAAGACTCATGTACTTCATGCTTCAGGCCCAGGGTGGCAGCGATTCTTCTGTTGCCAGACTTAGGGTGTTTCACCGTCTTTTTTTGGTTTCCCGTAACCCAGCTGTATTAGTTTCCTATGGCTGCCTTAACAAAGTACCACAAACTGGATGGCTTAAAACAACAGAGACTTGCTGTCTCACAGTTCTGGGGGCTAGAAGTCTGAAATCAAGGTGTCAGCAGGGCCATGCCCTCTCCGAAAACTTTAGGCAGATCCTTCCTTGCCTCTTCCTAGCAGCTGGTGGTTTGCTGGCAGTCCTTGGTGTTCTTTTGTTTGTTTTTTTTTGCGGTACGCGGGCCTCTCACTGTTGTGGCCTCTCCCGTTGCGGAGCACAGGCTTCGGACGCGCAGGCTCAGCGGCCATGGCTCGCGGGCCCAGCCGCTCCGCGGCATGTGGGATCCTCCCGGACTGGGGCACGAACTCGTGTCCCCTGCATCGGCAGGCGGACTCTCAACCACTGCGCCACCAGGGAAGCCCCCTTGGTGTTCTTTAGCTTGGCTCGCCTTTCCTGTCACATGGTGTTCTCCCAGTGTCTTTGTCTTTACACTGCTTTCTTCTTACAAAGACATCAGTCATGTTGGCTTAGGGGCCCACCCTACTCCAGTCTGACCTCATCTTAACTAATTACATCAATCTTAACTAATTACAGCAATTGCAATGATGCTATTTCCATATAAGGTCACTTTCTGAGGTACTGGGGGTTAGGACTTGAACATATCTTTTTTTGAGGGACACAGTTCAGTCTATAACACCTGCCCACACCTTTGCAAATGTCCTTTTCATTAGATTCTTTCTGATCACCCTTTTGACAGTGCCCTCTGTCCCCTGCTAGGACTCTGCTTGATACACCCAGTATCAGGGGCATGTGTAGGGAAAGAACATTCTATATAAGAAATGAGGATGTATTAAAAAAAAAAGCCCCGAGGCAGGAGGAAGTGCTGTAGGCTTAAAGCTGCATTCACATCAAAAGAAGAGTTAGCAGGGCTCAAATAAGCCTGTCTTCTTAGATAATTATTGTTGAATTCTCCCAAATTATTCAGGAAGTCATTCTGAAAAATTCCAAGACTGTGCTTACGTTTATGACTGTGATTTCTATCTGCCACAGGTTAGAGGTAATTTTAAGAGTTTTTGGCTAATGAACAAAAACAGCCTTCCTCTAGGCCTGACGAGGAGAGAGTCCATATGAACAATAAATCAAAGCAGAGGTGGAAGACAGTAGTGGGGATGGAGCAGGTGATGATTTGGTTTGGTGGTAGCTGGGGCAGGTTGTGGCTAGGAGACGTGCTCTACTGGTCCGGGAGAGTCGGGACCTGCTGCAGAAGCTTGGCCCAGGCCTGTGGCAGGAGGAAGATGGAACTCGAACACAAGCATAGCCTATGTGGGGTGCCCAGGTGGAAGGTAGAAAAGTGTTCCTGGGCCCTGCCCTTGGACTCCCTCTTTCTTAGGCTCTGCGCAGATTGTGTTCCCTGTACCCATTCTTTCTGTGTCCAGGTCAGCAATTAGGCCACAGCTTCCCAGGTCCTGGGAGATGTCTGTCCCTTCATGTGACTTCTGGGGAGAGTTAATGTTTCTTTACAGTCTCTGAGGGATAAATGAAATTATATTTGCGAACACTTGGCTCGTTGCTTGGCCATTTGTTAGTTTCCTTCTTTTTTGACATCGTTACATAAAAATCAGGACACCTGAGACTTGGGACAGTTAGTAGGAGAGACAAGAGTGCTTTGGAGGGGGCTTTATCCATCCTTTTCCATAATCCCTGTCAGCCTCCCATTCTTTGACATCTTTCCCAATTTTATGTGCTATGAAAATACTGCCTCAAGGCAAGTCCCTGAGGCATCTTTCAACCAGATTGCAGCCCCTTAGCCCCTCCTTTGTAGAAATTCTGGAGTTGCCTTTGTATGCTTTATGATGTGTAAGTGCAGCCTCACAATTGTTGTTTGGTCTGGTCTGTCTTTATCTCCTGTGTAATCCCCTCAAAGCACCCGTTGAACCCATAAAGGTCCTCAAAAATGCTGATTGAAGTGAAATGATTTCTTCTGCCCAAGAAGACTTGAAAGTGAGTTGCTGTCTACAACACCCCAGGAGCAGAGGAAGACATTAAGGACCTTATTCCCAAGATCATGGCCATAGGAAGGACCCCAAGTCTTTGGGTTGTGGCTCTAAAGATGGGCCATATCGTTACAGAAACTTCTGCCCCCTTCAGCCTTACCAGACAGAAGAGGGTTAAGAAAGGCACTGCTGACCTCAATACACAAGCTGCCACGAGCACTTCTTGCTTTTCCATTAGTGTACGGTTGCTAAAGATGGCTATGAGGCTGAGGTAGTTAATATTTCATTTTCAGAGCCAGGGTGCTGCCTGGGGAGTCCCAGGAGAATCAACATAGATTACATAGCAATGGAGGAAGATGTGTTTATTGGCCTCACTGAGAACAGAAGGAAGAATGGAAGATTTGAAGGGAGAAGGGACCTTTGCAAGCCTTCTCATCCACGTTTCAGCCTTCACTTCCCCATGACCTCAAGCAGAGAGCTGCTTTTCCTGTTCTTCAAGTGAGTTCTTTGAACTCATATGCCATTTCTTCGAATTTGCACAGGCTGTTGAGCTTGAGCAGCTGGGTAACCCCACCTCTGCTCAGACAACCCTCAGATAGAACACCACCTACACACTGGGCTGGAAGGGGTCCTGGAACCCGGGAGTCCTTGTTTTTCACTGCCTGCTCTAGTCTCAAGGGGCAGCTGTGCTGTAGTGGAGAGACCACTGGATTTAGGCTTGGAAGATCTGGGTGTATACCTGACACCACCACTTACTTGCAAGTCACTTAACCTCTCTAAGCCTCCATTTTCTAGACAGTAAAATGGGGATAATACTGCCTTGTGCGGTCTTAAAATAATGGCTGTGGATACACCTTGTGACTAATCTCCAGGGAGACCTGCACTTGGGGTCAGCTCACCAGTGTGGAAGGTGGGAGGAAAGGGCAGGCTTTGCTGTGACCTATGTGGACCCAGAGGAGTTGCACCATGGGGAGGGCAGCGAGTAGTAAGTCCCTTCTCTCTCACTGTAGTTTCAAGAATCTCCAGGGAGAATTGGCCTCTACAAGTAAAGTTGTTCTGGAGACCAGGGCCGTAGAAGTCTCCTCGTTGGTTTATAAAGTTCAGGGAACCATCTTGGTCCCTCTGACACCTGTGTATCATGTAATTATTCATTTCCCTGTCCCTGTCATTTGGCACTGCAAAATCTTGCTTCTTCTAAAAGGAACAAACATCTCTTTTTGCTCCAACAAGACATCTGCCTTGATTTCTGAAAAACAAAATCAAGGGAAAAGGAAGAGAGAGGAACCCTATCAGAGCATCAAGGGACTGAGCTACCAGGGTGGGGTTACAGAGCCACCTTCCATTTCCATCTTCCCACCATCTCTCCCAGGAGTCATTTCATCAGGGAAGTCATTTATTCATTCACCCAATTATTGGGCAAACATCCACTGGCTTCTATGGTGGACTCAGTGCCAGGCTGGGCTCCATGGAGGTGACAATGGTTTGGGCTCTCCGGGGCTCACCTGGCCCAGGAAGAAGTGCAGGGCCTGCGGTTCTGAGGCTCCAAGGCTGCTCTTACCTGTGCAGCCTAGTGGCAGGAGATGTGGTACGTGGCTTCCCCTGAAGATTGAAGGGTCTGCTTCCGGGACTGTCTCCTGGCCCTTTCTTCCTCGTCTCAGCCCTTAGTGTCTCAGCGACTCGCCTGTGTGCTCTTGGGCTTGCCTGCGGACAGCGAGGAAATGAGCCTGAATCAGCAGATGTTCTGCCCCCGGAGAACAGCCTCACCGGTAGTACAAACAATCTAGGGACTTTTTCTTCTGCAAATGGCAGCGTCTCCCTCGTAGAGTTGAAACCAAGGTTTTGGCAGGGCAGATGTTGCTATTTAGATTCAGACAGCTTTTAATCTTCTTTCCCCCCTAGCTGTGGATGTTCCTTTTATTTTTTGTTGCAATATATTTATTTTGGATCTTTTATTTATATACCAAGGGAGCTGCTTCCTAGGAAGGGAGCTAGACTTTGCCAAATTGCCCATCTTCCACAGGACCTGAGCCCATAACAGTTGCACAGAATTTAACAGAAAATATGATTGCATTGGATATAATTTTTAGTAACAGTTAAGTGCCTCCTGTAGTACTCTGCCCATATCAAGAGCCCTGTAAGTGTTGACGCTGTAATAGAGAAACACAGCACAAAATAAGCATAATGGGGGGATGGGGTAAGTGGAGTGGGCAATGAAAATTAAATGAGAAAAAGCAAAGTTAAAGCATGAAAAAAGGTTTAATGGGATATTGTAGAATTATCTACTGAAAGGACAAAGTAGAACAAACTAAAAATAAAAAGGAAATATAACAGCTTAGATAAGAGAACTGTGGAAGCAGAGAAAAGCTGGAAGGTAATTAGGACAATCACCTCGATGCAGTGGTTCTCAGTCTTGGCCTCACATTGGGATCCCCTGGACAGTTTTAAAAAATACTGAAGTCTGGGTGTTTCCCACAGAGAGTCTGATTTAATTAGTCTGGGGTGGGGTCCAGGCATCTGGATTTAAAAAAACTCCCTAGGTAATTCTGATGTGCAGCTAGGATTGAAAACCACTGTGTAAGAGCATCATTTAGTAAAACAAAGAATACACCTTATATTGCAGTAAAGTCTTATTATAGTGTTGTCCTCTGGGGACAAGGCAAAACCTGTGGCCAGGTGTCACCTGTGACTGGGATGATCTGCCATCTTATCCTTTTCTCCAGGTCCAACGTGGACCCTCAATAGCTCTCCTCCTTGGTGATGTTTCACTGCCTGTCTCTTATGAATCAGAGGGCATGAGGACCTGCTGAGGTCAGCTTCAGCCATCTCCCTGTTGCCCTGAGCTCCTACAGCAGTGTGGGGCACTTAGTGGGTGCTTAGTAAATAGTTGCTAAGTGCTATGGTCCTTGTCGTTCTGGGTCCTTCTCTGCCAATTAAAATGAGCTAAGTCTATGGGTCTTGGTTCCTCCTCTTAATCCTGCCCTGACCTTCAAGATCTAAATTATACCCTACTCGGCTCCCTCTTGAGAGAACAAATTCAGCCAGGAGAGTCTTCTTGCTGTGATTCTTTAGGTTGGACAACACATCGCTGTGTGTGTGAAGTGGAATGCAGCCTACAGCACCCCAGATCCACAAGATAATGGGTCCTTGCTGTGTTTCAACTTGTGTTCTCTTTTTCTTCCCTCCCTCCCTCCCTCCTTCCCTCCCTCCCTTCCTTCCTTGTTGTTGTCCTGTAATTCCCAGGCTCACAGCAGAGCACAGTCATCTAAGGAGACCTGCCACAAAGAGTGAAAATGTGTGCAGTGCCCTGAAGCGGCCATGTGTTTTTGGAGGAGGTGAATCACCTTCTGTTCTCCTGGAATTATTGATTTCACAGTGAAGATTTGCTGCCACAGAGCTGTGGGTAGAATGTAAAGTTATTGCCATCTCTGGAACTCCTCTTTGATTTCCCCTGCCTTGCTGGAATAACTGTGGGGTCTGGCAGTCCTCAGGTAGAACATGGAGAGGCCAGAACAGAGCTGTTCATGCTGATAAGAGACTAATCTTATGCCTTTGCTGATAGTAGTCTATTTACAAAAAAACAAACCCCAAATAACTGTAATTTTGTACTTCCATCCAACAATATCCCGTAGAGAGGAAAAAGCTGGGAAAACTTGGATTGGGCCCAGAGGTTATTAGTTTTAAATGAACGGAATAGAAGCTCCTCCCCCTTTGTAATATTTCTCTGCACGTAAGAAAAAACACTCCCTACTCTCCTCCTCTGAAAGGGAGAAAAATATTTTGTTCAAGGTTCTTGGTTGGCAGTAGGGCTGGGGGACAGGCAAGAGAGACAGAGAAGATAAATGCTTTTCTTTTCTCTCCTTTGGTGATGGGAGTTTATGAAAAAGTAGAATGTCCATGCTTCCATGCTTTTAGGGAGCTCAAATTCTGTAGCTCTGATATCATACAGCCGTGGGATTAAGATCTTACCTTATACATCTTACATCCTCTAACCTGCCAAGTGTTTCCCAGGGTAGAAAGTGGTGACAGAACTGGGTTCTCCCAGAACTGCAGGGAAATTCCACAGCCACCAACAAAAACTTGTGTCATCCTTGCTTTTTCTGGTTGGCCTTCCAGCCCAGACACAGTTCCAGAGGTATCTCCTATGCCTTGGGCTCTGAACTAACATACTTACTACTTTTGCTTTGTTTTATCACAGGTTGAGGGGAAAAAAGGAGCGAGGCTGAAAAAATGCTAAAACATGAGGTCAGCTCTAAAGATATAGAGCTTAAGAAACGATGGAAGAGAAAAAAGGAAGCACTCTAGGGTGCTTTGGTTAAGGCAGCTGTGTAGATTAAAAAAAGTGGCCATGAGGTAGCTTTGGGGGCTGGCAAAAGAGACTTCCGAAACCAGTGAAGTGAGAATGTTAGTATCTGAGTGGATGTTGGTCCTACAGCATCCTGGGCCACCATAACCCAGTGCCCTTGTCATGTCCCAGGAACGTCACTCACTCTGGATCTGCTGCTGCCCCGTTGCCATACTCTGTGTATCTCTGACATTCAAATTGGTTACGCGGGGTTTGTGGCGCGTCTTTGGTGGAAAGGGCCAACGACTGGGGTACATAAAATATTATCCATCATATTCACCATGGCTTGAGACCGTATAGTTAGGAGTGGTTGTTTTATGGTCACCATGGTGTTGCTGTTTTAAAGCCTAGTTTAGAATGCAGGTGCTGTTCTATTCATCAGGGATGTGACAAGTTAAAGGGCCGTTAACACTGAGCTGTGTAATGAACAGTTAGTATGAGTGAATGAAAAGATTACTGAATAGAGGTACAAGCTATCCAGTTGGCAGGGCTTCAACTGCCAAGTAGTCTGAGAGTTTGCACACATGCATGACTGAGTAGTGACTGTGAACGGGGAAGTTACCAAAGGAGCATGAAGGAAGTACCATGGGTGGCAAGGTAGCCCCGCGTGACGAAGAACCTCAGCATCGATCAACTGGAAGTAACATCCTGAGTGAAACTGAGGTCCATGACAGTGCACACAGTATCAATCTAAACTGACATCAGTGTCCAGTCTGCAGCGAGAAATCAGGGATGCAGGACAACAAAAGATGCAGAAGGAAGGGCACATGCCAAGAAGATGGGCTGGAAGAGCACAGGGAAAGGGGATTTTTGCAAGACTCAGCTGACAATCATCTGTCTCTGTCAGAAAACCTTATTTTTAAGCATGCCAGCTCAAGTCCCAATTGGCGACCCAGAGACTGCAGCGTACTGGGAGGAGAACTGTTGCCTCTACTCACGATCTGCTGCGTTTGCGTTGACTCACAACGTGGTTGAGGACTCAGCTAGACAGCACACTAAATACCCAGCAGAATTCCTAAAACCACCATTGGCCCAGAGAACCCTTTGTTAATAAATATTATAGCACAATCTGTGTTTATCCAGGGAAGTGTGATAGGGAAGGGAAACTAGCAGGAAAAGAAAATAGAGTTTAAATGCCACGGCAGTTGAAAATATTTATTTTTACGGAAGAGATATAATCCAGACAATTTTCCTCTTGTTTTGAATGACTAAACCCTAAACTTCAAGCACGTGGAGGCCAATGACAATTTTTTTAGGGCAACCAAGATGAGGAAAAGCAGGCTCTGTGTACACACACCAAAGGGCCGTGGGGCCCGCGTCCACATTACAATCAGGGCCTCCTTGTGTGGTCATTGCGGCCCCCGACACACTTAGGCAGATCATCAAGTACAAAAAAGCTTTTAGCTTTTCTCTAGACAATCTTTAGTTTCCAAGAGGCCTTGGGAGAAGCTTGGAAAGGAACAGGATCAAAATTCAGATGAAGGAGCAGAGGTGCAATTACCACAAGCTATTATTAGAGCAGCTGGCGAAACATCTTTCTGTAAACCAGGAAGTCTTCCTCTTATGCCCTCGTCTTTGGCCCTGAATCTAAATCGAGGAACCAGCATTATGTGGTTGAATCCCTGCTCTGGTTGGGTGGGAGGGTTTCAGGCAAACCCTTGTCCTTTTCTCTTATCTTTTTATTTTAAAGTAGGGAATAGATACAAGTGGGCACTATTGTGAAGAGTAGGTGGTCCATGGCTCTGACATACCAGCCTTGCCAGCTGTGGTGTGGGAAAGTAGGCAATTAATAAAACCTTTGCGGCAGCTCCTGTGACCACAAGGGATGATATTGGCTCCATTTAGCATGTTTAAATTTAAGTATTCACCTCATGTCAAAGTATGTAGCTGTGTTCTCTCATCTGAGGTTGTTCATTTGGCAATACAGAAGGATGAGGCATTATTTCTTTAAATAAAATATTCATTACCATCTGTGTCTCAGTGATCCCTAAAGCAGAAATTCAGTTCACACATTAAATTCAATAATCATATATTAAACACTTACTATGCAACACCCTGTGGAAACTGAAGATGAAACAGACTAAGAATTCCTGCCCTCAAGGGGTTTATAAATTAGGAGGAGCATAAAGGAGGTATCCAAACAATCATGTGAAAAGAGAGAAAACATGAAATGACTCAAGAGAGGTAACTGCAGGGAAAAAAATAAATTAAAAAAGAAAAAAGAGAGAGGTAAGTGCTAACGTGGTTCACTTGGGGAGAGATCATATCCTCAGAGGCGAGTTTTGCACTGGAGATACAAATTTGGGAGTCCTGAGCACATATGTGGAATTCAACTCTGTGAGCATGAATGAGATCACCTAGGAGAAGATACAGAAGGGAAAAGGGACCTAGGCAAGGGCCCTGGGTGCTCTATATTTAGAAGCGAGGCTGAATATAGAGCCCTGGGGGCTCTATATTTAGAAGCTAGATAGAAGAAGAGCCAGCAAGGGGACTGAGAAGGAGAGGCCAGTGATGTACAGGAAAATTAGTAAAGTATAGCATCTCAGAAGCTAAGCATGGAAAAGCATTTCAAGAAGGAATGGGTGGGGCTTCCCTGGTGGCGCATGTCCCCCCGATGCAGGGGACATGGGTTCGTGCCCCAGTCCGGGAATATCCCACATGCTGCAGAGCGGCTGGGCCCGTGAGCCATGGCCGCTGAGCCTGCGCGTCCGGAGCCTGTGGTCCTCAACGGGAGAGGCCACAACAGTGAGAGGCCCGCGTACAGCAAAAAAAAAAAAAAAAAGAAGGAATGGGTGGCTAGTGGTGCAGTACACTGCTGAGAGGTCGTATAATTGTTGGCTATTTATTCCTGTGTTTGTTTTATGTCTATCTCCTCTTAAGGAGGGCAGTCCCCCTGTTTATCTTGCTCGCACATGTACTGAGTGTCTGGCGTGGTACTTGGCACAGAGTAGGACTCAAGATATATTTGTTTCATTAAGGAAGGAAGAATTAAAGCCAGTCTGAGGTGTTTGTATTTAATTAAGTAGGCAAAAAATAGTGTCTGAATAGCATCTTCAGATTCCTAACATGGAGTGTGATCTTAGCAAAAATGCAAGCCTCCTTTTGAAGGCCTGTACAGACCTGCTGGCCTCATGCATACCTCCTCTCATCATCATTAGGTGTCTTCCAATCTGGATGCACAAGAACAAGAAAACAGCAAGAATCCATTGGGTGATTCATATACTAAACATGCAACACCCTGTGGAAACTGAAGATGAAACAGACTAAGAATTCCTGCCCACAAGGGGTTTATAAATTAGGAGGAGCATAAAGGAAGTATCCCAGCAACCATGGAAA
This sequence comes from Pseudorca crassidens, assembly GCF_039906515.1. Classification (NCBI taxonomy): domain Eukaryota; kingdom Metazoa; phylum Chordata; class Mammalia; order Artiodactyla; family Delphinidae; genus Pseudorca; species Pseudorca crassidens. The sequence continues at coordinate 75,455,268 of NC_090296.1, forward strand.
AAGAATCATAATCCTGAGAGCAGTGTTAGCCACTAGAATCTCATGAGATATTAATGGTTGTGCCCTTATAGAAAGAATTCTCTGAACCCAATTCTGGGCTAAGTAGGTATATTTACAGCAGGAGTTCTCAGAGCACGTAATATGCTAATAAAGAATTGTGAATATTAAGAGAGATCTATTAAGGTAGAGCATTTGCCAAACTTATTTGACCATGGAATCCTTTTTAATTGCTTAATAACTGTTAACATTTTAAGAGACAGTGACATTATGAAGAACAATTTGGCAAGTGTCACCTCTGAGTTTTTTCTGAGAAGAAAAAAAAATCATATCAAATTCCTTTTTAGTTGACATGGGGAGAAACTCTCCATGTTGGATACAAATTACATGGGTGGAGTCAAAGAGTATGATAGGTTGTATCATTATTATTCTCAAGTATTTGATCCTCCCTTTTATATGAGAGGATTATTAGTCCCTGCCACTGCTTCATGTCCTGCCAGTGTCTTCTGTGGGAGGGGCATGAGTCCCTTCCCAGCTGATTTTGAGTGTGGTCATGGAAAGGCTTTAGTCAGTGAACATGGGTGGACATGATGTATGCCATGTCTGAGCAGATGCTCTAAGGAGCACTCTGAGTTTCTATCAGCAGTTCTCTTGTTCTTCTTCCTCTGTCATGAGAACAGTGTGTCCCAAATAGTGAGTTATCTTTCAGTCTGGTTTCTGGAATGGGAAGACTCAGAGAGCAGAACTTAGCAGACACCTTGTAGCCATCGACTTGTAGTAAAAGCAGGAGCAAAAAGTAAATGTTCGTTGTTTAAGCTATTGAGATATTGGTGCTGTTTGTTACTGCAGCAGAGTTGACTAATACAAAGAGGGAAATATGGAAGGCTGTTATAACCATGACAGTTTCTTTCCAGAGCTCCCAGAAGAGATACAACCCTGGAGGAGAAGCAGAAAACAGAATGGCTTAGTTTGTAGCTGAATTTTTTACACTTCACAGGAGAAAAGTTGTACTTTTGTTCTGATGAAAAACAACTTCATGAAAGAAGAAAACTACATCAGCTTAGATAAAGATTTGTAGACTTAGTGAAGACTGTAGATGCTGGCATATCCGAGAAGAAATCTCAATATTTCAAGCTGAATGAAATCAAAGGACACACAGAAGTGGAAGTTGATAACCAGTCCCACTGGCACTACTTGCCTCCCTGTAGAGCACATTACTTTCTTAATTGTCTCTTCAGATTTCCTCACAGTTCCCATTAACAGGATGGGAAGAGGTCAGTGCCCCACAGCACCAAATTCTGGAAAATCCCAGAGGTTTGGGAGGGATCTTTTTTTTTTTTTTTTTTTGCTGTACGCGGGCCTCTCACTGCTGTGGCCTCTCCCGTTGCGGAGCACAGGCTCCGGACGCGCAGGCTCAGCGGCCATGGCTCACGGGCCCAGCCGCTCCGCGGCATGTGGGATCTTCCCGGACCGGGGCACGAACCCGTGTCCCCTGCATCGGCAGGCGGACTCTCAACCACTGCGCCACCAGGGAAGCCCGGGAGGGCTCTTTAATAAGAACAAAAAGTTAAAGGGAGTGACCATTATCCTAGGAAATAACGTTCTTCTTTCCCTCTCCCCTTCCTCTTTGCTCTTCTTAATTCTTTATCTCCTAAACCCATACCACTCCCATTTAGCTGGTCTATTTTGTGGTGTGCACAGTAGCAGCACTTTGGAAATCTCTAAGCTGTGTTTGGCAGGGAATTTGCTACATCTGTGGTTAAAGAGCCCCAGTGAAATCTCTGATAGACATTAGTTTCCCCACAAAAAGACTGATTTGTTTAGTCTAGGTTCAGTATTTTTCCATTTTCAGTATGTTTGTTTGTTTAAATTGAAGACATCATATAGCCAAATGTGTGTGTGTGTATGTGTGTGCGTGTGCCTATGTGTATTTAACTATCAAGGATTCTCATTTTCCTTCCTGGGTCATCTTCAGGAGCCTCCAAGCATATATTACCCCAGGGAAGCAAGTGTTTTCTCTGTTAGGAGCTCACATCACTTCCTATGAGAAGCCGTCCCCAGCTCTAGGCCATCACTTCCGTCTCTATGTTCTCACAGCTGTGCACTCTTTCGTCTGTTAATGTCTCTATTTCCTTGTCTGTTTCTATCACTAGAAAGAGCACCTTGAGGACAGGAATTGAGCCTTGGTGGTTTCTATAGCTCGTCATGTGGCACAACACCAGGAATATTGTACGTGCTCAGTACATATTTGAGGGATGAGGGTATCTATCCCCATAATTATAAACTTGTGTATTTTAATAATATAGCTACTGAAAATACCCACCCCAAATCCAAAACACCAAAAGGGCTCATCGTAAGCCCAGCCAGGAGTCACTGAGAAAATCATCATCATATTGACCCCTCTGATTTCCTCATAGCTGGCCAGTTTCTCTGAGCAGATTTTGCTTACCTGCGCCAGATCCCTATGTGGGAACTGGCTCAAATCTACAGAGGATCCTTTGACCCTCTCAGTTGTCCTGTGTGCCCCCAAATGGGCTCTTGAGTATGTCAGACAGCTAGAGAATGGGTGGAAATCACTGGTCTCTGAGAACATTTGATCTCCAGATCAGGGTGACTCTGGAGTCTTCAAGATCACTTAAAAGTGAGAATATAGCAAGGCTTGGGACCCAGCTGCAGCCCAGAGTCAGGGATGATCACCAGATTCTGGAAAATTCTAGAATCTAGGAGAGTCATTCAGTCATTCAGAGAAATATATTTATGCAATTCATCAGGTTTAAGATAAGTAAAAGCAGATAGAGTCCTTGGTCTCTCAGAGCTTACAAACTAATGAGAAATTAGACATTAATCAAATTAATGAAATATATTACAAACTGAAATATGAATGCATACTTAAAACCCCAAATCTGAACTTGCTGGGACATCTCAAGACATCTATGAAGAATTGATGTGTAAACTTTGATCCAAAAGATGAGTAGGAATTAAATAAGTGATGAGGAAACAGAAGAAGTATTCCATAGGGAGGGAACAATATGTGCAAAGGCCCTGAGGTGAGACCTGGTGCATTTAAGCAACTGGAAGAAGGCCTGTTTGACAGGAACTTGGGAAATGAGGGAGAGAGGGGTGAGAGGTATTGGCAGTGGAGGTGAAAAGAGGTCAGAATGTGCAGGGTCTCAGAGGCCACTTTAAGGATTTGTCTTTTGCTTATAAGCAATGGGAAGTCACTGAAGGATTTTTAATCAGAGGTATGACATGATCATAATTGTATTTTGAAGATCACTTTGGCTACTGTGGGGAGGAATGTATTGGAAGGTCCTAGAGACCAGCTAGCTCATTCAAAAAGCTAATGAAATGATTCAAAGGAGAACATGGTAGCTTGGACCAAGGTGTTAGTGGTGGAGGATGGAGAGAAGTGCATGGATTTGAGATGATATATAAGATAGGAAACCTTGGGAAAGGATCATATTTAAAAGGAAGATTTTGACTTAAGTCTTGGAGTTGAGCTGAAGTAACTTTGAAGCATTTAAGTGGATATGGTAAACAATCAAGTCGATACACAGATATTCATGTATTTGTACTCAACTCATAGTTATTAACTATCAGCTATATGCTAATCACAGTACTGAGAATTGTATGGAACAGAAAAGTATATTGAACTTGGATTCTTTTTTTTTTGCGGTATGTGGGCCTCTCTCACTGTTGTGGCCTCTCCTGTTGCAGAGCACAGGCTCCGGACGTGCAGGCTCAACAGCCATGGCTCACGGGCCCAGCCGCTCCGCGGCATGTGGGATCTTCCTGGACCGGGGCACGAACCCGTGTCCCCTGCATCAGCAGGCAGACTCGCAACCACTGCGCCACCAGGGAAGCCCTGAACTTGGATTCTTTTCTTGAAGGAGTTCAAAATTATGACACAGTCATGAGGAATGGTTGAGGATATTTGGTATAAAGAAATGAGGGCTTGGAGGTTGACTATGATAGCTGTCTTCAAATATTTAAAAATATAAGGGTAGAACTTAGTGTGTGTTGCTCCAGAATGCATAACAAACACCAACATGTGAAGTTACAGGGAAGCAGACTTCGATCTGGTATAAAAATGATTTTTTAATATCAGAACTATCATTGAAAATACTTGAGACTGAATGATCCTTTATTCAATCAATATTTAATGAACATGTAAATTGAATGGAGAGATTCCTGCTTGACCTTTAAGATCCCTTCTGGTTTCAAATTCAATGATTCTAATTTTCTGTTTAAACTCTTAATTGTTCAGAATGAAGGTCACAACTTGGATTTCCTTGAGTCCACTTCCTTACTTGGACCCATCCTATATCCTCCCTGGGCACTTTCAGGATGCTGTAATGAGTCGTTTCTTCAAGGTTGTGACACCTTATGATAGAAACGACATTCTCTTCCTTGGTTTGATCCAGAGGAAGAAGTGTACTCTGATTCCCTTCTTTTCTCTTGCCTCTCACTCCTTACCACGATAACACGATGCTGAATGCCTTGTTTGTAAGTGCAGCCGATTGATGGCACTGTTTCTGGACACAAGGTACCTTCTTGCTCCCTTTGAACAATCATATCTTCCATTTCTAGCCACACAGGATGCCTAGGGACTCCTTTGCTTGGGAGCCTGGTGGAAGTGTCATGCTTATATTGCCATGCCCTGACAGTTGACCTCAAAGACTTTTTCAGAGAATGGGCAGACACTCTCGGATTTCTCTTCACTGCTCGGAACTCTTTCAAGTGAGCCCTTTTCATGCTGAATAAAAATCACAGAAAGGAGGATAATGGGAAGAACAATAATATGAATTTATTCAACCCTCAATTCCCTTTACAAATGCAGTGGGGAAGAGCAGGGACAATACAAAAATATTCGCTGACTTTTATATCATTCACGTGGCTCTGGGATTTCTGCAGAAACACTTGGTCCATGTCCACACTATACCAGAGCCTTTGGTGGCCCTATCTCCACCCAAGTCTGAGGCTTCAGGTATTATGTAAAAGACTTTCTTATCTACCTCCTGGTAAGCTCAGGGAATTCTCCAGGTATTTAATTTTAATTCTTGTTTGGTTTCTTTTTTCATTGTTTTGTGCTCAGACTCTCTCAGATTGTTATGCGGCAGTCTGGTTGCTTTCCCCCCAAATGTCCCTCTTCCTTGCCTCCAGGCTCTGTTTTTCCCCATCTCAGGTTCCGAGTGGCCTCAGCCCAACATGGGCCAGAACTTCATGTCTCATCCATTCTGCGGGAGGAATGGACAACTAGAGACACACACTTTTATCTCCTGTCCCTTTTCTTCCCAATCAGACTTAATCAGACACTAATGACTCATGGTCTTTTTTCTGGTTTGATCTTGAGTTGAAGGTGTGTAGCACAAGGGTTGCCGTGGATAATCCAGGAAGGTCGCCATGGTGTGGTAAAGAGTACACTGACTCAATAAATATTAATTCATTTCCTAATCTGCTTGTGGATGAATGAGAAATGGACATACCTAGAATTTATGTAATGCCTCCTTCCAAGGAACATACAAGGACACAATAGCACCTCAGTGAGACTATTATATCAGTAACACAATCTGTAACCTGATTTGTGGATGACTGATTGCTTATTGTGAGTCTCACACCTGGCTGCACATCAGAGTCCCTTCAGGAGCTTTATTTATTTATTTATTTAAAGTTATTTATCTATTTCTGGCTGCATTGGGTCTTCGTTGCTGCGTGCGGCCTTCCTCTAGTTGCAGCGAGCAGGGGCTACTGTTCGTTGCGGTGCGCAGGATTCTCATTGCGGTGGCTTCTCTTGTTGAGAATCACGGGCTCTAGGCACGTGGGCTTCAGTAGTTGTGGCTCGTGGGCTCAGTAGTTGTGGCTCGCGGGCTCTAGAGCACAGGTTCAGTAGTTGTGGCGCACGGGCTTAGTTGCTCCGCGGCAAGTGGGATCTTCCCAGACCAGGGATCAAACCCGTGTCCCCTGCATTGGCAGGTGGATTCTTAACTACTTTGCCACCAGGGGAGTCCCAAGGAGCTTTTTACAAATATAGATTCTTGGGTGACATTTGCAGACAACTGATTTATATTTCTCCACCTCCATGAAATTTTTCAATAATGATGGGTTCCTAGACCAGTGGTTCTCAAACTTTAATATGCATATAACTCATCTAGGGAATCTTAATAAATTGCAGATTCTGATTCAGTAGATCTAGGGTGGTACCCGAGATTCTGCATTCTGACAAACCTCTAGGTGATGCTGATGATGTTGGTCCAGAGACCACATTTGGAACGGTAAGGTCTTAGACCTGAGAGGGGAAGAGGATGGGGTAGGGGAGGGAGGCTGAATTACCTGGGAAGCCAGAGCTCCATGCCCACACCAATTCAATCAGAATCTCTGGGGATATATTCCAGACATTGGTATTTTCAGAGTTTCCCCACATAATTCAAATATGCAGCTGGAATTAAGAGCCATTGTTCAAGAGATCCCTTGATCACATCTAATGCCCATTTCTCTGTAGTCAGGGCAGGAGACCTCAGGGACATCTTCCTTGTACTAAAAAACCAACAGTTCTTTTTCTGCTTATAGCAGAATCTCTCAAACATGTCCTTGGACCACTGCATCATAATTGCCTGGGGTCCTTGTTATAAACACATGTTTTGGGGCCTTCCCCCAGATAGACTGAATTAGAATCTTTGTAGCCTAGGCTCAAGAATCTGATTGGAAACAATCTCTCTTAGTGCTTTGCGTGCATAATAAAGTTTGAGAAAAACTGGCTTATAAGATAAAATCAAATCTCTTTAGCCTTGTAGCCAGGAGTGTCTAAACAAGTTAGTCTCAACCAGAGTTTCTGAGCTCTCTCTTTCCCTGCTCTACTGCATTAATCCCCGGTGGTAGGCAGCCTCTAAGATGGCTCCCAATGAGTCCTACCTCCTGGTATTCATGCTCTCATGTAATTTTCTCCCCTTGAGTGTAGACTGATATTTATTGACTCATTTCTACTGAATAGAATATGGCAGAAGCGATTAGGTTACCAAAAGACTGTGCGTTCCATCTTGGATGCCCTCTCTCCCTCAAAGCCCTTTCTGTAGGGAAGTAAGCACCATGCTGTGATGAACCCTGTGGAGATGTCTATGTGAGAACTCAAGGCTTGCCAGCATCCACATGAGTGAGCCTGGAAGTGGATCTTCTTCCAACAGATGCTTGAGATGCCTGCAGCCTTATGAGAGACCTTGAGCCAGAGGACCCAGCTAAGACACACCTGGATTCTTGACCCATAGAGACTGTGAGATACTAAATGTTTTGAGCCTTTCAATGTTGCAGTAATTTATTATATAACAACAGAGAACTAGTACACCCACCTTGAAATACCCTTCCTCCTCCTTCCCTTCCCCTCCTCCTTCCTTATCCAAGGCCCACCTCTTTAAGCCTTAGCTGTTGTAGGAAACTTTTCTCATAGTGATTGTCTTTTCATGAACTCCTAGAACACTGCATGTGAAGTCGGCAGCACTCATTGTTAGACTGTCTATACTTGCTGGTATTTTTAAATTCATTTGTAATCTCTAGTTGTAATGTCTAATGCTGTCTTTTAAAATAAATTGTAATCCCATTGATGAGAATGGAACTTAAAACAGAAGTTGACCTAGAACTCTTTCTATTCCTAAGGCCTATCCCAATATTATAAACACAATACGTGCCCTATAAATAAATGTGTGATGAAGGTAATAGTGCATTGGAGGAATATTGGGTAGAAGCCATCAGGAGAGCTGTAGTTCTCACATTCACATCTACTCTGTATCCTAATGCCTGATTTTTAACCTTATGTGAACAGAGGATTCCAGACAGATAGATACTTGAGCAGAAAAACAAAGAGTTGGCTGCTAGTGCCAACAGGATGAAAGCACTCCCTTGATGATTATTAAATGTTTGTACCCTTAAGCCCTCCTGCCCATCAGTCTGCTCAGTTGTGCCTCCAGGCCTTGGCTCCCTGTGGTCCCAGATACCTTAGGCTCCCCCACTTCAACCTGGGACTTGGGGATCTATTTTTTAAATTCAGTTGATTTATGACCGTCGCAGAAATCCCACACGGCCACAGATATTTGTCTTCAAAATCTCTCTTGGCAACCGGCATAACGGAAGCCTGTGCGTTATCCCTCCCTGCCATCCCCGTGGGTCCCCAGGGCTCCTCTGTCAGTAAGGAAGGATATAAAACATTCAGTACCTGAAATAGTTATGGGAGCATTTCAGAAAATGACTCTAGTCATCCTTCGTCACAGACTAGAAGTTAAAGGTATCTCTAATACCTTTGGAAATTTTGATTAGGATGGTAATGGAAAACCATCCTTGCTTTATCTAGTTTATGTACATGAATGGTTTCAGGATAAAGACTCTGGAATGAGCTACAGCACTCCCTATTGTAGAAACTTGTTCATCTCAGCCTCTCCACAATGAGAGGACCTTCTCAGCATTGAAGGCTGTTTTTTTTTTCAATCTTTTCTCAGGAGTCTGTGAGAGTTAGGAGCAGAGTCCCCTTGGCCTCCCTGCACAAACCCTAACAGACTTTTCTGCCCACCTTGGCTGACAAAGAAGGCCCCTCTCCACCAACTACAAAGATAAGGCCCTTGCCCCAACTCAGCTCCTGAATCTCTTATCAGATGTTACTGTTAAGGTTATCAAGTGGTCTCACCTCAGGGGTGGTGCTCATTTTAGCCAAAGGTGGTCTCTAACTGGATCTGCCTCCTTGGTTTGACTTGGGGATTTGAGGTGATCAGAATCAGAACTGTAGCACTGTGGATGTTGGACCCACAGTAGTAAGTTCCAACGTCTTTTACTGTTGTTTTTTGAATGTTGAGTATGTACTAACTTTTTAAAGCATCAATTTTCCCTTTGAAATTACTCCTTTCCTTTTCATTAGAATTATTGCTTAATCTGTACACTAAAGTCAGGGAGTTATTTTCATTCTTCTCATACCAGCTCATCTGATAGTTCTTCAAGTCCCCTCCAGTTATGCTGCAACGGAAGGTGGCAGGCTCCACAAGGAGAACAGTCAGAGTTTTGGTCTCTGGTTCCAAAATTACATCCAAATAGACCCCTGAAAGGGAAAACCCAAAGTTAGAGAGGCCTCAGAGAACTCCCTCCACTCCCCGGGGAGGGGCTGTCAGAGCCATGCTCAGCAATGTTCCCCCTTTGCCCCCAGCAAATTGTTCCTGCTATACATTTCCCTAAGAAATGTGTAGCATTTGTGTAGCCCATCGGCTTGTCCTTACCTGCCCAGCAGATGGCCAGGTGGAAGAGGGCACAGGACCACACCGTGGCTTCACAGGGATGACTCTGTGGTGTGACGGTCCCTTGGCTGCCTCTGCCCAGATCAGCTGCTGTCTGCCCATGGGAAGTTTTGTCCATTATAAGGGTGGCTCGGTATTAGCCACTTCCTCAAAGCGAGAGTGACAGGCCTGCAAGGCCACAGCTTAAGCTGTTTATTTGACAAACATGGGCTAATGACCTATTGCAGGCCGGATACTATTTGGGATACATAAAGGTGAACTTCTGACATAAAGATGTAAAGTTCTGCCTTGAGAGAGCTCAGCGTTTTGGGGAGACAGACATAGAGCAATTACAAAGGGCTGTGAAATGCTATTTAAAAAGGTAGGGGCTTCCCTGGTGGCGCAGTGGTTGAGAGTCCGCCTGCCGATGCAGGGGACACGGGTTCGTGCCCCGGTCCGTGAGGATCCCACATGCCGCGGAGCGGCTGGGCCCGTGAGCCATGGCCGCTGAGCCTGCGCGTCCGGAGCCTGTGCTCCGCAACAGGAGAGACCACAACAGTGAGAGGCCCGCGTACCGCAAAAAAAAAAAGGTAGATCCAAAGCACTCCAAGAGCACAGAGGAAAGAGCTGCTTCTGACTGGGATACTCAGAAGTGGTAACTGAACTGAGCCGGGAGAGTTGCGGAGGCCTTTGTCTGGAAGGCATTTCTGGGAGAGAGCTGCACGGAGAAGGGGCAGGGGTGTGCAGCAGCAAACCAGTCTGCCAGTTGTGGTCATTCTGCCTCCACGTGGTGCCTGTGCTGCTTCCGTCTGTCCCCTCTGGCCGCTGCCATCACTGCCTCAGGCTGAGCATTCTTTCCCAGTTGCCACCTATAGCTCTACTATTCTAAGAGGGCTTCCTGCTTCCAGACTCTCCCCCTTTTCATCCATTCTCCATGCAGGCCTCACACTAATTTTTCTCCAGACCAAAGGGGGTCAGGTCACACCTCTGCTGAAACTCCTGTAGTTGCTCCCCTTGGCTTTTAGGGGAATGTGAAGATCCTACGTCATGGCCATACAATCTCTTGATCTGCTTTCCTCTCCAGCCTCACTTTTGGCCATTTCTCCACTTGCACTCAGTACTTCAGCTGCACACAAAAAACTTGCAGGTTCAAAGATGTATTATAGTCCTCGTATGCCCAGTTTTTGCACTGGCTGCTCCTTCTTCCTGGAAAAACCATACCTTCCTTCTCCTCCCCTCTCCACCTCACCCAAGGGAGGTGTCCCCCAGCGTTCCTTGAACTTGTTGGGTCATGGCACTTATCATCTCTATTATAACTATCTGATAATTTGTTAGTTTTCTGCTTTGGACTTCAAAGTTCTTTAGGGCAGAGACAGTATCTTTGTATGTACATTCTCGGTGCCCAGCACAGAGCTTGTCAATATTAGGAGCTCAGCAGATACCTGCTGGTCCAAGCAGGATTTCTGTCTGGGTCCTCCTGACTCTCAAGGAGGCGGGTGGGTTGCTCATCTAGTGATGGCTGCGACTGGGAGAGGATGTGCCAGCAACCCAAGCCAAAAGTTGGGGAAGCCAGGTCTTCTGCCTGTTGTTGTAGGTGTGGAGGAGAGGCGGGGTTCTCTGCAGCAGCAGGATAGCTCATACCCAACCAGAGCCTGCTTGTAATTGATTGTGGCTAACATTCTGATCACCACTGGTGCTTAGGTGGTATTACTACCTACGTCATTTATATGCAAAAGGACCACTGGCTTGGCAGGTCTTAGAGCTTTGGGTTTTGAATCTTGCTTTGCATCTTACCAGTAGCTGGGCAAGTTACATCTCTGAGTCTTGATTTCCTCATCTGCAAATAGGGTAACTACTTCACAGGGATGTTGTGAGGTTGGAATGAGAGAACACACATGAAATACTTATCCCTGTGCCTGGCACACATTGGTAGGCCACCACAGAAGTTGGTTTCTTTGTCATGGATGGGTTAGTGACCTAGTCAGAGCTCCCTACCTGAGCCATAGTCACCTGGAGAGACATAGAGCTTGTCATTCCAAGCCTGGCACAGGACTTTCCTGTGAGTGAAGGAAGGAAGCTGAGCTATGTTAGGCTTTCCCTAGGACTTTGGGCAGGTAAGTGGATGAGCTGAATAGAGCCATGTCAAAGTCAAATGGGCCGTGTCAGTAACTTCTGTGCCCTTAGGCTCAGGGTCATCTCTGGCAGCTAAGGATTGAAGCCACATATGAGCTAGAGTCCCAGTCTTCTTTGTCCAACTGGGATGAAGAAACAATAGGAGGACTGGAAGAAGCAAAAAGACCCCAGGGTCAGATCAAAGCAACCCATACTGGCTACTAGTGCCATTCTCTCTGATGGTCTCTGCCTCTCTGAGTCTTTAGTATAAAATAGCCACAGGGTCACTCGAATATCAGTGGGAGAGAGTGCCAGAACTTCTGAGTTTCTCTATAATTGGAAGTTTCAGGACCTACCTTGCCTTTGATTTGAGAACATATCTACTCTCACCCTTTTGAGTTCTTTGGGTGAGAAAAGAAATAAATTTAGTGAACGAAAGCCCTTTCCTTGCTTTATCTCTTGCTCATTAGCCTCAGACATCTCATTTTAAGCATTCGTAACAGTGAAGTCGGACTCTGACGTCTGCCCGTGGTTGGTCTCCGTTTAGGTATGGCAGTTATCTGCTCTCTGCCTGTTTCTAGTTGCTGTATTTGCTCTCTGTTTCTCTGCTCTGACACTGGCTGGTTGGACAAGCAACCGAAGAATAGGAACGGAGGTGAATGAAGAGAGAGGAAAGTGCATTTCTATTTCCCTTGATCGGGATCTCAGCTGCCTGGTGTCCCAGGACGGCCTTCAGTAAGCAAGTGGCTCTTCTCCGTCTGACTGATCTGCGCTCAGAGAGCTCAGGAGGCTGGGATGACTTTGTTTCTGATTTGTTTTTCCTGAAATGTCTGGACCACACTTGTTGTTTTAAAGCAAACATAAGGTATTTTTGGAAACTAGTGAGGAATTTCAGTGGGTGTCAAGGAAAATCACAGCGTCATTTGTCTCTAAAAAGATTTTGGTTGTCAGTGTTCCATCTGCGACTCACTTACCCAGCTGTTTGGCACTGAATGAAGCAGCTGCGAAGCAAAACAGCATAGAGGCAAGTGGGGACTATTTAGAGTTATAATTCTGCTTCTGTTGCTGACTTGGGACGTTGTGATGTAAATAAATAAACTCTTCCATATTTAGTCTCAGCTCAGCTCCTTTAAGATGTTTTCCTGGCTCCCATCACCCAGCTCATCCCGAAGTCTAAAGGTCCTAATTCCACTCTGTACCTTCCGTCTCGAACCCTCCCGTAATTATTACAACCAAGTACTTGTCTTGCTTTCACATGTGTCTGATTTGGTTCCTCTATTAGGCGACAAGCCCCACTGCAGTGTGAACTCCAGAGTGGCAGAAAGCTTGTGTTACTTGCCTTGGTATCCTCGGCTTTTGGGATGATGTCTGGCAGGCATACAGTAGACACTCAATATATATTGTTGAATTAAGAAAATGAACCATGCCAATTCTATAATCTGAGACATACGGATACTTGATGAGCACTTGTTAAACAGTTCAACCTTCCTGTTCACCTTTTCTTCTAGGATCACATGGGGAGGTTAGAGGGCTTCCAGTTAGATGATGAGGTGGTTGGAGCAGATGCTCTCAGATATACCATCAACTCCATCACAGTTTTCATTTTGGTCCCTGCAGATCACTACCAGGAAACCCACCCTTGGGCAGTGCTCTCCAGTCAATGCATAGTTCTTTAATAACTTTCTTCTACTTTATCCAAACTTCCTCTACCTTTGATGGTAGTAGAAAAGGAAGAACGATTATTTCTCTCACTGAGACTGTTAGCATGGCAGAATCAGAGATCTGGGTGACAGATAGAGTCACGTCGAATCTCCTATTTCCACTTTAACATTCAACAATTCTGGGGATCTGTCACAAAGAACCCCAAAGTATCCCGGGGAAGAGAAAACCCAGAAAGAAAGTCACTCACTCACTCACCAAACACTGTCTGTGTCTGGGCCTGTCCCATCAGGGTTAAGACTTTGAAATCTGATTTCCAAAGCCAAATTTTGCAAAGGGTCCTTCTCCAGTTCTTTTATCCCAAAGAAAAGCCTCTTGTTTTGTGTGATTCTGTGCACTTGAAGGGCTGTTCTTGGGGGCACTGGTGCTGATGAGCCCATATGTTGGCTGCAAATGAGAAAGCCAGCAAGACAGCAGGGGATTAGTATTTTCGCTGATGAATAAAAGCAAGATCTGAAGCAGCAGGAGACCCTGCATCTTCAGAAAAGAAAATAGAGAAGCCACGTCTCAGCTCAGCAGTTCACGCCCAGTAGTTTCCATAGGTGGTTCCTTGAATAAACAGAGGCCAATGTGGAGGTGTGTTTATAGAGCCTATGCACATCTGGAATCTTGGTATGATCTTCACTTGACAGTTTTTTAGGATGCCATAAGGTCAGGTATACTTTGATTTAATTTGTAATCTTTTTGAACATAGGAACTGTTACAGGTCATGTAGTATGCCTATTATGTTGATAGAACTAATTCCTTACTTATGATTATGTTTATAAACAACCTTAATTTTATTTCTGGCTCTACATTTACAAATTATTCCACTATCCATTTAATGGGTAGGGCTACTGTTTTATTTTAATATCTCATAAAGTCTTTCCTCTGGTTTTATTTTTTTCTATGTAGGAAGCCTGTAATAATTTATCAGCATCCATTGAAAAATGTCCTTGCAATAATCCTCTAAGGTAGATATTACTTTTATCATTATTTTATAGCTGAGAGAAGCAAGGCACAAAGTAACTTGTCCAAGATCATATAGCTAGTGAGTCAGTAAGTGGAAGATCTGGGATCCAAAATTCAAGAAGTCTGGGTTCCAAGTCTGAACTTGAGCTCAATCATTGGTACTGTACTACTAGTCTACGTCTATCTATCTATCTATCTATCTATTATTTAATTTACTAGTCTTTTATATATGTATATACAGATGTTTAATATTTTTCTGGGCTTTTAGAAATGTTGTTAGGTTTTCAAGGGTCTGTGATTAAGATGTTAATTGTTGGTTTTGATTTTTTAATGTGTGTCCAATTCATTTGTCACTCAGGGTATCAGGGACTGCGCTTTTGTCAGGTCAAAGATTCAAGTAATTTAACAGGATTTAATTTTCGGTTCTCATGGTTTAGCGAGATAAATGTGAGGAGGTGTTACTTGCTGAATACATTTTATTATTTGAGAAGGGCTTGTTTTATACCTTTGTATTCCCACAGCACTTAGGATATCAATTTGCAAACCATGAGGGCCCTTTAGTTTTGAACGAATGAATTGATGAATGAGTGGGGGGAGTTCGAGGTGGCACTGAACACCCTCTGTCTTGGTGGATGAGCCTCTGAATTTTCTGCGTTGAGCTCGCCTGAGGCTCACAGCTTTGGTCTGGTGGCACGTAAAGCATGCATTGTGGTGCCTGTCGTGCACGGCGGTAAATGGCTTTGTCTCTTGGCCGCTCATGCTGAACAGTTAAGGTCCTGGAGGACAACTCTGTCCACAGAAAATTGGTAACGTTCCAATTCCAGGCCGCCTTGAAAGGCATGGTGGGTATGAGTGAGCCTTTGTTAGTCTCTGCAGACACCAGTACACAGAGTCATAGTTCCCACCAGGAGTATTATATGGGCACTGGAACTTCACATCCATCCGTCCCAATCATGGCATCTCTCTTGGAAGTTGTGTAATTTCAGTCCTGTAGGAGCCATCTGGCAAAGAGAAAAAGGATAGGGAATGAGAAGTGGTGGGAGATTGCAACCGTTTACCTGGGAGCCGGTTGCAGAGGAAGGGCAGCACAACGCAGAGCAGCCGGTACGTGGCACGGCTGCAGTTCCTCTCGGTGTTGTTTACCACGAAGCCTACTTTGCATGCACAATGCACTCGGGCCACCTTATCTGCAACAGCCATGTGGCTGCTTCATTGCTGCAGCCATAAAGGAAAGAGGTCCTCATGGGTGGTTGGTGCTTGTGCTATCTAAAGACACACTCAGATTTGTTCAAAGGCAGCCATCCAATGGGCCTCTTTAGAGGGGCTCCAGTGCCCCTCTGCCTGCGTTTGCGCATATGGCACCATTTCCTTATCAGCCCCAGGGGACTCATTCTCTGAAAGGAAACCACCAGGGAGACAGTCTTTTGTTGAAAGACATTTGGTGGGTCATGATCTCTTGGGTCCTTGTTCCTGAGTTTCAGGAATCTAAGGTGCACAGAGCGTTGAGGAAAGTCAGGAACAATCATTTTCCTGAATGCACTATGGCTTCCCCTGCCCATTTGGTTCTGGGTCTTGCTTTTCAGAAGCCAGACAGGGAAGAAGTAATTTATTTTTAATGAGTCGAATAATCAATCAACCATTCATTCAGCAAATATGTATTGAGTGCCAACTATATACAAGCTTTCTGCTGAGTGCTGAGGATACAAATGGAAGCGAAAAACAGCCAAAATTTCTGCCATTGTGGAGTTTAAAGGCTGGTGATGATGTTTAACTTCAGACAAGAGAAAGAGAAAGAATATATATGAAGTTGGGCAGGGGTGGGTAAAGGGGCTTCTGGGGTCTACACAAATCCAGGTAGGGTTTGTTCCCAGTCAACACAGCTGGTTGTGGAGCTCACCCTGGAGGAGCACAGACTGGAACTTTCCCTGGCAACTCATGCCCCATCCTAGAGTCAGAGGGTTCCTTTTCTGCCTACCTTCCTTTACAACCATTCTCCCTTCAAGAAATCATTCTGCTTGTTGACAATCCAAAGTTCTGAAGCTCCTGACTTAGCACTGTTATCTTTCTATTCTTGGAATAGAATCAGCTTGGCTGTGATTGTTCCCACTGTGAGGATAACGGCATCTTTTGTGTGATGGTTTCCTTTTCATCTTGTACACGATGACTGCAGAGCCAGGAAATTTTAATTTGGGATAAATAATAAGCTATCTTTAGGGCTAATCTTATTTTGAGAGTCAGGGCTAATGGAGGTCAAGGATTCTTTCTCTTTTATTGTTTTCCTCAAAGCCTCGACTCCTACTTCCACTTCTTTCTTCCCTCATCTTTTTCCTTCTCTCTTTCCCAGGACTAGTCCTCTTTCTGCAAGATAGTCTCATGAAGAACTTTCAAGGGATAATGAGACAATGGACAAAGAAATAAGGAGACACTCACCCCAGGATGTCTGGACTTAGGGTTACACAGAGGTGAGCTGGGGATAGCTGTGGCCACATAGACATACACACAACAGACACGCAGAGATGGAAGGCTGGTGGTGTGACTGTGGGTGTGCCTGCACCAGGGCAGGTGGTGTGACAGGGTGGCCAGGGGTCCTCCAGAGGCATGGCCACAGCACTGTGGATGGTGTTTGGGACAAGGAAGCTAGTTGGGAAGATGCATGTGTGCAACATGGTAGCCCTAGACCAGTTCACCAAAGACTCCTGGGGAAAGCTGTCCCTGGTGGTGGGGGATATGTCATACCCAAAGCCATTTTACTGGAGGCTCTAACTGGATGTGGAGGCCAAGAACTTATGACGGACTTCCTCTGGATCTAGATCTCCTTATACCAACCTGAAGAGAGAGGAGAAAAGATAACGGTAATCAGGTGGTTTTAGGCACAGTAGTCGGGTGCTCCTTTACATGCTGAATTCATAAATAAGAGGGGTGGGCAGTCAATTATGTAATGAGTTTTGAGGGCCCAGAATCCCCCTGCCCCCAAATATTCTTTATTGGTACCTGGAATTCTGTCATTGGAGATTAGTCCTTTGGGCCTTAGAAATATATTCCTAGGAGGATCAACACCTTAAGTCAGTACAGTAAAAACAGTAAGAATTAATTTCTGACGGCAAAGCCTTGAAACTTGCAAACTAGAGAATCTTCCAGCACAGAACCAGGATGCTGGAAAGAGGGCATCTCTCTCTTCTCCTTCACTCACATATACCATCCATCTGCTTTTAAAGTGTCTCTTGAATCTCTTTCCTCTTTCCAGATCCTTATTTCTGATCTTTCCCATTGTCCGCCTCAACTTTCACATGAACTTTATATCTGAGCTCACTGCTTTGGGTCTCAGAACCAATCTTCCCACCCTTAGTGATCTTTCTAAAACACTTTCCAAGCACATTTTCTCTTATGTATCTCTGATTTCTTCCGACTTCTCATAAAGTCCAAATCCTTTAGCCTGGTTCGCAAGACCTTTCTCAATCAGGCCACACCTTACCACGGCAGCCACCGCTCTGCCCCAGCCACTGCCGACTCATTCCCGCAGACTGGATGCTCGTCTCCAAACACGGTCCTATCCACCTTCCTGAATTGCCTAAGCTGCTCTCCCTCTGCTTGCCACGTCCTTCTCCAGTCCCTCCATTGGTCAAAATCCTTCATCCTTTAAGTCAATCAACTATAACTTCCACCAGGGAGCCTTTTCCGGTCCTCCTGAAACAAACTAATCTCCCCCTCCTTTGGGCAACTGTGCATCGTACTCTGTTCAATATTTATCATGGTTTGACTTTAGAAATTAGTGCTAGAAGGGTCTGTATGTGTCTTCTTTTGGAAAACACACCCCACCCCAACCCATTCTCTTACTGCCTTCAGGAAGGTCCATATGCCTGAGGAAAAGGTAGATTTCCCAGGGAATTTATTTTCAAGAGGCTGCCAATGTGCGCTATCCAAGTACAGCTGATATGCAGCAGCGTCCCCTGAAGCCTGATAGGGAAGCTGCTGGTCTCTGATGAGAACTTGAAAGAACGCTTCCAGCTGGATCATTTCTGGTGAATGTGCTAAAGGATTTGGCTCCGACACTGGCAATATTTGGGGTCCACCGTCCTTATTGAGGTCCTTGGTGTTCAACAAGGTAGCATAGTGTCACTGTCTCCTTTAGGGAGTAACCCATTGTTTGTGGTTTGGAGGGACTGACCAAGATTTCCTACACTGTCACAGCAGCATGAAACATCAAATCCACCAGTTAATAACCAGGGTTGCCTGGTATTAGAGTTGTCAGAAAGAACTATGGTTTCAAGGGAAGCAATCTCAGATACTTCTCACCTGGGACAAGGTGTCAGTAGGTTGAGAACTCAGGAGATATTATGAGTTTTTCAAAATCACAAGGCAGGAGGGTCTGAGGTCATCAAAGTCAAACCTGGACGTCAGACCTGGTATCAGGCCTCAGGCATTACCCACCTACTGAAGATCTGGACCTGGAATTCAGAGCCCCGAGGCAGGTCTGTATTTGAATGCAGTGCATTAACTCTGTGGACTTTCCTTGGCTCTTGAGTCTTATGTATTGACTGTGAATCTCCTCTCTTGTGGAAATTGTTTTTTCCAGGTATAGAACAGAGATTATGTCCTAGAGGCCTGTCCCTTGATCACATTGAAGACATCTTGAAAAAGAACATAGGATGAGACATGCTTAACATATGATTAACTCAACTCCCATGGACAGTGATAGGAAAATGTTATTTTAGAGTGAAATTTTTTCCCAGTTGCTGTTTGCTCTAAAGAAAGTTTCCTTTGATTTATAACATTTTTGTGAGAAGGATGAGGACCAACCATGTACCCTGAGGACCTAGATTTGAACTGTAGGGAGAAATTTAAGTTAGGCATTTTTATAATAGGAGTATCTATTTTCTATTTTCTTTCTTTTGAGGGGTGAGGGTTTTGTGGGTAGACTAGAGACTCTAGATGAACTTTAGGGCATTCTTCTTTTGTTGAGACAACTAGAGTAAGGTTGAGAATGAGTTTATTCACATCTGAAACAAATATCCACTCGTGGAGATTATGAAGTCAGCATAAAACTAAATGCAGATGTTGTACACTAAGATGGTAAGTATTCTGTTAAGAAAGATCAATTTGTGTCTTGCAAGTTAGAAATGAAGGGCATATTTTCCCTCAAATATGAATTTAGTCAAAGCTATTGGTGTCTCATACATGGTATTTTAAGACCTAATAACACTATTTTGCCTTCTTGGGCCATGAAGGCCAGCCTCCACCTGAGGTGGTGGAGGGCGGGTGGAGAGCTTTCCACGAGGGAGCAATTTTTTCCACTGTCAGTCCTCCTAGGACAGGAAAAGAGCTGGCCTTGGGCTCTGCACATGGAGATGTGGGGATGCCTGCAGATTTTTATTGGGGGCACTGACTGATCACTGCTACTTAGAAGTCTGCAGGGATACAGGAAGAGGTTGGGTTTTGGGTCTCAAAATGTGCACTTCTTTCTCTCCTCAAGCATTTTGCTGTGCTTTGAATGATTAAGGGAGCAAGCTGTGCCCATAGCCACATGGGATCTGTTGGCAGCAGGTAGAAGGGAGAGCAGCCTGGAGAAAAGTCTCATGGCTTGACACAAGGTGGCTGGAAGAAGAGCTCTGGTTCAGTGGAGTTGTGGAGCCCCATGGGGACCCACTGTGGGATGAAGTGACCACAGATCTGTTCTGGGGGACAGAATGGGTACTCCATATTCCCATGATAGAGGCTGCAGGTTATTATAAATTGAATATTCATGAAACAATGTCAGTATTTTGTAATTCACAGGCTGATGAGGTCTGAGGACACATAGGTGACATAACGAAGGATTCTAAA
The DNA here is from genome assembly GCF_039906515.1 of Pseudorca crassidens. Lineage (NCBI taxonomy): Eukaryota > Metazoa > Chordata > Mammalia > Artiodactyla > Delphinidae > Pseudorca > Pseudorca crassidens. The sequence goes on from NC_090296.1 coordinate 75,475,109, forward strand.
AGTAAGAGATCTGAAACTCTTAAAGTGGTGTTTGAAATAACATTTGTACAAGGACAACCACTGCTTTAATTAATAACCTAATTATCCTTAGCTGTCTTCAAGACTAAGAATGCTCAGCAACTAACTGATGGCTTAAATTTTAGGTGTTATAAGAACTGGAAAACAGCAACAAATCTGAAAATGGCCAATTCCAATTTATGCATATATATGTATGCATGCTTCCATCCACCCATTCATTCAACAAACATTTATTGCCAAGCACCGTGTTTACTGCCAGGTATATAGAGCTTACTAAGACATTATCCTCAGGGAGCTTACATCTGAGCGGGTAGAGACAGGTAGGACTCTGCGTCTTCTCTCTGCGTCTTCAGAGAGACAGACTGTTCCTGATTAATGACGCGAAGAGGCAAGTTGTCTTCTCAATCTCTTCCCTAGGGGATTGGAGGCAAGTCTGCATTCCAGTGAACTGCCTTTTATTCCGATGATCCCAGGTTTGGGGGAGCTGCTGTAATAGGCCTGGCTGTGCTACTGCTTTCATGGTGCTGCAGTGGTCCTTAGTTTCGGCTTCCAACCAGAGGCTGCAGCCTACAATGACGGGTGAGGTGGGGACAAAGATGGAGCAGAGCACCTAGAGATTTGGCTGGTCCAGCATTGCCCTCCAGTGGTCAGACATAAGCATGTGGGGACAACAGATTTCCTAGAGGGAGGTTCTGAGGTGTCTGCGGATTCATAACGGGGCTCAGGAATGACGCCTGTAGATGAGGTTGGGAAAGCAGGAATTGGAAGCCACAGTCGAGAAATTAAAGTGAGAATTAAGATGGATTAATGACCAGGCACCTAGGATTGTGCGTGTATAGAGAACCAGGAACAAAGACCACGTCAGTTTCCCAATTTGGATTTTGGCTGACACGCCGGCCAGGCTGCCTTGGGGTTTAGAAAGTGCAGGGGTGGTGGTGGGGACGGTGGTCACTCAGAGCTGTAACCCCAGTCCTCTCAGCCCACCCTGGTCTTCAGATTGATGCGCAGCCCAGGAACGAGCACAAATCTCATGAAATGAAATCAGATGCAAGTTTATGTGTAATGAACTTTTGAAATATTAGATTTGCAAAGGGGTCTAGTCCATAGGAAGGCAAATCTGTTCTCAGCATTCCTCCCGGGACTCAAGTGGTCTCTCTCTCTCTCCCTATGTCCTACATGTGGGAAGTTCAGTAACACTGCTTTGGAGGGAAGTTTCTCTCTCTTAGCAGGTAGAAGTCTTCCTCCCAACCCCCTATTGGGTCAGTGTCACTGGAAGATGTCCAGCACAGTAGGATGCTGTCCTGTGTCCCAGATCATGAATCTATGAGTCGAGGCTGAAGCAGCCTCGGCAGCCAAGGTGCTCTTGGCAAAGTCTACAACTAGTGCAACGTTTCCTTCCTTTTCTGTTTCATTTTAGCACACAGTGTCCTTCAGATATATCATCCCTTACCTTTCAAGGTCATGGAAGCAACAGCATTTCACTGTACCCTGAATCTTCCCCTGCTTTATTTCTTCTAGTTGATCTATCACTTGGCTTCCTGGATCTTCAGGCTTGAAATCTTCCCCGTCCCTGCCCTTGCTGCTCTCTTGCTCTGCTCCCCTGAAGAGAAAGAAATGGGTTAGAGAAACATCCTTATCAAATTGAAAAAACAATGCCAGGCAAACAGTGACCAGCTCAGGAACTGGATAACTGTAGCATAATGCATTGGTGGTCGAATTGCTCACACTGTTGCCTATAAAGTCCAAGCATCCATAGCCCTACTATAGAAGACCCCAGTCTTTACCTTAAGAACAGGTTCAAACTGTGAATCCAGGGCAGGAGTCTGAAAGTAGGATAATGAGGACAGATGGAACGTGAATATTTTAGTTACAGGACTCTTAGAAGACACCATAGGTCATAGCAACTCTGTGTATATGTGTGTAGCTCTGTGTGCACTGCCATGTAGTAAAACAGAAACTTTCTGAAGTCAAGAACTGTGCCTTCCCTGCTCTCCTTCATAACCCCAGTGCACTTGGTAATAAGCATATTGCCCCAGAGCGCAGCAGTTAAGAGACGATCCTTTGGAATCCAACAACTGAGAATCTAAGCCCTTTTACTTTAGTTTTTCAATCTTAGGAAAAATTCCTTTCTGAGACTTGAGCTCCTCATCTGTGAAACAGGGATAATAATACCTGCTCCCTCTTCCACCACATGCAGAGTGTCTGTGAGGATTAGAAGAGCTGGCGCCCGTGCAGACCTGGACATTGTGCGTGTCATGAGGTCAGTGCTCAGCAAAGAGCAGCTGTTTTATTATTTCCATGTGCGCATGTGCACATAGGTGCATGAGATCTCTGTGGGTGCCTGAGAATTTTTCAGTCAAAGCCCAACTTAACTGTAAAATAAATCAGCCTCATTTTAGAAAATGAGGGATGCTGCCAGATGTGTCCAGGGGTGCTGCCAGATGTGTCCAGGCCCTCTGCGCACCACCCCACAGAGCCAGCATCCAGGGTCCACCTCCTCCCTGCTGTGGCTGCTCCTCGTGTCTGGGAGCATATCAAAGGAGGTTTGATATTCCTAACTGCTGTGGGTCATTTTCACATGGAGCTGTGGGGAGCCGCCTGTACCACTGCATGCTGTATTCAGCCCTTTGTCAGAGCAGCTGAGCTGAACCAATCCCCCATTATGGGCGAGAGGAGTTTTCTCCTGGGAGACCTGGGTTTGCCCCCAGACCCTTGTGCAGAATAAAATGGGTCTTTTTTTAATTGAGAAACAGTTACTGAAACATCTGCGAGTCTCAGCTCTGCATCTGCACTGCCCACAGGGACAACTCTGCGTGGTCCTTCCATAAGAGTGTGGCCACCTCCAGGCCCCGCTGTTAGTGTCAATAACATCTGAAACCTCCCTGTTTCCTTCTGTCTGAGGACAAAGGATGTCAACAAGACTCCAGCCATGACCACATTTCTTATCAACCGAAGGAGGAAATTCTGCTCACCGCTGTTGCGTTTGGCTATTGTTGGAGAGGGCTGGCAGAGACTCGTGAAACTAAAGCTGCAGGATTGCAGAGCTGGAAGGGGCCCTAGTCATCATCTGATTCTAGCCCCTCAAATTACAGATGAGCAAATTGAGTCACAGAGGGGTTAAGTGACTTGTCTAAGGTCACACAGACCAGTGAGGATTTCTAGCACATGGAATCATTTTCTAAAAGAGGGAGGGGAATAGTGGTAGTGTGAATCTTGCTATTATGCTCCCGAGGTTCAAACCTATAGGAAAGATATGGGGACCAGGAGAGCTGAAGCTGTAACTTCAGAGGTTCAAACTTATAGGAAAGATATGGGGACCAGGAGTGCTGAAGCTGTAACTCAGCTTTGCACCTCAGTTTCTCTGTATGAAAAATGGCTGTATTATTTACCTTCATTTCAGGACTGTTGAGGGGCTTCACGAGTGACTCTAAGAAGTCCTGGGAGCTTGGGCTTTGGGATGGATGAAAGAACAATCTCTTTCTGGGCTCCAGAGTGGGGCTGCTTGCCTGGGCTGACTAACCTGTTCTCAGATCCTCAGTCACCACTGAGGCGTTAAGGAGCCCCTGGGTTTGGGAGGGTGGGAAAATTAGTGCAGAATGATCACACCAGGTGGTTGGACACAGGGTACGGGAGTGGGAAAGTGGGTGGGATATAGTAATAAAATACAGCGATACCTGCCTGCTCCCAGTCCTGGTAACAATCTCTCAGGAGAATGTGTGAGATGTGTCCACCAAGGGAAAACATTCTCCCTGGTTAGCAGGACCAGATTCCCTACCTTTGCTTGGGGCAGCATGGGAAATATGTTCCCCTATCTGTGTGCATTCGAATGCATTTTCATTACACTGTATGCCTTCAGTGCTGCCAGAAAAGCAAGCATGTCTAGCTCTTTAAAATGTCTAGAGCTCTTGTTCCCATTTGGGGTTTGTGCTTGGAAGGTCAGCCTCCAGAGCTGTCTGTTGGTAATTGGGTTCTGAATGAAAGAGCCTTCAGGGACTGCCAAAGAGACCAGAGAGCAGCCCATGGCCTGCCTAGGCTGAGTCGCAGCAGAAGCCAAACGGCGTCCCTTAGCAAGGTGGCCCCCGTTGGGCTGGGAAGCTCGTGATTCCTGGCAATCCAGCCGACATCCCGGCTTGGTGAAGCCTCGAGCCCCGAGGCCCAGGTCTGTACATCAGTCTTCTCAACTGCTTTCTCCTGTTATTATCTTGTCAACAGTAGTATCTGGGACACAAAGGACAACTCTGCATGATGATGCGGTGAATGACTGGTTAGGTGCCTCCTGTTTAATAACCAGAGACATGTTACTGTGCGGCATCTCTCCATATGTTGTAGCATCTGTGTCTGGCATGTAAGGGACTCATTTTCTTCACATATCTAATTAAAGATGTAAAGCAAAATGGAAGGGCTTGCAAGCCTACCTCCCCCCTGCAACGCCTGCAACTCCCTTTTCTTACCCTCTGCTGCCATCTAGTGGCCACGTGCCTCCTCTGCATCATCATTTTCATAATGGGGCTGAGGTCTCCACCCCTGTGAAGCAGGAGGAAGACAGTTACCTAATCCACGCAATCATGGGTCTCCTTATAGAGTCCTTGTTGCAACAGAGGGTCAGGACCCATCTCCTGACATCTGCCTGGACCACCCTGGGACTTCCTCTTGGAGCCTGAGAGGGCCCTTTCTCCTCTGGAGAGAGATTGTTGGTCGACTTTATTACAAATCTGTCCACCTTCCAGACTCTAAAAGTAAATCATGAAGACCTTGCACGCTGCACACTTCTTGCCAAAAGCCAAGGTGAATCCTGGGGACAGACAGAGTCCTGCACCTCATGCTGACGTTTCCTCCAATATCTTCAAGAATCCCCAGAGGTTGGGATGGAGAAGGCACAGAGCAGAAGGGACATTCCATGGGTCTTTTCAGCAGCCCTGCCACCTATTTCCATACAAAGTCCAAGTGGGAGCTTGCTCTAGACCATGTCCCACTTCTTTGACCATGTCCCACTTCTTCGACTCAGGACCCACAGACCTTGTTTGACATTTGCTCCATTACCCGTGATAGCATCAGAGTGTGTTTTCAGCCCTTATTCATCAGCTTGGGGCCTGGGGATGTGTGCAAAGCTACGAAACGCTCCCCAGGATGGAAGACACAATGCAACATGAACCAGCTTGTCATTACAACTCACGAGAGCAGCAAATGAAGAGGAGACAGGGTGTGACAGCTGCAGGGTTTAGGTCGGGGCTACAGGTGTCTGTGCATCACTGTGGGCTCCAACGCAGGAGGGAGGAAGGCCACTGTGCCTCTATGCTGGGGACTGAAACACAGAGTGATGAGGCTTTTGTCATCAAAGCCAGCAGCCCATGTCCTTATCTTCAAGCCTTGGCATGTGTTCTTTAATTTCATTAATTGAGTCATTCTTCTATATGTACTCAGCTCTAGAATATACAATGAAGTAGACACAAAGAGCATCATACGACACAGTCTCAACCCTTGAGGATCTTGTTATCTAGAGAAGGAAGTAAGGACAAAGTACGATGGTCAAGGCAACATGGATTAATTCTCCAAATGAGAAAAACAGCTAACATAGGAAGCAGGGATTCTGAGAAGAGAGGATCCCTAGAGGTCACAGCAGCTGGGGAGCGTATTATGGAAGTAAATGATTCAAGCTGTCCAAGGAATTGCTGTTGATGGTGAAATGCCCTCTGAGATGTGTGGCCTCCCAGGTCCCCATGGTCTCTGCTCTGGCTGTGGGCCGTGCTCCCTGGGTTAGGAGACAAAGGGGTGTCTTCCAGGACCTGTTTATTGATCTGTAATAGATTTCTTCCCCTTCTCAATATTACTATTCATTCATTGATTAATGTGTCATTCATATTTACTCATTTAAGAAATGTACTGCTCTAGCACTGGGGTTCGAGAGATAAATCCACAAAAATGTCTAAGTTTTCACACTAGCCTGACATTGAACTAGAGCTTCATAGAACAGAGACAAACTAACATCACTGTCAGCTTTTGCCTTCATCTTCAGTCTTTTCACTTGTTAAGTACCTGTTGATTCTTTATTGCTTTACCTGTCCCTATGGTCCTCACACCTTGCCCTCAAGAACACTTCAGACAGATGCAGCCCCAAATGTCCAGCTGTGTCTTCTGGGGGTGACTGGGCCAGCTACCAGGGCTTCTGGTTGGCAGGGATGGTCAGAGAGGACCCTTTATTGGCCACGTGGAAATAGAAAGTCTAAAAACAAAGAAAAGACCCTTTGATTTAGTCTTGATTAAAAATAAAATAGACTTTAGTTTGCAATGGTGTTTGATATGCCTTGTGAGGAAGAAATCCTATTATGTCAAATTTTCAAAAGCCTGTGCTGTTAAGATAAAGATATTTACATTCCATGACCGCAGAGCTCAGTGAAAAGGGGCTGTCAAGAGACCAGACAGCTGCGGGGAAGGTTTTGTGTGATTTAAATGTACACAGCTTTGGCATCTTCTTAAGTTTACTGGCAAGGAACAAGCCAGCTCCGCTATCAACTCCCCAGGAATATAACTGTTAACGGCAAAGCATTTTATCACAAAGAGCTCAAAAAAGTATTATATTGCTCATTTAATCCTCAGAATATTGGTGTAGGAGACAGAATTTGTTGAGTTGTAAGTAAAGGTGCAAAGCTTTGATTACTTTAACTCATCACTTTTTCTTTCCCTCGGTCTTGTCTCTTCGCTTTTCTCTTAGCAAATCACACGAAATAAAAGACTATGGGAGAATTGGGCGATTGGGACTGACATGTATACACTGATATGTATAAAATTGATGACTAATAAGAACCTGCTGTATAAAAATAAAATTAAATTAAATTAAAATGAAAACTAATACTAAACTTTCTTTGGGTTATTTGTATGGAAATATGTTAATATGAATGTTTCAGACATTACATGAAATTCCTAAAAATCTTATATATTCTGGTATAATGTTATAAGTCATAATTCTAGTTATTACTTTAAAATGTATATCTCAGAAATAACTAAATTTCCTTGTCAATTGCATTATTATGAACTTTCATCAAATCTTTAACCGTGGTCATTTTTAAGTCTTTTGTCATTTACAGACAGTTCTGGGTGTACTCTGATGCTTTTGCAAAAATGTTCCTATAAAAGGGTTTCATCTTCAAGGAATTCATGGAAAAGACTCTGACAAGTACAGGTTTCTGGTAACTGACTATACTGCTGAACAGAATGAATAAGCATTTTCAGAACCCTAATGGAAAACTGATGAATTCATAAAAGTGCTAACAAAAGATCAAGATGAAAAAAAAAATTAATTACATGGGACTGAGTGAACTGATGAGGATGATTATAGTTTTTGTGACTTTCTGTTAGAATAAAAAAAAAAAAAAGACTATGGGAGACACCTCCTGGGCATTGTTTCTTTGCCAGTCCTGTTGGTTGGTGGTTTATATTCTGGAGACAGAGGCTGCTAGGAAAGAGGAGGTACCAGGTAACATATGCATTTCCATGGGTACCGGGACCCGGGACCCAGCTGCTCTTGGCTGGGCCACCTTGGTGTTATCCACACCGTTTGCAAAAACAACCCTCCTAACTCAGTAAGCTCCTGGTCTTGGAACCAGCGTGGAGCTAAAATCAGAGTCTCCAGACCTTGGTTCCCTCTTTTCATTTCTGAAAATTCACAGACAAGAAAAGTTTGCCTGAGTTTTATGGGATTGTGAGGTATTGTGTCACCTGAAGCCTGATGTGGAGTTGTGAGAACCACAACCCCTGAGCTTTCCACCTCCTCCCTTTGTCCCCATCACGTCTTCTCTGGGATTCAATAGGTTGAACCCTAAACTCGCAAACCAGAAAGTGGGGAAAGGAACTTAATGGTCATTGAGCGTCTACATGAAAGCCCACTCACTCATCTTTCACAGTCAGTGGAGGTGTGCATTATAGTCCCGTTTTATGAGTGAGGGAGCCCTCAGTGGTTAAATAACCTTCCTAAAGTTTTAGCACTAATAAGACAGAATTTGAAACTAGATCTAGGTCTTGGCAATTGCGATGACCACATACAAGAGAGGAAAGCGTAGGCCAAGCCTCCGTCCTCCTCTACCCACCTTCGTCTTTGTTGAAGGGCTGAGGAATTGTTTGGAGGTGGACGATTCCTCAGCTGTGTCCCCTGGCTCTGAAGCCTCCACTCCTAAGACCCCAGGACTCCCACCAGGTGTTGTCAGCTTCACATTGCATAGGAGCTGGGACCCAGGGCCTGGAGCTGTACCCTGGGCAGGAGGGGTGCAGGGAACAGTTAGGATTTTAGTCCTCAGAAGCCACCTGTCACTGTGAGTGTCCTGAGGCTGGAACTAGCCAGTATCACAGCAGTTCCTTAACTGAGTCTCTCTCCTAGGGACCACCAACCCCCCGAGGAGGATGGTGGGAGAACCAGATGCCCAGACCCGAGGCTACACTTGACCCTCTGACAGGCTGGACCTGAGTGAGGAAAATCCATGACAGAATGACCCCCACTTCCCTTCCCTTTCCCCGAGGGGCAGGGTGGTCTTGCTTTCTCCAAGCCAGTCTCTTGTGGGCTTCTCTGAAGCCAGTACTCACTGTTGTAGGAATCCCTACAATCATAGGGGACCGTGAAAGGTTGGAAATTTCAGGCTCCAAAGGCCCCTGGAATCATCCTGGCTGCATCCCATAGATTTTGGGTTGTCGTGTCTCCATTGTCATTTGTTTCTAGGTATTTTTTTATTTCCTCTTTGATTTCTTCAGTGATCACTTCGTTATTAAGTAGTGTATTGTTTAGCCTCCATGTGTTTGTATTTTTTACAGATCTTTTCCTGTAATTGATATCTAGTCTCATAGTGTTGTGATCGGAAAAGATACTTGATACAATTTCAATTTTCTTAAATTTACCAAGGCTTGATTTGTGACCCAAGATATGATCTATCCTGGAGAATGTTCCATGAGCACTTGAGAAAAATGTGTATTCTGTTGTTTTTGGATGGAATGTCCTATAAATATCAATTAAGTCCATCTTGTTTAATGTATCATTCAAAGCTTGTATTTCCTTATTTATTTTCATTTTGGATGATCTGTCCATTGGTGAAAGTGGGGTGTTAAAGTCTCCTACTATGAATGTGTTACTGTCGATTTCCCCTTTTATGGCTGTTAGTATTTGCCTTGTGTATTGAGGTGCTCCTATGTTGGGTGCATAAATATTTACAATTGTTATATCTTCTTCTTGGCTCGATCCCTTGATCATTATGTAGTGTCCTTCTTTGTCTCTTCTAATAGTCTTTATTTTAAGTCTATTTTGTCTGATATGAGAATTGCTACCCCAGCTTGCTTTTGGTTTCCATTTGCATGAAATATCTTTTTCCATCCCCTTACTTTCAGTCTGTATGTGTCTCTAGGTCTGAAGTGGGTCTCTTGTAGACAGCAAATATATGGGTCTTGTTTTTGTATCCATTCAGCCAATCTGTGTCTTTTGGTGGGAGCATTTAGTCCATTTACATTTAAGGTAATTATCGATATGTATGTTCCTATTCCCATTTTCTTAATTGTTTTGGGTTCGTTATTGTAGGTCTTTTCCTTCTCTTGTGTTTCTTGCCTAGAGAAGTTCCTGTAGCAGTTGTTGTAAAGCTGGTTTGGTGGTGCTGAACTCTCTCAGCTTTTGCTTGTCTGTAAAGGTTTTAATTTCTCCATCAAATCTGCATGAGATCCTTGTTGGGTAGAGTAATCTTGGTTGCAGGTTTTTCTCCTTCACCACTTTAAATATGTCCTGCCAGTCCCTTCTGGCTTGCAGAGTTTCTGCTGAAAGATCAGCTCTGAACCTTATGGGGATTCCCTTGTGTGTTATTTGTTGTTTTTCCCTTGCTGCTTTTAATATGTTTTCTTTGTATTTAATTTTTGACAGTTTGATTAATATGTGTCTTGGAGTGTTTCTCCTTGGATTTATCCTGTATGGGACTTTCTGTGCTTCCTGGACTTGATTAACTATTTCCTTTCCCATATTAGGGAAGTTTTCAAGTATAATCTCTTCAAATATTTTCTCAGTCCCTTTCTTTTTCTCTTCTTCTTCTGGAACCCCTATAATTCGAATGTTGGTGCGTTTAATGTTGTCCCAGAGGTCTCTGAGACTGTCCTCAGTTCTTTTCATTCTTTTTTCTTTATTCTGCTCTGCAGTAGTTATTGCCACTATTTTATCTTCCAGGTCACTTATCCGTTCTTCTGCCTCAGTTATTCTGCTATTGATCCCAAATAGAGTATTTTTTATTTCATTTATTGTGCTGTTCATCGTTGTTTGTTTCATCTTTAGTTCTTCTAGGTCCTTGTTAAATGTTTCTTGCTTTTTGTCTATTCTATTTCCAAGATTTTGGATCATCTTTACTATCATTATTCTGAATTCTTTTTTAGGTAGACTGCCTATTTCCTCTTCATTTGTTAGGTCTGGTGGGTTTTTATCTTGCTCCTTCATCTGCTGTGTGTTTTTCTGTATTCTCATTTTGCTTATCTTACTGTGTTTGGGGGTCTCCTTTTTGCAGGCTGCAGGTTCGTAGTTCCCATTGTTTTTGGTGTCTGTCCTCAGTGGCTAAGGTTGGTTCAGTGGGTTGTGTAGGCTTCCTGGTTGAGGGGACTAGTGCCTGTGTTCTGGTGGATGAGGCTGGATCTTGTGTTTCTGGTGGGCAGGTCCACATCTGGTGGTGTGTTTTGGGGTGACTGTGGACTTATGATTTTAGGCAGCCTCTCTGCTACTGGGTGGGGTTGTGTTCCTATCTTGCTAATTGTTTGGCATAGAATGTCCAGCACTGTAGCTTGCTGGTCGTTGAGTGAAGCTGGGTGCTGGTGTTGAGATAGAGATCTCTGGGAGATTTTCACCTTTTGATATTATGTGGAGCTGGGAGGTCTCTTGTGGACCAGTGTCCTGAAGTTGGCTCTCCCACCTCAGAGGCACAGCACTGACTCCTGGCTGTAGCACCAAGAGCCTTTATCCACACGGCTCAGAAGAAAAGGGAGAAAAAGTAGAAAGAAAGAATTGGTAGAAGTAGAAAGAAAGAAAGAAAGAAGGAAAGAAAGAAAGGAGGGAGGGAGGGAGAGAGGGAGGAAGGAAGGAGGGAAGGAAAGAAAAAAAGAAAGAAGATAAAGTAAAATAAAATAAGATAAAATATAATAAAGTTATTAAATAAAAAATAATTATTAAGAGAAAAAAAGAAAAAAATTAAAAAAAAAAACGGACGGATAGAACCCTAGGACCTATGGTGGAAGCAAAGCTATACAGGCAAAATCTCACACAGAAGCATACACATACACACTCACAAAAAGAGGAAAAGGGGAAAAAATCATAAATCTTGGTCTCAAAGTCCACCTCTTCAATTTGGGATGATTCGTTGTCTAAAGGAGGGAAGGAGGGAAAGAAAGAAAGAAAGAAAGAAAAAATAAAATAAAATAAAGATATTAAAATGAAAAATAATTATTAAGAAAAAAAATTAAAAACAAAACAAAAACGGACGGATAGAACCCTAGGACAACTGGTGGAAGCAAAGCTATACAGACAAAATCTCACACAGAAGCATACACATACACACTCACAAAAAGAGGAAAAGGGGGAAAACCCATAAATGTTCCTCTCAAAGTCCACCTCCTTAATTTGGGATGATTCGTTGTCTATTCAGGTATTCCACAGATGCAGGGTATATCAAGTTGATTGTGGAGCTTTAGTCCGCTGCTTCTGAGGCTTCTGTGAGAGATTTCCCTTTCTCTTCTTTGTTCTCACAGCGGCTCAGCTTTGGATTTGGCCCTGCCTCTGCGTGTAGGTCGCCGGAGGGCGTCTGTTCTTCGCTCAGACAGGATGGGGTTAAAGGAGCAGCTGATTGGGGGGCTCTGCCTCACTCAGGCGGGGCGGGAGGGAGGGGCACAGAGGGCGGGGCGAGCGTGCGGCGGCAGAGGCCGGCGTGACGTTGCACCAGCCTGAGGCGCCGTGCGTTCTTCCGGGGTAGTTGTCGCTGGGTCCCGGGACCCTGGCAATGGCGGGCTGCACAGGCTCCCCGGAAGGGGGGTGTGGAGAGTGACCTGTGCTCTTACACAGGCTTCTTGGTGGCGGCAGCAGCAGCCTTAGCGTCTCATGCCCGTCTCTGGGGTCCGCGCTTTTAGCCGCGGCTCGCGCCTGTCTCTGGGGCTCCTTTAAGCAGCGCTCTTAATCCCCTCTCCTCGCGCACCAGGAAACAAAGAGGGAAGAAAAAGTCTCTTGCCTCTTCAGCAGGTCCAGACTTTTCCCCGGACTCCCTCCCGGCTAGCCGTGGCGCACTAACCCCCTGCAGGCTGTGTTCACCCCGCCAACCCCAGTCCTCTCCCGGCGCTCTGACCGAAGCCCGAGCCTCAACTCCCAGCCCCGCCCGCCCCGGCGGGTGAGCAGACAAGCCTTTCGGCCTGGTGAGTGCCGGTCGGCCCTGATCTTCTGTGCGGGAATCTCTCCGCTTTTTCCTTCGCACCCCTGTTGCTGTGCTCTCCTCCGCGGCTCCGAAGACTTCCCCCCTCCGCCACCCGCAGTCTCCGCCCGGGAAGGGGCTTGCCAGTGTGTGGAAACGTTTCCTCCTTCACAGCTCCCTCCCACTGGTGCAGGTCCCGTCCCTATCCTTTTGTCTCTGTTTATTCTTTAGGCCTACCCAGGTACGTGGGGGGTTTCTTGCCTTTTGGGAGGTCTGAGGTCTTCTGCCAGCGTTCAGTAGGTGTTCTGTAGGAGTTGTTCCCCGTGTAGATGTATTTCTGGTGTATCTGTGGGGAGGAAGGTGATATCCGCGTCGTACTCTTCCGCCATCTTCCCGGAAGCGTCCATACATTCTTGTTATAAAAATTAAAGCATTGCAGTTAACCCCAAAATCTCCACTGACTGTCCCCCTCCCTCATGTGTAATTTCCCTCCAGAGGTTGCTATTAATAGGGAATTTGTCATTGTACATACAGTCCTCTTACTGTGAATATTCAGGGTTTATATTGTACAAGTATTTTTACTAACGTAAATGGCATCATACTCTATACGTTGTTCTGCAACTTGCTGTTCCCACTCAGTAAGACATTTTGGAGCTCTTTTTCTGTTATTATGTATAGATTCACTTCATTATTTTCAACTGTATGGAATATAGACTTAACACAATTTATTATATCACTTTTTGCTATATGTTATTTACAGCTTGTTATGACCCCAAATTGCTGCACTCCTTGTACATTTTTTCGTTTTCTTTTTTTTTTTTTTTTAAAGAAGATGTTGGGGGTAGGAGTTTATTAATTAATTAATTTATGTTTTCTGTGTTGAGTCTTCGTTTCTGTGCGAGGGCTATCTCTAGTTGTGGCAAGCGGGGGCCACTCTTCATCGCGGTGCGCGGGCCTCTCAGTATCACGGCCTCTCTTGTTGCGTAGCACCGGCTCCAGACGCGCAGGCTCAGTAGTTGTGGCTCATGGGCCTAGTTGCTCCGCGGCATGTGGGATCCTCCCAGACCAGGGCTCGAACCCGTGTCCCCTGCATTGGCAGGCAGATTCTCAAGCACTGCGCAACCAGGGAAGCCCTGTACATGCTTTCTTTTACAATAAGGGTAATGCTAAGACTGGGACCCAGTAATTGCTGGGTCACAGAGTATGTTCATTTCCAATATTAATATTTACTAACATAGGCTTTCTTGTTATGGTAGGAAAGATACCTTAGCCTCTCCTATTCTCAGTACCAGGGTAAAATAGTACATTAATTTCCTTTTATTAATGTTATACCCTAAATAGCTAATTTTGTTATTTATCTCCTAGCGTGAATGTTTATTCTTTTAGAAATTTAATTTTCATCATAAAATTAATATATACTTATTATATGGAAAATTTGGAAAATACAAAAGAGTAGAAGGAAAACAGTAGTCACCTTATTCCCATGAGCCGTGATACTGAGTACTTAATACTGAGATAATTTCCTACGGAATTTAAAAAGTTATAATTTAGTAACAACTAATTTTAACAATCAGCTTACATTATGCTGTTTTAACAAATAAATTAACAAAGTAATAAATTATGTCTTAAATATATCAGGAATTTAGATTATTTAAATTTCTGATTGAAGAATTTAGGAAGCAAAGAACTTATGAATTTTATATGGTAGTGACAAAAACAGTATTCCACGTTTTATTAAGTTATTGTCCCGTTTTTGAATAGTGTTCTTTTTACAGAGACAAAATTATCATTACTTTTAAGACAGTTCCAAGACCTGTATGGAAATTATAATAGTAACAGGAATTATTTCAAAACTGCTTTTTAAAAGTTATTTATACTTGTATTTATCATATTTGAAATATATGTATCTTTGGAAGTTTTATGGGTTTTCATGTTTTTATGAGAATTAAAAATGTGTTTTCAACAGATAGTCTAAAACATGCAATTGGATCCCATAAGCTATGTGAAATTTAAGTGGTGTGATATAAAAATTAATAACCCATATATTATGAGCAAAATTTGTAGTGTAGTTCTCACCAAACATAAATTAAGATTTGTGTAATTTCAGTTGAACTAAAATAAACTTGTTTTTACTCCTGCCACGTGGTGGCGCCACTCTAGCTTATAACGGAAGTAACCAGACATTCATTGTTAGTCTGTCGTGTTTTACTTTTTGCTTTATGAAAATAGCTGGAAGAGATATTGGTTTCTTTAATGCTAGTATTTTTAACAGTCACTAAACATTTTAAAATTGTTTTATGTCTTTTTATATTAGCATTCATTGAGTTGGTATGAAAGTTCATGCTGAAAAATGTATGCCCAAATATATAAGTTTTTAGACAGATGTTAGCTGTAATTTGGTGCCATGAAGAAAGCCCAACGACTCCTTAATACACTTTATCATTAATTTAAAGAAGAGCAATTGCTCAATATTATAGATAATACTAAGCAAATAAAGAGCATCATCAAAGCAGAAGTATGTTGCAAAGTTGTAGATATATTGGTTCTATAAACGAATTCCCCATTTTTTTCTTGTGGGAAAATTAGCTTTGAATTATATGCAAGATTGTAAGAAACATATTTCTTATAAAATGCAACTGAATCATGTTGGGGCTTATCTTAATGTTGGTCTTACAAGCAAATACTGCCGCAAGACTCCAATGCCCTCTTTTGCGTTTTCAGTAATATTAGCACTAAATGAAGGGCAAGCGATGTCAGGTAATTTGAATAGGAAACAATTATGAGAAAATGGAATTATCACAAGTTGGATCCTATAAGCATGTAAAATAATGTATGACTTGTACCTTATTCTTCATTCACATGACTATACTGTGTAGAGTTCATCTTTTGTATAAACCATTTAGCTACTGTTGCTTAGTAATAGGTATACTAGTCATTACATAATAAAGTTCCATTAAAAGTTGAAAACATTCCTTTTAATATTGTACTCTTGTGCATATTAAATTTATCAGCCCATCAAGAGAATGGATTAACAATTCAATGTGAAAGGAGAAATACCAATGATGAAAATCAGAAGAATCAAATTGGTAAGTAAAACCCAACTCCACATATATATATATGTATTTATCTATTCAACTCAAAATTGATGATTTAGTTTCAGCAAAACATCATATATTAAATTAAAATCGTTAAAGTTTTATTGGTTTTGACGTTTTGTGCATGTTTAACTTGCATTGTTTTATAGTTGGTATAAAAGCAATAATAAGCACGTGGCATTTAAACACCAATTTATGTTTCTACATGTTTAAGTAGCGTTATGTTAAAGTAACATAGTTAACACTGGGGTCTGTGAAAATTATTTGTCCTTTAGAAGAGTTGTATCTGACTCCAGTTGAGGAACATGGCTGTGGTGTTGGAAACTTTGAGTTTCCTTTTGCAGATACTTTTTTCCCTCTGTTCTCTGGCTCTACCACTGTGACCAGGGTCCATGGCAGGGAATGAAGTGGAGCCCAGATCATAGAATGCAGGTGCAGGAGGCAGGTGTTGAGGGGATTGCTGTGTGACTGTTGTACAGAGGTGGGCAGCTGGGACTATGAGCTGGGGAACCATGATGTGCAAGAAGAGGAAAGCATCTTCGTTGAGCTGCGTTATGAATTTTCTACTCCATCTCTTTCTCTCTCTCTCTCACTCTCCCTCCCTTCCTCCCTCTCTCGTTTGCAAAGATCCTGTCTGAATTGCTGAAAGGCAAGCACTGTCTGTGTAAATAGTTCATAATAAAGTTCTCTGTCTTTTAGAATTTATAGGGCTCTGGGATTGTGTTCACTCTCCTTTGGTGTTTGCCCCCATCTGGGAAGACCAGGTCGGTTGGATACAGAAAATGAGCCTTTTGTTCATCATATCCTGTAGTGTTTCTTTAGTTTCACTGTTTCCAAAAGGACTCCCAGAAGATCCAGGCTGACATTTGAGCCTTTGAGAGGAAAATTCTCTGTGTGCCCAGACTGCCATCTTCAGGAATCTCCCAAATCACAGCTCATCCACAGTCACAAGGTCACCAGTGAGCCCCCAGGGGCTTCTCTACATTTCTTTCTGCCCATATTGACTGTCTTCTGATAGCTGAGATAAGGACAAGCACTTTATTGAGTGCTGGACTGTGCTGGTCAACTTGGTTAAGCAGACGACTGTTGTTCTCAGAATCCTCTTCCATGTGAAACTCTGCATTAGAGATGGCCCAAAGATGAAATTGCATAAGATTTGGAAGGCGGAAGAGAAGCAGTAATAATTCCTCTTGTTACTGAGTCCAAGCTCATACTACTCCCCATGTGACAAGCCAATAAATCGAGAGATGTGTTCCCGTGGCAAGGAATAGAGAGTTTATTCAGACAGCCAGCAGTTTGGGAAGATGATGGACTAGTGTCCCAAAGAACCATCTTCCCCAAGTTAGAATTCAGGTTTCTCTTACACTTAAAGGGGTGGCGATGGTGGTGTGGTTACTTGCTGCAAGCTTCTTGGTGCCAGAGTCCTTTGTTCTTGAGCTGTCCAGGGAGGTCCAGTCACAGTGTTCCCATAAACCTCCAACAAGACAAACGTTCTTCGGTGTTCTGCAACTTTTTATCTCTGTATGAATGGAAAAGTGTTATACCTTTGAAAGTCAGCACCTTGAGAATGGGTTATACTATATATTTCAGGCTATAGGCAATATTCTTGACTTGAAGCAAAAGTAATAGAATACAAAGGTTAAAGTAAAATAAGCAGATACAATATGGAGCCAGATTTGTTCTGCGCTATTACACTCTTAGACGGTCACTGTGATCAGGTACAATGATAGATACAGGGATTCCAGGCAGGTCCCACGTTGTCCTTTTTCTCCTCCATTCTATTCCAGCTAATCTTTCTGACTTTTGGTTCTGCCAACCAACAGTGACCCCAGGCCCATCATCAGATGCCTGACTGTATATCCACCGAAGAGGTAACAGCTTTCCAAACACCTCTCAATGAGTCCCTCTTCACAATCCCATTTTGATGGCTGAAAGTGCTTAGGTTCTTAGATTTTCCTTCAAGCCCCAACTCGTCCCTCTGTGCCACTGCTTCAGGCAGGCAGGTTAATGACCCCTTTTCTGATCCCCTGACTCCCTTTTCCAGAGCTTCACTTCTCCAGCTCCTCCTGTATTTGTAAGGTCTAATTCCTATAATGAATCCTTATTCCTTTATTCTATATCATTCACAGGGGTTCTGCTAACCTGGCTGACTCTAAGTGGTACAATTATTGGTCTGAAACTGATTCAGTGGAACGGAACGTTCAAGATAGGGAGTTGGTATTGATTCTCTGATTTTGCTAGGTGTAATGACCCCATTGCCACTGGTAAATGGGACACTAGTAGTCCCTAACATTAGGTGCCTATAGAAGAAAGTGCTGGGTTACCAGGTAGCTGTTGTCACTGAATAATTTAGTGGAAATAAAGGTATAAGGACTGTGGGTTGCTTCTAAGTACCATAAAGAAATTAGGGAAAGAAAATAATGAACTTGGGGTAATACATTTTCAACCCAAGGTCCAGGCAAAGAACTAGAAATTTTCTGTGACTGCCCTGAAAGAGATATTTATTTCTCATAGCTGCAGGGTCTGATATTTCTGAAAACCCAACCAAAGGCTAATCCCATGAGTAGGGGGATTACAATAACAAGTTAACTCAAACTCTCTTATTGTTAAAATTAGGGCATTGATTGACATAAAGTTAGGACCCTGAAAATTGAGATGGCAACATGTGGGCAGATTCTGATAAAACTGAGGCCCTAGGAGGCCCTCAGTCTCCTTTGCTTGTGGAAGCAGACTTTCTTCCCCTGTGTCTCCCCTGTGGGAGACCCCTTTGCTTGGAGTACCTGTGATGACCCACCTATCCTGTGGGGAAATGCTGAGACTTCTCAAGACCCACCTCCAGCACTTTCATTGCTTCTATATCTGTAGCCAGACTTAAGATCTCATGGGCACAGGTGCAAAATAATGAGATATTATACATGTCAAAAGAATTACAAGGTTTTTCTAATTTCTATTTACATGGCCAGAAGTTTACACTGTAAATTTTTTCTCTTTCCTTCCCTCCAAAGACTTGCAACTCTTTGCCAAGATTATAGTACACTGGGGAAGGGAAATAACCAGACTTTTGGGAGATTTCTGGACACTGGCTGTGAAATGATACTAAATCTTGGAAACAAAATAAGCCACTCTTGTCTGTTTATCAGATTAGGGGTTTATTGAGGCTGAATGGTTACTGGTATTTTGGTTCAGGTCCATCTCACAGTATATGCAGTTGGGCTCTGAACTCACCCTATGGTTATTTCCCAAGTTCTAGAATGCTTGATTGAAAGAGACACACTCAACAAATGGTAGAATCACTATACTGGTTATCTGATGAGTGAGGACAACTGGAAGATACTAGAACTGCCTCTCAATTCCAAAATAGTAAATCCAAAATAATCCTACATTCCTGGAGAAACTGTAGAGATTAATACCTCCATAAAGGACTTAAAAGACTCAGGGTTGATGATTTCCAACACATCTCCATTCAACACGTCTAATTGGCCTGAGCAGAAGACAGATGGCTCTTGAAGAATGACAAAGGGTTATTGTAAACTTAACCAGATGGTGAATACAAATGCAGCTGCTGTTCCAAATGTAGTTTCTTTGCTGGAGTAAATCCACAAATCCCTTGACATTTGATTTGGAATTTCCATATTGATATGGAAAATCATTTTTTTCTCTATATATACCTGTTAGCAGAGACTGCCTGAAGCAACTTTATTTAATTTATTATTATTAGTTTTTAAATTTGGAAGGGCCAGAAATATATTTTCAATGTTTCATCTCAGGGGTATATCAACTCTCCAACCCAGTCCGACTCTATTGCACAAAGAAATGATTGCTTCCCCATTCCACAAGATACCACATGGGTCCACTACCTCGATGGACCAGGGGAGCATGAGGTAACAAGTACGTTAGACACCTGGGTAAGACACATATATGCCAGAGGGTGGGAAATAAGTCCCAGGAAAATTTAGGGATTTACTTCTAAAATGAACTTTCTTGGGTTCCCATGGTCTGGGACAAGTTATATTTCTTCTAAGGTTAAAGTCAAGTTGCTATATCTGGTCCTCCTACCATTAAGAAAGAGTCACAATACTTAGTCTGCCTCACTGGATTTTGGAGGTAACATATACCTTATTGAGTGTGTTGTTATAGCATAGACCTATTTATTGGGCAATCTGAAAGGCTTCCAATTTTGATAGGACCCAGAAAAAGTGAGGGCTCTGCAACAGGTCCAGGCTGCTATTCAGGCTTATCTGCCACTCTGGTCGTATGACCCAGACAATTCATTGGTTCTTAATGTGTCTCCTGAACCTTGGGCAGACCTCTTAGATGAATTACAGAACAGACTTTTAGGATCTGGGAGCAAAGCCATACCATACTCTGCAGATAAATATGCTCCTTTTGAGAAACAGCTCTTGGATTTTTACTCGGTCTTAGTAGACCCTAAATATTTGATCATGGACAACCAAGTTACCATGTGATCTGAAATGTCTAATATGAAGTGGGTGTTGCTTGACCCACAAAACCATAAAGTTGGGCATGCATGGGAGTGGTATATATAAGATCAGGCTTGAGCATTTCTTGAAGGTACATGTAAATGGCATGAGCAAGGGGCTCAGATTCCCATGGATCTTAAGTGTCTCATCTTTTTCAGCTTGCATCTATGGCCACATCAAGGTCAGAGGCATACTAGTCATGAGCATATAAGTATTAGTTGCAATCCTGGGGTGGGCAGAGAAGTAGACCAAGGTTGGAGCCAGAAAAACAGCAGCATTTAAAGCAGGAAGGAGAAGAGAGTTGACTGTATAGAAATCGTCATGGTGTCACTGACCACATTGTGTTCTTATATTTTATTTATGAGCCTAGCTTCCCAAGTAGACTGTGAACTCCTTGAAGGAAATAATTACAACTCATCTTTTATGTGTTTCTATTCCTAGCAACTGTCCCAATGCTTTGCACATAGGATACTCAATATATGTATATTCAAATGAATGACTGAATAATTAATTAATGGAAGGACTCTATGGCTTGACCTTTCTGCTTGGTGCTTCCATCATTTAGTGTGACATTTCACAGTAGTAGTTCTTTGTATCTTTTTATTACTATTTTTTATTATACAAGGAACACATATTTATGGAAGAAAATTTAGAAAAAAGGAAAGCTAAAATAGAAATTGCCCCTGCTATCAATAGAAATGCAATGTGAGCCACACACATAATTTAAAATGTTTTACTAGCCACGTTAAAAGAGAGTATAGGGCTTCCCTGGTGGCGCAGTGGTTGAGAGTCCGCCTGCTGATGCAGGGGACGCGGGTTTGTGCCCCGGTCTGGGAAGATCGCACATGCCGCGGAGCGGCTGGGCCCGTGAGCCATGGCCACTGAGCCTGCGCGTCCAGAGCCTGTGCTCCGCAACGGGAGAGGCCACAACTGTGAGAGGCCCGCGTACCGAAAAAAAAAAAAAAAAAAAAAAAAAAAGAGAGTATAAATAAATAAATAAAATTAATTTAATTTAACTTTTTTAAAAAGTTTATTTTTTTGTTTTTATACAGCAGGTTCTTATTAGTTATCTATTTTATACATATTATTGTATACATGTCAATCCCAATCTCCCAGTTCATCCCACCATCACCCCTCCCCCCCACCACTTTCCCCCTTTGGTGTCCATACGCTTGTTCTCTACATCTGTGTCTCTATTTCTGCATTGCAAACTGGTTCATCTGTACCATTTTTCTAGATTCCACATATATGTGTTAATATATGATATTTGTTTTTCTCTTTCTGGCTTACTTCACTCTGTATGACAGTGTCTAGGTCCATCCACATCTCTACAAATGACCCAATTTCATTCCTTTTTATGGCTGAGTAATATTCCATTGTATATATGTACCACATCTTCTTTATCCATTCATCTGTCGATGGACATTTAGGTTGCTTCCATGACCTGGCTGTTGTAAATAGTGCTGCAATGAACATTGGGGTGCATTTGTCTTTTTGAATTATGGTTTTCTCTGGGTATGTGCCCAGTAGTGGGATTGCTGGGTCGTATGGTAATTCTATTTTTAGTTTTTTAAGGAACCTCCATACTGTTCTCCATAGTGGCTGTATCAATTTACATTCCCACCAACAGTGCAAGAGGGGTTCCTTTTCTCCACATACTCTCCAGCATTTATTGTTGTATGTAGATTTTCTGATGATGTCCATAAAATTACTTTTAATAGTATATTTTATTTAATCCAATAAACCCCAAATGTCATTTCAACAGGGGGTCAATGTAAAAAATATTACTGATTTTTTCATACTAAATCTTAGAAGCCTGGTATATATTTCACCCTTACAGCACATCTCAGTTTGAACTAGAAGTGTTCAGTAGCCACATGTGGGTAGTGGATAGGTATTGGACAGCCCAGTTCAAGACTTTTTAATGTATATATAGTGATGCAGCTTTACATAAAATTATAATTCTCCCTCCACAAAAATTAGGTCAAATGAAACCTGCAGTTTTATAGGTTTTTAAAATAAACTTTAAATTTTAGAATAGTTTGGATTTACAGAAAAGTTGTGTAGATACTACACAGTTTCCATATACCCCACACCTAGTTTCCCTTCTTATTAACATCTTCCAATGGTAACCATGCCACAATTAATAAACCAATACTGACATTCTTGTTAACTAAAGTCTATACTTTATTAGATTTATTTAGATTTTACCTAATGTCCTTTTTCTGTAAGGCTTGCTTGGAGCCTTACAATAAACACTGTACTTTCCTTCACCACAACCTGGTGTCAGTAGATTGGTTTTACTGTGCGTTGGGTGAGTGGACCCAAGTTTGGTGTGGTAACACTATAAATAAGAGGCACAAGGTCACTGATCTCACATAGCTTAGATCTGGTACGGTAGGTAGAGGGTCACATAAGAGGATATCCCCCAGAAAAGGCCTCCCAGAAGAATTGATATCTAAGTTAGGACCTGCTGGATGATTATGATAAATGGTGTGTGTATGTGTGTGTGTATAAGGGGGAAAAGGGCGATGGTAGGGTGCTGCTTAGAGAGGGAAGGTACCAGACTGAGGAAACAAAGGAGTGATCTGGGGGCCCCTGGACTTAACTGTGTTGTTGATCTGCCCAAGCATAGGCTCTGCCAACACCCTGGATGCCTGCTCCTTTCCAACAGGGGTCTTCCTGGAGGAGGCCCTTGGGGTATGACCTGGCTCTTTCCTCACAGGCTGACTTAGGGCCACTCTGTTTTTAACATGGGCCTCATTCCACCATCCTCCATTTAACTTCAGCACCCTGGCTCTGAGCCTGCATCCACTCTGACTTAATTCTTTACCTACATAAACTTTCCTTCTTTCAGGCCATGAAAGCTTTCAGAAGGATAACTATAGAGAACATAAGTACACCCACTGCCTTGGGGTACTATTATTGGTATCATAAATAGTGCACCTGTTTCATTTAGTAAGTCTCTTGATTGAAAACCATTTTCTTGTTGGCTGAATTATTTCCTTATCATCTCATTTGTGTTTTATTTCATCAACAAGAATGTAAGCTCAGTATGGCCAGGAACCCTTGTTCTATACGCTCATTTCTTCACTTTTTAAAAAAAGGGATAGATAACCATTAAGAGTGTTTAGAAAATGTTTCTTGAGTATGGGGATTTTTCACTGCTTTGCAAATAGAAGTGAGAATGAGGAAAACCAGGCAGTATTAAGACTATTTCACACCGTCTTTCTCCCCGCTTCATACTTAACTAATAAGCTCCCTTCTCATTTCACTAAGAAAATAGAAGCAATCAGAGTACAACTTCTTCATCTTCTCACTCCAAATCTGCAACCCCACTGCCTCTGAAGCTGTGCTCTATGCCTTTCTATTTAATGGATGAACCCTCCCTGCTTACGTTAAGGCCAACTCCTCCATTCATGTACTGGACCCCATCACCTCTGCCAACTCAAGGACTTTAAAATGTTAGGTTCTATCATCTGCATTACCAATTTCTGTCTCTTGCTGGATCATTTCAGTCAGTATGTATAAATATTCTATACTATCTTCTATGTTGTCTCATACCCCTGGTAAAATATATATCTCTTGCTTGACAGTTTCTAATTCAGCGTCACAGGGAGGTAAGGAAGTGCAGGTTTTCTTGTGTTTTTCCCACTGATTTCTCTGCTATGTGCCTCTTCTCCGTCTCCCAGGGTTTCTTAAAAATATTTATAGTATGTTTAAAGTTCTAATTTCAAAGGAATGCATATTTATTACATATAATAGGAAAACGGAGAAAATATGAAGAAGAAAATAAAGATCACCTTTTAAAAAGCAGAGAGAAGCTTTGTTAACAGCTTAGTGTTTTAGCTTCATATATGTACATTTACAAAGTTGTAACAATGTGGTATATTCAGTTTATTTATTATATGTTTTCTCTTAACAGCAAGAGTATTTCCAGATCATTAGTATGGTTTTAATGGCTGCATTTGTATAGAAATTGCCATGATTTATTTAGCCATTCTACTACTGGTAGATATTTATATTTCCCCCAGTTTTTTACATAATAAAAAGTGTTACAACAAAATACTGTACTTCTATGTAATTATTTATGCACATTTATGATTATTTCCTATGAACTAAATTAGTAGAAATAGAATTAATGGGACAAGCACATAAACTCTCTCTCTCTTTCTCTTTCTCTTACTCTCTCTCCTTACCTCCCTATGGTAGCAAAGCTCAGAATCCGAAGTACATGTTTTTTCCACCATTGGACCTTGTTTGTGTCTTCAATCAGAAGCTTTCCGGTACTCCAAAACATTCCTTAGCTCTTTACTTAGGCTTTGCCATTATAACTTTTCTTAAAAATACTATTATCTCTAAATTACAAAAACTGTTCATGCTGGCTGTCACCATCATATAATATGGAGATGGGTAAAGGAAAAAGTCAATCTCTTGTGCTTGTCGTGTCCTGGTCCTTTGGTTCCGTGGTGGGATTGGGGGAAACTTTTGTTCCTGGTGTTATTTGAAGTCAAAATTCTCTCTCTGCACATGCCTTAGCTGCATGACTTGCCTTTTGTTTTGTTGTCTCTGAAAACAACCCAGTATCTGATCAGAAAAAGGATAGGGTGAGTTTGAGCTGGTTTTATGAGTATGGTAAGAGTTACTTGTTGAAGGCATGATAAATATGAAAGACTTTTGAAAAGCATCCTTGATGTAACTATTGAAAATGAAGAAAGACATTCTGCCCCCCCTTGTGGATTTTCAAGTGCTTTTGAAATTGAGAAAACACTGAATAAATCTGAAAGTAAGTTGAATGCCGTGCTGTCAGACAGAGATATTGATATTGTTTTCATTTAGAGATATTGCATTGTGATTTAAAGTAAATTTGTTAGAATCATCTCATTTTTTAAAAAATTCATTTTAACAATGAAGAATGCCTTTGGCTATGCTCCCAATTCAGGAGAATCTGCACAGTCCTTTTATACTGATTGAATAAATTAGACCTAAATCAGCAGTGCTACATTTTGCTGTTTACTAATCACAAGGTTGGTGAGTCAGAGCAGGCTGCATGGTAAACACAGTTCACAAGTACAATAATTGGGATTCTCTAACAAACAACCAACAAGTGAAGTTTCTGTAACAAACATTCCTAATTAACAGTGCTTGGAACCATTAGGGTAATATTTTCAATATTATAAGAAAGCTCCTTGCTCTTTTTAGTTAACAGAAGTAAGCAGAAAACTTTATATAATTATAAGATACGAAACATGAATTTAGCTTATTTTTATAGTCACTGGTATGTAACTGTGCATTCGCTGCTTCCCTTTTCTATCTATATGCAGCTAATAACAAACATTAATCGAACACTTATTATGTGTCAGGCACTGGCATCTCTATGAGGTACCTATTATTTACTATCCCAGTTTTTCAAAAAGAGGGAAGAGTGGAGAAATGAAGTATTTATTTAAGGTCACAGAGCTAAAATCTGAAGGATCTGCACGTAGGCCATCTATACCTGGAGGCTGTGCTTTAATTTGTTTCACCAAACAAAGGCTTTTTGTTAACCCAGTGTCTTTCAGTCTCAAAAGTCCTTGTGTCAATAACTTCCTAAAACTTCTGTCAAAAAAATAATGGTATTTAGTTTTAACTTAACTTTTCATCAGGGCTGAATCATGGATGTTTGGGGCTCCTAAAAATTCATTTCCACGAAGAGCTGCTGGGGGAAAGTATATATCTGTTCACTGAGCCATTATTTCAGAACTTCAAGAATATGTGCAGGCTGGGTCTTTTTAACACTTCACAAAAACATAACTCAGTGTGATGAGATCAACAAGCAACTTACATTTTAGTAGGCGGCAATAGGGAATAACAAAAGACTCCATTTTTCTGCTAAGCCATTCTGTACTTTTGCTAGCCTTCACCTGCTGATTAATGACCTCCTGCTGGCACAGCCAATTCGATGAGAGACCCGACACAGATGGACACAGATGTATACAAACAATGTAGGGAATGGGGGCATCCATTCTCCTTTTGAAGTGATGCAGTTTGGGGGTTAGATTTATGATGTGTTTTTATTGGCAACAGTGGCTCCTATGAGGTTTCTGAGAAGGTGGAGAACGAATGTTTGCTAGGCCTTGAATGTCAATTGTTCAGAAATTGCGAAACATATGCTGGTCAATGAGTTTGCTGTCAAAACAGAAAAGATTGATAGAGAGGAGGACATTTCTTTAGAGAACAGCAGGCGATCCTATGCCTTTGAGTGCCCTTAAGGGAGACCAATTTGCAAGGCTGGTGTTTACTCTTTCATTTGGTTTAGTTGTGGCATTTACATAGTAATGTTTTCAGTTTAATATGGAAATGTTATTTTAAATCCTATACATGCTGCATATAAAAGTGTCCGAATGAATTATCTTATGTGTTTACTATTTCTCCATGTTTGTTTATGTGCCTATTTGAAAATACTCTTTGCCAATCCCTGCTTTCATTCTGATATAGTGTCAGCAGGGTCCCCTAACAGGGAATATGTGTCCCTCTGGTGCCTCTAGTAACAAATTCCCATATTTCAGTGTTGCACCAAATTTCATACTAACCCAAGCTATTTCTTTTAATAAGTATCCAGGTTGGCGGTTTTCAGTTGTGGTGTTTTGGTTTCCCAGTCTTCGAAACAGTACATAACCCTTGGCTGGCCTGAGGGGGTATGTAATATATGTGAAAGTCATTTGTCATTTCTGTAGGAGCAGAAAAGACATTGAATGTGGCTGATCTGTTGACTGGAGACGTAGCAGGCAAACATTTTGTAATTGGCTCAGATGTACAAACCACAACAGCTTTATTTTCTATGACGACTTACTTTCTAACTCCAGTAACCATTTTTCCTGGTATCAGAAAACTTACTTTAAGCAAATATAGGGTTTTCTTAGTTAGATCATAATTTTTAAAGTCAATTAAGGATTTTCTCCGCCAGTTTAGGTTTCCCCCTCTCCATCCTTGGGATGATGTCTAAGTTCTAGAGGGCTTAGTGGTGTTCTGGTGTTGGTTGGGGGCACCAGGCCCATGCTGGTACCTGCTGGGATGCAGTGCTTTGGGTCTGGCCTGCAGCATTATTGTTTCTGTGTGTCCAGATGTCCGAGTCCCTCTAGGTTTCTGGTTGTTGATATACATGTTCTGTGTCCTTTTTTCATGAAATTGAAACCCTTCCAGATTCACTAAGGCTCTCTCAGTTAATTTCCGTGCTTTTGTGTGCAGATGAAAATTCATCTGTGCTAACGTCAATTTGGCAGAATGGGGTTGTCTTGGGCTCTCTGGGCCCACTGTCACTACAGCACAGCTGTCTGTGCTCTGGTGGATACTTAAAAGGATATTGTCACTCAGGCTTTCCGACAGGAATTAGGTAAGTCTCCTATTCTCAGCTTCCTACAAACCTCTTTGGGCCTCCATACTGACCCTCCCACCCCTCTGGTGGGAGGGGGTATGAAGGTAGGGCACGGAGATCCTCATCAATGTCTTAACTGTCTTGCTTTTATCTCCATCACCCCTAGGAATTCCCACAGACCTAGAAATTTGTATTAAATCTAGGGTTTGTACCAACCTATATTCTCAGAGATCTTTTTTAAGACATAGATTTTTTTTTTTAAACTCAAGGGTTATAACCCAAACTCAAACCCCTTTTCTTTCATTCTATTGTTTCTAGAGAAAGTTTCCAAATTTTATTTTGAAGCTTGAAAGCAGAGAATTATTCTTTTTTCTTTTGTGTTCATTGTTTCCTACCTCCTTCAATACAAGTCAGGACTTCCTGCCTAACGTGAGAAGGATCACAGGGTGAATAAAATACCCATCACAGGGTGAAATAAAATACACATCCACTCATATAAAAATGTTACTTTGTCACAGAGACAATTGGGATTTGGAATTAAGATACCAGTTTACTAACACCTTTCTATGAGATCAGAGAAGATGTAAGTGATTACCTTCTGAGATACTGTATGAGGCACTGGTTAAAGGCATGAACCATGGAGTCAGATGGTATGGATTCAAATCCTGGGAATGTGTAACCTAGGACAAATTATTTAACCTCCTCGTGCCTCAGTTTCTATAACTGGGCTAATAACTGGAGTTGTTATGAGAATTAAATAAGTTAGTATGTGTACAACACTCAGAACAGAAACTGTTAAACAGTAAGCACTTAACAAATGCTAGTTGTTATTGTTAGGTGTTGCCAGCCCATGTGTTGAAAACATATAAAAGTGGTTATTATCTCACATATACATGTGTTCCAAACAATACACGTAGCATCAAAATTTAGACATTTTGTCCCCTTTCCAGTTATTTTGCCCATGTTAACTACTTTTAACTTTGTTTTTCACTCTCTTGATATAATTAATTAGTTGCTTAGGCATCACACAGATAAAACTTATTTTATCCATATGGAATTGCTCAATACAAAATGTAGCTACCAGAATTGGTCAGATTATGAGGTTAAGGGCATAGTCCTCCAGACTGCCAAGTCTACCCAAAACTTCTGACCCCATTTGAAAGGAGTTAGGAACCAACTACAGAGTTAGAGAGAAGAGTCTACACAACACTATCCTTACTTCTGACAACTTCAAGTTTAGGGGTTTCTGCAAACCACACTTAGGTTCCATAATATGGTAGAAAAACTCAAAGAACGCTTTGAAACCTATTATACTCATGGTTATTTTTATTACAGGAAAAGAATACATTAAAATCAGCCAAAGTAAGAGATGCATAGGATAGTCTGGGAGGATTCCAAACTTGAAGCTCCCATTGTGCTCAGGGATGGGTTAACTTCTCAGCGTCAGTGTGTGACAATACTCACAGAGTACTGTCAGCCCAGGAAGCCCACCTGAACTTTGGTGTCCAGAGTTTTTATTGGGGCTTCATTATGTAGACATGATTGATTAATTGCCTGTGTGGTTGAACTGAGTCTCAGGGTTGATCCATATCATGTAACTCAAAGCCCCCACCATAATTGATATGGTCTGTCTTTCTGGCATGGCCAAATCCCCCATCCTAAGACTACTGGGTGAGGCCAGCCTCAAGCTGAGTCATCTTGTTAACAGGAACCATCAGGTGTGATCCAAAGGGCCAACCATTTATAACAAAGACATTTATTTGTTATAATCATTTCCTATGATTCTGGAAGTTCCAAGGATTTAGAGATTCCCTCCCAGGAGCTGGGACAAAGGCCTGTCTTTGGGCAAGGCTAATTTCCTTACTACACATTAGTAGAAGTGTAAGCAGATTTCATTGTCTGTAATCCAAAATTTCTCCTTGTCTCTCAGGATCTGTCTCACTGCAATCTCTCACCTCAGCCTGGTTCAAGTTTGGAGATGATTAATTTAACATTGTTTCTGTGTCCACATTGTATACAAACATACTCTCTGCAGTTTTCCATGGTAACACCTAACTTTGTGCGAATTCTTTTTAAGGTCTTTATTTTTTGTCTCCACTCATATTGAGCTACAGCCTGACTCCCAGAGGTATTGCTTCATGTGCTTCTAATCCTCTTTGATCAGTATTTGAGTTAATGGATGTGTCACTGGGAACATTCACACTTAAGGAACAGTCCAACGCAGAGTAAGATAGATGCCTGATGGCTCAGATTCATTCATTTATCAACTATTAATCACATTTTTTTTTTGTGCTAGGCACTATTTTGAACACAGAATATTCAGTGAAGCTTAGAGGTTAATGAGAAAGGCAGATATTTATTGTACAGATAACCTCACATAAATACATAGAAATCGTGATAAGGCCTATAAAGCAAAACCTGTTTTACTGTTTCGAAAAAAAAAATTACAGGGTTCTTTGAAACAATAAAACAGAGGGGACGAATTTAGATGGGGGGGCAGGAAAGTGCTCATTGAGGAAGTGACATTTAATTCCAGATTTAAAGAATGGGTGAGGATTAACCAAGTGACTGGAAACTCTGATTTGATATGACCTGGTAAGAATGGCATTGATGTAAGCTCTAAATTCAGTCTTTGTTCTGCCTCCCCACTCCCACTAAATGAGGAAAATGATCTTTAATTAAACTTGAAATTCAAAGGCCCATTGTATCTAAGGGCCTAACTGGCTCTGGGGTCAAAAAGAAATCTAGTGAAGGTATTTAGTGAAATTGTGAAAACATTCCAAGAGAAGCCTTTGGAAAGTCTTCAGTTTGTCTCATTCCCATATCCGTAGCAACTGAAAGCTTTAAAAAAATTTTTTCAGGAGATTATGCTTATGGTATCTGACTTATGAGATCCACAGTGCTTTCATTCCATGATATGTCTTGGGCCAGTCATTAAAATAGACTTTGTTCTTTTTCATAGTCACTGTTTTGCCAGGCAAAGGAACCCGAAATTATTGTAAAACATCACAAATATTCCTTGTTAAGGTGAGCCAAGTGTGTGCTGCAATGAAAAGGTTAAGCAGCTCTAATACCCAGCTTAAAATATGTTGGAATGAAAGCCAGGGCGGGCTTCAGACTAAACACTGTGAAATGTCTGTGTGATACATGACAAGAAAGAAAGTAATTGGCTTTACTTAATCTAAGCAGATAGGGATTTTGGAAGGGATATTAGTTGACTTGCAGAATCACTAGGCAGGCTGGGGAAACAGACTCTGGGTCTGACTTCTAAGAGCAAAGGCCAGAGCCACCCATTCAACTGGCCTGATAAGGAGGTTGCTGTCCCTGTGCTAATCACAGGACCACTTGATGGTGGTGCTGAATGTCCTGGATAGGAAGCAGTCTCCAGTGCTGCCAGCCACAGAACATGCAGCCAAACAGGCCCAACCAGGAAGTTACTACTCCTGGCCCAATGAGGATGATGCTATTGCTGCCAACCCCAGAACCATGCAGCCTCTACTGCCTCCCACCAAGAAAAGTGATTTCCCTGCCTACACTGTTCTTCGTGTGGCTCAACTCCCAATTAAAGGCTCAGGTCTGCACCCTAGCTGCAATGGAGCCTGGGAACTATGTTAAATAGTTTTTCTACCTTGCGAAGGCAGGATTCACAGCATGCGGAACTGTCAATGTGGACATAATGTTTAATCCTTTCCAGAAGCCATTAATGATGGTTGTTCTTTAAAGTAAAAAAGAATGACCAGAGAGACATAACAAAATGGTCATAGGGATAAGGGAGGATCCCAAAGAATAAGGGATCCTCAATCTAAGAAGATGAAGAATGAGAGGAAATATGGAATGTATTTAATAATTTAATGATGACACAACAGATAGTGTAATGAACTCAGTCATTAAAATGAGTAAAACTGAGGTTTGAGGTTGATTTAAGTATAAGAGCTTTACATCATACAAAGCCACATTTTTACAAGCGTCAGCATGGTTTGAATTTATCTCAACTTGACATTATGCATAAATGAATTCAAGGGTGAGCAATAAAATCTAGTTTTTAAAGGAAATTGTATTATTGATATAAAAAATTAGATTTACTGGTAACTGTTTGCCAGTGCCATAGATGAGTGACATTTATTTTGGTCTTTACTATTTATCTCCATCAGACACAGTTGTTTCTTAATTGTTTGGAAATGGCCAACAGTCATTAGTGACGAGAGCCAGTGACGACAGCCAGAGAAAATGAAATGTATGAAGTTATTAATTAAAGAATTAAGGAATATATGATGAAGCAATAAACTCCTTTCTAAATTCTAGGTATACTTGAGGAGGTACTGTTCCCTCTAATCCTTTTGGATGGTTCTTTCCATAGCCTGGGATATTTCCACATGCCTGAGAGGCACTCTGCTGAATGCATGAGGGTATTCTCTGCAGATCTCCAGGGTTATCTCTCTGTGTACCTCTCTTTTGTCTGGTATTCTGTCCTATGAACTCTAGCTCCTCCAATCTCAGCTCTGACTCCTCAACTCAGGGAAGTCACTGGGTTGTGACTCAATTTCCCCTCCCTGTGCGATGGTCTGGAAACTCTCTCAAGGCAATAATCTGGGGCAATGTTAGGGCTCCCTTCATTTGTTTCGCATTTCTCAGGGATAGCTGATAGCTTACATGTGCATCCAGCAGGACGAAGCCTGCAGAAATCTGGTTGTCACAAAAGTGACTACAGAAGAAGTGGGGCTGATGGGCTGTGAAGTGATACACAAGAGGCATCTGATATAAGCCACTTGGCACTTGCAGTCTTTTTCCCTCTTTCCAAAGTGGTTGCTCCTATTTGGCCCCAAATCATGGATCCTAGCTGTTAACTTATTTACCTACAGCTTAGGTCTAAGAACAATTTTTGACACAGCAAAAAACCAAAGTGACAGCTTCATCTTCAGCTTCAGCTCTAGCCAGAGTCAGGATTATCTACACACCAAGACACCACTGTCTAAATCTTACTGCTTCTGTTTTCTGTCATTTCAACTGTCGACAAAACAAAAGATGTTGTAAAAGTTCGTTTATACCTCATGGAATGTCAACATTGGTTCTTCATCAGGAAATGGGGGCTTGAAATTAGAATTGACTTGATAAGGCTTTGGAAATGGAACCATATCTGAGGTTAGTAGAGGTCTTTAGGCTTTTGGAGAACTCTGTTGGGTCTCAAAGACAAATAGAAGGAAAGAGAGACAAGAAGAAAGACAAAGGGGAGAGAAAAAGTTATGGGGGTGTGGTGGTGGGTGGTCATTGGCCTTTGCTGGATTCCTCCAGGTCGCTGCTGACCCTCTGACTCCCATTGGGATCCTATTTTGAAAGTTGCCGTCTTATTTAGAGCTGATCCTCTTTTGTGTCTTTCCCCCAGTTGGAATCCATGGAGCGTGGTCTCAGGGCCAGGTTTGTGCCTTACTGCCTTATGTCTGAACAACTTGCTATAAAATTGCCTCTTCATCAGCAGAAATCCATGTAAGATTCATTACCTTAAGACTTCACTGAAGAGATTTAAACTTTTATTGATAGTTGAAATGGTGGAAGATTTAAACAAATGAGATGAAAATAGCTGATGAATGACTGATGAATGTCTGTCCTTGACATGGAAATGGGATTTAGAAGATGAGTCCTATCCCTTTCTCTAACTGGAGAAGGGAGCAATGTTTCAGGACTCTGAGAAGACGTGTCAAGTTTGAAAAGGAAGTGGAGAGTCAATTAGTGTCATTGAATGTGCCAGGGCAGAATAAGATAAAGGCAGTGACTTTAATGAAGATAAATATAATTCTGAAGTGCTACCTTGAATTTATTTAGAAAAAGAGAGGAATTTCATGAGATTTATTGCAAAATGATTGAAAATTTCTCCTTTCTCCGAGAACTTCACTTTGGCTGACACAGTATTAGTCTTCCCACAGTCATCATTAATTTTTCATACATTTGTTACTCTACAAGAGACTTAGGTACTGCCTTAATAAGGTATGTAACCAGGACATATGCTAATTCAACTAAAAATTTTAAATCTGAGTTACTTAAACTTCAGGGCTGATGCAGAAAAATACACTTAAGTAAGAATGTTAGGTAATCCCCCAGAGGTCACTTTTCTGCGAGTGAATCATTTGCATTTATTTAGAGGTTTAATCCCTGAATATCATTAGTTTTATAAATTGCATATGAGTTTCTATCAATAGTAAAAATAAAGGAGCACCTTAAAATAGTTTTCTCTTCTGAAAATGTCCTCTGTTGTCTGCTGTTCTACGAACAAACCAACCAACAGAATAACAAATTGCTCCCTCACCTGTGTTCTGTTTTTAGCTATCGCTCCATTTCTCTGCTTTCTTTCCCAACAAAATTTCTCAAATGAACTATTTTTCCTGCTTCTATTTCTTTACTTCCTATTAGCTCCTTAACCACTTTCAATTCATCTTCCATTTCCACCACTCTGAAACTGTTCTTCTCAAATGCACTAGAACTTCCTTGCTGCAAATCCAGTGGTCACCTCTGTTACCGTCTTGCTCAAACTCTCGGCAGACTAGTCCCTTCTCTCAGTTATACAATCCCCCCTCTTAGCTTTTCTGGTTTTCCTCTGCCTTATGGCCACTCCCTCTCAGTACCCTTTGCTGAGCTCTTTCCCTTTTCTGCTCACCTTCTTCGTGTCATAGTGCCCAAGTCTGACCCAAGTTCTCATCTTTTCACTAACTCTATTTATTCTTAGAAAATCTATCTCCCCATGCCCCTTGGCTTTAAATACCATCTACATGTCAATGACACCTGAAGTTATAGCTCTATCCCTGACCTCTCCATTAAGCTTCAAACCCATTTATCTAACTTTCTCTGTGACATCTTCACTGAGATTTCTAATGGGTATCATAAACCCAGCATGGCTGAAACACAAATTTTGATTTCTCTTCAAACCTGTTCCAGTATTACTTATGTCAGGAAGTCACATCAAGATCTACCCAGTTCCTTAGGCCACATATCAAGAAGTCATTCTCAGCTCTGTTCCTTTTTCTTTGCCTTCTCCCTCACTTAAACCATAAGTAAATTCTGTTAATTTCACTGTCAAATATATCTCATATTTGCATATTTCTGTTCATCTCCTCTGTTTCCATCCTAGTCCAAACCACCATCATTTTTGCAAAGATTGTTTCAACATTTCAACAGTCTACTAAATGTTCTCCTTTTTCTTCCCCCTTTGGCCTCCCCTCCTGTCTCTTTATCT
Organism: Pseudorca crassidens; assembly: GCF_039906515.1. Lineage (NCBI taxonomy): Eukaryota > Metazoa > Chordata > Mammalia > Artiodactyla > Delphinidae > Pseudorca > Pseudorca crassidens. Next base: position 75,509,671 of record NC_090296.1, read on the forward strand.
ACTTTCCACAGTGGAGCCAAGTAATGTTCTTAAAAAAGGTAAATCAAACCATGTCACTGGTTTATTTATAATCTTCCATCAGCTTCTCGTTACGTTTATTAATAGAAATCCCCAATCCTACTCACCATGGCTTTTGTAAGCCTCTACATGACACCTCAAGGAAACATCTTACACCAACCTCTGTCTCATTCACTCTGCTCATCTCATTCCTATTCCCGGAAAATGCAAGGCTTTTCCCCATTTTAAAGCTTTTGTATTTGTTTTCTCTATGCCCAAAATGCTTTCTCCCCATATCTTAGCAAGACCTGTTCTTTCTTTTCATTTGAGTTTCAGCCTAAATATCATCTCAGAGAAGTTTTTCCCTGACTACTCAATGAAAGTATTCTTGGAGACTTCCCTGGTGGTGCAGTGGTTAAGAATCTGCCTGCCAGTGTAGGGGACATGGGTTCCATCCCTGGTCCGGGAAGATCCCACATGACGCAGATCAACTAAGCCCATGCGCCACAGCTACTGAGCCTGTGCTCTAGAGCCCGCGATCCACAACTACTGAAGCCCGCACGCCTAGAGCCCGTGCTCCGCAACGAGATAAGTCACCACAATGAGAAGCCCGCACACCACAACGAAGAGTAGCCCCTGCTCACCGCAACTAGAGAAAGCCTGCGCGCAGCAACGAAGACCCAACGCAGCCAAAACAAATTTAAAAAAATTTTTTTTAATAAAAAGAAAGTATTCTCTACTCTTCCTCCCTCACATCACTCTCTTTTATTTTCCTCTGAACATTTATAAGATCTGGTTTACCTTGTTCATTTATTCACTAGAATATTAATTCCATGGGAGTAGATTTTTAAATTTTGTTCACTGCTATATCTTCTCGACTTAGAACATGCCTGGTAAATAGTAGGTGCTCAGTAAATATTGGTGGAATGATTGAATTTGTTTATTCCTGTATTTTTATGTCTCTTTCCACACCGTTCTGATATAAGCTTCACGGTTGGAGGGACCTTGTCTTGTTCATTGTTGTGTACTCAATATCTAGGATAGTGTCAGGTTCATAGTCCCTCAATAAATATTTATTAAATAAACGAATGAATAAAACAGTATGACTAATATACCCAGTATCTGTGAAGTAAAGATGGTTCAGCCTCACTTTTCTTGGCTTTTTAACGAAGAGGACTCTCTTTTAATGCTGAAGAAATTCTTTATTCTTATCTTATTAATTTATCACAGATGTATTAGGCTCAGAACAGCAAGTTGTGCTGTTCTTGCCCTGTGCCCAGGGCAAGGAATGTGGATGCATATAAAGTGAACATAACCACAGGATAAGCAGTAGGTCTACTAGGTTATAAGCTTCTGGACACCAGAGTGTCTCAGACACATTTTATCCATGGAGCCTAGAAGTGTTTTCTACCTAGTTACTCACATATTTACTGAATTGAGATGTTAGAATGTTAAGGAAAAAGACAGAATCCTAAACCTGTCCAGAAGGTATAAAAAAGTCATGAAAGAGAATGATTCACAATGGCATCACCTTTCTTAACAGCAACTCTGGATATAAAGAAATAGTGGAATGATACCTTCAGAATACTGAGGGAGGTACCATATGTGCTCTGTACCCTTCTTCTCATTAAAAAAGTCAATGAAAAGAGCTTTTCTTCTCAAATACTGGAAATACTGCTGGAATTTCAACTTACAATTTTATATTCAGTCAAAATATCAATCAAGCATGAGGATAGAATAAAGATATTTTCAGACATGCAAAGAGTGACTGAAGAAAAATCCTATGCAGCCTTTATTATAGAGGTTTTAGCAAATGTGTTTTAGCAAATGTGTTTTAGCAAAAAGAAGGACTAAACCAAGAAATGAAGATATGTGAGATTCGAGATGCAAGGTAACCAATAAGGTATAAGCAATGCTAAAAAGTCCTAGAATAACATTTGTGCAGTAGGTCCAAAGAGCAATCAGTTCACACAGGGCAAAGGATAGAGATCAAGGGACAGTGACTCTCCGGAAAAAAAGAAAAAATTGATACTCTACTTGACGTGCTTGATGCAGTTGGGAGAAATTATTTTAAAATATTCAAAAAATCTGTTGAAGAACTCAGAAAAAAAATAGGAAATTGATATAGAACAAATGAAAAAAGGAGGCAATTATTAGCTAAAAACAAGTTGTACCAGAAAGGAAATGTAATCGTAGTACTCATTTTGGCTAGACAATGACCCTATTTACATGGTCATAATCATATATGTCCTGACTATAGATTTAACCCCATATTGTGATATAACCATGTTAGGAAGGTGACAGTGGTGCTGTGTTACCATAAAAGGAAGTCAGTAGATAACGTCTAATATTGATAAATCAAGGGTAAAGCACATAATTTAGAAATTGTTAAAATGGACTTGGATTGAACATGGGAGTAGAACATGATATTGCAATTTTTTTTGGAGGGGGCAGATAGGGAATGGGAGAACAGACCTTTGTAATACCACTGACGTTTTAGATATGTGCTGGCAGTATTTGATTAAAAAAACTTTGATTTTAGAAGAAAAGGGGTTAGTTATAAGTTAATATGTGCAACTAATTTTATTGAGTAACAAGAACAATGATAACAATAATACTTATGTTTATGTTAAGAATGCCAGTGGGGTGGGGAAAAATATGCAAGGAATCCTTGGTGGTATAAAGGCGGAGAACTAACGACTGAGACCCACTGGGTTTGATATTTTGTTTCATGAATTTTCATAAATGCAGTTTCCTATTTAGGACTCTCCATGTGAGACACTTAGGATCTGTGTTTTTTTCCAAAGAAGTTATTGAGCTTCCCCAGGGCCACTTTACGCAGTCTTTCATCCCTGCACACAAACCAAACCATAAAGTTATCCTTCTACCAGTTTTTCTAAGGCCATTTGACATTTTTCCTAATATGATTTAAAAAGGCCAGTGACTGCTGGGCATCATTAGAAAAGAATTTGGAAGCTTAAATTATTATTAGGTGCTTGTTATTTACATCCCATTCATTCCTCCAAAGATTTGAGGTATTAGCCCATCAGTGAGTATTAGTAAACTCATGGTGTATCTAAATCTACTACTAATAATATCTACCACTTACATAATACTATCTATGTCCTGGGGACTATTTCAAGCACATTGCATGTGTTATCACATGTCATCCCACAAATAAGAGTTAGGTACTATGATTAACACTGTTTCCTTTTTTTTTTTTTTTTAATCGTTGAGTAAAAACTGAGGCACATAGAAAGAGCAAATTGGTCAAGATCATGCAGTTAGTAAGAGGTGGAACCAGTATATTTATACCCTGGCAATTTAGCTCCAGAGTCTATATATTCTACTTCCTATGTAATAGACCACGTATTGTTCTAGTTCATATACTTGGTGATGGTGCTTTAGAGATTAGGGATGGTCTAGAGGAAGAAAATCTTAAATTTTAAAAACTTAAAAAACTTACATCATCTGTCTGATGAGAGAGACAGATGAATATGGAAAGACAAGAATGAGAAGAGGTAATGCCTTTCAGCTTTAGAGTTTGGGCACAGGCTCCAGATGCCTGGGGAGCACTGTGTCTCTACAGCACAAAAGTAGGTCGCAGAGTCTCGGGGCTGTGAAGCTGAGATGTGCAGGGAGCTGTGACGTTCTTTTCTGTTGATTGTGGCACTTACTCTTCCTTTCTTCTTCATCTCTAAGCTCAGTATAAACAAGGAGACAACACCTCTTCCAGGATTCTGTTGGAACCACTGTAAAGTGGTCATTTCTTCTGAGTAACTGCAGTTGATTGTGACAAAGTCTCCTTCCAGGGCACTCAGGTACCGGGGACTCTGCTCCACATCATTTTTGCCACTACCCCTGTTCTCAAAGACATTGGCAAACATAGAATATTACTATTAGTTCAGCATTTTTACAAATTTCTTTCTTTTACATGTTTCCCAGAGGGCACTCCAGATCAGTCACGTGGACTCCCTTATCTCCCCTCCTCAGAATTTTGAAAAAAATATCCATTTAGTCTCCCTGTTCCCATATCCAGAAACCCCCCAACTTACAGTGTAACCGAAGCCACAGAAGAGCCAACAAAACTTGCTGGGTCTTCACCATTTTTACCGCAGATCTCTGTTAGAGGATTTGGAATATATGTTAGTTGGTCAAAGGAGTCTGTTATTATTATAAGTTCTCTACATTTACTTTAGAACTCAAACGGGATTCCCAGCCCATCAAAGGCAGAACAAATGCAAACCTCTGCACTATTTGTAAGGTTACCTGCACAGCGAACTGTCCATGGTCTTTTAAATAAAATGCCCACATTGCCACCTAGTGGCAACACACACAGTTGTTCATTATGTATCAATAGGTCAAATACTCTGATGAAAAAACGAAGACAAAACTGGAATCAAAGTTATCATCAGTGCTAGGAGCCCCGGAGTTGGGGTAAGATGGGGAATAGCAGTCCTGTGATTCCTTGGCTTCAGCCGGCTATGCTACATCGAGTGGAGTAAGTGACAACCTGTGCATTTTACATTGTATCTTTCTGAAAATCCAAGGACAGCTCTGTTCTGGTTTTTAAAGGGATTCCTTATAAAAATATCTGGTTTCTTCATGTGACATCCCTGTTTTTTCCCATAATATTATGTCAGACTCCTTTCCTAGTCTGATCTTTCCTTTTTGGACTTGCTACAGTTTTTCTATGTCTCTTCAAATATGTTTCAAATGTTTATTCATCTGGTTTCTGGCTTATCTATGATTGTTATCTATTACTGTTTCAGTGGTCTTATCACACTGTTGAATTATTTTGAACTTATAGTCATTTTCTACTTTTGGGACTCCTTTCCAGCCCATATCCCCTCCATTGGATGTGCCCCTTAAGAGATGAATCTAGAATTATGTTTGTACCAAGTGACCTAGTTTCCCTGACTATAGCTTATTGTATCTGGGTAAATTAATTTGGAATAGGAATATAAAAATAGTAGTTAGACAATATTTGTCACTAGAGCTATAAAACCCTATGGGGTTCCAGCCAGAGTCATCTCTTAGGAAAATGGAAAGCTGGGTAAGTTCAAACTCAGATTATTGTGGAGTAGAAACTAGCAGGCTTACAGTGGAATCTGATCTCCCAAGAGGAGAACTGATTATACTTTCAGAGAGGAGTAACTTTAGAAAGGATAGCAAATTGATGATTTTCTTCCTCCTGTAAGGTCCAGCTGTATTTTTTGCAAATGGATTTTATGAGATTCACCTGTACCCTTTCAGACACTCTCCCTTTCCTTGAGCTAGTTTGAGTGGGTTGCACAACCAGATCATTTTCACAAAAAATACTCTAAGTCCGGGGTCCTTTTTTCTATATATCACAATTGATTTGCATTAAAATACATGCAGAAATATATAGTTATCAACATTAAATTTTATTTTGGCTGTTTCAGTCCATCTAATATGATCTAACACATTAGCTACCTATCTTAACATTGTGCCATTTGCACAGTTTATGGGCATATCTTACGTGAATTCACATTAGATGACCATGAACAGGTCAGGATGAAGGATAAAATCATGTGATACAAGAGAGATAGTTCTCTACATGGAATCTTTACTCATGGCCATTCTTTCAGCCGAGGATCCATGGACTGTAGCATTACACAGAAGGGCAAAGTGAATATGATTTGGAGCCAAATAGACTTGTTTGAGTCTTAGCCCTACCACTTACTAGATTGGGTTTTGAGAAGTTACCACAACACTGCAGTCCTCCGTTTCCTGTAAAATGGGGATAACAATACCAAACTGTGGTTTTGTGGTGAGAATTACAGATAACGTTGGGAGTTAACAAAGTATCGTGGTTAAGAATTCAGGCCTTGGGGGAATCTACCTGTACTATACTGACTGTGTTCTTAGGCAATTTAGTTAATTTCTCTGCCTCAGTTTCCTTGGGGCTAATAATTGTACCTACTTTATGGGGCTGTAGTAAAGATTAAATAAATCAATGTATGTGATGCACTTAGAACAGTACTTCATCCATATTAAGCCCTTGACAAATGTCAGCTATTACTATTATTGATAGTATAATAGGGCCTGTGATAAATACATCACACAACAAATGATATGTGATATTATTATTTTACTATTTTCCTAATGATATAATGAAAAACAAAATAGTAAATGTCTTGCAAACATTTGAGACAATTTTAGTCTACAGAAGTACCTTGAATTTAGCAGCTTTGTTTAAAAAAATATTTTCAGAGAACTCATTCCAGCTCATATTGATGGCTGCATTATTTTCTAAGGGCACACATGTCATCTGTTAATAATTTGCTCTAAAACTTTGCTGGATATTAATCCACGTCTTCCATGTTTATGGGTTTAGGATTTCCTTCATTCCCCTTAATTTTTCAAAAAAATTTCCCCAGTACCTCTCAAATCATGCCAGCAAATTCTTTTTGTAGTTTGGAAATTAATTTAAATGACCCAGAAGACTTGATTATATTGTAAGTGTCCAAGACCTCTCTTTGCATCTCTTCCCTTATCATAATTTTCCATTTTTTTCTTTTCCAGTTTGAAAATTATTCTGCTTGATGGAGAGTAGAGAATGAACCAGGAGTTGAGACACTCTATTTTTTCTCTGTTATCTGTCAACGTTATTCTGTTTTCCTTAATATGTGACTCAAACTTCTCCCCTGCTCCACCCTCCTCTTTTTTCCAAACTGTGCTAAAATGCCCTTTATGCTGCACCTCATATTTTCTTCAAGCTTCATTTTTCACTTTTAATGGGTTTTCAATTTTGAATGCTTTCCTTAAAGACCCATGATATCTTTGCTATTCCCCTTTGTCCATGTGTCAGACAGCCCGTATTTTTATGATTTTTAGTTAGAATCTGAGTTAGTGTACTTCCCTGCACTGCTGTAGGTTTCATTAGATGACTTCTTCTTTAATATTATTACTGAAATTGTTTACAGTGGACTGTAAGAATTTGATTTGTTTTTAGAGTTTCTCACTTCATTAAGTACAGTTATATTTAAATAAAATTCACCAGTTTAACCATTTTAAAGCATACAATTCAGTAGTTTTCAGAACATTCACAATATTGTGCTAACACCACTACTGTCTAGTTCCAGTACATTTTATCATCCCCCAAAGAAATCCCAAACTATTAAGCAGTCACTCCCCATTCCTTCTTCCAAGCCCCTGGCAACCACTTATCTGCTTTCTGACTCTATGGGTTTGCCTATTCTGGGAATTTTATATAAATAGAATATGCAATATGGGCATTTGGTGTCTGGCTTCTTTCACTTAGCATAATGTTTCCAGGTTCATCCATGTTGTAATGAATCAGTATCTCATTCCTTTTTATGGTTGAATAATATTTCATTTAATGGATATACTACAGTTTGTTTATCCATTTGGGTTGTTTCTGCTGCTTGGCTATTCTGAACAGTCATGTACAAGCTTTATGTATTTTGGGTAGATACGTAGGACTGGAATTCTAGGTCATATGATAAATCTAGGTTTAACATTTCGAGGTGCTGCAAAACTGCTTTCCAAAGTGGTGGCACTGTTTTACATTCCGACCAGCAGCTGTGAGGGCTCTAATTTCTCCACACCCTTGATAACACCTGTTATTTTAAAAAATTCTTTTATTTTTTATATTATTTATTTTTATATTATTTTATTATTGCTCATTATTTTTATATTGTCGTCTTTATTTTTAAAATTATAGCAGTCTAGTGGGTGTGAAGTAGTATCTCATTGTAATTTTGATTTGCATTTGTTTAATGACTAATGATGACTACCTTTTCATGCTTATTAGCCATTCGCATATCTTCTTTGGAGAAATGTCTATTCAAATCCTTTGACTCATTGTTTAATCAGGTTATTTGTGTTTTTATTATTGAGTTGTAAGAGTTCTTTATATATTCTAGTTACCCGTCCCTTATCAGATATATGATATATATGATTTACAAATATTTTCTCCTATTTTGTAGGCTGTCTTTTCATTTTCTTGATAGTGTTTTTTGAAGCACAAATGATTTTACTTTTACTGAAGTTGACTTAATATTCTATTTTATTGCTTGTGCTTTTCATGTCACATCTAAGAAATCCTTGCTCAAGATCACAAAAACTTACTCCTGGGCTTTCTTCAAGAGTTTCACAGTTTTAATTCTTACATTTAGGTCTCTGAGCCACTTCGAGTTACTTTTGGTGTGTGGTGTGAGGTAGGAGTCCAAATTCAGTCTTCTGAATGTGGCTATCCAGTTGTCCCAGCACCTTTTGTGTCTTGGCTCTGAAGCCACATTTTAAAAAGTGTAATTCTAAAGGTGTCATTTCTTAGCTTAAAGTCATTTTAAAGCATTCATTGTTTTTTGGATAAATACTGAAATTCCTGTAATGACTTATAAAACATTATCTGACCCTTAATCACTCTATCTTCCTAGCTCTCTGAATTCTAGCTATCTTGCCTTTGTTCAGTTCTTGAAATACCCAACTTCTCTTTCCAAGGTTCTCCTGCGTATTCCCCAGGACACTGTCCCCCAAATTCCGGGCTGGGTTTATCACTCCGTCGAACACTTTCACCATTACCTGCAAGTATCCTTCACAGCACTCATTACACTTATAATTAATTCATTACCTGATTAGTAATATATGTATTACCTATAATATATATAATTCATTATATTTTTATAATGTTAAAATTATTTTTATAAACATACTGTTTATACTTGTTATAACAGTTTCATTGATAAGTGTAACTCGATAGGGTGTAATCATAAAGCACTTTCATCTTTCTCACGTCTGTCCACGTAAACCTGATACGAAGGCTCCTTTCTTCCAGCCCTCCTTGATACATGTGTTTGTACATACCATAATTTCTCCAGGAAGTCTTGTCATAGAAATGATCCCATTCTAGCAATTAAAATGTTCAGACTATATCTTTGTTAAAACACCAAGTTTCATCTTAAATCCAAGCATCAAGCATCTACCCGTGCTCCCTACCCTCCTAATTCTGGTCTGCTTCAGGTGGGAGCCCACAGTGAGTTGTGGCAGCCGGGTCTCTTCCTTGTCCAGTTCCCCTCCTAATGCTTCCTCTCTCCTCCTCACTGAGTAGGAGAACTAATGCTTCTCTCCTGCTCACTGAGCAACTTTTGTCTCTTCCAGGCTTGGGATGGAGGTAAGAGAGCAAAAAAGGTTTTACCTAAATGGCATCAGTGTAATATGGTACTGGGGTTTCTTCAAATTTAACTACCTATACTTTTTTTTTTTTTAACATCTTTATTGGAGTATAATTGCTTTACAATGGTGTGTTAATTTCTGCTATATAACAAAGTGAATCAGCTATACGTATACTTATGTTCCCATATCTCTTCCCTTTTGCGTCTCCCTCCCACCCTCCTTATCCCACCCCTCTAGGTGGTCACAAAGCACCAAGCTGATCTCCCTGTGCTATATGGCTGCTTCCCACTAGCTATCTATTTTACTTTTGGTAGTATATATAAGTCCATGCTACTCTCTCACTTCGTCCCAGCTTACCCTTCCCCCTCCCCATGTCCTCAAGTCCATTCTATACATCTGCGTCTTTATTCCTGTGTCTGCGTCTTTATTCCTGTCCTTCCCCTAGGTTCTTCAGAACCATTTTTTTTTTTAGATTCCATATATATGTGTTAGCATATGGTGGTTGTTTTACTCTTTCTGACTTACTTCACTGTGTATGACAGCCTCTAGGTCCATCCACCTCACTACAATTACCTATAGTTTTAAGGTGGGTGTTAGGATAGAGGGAGGTCACCAGACTATTATTAGGTATCTCCTTGCAGTTTGGAAAATGGGGCACTTTCCATCTATTGCTTGTTTTAGCTTTTTGAGACCTGAGCCAAACCTGAGACATAAAGTGTTCCATTTTAATTTCTAATATAATTGATTAATGTTTACCTCTCCCAAGAGACTATAAACTCCAGTAGGGCAGGGGCCCCATTTGACGCGTTCGCCTCTGTATCTCAGTGCGAAAAACACTACCAAGAACAGGTAGGGGTTCAATCAATATTTGTTGAGTTAAAACCATGTTGCCAAAAAAAGGAATGATTAGAACCTAGAATCTCAGGTTCTTAATTGTGCTTGTAACCGTAAGTGGCCTTGTGGAAATTACTTTATTTCTCTATGCCTCAGTTTCCTCATCTTTAAAGTGGGGATCCTAATAGAATCCAACTCATAGAAATGTAGTAAAGATTAAAAGAGTTAATATGTGTAAAGTTTCAGAGATTATCGTGAGGCTTAATAAATGTTATTGATGATGATGCTAGGATGATGGAAAATAGCTGGAGATACTTGATTGGGACGTGCTTAATAACTCTGTAAGAGACAAGTCACATGGTATATAATTGGGTAATGAAGAAAACTGGGATATTGTTATTGCTGGGTGCTCCAAGTTGTCCCTCATGCTGTCACTGGAGATGATCATCGCTGTGGTACCGGCTTTAGCTATAGGATTTGTGGCAATTCCTATATCAGGGATAACTTCACAAAGATTAGTGACATCAGGTCATAAATATTTTAATTTCTGTGAACTACCAAATTCTTCCACTCTAAGGAAGAGAGTGATGCTTCATTCTATATTTATTTGTCTGGCTGTCTATATATATATCTATATCTATAGATGTCTATCTCTCTATCATCTATCTATCATCACTCCACTCAGTTTTTCAGCTGGGTCCTTAAGAGAGAGAAGATGATGCATTGATCACAACAGCCTGGGGCAGGGGTGGAGGTTGAGATGGGGTGGTGTGATAAACTGGGGGGTTGGCAAGCCCTGTTAGGGTGGTCAGGACTAGGCAGAGATTGCTTTAAGGGGGAAGAACCGCTATGGTGGGGCTTCCTAGTTCCATGATGCTTTGAGACCTGATCGGTTCCTTTCAACCTATCTTTTCTCACTTTATCCCCATGTTATATTGTGTGATTTTTTTTTTTTTTTTTTTTTTTGCGGTACGCCGGCCTCTCACTGTTGTGGCCTCTCCCGTTGCGGAGCACAGGCTCCGGACGCACAGGCTCAGCGGCCATGGCTCATGGGCCCAGCCGCTCCGCAGCATGTGGGATCTTCCCGGACCGGGGCACGAACCCGTGTCCCCTGCATCGGCAGGCGGACTCTCAACCATTGTGCCACCAGGGAAGCCCTGTGTGATTATTTTTATTTCTACTTTACAGATGAAAAAACTAAAGCTCGGAGACACCAATTAACGTGGCCAAATTAGCATAGCTATTAAGCAGTAGAGCCAAGGTTGGCATGCAAGTCATTAGAAGTTAATTCCTAAACATTCTGCAGGGGAGCCTCAAGGACAGGGGAGAGCTGGCCGAATTGAGAGCAGGCACATTATCTGAGACCCTTTCCCCTCACCTCATTTTCAGCCAAAGAACTGCTGTGCCCCCTGGAATTAGAGGTAATCATAGCTGATTTTTTTTCTCCCTATCTTCTAACGACGTCCCAGCAGACTGTGAGGGAGAACAGGACTCCTCAGTTTGAGGCTCCCAGCCTCACTGCACCCCTCACATAGGCCCTTGAGGTTTTTGTACAGCTGCCCCTGTGCCCTTGGCACTGTGTCTCTCAGAAGACAGTAGTACATGGCTGAGTCTGATACCTGGATGGTGTATTTCACAACAGGGGAGCTTTTGTCTTTAAGGTTTCTGGCTCCAAAGTTTTTGCTGTTTTTCATTGTCTCTTCCTGAAGAAACTGCAGACTTTGCTGAGGTATTGGACATACCAGAAAAGAGTAGGGTACCCTGTGCATGTGTATGTGCAGTTCATGGTCAGCAAGGCTCCTTCTGAGGCAGTGACTTGGCCTGTGTGTTGGACTGAATTGCCGCTGGTTCCTCCTGAGGTGGAAAAAAGTGCTTATGTCATGAGTTTGTCATGAGTTGCATCTTTTGGAGAAGGTTTTCATTCTTCTGAAATAATAAAAGACATTCAAGTAAAATATACTCACCAAACATTAAGATCAGAATTAGAGAGCCCAGAGAAGAGTTCACTGTTACTGTCTCCGGTCTGTTGGAGGGAGGGATCACTGTGAAGTGAAGATACAAAGGGATCACAGCAGTGTTCAGAAAGCATGCATAAATTATGCCTGTGTTAGCGAACAGCGCCCCCTTGTGACAAGTTAATGAACAGGTTATAAACCAATCCTCTGCCTCTCAAAAATCTGCCCCATGTCCTTACTACTGCACTCATTCTTAAGGGACATGTTGGGTGTAAGTTGGTCTTTTTGTGCAAAGGGGAGTTACACACATTCCAAGGGAGAGTAACTCCCAATAAAACTTAGATATCACAACCATGTCAGTATTTTAGACACTTGTTTCCATTTTTTCTAGTTTTTATAAACAATGCTGTATTGAATATAAACCTTGTTCACACATCTAATTATTTCCTTAAAATATGGTGCATTGGAAACACAATTTAACCAAGTGCCCAGTGTTGAGGTGTTAAAAGTCAATGTTTGGTCAAAGCTAAAGCCAAATCTGAATATCAACAAAATAGAATTAATTTTGAGAATCCAAGAATAAATTAGAAAATTTATCCAAAATTTAATTATTATCATCATTGTATTATTAAAGATCTTAGCATTCAAATTTTAAAAATTTAGCATTACAGTACCGAAACAATAACTTCTCAGTGTCTATTGTTTGATTGCTCCTCTTATCATATTTCACATTTGCAAAACTTTCTACTGAAAATGACAATGAAGCAAGATATATTTTGGCTGTCTCTTCTAGGAGAAGGTTATGCCAATGGTAAATTTACCCCCTTTTCACCTGGACTTGAAGATTTGCTCAAATGGTGATGGTGCAGTTTCATTGAAATCACCCTTACGTAGAGTTTTGTACTGCAACGTAGAGTTTTGTACTCTTAACACTGTTCTGGTTTTCTTGAATCCTTGTTTTCTCCCTTTCTTTCCTTCCCCAGCCCAGGCATCATTTTATCTAGTTTCTCAGAACTGCAAGAATTGTTCTTCAAGTATATAAGCATGCACTGAGACTAGATGTGGTTGGACTTTAGAGTTGACTATTTACAGTCTTTATTTCAGGTTGCAGAATGAGTGGCTCAAGACTAGTGGTGCCCATTTGGGAAAAGGCTGGTAGGCTGGGGAGAGGTCCTTGGAACAACAGAGAAGGAATTCCATGATTGTGTGTGTGTAAACTTCACTATTTTAATAGGTGGAAAAATGAATCACAGTGTTATTTTTTTATGTTTCTTTGCTAAAGAACGTGAATACCTCTTTGTAAATTGGCTGTCCATTTATACGTCTTTTTGTGAATTGTCCTTTTTTCCTCTAGGGAAATTAATGCTTTTATTATTGAGTTATAGAAGACATTTTAATTACAAGGGTATTACCAGAAAATCACATGGTACATATTTTAAAATAATTGATGGCAAAGGACATTCCTTTACTGCATTACTGGGCCTGTAGGTTCGATCAATGAGCGATTAAGTGGACAATTTGTTCCCTGCTTGGTCTGGGCAGGGTTTTTATGAATCTTTCCTTTTCCCATTTCCAAGATGCAGTATCACAATTCTTTTGAACTCTGGGACAGCAAATCATGAAGTTTGTCTGTCTTCCCAGAAATGCCCCCATACTAAAGGGCTCTGTCCCAAGAGGAGAAAGGAACTGCTCACACCCACCCCTCCTGTGCACCTCGGCTTTGTACTCAGCTTCTCCTTTAGTCTCTCTCACTGTGTCATTAGAAACACAGAAGTACACAGTTGTGCCTGGTGCTTGGATGGAGGATTTCTGCAGCTGGAAGAAGGTTTTACTTCTAACCTGATGGGCCTGAAAACCTTTGTGATCTTTCTCTTCACTTTTCCTGATGCTTCAGAGAGAAGGCACTTTAAAACCTATTTGGGGTATTGGACATACACAAAGAGGAAGGAGGACCCACATTTCGTATGTGCAGTTCACTGTCAGGTGCATCCCTTAAGAGAGGGTCACATGGTGCCCTGCCTGGGTCACTGAGTCTCCAGTGGTTCTTCCTGAAAAACCAAGGCTTTTGTTATAATGAATAGAAAGAGCATTGGATTTACTTAATAAAATGAGAGGCAAGAGGGCTTCCCTGGTGGCGCAGTCGTTAAGAATCCGCCTGCCAATGCAGGGGACACGGGTTCGAGCCCTGGTCCAGGAAGATCCCACATGCTGTGGAGCAACTAAGCCCGTGCACCACAACTACTGAGCCTGCGCTCTAGAGCCCGCGAGCCACAACTACTGAAGCCCGCGCGCCTAGAGCCTGTGCTCTGCAACAAGAGAAGCCACCACAATGAGAAGCCTGCGCCCCGCAACAAAGAGTAGCCCCCGCTCACTGCAACTAGAGAAAGCCCACGTGCAGCAGTGAAGACCCAGTGCAGCCAAAAATTAAATAAATGAATAAGTAAATAAATTTTAAAAAAATGAACAGTAAGAGAAATTATAAAACCAGCCAGAATTTTAAACTGTCATTGTGCTTATCAGGAGTAACAACATCCCAAGCATCAACGTGGAAGCAGAGATCACGGCTGCTCCAGGCCTGGGGACTGAGGTTAGCTGCACTTTCTCCTGATGTGGACTGGCTGCCCCATCCTGGAAGAGCCACACAACATACATGAGGGCTGAGGCTGCTGGTTTGTACCAGTAGTTGCACATCCTCCTTTTTTGATTGGGGGACTTGTGCTTTTCAGTAGTGTTTTCTCTTTCGGATGTGAAATTCCCAGATAAACCTACTGGGACCTTAGTGGTACCTACAAGTACCGCGATTCCATATGGGATTCTTTCTTATCTTAGAGATGCCAAGACACACAAGTGCTTCTCCAATGGAGGAAGAACCAAAACAAAAATAAAACACAGTGGCACCCTACCTTAGACTCGGGAGTGAACTTTGAGCATTTCTCATAATTCTTGTTGAATTAATGACAGAGATGGAAGCTCTGGTTTGTGAGACACATCCCGCCCTTTTTGTGTCTAGTTAAACCAATAGGAATAAATAATGATGAAAATGACGATAGGTAATATTTCTTGAGGTGTATTAAGTGCTGGGCATTGAAACAGAGGCTTTGCATACATTAATCCACATGACAATAAAAAGTAGGTGTTAATACTATTACCATTCCCGTTTCACAGATGACGGAACTGATGATCAGAGAGGCTAAGTAAATTGTCCAAGGTCACACACTGCTCCAAAGTGGTGAAGCAAGGATTCAATACCAGGTCTGTCTCTCCAATGCCTGAGTCCACAGCTTATTCAATAGATATTCACTAGGCTTCAGACACTACCAAGTCTGTCAAATAATAGGAGTTCAGTATTTGTTCAATAAGTGAATGAGTGAATCAATGAGTGAATGAAGTATTTGATTTCGGAGCCTGGGGGTTTAACTAGAACATACACTCTTCTAAGGGTTACTTCTTTGCGTCTTTGCTACTAGCCTTGGAAGAGAAGACAACCAAGCTCTCAGCAAAAAACTGCAGGTGGTTTTGCTAAATTATTTTTGATGATGATGCAGCCTCTTCTATGATGGGAAAACTGAAATGTTATCTGGAGAGATAAAATTGGTATCCTGCTGTTGGTTCACAAACTGGCCCCCAGACATGGAGGGCAAGGAGAGGCCGAAGAAAGAGGTAGACACTCCAGATTGGTAGGTGGCAGTTTTAATAAGCAAAGGAACTTCCTTACGAGGCTTGTCCTGGGTAGCCAGAGGACAAGTAGATCTCTGCACCTGCCCACTAGAATCCTATAAATTTATATAGAGGCCTTACCTGGGTTTATGGTCTCAACACCATATAGCTCTCTCAAGGCTGCATCCTGGAGAATGGCTCCTTGTGTGGGAATAGTGGGTGGAATGTACATTCTAAGGTTAGGGAGGGGGTAAGGAACCTCCGACTGCCCAGGTGCAGGTCCAGTTTGCTGGTCACATCCTCTCGATGACCTCCTCCAGCACCTGCGTAAACAACACCTATGGGAAACGCAATGAATGCTTCTTCTGAAGTTGTAAAATAGTTCAAAGTAAAACTCAGCCTCCTATTTGGTTTGGCTAATAACTTCTTTATACATTTATTTTCCTCTGCAGATAGATCTCTCCTAGTACCTGGGACTCTGCCACTGCTAGGGTCATGGTTAAAGGGTTTATATTCAGTCTTCAGGTGCCAAGAAAAAAGTACATCTTACCAGCTCAGAGGTTGGTGGAGAGGTGATGTGTCACACCAAATGGCACAGTTTTCCCTCACTCTCTGTTCCACAAGGTTGAACTATTATCAAATTAACGCAAAGTCTCTTCCATGCTCCTGTCTGAACATCTATATCTGGACAATTTGTTTGAGTCATAACAGTTCAAGCTAAAGACCAGGGCTAGCTTCATGGGTGTGAATCCTGTGCAGTCTCATAAGACCTCACACTCAGTTTAATGCTCTGCTGTTGCCATCTGGAAATTCTCAGTAAGCTTTGCCCAAGAGGTCCTACATTTTCATTTTGCACTTGGCCCTGCAAATTATGTAGATGGTCCTGCTAAAGACCTATATCTCCTAGAAAGCTAGGGACTGAGCATTCTTCTCTATTTGTTGATCACTCAACCCTGTTCAGAGTAATGAGACAGCAGATATCCTTATCACACAGCCATTCACTGAGGCGTGTTGGATTTTCAGTTTCCCTCTGCTCTAAGTTTCACATTACCCTCATCACCACAGGACCATTTTCTCAAGTCCTTGACATGCCCAACTTTGAGTAGGGGGTCTTACACACAGAAGAGAGCTCCAGTATTTGTCCTTGGGGAGATGCCTTTACAACAAACCTTCATGTATCTGAAATCAGGACTCCTTTCTATCATTTCCCTCAAACTCACAGAACACTACAGTCAGAGGTTTCCCAGCAGTCATCCGGTGTGTCTCCATCTCTTCGTTGGCAAGAGTAGAGACATTAACTGCTCCTGAATGGGCTTTTTTTTTTCTTTTTTTCTTTTTTTGTGGGAGAAGGCTCTGAGCCCAGAGGAACGTCAGACACCATTGGTTCTGACTTTATAAAATTTAAATTTTTAATTTATAATCACCAAACTGTACATTATATCCCCAGAACTTGTTAATCTTCTAACTGGAAGCTTGTACCTTTTTTTCTTTTTACCATCTTTATTGGAGTATAATTGTTTTACAATGGTGTGTTAGTTTCTGCTTTATAACATAGTGAATCAGCTATACATTTACATACATCCCCATATCTCCTCCCTCTTGTGTCTCCCTCCCACCCTCTAGGTGGTCACAAAGCACTGAGCTGATCTCCCTGTGCTATGCTGCTGCTTCCCACTAGCTTATGCGGCTGCTTCCCACTAGCTATCTATTTTACATTTTGTAATGTATATGTGTCCATGCCACTCTCTCACTTCGTCCCGGCTTACCCTTCCCCCTCCCCATGTCCTCAAGTCCATTCTCTAAACATTTAGAGAAGAGCTTGTACTTTTTTGACAACTTTTTTGTTCTGATGTTAACAGTCTTCCTTGCTTTCATCTTGACCACCTGTAGTCTCTTCTCAACACAACAGCCAGAGTGAGACTTTTAAATGGGAGTCAGATCATATCATTCTCTTTCGAAAACCCTCCCGTGGTTCTTCGTTTCACCGAGTCCTTGAACACATTGGGCGTTTCCTAACTTAGGACTGGACGTTTTCCTCTGCTTGAAAAGCTCTTGCCCCAGATATCCTCAAGGTTCAATCCCTCATCTTCAAGTGTTTGCTCAGATGTTATCCTTTCAGTGAGCCTACTCTGACCACCTGACCTAAGCTTGCAAGGAGAACTAATTTCCTGTGATGCCCCCTGCCCTCCCAGCACTACTTATTCCGTTTACCCTGCTTGATTCTCGTCTCCATAGATTCATCTTCTAATATACTATACAATTTACTTATTATGTGTGAGGCTTATAAAAATGAATCTCCATAAATCTGATATCTGAGCATTTTGTTAACAGGAATATCGCAAGTGCCTAGAAGAGAGCCTGGCACAGAAAAGACACTCAGTAAACACTTGTTGAATGCATTATTTAGTCTGAGAACAAACATACTTTCTGCATTATGAAGGGACTGGACATATTGCCCCCATGGCCACACAATTCATTCTACATTTACACCAACCTATGTGCCAGGCACTGTGCCTGTGGATTTCACCGACTGACAGGTAGGGACAACAGATTCCCTGCAGGCTGGCCTTCCGGAGACGGAGTGGGCCTCGTATAGAGCTCCAGCCTGGTGATTATGTCCATCAATATTGGAAGAATGCTGAGGTGACAGATCAGGACTGGAGGCCACAGTTTCTACTTTCTGTTGTTATAATCACATAGTTTGGAGCCCAGCCTCTGTGCTGGGGTAAGGCCTGGTTCTTCCCAATAATGCAGCTTAAAATTTCCATGTCTGAAGACTGGGATCTCTTTCTTAGAGTTAGGGTCTGACACTAACTCTGCCAGATTGCTGTGTGGTGCCCCAGAATGTGGGGATGTATGCTGTCCCTGGGGAAATTACACACCTCCTCCTCATGTCTTGGTGAGTTCTCTCCAATAAACACTGTTCCAGAAGTTCTGGTATTTGTGCTGTTTACCTGACATACATTCCATCTTATTTTAAATGTCATAAAACTTTGGAAAGTGGTTATTATTTTTCCACATTTTTTGATGAGAAAAACGAGGCTTAGGTATATAATACAATTTGCCTAGGGACCTTGAGCTCATAATAGAAGTTTGAATACTAAGGAATTCCTTTTGACACTAAGACTGGCGTTCATGCTATTGTATTATTAGAATTTCCAGTTCTATATGCAGTGGGATAATAGTTTCAAATACCATCCTACATATTTTCCTTCTTTAAAATTAATTTCCCTCCCTATAACCCTCTTGCTATAAATTCTGGGGATGAATCTGATTGAGCCAGGAAAGGGAGAATGCAAAAGATTCCGATGAGACCAAAGATTCCGATTTTTGACTTTGTGTATTGAAATAGACCTAAAAATTCTTAAGAGGAGGAGATATGCTAAAAATGAAAGCATTTTTGAGTTTCAAGAGCCAGGCACCTGATCATTTTTCCTGTTGAAAATTTGCACATCAGGAGCAAATTTCAGGGCAGTTTTTATCATGAATCCGGGTCTAAAACCCTGAGCGAGTAATGCTGATGATAAAAACACATGATAGATTGGCTATCCAGTGCAAAGGGAGATTTTGTGTGTTTTCTATCTGGAACTCTGAATGGATCCAGCTTTGCAAAATGATATTCTCCAACATATTTCAGCCACAGTCAAGTAGAAATAGCACTATGGTCTATTTAAATACTGTTTTGCCAAAATATCTGAAAATATTTTGCTGTTTGAAGGAGTTAATGGAAGGTAGCTGGGAATCAAGAATGGTTGGGCCAGCCAAGGGGATCTCATTAAGGAAGGTACATGGTGCATGGACCAAGTGAAGGATATGGTTGAATCTTAGAGGATCAACAATTCCAACAAGAAAGAAATTGGGATTCAAGACAGCTGGCAGAGCTAGAGCTTGCATGCTGAGTCTTAGAGAAATTCCTAGAAGCTGCCACATGACTTTTATAGTTACATTTCATTGACCACAACTTAGTTCATGGCCATACTAACTGCAAGAAAGTCTGGACAACACAGATTTTATTTTGAGGCAGAGTAAAGGAGGGAAAGAGAGCAAAATAGATACTGAGGAAAAAAGTACAGGCTGCATCACAGAGGAGGAAGAAGAAACAAAGTGTTTCAGGACATTATGTTAAAAAGACAGACTTTATGGAGAGCTATAAGTTGTAAATCATACTCACCAAAAGCACTGAAGCTAAATAAATGAAACAAGAGCAATGCAAGAAGAACTTTAAGATAAGTGGAAGATTTCAACTGTCTTCTTTCAGAATGTGACAGATTTAAACGAAAACAAAACAAAGACATAGCAGAGTTTAATAATACAATAAAAAAAGTTGAGTACATAGATACACACCCATATAAAAATTCATAGCTTTCAAATAAAATTAGTTACGATTATGTACGTGGTCCCAAAGTAAACCTTAAACTTTTTTGAAAAGTAGAGCTTTTATAGGCATATTCTCTGACCATAATCCAATTAATGTAAAAATATAAAAATGAAAAATGTAAACTCTCTTGAGATGAAGAAATGGATTTCCAGATAAACCTCCGAGCAGAGACAAAATTAAAAGAAAAAGTAATCAGGAATGCCAAAAGCAAAGAAAAAGAATAGGTCACACCAAAACCTACGGGACAGAGTGGAAGGTATATTCACAGGATAGTTATTAGTCTTAAATGCCTTTTTGGGACATAAATAGTACAACTGAGAAAAGTTGCTCATTTCCTAATCCTTACAATAAGTGGAATTGGTAACTGGTGCATCTGATTAGCATGAAGCTCTGAACATTTTCTGGAACTTGTTAGTAGAAGCTCTGGTCATGGGCAGTAACTGCTGAACACTGGGATTAACATCACTGGAAACCTTCATGGAGGTCTCACCAGGGGGAACATACTTGGTTTATATGTTGGATATTGTCACCTCCAATATTTTCTTATTACACCATCACATCCTTAAAACCAACTGGTTCAGTTTTGAACACCTGGATTATACCTTTTAGGACAACGTGTAATGATACATTCTCAGTGAAAGTGATTCTAGGAAAATAAAATGAAAATCTATGTATTCATAAATTGGGAAGGGGTCAGTAAGGGAGGTAAGAGGACCTTAGTTTTTTATGTTTTAAATTTCAAATTAATGGATTTCTTTGAAGTCTGAGTCTTATTCATCTGTTTTGGGGTTTGCTTACTTTCTCGACCTTAAGAATATACAAAAGTTAATCTTCAGAATCTGAGTCCTCTGTACTAAGGAAGAGATTTGGGGATTCAAGTGAATGTTTGTTCCTTCAGTAAATTCTGTCGGATTGAACAATGATTTTTTTTTTTTTTCCTGTCATGAATGGTTTCTTTGTGAAACTGTTTTCAACATTGAAATCAGTATGTGGCAACATGGTGTTAAATGCTACAGAAAGATCATAGGAAATCTGATATATGTCTGATACAGAGATCAAGCTCATAAATGCAAAATAAATATTTCCTGACAAGGAGTCATTAACAAGAAACTTGCTTTAGTAACAGTTCGGGGAAGTCAAAATTCAAGTCACATTATGAATATTTATAAATACAGGTCAAAGTTCTTTCAGCTTAATCTGTAAGAGTAGAGCCACTGCTTGAGTTAAAGGAAGATGGAACTAAGTCGGTTTTTCATGTCAAATTTTATTTTGTCCAAAAATGGAAGTTATTACAGTCAGTGCTGTAGGTTCTGAGCTTTTGGTCTGTACACTGTTGTTGCTGACCTTTCTTAATCTGCCAGCAAATCGCTGTAGAAGCTGATAATACTGTGAAGATTTGGAGAGAGAGTTTTTTTTTTTTTTTAAATGTGCTGTTGCTTAGAAGGGTCTGAATGTTGAAATGCTAAGTTCAGCTTTTACAGTGTATTGTAATTTCTGGAATATATTCACTTAAAGGCCTTCCTGAATCAAGATGATAATTTGTCTAGAAGTTTAGGAGGAAAACCTGATAGATCAGCTGTCTGAGGGTACTGATTAGGGCTTGTACATCTCACTGGTAGAAGAGGAAAACTGTTTTCAATTATTTTCATATAGAGCTCAATTTGGGTATTTCTTTTTCTTTAAAATTTATTTTATTGAAGTATGGTTGATTTACAACATTGTGTTAATTTCTGCTGTACAGCAAAGTGATTCAGTTATACATATATACAGTATATTTATTCTTTTTCATATTCTTTTCCATTATGGTTTATCACAGGATATTGAATATAGTTCCCTGTACTATATAGTAGGTCCCTGTTGTTTATCCATGGGTATTTCTTATAAGATGATTTTCCTGACAGTGAAATTTGTTCTTATCTAGCCTGAAAAGGACAAAGTTGAATTCACAGCTTAGCAAAATAAAAACAAACAAAAATGGGGCTTCCCTGGTGGCACAGTGGTTGAGAGTCCGCCTGCTGATGCAGGGGACACGCGTTCGTGCCCCGGTCTGGGAAGATCCTGCATGCCGCGGAGCGGCTGGGCCCGTGAGCCATGGACGCTGAGCCTGTGCTCCGCAACGGGAGAGGCCACAGCGGTGAGAGGCCCGCATACCACACACACACAAAAAAAAAAAATGGAGGGGAAAAAAAAAAATGGAGGGAAAGGAAGAGAGAACTGGTGGGGAATATAGAAAAAATATTATATTCTTCTGACTGGCAGGGAGTCTTGTGGTAAATCTAGGGAATATCCAAAGATTACAGTTTTCTGAGAGTCTTCTTTAGGAGGCGTGCCTACGTAGTGGGGAGCTTGAGACTGTGTGAAAAGGGCCTCGAAAGGCTGCTGGGTTACAATCGCTAGTGACTGAGTGGCAAAGAGGCAGCCAAATTTAAATAGATTTTTTTTAGTACAGTTTTGTTGACTGGTAGCTTCAGTGAGCATCTTCTATTCCCAAAATCATTCCTGGAGAAAGCTGCTCAATTATTGACCCCCATCCTATAAAAGTGGAAACAGTGGAGGAAAGAAAACAATAAATTCCACGTTCAAAGGCAGCCACTGCTGGTGTTTACATAGACATCCTTCCTCCTCAGCTTCAGCTGGTCTGAGGTGAGACATCCCATGTTTAGGGCTCTTAGATGCCTTCTATTTTCCTTTCTCCCAAAAAATGTAAATGGGGAAAGTTCATTAAAAATTTGATTTGCTATAATAAGAGAAGCTTCATTATGGTCCTCTTATTCAATTCCTTCCTTTAAAAAATTACCAAATTAGCTGTAAGGGTTCTCTCCTGACTTTAATTTACAGAAGTCTATTTAAAATGCTGCTTGAGTAATTTTGGCAGATAACAGTGCTCTTTCTGTTTCCTGTTGTGTGTTCACTCTTGCTTTGATAGCCACTATGAAATGTGTGAAATAATAATTTGTGCATCAATCTTTGACTTTCTTTACTCACAGTATCTATAAGATTCTTAAGCTGAATTTCTGTGACTCCCAGCACAGTTGGAGCCACTGTGTCATATATGAGGCTTCCACACTTATGAATTTGGGATGATAAGGGAATTTTTAGTCAAAAGGTCCTTTTCTTTTAGCATATTTTCTCCTATTTACCCAGCCAAAAGCTGGGTCTACTACTTTGTGTCTATCAACCAAGTGCGGCCTCTCATTCACATACAAAAAATCACGTTCTTTTGCTGTGAAGTTCAAATGAGAAAATATCAGGAAAGGACAGAAAGGTTATAATACTAGAAATTGGGTCATTTGTAGAGACGTGGATGGACCTAGAGACTGTCACACAGAGTGAAGTAAGTCAGAAAGAGAAAAACAAATATCGTATATTAACGCATATATGTGGAATCTAGAAAAATGGTACAGATGAACTGGTTTGCAGGGCAGAAATAGAGACATAGATATAGAGAACAAACATATGGACACCAAGCGGGGAAAGCGGGGGTGGGTGGTGGGATGAATTGGGCAATTGGGATTGACATATATACACGAGTATGTATAAAATAAATAACAAATAAGAACCTGTTGTATAAAAAAATAAATAAAATTTTAAGAAATATATACTGATGCCTTTGGACCAAGTAGCCCTGCTGTGTTGGAACTCTGTCTTAAAATGTTTATCCAAGGGCTGTAATTACAAATTAAATGTACAATATAAATAAATGTATACTTTTAAAATTTGTAGTCATACATTGCTACTTAAACATTGCTGAGTGATAAGAAAATGGATTGCAGGTTACAGATACCAACATTACTGTGTATGCTATGGCCGAGAAATAAAACCCCTGACCTTTCGTGGCCTGTGAGGATGTTCAGAAACATGTCACGAGATCTATAATTCTGCATCATGGAGGGATCTGATTTGAACTTGGATTTCAATTAGTAACTAACCCAGCCCACTAATCACCATTACCACTCAGAGAAAAGAGGAACAGAACAAACCACCAGACTCAGGACACAGGCTCTGCTGGCAGAAGAAGGAGCAGAGCTGTGGAATGGTGCCACTGTTCCTGTGTCGTAAAAAACATGGGCATGGACTTTTTGCAGAGTAATTAGAGGGAAGCAAAGCCTTTAAAACAATAAAGAATTGATATTATGACTTTCAGAAAGTGTATAAGCAAACACCAGAAACATTCTGGAGTTTCATAAGGGTCCTTGAACGAGGGACTGACTCCCATTGCAAACTGTTCTGGGATGAGAACATTACAGGACGAGTAGAGGTGCAGCAGGACCTAGGCTGTATCAGAGGAGATACTACTTTCTTTGCCATTAAACTAAGTCTTTTCACTAATGACTTAGCCAGGAGATTAGAACTTAATATGTAATTTTCTTTTGTTTTATTAAATTGTTCCACGAAAGCATACAGCAGAGTGTCTATGAGTGATAATGTTTGCATTAGTTCTACTATTCAGTAAGAAAACCCCAGAAAACTACTGTATATTCACTGAGCAAGCATCCTTCAGAAAAGGAAGTATTGGGACTTTCCTGGTGGCGCGGTTAAGAATCCGCCTGCCAACGCAGGGGACACGGGTTTGAGCCCTGGTCCGGGAAGATCCCACATGCTGCGGAGCAACAAAGCCTGTGCGCCACAACTACTGAGCTTGCGCTCTAGAGCCCGTGAGCCACAACTGCTGAGCCTACGTGCCACGACTACTGAAGCCCCTGTGCCTAGAACCCGTGCTCTGCAACAAGAGAAGCCACTGAAATGAGAAGCCCACGCACTGCAACGAAGAGTAGACCCCACTCGACGCAGCTAGAGAAAGCCCGTGCACAGCAACCAAGACCCAACACAGCCAAAAAATAAATAAATAAATTTTTTTAAAAAAAGAAAAGGAATCATTATGGGTGGCCTCTCTTAGAAAACTGGCTTAGGTCACCTTGGAGAGTCTCGTTTGGGGAATAAATCACCCTTGGGTCACTGAAGGCAGTCTTGGTTATAGACAGGCTGCAAGATCCTCAGAGGTTACTAAGAGTATCTTTCCTTAAGAGGGTCAATGCATAACCCTACTGTCACTCCAGAGAAAGTGAACGTAATTAGGCCCTTGGGTCTGAGACACAAAACAAAAGATATTATCACTTAGGTATGGATCCCAGAAGCTGGAAAAAGGGATGTTTTGTGGGCCCAAAATAGGAATGCCAGAACCACTCTGAACCCAGCATCCTTCGGTTTTCTGGAGCTCGGGTGATGGCCATGTGTCTACCAAAAAGAGGACACAGAGTTCTGCAAACCTTGGGAACCCAGGCATGAGGCACCCGTAACCAAGCTGACAGTGGAATGAGGTCACTATATAGGGCCTGGATCAGCAGTGGTCTAGCACTCCTACTCAGACAATGGGGAAGACTGGGCATCAGCAAGAAGCAAGGCAGGAGTCAACTGGGAGGTCCTCTGATGGTGTGTGGGAGACGGACTAACCCTTTCCAAACTGCCTGAGTCTCCCGGATTCTTCAACAGGTCAGGAGTGGGCAGGGGGAAGGCCTCAAGAAAGAGAGAATGAACTTCCTGCTTATCTGGCAGGTAAGTTGCTCTAACAATTAGTTGGAAAAATAAAAGAGACATGAGAGTATTCGTATGTATCCTGGGTTTGTAGACCAGGTGTATGCATGGTGTGTTCATTTACTACTGTGGGTTCAGGTTTTTTCAATTAGCCTTTTAATTTTCTTTTAAGGTCCTACAATAAGAATCTCTCCACACATTGTGATGACTAGATCTCTAGATCACATGGGTATTACCTGACTACTGCAGTCAATATTTTAGCAGGAAAAACTAGGTAAGGAGCCTCTTATAGAATATTATTTTATAAAGCATTTATTCTCTCTTTCCCTCTGTGGGTAAGTGCTATCTGTTACGTTCTCATATAAAACAAATAATGGTTCCATATTTCACAGGAATTATTTGTGACAGTTGCATTAAATGTAAAATTGTTCTGTAATGGAAGACTCATGGATTTTGACTATCAGGCAGTAAAAGATGAGACTTCATATTCTCGAAGAGCCATGTTTAGGTTGTTTTCTCCCCCCCGGAATCCATTTCTCTTTTAAGAAAATTTCCACAATAAAGAAAATCAAAGTTAAAACACCATTTTTTTTTTCATTCACCTCAGAAATTTTCTTGAAGGAAGAGAGGCAAGACAGTCAACGAAGGCTCAGAACTGCAATCCCCACAGCAGGGGATGGGCTGGAGCCGCAGCTGCAGGTTTGGGTACAGACTGAAAGTGTTGGAGGAACCCTGTGCATCCACGGCACAGAAGTAGGTGGCAGAGAGGCCAGGCTGGGAGGCTGTGATGTGCAGGGGCTGCGACGGGCTTTGGTATCAAGGGAGGCTGTTAATTGTCCCTTCTGCTTCACTACCCCATTTGACAACAATAAGAACAGAGATTCCAGGCTCTTCCCTGGATCCTGTCAGTACCAGTGCAGTCTGTCGGAAGCAGTGATTGAATGATTGCAGTAGATGGTACTGGCTTCTCCCTCCTGGATGCTCAGGGATGGAGGGCTTTGCTCCACTTTCACCTCTGCATTTAACCCTGTCCAGAGAGAACATTTCAGAAGGAGGAGCTCACCAGTTATTCCTATAATCCAGTTCCTCCCCAGGGAACCTCAAATGAGTCACACTGAACCTTGTCCCCACCCCTGAACACCTTATGACAATTCCTTGACCCCCATGGTTCCCCTTCCAATAAACCCTCAACTCACAGCTTAGTTGAAGCCACAGAATCGCTGCTAGTTGCTTCTTTTTTTTTTTTTTTTTTTTCTTTTTCTGGTCCAGTTCACTGAAGACTCAGATTAAGGTGTTTTGAAAACTGGCCAGGGGTCCCCAAATATGGTAACTTTTTCTGTCTCTACAGAAACACCATTTCAACAGATGTTCCAACCAATTAGAACCATCTCATGCAATTCACTCAGTTCCTCCCTTTTGTTTAAAAAAAAAATGTTTTGGACAGAAGAGTTTGTTTTGTTTTGTTTTGTTTTGAATGGAAATAGTGCCACCTTCAGGATATTTAGAGAAATTACTGAGAAAGTAACCTGTAGAATTGTGTAAACAAGTAGAATTTGCTTTTTGTAAGCCAGCAAGCAAATGTTTCTAAAAATTTCTTAGCAAATTAATCCTTAAAAATCTCATTTACTTAGTCAGGACATTTGTCAAATGACAGAGATGTAATTCAAGTAAGCTTAGGCAAGAAGAGAATTAGGCAAATTATGTATTGGCTCCTATAACATAGACAAGTACAGAATGTATATATGTATGTATATGGGCTTCAGATATCCAGGGTGCCATGGAACTGAATCCTTCAAGGATTCTCCTTTAATTCCACCTATCTCTGAACATCAGATTTATTCACTTAGACCACAAGTCAGGAGACATGAGTGCAAACATTTTCCAGCTGGAGTTCATCTCATGGCATAGCCACCAAAGAAGACTGAGAATCCCTTTTTTCATTCCAAATTTAAAAATTCTGGGATTTGCTCACCTTAGTCTGAGTTGGGTTTTCCTCCAGGGGGGTCAATTTGTGACTGCAGCAGGGTATAAGTGATACAATTGGCTCAACTGGGTCAGGCGTCCCCCTCTGGGTCATTCAGGAGTATCTAACGTGGCAGCTATGTAAGAAAGATGGCAGCCTCCATTCAGACCACATGGTTAGAGTTTATTTATTTATTTATAAGGAGGGAGTTGTTCTGAGTGGGCAAAATTGTGGTGATGCCCACCACAATCAGTTTATCTCAACTGTGTGGATTATTGGTAGGGGGAGACTGGGAGGATGGGAAGGTTTAGGACTCCCCTAAACATGAGGAGCTGCTTTGGATGCACCGGGATAGTTTATGAATCATCTTGCCTTCCTACACACAATGTACATTTTTCTGTACTATGTTAACTCTTGAAGAACAGCATCACAGCTTCTTTAGGTTCTCAAATATCTCTTCCACAAAGTTGTGAAAAAGAGAACAAAATGTGATAATAATAACTAATATGTATAGAGCTACACTGTACACCAAACATTATGCTAAGTGAATGAATGATCTCATTTAATCCTCAGGACAGCTATATTTTACAGAAGATGAAACTGGGGCTTACAGGCATTAAATAATATGCTAAAGATCATGCAGCTGATATGCAATGGAGTGGAATTCAACATGACTGTCTAATTGCTGAGCTAATGCCATGTCCTGTGCTTTTTTGTGTGTGTGTAATAGGCTGCCATTAGAATTAGGGACAGTAATTTTTCACCCATTATGCTCACTGCAGTCAATGTGGACAGCTTTTTACATGTAAATTCTCTCTCTTTAAAAACCCTAAACTCAATCCTCGTCTCATGCAAGGTCCCACTGAAATTCCCTTTCCTGCATGAACTCTCCAAGACTGATAGAACCATCCAATACTGATTTTTCTTGAATTTTTCTCTTGAAGAGAGCACTTGGGGAGAAAATAAAAGACACTTGAAGAAATAAAAGACATTATAGTCAAGAGTACATACCAAGCACCCACTAAGTATAAAGTAATAGTATAAATGATGGGATGGGACTATTACAAAATTTCACAAGATCTAGTTTTGGTCTTAATGGAACTGTAAGTTAGTTAGGAAGATTAAAATAATATACATAGAGCAAAAGTTAATGGTGAAAGGGGTGAATTTTGGGAGTTGGGTTATAGGCTGTAACTAATTCAGAAGAGAGAAAGATTATAGAAGGTGGCAGGAATTTAGTGCCGACTCTTTGGAGGAGTTGAGACCTGAGGAATACATAATGTTTAGATAGAGAGAGAAAAAAAACATAGGGAGATAGAAGTGAGGATGATGTGTTTGTGAGAAAGTGTTACGGTGGTCTAACACAGAAAATATGGGAAGTAGCCTCTGGGAATGAGGGTTGATGGGTAAAAGGAGAAGCAGATTATGGAGGTCACTGGAAACTAGTCAGAGGGGCTTATATTTGTGAAAAAACAGGAACTGTTATGGGGTTTTGAATAGTGGAGTGATATGGTGAAAAAATATTTTAGAAAGAAGGGGTAGCTATTCTTTTTGGATGGTTGGGAGTTGGCAGGGTAGGGGGAAAGGGCAAGAAAGAGACTTCAGTAATGGAGAGCAAAGAGAACATTCCTTTCAACTTGGTGAGAGGAACTGAGAGGCATGGAACGACTTCAATGAGGCTGTAGTCGTGGGAATTCTAAATAAAGGATGAATCTGAGAGCACTTAAAAGAAAAAACTGACAAGAATTGGTGCCCAACTATAAACTCGAAAGTTTCAAGCCTGAATAAAGGAAGGATGTGATATTTACAGAAACTGGGAAGTTTGAAGAGGTATCTGAATGGGGAAAGTGTTTTGAAATTGAGATAATAGTGATATATCAATAAATGAAAATGGACAAGTGACAGCTGGAGGTAAAGTACAGAATTTTAGATAAATGGAAAGTGCTGACACAGAGCAGAAACTCAATAAATGACAGATGTTAGTATGCATTATCACATGTACCACATAGAATTTTTATCAGTGTGCACATATGTTTATTTTTCTAGACTGTGAGCTCCCTGAAAACAGGGACTTATTCTCTTAGTCAGTTTTGATTTCCTAGTGTTTAGCATAGTGATTGACACATGGTCGGTGATTTGTTTGTTAAAAGTAAACTAAAAGTACGGGCTTCCCTGGTGGAACAGTGGTTGAGAGTCCGCCTGCCGATGCAGGGGACACGGGTTCGTGCCGCGGTCCGGGAAGATCCCACATGCCGCGGAGTGGCTGGGCCTGTGAGCCATGGCCGCTGAGCCTGCGTGTCCAGAGGCTGTGCTTCGCAATGGGAGAGGCCACAACAGTGAGAGGCCCACATACCAAAAAAAAAAAGTAAAGTAAAAGTAGGGCTTCTGTAACACAGACTGGGTGATTTACACAACAGAAACTTATTTCTCACAGTTCTGGAGGCCAAAAGTCCAAAATCAAGGTGTCAGCCAGGTTTGATTTCTACTCAAGCCTCTTTCCTTGGCTTTTGGATGGCTGCCTTCTCATTGTGTCCTCACTTGGTCTTTCCTCTGTGTTTGAGCATCCCTAGTGTCTGTGTCCTAATTGTCTCTTTTTATAAGGACACCAGTCAGATTGGATTAAGGTCCACCCTAATGACCTCATTTTAACTTAATGACTGTGTTAAAGGCCCTATCTTCAAATGCAGTCACAGTCTGAGGTACTGGGGGTTAGGGTTTCCACATATAAATTTTGGAGTGACACAATTCAGCCCACAATAGTAGGAATGAAAAATTTTTTTTTGAAAAAATGGAAACACAGGAGAGTTGAGACATGGTACTTGGTATATGTGGAGTATTTGTGTGCTGGTTACATGAGGAAAGTAGAAGAGGCAGAATTCAGGATATTTTTTTCCTTATGATTTGATGCAGACTTTGGAATTATAAAATAATATAAATTTTAGCAAACTTTAGAAGTTCAAGTGAAAAGATTATATATTTCTAAAAATCATTCATTTCATCACGATCTATTTACACAAAGTATTAACTGATGATTTAAAAAATTCCTTCCTTAGAAGTGGTTATATCACCTTTCTCATTTTTAATATGTATTTTCTCTCTTTTTTCTTAACATATTTTCTAGAGCTCTTGGCTTATTTATAAATTCTAATTTTTGTTTTGCTTTTAAATTAATTCCTACTTCTATTATTAGAATTTCCCGTTCTATATTTTAGTTTATTTTGCTCATTATTATTATTTTTTCCTTGAATGGGAAATTTGGCTTCTTTGACTCTTTATTAATAAATGTATTTAAGGCTATACATTTCCTTATGAGTAGTGCTTTGAACAAATCCATAGGTTTTTATATGTAGTGCTGTCATTAGTGTTAATATTTAATGACCTGCAATTTTAACTTTTAGTTATTTGACCTGGAAATTATTTAGAATATTAAAAGTGGTTAATTTCCTTCCAACTCATTTATTAGCTATCTTTTAATTATTAATTTCTAGCTTTATTGTGTTTACAGAATGTGGCTTTTATGAATCTTTCCTTCTTTGAGTCATAATACATGTTCATGTTTTGGTAAATGTTCCTCTCTCTCTCTCTCTCTCTCTCTCTCTCTCTCTATATATATATATATATATACACGTTGCAAAGTTATTTTTCATGTCCATCTTCCTCTTTCTGTCTCTGAGAAGTAGTTATTAAAGTATCTCATAATTAATATATTTCCAAATTATCCTTATATTTCCAACAAATTTTGCTTTATAATTTTCTGATGCATTATTTTTGAATAAAAGCAGGTTCATTTATTCATTCACTTATTCTTTTATGAATTCAACAAATAACTATTGAGAATCCATTGTGTTCCAGATCCCAGGTTGAGCTCTTAGGCTATGACAATGAGCAAGACAGAAATTTAGTCCCTGATGTTGTGGAATGCACATTAGAGATAGTGCATTAACACTATCTAATAGAGATAGTACTATTAACACTAGATAGACATTAACACTCATTCAATGACTGCCACTAAGTGTGGAGGATGTTGTGACTGGAGAGCACAGGGAGCTGTAAGAGTTTAGGAGGCAGTTATACTTGAATCAAGGAGGCTAGGAAAGTCCTCCCTGAAGAAGTAATATTAAAGTCAAATCAGGCACATTTTAGGATCTGAAAGCAGACAGTATTGGTCAGGATTCTAGCAAAAAACTCATGTACACAAAAATTGCAAAATTTGAGGAGACCTTAATGTGGCACTAGTTACAAAAGTATGAGCAGGGTATTACATGTAAGAGATAGTGCTATATTCTGGGACCAGCATCACTCCGGGCTTTAAATGGAAGGGTGAGAGTGATCATGGGAACCTGCAGATAAAGAAGCTGTTTGAAGAGGCTGTCTTAAAGCGCTGACCTTCTGATAGAGGGCCAATGTCAGTCAATGTCAATCCCACAGGGAGGAAGCTGGGGGAATATATACCCTGACCTTATGCTCCTCCTTCCCTCTGATTTCTGCAGGTGCTCCCCTTGGGCCAAAAAAATCAGAAAGGCAAGAGAGCCCATTGATGTGGTCCCTACAAGTCAGCCACCTGGGGCACAGAACAGAGCGTAGAAGGATGGAGCAAGGTCCTGGAAAGGCAAACAGGAGATAGTAAGCCCACAATCCGATATGGGTGAAGATGAGAGTTGGGAAATGAGCCCAGAGAAGTCAGAGCAAGGAAGGATTTATGAGCCTTGGTGTGATTTTGAATTTTGTCCAATGGGAAATGGGAAGTCATTGATTAATTTAAGCAAGAGTGTGAAATGACTGCAATTGCAATTTTAAATGATAGCTCTGGCTATAGTGAGGAAAATACCTTGGATGGATGATGGTTTCCTTCACTAGGATGGGGACACTGGAGAAGGACGACCTATAGATTGGTAAGATAATGATCTCAATCTGTGGCATATTGAGGTTGAAGCATAGAGTTGGATCTGCACTGAGAAAGATCTTGGCTAGAGATACAAATTTTTCAGTAGAGAACAGTTAAGTGGTGTTTGAAGTTTAGGAGTTGATGAGATGGTCTAGAACCTGTGTGTATTTAATATAGAAGAGGGATTAGGAACCCCAGAATTCAAGAAATTGGTAGAGAAAGTACAGCCTTCAAAGGAAGAAGAAAGTAGGGATGGCTAGAAAGGTAGGAGAAAACCCTGGAGAATTTTGAGTAGAAGCCATGCTTTTGAATTATTTAATGACAAGTATACTCCTGGCATGCCTTAGGTGAGTTAAGATGGGCTTTGTATCCAGGATATCAGGATAAGATTAGTGAGGTCATTTCAAGTAAGAGAAAACTTTATGCTGACATTTGATAGCTTGCTTTTATGTTCAGGAGTGACTCTGGCCTAGAAACCTGAAACCCTTCAAGGAAGATATGGATTAGAGTGAATTTCCTTCTCGCAAGTTCTCCGTGTCTGCAGATTCTGTTTTTGTGAAACTGGTGTTCAAAGCCAGAATGTGCTGTGTGGTTGTGGAGAAAGGTATACAATCCATGGGATTTGACACTCTTACTGTAAATGGATCACCTACTTCTGTTTGTCTTCATGGCTAAATTCAGACTACTGGAAAATAGCTGGGACTGCTTTAAGACATTTTGTCCATTAGATTGCCTCTTAAATTTCAGAATAGCAACGTAATTTAAAATGACAGGTTACCTTTTGGTTCAACCTAGATGTGATCTCGGAGAGGCAGCAGTGAGTGGTGGCATGAAGCGAGATCTTAAGTCCCTGCCCAGGAATTGAACCTGGGTAGTCTGGATGAAAACCAGGAATCCTGGCCACCACACTTCCTGGCTCTTGCCCCCAGTGAAAAATGCATTTCTCACGGAAGCAAAAACTGTAAAAACAGGTACAAAGTTTATTATTAGAGACATAGCACAGCAACAAGTGGGAGAGCACACAGAGAAAATTTGTTTAGTTCAGATAGCATCAAGGCAGAGATGCACACCCAGAGAGAAAGGGTGTGGGCATCCTCCCTAATGAAGAGGAGCACAGGAAAGAGGCCATTAAATTATTTATATCAGGTAGTTCTTCCCAGTCTTTGTTTACTTTTGGCCAATTAATCTGTTTTCTTTTTCCACACCTGACCACCCCTAGGACCCTCCCCAAAATGCGTGCACAACTGTTTTCCAAAATGGATTTCAGCCCAGAGGCCTATGGGACAGCCTTAGCATCACATATTATGCCTCCTTCTTTTTGTCCCCCAAGGAGACTTTCTGCACATGTGCAATGTCACCCTTGCCCCAAGGATGGGAAATATGTGACCGCTTGATCCTTTATTCAAACAAGGTTTAGCCCCTCTCTGTTCCTGCCATGACTGTTATCTTAAGGTGTCCACAGGAGACAAAGCTTGGCTATTTACCCTGTTCCTGTTGTTACTTCCATTTTGGAGAGTTAAACAGGAGGCTGATTTTATTTATTTACTTATTATTAGTTATCTATTTTATACATATTAGTGTATATATTCAATCCCAATCTCCCAATTCATCCCCCCCACCCCCCGCTTTACCCCCTGGGTGTCCATACATTTGTTCTCTACATCTGTGTCTCTATTTCTGCCTTGCAAACCAGTTCATCTGTACCATTTTTCTAGATTCCACATATATGTGTTAATATACGATATTTGATTTTCTCTTTCTGACATACTTCACTCTGTATGACAATCTCTGTGTCCATCAATGTCCCTACAAATGACCCAATTTTCATTCCTTTTTATGGCTTAGTAATATTCCATTGTATATATGTACCACATCTTCTTTATCCATTCGTCTGTCAATGGGCATTTAGGTTGCTTCCATGTCCTGGCTATTGTAAATAGTGCTGCAATGAACATTGGGGTGCATGTGTCTTTTTGAATTATGGTTTTCTCAGGGTATACGCCCAGTAGTGGGATTGCTGGATCATATGGTACTTCTAGTTTTAGTTTTTTAAGGAACCTCCATACTGTTCTCCATAGTGGCTGTATCAATTTACATTCCCACCAACAGTGCAAGAGGGTTCCCATTTCTTCACATCCTCTCCAGCATTTGCTGTCTGTAGATTTTTTGATGATGGCCATTCTGACCAGTATGAGGTGATACCTCATTGTAGTTTTGATTTGCATTTCTCTAATGATTGGTGATGTTGAGCAGCTTTTCATGGGCTTCTTGGCCATCTGTATGTCTTCTTTGGAGAAATGTCTGTTTAGATCTTCTGCACTTTTTTTTAATTGGGTTGTTTTGTTTTTTTAATATTGAGCTGCATGAGCTGTTTATATATTTTGGAGATTAATCCTTTGTCCGTTAATTTTTTTGCAAATATTTTCTCCCATTCTGAGGATTGGCTTTTCATCTTGTTTATAGTTTCGTTTGCTGTGCAAAACTTTTAAGTTTCATTAGGTCCCATTTGTTTATTTTTATTTCCATTACTCTAGGAGGTGCGTCAAAAAAGATCTTGCTGTGATTTATGTCAAAGAGTGTTCTTTGTATGTTTTCCTCTAAGAGTTTGTAGTGTCCAGTCTTACATTTAGGTCTTTAATCCATTTTGAGTTCATTTTTGTGTGTGGTGTTAGGGAGTGTTCTAATTTCATTCTTTTACATGTCGCTGTCCAGTTTTCCCAGCACCACTTATTTAAGACAGTGTTTTCTCCATTGTATATCCTTGTTTCCTTTGTCATAGATTAGTTGACCATAGGTGTGTGGGTTTATCTCTGGGCTTTCTATCCTGTTCCATTGATCTATATTTCTGTTTTTGTGAGGAGGCTGGTTTTAAATGTCTAACCTGGAGCCCATGTATCTCCTCTCTCAGGAGATGTGAACAGGAGACTAGTTGTAAGTGTCCGGCCTGAAGCCCACTTTTTCCTGCGCCATGAAATGTAAACGGGAGGCCAGTTGTAAATGCCTAGTTTAGGGCCCATCTATCTCCTGTCTTAGATGTATATGAAGCCAGGAGTTTATAGCTTAGGTATTGAGAGATAATTATCTGATTTTCAGAGCCAGAATGGCCTTATATGTGCAAAAAACAAAATTATAACACAAATTAGGAGTGAGTCTGTGTCCAAGTTTTATTAAAGTTCTTAGTGAGAGAACCATGAATAAAAAGACCTGATTCCACAAGTGCTTATAGGAAAAAGATATAAATGTACAGATAGCAAAATAAAATATTGGTAGAGTTGGTACAACGATTGGGGGTTAATTTTTCTTCTAGGCTATGAACTCGTAACACCTCTTTTATTTCTGTAGGTTAACCTCCAACACACAGGAGTGTAAACCATATGAGCCTTTTCTCATATAGATTTATGGATTGCTAAGTAAATATGCTGTGACAACAGTTACCTTCTTCAAGAGTGTCAGATAAGTGTCTACTAGAAAATGCTCTCGCATGATAGAGAAAAAGAGATCTAGCAATGGTTTTTTGTTTTCTAAAATTGGAACAGCTTTCTCTTTTACAGTGTTGCTAACGAATGACCGCGGCATTTAAAACTGACTTTTCCAAGGTAAAGATACACGTACAAGTGACTTGTATGCAAATGACTTTGTATCGTGCAAGAGCTCAGGCCCTGTTGTTTTCTAACTCATCAGTAGTTATTCCTCCAAGCCAGAAATGTCAAACAGGTTTTAGAAAATTTACCAGGTTTACTGAAACTTAAGACTCTATCCTTCAAATTTCCTGCTTATTTTCCTCAAAGCTTGTTACGGAATGAAGACTGGCTGAGAATGAATCAGTAATATTTAGAGTAGTCTAATGTAGTGATCTTCAAACTAAGGAACAGATAGGTATTTTAAGGGAATCAATTTCTAGATACTCGACTTCTCCATGTACCTTTTCCTAAAAATGATCTGAGAACCTGACTGTGGTTCTCATTTCCTAGCTCTCATTTCACAACTGTCCTTACTTTACATGGAATCTTTGCAGCATTGCTCTGAGGTTTGAGAGCATTAAGGAAACGGCTATTTTTTTTTTTTAACCGATGTCAGGAAAGCATTTAATCAAAGCACTTAGATCTGACCTCAGTCATTTTATTAAGAAATGCACTTCCAAAAATCTTTTTTGCCTTTTATGTTAAAAACCTTTAAAAATTATAATGTATTTAAGTTGTTTTCATCAAACATGCATTACTAATAATTTTATTTACAAATCAATCCAGAAAAAAATAACAATTAGAGCAATATGATCAGGGGAAACAAAAAATTTCAATTTCATACATATTTTT
This sequence comes from Pseudorca crassidens, assembly GCF_039906515.1. NCBI lineage: Eukaryota > Metazoa > Chordata > Mammalia > Artiodactyla > Delphinidae > Pseudorca > Pseudorca crassidens. The sequence continues at coordinate 75,546,347 of NC_090296.1, forward strand.
GTTACAGACATTTTTGGTGATCAGTAAAAGACGTTTAAAGAAAAAGTATATTAAATTTTGCGGGAGAAGTTGAATGGAAATATTATTGTAAGGAAAAAAGTAGTGATATGAAACCTTCAATTGTTAATGAAGAGTTTGTTCATGAATTTTAATTGGATGTTGATAGATATCAAATAACTTTGGTATTAAGATTTCATTGCATATATATACAAGCTATTATGAGTTTTATTTGAAAATGTCAATATTTATAATACAGCAGAATTTATAACCTTTATAACTACTTAAACATTTAAAATAATTGTAAAATATTTTAGTAGTCATCTTAAAAATGTGTGAAGGTTTTCCAGTTTTCCAAAGTCTGACTGTCATCTATCTAATGTGCTGGTTGGCCTACAAACATGAACATGCTTTGATGACAATGCAGAATTACTGGCAATGTCTGTTTATGGTTAATCCTCCAACCATTCTTTAAGTTTATATCTTCTATAGACTGGTGAAAAATATCAGTCACGGAAATTCATGTGACTTCTCCAATGTTTCCCCTTAAATCTGAATCTGAATGAAGCAAGACAGGACAAAAGACTTTTAGATCTGACATCACTCACCTTTCTGAAACTGCAAATGTTCTATGCAAGAAATTATCAAACAGTGTAATTCTGAGTTTCTAGAGAAGGTTATCTGAATCAGCCTCCCCATTAAGCAGAAAGTGTTTCCTCCTGCCAAGAGGTTTAAACTTCTGTTGCTGTAGTCAGTGGAAAGTGCCCATTTCTGGTGTCGCAGAGAGAATGAAGCTTCCAAAGAGAAGTGAGACAAAGAGCTGAGTTAAGAGAGAAGGGACATTAAATTTCCATACTGCTGGTTTTGTTAGTAACCAAAGCAGGCTACCAGTGTTAGCAAAGCATATTAGTAGGAATCAAAATATCCATAGGAATTAATTAATGTGGTCTCAACACGTAAAGGTTCTACTGTGACCAAGTTCTTAAGCAAAGACTAAGCTTAATATAAGCGCATGTGATATTTTGATTTATAATAAGAAATATATATTTGATCTTCATTCCATTTCTGGCATAGAGCACCTAAAGCTCTTGGTATTTCTTGTGGCAAGAGTCTTAAAGATGTCTTATATTATGTCAGTGAGGTGACTTTTGGAAAGCACCTAAGGATGGGGGTCTAGTTGACAGAGGAGCCAACCTGGTGATTAGAGGGTTGGAACTTTTAGGCCTACCCCCCTGACCTCCAGGGAGGGGACAGGGGCTGTTGAATAAACTGCCAATGGCCAATGATTTAATCAATCCTATCTAAGCAAAGAAATCTCTATAAAACCCTAAGGCCAAGGTTCAGAGAGTTTCTGAGTTGGTGAACAGGTGAAGATTCTGGGAGAGTGGTGTGCTCAGGAAAGTTTCTTCATTTAGCCTGCATCACCTCACTCTTACCTAGTAGACTATTTGTTATAGTATGGTATTGTATATGTTGTGTTTCCTTCTAGGCAGAGATGATATTAAAAACTTTTAACCCAATGTTTAATCATCCGTTTGTTGTTTGGTATGGATATCAGAACAGACACAGGTTGTAGGGAGAGAGTGAGAGTGTTAGAACAGAATCCTGGTGGGGACTCCCAGCTATGCCAAACATTTACTCTTTAGTTGCTGGGTCATGGATACGCTTGGGAGAGGAACCAAGACAGCCAATATGGCAGGGGTTGAAAGCGAGCATGTAAGGGACCGTTGAGAAATGGCTAGTTGCCAACTAGCATGGTGGTATTTCCATTTTTAACAACCAATAAGGGTTTTATAGTGTATACTCAGGGAATGTCAGCTCCGTATCTAGTAGCTAACTTTGCCTAAAATTCATGTGAAGTGTCAGCAGGTGGGATAGTGCCCTAGTAGATTCATTGTTCCCAGATGTTATTAACTGAGGGCATATGATATACCTTTACATTCATTATTCTAAATAGAATTATTTGCTTAAACAGCTTTTAAATTATGTAACCATCTTAAACAATCAACTCTACTTTAAAAAGATGAACTTCTATGGAATGGGGTTAATCAAACTTTCTACCACCTTAACATACCTTGTGGTTATGAAACACTCCCGCAGTAACAGTGTAACTATGGCAGTTCTCAGGGTTTGAGGGTGAGGGCTGTAGTCTTAAACTCCTAGGTGATTGCTACATGCCACTTCTACCCTATTGATCTAGAACAGTAGGAAGAAAAAGCACAAACATACAACTTATGACATTTAGCACTAATTTTTGTACTGTCAATGTTGATTCCCTTTTCCATTAGGACTTTCAAAAGAAAGAAAAAGAATTCTTGGCTAATTTGTCTTTCCCTGATTTTTCATGGAAACCCCTGAACTGGACAGTAGTTAAGCTGCTTGGTTTCACTTGATGTTCATGTCCCTCAGCACAGATTTCGTCATAGCCACACCTGTATCTTATTTTATTTATTTTATTTTTAATTAGTTTTTTTGCATGAATCCCAAAAGAGGTCCTCCTTGCCTCTGTAAAGTAGGAAAGAAGTAGACTATCATATCCATGCATCTTTTCATTTGGTGGAGGTAGGAAGGACCCTATAATCTTTATTATTTTCTTTATTATTTCAAATTTATTATTATTATTATTAGAGTTCTCACACTACTTAAAAAAGTGAAACTCTCCTTCCCTTTTCCAGTCCTCCCATAGAAACGTACATGTAAAATTTTTTCTACTACATATTATTTTAGTCAGTTACAGGAATTATATACTAATAACCATTCTTAACATTGGCACTTTTTCTAGACTGACTTAAATCTTAGCAATAGGATTCTACCTATTTGATTTCTCAGAAAATTTATAACCTTGATCACAAAAATTTAAAACACTAAATAGAAACTTTAACAAGGATTTTAAAATAGAGATTGGAAATGGCTTCTTCATCATCTCTCATAGTGTATGCTACAGCAGTTGGATATATACAAAGTTGTTAGAAAATGGCAATCATTAGTTTCAGAGAACACCAGGAACTCAGAGGTGCAGATTCAGTTTTACAGTTCATGTGCTGTGTAACTGATTGGAGAAATTGTAAAACATTTTACGAATTATGAAAAGTACACAAATGTAGTTATTTAAATTTTAAGTTTAATGAGATTTTTAGAATAGGAGACCAGATCCCTGAAGGCAGGATTGTCATGAAAACTTCCCTTATTCTCTGATTTGGAGAAGAGACATATGCCAGCATTTCTAACTTTTGGGCATATGAAGACTTTCTGGAATTTAGAATAATATTGCTTCTTCTTCATTCAACAAGTGATGCTCCTTATTAGAAAGAGGCTTGATCAGTAACTATTTAATTGAGGACTTTTTCAAAAAATTAAAAAAAATCGTAAGATATAGGTTTAGTCAGTATAGAATATTTTGTTCAAAGTCCAAATTATGCCTAGAATTGTACCCTGATTTCACCTTTCATTACTTATACTCTTACCCAGACTCTTTATAGCATCAGTATCAACAGCAAGTAACATTTAAGGGTTTAAAGGCCAAATACTCTGGAAAGTACTGCAAGGCACTCAAGGAAAGTAAAAGCAATGATCCGTGTTCTCCGTTCAGTCTAGTAACCCTATATAGTTGGAGATGAAAGAACATAAATATGAAACAGTGATCAACAAAGGACAGAACGTAATGAAGGTAGCCTGTAGGTCAAAAGAAAGTTTGACATGATTTCAAACGATTAGGAAAGTCTTTAGAGAAGAGGTGGCACGTGGGTTTGCCTTGAAGAGTGTCCAAGATTTGGATGAACAGAGAAAAAAGAAGAAAGAGTTTTCAAGAAGGAAGGAGAGTCTCATTCACTGTCTTCTATTATTGACCCCTACAGTGTCCGGATTGAAGTGATGACTGATTAACTACCATTCCATAGAAGTTCATCTTTTTAAAACAATGTTTATTGTTTGAGATGATTATATAAATTAAGAAGTTGGTTAACCAAATTATTTTATATTTTTAAAGGACGATATTGAATGGAAAGGTACATTAAGCTCCCTCAGTTAATCACATCTGGGAACAAATGAATCAAGTACCCGATGACAATACACATGAATTATAGGCAGAGTAACTACTCCTCACACAGTTGATATGTTATGAGTATGTGCTATGAGACCCATACTGGCTGTTAAATATAGAAATACTTCCACACTCATTGGCAATTCATCACCTCTGAAAGTGCTCTCCTCCAGTATCTACCATGCATTACCCAGATTTACCCAGGATTCAGCAACTAAAGAGTTAATGCCTAGCATAGCAGGGGGTCCCCACCAACCATCTCTTCTGGAAATCTGACCCTCCCCTGTCTGTTCTGGTGGATCTATGCCCTTACGAAACAGGTGATTAAATATTGGGCTCTTTTGAATATCCTGGGATATTGAGGATATCCTGGGATACTGAGAGCCTTTTTGCCGTGCTCACAGAGCACTTGGAATCTCCCAGAACCCCTGACCCTGAGGCATCCACTCTCCCCCCCACCCCCCTGTCACCTGCCCTCTACCCCCTTTCCCCTTTCTGGAAAGAATCAGTAACACAAGTGATGAACTCTGGAAAATCACTATTTCCAAACCATGTCCCAGGAGCAACAAGGTTGAGGTCCAAGAATTTTGTGGATACTGTGCTGCCCCACATCCTCTTCCTAAATTCAACTGTGAAACCACAAGTTTGGTGTCAGCCCCACAGCAAAACTGTGCTTGTAAAATCCAGTGAGGTCTCAATTTCCTCATCATAGTTCTTTCTCTCTCCTGAGCCTCTCACCCAAATCTACCTTGATCCTGTTTTCCTGATTTTGTGTTAGTTTTGTTTCAGCAACCAATGTAGTTTTTCATACATTCCAAGCACCAGCAACTCTGGGGCTCTGTCACTGAGCACTTGACAGACAGGAGGGGTGACCCTCAGAACTTCCATTTTCTCTAAGTCTTTCCTCTCAAAACATAAATGTGATAAAAATACTGAGTGTCTACATTTTATGGTGGTGTCTTTGCTAGTACATTTCTTTTTTTCAGCCTTTCTTAGATATAATTGACATATAAAATTTTAAGATATTTAAAGTGTACATCGTGGTGATTTATGTATAGATAGATATTCTGAAAGGATTCACCTTATCTAGTTGATTAACACATTCATGACCTCACATATTTATCTCTTTTTCTTGCTGAGAACATTTAAGTTCTACTTTCTTAGCACATTTCAATTACACAATGTTATCGACTGTGGTCACCATGCTTAATGTTAAATCTTCAGACTTTATTCATCTTATAGCTGAAATTTTGTACCCTTTACCAACCTCTTCCTATTTCCTCCACAACTCAGCCCTGGCAACCACTTTCCTACTCTCTGTAGGAAAACAAACAAAAAAGTCACACAAAAAATTTTGACTTTTTTTTCCTTTTAGATTCCACTTATAAGTGACACCATGCTGTATTTGTCTTTTCTGGCTTATTTCACTTACACAATGCTCTCCAGGTCCATCCATGTTGTCGCAAATGGCAGGATTTCTTTCTTTCTCCTGCTGAATCATAGTCCATCGTACATATGTTCAACTTCTCCTTTATCCAAAAAAGCGATGTCATATGATATCTGTCATTCTCTGTCTGACTTACTTCACTTAGTATGACAGTCTCTAGGTCCATCCATGTTACTGCACATGGCATTATTCCATTTTTTTATAGCTGAGTAATATTCCATTGTGTATATTTATCACATCTTCTTTATCCTTTCCTCTGTTGATGGACATTTAGGTTGCTTCCATGTCCTGGCTATTGTGAATAGTGCTGCAATGAACATTGGGGTGCATGTATCTTTTCAAATTATGGTTTTCTCCGGATATATGTCCAGGAGTAGGATTGCTGGATCATATGGTAGCTCTATTTTTAGTTTTTTAAAGAACCTCCATACTGATTTCCATAGTGGCTGTACCAGTTTACATTCCCACCAACAGTGTAGGAGGGTTCCATTTTTTCCACACCCGCTCCACCGTTTATTGTTTGTAGATTTTTTGATGATGGCCATTCTGACCGGTGTGAGGTGATAGCTCACTGTCGTTTTGATTTGCATTTCTCTAATAATTAGTGATGTTGCACATCTTTTCATGTGCTTTTTGTCCATCTGTATGGTCACCTAATCTATGACAAAGTAGGCAAGAATATACAATGGAGAAAAGACAGCCTCTTCAATAAGTGGTGCTGGGCATGAAATTAGAACACTCTCTAACACCATACACAAAAATAAACTCCAAGTGGATTAAAGACCTAAATGTAAGGCCGTATACTATAAAACTCTTAGAGGAAAACATAGGCAGAACACTCTTTGACATAAATCGCAGCAAGATCTTTTTTGACCCACCTCCTAGAGTAATGAAAATAAAAACAAAAATAAACTAATGGGACCTAATGAAACCTAAAAGCTTTTGCACAGCAAAGGAAACCATAAACAAAATGAAAAGACAACCCTCAGAATGGGAGAAAATATTTGTAGATGAAGCAACCGACAAGGGATTGATCTGCAAAATATACAAACAGCTCATGCAGCTCAGTATCAAAAAAACAAATAACCCAATCAAACAATGGGCAGAAGATCAAAATAGACATTTCTCCTCTGTCCATTTTTAATTGGATTTTTTGTATTTGGTTGCTTCCAAGTTTTAGCAAATGCAAATAAAGCTGCTATAAACATTTGTGTGCAGGTTTTTGTATGAATGTAATTTTCAACTCATTTGGGTAAATACCAAGGAGCTCTATTGCTGAATCATATGATAAAATTATGTTTAGTCTTGTTTGAAACTGCCAAACTGTTTTCCAAAGCGGCCGTACCATATTGCATTCCCATCAGCAATGAATGAGAGTTTCTGCCGCACCACATCCTCACTAGCATTTGGTGTTGTCAGTATTTTGGATTTTACTCATTCTAGTAGGTGTGTTGTGGTATCTCACTGTTGATTTAATTTGAAGTTCCCTAATTATATCAATATGTAATGCTTTCATACGTTTATTTGACATTTGTATAACTTCTTTGGTAAGATGTTTGTTCATATCTTTTGGCCATTTTTTAATTGGGCTTTTTATTTTCTTATTGTTGAGTTTGAGTTCTTTATATATTTTGGATACCACTCTTTTACTAGATACATGTTTTGCAAATATTTTCCCCCAGTCTGTGGCTTATCTTTCACTTTCTTAATTTTTATACTTTTAGAAGTCTTTGTCTTCTTTGAAAATATCCATGGTGATTTTCACATGTTGTACTCTTGGGTACACAAATTGTTTCCTCTCCCTCCATGTAATTGGGAATATATTTTTGAAACATAATATTTTTTCTTTTACATTTCCAGGCACATAACCTTATCTATATTCTTTCTATCTGTTTTGAGTGGGATGGGGAGATTAGATTACTCCCAAAGGAATGAAAATAGTTCATTTCGTCATTTAGTTCTGACATTTAATTTGGATTTTTGACTTCTCAGCAAGAGAATTGTCTTGGATAACTGGTTCGTTCAAAGGTAAATTTTTTTCTAAATTATTTCATCATATCTTTCAATATGTTATAAGTAAGGCCTGTTAGACTTGATAGTAGAGTTTTTATGTAAGGAAAGGGTGACAGGAAGGTGTAGGTGAGATAGGAATGTCGATCTTATTGGTCTCGGGAGACTGATCGAAGAAAAAGGAAGATGGAGGCAGAGCAAGGAAATCAGATGTCAGGACCCTTGTCCTTTCCCTCCCCTGTGAAAGACAGATTAACTCATGGGGTGAGGATAGGTTAGAAACATGTAGATAAATATGAGAGCACAAGAATATTGGAGAGTGGAGCATGTCTCAAAAGTCCAGGTGGGATAACCCACACCTAACGAGTTACCTACCCATGGAGAAGACCAGACTGTCTACTCAGCTACATAGACCAAAGGATCCAGAAAGCAGTGCATGGATTTAAGGCTTTTTTTCCCTCCTCAACTGACACTCAATTATTTCCCCTTATTACCCAGATGTCATCCTGGGGAAGGGGAGGTTAAGGTGGTGGAACTTCCAACAAAGCACCTAAAGAGATTGAGTCATCCAAGAGACTTTAAATCAGCCCTGACACGGAGTTGAACTTTAAATGGACTGAATATTTAAAAACATTGACACCTGAAAGGAACTCTTTAAACCTGAAGAAACTGAGGTATTGTTAATTGCAAGTTTCAGTTTCATAACGACTTAGTGGATGGGATGGTTAATGGGAAAGATCATTAGAGAAACTTTTTTCTTTACATATCTTTCTATAGGTAACTAAGTACAGTGTAAATTTGCTATCCTACTATATAAATCTCCTTTTTTCCTCCCTATGTTATTCATTAGTCCATTCTTCCATTCACCCATCCCATTGAATTGATTTGTTGAAACTACTAAATAAAATAATACATGTTATGAACCTATCAGAATGTGGGACATGTATACACAATTTGTGTTAGCTACTACTACTACTATTATTATTTGTATAATATTGTCATTATTATTAATTTTCTGCATACCATATAGTCTGTTTCCTATGAGTTACTTCAGAATCTCTAGTAAATACAACTATGGAGGAGATGGCAATGTAGAAAAGTTATCAATTTTTATTTTATCATGTTTAATGAGAAAAACGCCATCAATTAACTTCACTCAAAAAAAACTTTAAAAAATCATATCTGTGAATATAGCCAATATTTTATAGTAACTATAAATGGAGTACAACTTTTAAAAATTGTGAGTCACAATGTTGTAGACCTGAAACTTACATATAATATTGTACATCAACTCTACCTCAATCAAAAAAAAAAAAAAACTAGCAATATAACACTGCCCAAATTAAAAAAAAATTATACCTGTGAATTTAAGAATATTGTAGACACTATTGCTATTCAAATGAATAAAACTCAGCTTCCGACAAGTAAAGCTTGCATTGTTGTTGGAATAAAGTAAAACATACATTTAAGTTCCATAAAGTGTTAGGTTTGTTACACTAGAAATATGCTTAGGGTTTCAGTTATGGGTTAAAAAGAGGAAGTGCTCAGTTTTAACTGGGCAAGAGGGTCAGGATAAGAATTAAGAGAAGAGGGGAAATTTGGGAAAATCTTGAACAGTAGTGAAGTGGCTGAGCGGGGATGGGTATTCCACACAGAGGGAACAGAGTCCACAAAGGCATAGGCAGGAAATAATTTCATGTGCTGATGAGTTGAGAGCATAGAGTGGGAGAGGATAGGAGTGTGGCAACAAAGGAGGCTGAATTACTAATCCATTAATCCATTCAGCAGATAGCTCTCTACTGTTTGCCCTGTCAGGCATGGAAGGTGCTGGGGATACAGTGATGGTCTCTGCTTTGATGGACTCACATTCTGAATAATCACAGTCTTCTTCTATGGGAAACGGGGCTTTGTTGAAGGGGGAATGACTTTATTTTTATTGTAGGAAGGTCACTTGGTGGCCGTGTGAAGCAGTGTTTGAAGGGGGGCACAAATGAGGATGGACAGACTAGATGATAGACGGACTAGAGGTAGATGATCATTTACTAATTCAAATGAGAGGAGCTGACGCCACTAGAAGCAAGAACAGAAAGAAGTAAGCTTTGATAACTAGCTTGAATCTATTAAGTCTTGGTGACTACTTGGACCTGGGGTGTAAAAGAGAGGGTAAAACTTGAATGGCCCAGAGTTCTCTGACTTGTGTGAAAGGTGATACACTCACTGAGTTTGTTGTCTCACCTGCTTTTCTAGACAAGCTAGAGCCTTGGGTGCTGAGCCTGGGCTGGGACCTGATGCTCTAGGAACTGAGGCTGGAAGGGGTATATTTAGAGTGAGTGGTGGGGGTGGACGGGATTTGGTGAACAGTGGTGGCATAACTTGCCCTTGGGCTGCAGCATGTGAAACTAAATGGGAGTGTTCCAGACGGCTCCAAGCTGTTCAAGGGGACTAAGAAGGGGACCTTTAGCTATGAGGCTATGGGTCTAAGGCAGGCAGTGGAGGAGCTCTCAAGGAAGGCTGTGAAAAAGCCACAGGAAATCCAAAAGAACATCTGCATGTCACCAGGTCTGGTTCTATTCCAGCCTGGGTACCTAATCCCATGAGCTAGTACTGATAACTAAGGGATGAAACAGTATTCCTATGAAAGCTCATTTTTAGTTATTCTTTAGCAATCTGGCTTTGGCTCTCCTTGGTTTCGTCCAAATCCAGTAACTTCCATCACTCATTCTAAACATACCTCCAGCCTCAGCTCTGGAAACCTCTCATGGACTTAGATACAGCCATGGAGTATCTGCTCCAACTTTATCACTCACTTGAAGTGGGCAGATGGAATTAAGTGCTCCACAAGGGGTCTTCATAGCAAAAGCTGTGTTTTGGGGGAATTATGGACATACAAAAAAATGTTGGATCATTTTTTTCTATTTTATTATTTTTTCCGCTTTGCATAAGTATGATGAATCCTTTCCAGGTCCAGACATCCCCTATTTCTCAGGGGATGTAAGGTGGTGACCCTGATGATGGCAGCTGCTTGGCCCTACCTTTAGACCTGGTTCTTCTAGATGGCTCACCTCCTCCCAGAAGCAATGATAGCGTAACCAGAAGCTAAACTTCTTGTTTTTAAAAATTAATTAATCAATTAATTTGTATTTGCTGATGAGTACTAGCAGCACATGAAATCCTGTTTGATGGTGTTTGTTGTCTTTCCTCAACTTCTTAGGACAGACCAATGGTGCATGAAGGAAATTTAAGAAATACAGGGTGGAATTAGGTTAAAGTCAGGAAGGGTGACTGATAGATCAATCAGGAAACAATGAGATAAATGTGATGTAGTTTTTCAACCTGTTTTGTAATTAGAAAGAAATAAGGTGTGGGGGCGCGCGCGCGCACACACACACACACACACACACACACACACACACACACGATCAGATAGCCTAGGCTGGTAGGTAGAGGGTGGAGAAATTCTTCAAACTCAGAAATTTACTGTGTGTCTTAATCCTGAGCAAAGCTGAGGAGGGAAAAATAAAAAATAAGATTTGTGGGGAGTATAAAAGCTCAATTTTGGATATGTTGACTTTGATATGATCATGGGGCATGCAGATGGAGAATACAGGTTTAGTTCAAGCTATGAGAGTCCCTGGATGGCAGTGACACAGAATATCTGACCTGTCCTATATAACAACAGGGTTGTGAGAATTAAATATATGTGAATGTACTTTACAAAACTATATAGCATTGTGTACCTCCATTATTTTTATTACTATTTTGAGAATTCCAGCTTATAGCATCATTTCTGTGTTTCTTATAGGCAGATAGAATAGTATTTTTTTTCTCCAGAGAAGTCAATGATTTTTCTATGTTCATCTTACCCCAACTACTTCCCCCCAGCCTCTGTGTAGATGCTGAGGTTTGAGGTTTCTGTAAGCCTCTCTCTGTTGCTCATCTCACTGTGGACCACTGTAAGTGCAGAAATACATTGCAGCATCCTCCAGCTGGGAGTCTGAGATCCTGAGATGGAAGGATTTGGCTTCTTTCTGGAAGTTCACAGAGTAGTGACTGTTGGTTGCATTCTGTTGCTTATAAGCTTCTTGGCCAATAATGAAAATCATCTCCCCGCTGGGAGGCCGTTTGTACCACAACAAATAATAATTACTGTCACTAGTGCTATACGTACAGTCCAGAGTCACTGTGTCTGCCTCTTGCACAGACACTTCTGGTTGAGGCTGAGTGACCATCTGGGCCACACTGGATCCTGTGGGAAAGAGGAGAGAAAGGACCACCCTGGGTGTCACAGGAGGGAAAGAGAGCAGGCAGACCAGCCCAAACTGGTTCCCATCTCCACCCACCTTTCTTCTGCTTGATCCAAACTTCAGGTAAAATCCATCAGCTTTCTTGCCTCCAGTAGCTGGGACCCATGAGGAGGTAAGATCCCTGTGTTATTAATCTTTCTTCCTACTTCCCAGTCCTATTGGATGTTAGTAAAAGCAAAACATGTGCCTTCCTTACCGAGATAGGTAAGACCACGACTGCCCACAGCAAACCGGGGCCTGCCGTGCTGGCAGCTCTCTCCTGCAGGGTGACAAAAGCTCTTGTTCTTATCTGGACCTTAGGTATTAGCTGTACTGGGTGACATCACTGCTTCAGAACAGGAACTGGTATGTCAGGTGGGCAGTTGAGTAACTGTTGTCAACTGTGCAAGCAGTGCCCTCTTCAGGTCACAGAAATAATTACTGAGGCAATTCCTATGATTCACTCCTCTACCCAGGAAGAACTTGGTTTAAGGAAATCTGTTCTGTAAGGAATCTGTTTATTCGAGTTTCAGGTTTCTATTTATATTCAATGAAGAGACCTTGATATTTAAAACATACCCTATTTTTCCCTTCATTACTGCTTTTAAAAAATCCTACCTTTTATCATAACTTCTCCAAAGAAACCTTCTGTGACTGTGTTAGAACATACTGATTTTCCCCTTAATATTCTCTTATGAATATATGATGTTTACAAAATAAATTTTAAGCATAATCTTTGGGCTCTATTGAGCACTTATTATGTGCCCAATATTGCCAAGAGCATTGAAGAATTCCGTATACCTGTACGAGGCAAAGTTCTGTTCTCATAGAGACCATAATATATTTGGGGGAGGAAAGATCAGGGCCTGGAAACAATAGCAAATGCTTTAAAAAGGTAAGTCACTATGAATCAATCTTTCAGATTCAGCACAGTGTGACTTTAGGAGAGAAGGAATTCAAGGATTCACTATTAGAGAAGAAACTTTAGAGGAGATAGAGCTTTAAGGTGTGCTTATGGGACTAATATGATTTGACCAGACTGATACACACATAAAAGGGAAATTTGGGTGAGCGGAACAACCAGAAAAAAAATTCAAGAGTTTGAAGTGCTTATGGGTCAGTAAGGAGAATAGATGGACTTGAATAGAGGTATATTTTGAGAAGAAGTAGGAATGAGGTTTAAATTATAGAGGGTGAGCAGATTCAGGGACAGGGATAATGAGGAAAGTTGAGACTTGGTAACTAAGGACATGATCACACATCTGCAGAGACTGGAGTTTTGTAAATATGGTCTGTTTCACCATCTTTTGAAAAAATAAGGTGACAGCTTCTAGTTTTCCAATTATGTAATCACTCAAGTACCCCCATGCTCTTTAGCAATCAGCCCAGTAAAGTTCACCTTAAACTTTCTTCTGTTCTTTCTCTATTAAAATTTCAAAGAATTCTCTATTAAAATTCCAAAGAAATTTTCTCTGTTAAATTTTGTTCCCCCCCAAAATGGAGCCTAAAGCAAAGACTCAGGTGAAGATAGTTTATTTAGGATGCGATCTTAAGAAGCAGAAATGAGGAGGTAGATAGCACAGGATTAGGGCTTGATTCTCCCAGGATCTCCGAGAAGCATACAGGATGCTTCTCGGGATTATCTGCTGGGAAGCAAGAAGCTAGTGTACTCATCTGTCCCTTTCCCCTCTGGTTGGTGCTTGCTGGCAGGGATGGTAATACCCCTATACTTTCAGGCTGTGCTTGCCCATGGGCTGAATGAGCTCCCAAGGAGTCAGAGAAAGCCCTGGGGTAGGAAGTAAAAATAATGCACAGTGCATGCTTAATGTTGGATGTTATCAGCTTGAGACGAGTCCGAGCGTCCAAGAATTGTCTATCACAGCCATTGATAAATTCAACCCTAGGCATTTGGACGTGACAACAGGCACATGAGATATTTGTTATAGGGCTCTCTTCGCACTACTCAGGTGCGTGCTTGTCTTATGTTATTTTCACTGTGTCTCTGAGTCTTCAAGATTGTGGCTGGCTACAGTCCATCTAAAACACTTAATACAGGAGGTTGCATAACCTGAGCTTCAGGCCCCGCTCCTTTAATTGGTACCAAGTCTATAACTGATACTCATCTTTTCCCTCCTCCACTGTACCCTCCAGACTTCCTTATATTGGATACCACTTTGGCGAACTTAGATTCTTGCCTGGTGGGGTGACCCAGACCCTCATTGCTGAGAGGTCTCAATTCTTTGTCACTTTGTCCTTTTTAGGCCTTGTTGCCACAGTTGCCACTTGCTCTTTTTACTGGGCATGGAAATACCCCATGTGAAACGCTTACATTCCAAACATATTTCTTCTTGCTCTCACTGTGTAGTAACAATCTGGTACTCCATGATAATTGGGTCAATTATGCCCCCATCTAATAAATCCTATCTTTGTCTGCTGGACCTCTGGCACAAGGAGTTCAACTAGGTCACCTAGTGATCTAGGTGGCGGTCATAGCTGCAGGTTCAGTGGGGCCCTTACTGAATCCGCTGGTGGAAGCATTCTTCCTCAGGGAACCAGGACCTCTAATCCAGCAGAGCCTAGGACTGTGAGAAAAGGCAAACACAAATTCTGAAGGTGGGTTACAGGGAGTGACAGGAGAAGAGTCTGTTCTGCTTCCATTTCTTGGTTTCTAAACTTGTGTATTTTAGCTAGGGTGCCACAGCACCATACATCAGACATTGATTTAATGAATATTATCCCTTCCTGGAATAGCATTCCAACCTGGAATAGCATTCCAACACTAATGGTGTTGCCCCTGAGCTCGTTTCTTAGCTGAGCCTTTAACAGGCCATTCCATCATTCTTCTAGGTCACCTGTTCTAGGTACCGTCAACCTAGCTTATCTCTTAAGTCTATCGTAGGACCAGTGGGTTCCCTCCCTGGTTATGCTGTCACAGCTGTTGTGTTCTAAAATGGGTACCTTTTTCTGAGGAGATTCGGTTTTGGACATGGATGGACAAATTAAAAGAACAAGCACCTATGAACAAAATGGAAAAGATTAAGATTCTTGGAGGTAAGAGCTCCCAGGAAAATTATAAAGATCTGGTGGACAGAGGAAATGCTTCAGAAGTCTGACCTGTCACATATACCATATGAAGCTATGAGGGTTAGAGATGATAGCAAGTATGAAGACAACTTGTAAAACTGGAAAGCACTACACGTGTCATTTTTACTGTTAATTTAAGGACTACAAGTCATAGACATTCATCTCTCTGTGTCTCTTATATTCAGATAGGAGGAGGTTTTATTCCAAGGAGAAGTCAATGACTTTCTATATTCCTCTTACCCCGACCACTTCCCCCGACCTCTGCACAGATGCTGAGGTTTGAGGTTTCTGTAAGCCTCTCTCTGCTGCTCGTCTCACTGTGGACCACTGTAAGCGCAGAAATACTTTGCAGCATCCTCCAGCTGGGAGTCTGAGATCCTGAGACGGAAGGATTTGGCTTCTTTCTGGAAGTTCACAGAGTAGCGACTGTTGGTTGCATTCTGTTGCTTATAAGCTTCTTGGCCAATAATGAAAATCATCTCCCCGCTGGGAGGCTGTTTGTACCACAGCAAATAATAATTACTGTCACTAGTGCTATACGTACAGTCCAGGGTAACTGTGTCTGCCTCTTGCACAGACACTTCTGGTTGAGGTTGAGTGACCATTTGGGCCACACTGGATCCTGTGGGAAAGAGGAGAGAAAGGACCACACTGGGTGTCACACGAGAGAGAAAGCAGGCAGACCAGCCCAAACTGGTTCCCATCCCCACCCACCTTTCTTCTGCCTGATCCAAACCTCAGCAGAACATATCAGCTTTCACCTGGGCTCTCTGAGGCAATGCATTTACTCTGCTATTCATCTTCTCTCGTTTCACAGCCCCATTAGATAACATTATAAAGAAAGACCTAAACCTTCCTCACCCAGACAGGTGGAGACCAGGACTGCCCGCAGCAAGCTAACAAATATCATGCTTACAGCTGTCCCCTGCAGGCTGAGAAGTTTCCTGCTCTGATCTGGGTTCCCCTCTGTGCTCCGCGGCCCTCGAGCTTCAGAGCAGGAAATGGTATGACAGGTGATGGGTGACTGTCTCACTGACGAAAGTTTTCCCAATACTTTTTGGTCTCGCTTCAGGAACTAGGCTATTGGTTGTAATTTCAGATGAAAGTGAAAACCGTTTTCTGAGTTTTTTTAACTTGTAGGCTGAAAATAGAAAGAAGAGGGAGCTGGCAAATTTATTCTGCTAAGACCTAATCTTGGAGAGAAGAATGGGGACCTGGAATAGTGGACAGAAGTGGCAGAGTTTTATTTGCAACAGTGGCAAACTCTATAATTTTTCTTTGCATTAAAAAAAATAAAAATGACAAAGCAAGTATAATATAAACAATTATGCGTGATAAGAATACACCTGTTATATTAATGTATTCAGGTTTTTAATAGTTTTACAACTTCTCAAAATAAAGAATGAGAAAAAAGATATATGTTTGTGCCTGAAAAGAGCATGGACTAAACTCAGAGTAAGTGGAAGCAGATCATGTAGTGTCTAATTGTGCTTATATTTTCCACGGACACACACAAAAAAGAGACCTATTTTTTTTAAGAAGTTCTGAAATAACTATTGCAGGAGTTCTCATCAGCACCGAATTGCTTCAAACAAGTCATATTAAGAGTTGCTCCCATCACTCTCATTCCATTTTGAAAAAATATTGTGAACAAGGAAAAAAAGACCTACTGTGATTCACCAGAAGTTTGTGTTTCCAGAGGAAGTAACAGGGTTGCAGTCCCCAAGCCAAGAGTAAGAATGGGGTTCTGCTACATACTGGGTACTGTCTGACAGCACAGGTTCTCTTGTAACAGACGTGGGTGGCTGAGTCTTCTCACTGAGAGAGATGCGCAGGCAATTGTAAGAGTTGGGACCAGCCCTGAACGAGGCTGCTAAAATCTCTGTGCCCCTAAATTCAGTTTGATAGCAATGGAAGAAGGAGCAACCAGAATTTCTTCTAGATCATCTCCATCTTTGCCCCATGATTTGAATTCCTGTATCTTGGTTTTGGATTCCCAAAAAGTCAGCTCTAATACAAGGACTTGTGTATAATTAGTTTATATGCAGGTGATTCTAGGAAACATTAGTAGGAAGTGAATCAGAGAAGGGAAGGAGGCCAAGACAGGGTGTTGTCATCAAGCCGTTACTACTATGGGCAATTGGAGCTTAATCCAGCTGGGTAATTCTGGGAGATGGTATAGCATACCCATTGGAGTTACCCCAAATGAGGCATAAAGGAGCTGGAGTAATTCATAAACTCATTACCCATCATGGCTTGAGGGATGCTTTGGGGACATCAATTCTCTGGCACATCTGACTTGTCCTGAACACTGGCCACATGCTCTCATGGTCAGAAAATAGTCCTCAGAGTTGCTGGGATTTTCAGGGTGTAGAGGTGACTGTCAGGGTATGTGAGCAGAACACCAGCAGCATCTGTACAGCCCATACCTTTCACTGCTGAGATCCACTTGTGCTCTATGTTAAATTTACTCAGAACACTAGTTCTTTAAAAAAAAAATCAATAGAAGGATCAGTGGGACAAGTTATAATTGCTATAGTTGATTCCACAGCCATAATTCATATTTATTATCTTCCATCTACCTCTTATATCACTCATTCTTGATTCTCTTTCACCTTTGACTAATACTTCTATATCTAGACTTCTGTCCCAGGGAGGTAACCTAGACCTTCATCCCTGAGGGGCCTGAGCCCCTGGTTATTCTCCCCTTATCAGGCCATAGTTGCTACAATTGCCTGTTTACAGTAATTATGGTCATGAAAGTGCTAAAAGTCATCCCGGTGAATCCCCTGAGTTTTAGTCCTATTTTTCCAGCTCCCAATAGGCAGCAATAGCCCTAAATCCTCATGATAATCAAGATAGATTGCCCCTGCCAGTGTAGTAACTCCTTTCTTGGCCTTCTGGCCTTCGGACGTGAGTATCTCCAAATGACCAGGTGGTACATGTAAAGTTTGGTTTCGTGAAAACTTCTCTGTTTCCCTAATAGAAATACCCTCTCCTTTCTCTTCAAAAGGAAACAGGACCTCTAGTCCAGAAGAACCTAGAATTATGAGAACAGGAGACACACAATATCCAAGTGAGTCACTGAAACTGGGAGTTGATGGGGAGATAGCCCTACTTCCACTCCTTGGTTCCCAGGTCCATGCATTTTATCTAACAGGAACACAGCACCATCCTGAAGAATAGTTCTCCAGCCTCTCAGGGCACTACCTCTAAGCTGGTGCTTTAGCTGAGCCTTTCAGTGGTCATTCCAATGTTCTATTAGGCTAGTGGTTTGTGGATAATGCTGTATGTAGTAGATCAGCATACTCAATGGTCACATGCCTGTTGTCCTAACTCTTTGCTATAACTTGGGTCTGTTGATGCAAAGGGATGTGAAATCCCTTGATTAATCATAATGATCAATCAGGCACTCTGAGCCCTCAGGTTATGCCGCTATGTGTGGCAGTATGGAAGGGAAGGCAAACTCATACCCAGAGCATGTATTAACCCAATAGGAAAAGATTTCTGCCACCTCCAGGGTGGAAGTGTCCAATGTAATCAACTTGCCAGCAAGTGGCTGGTTGGTCTTCTTGAGGGGTGATTCCACATTGAAGGCTCCCTGTTGTATCTGTGGCTGACAGGTTGGATATTTGACAGCAGAAGTAGTTAGGTCCGACTTGGTGAGAGAAAACCCGTGCTTCTGGGCTCACGGAGAACCTCCATGCTGTCAGCTTGGCTAATCTGTCTACGGGTCTGTTGTTCAAGCAGTGAAGTGGACGAAGACAGAGGCTGGTGACATCCCCTGGTTGGATCATCTTGCCATGTGGTCACTCGATGCTTCCTCATAGTGGACACTCCCTGGGGAGCAAGGATGTGAGACGGTGATCCAAACAGTGTGTGCCTTCACTTTCTGCCCCTTCAGTTCATGGTCACTCCTAAATGTGACTCTCCCTCCTCCCACCCCAGCAGACCGTAGAAAAGAGCAAGATGCTAGGCCAGGGGTCACCAACCCCAGGGCCACGGACCAGTACTGGTTCGTGGCCTGTTAGGAACCAGGCCACACAGCAGGTGAGTGGTGGGCGACCGAGCAAAGCTTCATCTGCTGCCCCCCATCTCTCACGTTACTGCCTGAACTGTTCCGCCCCCCACCCCATGGAAAAATTGTCCTCCTTGAAACCAGTACTTGGCGCCAAAAAGGATAGAGACCGCTGCTAGGCACTTTTAAAAGTCACCCCTTTGACTCGTCTCCAGACAGCTGGTTGAAATTTTATCCTCTTCTAAGGAGGAGACAGATTTGCCATCATACTGTGTTCTCCTTTCACTCTGTCCTTTTCTAAACTTTTTACCGTTTTCCCTCAGGTTTTGGTACTTGGTCTTCTACCCCAGTCTTTTCAGAATGTCAATGTACATTTTCTTTCACTACTGAATTTGATGGTTACGGCTTTTAAGATTTTGTATTCTTGATATATTTGTAAAAGTCTACAAAGGAGCTCAAAGGCAAGAATTTTACTGTTTCCTGCCTTCTTTAGTGTTCTCTTCTTTCTGATATTAAGCCTCAGGTTTTTGAACAGAGTTAGGACTTCACACAGAGAAACAAAATATATTAGATGGTGTTTGAAAACACTATCCCTCTGCACATGGTATTCAAATGGAATATTTGACACTGTTATACAAAGCTCCTCCTATTTCCCTTTGCTCAGAGTGCAAAGTCAGCGCCCTGGAGCCCTTCAGGCAGGAGGTGCAGGCTTAGCAGGGTTTAGGTGCGGGACGCAGGTGTTTGAGCAGCACTGTGCACTTGTTGCACATAAGAAGGTGGTTGTGTCGTTGAGCTGGGAATCCTTCACGTGCAGGGAAAATTGCTGGTCATTTTTGTTAAGCCTGGCTGTGAATCTTCCACTGATCTTCTCTTTCTCACTTGAAAACAATTGTATCAGGGAGTGGAGGCCTTCCCTGGGATCCTGCGTAAACCACTGGAAGAAATCAACAGCTCTGTCTGTGTAACTGCAGTTCAGTGTGAAGCTCTCGCCTTCCTTGACTTTCTTTTCCACCAGTGGTTGTCCATTTGACCCTGCTCAGGAGGAGTGAAAAGAGTTTCATACATAAGAAACTTTAAAAAAAAATTCATTGAGCTGTGTGTATACTCATAATGTATGTACTTGTCTGTGTAAATGTTACCAGTTAATAGAAAGTGTTTTAAAAGTCACTTAGGTTATTCAGATTTCTGTAATCTGTTTTCTTCTTGGTGTTTTCGTTTCTTCTGTCTCACTGAAGTTTTTTCAAAAGCATTTCAGCTTATTTTTGTAATTATTTGGCTTTTCCACACTCCTCCAATCGGGGCTCCTTTATCTATAAGTGCACAGTAGAATCACTTGGGGCACTTACAAAAAATGCAGATTTCCAAATTTCATTCTCAGAGACTCTGCACCACCTTTTCTAGAGTCAGGCCTGGGTATCTACAGATTTTGCCAAGTGCTCAAGTGGTTCTGAGGCAAGGTGCTTGCAAATTATCTTTGGAGAGACACTGCATTGGATGTGAGTTCTTTAATAAACTGTATACCTCGCCAAAAAAAAAAAAAAGAAAGAAAGAAACTTTTTTTTTTTAAATAAAGAACTTTTCCTATTTGTTTTACAAAATTCCTTAATATAAACTCTGGATTGTCCCCGAGATCCCCCCTAAATATCCTTACCAAAGTTGCCCCATTTCCCTGGCTTGACCCGTCCCCCCGCCCCGCCTTGTCCTCCCCACTCACAGCTTAGCTGCACACACAGGAGCATCAGTGAAGCTTGCAGGTGAGGCTTCATTCCTGCTTCTTCCTGGAGTCTCCGAGGATTCAGTTTGGAGGCCTGAAACGGACCATGTTCAATTGTTCTAGTTCGTTGTTCTAGATTTTTCTGCTTCTTTTGGTTTGGAAGCCCCAGTGATCTTCACTGTGTTTTCACAACCAATCAAAATCTCGCTTGTCGCAAAATGCATCATTGAATATACTCACTCCTGCTGCTTCCATTCACATAGTTCTAGTTTCCAGCCAGTCACTTCTGTCAGTGAAGCACTGCCCCCATGTGGTCTGAACTTTTAAATTGAATTTTGTTTTCATTTCCCTTAATAAAAAGGAATTCCTTATGTTAAATTAAAGGAAGATAGAACATACAGAGAGGTGAAGAGTGAACAAAAAAGAAAGGAAACAAAACATAGTGTCAGAATGTTCTCTAGTGATGACTGTCTTAATATCCTTAGTGCCTGGAACTCCCTTCCTCACTCCCCTCACCTATAAGGGATCAATGCATGTGCTTTGCCTGTATGACTCTCTGTACTATGTTCTGAGGGGCATAAATAAAAAGTTGAGAGAAGACCTGATTCTTTCCCTTAACTGGTTAGGGTCTCCTATGGCTTTGTTGTATTTCTCACTCTGAACAATTATAAATTAGCTAAAAGAGTTAGGCCTTTTCTAAGTTCTCTATATAAGTATAAAGGAGGGAAATACAGTATCTTTCTTTTCATATGTTCTCAGATGTGAGAGAGCAACCTCGTATCTGGCTAACTCTGAAAATGGTAGTACACTTGCAAAAATCTAAGTGTTTCTTATATTTAGGTCTGGGCTTCTGTGCAAACTCTGATAATTTCTTATATTTTACATATTAGGTATACGAAACCCTGTTTTGCGATCTTCTATATTACAGGAAGGATTAGGGACCAAAGAAGAGGAGAGGTTAAGGAGGAAAGTTCTCTTCTAGTCTTTGCATTCAGTCCTTACCCTGCTGATTCTAGGTGCTACCACTTAACCACATTTTCTCAGCTGCATTCCCTAGCTAAAGGCCTGGCCCTGGCAATCTATCCCCATCCTTCCCTTCCTTTATTTCTTCCTGTGGGCCTGAGGTAAGTGGCTGAGAGTCTGTGGTGAGTAAAGAGCTGTGATCTTCTTTGATGTTAATTTTGGGTATTAGTCTTCCTCATGTATGAAATTACATGAAGTAGGGAGACTGCTTTTTCTAGCATTTTCCTGAAGCACAGTGTCATTGTACCTCAGCTGGGAATTAAATCCCTCTTGGAGATGTAGGGTCCAAGGTGAACTGTGCTATGTCTTTCCCAACCCTCTCATTTCTGCTTGAGGAGTAAACAGCAGACTTGGGGTGGCCACTGGGGGGTCTGGCTATTTGTCAATTGATACACTTTCCTGGGAACATGATTGCTCTTTTTCTGAATAAGAGCATTGCCAAATCATATCAAATCTGGAACCACAAAAATGTTAGCAGAATTTCTAGATGTCTTAAGATTTTTTCTCTCCTAATGAGGATACTTAGCAGGAATATTCCCAAAGAAGGGAATTTTAGTTTGGGAAAAATAGAAGGAATGGTTACAATTGTTTGGAAGAAGTAACATTTACAAGAGAGTTTTACATTTGCAAGGAATTTTCTCTCTCCTGTCACACAGATGGTGATTTCAACATTCCAGGTCAGAACCAGCAAGAATGTATCTAGTTAAAGGTGATAAGTGATTTTCTCAAGTAATAATAGGCAGCCAGCAATAAATGCTGTGTCTGCTACGTCAAGTTTATTCAACTTAACCCTGTGGGGATGTTTAATAAAATGTACAAAATAGAATCTGCTATTATAGACATTTCTCCAAAGAAGATATACAGATTGCCAACAAACACATGAAAAGATGCTCAACATCATTTATCGTTAGAGAAATGCAAATCAAAACTACAAAGAGGTATCACCTCACACCAGTCAGAATGGCCATCATCAAGAAATCTACAAACAATAAATGGCGGAGAGGGTGTGGAGAAAAGGGAACCCTCTTGCACTGTTGGTGGGAATGTAAATTGATACAGCCACTGTGAAGAACAGTATGGACGTTCCTTAAAAAACTAAAAATAGAACTACCATATGACCCAGCAATCCCTCTACTGGGCATATACCTGTGAAAACCATAATTCGAAAAGAGTCATGCAATGTTAATTCAAATACACCCAAATATTTGACTTCTAAACTTAGAATCATATTTAAAGTAATATAGAAAACTAGAAAAGACAAGTTCAACAAACATATTTAGCAGCTCAGTGTATGTGAATGGAAGCTGGTGTTCTGTAAGTTTACATTTAAACATTGTAACAAGTATAAATGTTCATTTTCATAAAAAAAGAGAGTCGTGTACCACAATGTTCATTGCAGCACTATTTACAATAGGCAGGACATGGAAGAAACCTAAGTGTCCATCGACAGATGAATGGATAAAGAAGATGTGGCACATATATTCAATGGAATATTACTCAGCCATAAAAAGAAATGAAATTGAGTTATTTGTAGTGAGGTGGATGGACCTAGAGTCTGTCATACAGAGTGAAGCAAGTCAGAAAGAGAAAAACAAATACCGTATGCTAACACATATCTATGGAATCTAAAATAAATGGTTCTGATGAACCTAGGGGCAGGAGAGGAATAAAGACACAGATGTAGAGAATGGACTTGAGGATACGGGGAGGGGAAAGGGCTGGGACAAAGTGAGAGAGTAACACTGACGTATATACACTACCAAATGTAAAATAGATAGCTAGTGGGAAGCAGCTGCATAGCACAGGGAGATCAGCTCGGTGCTTTGTGACCACCCAAATGTAAAATAGATAGCTAGTGGGAAGCAGCTGCATAGCACAGGGAGATCAGCTCGGTGCTTTGTGACCACCTAGAAGGGTGGGAAAAGGAGGGTGGGAGGGAGACTCAAGAGGGAGGGGATATGGGGATATATGTATACATATAGCTGATTCACACTGTTACACAGCAGAAACTAACACACCATTGTAAAGCAATTATACTACAATAAAGATGTTTAAAAAAAAAGTGAGTAGCTTCATCACTGGCATTAGAGCTAACAAGAAAAGTCATATGATCATTTCCATTGATGCAGAAAAGGCCTGTGACAAAATACAGTATACATTCATGTTAAAAAAAACACTTAGAAAAGTAATTAATAGCAAATTCCTTAACATAGAAAAATGCATATGCCACAACCTCAGAGCAGCACCTACTTCTGGGGAAATGCTAGAAGCTTTCTCACTAAAGTTAGGAGAAAGACAAAGATGTCCACTACCTTTACCACTATTTAGCATTGTGTTGGAGCTACTACATAATGCAGTCGGCCAAGAGAAAAAACAATTAGAAGCATAATAATTGGAAAGAAACAGGTAAAATACCATCTGCATATTTGCAGATGAAATAATGATATATCAGAAAACCTAAAAGCAGAAAAGCCACTATCAGAAGACAGGTAAACAACAATTTAAAAGCAGCTTTTATATCATTCATATGCAAAAATAAAAAACAGTTAAAAGAAATGTGGAAGAAAAGAGCACATTGTCTGTTGTATGAAAGTAAAAAGAAAGAGAAAGGAAAGAACATTTTTTTTTTTTTTTTTTTTTTTTGCTGTACACGGGCCTCTCACTGTTGTGGCCTCTCCCGTTGTGGAGCACAGGCTCCGGACACGCAGGCTCCGGACACGCAGGCTCAGTGGCCCTGGCTCACGGGCCTAGCCACTCTGCTGCATGTGGGATTTTCCCGGACCGGGGCACGAACCCGTGTCCCCTGCATCGGCAGGCGGACTCTCAACCACTGCGCCACCAGGGAAGCCTCAAGAACATTCTTAAGTACAAGTTAAGACTAAGCAGATAGGTCAATTAAATGGAATAGCAAATCAATAATTAAGCCTAATTGTATATGGAAATTTAGTATATGTTAAAAGATACTGTCTCAGATCAGTGGGGAGGAATGAGTTCTCAGAAAGTATATTGTTACAAGTGTGTTAGTGAGAGTGTCCCATTTTATTTTACTTAAAAAATTTTTTTTCTTTATTTGTATTGTATTGTATTGTATTTTTTCTTTATTTGTATTGTATTGTATTGTATTGTATTGTATTGTATTGTATTGTATTGTATTGTATTGTATTGTATTGTAATTTTGGCTGTGCTGCAAGGCATGTGGGATCTATTTCCCTGACCAGGAACTGAACCCATGCCCACTACAGTGGAAGTGCAGAGTCCTAACCACTGGACTGCAGGGAATTCCCTGTCCCATTTTAGACCAGTAGCCTTTAAACTGGGATTCCTATATTCTTGAAATTATATGAAGGTTTGCCAAGGTTTATGCAGGCATAGATAATTCTAATGGAATCTGTCATGTGTGTGTGTGTGTGCGTGTGTGTGTGTGTATGGCTTTGTGTATTAGAATTTTTTTTCCCTAAAACTGCTTTAGAACATGCTTGAGATCCAGATGTCAGGCTTCCTCTTTCCCATTTCACTTTCCACTCTTAACTTTCCCTTAAAAAAACCTCCACCATTCTGAATCTTACTATGATACATTGCTCCAGAGTCTAAAATCTCCAGGGTACCAAAGAAGTAAGCAATTCATTGGCTCCTGGCTTCTGAGGGAAAGTCCTGAACAGCTAGGCAAGAAATATTGCAAGACAGGGAGGTGTTTTAACTAGGCAGCAACTGCGAGACAAGATTCCTTGATCTTATCTATCTATCTAACTATCTATCTATCTATCTATCTATCTATCTATCTATCTATCTATCTGTCATCTTAGAATTCAAAAATGAATTGGTGGTCACTGAAACCCATCTTGTAACATCATTGTTTGAATTGAAAAACAAAGTCAAACTTTTTATGAGAAAAAAATAAATCTTACGTGGCAGGTTTGTTTGACAATGTGGGGTATGGGAGAAACAGAAGAATTAAGGAAGAGTCCCAGGATTTGTGGTAAGGTGAATTATATTGCCATTTTTTTTTGAGATGGAAAAGAGTGAGGGAAGAACCTATGGGGGGAAATCAGGCCTTATGTTAAGGATATGTTAGATGCCAATTAGATATCCAGTGTAGATGTTACATAGATTACAGTATATATGAGCCTGGCTTTCAATAGAGAAGGTTGGGATGAAAATGTAAATTTGTGTGTCATCAATGTATAAATAGTAATTAAAGCCATATCCCTAGATGAGATTGTAGGGGAGCTAAAGCTTTACCTGTTCCCTCTTAGGTTCTCCATCTGGACCTGAGAAGTAAGTTGACATACAACAGGT
Source organism: Pseudorca crassidens (assembly GCF_039906515.1). Taxonomy (NCBI): domain Eukaryota; kingdom Metazoa; phylum Chordata; class Mammalia; order Artiodactyla; family Delphinidae; genus Pseudorca; species Pseudorca crassidens. Next base: position 75,572,258 of record NC_090296.1, read on the forward strand.
TAACAGGAGAAAAGCATAGAGATTTTATTTAATAATTTTTACATGTACATAGGGGTCCTCATAGAAAAATGAAGACCCAAAGTGGCTAGGCTTAAGTGCTTTTATACTAGTGGCCTGTTTTGGGGTGGCATGTGCTGAACCCCTCCAAGATCATTTGAAGAGAATAAATGTTTGAGGACTGAGCTCTGAGAAAACACAACATGTAGACACCAGCAAGAGGAGGAAGATGTAGGAAAAGGAGACTGAGCAGGAGCGGTTTGCAAGGAAGAAGGCAAACCAGGAGAATGTGGAGTTCCAGGATCCAGGCAAAGATGGTGTTTCAGGGAGAGAGTAGCCATAATGCCACAGTCTTTGGAGATACTCAATAAGATAAGGAATGGTAATTTATCATTGGATTTGTTGATATAAAACTCACGGGTGGGCTTCCCTGGTGGCGCAGTGGTAGAGAATCCGCCTGCCAATGCAGGGGACACAGGTTCGAGCCCTGGTCTGGGAGGATCCCACATGCCGCAGAACAACTAGGCCCGTGAGCCACAACTACTGAGCCTGCGCATCTGGAGCCTGTGCTCCGCAACAAGAGAGGCCGCGATAGTGAGAGGCCCGTGCACCGTGATGAAGAGTGACCCCCACTTGCTGCAACTAGAGAAAGCCCTCGCACAGAAACGAAGACCCAACACAGCCATAAATAAAAACATAAACAAATAAATAAATAAAATTTAAAACTCACTGGTGACCTCAGCAAGAGTGATTTCAACGGAATAGTAGGGATGAAAATCTGACTGTAGTGGGTTCAAGTAAGAAAAGTGTTAGGGAGTAGAGATGATACATTTAGAATACTTTTTGGAAATGTTATTTTATTGTGGTAGAAGTCACATAATATAAAACATACTATTTTAACCGTATTTAACTGTACAGTTCAGTGGCACTAAGTACATTCACATCGTTGTGCAGCTCCCACCATCATCCATCTGCGGAATTTTTCACCTTCCTAAACTGAAACTCTGTCCGCACTAAACACTAACTCCCCATTCCCGAGACACAAGGAGCAAAAAGACTATAACCTGTTTTTACCCACTGAACCACTAATTCCAGTTCTAGGATGCTGTTCTAATAAAATGATGAGAAATTCAAATTCAAATTTTTATTTAAAGGCATATACCATAATGCTATTTAAAATGATGAAAAACTGGAAATAAATAATCAAGATATCCCCAAACAGGAAAATTATAAAGTTAAGTGTGATATATCTATGGTGTAGAATAGTAGAATAATCAATTCAAAGTATGAATACAAGGTATTTTTAATGACAAAAGTGAGTGTTAATAAAAAGGACGTAAAATTGTCTCTGATGTAACAATGTGCAAAATTGTGAAAAAGATAGAAATAAGTAAAAATAATGAGTGTCTATGTGGCAGAGTTGTGGATGTTTTCAGTATTTTTCTAATTTTTTCCAATCAGAAATTCATAAAACATACATAGGATTAACCTGGTTCATATTTACTATAATGAAGGTAGACCAGGGATGATCTGTATCTACATAACTCTAGTTATTTTAACTGAAAAATGCTTCTAAGTACTGTAAATTCAGCTCATAAAATAGTACAAAACCAAAAGGCTCCCCCCCACCTTCTTCTGTATTAATTATGGATCTATTTGTTGTAAATGACAGAATCTCAACTCATGCTGGCTTGTTCCCAATGAGAGTATTTTGACTTTTGCCGTTCCAGGCAGAGCTGGATATATAGGCTCTGATGATGCTCTCAGATCTGTCTTTCTTCATATCTCTGCATTGTCTTTCTCTATATTTTAGGCTAAGGTATGAATGATGTTCCCTAAAATGGTCCAGTGATTAACTTCCACAGCTCACAATGATATGGCAGCTCTACTGTGCAGAAAAAAACCCCACGAAAACCACAGATATCCACTTATATGAATCTGTCTGCAAAGCAGATGTGTTCATGGCTTGCATCTTTGTGCTTACCCTCTTTTCTAGAATGGTTTCTAGTTTTGAGAGTCTGTGAACCTATTCTAATAACTCAAATTTCAATGTTAATGATACATTAAAGCAAATCTTGCATAGTCCCTTTTGGACAAATCTTCTCTGTCCATGGTCTATTCTTATTTCCCCTCCCTTTCTCTTAAATTGTTCTTGGTCTCTTCCACCATTCAAGACCCCAAATATAGCATTACCCAACATTCAGTTGTATATAGTATATAGCATTACCCAACATTCAGCACCAGGAAAACTTTTCCTTGATGAAACGATGGTGAGTGGGGCTATTCTAAATCTATGGGTTGCTTTTCTGGGATGCATCATAGACATTTGATGAAAGTAAAATGTACAAACTTTGACTGGAAATTTCCACATCTCTCACTTCATCCATCACTGAGTATTACAGAAAGTCTTTTATTCGATAAGATAGATTTCTCTTCCTCATTCTTCTCAGTTCCTACTTTTGAAGAAAGCCTTTCTCTTTCTGAACGATGTGGATATAAACTAAATCACCAAACGGTGGAATAACAATTTTAGTTTTACTACGGTGTTGCTGTCTATTTTTTATGTGCTTACTTGATTCTCAACCCTGCACCATTTAATAGAAAAATGGAGCTATAAGACCCCTAAAAATTTAGTATATTGCTGCCCGAAGAAATATCCTTTTTTTAGGTACACCAAACCATGCTCTTCTAATAGTGAACCAAATTAGACAACAAACATGTTTGTGATGATAAAAGGCACAGTGGGGGTAAGTTAGAAATTAGTCTTAATGTTGAAGGACTGTCTGTCTGGCTTATCCTTATGGCAGCTCAGTACCCTGAAGAGCAGGGAAGTAGATGGGAACATATCTAAACTCTACCAGTACAAGTACTGAGGAGGGCAAAATCTCACATGTATTCAGGAGTTATTTTCAGTGAAAATCATGCAAGCGTTTTTGCAGCCAGATGAGGAAGAGAACAAAGTACAAAGCAAAGCAGAATGTAGTTATTTTTATTTGTTTGGTCTGTATTATTTGATTTAAAAGTTTGTCCTTTACGGGAGGTTAATGAACACAGAGAAGCTATTAGTCTCCCCCTACGTCTAAACAAAACTCATGCTGCAAAGTGATCATAAAATTGCAACACATTGGGAAAGTGTTTAGATTTTTCCTTTCTTGCAATATGGTGATTAGTTGGTGGTAGAATTGCTCAGGGAAAACGAAATTTATTTATTCATTGAATCAATCATTATGGAAATCCAGTTTTTCTATACATTTAGAAGTGTGCTTGTAAAAGTAAATCTTTGATATTATCTAACAGTTTAAATTTAGATTAATAGCTCATTCTAAAAAACAATTTCAAGATATTCCTTAATGTTGCTTATGCTAAAGACAGGTAATCTCATGACATGTTGTATTTTTATCTGGAAAGAAACCCAGTTCTGAGCTCTGCGTGGCCCTCTTGGATGAACTACTGCCTCAAGCGAACATTTCATATTATCTCAAAGTACCATCCAATAAAAATTGTCCCTTTCAGTAATATTAAAAACTTTTAATTTCCTAAACTCTTCTTGCTTATTGTTTCTTGATCTTTGCTCTTAATAAGTTTACCCTGCTTGGAATGTGTTCTCCTACCATTGCCCTCACTTAAATTCCTACACATGCGTCAAGTAAATTTCAAAATCCAATTTCCATGAATTTGGAAGTGATTTTTTTTTTTTAATCTGTGGTGAATTTTACAAGCTTTTTGGTTGTTCAGTTCTTTCACGGTATTTTCCCTCATTTAAAACTTAAAATTCTTAGTTTGGTGCAAAATCATAATGTTTTGTAATCGTTTCTGCAGATCACTGGAAAATGGACATTCCACCTTTCTTTGACTAGTTCCTGTAGTGAGGAATATTTTACACCTCAAAGCAGTCTGTTTTGTTTTGAAAAGCCTCTAATTGTTCATTTTTCCTTATAGGGAGCTGAAATTAGTTTCCATACAAATTCTAACCATTGGCTATAAATTTGCCTGTATATATGGGTATAAATATTATCAGCCATTCATTATTTCAACCATTGTTCAGTGAATGCTTATTGGTAAAAAAAAATTGATATCTTCATAAAGCTTAAGTCTAATGAGAGAGATATTCCTATGACTGTTAGGTAGTAAGCTCTTTGTGTACAATCATCATTCGTAAAATATTTTTATATTGCCTAACGAAGTGTGCAGAAAGGAGGAAACAGAAAAACCTCAGGTATGAATTCTGAGAAACATCATTTTGTGTGAAAGTGAGTGCCTCCTTCTGTGGGGTTGTGAACAGACTGAACGTGGGCGGGGTCCCCATGATTACAGAGCAGAAGGTGGAGTCTGAGCCTATGACCTGCACAGAGATATGTTCTTCTTAATGGTTGGAACTCTCACTCTTGCTGCGTGTGTGACTGTGTTAAAAATAGAAACCGCTCCCTCCTGGCACTTGTGGACTGGGGATGCTGCTCCACTTTCTGTGGGCTCTCTTCCCTGTTCAGAGAGAGGAACAGACACAGAATACTAGACATCAACTCTCCACTTATTCAATGATTCATTTCATTTTTTCCAACTTTTCTGGAAACAAGCAAGCAAAATTTACTTTTAAAGGACTAAAACAAGACCTGAATAAATGAAGAGGCATATAATATTCTTGGGTAGGAAAACATAATATCCTAAAATGTCAGTTTCCAATGTGATTCCAACCAGAATCCCATTTGTTTGAACGAAACTAAGTAAGTGAGAACAAATACCTTGGAATTGTCAACTATATTTTGGAAAAGAATATTAAGATTGGGTTTTCTTTTTATGACATAAAAACTTACTCTGAAGAAAACAGTACAGTATAGGCACAGCCTGTCAAGTGACACTGACAAGAAACCACCCACCAGCCTCAAGACCACTGAGAGCACTGAAATTAAGAAACCAATAGTCTTTCCTTTACAAAAGAATAAAGAAAGAGAAAAGAAATCTAAGATGCCCATGAGAACCAAACACTTTCAGGATTCTGTATTCTCTGTACTGTTTGCCTTCACAGAACATGCCAACATCCTGAAAATAACATAGGCTGAGACCCTGAGTCTTTTAAGCTACTAAGTCTCAGGAGATTTGTGTTCAGCTCCCACTGTAGTCTTAGTCACTGTGTCACTCAGAGCACAGAAGTACTTGGCCGAGTCTTTCCAATGGGCTGATGTTTTCCTCAGGTGGAAGGACTTCTCACTCCTCCTAAATTCAGCCTCAAAACCTTTGATACCTGAGACAAGGCTGTTTCCAGATGTGTACTTCAGGAGAAGCTGGAGTCCTTGATAGGGGTACTGCACGTACCAGAAGAGAGAGGGCGAAGAAGAAGATGAGTAGTTGCACCTCAGCTCCAGACGGGCTCCTTCAGAGACAGTGATGTGGCCGTCAGGCTGGGTCACCGACTGGCCTCCGGCTCCTCCTGAAACATCAATGCTGAATCAATGAACTCAGCCAGAACAAAAAGTTTCTATTCAAAGTCAGTCCAAAGCAAAGTTCCATGTGTGGACAAGAGAGTAAAATGGAACAGTACTCACTCAGGAACAGGAGCACCTCAAGCATCAAGGTGAACACCAAGGTCATGGTGGAGCAGTGAGGAGGCAGTGAGCTCCTTTCTGGGAGATTCTCCACAAACAAAAGTCTGATGACTGGTGGACTTGAACCCAGGTTGCTGTGAGGTTGAGAAGGAATGACAGGATTTAGATTTCTTCTTCTGATGGACGTTGTAAGGTGTGTTGGGAGAGAGGCTGTCTTAACAAGACTGCCTGCCTCTGGCGTCTTAGATGCTTTACGTGTCATTGTGCAAAAAGTGGTGTCAGAATATCTCTTTAAACTGTAGGGAAGGAAGGTTTTTGTGCGATTATTCTGATCTTATATAGAAAAACCATTTCCAGTTTACACAACAGCCCCCTCTATTGGTCAGATAGAGAAGGAAAGAGCAGTTCACAATTTTTGTGAACCTTCCTCACCTCCTTCCTGCCAGGAACACAAAAGTCTCCGAAAGGAGTGGCAAGCACTACAGAAAGTGGCTGCTCTGAATGTGGTCTGCAGGTGAGTAGCATGTGCATCACCGGGGAGCTATTCTGAATGCAGAAGCTCAGGCCCTACCCAGACTTCCTGAGTCAGAATCTGCATTTTAATAAGAATCCTTCGCACATTAGAATTTGAGAAACACTTGTCTAGATGAAGGAGGTAAAAAATATCTTTGAGATTTAATAATAAAGAGATCATTGGTATTTCTGAGAAAAAATAGATTGGTTACAGGAGAGGCATGTATGAGTTTGGAGGAATATTAAATATTTTTAAAGAGGAGCATGCTTGAATACTTCAAATGATGGGAAGAAATCAGTAGCAAGAAAGTCCTGAAGAACCAGACCATAGAGTTTGGACGATCAGTGGGCTGAGGTGCCAGAGAAGTCAAAGTGAATGGAGTGGGTGAAGCGTTTGGACAGAGGCACACTATTTAAAAGGAAGAGAGAGATCTTTTTTATTATTAGGGGAGGGAAAGTGAATTATATGTGTAAAAGCAGGAATGTTTCATGTGGAAAGCAGAAAGTTGAGGAAGATTCATTTAATGATACGAGTTGTCTTTACGGTCATCTACCATGACTCATCAAAAGGTCCTGGGTAAGCTGTACTAAGAACAAAGAAAGTCAAAGGAGATATCGTAAAGTATAGAAATGATACGTTATAAAAACATACAGAATTTTCACGCACCATTTCATTTACAATTGATGTTAAAAACCACGACTATATGGAGACAAACTTCTGTATGGCTGTGTTGATACATATGCTTAGATGGGGACACATTGTCCTCCTGGGATGATGGTTTAAGTAAGAACCAGGTGTAAGAGTGGGAAACATAGCCATGTGTTGGCTTGAGGGATATAATGAAGTAGAAGTATCTTCAAGTGTTCCCGTAGTGGAAGGTTTCCAGCCCACTCATATAAACCAGCTTCACAAACCAGCTGTCATTAATCAGTGCACTTGTCAAAAGTAAACTGTGGTCAAGCTGTAGGCAGGTCTACTGAATGGTTCTTGTAAGTCAGGGACAATAATAACAGCTGGGATTAAAGAATAATATGTATGGGCCCCTATCCTTGAGGAATTTGCACAAGTGAAGCGTTAAAACCAAAAAATATTCTTAGCATAGTAGATATGTGCTATTGCAAAACTGTGTACAGAACACTAAAAGAGGGAGAGGGCAAATAAATACAATTTATGTAACCTGGAAAATCTTTTTAAAAGTAAATGTGACATTTACTGGGTCCTGAAGATTGAATAGGATTTTGCAAACTTGAGAAAGAAATAATATTTATAAGAAGAAAATATCAGAGTGAGTTCATTTGATATGGCTGATATTCAGAAATCTTGGTGTAATACTGGGGAGGAAGATGAACACTTACTGGAAGTAATACTGTAGATGGCCACATAAACCTTGGCTTTTACTTTTGGGTCATGGGGAGCCATAGCAGGTCCTGAAATAGAACAGCAATCTAATCTGATGTGTATTTTAGAATGATAACTTCAGGGATAGATTTGGGAAGTAAGAGCTCATGGATAGGGGATACATTTAAGAAGTTATTCCAACCAACTCAGTGAGAGGTTATGAGCACCTGGACCAGGATAGTAACAAGGCAAGTAAAAAGAGGTGGTTGGGGCTTCCCTGGTGGCGCAGTGGTTGAGAGTCCGCCTGCCGATGCAGGGGACACGGGTTCGTGCCCCGGTCCAGGCAGATGCCGCGGAGCGGCCGGGCCCGTGAGCCATGGCCGCTGAGCCTGCGCGTCTGGAGCCTGTGCTCCCCAACGAGAGAGTCCACAACAGTGAGAGGCCCGCATACCGCAAAAAAAAAAAAAAAAAAAAAAAAAAGGTGGTTGAATCTGAGAAATATTTAGAAGACAGAATTGATATGACTTCATATATCAGTCAACTTTGAGTAGGGCAATGCTCAGTACAAACAACCTCACAATGTCAGTGGCTCAGAAGAACAAAGTTTACTGAGTTGTCCATGGTATGTTAGCTGTGGGTCAACTGCAGTCCCAGCACTCTGAGGCTCTGCTCCTGGATACAGGACGATTCCGTTCTGCTACTATGAGTTATCTTTCCATTCTGGACCTTGCGTCTTCTTCACATTATGGATAAAAGCTGAAAGGACAACCACTACCTGGTAAGTGCAGGGAAGAAACAAAAGAAGACATGCCATGTGAATATATTTAGGTTTAGCTATGATATAACATACTTCCTATCCACTCACATTCCATTGGTCAAAGCTGGTCACATTGCCGTGTCCAAAGTCCACAGTGAGGCCAAGTATAGAAAATATACTCCAGCTAAAGATTAGCATAGTAAGGGTGAGAGAGCATGAATAGTCAACACATAATACACTCTAATACTCTTGGAAATGAGCCACATGAGAGTGAGCTTATAGGGCACTCGGATGTTAACTCCCTTACGGAAAAGAAGGTATATTCACTTCAAAATCTTTAAGAAAGTTTTTTGTGAAGACCTAGGAGAAATCAATAAAAAATTATTTGCTTTTCCCATTTCTCTTCTTTGTTCTTTCTTTTTGTGTTGAAGAACATGCCTTCAATGAAGTAGGATATAGCAACGAGTGGTGAATATTACCCTACTTTAATCAGATTATTTTAGAAAGGTTTGAGTAACTATTTAGTTCACTTGGAATCATGGCAAAAGAGGAGGCTAGGAATCTGACTCAATGATATGGCCAATATACTGGTGGGAATGGAGGTGAGTGATGTGTAATGACAGTCCCGTTAGTTGACGGAGCTACAGTGACTGGAACTCTTGTTTATCTATCATTGCATTTCCTCCTGGTTATAGAAAACACTGTAATTCATTGAATTTGCCTTTTCCACCTCACACATGGCTCTTTCTCAATGCTGGTACCAGAGCAGCACCAGGCACAGGCTTGGGCTGCAGAGGCCTGAAGGGCACTGTGTGCAGGCACAGAGAGATGTGGCTGAGTCTTCAGCCTGGGATCCTTGATGTACATGCAGCTGTAGCCCTCCTTAGTATTCAAAGTGATTCTTACTTATCCTTCCTCCTTTCATCCTCATTTAAAGTCATTAAAACAGGTCCTTAGGGCTTTTTCCAGCTTCCCATCTATACCAGTATAAAGCATAAAAAGAGCTGGAAGGGAAAGTGCAGGTGAAATTGGTGCTCCCTCCTTCCTGAACATGCAGAGATGGAGAAATCTGTTCCATACTCAATATGCTGCTCATTTCTGTTCAGAAAGACAGGGTCAGACATACACTGATCTCTCTACACAGTATTCATTGTCTTCACACGTTCCCAGATAGAACCTAGAGTTACGTGACTACATCCCCCTCCTTCTCCATCACTGCCACATACTGTTCAGAATGTCTTCAGCAGCCCCTGGACTTAAGGCCAAGATGAAGTCACAGGATTAACAATGGAGCTGGCAAAGGATTCCTCTCCATTTATCCTGCCAAAGTATCCTCAGCAGAGGAATATTCTTCTTCAGAAAATAGGATTCTGCATCTGGTTGCCCAGCCAATCAGAGACAAGACCCCATACAAGTCCTAGAAACACACCAACAATTTCTGACCTAGACTCAGTTTCCTGTCACTCAAAAGGAGGGCTCAAACACTGCTTTCTTGAGACCAGCTTCACAAACAGTGAGGACATCCCCCATGAGTCCACAGCACAAAGAAAGCTGACAACCATTCAGAAGTGGGCTGCCTCATTGTGCACTGCAATTACTCAACTTGAGAGAGATTGGGATGGCAGTTTGTGGCAGGAAAAACACTTCGGTTAGGAATCTTTTATATGAACTTTTAACGAAATCCTCATATTATAAATGTGCACACATATCATGTGCTAAATTATCTATTGCTTTATGTACATTGTTCGAATACAGAAATCACACAATAGAATTACTATCATTCCCAATTTACCAACAGGAAAACTAAAGCTGAAAGAGATTGAGGAATTCACTCCAGGTCAAACACCTGGTAATAACTAGAACACATATCTATCTGGTAAGGAGTCCATGGTGTTTGGAATCTGCCACGCCACTTACATTTGTGATACTCAGTAAATGTTTTAAATGGTAGAGAAGATATGTTCTAAAAATAACAGGAGTCTGCTTTTTGGGTTTCTTTCTACTAGCCAAAAAATGGAACAACTTAAATGTACTGAATGACTCCATTTACATGAAAGGTTCAGAAAAGGAACCTATGGAGATATAAAGTAGATCACTGGTTGCCTGTGGCCAGGTATCGGAACAGGGATTAACTATAATTGAGCATGAAGGAGCTTTTTGTGGTGATAAAAGTGTTTAAACCTGGATTATTGTAATGGTTTCATAAGTCAGCTAATTTACCAAAAATCACTGAACTGTACATTCAAAATGGATGAATTTTGTGGAATGTCAATTTTACCTCAAATAGCGTTGTTTAAAAGTAAATAAGAATTATGTTCTATCTTGCCTGTGTCACAGTCCAGGAATAATGCTAGTTTGATTGAACATACGCATATTAGTTTAAACAGTCATCTTGTGCCCAGAATATCCTTAAGTGATCTGAAAATTATGAAAGCAATACTCTCTGTTCCCTGTAAGCTTAAAAAACAGCTGGAAAAAAAAAAAGACATCCAGGGGAAATTTAACAGTACAAGATAGCAGTAATTAAGATTGTTCAGAATCTAAATGTACTTCTGGAAAATTGGCAGTGTAAATTGACTATATAACCTTCTTTCCAGTGAACAACTGAAATAAATAAAGGAAAGAGCATGGGGAAGGTACTAAACTCAGGGAACAGTACCTTCCACACACTCAAATAGTGTTCTGGAAAGTGGAACAGGATTGGAAGATATCTCAATGGCTAACCTCTGACTTTCCTTCCCAAGAAAAGAGATGCCACTGTGGTTAATAAAGGAAATCCTGAAAAAGCTCATTAATGTCTCCCAATTTAGACATGCAAAGGCTGAGGTTAGGAATGGACTGCAAAACAAACAGAAACTAGTACAAGTAAAGTTTCTTTTTTTTTTCCTCCAGATCAGACCACTTGATGAATAGGATAGTGTGAGTATGACCACACCATCATAAAGCCTACTTGCTGTGAAGCGTATTTCTGATGAAAATACTGATCCATTGAAAAATTCACCCGGATATTGGAAGGTATGTGTCCAGAATAAGACAGGAATACCTCCAACAGCCTTGACATTCATGCAACTAGTAAGGTAGAATCCTGTAATCTTCAGCAACCCACCTTACCTGAAATCGAGGAGAAGCCAATTGATCGCTAGATATATTGCATAAATTAAATCTTAGATGAAGTGACCTGCAGGATATACATATTGACAGTTGTAGATAAACAACACAAAGATTAGTCCAGCTTAAGCTTTTATGTCAGTGTTTGAATAGCATGGACTCTAGAAATAATTTTATCTTTTGTACATTTATTTTATATATACACACACACACACATATAAATTGAGCCTCCTGCAGTAAGTATTGTTCACTCATAGAGGATTCTGTAGTGAAAGGATATAAAAGGCCTACAGTGCGGTAGGAGGAGGAAGAATTGAATAAATGGATTTTTTTAAAAAGATAATTATAGATAGTGATAAGCACTTAAAAAATACAATATTGTATTGAGATAGAGAGTTGCTCTTGGGGTTAGGGAAGGCATCTGCTCTAGACAGGGTATGGAGAGAGGGCTCCACTCCGACACTTATTCTGTAACACCAGACAAGGTATCGAACCTCTCTCATGTTCAATTCCCTTTTCTGCAAGTAGCCAGTATCTTTCTGGGGGTGCTGGGCTCAGCACTGGCATTCATCATCTCATTCACTTCTCATAAGAACCCTGGATGGTAGATTTTGTCAATATCCACATGGTAGATATGAGGAAATGGAAGCATAAAAATTATTAAGTCATTTTCCGAAGATCACTCAGCTACCGAGTGGTAGATCTAGAAATACAACCCAAGTCTTTGGTCTCAAGCACGTTGCTACACTGTCTCCCTAAAGTAGGATGGACCCAACCTTGAAGGGTTCCAGTAAGAATTAAGTGAGAACACACATTCAAATCACCCAACACAATACCTTCCCTAGCTTAGGCAGTCAACCAGCTGCAGGCAATATGCAGAATCTTGCGGGGGGGGGGGGCGGGGGGGGGGAGGTGTTGGGAGACAGAATCTGAAATTGCAGAGGAATCTAGCCCAAGATAAATTTCAATATTTTTCTGAGATATATGTAGCAGGCTACCTGGCATATTTCATGTGTTATCGTAAGTATCCATGGTCTATCATGTTCTTACTGTTAATGAGAAGTCAATTCATTAAGGTGTTATATTGAGAGATTGGGTGGGCATATTATAATATGAAATGAGTGTACCACCCAGTATTGGCTACAATTGTTTATTTTTTCCCATTATTGACTCTTGCTCCCACTTCTCAGGATATTGCTATACTACAAGAAAGGACAGAGCAGTAGACACAGTTATACTTACCAGAGAAGAAACCCCAAACTTGCACAACAATTCTGAGCTTTCTTTCCAAGGTAGCCTATAACTCTACAGGCAAAATCATCTCATGTGTTGTATATGTCATTTGAAATCAATCACTTTCTCATCTGGCTAGCAAAAGAAAAAAACAGCCAGTTCCCTGAATCCTCTCTCTCCTGATTTCTGCATTGGGAAGTTTACTGACTGGTTCAGCAATGGCAGCTTCTATTGTGACTAGGCTTCACCACAATTTTACCCAATGTCACTAGAGGGCAGCAGCGAGGCCAGTGTAAGCATCACAAAATATTTGAGCAGGACACCAGGTGGCAGTGCTTCAGCTTTCTTTCTTGCTGCATGCAGTGTGCTAGAGCCTGATTCTCAAGGAAGGAAAATAGAAAGATTAAAGAGATAAAAGATAAAAGATTCCCAAAGGGGTGACATTTGAGTAAAGACATGAAGGAATTCAGAGGTGCACCATGTAGATATTTGGGGGCATAACATCACAATAGAGAGGACAAAGGCAAGGAGCACAGGTCTTGATATAGAAACATGCTTGGAGTGTTTAAGGAATAATATCTTTCCCTGAGGCCCCTTATTCTTCCCAGCACACTATTGCATAAGGAACTTGCTAAAGCATTCAGCACTGTTAACTGATTAGCGGATGATTTCCTCATCTATTGATCCTGGGGCAATTTGGGCCCAGGTTTGGCATCTTCTTTCCTAGTTCCCTTTAGGTTCCTGTTTAAACCAGTAATGTCACCATCACTGAGACATCCAGCCACCCTGTGCTGGGGCCAAGTGCTTCTCCATAGTTCAAACCTTGCTCTTTAGGAGCCCCATAAATGCTACACTCTGGCTGGCAATAAAAGTTAGAGATGATATTCACAGTTAGGAAAGTTCTTTCTTATTTCTGAAAAATTAAAAAAATTGGAACAATAAAATCTATCTCATAGGGTTTATGATATTTGAATTAGATAATGAATCTGAGATGCATACTACAGTGCCTGACATATAGTAAGCCCAATAAGGACCAACTTTCTTTTTTCTAGTAAAAGCTTCCTTTCCTTCAATGTCCAGGTCTGTGTTCTGTTACTGCTTGTTGTTTTCTCCACATCAGTTCAATGATGGGAGCTTCTAAGAAATTTACTTAAGCACTTATTTTCCTGGAGACAGTCATTATTTTTCCCTCTCTTCTTAGGTCCTATTCTCCTAGCCATACTGATTCACTCAGGATGCTAAAAGGACACAGATGAGGTTTTATTTTCATTTCCCTAATGAATAATAATGATAATATTCCCTGATGAATAATGATAATTTTGTATATTTATTAGCTATTGGATATAATATGTCTGAATTGGATCTCCAAGGTTTTGCCATTCTTACTCTTTTCTTACTGATTTATATGAGCTTTTAATATATATTGCATTTGAGTCTTTATCAGAAATATGCATTGCAAATACAGTTTACCATTCTGTGCCTTGACTTTCTCCCCTACTAGCCGTGATTTTTAACAAAGACAATTTTAAAATATACTTTCATGTTCATAAGAAGCCAGTTTCAAAGTTTTAGTTATTTGTTTTAACACTTTAAAAATGTTTTCACTTGGTGACTTCTGATGTGAAATCAGGCATCATTCTTAATGATATTTCCCAGAATACAATATATCGATTTTCCCTGGGTATTGGCAAGATTATTTCCACTTAAATAGACCCCTGGATTTGCCTTCAATGCCTTGCAAATTTCTGCCAAAACCACAGTGGTGGACTTGCAGAATTCCTTATTCATCTTTATGGTTTTCCACATAGCATTGCTCCTGAATAAGAAACTTGTTTTTTAGGAAGTCAAGTAGAGCAGTGAGTGAAGGTACTTACTATGAGCAAATAGATTATGGAATGGGTAATGGAAATGGTAGTTATAAATACCACCTACAATCATGTGGTCGTTTGCAGAAACAAGAACTATAATACTTATGACAATTTTTTTCATTTTGATATGAATATGGTTATGTATACATTAACCTTTTTTTTTTTTTTCAAACCCGTGTCCCCTGCATTGTAAGGTGGATTCTTTACCACTGGACCACCAGGGAAGTCCCCATTTCAGAGAATGTTTTGCCTGTGTTCTCCTCCAGTAGTCTTATGATGTCATGTCTTATATTTAAGTCTTTAAGTCATTTTGAGTTTATTTTTGTGTATGGTATGAGGGAGTGTTCTAACTTCAGTGATTTACATGCGGCTGTCCAGTTTTCCCAACACCACTTGCTGCAGAGACTGTCTTTTCTCAGTTGCCTCCTTTGTCAAAGATTGACTGTAGGTGTGTAGGTTTATTTCTGGGCTCTTTATTCTGATCCATTGATCTATATGTCTGGTTTTGTGCCAATAGCATGCTGTTTTGATTATTGTAGCTTTGTAGTATTCTCTGAAGTCTGGGAGGGTTATGCCTTCAGCTTTGTTCTTTTTCCTCAGGATTGCTTTAGCAATTCTGAGTCTTTTATGGTTCCATCCATCCGTATGGTTTTTAACTCTTATGGGTTTTTTTTCTTTTTTTTTTTCCAATGGGAAACTAGCTAAATTAATTATATTGCATATACACAATAAAATACCAGCTACTCCAGCTTTCTTTTGATTTCCATTTGCATGGAATACCTTTTTCCATCCCCTCACTTTCAGTCTGTATGTGTCCCTAAGTCTGAAGTGGGTCTCTTGTAGACAGTATATATATGGGTCTTGTTTTTGTATCCATTTAGCAAGCCTGTGTCTTTTGGTTGGAGCATTTAATCCATTCATGTTTAAGGTAATTATCCATATATATGTTCCTGTGACCATTTTCTTAATTGTTTTGGGTTTGTTTTTGTAGGTCCTTTTCTTCTCTTGTGTTTCCCACTTAGAGAATTTCCTTTCGCATTTGTTGTAGAGCTTGTTTAGTGGTGCTGAATTCTCTTAGGTTTTGCTTGTCTGTAAAGCTTTTGATTTCTCCAACGAATCTGAATGAGACCTTTGCTGGGTAGAGTAATCTTGTTTGTAGTTTCTTCCCTTTCATCACTTTAAGTACATCATGCCACTCCCTTCTGGCTTGTAGAGTTTCTGCTGAGAAATCAGCTGTTAACCTTATGGGAGTTCCCTTGTATGTTATTTTTCAGTTTTCCCTTGCTGCTTTCAATAATTTTTCTTTGTATTTAATTTTTGCCAATTTGATTACTATGTGTCTCGGTGTGTTTCTCCTTGGGTTTATCCTGTATGGGACTCACTCTGCTTCCTGGACTTGGGTGGCTATTTCCTTTCCCATGTTAGGGAAGTTTTCGACTATAATCTCTTCAAATATTTTCTCTGGTCCTTTCTCTCTCTCTTCTCCTTCTGGGACCACTATAATGCGAATGTTGTTGCGTTTAATGTTGTCCCAGAGGTCTCTTAGGCTGTCTTCATTTCTTTTCGTTCTTTTTTCTTTATTCTGTTCCGCAGCAGTGAATTCTATCATTCTGTCTTCCAGGTCACTTATCCGTTCTTCTGCCTCAGTTATTCTGCTCTTGATTCCTTCTAGTGTAGTTTTCATTTCAGTTATTGTATTGTTCATCTCTGTTTGTTTGTTCTTTAATTCTTCTAGGTCTTTGTTAAACATTTCTTGCATCTTCTCAATCTTTGCCTCCATTCTTTTTCTGAGGTCCTGGATCATCTTCACTATCATTATTCTGAATTCTTTTTCTGGAAGGTTGCCTATCTCCACTTCATTTAGTTGTTTTTCTGGGGTTTTATCTTGTTCCTTCATCTGGTACATAGCCCTCTGCCTTTTCATCTTGTCTATCTTTCTGTGAATGCGGTTTTCGTTCCACAGGCTGCAGGATTGTAGTTCTTCTTGCTTCTACATTAACCATTTTTAAATCTCTCCCCTACTTGTCTGCCTGTGGTAACATATGATGTGCAAGTGTAAGTTTATCTCATATCTCATTGTATCTCAGTGGTTAAGATGCAGGATTCAATGGGACAGTGTGAATGAGGTATAAGAGGAAAGAACACCACCCCAAAATGGATAAATTAACTTGGTGTACTCTCTTCGGGAGAGGGTTAGCTTGGTTTTGGTTGAATGGGGAATAACTGCATCTTATTAACAGGAAGCATAGTTTTGCTGTTGTCTTTATTTGAAAGTTGTGTTGTTAAAAGAGGTATCGATGGGTGACTAGTTGACATAGAGGGTACTGTAGTAGCTTTGTAGTGTCTCAACTATCTGGATATCTGTGTCCCAGAATTTGCTTCCCTGTATTGTTCTGGGTTAGGGTTGGCCACAAAAAAGACTTGCGCAAGGTTTAGAAGGTAGTTGTCATGAAGTAGCCACATTTTTAAAGCTCTGCTGGTTGGTGCAGGGCTCCAGGAACTGGGCAACTCACACATGTGCCTGCTGATGAACTAGCTCATCTTATTGTTGACTCACAACTCCTCTACCGCCCACCCGATCTCCTCCTCATCTTCTCTTTGTCTTGGACCAAGTATGCGTGTAGCATGAGGGCAAATGACACCCACTTCTCCTTGAGGTCACCCACCATTGTGAGACTGAAGGAGGTGAGAGACAGACAAGTTTTAGTGTATCTTTGTGGGTTCCATTGTCCTCATGGGTTCTAGTATCCGTACATGTCACAGTCTGTCCATGCTTTTGTCCACATCCAACTTTCCTTCCCAAATGACACTCTAACTGACTAACAGTGAATTCAGGCTCAACACCAGATGCAAAGATAACAGCTTTGTATAGACCCCTCCACCAGCTCTAGCTATTGCCTGAGTTCTATTCTCTACAGTGAGCCTCTTATTCTAGATCACTTGTGATTTGCTTCTCTGATTGTACCCTGACACAAAGTCTAAGAGGAAAGGACTAAGGAAATGATTTTCATGACCATTTCAGATAACTAGACCCAGGTTTGTGATGTGAGTGTCTTTAGGTGGAACTGCCACATTAAATTATTATGGAGCAAGTTTTCAACTTTAGACAATTTTACACATGTTCTGTGTGATGGACTTAAAGTCAAAAATTCAAGACTGAGTATGTATTAGTAGAAAGTCACTCTGGACATCTGTTCCCAAGTGAGATAGCAGGAGATTTTATTTAGAATTAAATCTCCTGATCCGGACCACAGATTAAGCAACCACAGGACTACCATTTCTTGTCTGGCATCTGCAGGTGTGCCTTTCAGCGTGGCTCCCGCAGCAAGGGGGCTCTCTCTTATTGAGCTCTGGGGTTTTTGTTTGGCTTTTCCTATTACTTCAAGCACTGTGAGTTCCCAGAGAGCACAGAAGTAGTTTGCAGAATCTTCCACCAGTAAGGCTGAAATGGTGAGGCTGATGAATTTTTGTCTTTCCTGAAAGTTTACAGAATAGCGGCCATTCTTTGCATTTTGGCCAGAAGAACTCTGATGAATAAGGAAAGTCATCTCTCCACTGGGAAGCTGCTTATACCAAAAAATATCGTACTGGTACCAGCTCCAGCTTGTTTCATACTGACAGCTCAAGGTGACCGCCTCCCCTAGCTGCCTGGACATGGCTCGCTGGACTTGAGTAACTTTCTGGGCCGCACCAAATCCTGTGGGAAAAAATCAGAAAACAGAGCTGAAGTAGTGAACAAAATAATGTAGGAATTAGACTAATTTAGGACCCAAAGAAAAACCAAATTGAAATCATGATAAGCTTTCTTTTCTCCAATCCTCCTTTCCTCCTCAAGTCCATGTGAAGTACCATGTGCCTGTGTGCAGTCCTTTCAACCTGAACATTTGTACCCATATTTGGAACCATCCCTACCAGAGAAGATGAAGGCCAGGAATACCCAGGGCAGGCTGGAGAGCACCATGTGGCAAGAATTCCCCTGCACATATGTTTTCAGTTCTGCCTCAAGCTGAGAGTTCAGTGTCTTTGAGGGCCTAGCAACACATATACATAGTACCTGGGTTCCTGTGTCACTCCTCCAAACAGGAAGTAGGGTGTTATGTTCATAGACCACATGGTTAGTGCACAGATGGGGAAAAAGTCTGGCTCACCACAAAACTATGTTACTTTTCTTCCCACGGTAGTTGTTAGGCAGTATCTGAAAAGGAGCATGGAAAAATTAGTATTAAAGTTTTGAGCTGAGGGGAACTACAGATTAAACAGGTTGACACGCGTTGATAATTATTCAGCAGAATAATTTTGCCGGTCCATTTAAAATAGAATTTAGTATAGGGTATGCACCCTTCTTGTAATCTACTTACTGGTCATTTATTTAGCCTCTCTTTACTTTTCTCCATTCTGAATCAGTGGAGTTCTTTTAAAACTCACAGATTTTCAGCTTTCTTGGTGAAAGGCAATATTATCCAAAATAATTGATGTATCTCTTTTTTTTAACCGGGTTCTAGGGCTCTATTTAGAGTTTTCACTAAATAAAGTTACTTTAACATGAAATGTTAAAAAATCAGCCCCTCAGGTTTTCAGAATCTATTTAGTTTTTTATGTTTTCATGAAATTATAACAGGAATAATATATTCTTTTGAAACCTGACATTGAGTCTTATTTATTAGACTTTGAGGAAGATCAGGATATTCCGGATCTTCAGTCCTGTTGCCTCCCCAGGTAGAACTGTACTTAGTAGATCATGTGTCCTATTCTTGTCTTGATGTCACATTTTCTATCCCATCGGTCCAAAGTGTTCTGTCTCACTTGTGAGGAGCTGATTATTTTTCTCTTTGTAAAATAAAGTCAAGATAAGCATGCCAGATCTTTCTGTGACACAATGCTATAATGCACTCCTACAAAACATGTTATCTACAAGCTGTAAACACTCAGTACATGTCAATGCCACAGAAGTTGGTAACTGACGTTTTGTATACTGTTACACGTTCTTGTGGAATGTAGCTGTCAATCTTCCATTTGGTTTCATTGTTTTAACGGAAGAATTAAAAGAACCAAAGGCAAATAGACAAGTAGAAAAGAAAGTACAGACAAGGTCTCTAAAACAGTGCTAGTCCTTTGACTTTAAGGTCAAAATAACTCATTAATGAGTGTCGCAGGGCTGAGAGTGTATTTTTAGTTGAGACATCTACTCCTCTGTCCCATTTCACCTCTGAGTGCTGACAGGCAGCCGACGCCCTGGTTTGCAATTATGTGTAGCTAAGCAGAGGAGAGCCATGAATGCCCACAGCAGTCTGGGGAGCAGCATAATGGCAGGATTTCCCCCTTGTTGAAATGGCCCTGCTCTGAGTTCCTGACGGTAAAGGTGCAAGGTCCCTCAGCTGCACTATAGCAGCTGTCTCTGAAATGTAGTTTCTGGCTGGATCAAGTCTGAATGTGTATAACACCCAGGTTGGGAGATTTGGACTGCCTTAAACATTGTGCTCCCTTTCCTTGTGGTTTAATGATAAATGATTATATATAGTAAAGGACAGTCCATGATCAATATTGAAGGACATATGGGAAGGAGATTTATTACTTCAAATTTCCAAATTTAGTAAATTAATCTGTGATGGAATCTGAAGGGCTTACCAGAAACAAATTCATTATGAATCATGCTGTGTTTGCAAATATTCATTCATGTTCTTCTGATTGTTTTCTTGCCTCCAATTTCGATTCTAAGGTGAAATATGTTCACTGATCCTCCACTTCCCTACAAAAGATAAGCCAGAAGCCATCACCCCCCTTCCTTCCTACTTACCCGCCAAATCATGGGAACTGGTAACTTCACAACAGCAAATATCACTCAGACAAATGAGAACAAAACAGGGTTCTGACTTCTGTTATATCTCCAGTTGTGTATTGGAATAACAAATGGTAGTGGCAGTAAAATCATATTCACTTGTGATGTAACTCTATGCTTAACTTATTAGAAGTTGTAGGAAGCAAAGCTCCACAGGTCCTCTAAATCCAAATATTTGGCCATGTGTTTGTCATGAGTGCACATATATTGTTTGGCGCAATTCTATAATTATTGTTATAGTTGTCACGAAGACAAAGCTTCTCATAACATACTGTTTAATCAGTGAAAATATAAAAACTATTAACAGTATAAATGCTTTCCAAAATAAAAATATTTCCTTCTCTTGACATTGAAGGATTGAAGATTCTTTTCCATTTTATCCTGAAATTTCATCTAATGAAGTTGTTTATGCCAAATGATCAAATTTCAAGCATTTTATTTTTGTTTCAGCACCTCATAAAGAAACCCCAATGAGAATAATTGAGTTATTCTGTTGTAGATTGTCTTCAGACTCCCCTTGATTCCTTTATGGGAATTCCAAATTCACATATCATATGAGGGCACAGAATCACTACTGGGGTTCCCAGATCTTCCCTAGTCCCTCCCTGTGACATCCTTGATGACTGTTTTCTCATGCTGACCATGCATTCCCATCCAGGCATTATATCTTATTTTAATCTTGTATATTTCATTCAGGTGAAAGCTACTCTACTCATATATACATTCTACTCCGAATTTGTTATTAAACTGTTCAAACTACTAGAAAAAAAGCAAAACGAACTTTGAGAGCCAGAGGAATTCATATAGTGACATCTTTTCTTTTAAATTTTAAACTATAGTCATCATGCTGTACATTGCCTCCCCAGGAGGAATTTGTCTTTAACTGGAAGTTTGTACCTGTTGAGCACCTTCACAGACTCCCACCCCCATCCCCCACTGATTCTGACAATCGCCAATCTGTTCTCTGTACCTATGAGTTCTGCTGTGTGTGTATGTCTGTGCCTGTGCTTTAGATTCCACATACAAGTGTTTTCATACAGTATTTTTTAAATTTTAATTTTCATACAGTATTTGACTTTGTCTTCACTTAACATTATGCCCTCTAGTTTCATCCATGTTGTAAATGGCAGGGTTTCTTTTTTTTTCTTTTTATGACATTATCCTTCTTCATTCATCTGTCAATGGACACTTAGGTTGTTTCCAAGTCTTGGCTATTGTAGATGAGCTGCAATGAAGAGATATCTTTCTGAGATGGTGCTTTTATTTCCTTCAGGGATATACCCAGAAGTGGAAATGCTGGATCGTATAGTAGTGCTCGTTTTAATTTTTTTGAGGCATCTCCATAGTGTTTGCCATAGACATTGCACTCATTTACATTTCCACTGACAGTTTACAGGGTTCCCTCTTTTTTACATTCTTACCAACACTTTTTTTCTTTTCTTTTTGATAATAGCCATTCTGACAGGTGTAAGGTGATACCTCATTTTCATTTTGATTTTCATTTCCCTGATTATTAGTCATGTTGAGTATCTTCTAATTCACCCATTGGCCATTTGTATGGCTTCTTTGGGAAAATGTTTATTCAGATGATCTGCCTATTTTTTAATCAGATTGCTTTTTCTATTGATCATATGATATTTTAATATATTTTGATATTAACCACTTAGCAGATATATAATTGGAAAATATTTTCTCCCATTCCCTAGATTGCCTTCTCATTTTGTTCCTGGTTTCTTTTGCCTCACAGTTTGATGTAGTCCCACTTGTTTATTACTGCTTTTGTTGTCTTTGCTTTTGGTGTCAAATACAAAAAATCATTGCCAAGACTGATGTCAAGGAATTTGTTCTGTATGTTTTCTTCTAGGAGTTTTATTGGGTTAGGTCTATGTTCAAGTCTCTAAACCAATTTGAGTTGATTTTTGTGTGTGGTGTAAGAGAAGTGTCCAGTTTCATTGTTTTGCATAGGGCTTTCCATTCTTCTTAACACCATTTATTGAAATGACTTTCCTTTCCTGAAAGTATATTTTTGGCTTCTTTTTCATGAATTAATTGACTATGTACACATGGGTTTATTTTTACTTTTGCTTTTTAACATCTTTATTGGAGTATAATTGCTTTACAATGTTGTGTTAGGTTCTGCTGTATAACAAAGTGAATCAGCTATATGTATACATATATCCCCATATACCCTCCCTCTTGCATCTCCCCCCTACCCTCCCTATCACGCCCCTCTAGGTGGGCACAAAGCACCGAAGTGATCTCCCTGTGCGATGCAGCTGCTTCCTACTAGGTATCTATTCTAGATTTGGTAGTGTATATATGTCAATGCTACTCACTCACTTCGTCCCAGCTTACCCTTCCCCCTCCCTGTGTACTCAAGTCAATTCTCTACATCTGCGTCTTTATTCCTGTCCTGCCCCTAAGTTCATCAGAACTTTTTTTCTTTTTTTTTAGATTCCACATATATTTGTTAGCATACGGTATTTGTTTTTCTCTTTCTGAATTACTTCACTTTGTATGACAGACTCCAGGTCCATCCACCTCACTACAAACAACTCAATTTCGTTTCTTTTTATGGCTGAGTAATATTCCATTGTATATATGTGCCACATCTTCTTTATTCATTCATCTGTCCATGGACATTTAGGTTGCTTCCATGTCCTGGCTTTTGTAAATAGGGTTTCAATGAACAGTGTGGTACATGCTTCTTTTTGAATTACGGTTTTCTCAGGGTATATGCCCAGTAGTGGGATTGCTGGATCATATGATAGTTCTGGTTTTAAGGAACCTCCATACTGTTCTCCATAGTGGCTGTATCAATTTACATTCCCACCAACAGTGCAAGATGGTTCCCTTTTCTCCACACCCTCTCTAAAATTTATTGTTTGTAGAATTTTTGATGATGGCCATTCTGACCGGTGTGAGGTGATACCTCATTGTAGTTTTGATTTGCACTTCTCTAATGAGTAGTGATGTTGAGCATCTTTTCATGCATTTGTTGGCAATCTGTATATCTTCTTTGGAGAAATGTCTATTTAGATCTTCTGCCCAGTTTTGGATTGGGTTGTTTGTTTCCTTGATATTGAGCTGCATGAGCTGCTTGTATATTTTGGAGATTAATTGTTTGTCAGTTGCTTCGTTTGCAACAACATATTTTCTCCCATTCTGAGGGTTATCTTTTTGTCTTGTTTATGATTTCCTTGCTGTGAAAAAGCTTTTAAGTTTCATTAGGTCCCATTTGTTTATTTTTGTTTTTATTTCCATTTCTCTAGGAGGTGGGTCAAAAAAGATCTTGCTATGATTTATATCAAGGAGTGTTCTGCCTATGTTTTCCTCTAAGAGTTTGATAGTGTCTGGTCTTACATTTAGGTTTTAATCCATTCTGAGTTTATTTTTGTGTATGGTGTTAGAAAGTGTTCTAATTCATTCTTTTACATGTAGCTGTCCAGTTTTCCCAGCACCACTTATTGAAGAGGCTGTGTTTTCTCCATTGTATATTCTTGCCTCCTTTATCAAAGATAAGGTGATCATATGTGCGTGGGTTTATCTCTGGGCTTTCTATCCTGTTTCACTGATCTAGACTTCTGTTTTTGTGCCAGTACCATACTGTCGTGATTACTGTAGCTTTGTAGCATAGTCTAAAGTCAGGGAGCGTGATTCCTCCAGATCCATTTTTCTTTCTCAAGATTGCTTTGCCTATTCAGGGTCTTTTGTGTTTCCATGCAAATTTTAAAATTTTTTGTTCTAGTTCTGTAAAATAAAAAATGCCATTGTTAGTTTGGTAGGGATTGCATTGAATCTTTAGATTGCTTTGGGTAGTATTGTCATTTTCACAATGTTGATTCTTCCAATTGAAGAACATGGTATATCTCTCTATCTGTTTCTCCATCTGAAGAAATCTGTTTAATTTCTTCCATCAGTGTCTTATAGTTTTCTGCATACAGGTCTTTTGTCTCTTTAGGTATGTTTATTCCTAGGTATTTTATTCTTTTTGTTGCAATAGTAAATGGGAGTGTTTCCATAATTTCTCTTTCAGATTTTTCATCATTAGTGTATAGGAATGCAAGAGATTTCTGTGCATTAATTCTGTATCCGGTTACTTTACCAGATTCATTTATAAGCTCTAGTAGTTTTCTGGTATCATCTTTAGGACTCTCTATGTATAGTAGCATGTCATCTGCAAACAGTGACAGCTTTATTTCTTCTTTTCCGATTTGGATTCCTTTTATTTCTTTTTCTTTTCTGATTGCTGTGGCTAAAACTTCCAAAACTATTTTGAATAATAGTGGCGAGAGTGGACAACCTTTGTCTTGTTCCTGATTTTAGAAGAAGTGGTTTCACTTTTTCACCATTGAGGATGATGTTGGCTGTGGGTTTGTCATATATGGCCTTTGTTACGTTGAGGTAAGTTCCCTCTATGCCTACTTTGTGGAGAACTTTTATCATAAATAGGTGTTGAATTTTGTTGAAAGCTTTTTCTGCACCTATTGAGATGATCATATCGTTTTTATCCTTCAGTTTGTTAATATGGTGTATCACATTGATTGATTTGCATATACTGAAAAATCCTTGCATTCCTGGGATAAACCTCACTTGATCATGGTTTATGATCCTTTTAATGTGTTGTTGGATTCTGTTTGCTAGTATTTTGTTGAGGATTTGTGCATCTGTGTTCATCAGTGATATTGGTCTATAGTTTTCTTTCTTTGTGACACCTTTGGTTTTGGTATCAGGGTGATGGTGGCCTCATAGAATGAGTTTGGGAGTGTTCCTCCCGCTGCTATATTTGCAAGAGTTTGAGAAGGATGGTGTTAGCTCTTCTCTAAATGTTTGATAGAATTCGCCTGTGAAGACAACTGGTCCTGGGCTTCTGTTTGTGGGAAGATTTTTAATCACAGTTTCAATTTCAGTGCTTGTGATTGGGCTATTTATATTTTCTATTTCTTCCTGGTTCAGTCTCAGAAAGTTGTGCTTTTCTAAGAATTTGTCCATTTCTTCCAGGTTGTCCGTTTTATTGGCATGTAGTTGCTTGTAGTAATCCCTCATGATCCTTTGTATTTCTGCAGTGTCAATTGTTACTTCTCCTTTTTCATTTCTAATTCTGTTGATTTGAGTCTCCTTCTCTTTTTTCTTGATGAGTCTGACTAGTGGTTTATCAATTTGTTTATCTTCTCAAAGAAAGAGCTTTTAGTTTTATTGATCTTGGATATTGTTTCCTTCATTTCTTTTTCATTTATTCCTGATCTGATCTTTATGACTTCTTTCCTTCTGCTAAATTTGGGGTTCTTTTGTTCTTCTTTCTCTAATAGCCTTAGGTGTAAGTTTAGATTGTTTATTTGAGCTTTTTCTTGTTTCTTAAGGTAGGATTGTATTGCTATAAACTTCCCTCTTAGAACTGCTTTTGGGGCATCCCATAGGTTTGGGGTCGTCGTGTTTTCATTGTTATTTGTTTCTAGGTACTTTTTGGTTTCCTCTTTGATTTCTCAGTGATCTCCTGGTTATTTAGTAGTGTACTGTTTAGCCTCCATGTGTTTGCATTTTTTACAGTTTTTTTCCTGTAATTGATATCTAGTTTCATAGTGTTGTGGTCAGAAAAGATACTTGATATAATTTAAATTTTCTTAAATTTACCAAGGCTGGATTTGTGACCCAAGATGTGATCTCTCCTGGAGAATATTCCATGAGCACTTGAGAAGAAAGTATACTGTTGTTTTGGATGGAATGTCCTATAAATGTCAATTAAATCCACGTTGTTTAATGTGTCATTTAAAGCTTCTATTTTCTTATTTATTTCCATTTTGGATGATCTGTCCACTGCTGAAAGTGAGGTGTTAAAGTCCACTACTATGATTGTGTTACTGTCAATATCCCCTTTTATGGCTATTAGCATTTGCCTTATGTATTGAGGTGCTCCTGTGTTGGGTGTATAAATATTTACAATTGTTATATCTTCTTGGATTGATCCCTTGATCATTATGTAGTGTCGCTCTTTGTCTCTTGTAGTCGTCTTTATTTTAAACTCTATTTTGCCTGATATGAGAATTGCTACTCCAGCTTTCTTTTGATTTCCATTTGCATGGAATATCTTTTTCCATCCCCTCACTTTCAGTGTGTATGTGTCCCTAGGTCTGAAGTGGGTCTCTTGTAGACAGCATATATACAGGTCTTGCTTTTCTGTCCATTCGGCCAGTCTATGTCTTTTGGTTGGAGCATTTAATCCATTTACATTTAAGGTAATTATGAACATGTAGTTCCTATTACCATTTTCTTAATTGTTTTGGGTTTGTTATTGTAGGTCTTTTCCTTCTCTTGTGTTTCCTGCCTAGAGAAGTTCTTTTAGCATTTGTTGTAAAGTTGGTTTGGTGATGCTGAATCCTCTTAGCTTTTGCTTGTCTTAAAGGTTTTAATTTGTCCATCAGATCTGAATGAGATCCTTGCTGGGTAGAGTAATCTTGGTTGTAGGTTTTTCCCTTTCATCACTTAAAATATGTCCTGGCACTCCCTTCTGGCGTGCAGAGTTTCTGCTGAAAGATCAGCTGTTAACCTTATGGGCATTCCCTTGTATATTATTTGTTGTTTTTCCCTTGCTACCTTTAATATTTTTTCTTTGTATTCAACTTTTGATAGTTTGATTAATATGTGAATTGGCGTGTTTCTCCTTGGATTTATCCTGTATGGGACTCTCTGCACTTCCTGGACTTGACTGACAATTTCCTTTCCCATATTAGGGAAGTTTTCAACTATAATCTCTTCCAGTATTTTCTCAGTCCCTTTCCTTTTCTCTTCTTCTTCTGGGACCCCTATAATTCGAATGTTGGTGCATTTAATTTTGTGCCAGAGGTCTCTGAGACTGTCGTTGATTCTTTTCGTTCTTTTTTCTTTATTCCACTCTGTGGTAGTTATTTCCACTATTCTCTCTTTCAGGTCACTTACCTGTTCTTCTGTCTCAGTTATTCTCTATTGATTCCTTCTAGAGAATTTTTAATTTCATTTATTTTGTTGTTCATCATTGTTTGTTTGCTCTTTAGTTCTTCTAGGTCCTTGTTAAACGTTTCTTGTATTTTCTCCATTCTATTTCCAAGATTTTGGATCATCCTTCCTATCATTACTCTGAATCCTTTTTCAGGTAGACTGCCTATTTCCTCTTCATATTTTTTGCTCTGGTGGGTTTTTTCCTTACTCTTTCCTCTGCTGCATATTTCTCTGTCTTCTCATTTTGTTTAACTTACTGTGTTTGGGTTTCCCTTTTGCAGGCTGCAGGTTCATAATTCCCCTTGCTTTTGGTGTCTGCCCCCATTGGATAAGGTTAGTTCAGTGTGTTGTGTAGGCTTCCTCGTGGAGGGGACTGGTGTCTTTGTTCTGGTGTGTGGGGTTGGATCTTGTCTTTTTGGTGGTCAGGGCTGCGTCCAGTGGTGTGTTTTGTGGTGTCTGTGAGCTTAATATTATTTTAGGCAGCCTCTCTGCTGATGGGTAAGGCTGTGTTCCTGTCTTACAAGTTGTTTGGCATAGGGTGTCCAGCACTGGAGCTTGCTGGCCATTGGGTGGAGCAGGGTCTTAACATTGAGGCGGAGATCTCTGGGAGCGCTCTCACTGATTGATATTACATGTGGCCGGGAGGTTTCTAGTGGTCCAATGTCCTGAACTCAGCTCTTCCACCTCAGAGGTTCAGGCCTGACACCAGGCCGGAAGACCTAGACAACAGGGGCTTATATTTGGGCTCTCCATTCTGCTCCATTGATCAATGTGTCTTTTTTTATGCCACTACCAGTGTTTTGACTACTATAGCTTTGTAATATACTTTGAAATAAGCAAATGTGAAGCCCTCAGTTTTGTTCCTCTTTCTCTAGATTGCTGTGGGTATTGGTGGTCTATTTTGGTACCATACAAATTTCAGGATTTTTTTGTTCTATTTCTGTGAAAAGTGCCATAGAATTTTGACAAGGATTTCATTCAATCTGTAGATTGCTTTGGGTACTATGGATATTTCAACAATTTAATTTTTTACGTCCATGAGAACAGAGTATCTTCCCATTTATTTTTGTCTTCTCAATTTCCTTAATCAATGTCTTAAGATTTCAATGTACAGGTCTTTCACTTCCTTGTTTAAATTTATTCCTAAATATTTTCTATTCGATGCAATTGTAAATGGAATTGTTTTCTTAACATCACCTTCTGATAGTTTGTTAGTAGTATGTGGAAACACAACTGATTTTTGTGTATTGGTTTTGTATCCTGCAACTTTACTGAATTTGTGTATTAGTTCTAACATATACTGACATCTTGTGGGCACGTCTCCCACTGCTAAGCCAAATGATGTGATTTTCTTTTCACTTTCTCTTTTTGTGTATGAAAAAGTACACATTAAGAACTGGAGTAGGAAGTCTCTATGCTGTTTATTTTCGGTTGAACAACGTTTAGTTCATAAGCAAGTTAAAAGATTTTTCTAATGGAATTTTTATTGGCATTTTTGTGGCCTATTGAGGAAGAACACCAAGTCTTATACAGCCTTGAGAGGAGGGGGAAAGTCTCTCTAAATGACAAGAAAGATGGGGCTTCCCTGGTGGTGCAGTGGTTAAGAATCTGCCTGCCAATGCAGGGGACACGGGTTCGAGCCCTGGTCTGGGAAGATCCCACATGCCACAGAGCAACTAAGCCCATGCACCACAACTACTGAGCCTGCGCTCTAGAGCCCGTGAGCCACAACTACTGAGCCCATGTGCCGCAACTACGGAAGCCCAGGCGCCTACAGCCCATGCTCCACAAGAGAAGCCACCACAATGAGAAGCCCGCGCACTGCAACGAAGAGTAGCTCCCGCTCTCCGCAACTAGAGAAAGCCGGTGAGCTGCAACGAACACCCAACACAGCCAAAAATAAAATAAATAAATTCATAAAAATTTTAAAGAAAAGAAATACTTTTTAAAAAATGACAAGAAAGAGTAAATGAGACTCAGATACAGAGGGTGATGTGCTCAAAGTGACTGAGAAGGTTAAGGTCAGATCCTAACCTAGAAGCCAAGTTGCCCGATTCTCTGGTCTCCTAAAATGTTTCTAGGGATCATGTGTTACTAGGAGGGCATTTATAGACGGCATGTCTTGGTATAAAGGAAACAATAGACCTGGCACTCATCCTTACGCTCCACAAACCCTGTTCATAACTGGTCTTTCCCCATTCTCTGCATGTGCCTAGCGGCCCCATCACAGAGTGGACTGGCCAGGAGGAGAGAAAGGAGGGCAAAAAGGAAAGAAACTGTAAGAAAGAAGGGGGAGTAGACTTGAAAACGTTTTCTTCTTACCTTCTCAAGTTTAAGAGAACTAAAAGAGATTGAGGAAAAATAATTCTCTTCCCACTGGAAAAAAAATTACACTTTTCTTTGTTCCTACAAAAAATTGACAGAAATGGATCAATTAAGCTGGAAATCTGCATAGCCACTTCTTTGTGTGTCATCCCATTTGAAGTAGCAAGAAAACCTTTCATAATGGATTGGGACAAGGCCAGGAATCATTGAATGTTTGGAAGCTGTGCCCAGACTATTCTGCTTATAACAAAGAGAATAAAATATATCATTTGTCATAGTTTCCACATGACTTCAATATTGCATGTGAGCTAACTACTCTTTCCCCATCTGATCAGGGACGTTACTGACAGAGATACAGCAGGCCCCTCTTGCGACTAAACACACGAATGCCGTCACCAGATCCCAGGGAAGTCCACCTACCAGCTTTTGTAAAGTTACTGTACGGATAATGGAAGAGAACAGCTTAGATGTGCGTCTCATGTTACAGATGGGACAGTTTTGGTCATTTAAGTTTTTAGAATGATCACTGTGTGTAACAAGACAATTGTTGCAGTATTTACAGAGTTTTTGCTTTTTTTCATTTTTAAAACCACATGATGTTTCCTTCATTCAGGCAGATGGGTGATTCTCAGCTCATCACTTCAAAGAAAGGACGTACTGCTGGGAAAAAAATAAAGCTGCCTTGCTTACCATTTTATTTCAAAAGTTTTAGTCCTATAGGCAAATCAAAGGACAAGCATCAGTTACAGATTTAGGAGATGATACACTGAAATAATACAAGCTAGCCTACCTGAGGCAAAATAAGCATTTTCTAAGTGGAGCAAGGGGGAGAGGAGAGAGTATCCGAGTAAAGCAAGGAGGCATAAGTATTGATGGGTCCTTGGAGGAACATTGAAACTTATCCCCTAGAGACATCTTGGAAAGAAAACCATAAGACCTCTGGGCCACTTTCATGTATTAAATAAATCTCAGTGCAGCCCTGGTTAAAACTTCCATCTTCATTTCTCTCTTCTGCTCTTTGAACCTGAGGCTTGACTCCTGGCTGCAGTAAGGTCAGCATGGCTTGCTCTGTTCTCTTCCTCTGCCTTTTGTCTTTGGTTCTAATTCCCTTGAGGTTAGGGAAGAAACAAAAATTAAGAAGAATTTTTTTAAAATGGCAGACACTTTCTCATTTAACTGGTGTGCACCTTTGGGTGTCACTGCTTTCCTGCCCAACCACTGATGGCCTCGATGTGCGAGCATCCCTGTGAGAGAGCAGCCGGGGACCCTCAGGAGCCTCCTCAAGGCAGGAACTCCCCCTCCCTGTCAGATCCCATTCAGGAAGCACTCCCCATGGCCTCTTGTCTCCCCTTTTCCTGGTGGAGAACTGGCTGATGACTCAGGCCTGCTGCCTTCAGAGGTGGCACCTGTGGGACACAGCACTCACTCCTCCTCACCATGCCTCATGGAGACACCCAGGCAGCCCCAATGCTGCCCCCCTTCACTGTACCATCCTTCTCTGATTTCCTCATCTTCTGCTTAAGTAGATGCAAAAATAGATCAAAATCTGCTCCAGAAACAGATATCCAAAGACAGAATGCCATGCAGTTTTCCTTTTTACTCCGATGATCTCTGTCTTTAAAAGCAAGTATTTTAGGATAGCGATGTCTGAAGTGGCTCATGGGGAAAGTGGAACACTCTGATGATACTGTTCTGCTGACTGCTCCATCCCTCACATCAGCTAAAGAAGTGAAGATCAGGGGTTGCAGGGTCTGTACAGTTGCTTCTTCATAAATCCTAGAGTGCCTGGCTGTGAGTTGTTCTTAATGGAAAATGGTGAACGCTTAATGCCTCTTGGTCCCTAGTTCTGGGTCCCAGCTGCCAAATTTGTGACAATGAAAAATGCTCCAGAGTACATCTTATTCATCTAAATGGAAAAAAAACTCTTTGATTCTATAAGTGATTCTAAATAAAGGTTTCTAATTCTTAAGACAAAATAAAAAAATATACATATATATTCCAATATTTTATATTGTGTAATTTATATATATTATAATTAAATATATTCCAATAATATTAGTAATATCAATTAATATTTACCAATTAGATGAGCTTGAGGAACAAAATTCAATAATAAGCCCTGCACCAACCAAATCACCACAGATACAGGAAAAGCAAAGCCTGGCTGTGAGGATATGGCAGAAGATTAAACATGGTCATAAAACAATTATAAGTCATCAGTGTGGTCTCTCCTGGAAATTATTAGGAGAACTATGAAGGCAGAGGTTAGATAATTATTGTGCTATATTTTGCAGTAAACAAAATTTTATCAGTGTTGTAAATTGCTTTCTTCAATATGAATTTTAAATATTGTAAAGAATCCAGAAAGAGTAAAAAGATTAATTAAAATTATGAAGTATAATATATTTAGCCTTTAGAACAGAGGAGGAAACATTAAGAAATAACTGACTCATGGCCTTTAACATATAGAGAGGTTTTGTTTTTTAATTAAAAATAAAGAATGAAAACAAATAAACAACGAACACTTACAAAAATCTTTGATCCAACAGCGTCCATCATCATAACAATAGCCCTTGGCATAGAATTCAGACTTTCTCCATTTCACGTTTGAGTACCTGCAGTTACAAAAGGCATTCCACTAACAGCTGGCCTAGCTCATTAACGTGACAAAAACTTGCACTTACATCAGTTTTATACCAAATCTCACCATTCATTAAACCATGGATAAATTTCTTTTTGCTGTTGTTGAAAACAAAAGTCATTACCTTGTTTATCATTAAAAAAGAGATTTTATTTTTACTAATCAAAATAGGATATGGTTTAATCAGAATAAGGTGTTACGTGCATTAGGTATCCCCAGGTGGGTTCTGAGGTTCTCTAACCACCTAACATCTAAGTGAATACACAACACATACATTTTCATATCATCCATCCTCCTGAAATTCAGCAGTCTTCCATTTATAGTGTTTTTCAGAGTAAAATCTCCCAGTCACTTGAACCAAAATCATCAAGTAACTCACTAAAAAAGTAAACCCCCAACCTCATGCCAGACCTATTGAATCAGAATCTGTTCATCAGAATAAGACATATTTTTTCTTCATGTGATTCTTAAATGTACAGTAAAATTTGAGAAATACTGTCCAATTGGTTAACTCTGGAGCTTTTATTTTTTAATCTCATCTTATATTGCCTGCGGCGTTTACTTTATCTCAGAAATCCCTTCATCTTTAAACATTCTTAAGCCTCAGTTTCCTCAACTGAGGATGGGTTAATATTACTTTGCGGTTTTTAGATTATAAAATGAGTTGTAAAGTGCTTAGCAATGGACTTGGCATATGGTAAGTGTTCCATAAATGATAATAAAGATGATTGTGGTAATGATGCGAATGACAAAATAAGGGCAGGTGGAAACAAGGATCCCATGATAATTCTCTGATCTCTTTCCCTGAACACATTGGGCAGACTTTAAAGCTGTAAACCCAAAAGATTAAAATTAAACAAAACCAGATGGTGTGGATAAAAGAATACCTCTCTTTCCCTAAATCAGGAAATTTCCACATCTGCTTTCCGTCTTTGTAGACCTTGCCTCTTCCCCTCCCCACACGGGAGGGGTGAGGAGGGTTGATTCTGTTGTTCGCAGTCCATTTATGAGTAGGAAATTAGTCCTTAGTCTAACTTAAAATGTAGGACTCAAGACTCCACTCACTCTGCTTATATCGCTTGCATTTTAAGTCTTTGCCTACCTGTGATAATAAGCAAATCTAAGGAGAGCTAATTTAGTACACTGTGATTTAGTACGCTCTTTCTCTTTCTATTTTAGCTCACATACTTGAAAATCAAGTCAACCCTTGGCTAGTTTGATGCGTGGCCTATCTCTCCTACTCATCCTTATAGGAATTCTGAGCTTGCTTTTCTGGATTCAGAAGGAAGTAGGAAACTCCACTTAGGCCTGAACCTCAACCCACCTTTCCTGCTTTAGAGGTAATCAGGTCGTGGTTCAGCTGAAAGTCCTTCTTCACTTTCCATTTGTATTAAGCTAATACATATAAGCATCCTCAGGAATCTTCCCAGTGGTGAGCAGGGCAGGATTTGGCCATTCTTACGTCCCTGGAAATATCATCATGGGACATAAAATCCCCACTTCAAATGGAAATTACCAAACATTTTAGTTGAATAATAATGAATATATGACATATCCAAACATGTGGGATACAGCAAAAGCAGTACAGAAGGTCCCTGACTTACGGTTTTCTGACTTTATGATGGTATGAAAGTGATATGCATTAAGTACAAACCACACTTCAAATTTTGAATTTTGATCTTTTCCTGGGCTAGTATGATGCTCTCTTTTGATGCTGGACAGCTCCCAGCCAGTCACTGGATCACAAGGGTAAACGACCATCACACTACTACCGAACGTAAAATAGATAGCTAGTGGGAAGCTGCTGCATAGCACAGGGAGATCAGCTCGGTGCTTTGTGACCACCTAGAGGGGTGGGATAGGGAGGGTGGGAGGTAGACACAAGAGGTAGGAGATATGGGGATATATGTATATGTATAGCTGATTCACTTTGTTATAAAGCAGAACCTAACACGCCATTGTAAAGCAATTATACTCCAATAAAGATGTTAAAAAAAACAAAACAAAACCGGTCTGAACCCAGACAACCACTCTGCTTTTTGTTTTCAGTACAGTATTCAATAAATTACATGAGAGAGTCAGCACCATATTATAAAATAGGCTTTGTGTTAGATAATCTTGCCCAACTGTAGGCTAATATAAGTGTTCTGAGTACGTTCAAGGTAAGCTAGGCTAAGCTATGATGTCCGGAGTTTAGGTGTATTAAATGCACTTTTGACTTAAGATATTTTCAACTTATGATGTGTTTATTGGGATGTAACTCCACTGGAAGTCAAGGAATATTTGTAATTAGAGGCAAATTTATGGATTTAAATTATATTTGTTAGGAAAGAAGAAATGTTGAGAATCAATAGTCAAACTTGCAACTCAAAGAACTAGAAAAAGTAGCAAGATAAATAAAAGAAAGTAAAGGTAGTAAATAATAAACTATGTGCAGGAGAATCAAAATTGACCAACTTTCACAAGAAAAAACAAATATATAAAGAACCCCTTACCCGTTAAAGTAACTGAATCCATAATTGAAGGATTATTAAGTTTCTCCCATAAGTGAAACTCTATGCTTAGGTGGCTCACTAGTGAACTTTCTGAAAATTAAAAAAAAATTATTAAAAACCCTGTACAAATTCTTCTATAGATAGAAAAGGAACCATAAGTTGCAACTTATCTAATGAACTATTATCATCTTGATACCAAAATCTGACCTAAACATTTTAATGAAAGACAAAGTTGAATACCAGTATCACTCAGGATCCTGGACAGAATGAACAGTAATCTCTGCTGTCTGGCTATGTCACAAGATTTCATTCTCCATAGGACTACTTGAAAAGAGGTTCTGGGTGCTAAGCAACTACTTCATCGAGGAAGGAAAACACCAAAGATGCCCTGATTCCAGAGCCCCAGCTGCAGGGTTTGTGTACAGGCTGCAGGTGCCTGGGGAGCACTGTGTCTCCACAGCACAGAGGTAAGTGGCTGAGTCTTCAGGTTTAGGGGCTGCGATGTGCAGAGAGCTTCCCTTCTTTAACAAGGTGGCTTTTAGTCTTTCGTTCTGCTTTTCTTCCCCAACTGAGTAAAGAAGGAAGAGAAGTTCGGGTCCCTTCCCAGGATCCTGTCTATACCACAGTAGCCCTTTAAAATTGCTGACCGTGTAGCTGCAGTTGAGGATGAGACTGTCTCCCTCCTGGATTTTCAGGGTCTGAGGACTCTGCTCCACCTTGTCTTCTCCCCTCAACCCTGTTCAGGAAAACAAAATCAGAAATGAAACAAAGCTTTCAGTTCAGCAGTTTTGAAAAATTCCAACAAGAAACCTGGGATGAGCTGAGACTAAACCCCTCTCTCTCTTCTCTCCAGCTTTGGATAAATGTGCCCTTATGGTTCTCATCTCTTAACCTCCAACTTACAGCCAAGCTGAAGCCACAAGACTATGAATGCACATTCCAGCATGTTCTCCATCCTGATATCACACTCTTGATACAATTTTAATGATTCCAAATCTTCTCCCCTGAGGAGCTGCTCCTGTGTCTTAGTTCTCCTTCTCTAATGCACGAGATAGCCTTTCTGTTGGTGGCTCAGCCAATCAAGAGCAAATCCTCTAGTAGCTGTCATGCTTTTGACAGTTAAGGCACTGGAGGAATGAGAGGAATGGAACCACTGCCACCTGGTGGTCACAAACACAAACATCTCACAGGACCCACTCCATGCCCCCTACAAAGACAAAAATTGATGGGAGGACATTTTTTATATTGGTGGGCATAGTGCGTATGAGGTTTAAAGTAGTAGTCAGAAAAGCCTTCTCTGCCTGCAATTTGAATCGTTTCATTTTTCCTTGTTTGGCCTTTAAAGCTAAACTGCTACCAGAGGTTATAAAAGTTGAACCCAAGCATAGGTGTAATGGATTGTGTTTCTCTTTATAGTACACAAGAATCTCAGCAGGGGGGACCTTAAAAGGACTAGAGTGCTGAAAAAAGCGGGGGGATAAAAGAGCTGTGGATATGTCTGGAGACCTCTTTGACAGAGAATTGGGAACATAAGAAACCATTGCTTCAAATAATTTTATGCCTGGCTACAGGGACCAAGTGTAACTAAAACTCAGGGTCACGAACTTGATAGATCTTAGGAGAACAGGAGGGAAGAGCATGGCAGAGGGAAAGCAGAGCTCTCCATTCTAGACCTGGAGAGATCAGCACATCACAGAGCAGAGTGGGGAACAGGAAGATACGTATAGCAAAACTAGTATTGTTTAATTTGTTTGGTTCTATGACACTCCGCTGGGTTTTTTGTTTTGTTTTGTTTTTGTTTTTACATCTTTATTGGAGTATAATTGCTTTACAATGGTGTGTTACTTTCTGCTTTATAACAAAGTGAATCAGTTATACATATACATATGTTCCCATATCTCTTCCTTCTTGCGTCTCCCTCCCTCCCACCCTCCCTATCCCACCCCTCCAGGCGGTCACAAAGCACCGAGCTGATCTCCCTGTGCTATGGGGCTCCTTCCCACTAACTATCTACCTTACGTTTGTTAGTGTATATATGTCCATGCCTCTCTCTCGCTTTGTCACAGCTCACCCTTCCCCCTCCCCATATCCTCAAGTCCATTCTCTAGTAGCTCTGTGTCTTTATTCCTGTCTTACCCCTAGGTTCTTCATGACATTTTTTTCCTTAAATTCCATATATATGTGTTAGCATACGGTACTTGTCTTTCTCTTTCTGACTTATTTCACTCTGTATGAAAGACTCTAGGTCTATCCACCTCATTACAAATAACTCAATTTCGTTTCTTTTTATGGCTGAGTAATATTCCATTGTATATATGTGCCACCGCTTCTTTATCCATTCATCGGATGGTGGACACTAAGGTTGTTTCCATCTCCGGGCTATTGTAAATAGAGCTGCAATGAACATTTTGGTACATGACTCTTTATGAATTATGGTTTTCTCAGGGTATATGTCCGGTAGTGGGATTGCTGGGTCATATGGTAGTTGTATTTGCAGTTTTTTAAGGAACGTCCATACTGTTCTCCACAGTGCCTGTATCAATTTACATTCCCACCACCAGTGCAAGAGGGTTCCCTTTTCTCCACACCCTCTCCAGCATTTATTGTTTCTAGATTTTTTGATGATGGCCATTCTGACCGGTGTGAGATGATATCTCATTGTAGTTTTGATTTGCATTTCTCTAATGATTAATGATGTTGAGCATTCTTTCATGTGTTTGTTGGCAGTCTGTATATTTTCTTTAGAGAAATGTCTATTTAGGTCTTCTGCCCATTTTTGGATTGGGTTGTTTGTCATTTCCTCATTGAGGTGCATGAGCTGCTTATAAATTTTGGAGATTAATCCTTTGTCACTTGCTTCATTTGCAAATATTTTGTCCCATTCTGAGGGTTGTCTTTTGGTCTTGTTTATGGTTTCCTTTGCTGTACAAAAGCTTTGAAGTTTTATTAGGTCCCATTTGTGTATTTTCGTTTTTATTTCCACTTCTGTAGGAGGTGGGTCAAAAAGGAACTTGCTGTGATTTATGTCATAGAGTATTCTGCCTATGTTTTCCTCTGAGAATTTGATAGTTTCTGGCCTTACAGTTAGGTCTTAATCCATTTTGAGGTTATTTTTGTGTATGGTGTTAGGGAGTGATCAAATCTCAAACTTTTACATGTAGCTGTCCAGTTTTCCCAGCACCACTTATTGAAGAGGCTGTCCTTTCTCCACTGTACATTCCTGCCTCCTTTATCAAAGATAAGGTGACCATATGTGCGTGGGTTTATCTCTGGGCTTTCTATCCTGTTCCATTGATCTATCTTTTTGTTTTTGTGCCAGTACCATACTGTCTTGATTACTGTAGCTTTGTAGTATAGTCTGAAGTCAGGGAGCCTGATTCCTCCAGCTCTGTTTTTCGTTCTCAAAATTGCTTTGGCTATTCGGGGTCTTTTGTGTTTCCATACAAATTGTGAAAGTTTTTGTTCTAGTTCTGGGAAAAATGCCACTGGTAGTTTGATAGGGATTGCATTGAATCTGTATACTGCTTTGGGTAGTAGAGTCATTTTCATAATGTTGATTCTTCCAATCCAAGAACATGGTATATCTCTCTATCTATTTGTATCATCTTTAATTTCTTTCATCAGTGTCTTATAATTTTCTGCATACAGGTCTTTTGTCTCCTTAGGTAGGTTTATTCCTAGATATTTTATTCTTTTTGTGCAGTGGTAAATGGGAGTGTTTTATTGATTTCACTTTCAGACTTTCATCATTAGTGTATAGGAATGCCAGAGATTTCTGTGCATTAATTTTGTATCCTGTAACTTTACCAAATTCATTGATTAGCTCTAGTAGTTTTCTGGTAGCATCTTTAGGATTCTCTATATATAGTATCATGTAATCCGCAAACAGTGACAGCTTTACTTCTTCTTTTCCGACTTGGATTCCTTTTATTTCCTTTTCTTCTCTGATTGCTGTGGCTAAAACTTCCAAAACTATGTTGAATAAGAGTGGTGAGAGTGGACAACCTTGTCTTGTTCCTGATTTTAGTGGAAATGCTTTCAGTTTTTCACCATTGAGGATGATGTTGGCTGTGGGTTTGTCATATATGGCCTTTATTATGTTGAGGAATGTTCCCTCTATGCCTGCTTTCTGCAGGGATTTTATCATAAATGGGTGTTGAATTTTGTTGAAAGCTTTCTCTGCGTCTATTCAGATGATCATATGGTTTTTCTCCTTCAATTTGTTAATATGGTGTATCACATTGATTGATTTGCTTATATTGAAGAATCCTTGCATTCCTGGAATAAACCCCACTTAATCATGGTGTATGATCCTTTTAATGTGCTGTTGGATTCTGTTTGCTAGTAGTTTGTTGAGGATTTTTGCATCTATGCCCATCAGTGATATTGGCCTGTAGTTTTCTTTCTTTGTGACATCCTTGTCTGGTTTTGGTATCAGAGTGATAGTGGCCTCGTAGAATGAGTTTTGGAGTGTTCCTCCCTCTGCTATATTTTGCAAGAGTTTGAGAAGGATAGCTGTTAGCTCTTCTCTAAATGTTTTATAGAATTCGCCTGTGAAACCATCTGGTCCTGGGCTTTTGTTTGTTGGAAGATTTTTAATCACAGTTTCAATTTCAGTGCTTGTGATTGGTCTGTTCATATTTTCTATTTCTTCCTGATTCAGTCTTGGCAGGTTGTGCATTTGTAAGAATTTGTCCATATCTTCCAGGTTGTCCATTTTATTGGCATAGAGTTGCTTGTAGTAATCTCTCAAGATCTTTTGTATTTCTGCAGTGTCAGTTGTTACTTCTCCTTTTTCATTTCTAATTCTATTGATTTGAGTCTTCTCCCTTTTTTTCTTGATGAGTCTGGCTAATGGTTTATCAATTTTGTTTATCTTCTCAAAAAACCAGCTTTTAGTTTTTTTGATCTTTGCTATCGTTTCCTTCATTTCTGTTTCATTTATTTCTGATCTGATTTTTATGGTTTCTTTCCTTCTGCTAACTTTGGGGTTTTTCTGTTCTTCTTTCTCTAATTGCTTTAGGTGCAAGGTTAGGTTGTTTATTCGATATGTTTTCTATTTCTTAAGGTAGGATTGTATTGCTATAAACTTCCCTCTTAGTACTGCTTTTGCTGCATCCCATAGATTTTGGGTCGTCGTGTCTGCATATTCATTTGTTTCTAGGTATTTTTTTATTTCCTCTTTGATTTCTTCAGTGATCACTTCGTTATTAAGTAGTGTATTGTACATCCTCCATGTGTTTGTATTTTTTACAGATCTTTTCCTGTAATTGATATCTAGTCTCATAGCGTTGTGATCGGAAAAGATACTTGATACAATTTCAATTTTCTTAAATTTACCAAGGCTTGATTTGTGACCCAGGATATGATCTATCTTGGAGAATGTTCCATGAGAACTTGAGAAAAATGTGTATTCTGTTGTTTTTGGATGGAATGTCCTATAAATATCAATTAAGTCCATCTTGTTTAATGTATCATTTAAAACTTGTGTTTCATTGTTTGTTTTCATTTTGGATGATCTGTCCATTGGTGAAAGTGGGGTGTTAAAGCCCCCTACTATGAATGTGTTACTGTCGATTTCCTCTTTTATGGCTGTTACTATTTGCTTTATGTATTGAGGTGCTCCTATGTTGGGTGCATAAATATTTACAATTGTTATATCTTCTTCTTGGATCGATCCCTTGATCATTATGTAGTGTCCTTCTTTGTCTCTTCCAATAGTCTTTATTTTCAAGTCCATTTTGTCTGATATGAGAATTGCTACTCCAGCTTGCTTTTGGTTTCCATTTGCATGAAATATCTTTTTCCATGCCCTTACTTTCAGTCTATACGTGTCTCTAGGTGTGAAGTGGGTCTATTGTAGACAGAAAATATATGGGTCTTGTTTTTGTATCCATTCAGCCAATCTGTGTCTTTTGGTGGGAGCATTTAGTCCATTTACATATAAGGTAATTATCGATATGTATGTTCCTATTCCCATTTTCTTAATTGTTTTGGATTCGTTATTGTAGGTCTTTTCCTTCTCTTGTGTTTCTTGCCTAGAGAAGTTCCTTTAGCAGTTGTTGTAAAGCTGGTTTGGTGGTGCTGAACTCTCTCAGCTTTTCCTTGTCTGTAAACGTTTTAATTTCTCCATCAAATCTGAATGAGATCCTTGCTGGGTAATCTTGGTTGCAGGTTTTTCTCCTTCATCACTTTAAATATGTCCTGCCAGTCCCTTCTGGCTTGCAGAGTTTCTGCTGAAAGATCAGCTCTGAACCTTATGGGGATTCCCTTGTGTGTTATTTGTTGTTTTTCCCTTGCTGCTTTTAATATGTTTTCTTTGTATTTAATTTTTGACAGTTTGATTAGTATGTGTCTTGGCGTGGTTCTCCTTCGATTTACCCTGTATGGGACGCTCTGTGCTGCCTGGACTTGATTAACTATTTCCTTTTCCATATTAGGGAAGTTTTCAACTATAATCTCTTCAAATATTTTCTCAGTCCCTTTCTTTTTCTCTTCTTCTTCTGGAATCCCTATAATTTAAATGTTGGTGCATTTAATGTTGTCCCAGAGGTCTCTGAGACTTTCCCACTTCTTTTCATTCTTTTTTCTTTATTCTGCTCTGCAGTAGTTATTTCCACTATTTTATCTTCCAGGTCACTTATCTGTTCTTCTGCCTCAGTTATTCTGCTATTGATCCCATCTAGGGTGTTTTTAATTTCATTTATTGTGCTGTTCATCGTTGTTTGTTTCATCTTTAGTTCTTCTAGGTCCTTGTTAAATGTTTCTTGCATTTTGTCTATTCTATTTCCAAGATTTTGGATCATCTTTACTATCATTATTCTGCATCCTTTTTTAGGTAGACTGCCTATTTCCTCTTCATTTGTTAGGTCTGATGGGTTTTTATCTTGCTCCTTCATCTGCTGTGTGTTTCGCTGTCTTCTCATTTTGCTTATCTTACTGTGTTTGGGGTCTCCTTTTTGCAGGCTGCAGGTTCGTAGTTCCCGTTGTTTTTGGTGTCTGTCCCCAGTGGCTAAGGTTGGTTCAGTGGGTTGTGTAGGCTTCCTGGTGGAGGGGACTAGTGCCTGTGTTCTGGTGGATGAGGCTGGATCTTGTGTTTCTGGTGGGCAGGTCCACGTCTGGTGGTGAGTTTTGCGGTGTCTGTGGACTTATTATTATTTTAGGCAGTCTCTCTGCTAATGGGTGGGATTGTGTTCGTGTCTTGCTAGTTGTTTGGCATAGGATGTCCAGCACTGTAGCTTGCTGGTCGTTGAGTGATGCTGGGTGCTAGTGTTGAGATGGAGATCTCTGGAGATTTTCACCGTTTGATATTATGTGGAGCTGGGAGGTCTCTTGTGGACCAGTGTCCTGAAGTTGGCTCTCCCACCTCAGAGGCACAGCACTGACTCCTGGCTGTAGCACCAAGAGTCTTTCATCCACACGGCTCAGAATAAAAGGAAGAAAAAGTAGAAAGAAAGAATTAGTAGAAGTAGAAAGAAAGAAAGGAGGGAGGGAAGACGGAGGGAAGGAAGGAAAACAGAAAGAAAGAAGATAAAGTAAAATAAAATAAGATAAAATATAATAAAGTTATTAAAATTAAAAAAATAATTATTAAGAGAAAAAAAAACGGACGGATAGAACCCTAGGGCAAATGGTGGAAGCAAAGCTATACAGACAAAATCTCACACAGAAGCATACACATACACACTCACAAAAAGAGGAAAAGGGGAAAAAATCATAAATCTTCCTCTCAAATTCCACCTCCTTAATTTGGGATGATTCGTTGTCTATTCATGTATTCCACAGATGCAGGGTACAATCAAGTTGATTGTGGAGTTTTAATCCGCTGCTTCTGAGGCTTCTGGGAGAGATTTCCCTTTCTCTTCTGTGTTCTCACAGCTGCCAGGGGCTCAGCTTTGGATTTGGCCCTGCCTCTGCGTGTAGGTCTCCGTAGTGCGGCTGTTCTTCGCTCAGACAGGGCGGGGTTAAAGGAGCCGCTGATACGGGGGCTCTGGCTCACTCAGGCGGGGCGGAGGGAGGGGCACGGAGGGCGGGGCGAGCGTGCGGCGGCAGAGGCCGACGTGACGTTGCACGAGCCTGAGGCGCGCCGTGCGTTCTTCCGGGGGAGTTGTCCCTGCATCCCGGGACCCCGGCAGTGGCGGACTAAACAGGCTACCTGGAAGGGGGGTGTGGAGAGTGACCTGTGCTCACACACAGGCTTCTTGGTGGCGGCAGCAGCAGCAGCAGCCTTAGCGTCTCCTGCCCGTCTCTGGGGTCTGCGCTTTTAGCCGCGGCTCGCGCCCGTCTCTGGAGCTCCTTTAAGCAGCGCTCTTAATCCCCTCTCCTCGCGCACCAGGAAACAAAGAGGGAAGAAAAAGTGTCTTGCCTCTTCGGCAGGTCCAGACTTTTCCCCGGACTCCCTCCTGGCTAGCCGTGGCCCACTAACCCCCTGCAGGCTGTGTTCTCGCCACCAACCCCAGTCCTCTCCCGGCGCTCCGACCAAGCCCGAGCCTCAGCTCCCAGCCCCGCCTGCCCTGGCGGGTGAGCAGACAAGCCTCTCGGCCTGGTGAGTACCGGTCGGCCCTGACACTCTGTGCGGGAATCTCTCCGCTTTGCCCTAGGCACCCCTGTTGCTGTGCTCTCCTCTGTGGTTCCGAAGCTTTCCCCCTCCGCCACCCGCAGTCTCTGCCCGCGAAGGGGCTTGCCAGTGTGTGGAAACGTTTCCTCCTTCACTGCTCCCTCCCACTGGTGCAGGTCCCGTCCCTATCCTTTTGTCTCTGTTTATTCTTTTTTCTTTTGCCCTACGCATGTATGTGGGGGGTTTCTTGCCTTTTGGGAGGTCTGAGGCCTTCTGCCAGCGTTCAGTAAGTGTTCTGTAGGAGTTGTTCCACGTGTAGATGTATTTCTGGTGTATATGTGGAGAGGAAGGTGATCTCTGCGTCTTACTCTTTCGCCATCTTCCCGGAAGCCCCACTCCATTGGGTTTTGTCATTGAACATGTGTTGATGTTGCAGAGTTGACCACCATTTATATAAGCTCTCTTCAGACTTGCCCAAAGAGCACACTCTACCCCCATTAGCTACAACCCAGAAAAAGAACATCAACTCTCAGACGCACTGCTTTGATGTCACTTCATCCCTCACACACTCAGGGATTAGAAAAGAATAAGCTGCACAGAATTATTGCACTAACAGTGTAGGTAAGGGGTTTGTTGTTCTTTGACTTTTTCTTTGAAAATCTGATAATTTCTCAGTGATCTGAAAGTCATTAATCTAACTTGTATCCATTTTCTCATCCTTTGATTTGATTTATTCTAGTCACACTTAGCAAACTGTGACTCTTACAAATCATATTTAAAAGGCTGTGTTTCTCTGTTTCTGAACGTGTGTCTCACAAAGAACGTGAAAAAGATAACTGCAGGATTAATGCAGGAGCTCTTTGTAGGATAGGCTCTAAAAGAACCCAGAAGCTGAATGTGTGATGTGTAATGAAACCAAGGAGATGATTTACAGTTGTGATTTT
Organism: Pseudorca crassidens; assembly: GCF_039906515.1. NCBI lineage: Eukaryota > Metazoa > Chordata > Mammalia > Artiodactyla > Delphinidae > Pseudorca > Pseudorca crassidens. The sequence continues at coordinate 75,616,383 of NC_090296.1, forward strand.
TATGAAATTTGTTTGTAATTAAAAAAAAATTTTTTTTAATTTGAAATAATTACAGATTCATAGAAGTTTCCAAAAATGTACAGGGAGACTCTGTGTACTCTTCACCCTTGTCCTCCAGGGGTCTCTAAACCAGGAAATTAACATTGGTACAACACACAAGGCTTATTATATTTCCACAGTTTACATGCAGCCATTTGTGTGCGTGTGTACTTCTAAGCAATTTTACACATGTACAGATTCATGCATTCATGTATATCACATGTATAGGATCACTGCCACATTCAAGATGCACAGCTGTTTCATAACCACAAGGCTTCCTCATGCCACCCCTTTGTAGCCACACCCACCCCTTCCCTAGTCCTTAACCCCTGATAATCACTAACCTGTTCTTCATCCCTACGATTTTGTTATTTTAATAATGTTATATAAATGGAATTATATAGAAGTAAGCATTGAGATTTTTTTCACTCAGAATGAGTAGTAAAAACATGAGATTTGTCCAGGTATTAGTGTGTATCCAACCTGTTTGTTTCTTTTTATTTCTGAGTAGTATTCCATGGTAGGGACGTCCCACAGTTTGTTTAACCAGTCACCTACTAAGGGACATCAGGTTTCCATATTTTGGCTGCTATGAATAAAGCTGTTATGAATATTCAGGTGCAGATTTTTATGTAAATAAAGTCTTCTATTTATCTAGGATAAGTGTCCAAGTCTGCATTACATGTTTAGTTTTATAAGAAATTACCAGGCTATTTTCCAGAGTGCCTGTATCATTCTATATTCCCATCAGCAATTTATGAGTGATCCAGTTTTACCCACGTTTGCCAGAATTAGGTGTTGTCACTATTTTTTATTTTACCCCACTGATAGTTGTATAGTGATATTTCATTGTGGTTTTAATTTGTGTTTCTCTGATGGCTAATGATGTTGAGCATCTTTTCATGTGCTGATTTGCAATCTGTATATCCTCTTTGGTGAAATATCAATCTGAGTCACCCGTTTTTCTAATTGGTTGTTCATTTTCTATACCATTTAGCTTTTAGAGTTCTTTATATATTCTAGATACAAGTACTATGTCAGATACATGGTTTGTAAATATTTACCTCCAGTCTGTAGCTTATCTTTTCATATTCTTAACAGGGTCTTTTGTAGAGGAAAAGTTTTTAAATTTGATTCAGTTAGGGGTGTGTGTGTGTGTGTGTATGTGTGTGTATGTGTGTATCATGCTTTTGGTGTCAAATCTAAGATTTACTTAGCCCCAGGCCTGAAGATTTTCTCTTATTTTTTTTCAAGTTTCATAGTTTATATTTTACATTTAAGTCTATGATCCATTTTGAGTTGATTTTTATAATGTATATTTTTAAGAAGATGTTTTTTAGAAAAGAGGAATCTGTCATCATCTTTGTCTTAAGCTTTACCTATTTGCTGTTATCCAGTAACTAGTTCAAAGCAACATAACCAAAATGTAGCTTGAGCACTTCTCATAGAAGACTGAAAAAAACTTTTATGCTTTGAGCCTGTGAGCTTCCCTTTTTATACTTACTGTGATTTCTCTAAATTAAAAGTAAAGTTAAAACTATAGTACAAACCCAAACCCTTCTCAACATATCAGCCTCTGAAATCATCTATCATGTATTACAGGGCAATGTTTTCTAGTAGAGATTTGGAAAATCGTTACATCTATCTTATGATCGAGGATAACTGTAATCTTTCCTAAAATTCACATTCTTTTAAACTTTAAAATTCTCTGAGAAAAAAAATGCCTATTAATATTTAAGTCATCAAAGTGAACTAAAGTGAGAGTCTCTTCCTTGTCTATAACTTCTTTCCTATAATGGAGCATGTGTTTCTTGAAAAAGAGAATATTCTCTACAAATTGTCACAAGAAAGAGAATTCCCTCTTTCTGTTATTACTTTTTGCTAAAATTACATGCTTCCATCTACCTTTTTGCACAGTCACCATTCCAAGGTCAAATAGCTCATTTCCCCAAGGATGTAGTGATTCTTCTTTCTACTGTGCCAGAGGCAGAGTCCTGATTTTTGCTCTCATAGGAGAACTTTTAAAATACCAATATTACAATCGAGGATAATACTTCCTAAAAGTTTTCTTAAGGGTTGAGAATCCAGGAAGGTAAAAGGATTCTTGATTGAAATAATTCAGCCCTTGGAACCAGAATCAGGAAGTTAGAAAAACAGACAAGACTTTTTTCTTGTCTCAGGCTAGGACTCCCAGTGGCAGGAATATCTACCCCCAAACTAGGTCACTAGACTGGAAATAAAAAATATACAAAGAAGCAGAACAAGTGATGGCAATGGTAAAGATAAATAGAAACAGATAGTTCGACACCATCCAATTGTACTCATGGGCAACATCTAGTGTATGGAGAACACCTATTATAAAAAGGTCATTTCCTTTGAGCCCTAGGAATTAGGATGGAAAGGAAAATATTGGGACTCAAAGAGAACTAAGTTAACTGTGATTTTCTTTCGGCCTGGACCACTCCCCAACTCTCTGCCCACTACCACCCTTAGCGTTATAGGACTCATATCTCTAGCCACAGGAAATAAATATTTGAGGCTGAAATTCTAAGATAAAAGCTCTAGAGAAGAAAGCAGAAAAGAGATGATGCAGGAATACGTCATCACCAGGTGAAACCGGAAGACTCACCGATAAGAGGGACTTCCAAGTCCACAAGAAAATGAATTCGATATACATCTTCCTATAGACTCACTCAGGTGATGAAGATGGCTCTGTCTACGCCAACAAGAGGGAGACCCATCTAATTGCAAACCTGAAAATAGTACCGTATGACGAAAATCTGTACAAACAGAAAGGGGATTTATGGTACATGGAAATAGAAGTATTCTTATGGTGATGAGAATTGGACGAATACAAGAACTAATTGATACACAATTATCTAACAGCATCCAAAGGGTAGAAGCTCTGTGTCTGTTGATATTATCAATTAATTCATTCTTCAGTTAGCCAATGTTTAATGTGCAACCACTATGTGCCATGTACTGTGTAATGTACAATACATACATGTTTCCTGACTGTATGGAACTCACAGTTATAGGCATAGCAGGAATTTTAGAAGTCTATACATAAGTATAGATATAGATGTAGATTACAAAAACATATTAATTGCAACATTTCCTTTTGTCTTGGACTTGGAAGAGAGCCTTCAGTACATGAGAACCCATGGAGAGAGTCCACAATACATGCTTGGGTACATTTCCAAAACATATATGAAGTGCATTTGTTCAACTTTCCTTAGCCTATCATGCAGAGTAATGATATATGAGAAAACTGATAATTCACTGAAGAGTTAGAGCAAACAGAAGTGAAGCTGTGATGGTGTGTCTTCCTCAATCTTCCTCAAGCCAAGTTAGAGGAGATTCAGAAGATTGGCTCAGAGAGTTTGAAATGAATCCCCTGGAGTTTGGAGGATTCAGAGGGTCACACTAGGCGGCAATGACAATTTCTCTCACTTTACTGTACTTATGGCCAGAATGCTGATTACTCTGTTATTTTTATCTCTGTGTATATGTGACAGAAAGGTGGCTCATACTTGTTAAATTGAGTGAGAAGCTAGAGAAAGTAGATGATGAGGTATGACACGGAGTCATGTAGACATGAGTAAAATGTCAGAGAGAGAGAGAGAATAACACAAAGAGAGGACACAGTCTAGAGCTAAACCTTGCAGACACACAATAGTTAATGACTGGAAAGGAGATGAAGGTGTGTGCGGGAGTGCGAGAGGAAACAGCCCAAGAAGTAGGTACAAACCTCAGAGAGTGTTTGGTCAGAGAAGAAGCTGTTTCTCTAAGAAAGAGAGAAACTTTCTCTAAGGAAGAGAGGATTTGAAGCAAGAGTAAATGGTCACAACTCATGTGTCTAAAGTTTCTGAGAGGTCAGCAATGATGAGGTTTGGAAATTTCGGTTGATTTACAACACCGAGGTTATTAGCACTCTTTGAGGGCTTAGCTAGTGGAGGAATTAAAGCCAGATATATGTATACCCTTTAATGCAGAAATTCGAATATATATGCCCAATAGCAGTGTGTAAATATGTTCACCAAAGAACGTGTATAAGAATATTCATAATACCACTATTGATAACAGCCAAAGGCAGGAAAAATCCAAAGAACCAGTTAAGCAGGTAGCTAAATAAATTCTGGTATGTTCATACAGCAATGAGAATAAACTAAACTGTATACAACATGGATGACTCTTAGAAATCTGATATTAAGAAAAATATCCAGATAGAAAGAAATCCAAACTATATTATTTTAGTTGTATAATGTTCAGAAATGGGCAAAACCAATCTATCTATGGGACTGTGGTTTCCTTGGAAGGATGGTAGTGACCTGAAGGGGATAAAACAGGGCTTCTGAAGAGCAAAACCAAGCAAGAAAGAGCAGCAGGCCCAGCTTCAGTCTCTGGAAGCTCATGAATTGTTCAAATGAAGCTTCACAAAGTTCCTTTTTTAACACCAGGACAGACTTGGGGTTCAGTATGACAAGCATCAACTATAGCAACACAGGTTGCAACAGGGAAGTCATTGAGGTTTGGGGTCTTTCAGGTTTTTCTAATCACGTACAAGAGATCCAACATTAGTTGACTGCCATTTACCAATCATATATATCCCATGTCCATAAATTTTAGTTTATTTGCAATGAATAATCTAGAAATACCCTGGGTGTCCTGCTAAGGTCATTCTGGAAAAGAACTTAGTACGGAACAACTCCTAAAAACTCCTCTTTACTTTTCAAGTATAAATGAGATTACTGTGTCCACAAATAGTTCAGCTCAGGAAACCCCAAAGGCCTCAGGTGACCTCAGAGGAAGCAGAAAACAAGTTACAGGCACACTGTTAATGCATTCCTTCCCAGATGGCATTTACTTATTTATTGACAAAATAATCTGATGGAGATACTAGAAAAATTAGAGTTATGTGACAATCAGGAAAATTTAAAAAGGCGATTATGATTAGACAGCTCATTGATTAAGGAGACGGGATATGATTTGCGGGATGTTAGGGATCAAGTAGAGACTAGTGACCGTGATTTTACAACGGCTCCAGTTTGAGCTGGTATGCATGTTATCCAAAACATTCTAGAAGATTTCTCGGACTTTCAAAGTACAAATAGATTGAAATAATTGTTAAACAAGATAGGTCATTGATTATTTTCGGTCTGGTGTTTTTAAAAATTTTTGCTAACTTTTGGGAATCCTCCTTTGAGTACCTCTCGCCAATACCGCTTCCTGCACCCGATTCTAAGATACATTTTTCTTGCTTCAAATCTTTGATTTATTCCCTTGTAAACTACTTACATCTATTTTCTTCATTAAAAGTTGTCTCTGAAAGACTTTACTTACTTCTAATACGTTTTGCGAAATTTAACTGTTTAGTTAATTACTTCGTGACTTGGCTACATAAGTCTATCGTGGTCTCTCTCTCTCTCTCTCTCTCTCTCTCTCCTTCTCCCTGACACACACACACACACACACACACACGCACGCACGCACGCACACACACTTATGCTTTCTTTTCTGTAAAGTTGTTCTGTATTGGGATCATTGTTTTTTGTATAGTAGGGATAGAAAATCCTTACACAAGGAAGAATATCTTTCTTTTTGGATTTCCACATGAAAACATGTCCACCAGGTTAATTGCCACCTGAAATCACCACACAATAGCACAGAGACATTACTCTTTTAGATGTTATATTACAGCTACTTTGAACATATGTGGTACAGAATTGTCTGTAATTGAGGCCATCTGGAGTCACTAGGAGCTAAACTGTACAGCAAAGCCTTGATGTAAGAGAATATTGTGTAACAGGAAAAATATGAGTGTTTAGTAGTGGTAGAGTGAAAATGTGCTATACTCCAGGGTCACAGAAATGATCAAGGAGCCCATACCAGAAAGACTAAAGGTAAATTCCTCTTCACCTCCTGGGAATTATCAAGGAAATCATCAAATACCTCTGTGTTCATTCCAGCATTATTTGTTACTGTGAGTAAAACAGTCTAAACAGCTAGTAAGACAGAATTTGCCAAAAAAGTATTACAAAATCACACATTGGGGGCTTCCCTGGTGGCGCAGTGGTTGAGAATCTGCCTGCTAATGCAGGGGACACGGGTTCGAGCCCTGGTCTGGGAGGATCCCACATGCCACGGAGCAACTAGGCCCGTGAGCCACAACTACTGAGCCTGCGCGTCTGGAGCCTGTGCTCCGCAACAGGAGAGGCCGTGATAGTGAAGAGGCCCGCGCACCGCGATGAAGAGTGGCCACCGCTTGCCACAACTAGAGAAAGCCCTCGCACAGAAACGAAGACCCAACACAGCAAAAATAAATTAATTAATAAACTCCTACCCCCAACATCTTCTTAAAGAAAAAAATCATACGTTGGAATATCACCATGAGAATCTGTGATTTTGATCTGTAAATAATGCTGTGCAAATAATAATTTCACAATATACTGTTGGGTAAAAACGCAGAATGGAAAACATCCTATAAGATGTGATTCTGTAGCAGAGTTTTTCCTGACTAGTAGAATTTTTGAGTTGTTCTGTTTTGTTTTGAGTATTACTTCTTTGGATATTCTATTTTATCTGCATTAAACTTGCATATAGAGAATGTGATCAGGTAATGGGGCTGGTTCTGAGTAAACTGAAGAGCTTCATTCCTCCTTGGTGTCAAGACTTGTGGTGACATTTATTCTGTGTACATCATTCCAGGTCATTCATGGCACAGCATGAGACAATGGGACAGGGAGAGTCCAAGAAGTGCCATTTAACAGATACTTCAGATCTAACATAATGACAAGACTTAGTCAGCAATGCATGAATATTTGTGCAGTGAACCTAAAAGTCTAACAATTCAGGTGCAGATTTGGCCAAATATTACTGAATTTTTTTAAACCAAATCACTTGCTTTAATATAATCACCATAAAAAAGTTTTAAATATTTTTTTGGCAAATGATCTACTTCAAGATGAAGAATTGAAGATAAAGATGCTTTTGATGAATGACACTTTTAGATATGTTCTCTGAGGCAGAGAGATAGCATTTACCTTAGAGTGAGGTTTCCACTTCTAACTCCCCTGCCCCGCTGACACGGCCCCTGCCTTCTCCTGTCCTTACCGAGAATCTCCCTAAGGTTTTCATAGCTGGGGGACACCTCACGTTGAGATCTGAGGTTTCTGTGGGGTTCCCACAGGGACCTGCATCACTGTGGTCTCTCAGAGCACAGAAATACACCGCTGAGTCCCCAAGCTGCAAGGCTGTGATGGTAAGGCTGATGGAACTGGCCGTTTTCTGGAAGTCCAAAAACTACCGACCCTCTGTTGTATTCACTCTTTGTAAGACTCCTGATGAATAAGGAAAATCATTTCCCCACTTGGTGTTTGTTTGTGCCAGAATAAATAATAACTGTAACTACTAGCTTCATAAACACAATCCAAGGTTACATCCTCCTTCTCCAGCATAGAAATTTCTGGCTGGTCCTATGTTTTTCAATTCTTTTTTTTTTTTTTTTTAAGAAGATGTTGGGGGTAGGAGTTTAGTAATTAATTTATTTATTTTCGCTGTGTTGGGTCTTAGTTTCTGTGCGAGGGCTTTTTCTAGTTGTGGCCAGCGGGCGCCACTCTTCATCGCGGTACGGGGGCCACTCTTCATCGCGGTGTGCGGGCCTCTCACTATCGCGGCCTCTCTTGTTGCGGAGCACAGGCTCCAGACGCGCAGGCTCAGTAGTTGTGGCTCACGGGCCTAGTTGCTCCGCTGCATGTGGGATCCTCCCAGACCAGGGCTCGAACCCATGTCCCCTGTATTAGCAGGATGATTTTCAACCACTGCACCACCAGGGAAGCCCCTGGCTGTTCTTGAGTTACTTTCTGGGCTGTGATGGATCCTGGGGAGAAGAAAAAAAATTATATTTATAATATATATGGAGAGAGACAGACAGAGAGACAGAGAGAATGAATTAGGCTGATTCTCCTGGTGGAACCCCGAGGGCTACAAGGGACAAACAAGACTAAGACTTCTAATTCCTCTACCCATTACTCAACTCTCCTACACACCACCAGACAATAATAACCTGCCCTACCCCCAAACATGGGAGCTGAGTGGAGCTGAGTCTGTTTGTGGCCATCCTTACCAGCCTCACCAAGGCGAACGGAGGCTATGACAGCTCTCAGCAGGCCAGGGAACCCCATGTTGGAAACTCTTCCTCTGAGTGAAATGTGCTGTGTTCTGTCTCAAATTTAGGTCTAAATGCCTGCCCTGTGCCTGACAGGGCACGTGCACAAGTACTGAAGTGTGAGATGCTTCTGCACCAGAACAGGAAATGTAACTTGCTGCTATCAGTTTGCCTGTGGCACGTCATGGCTTGTTGACCTGGTTGGTGAATCTAACGTGCCTCTTTAGACTTTATTGTAATTAAGTTGACAACAGTTATATCAGTGCTGCAGTCGTTTGCCATATGCAGCCAATGCATCTAGGATAGACATAAGTTTTATGAGCAGTACAATTTGTTATGATTATGGTGACTTCTGAGAACAAATAGTCATCCATGGTTTTGTATGGCTTTTTTTTTTTTTTGGCCCGCAGCCAAACTCTACAGTGAAATAAGCTCACCGATTCTTCTTCCAGACAGGAAGATCAAACTATTTACCCTCAGTCATAATAACTGTTCTTCCTTCACTCCAAGGCATTGGTTCCTGGGGAAATTTACATTGGATGAAGTTCCTTGTCTGCTTAATGCTATCACACAGCAAGTTTCCTGGTGGACAAAATTTGTCCAGCTGTACGTGTCTAATGCCAATCAATAGTCACTCTGTGCTAGAAACACCTTGCTTTCAAGTATCCCATCCTATAGTCAAAATGAATGCAAAATCACCAGACCATGCATTCCTAGTTCCTTATATCAAAAATGTAGCCATTCAAAAATCACAAATGCCTTTTCATCCCACTGCTGCAGCAGTTCTGGCTCATTTCACTGAGAGCAGCGCCTCAACAGCATTACGTCTCAGCCGCGTGAAAATTTGTGTGTGATTTGCTTGGCATCCCTGTGCTGATTTATGATTGTGATTCAGCTGATGCAGCTTTTAGTCATCTATTCCTTTTCTCTTCCCTAAATGAATATATTAATATCGTGACATCTAACATCCATCTTACATTAAGAGAAAATAGATGTTTTTGAAAGTCAGTCTACATAAGGGAGGAGTCTTTCTGGCTGAACAGGGACGCTTCTGGGGATCATCGCTTGGGTCTTCTTTAAGACTGACATCCACCCTATTCTCCCTGAAGAACAAGTCCCAACCTCCTGGGTTTCTAGGAATTAGATCTGAACTTGATTCCTTTTCCTGAAAAGCTCTAAATAAACTAAACACTGCCCAAGGAGAGAATATACCTCTTCCTCCCAAGGCTGCTCACTTCAGCCCTCCTGCTCCCCTTGGGTTTGTGATCAGCTCCCCCTGCAGCTCCTCTCACCGTGTCACTCAGAGCACAGTAGTACACAGCCGAGTCTGATGCTTGCATTGAGGATTTCTGCATGTGGAAGGAGCTGTCACTCGTAACAAGAGTGGCCTGAAAACCTTGATGCTCTGCCCTCTGGTTTGCCTTCAAGCCCTTCAGGAGGAGTTGCGGAGCTTTGTTGAGATACTGGACGTACCAGAAAAGATAGATATTTGAACCAGAAGTCTGGTAAGTGCAGTGCAGGGTCCTAGGTGCCCCCTCTGAGACAGTCACTGGGCCTTCTGTCTGGTTCACTGAGTCTCCATTGGTCCCTCCTACAAGAGAATCACTTTTTTATGTTATAAATGGACAGAAGGAGAGTTTTCAGCCAGAGAAGAAAACTAAAAGTTACCCATAATTATAGGAAAATGAAAAATCATGAACATTTAGGATTAAATGTTACTTACTGAATATTAAGAAGGTCACAAGAACAGAATGAGTGGCAGAAAACATGTTGGCAACGGGCCTTGCTCCCTAGAGTACACCAAATCTAATGGGGCTAGTTTGCAGCTGAATATTATAGAAACTCCTCACTTAGAAACTGAGAGCCCCTTTCTGCACAGCAACAGTAATCTGTCTTGTGGCTACAAAGTAAACAAGTCAAACCAGCACCTGAATAAAAAGAGGAACCACATTTGTAGGAAACCCCGCCCTCTGGTGGTCATCCTGAAAATTACACCACAGCTATATCTGCTTGAGGCATAGACAAAGGAGGATGGGACAGGACTCAGAAGAGTGCTCTAAACACGAGCATGCTTAGGGAAATATTCAGTTGTTGCTTCCATCATTTTCTGCATGGTACAAGTATCTCTAGCTACCCAAATAATCCCAGGCAGAATTTTTAACTGGAATAGTCAGAGGTCTCTTCCTTGCATATGTCTCCATGACTCCCATGGGTAAGAGAGGGATTCATCTGCCTAGAAAGTGCTCCTTAATCTCCCCAAATCCTTTGCCTGAATTACTATTCATCCCCAAGACTCATTCAGCATGCCACAGAGGAAACATTACCTAAGGCAGGTCTCAAGTAATGTGTGGTTGGTTGAAGATGTTTTTATCCCTATCCATCATGAAATGACATATTTGTAAAATACAATAAAAACAAATTACTGTAACTTCTTCATTGATAAAGGTAGAGTTAACCTTCCTTCCAACTGGACAACTGGACAAACTGTATGAAACAACTTTTGGACATTGGACTACAGGTAGCACAGAGATAAGGAAAACAGATGAGGTGAGCCCGAACATTGCCCAGCTTACTTCATGGAGGCAGCTTCTCGGCACCAGTGCAGAAGGGATTTACCAAAAATAGCACAGGTGTCTCACTGTGAGATTGAGACAGAATAGGAGATTGGGGACCTTGAAGCACCTAGAATTTGTGGACCAGTGTACCAGAGAGGAGGGACGTGTACAAAAAGAGAGAGAGAGAGAGAGATAATGACAGGGGGGTCACTGTGAATCCTGTGCGGAGTACTAATCTGCAACAAAAGAAAGAAAACTCATCGAGTTTTGTAAACCACCCTGAAAAGGCCTCCTTTGGGCCCATGAACCGTACTTAGATAACAGCAGCCTTACACCTTTAGCCTTATGAGGGATAGGTGACCTTACTTAGGTGTCTTGGTTTTTGAAACACCTTCTTTTATTTTATTTTTTATACAGCAGGTTCTTATTAGGTATCTATTTTATACATATTAGTATATATATGTCAGTCCCAATCTCTCAATTCATCCCACCACCAGCCTCTCCCACCCCGCTTTCCCCCCTTGGTGTCCATATATTTGCTCTCTACATCGTGTCTCTATTCCTGCCTTGGAAGCCGGTTCATCTGTACCATTTTTCTAGATCCCACATATATGCGTTAATATATGATATTTGTTTTTCTCTTTCTGACTTACTTCACTCTGTATGACAGTCTCTAGGTCCATACACGTCTCTACATATGACCCAATTTCGTTCCTCTTTATGGCTGAGTAATATTCCATAGTATATATGTGCCACATCTTCTTTATCCATTCGTCTGTCAATGGGCATTTAGGTTGCTTCCATGACCTGGCTTTTGTAAACAGTGTTGCAATGAACATTGGGGTGTATGTGTAGCTTTGAATTATGGTTTTCTTTGGGTATATGCCCAGTAGTGAGATTGCTGGGTCGTATGGTAGTTCTACTTTTAGTTTTTAAGGAACCTCCATACTGTTCTCCATGGTGGCTGTATCAATTTACATTCCCACCAACAGTACAAGAGGGTTCCCTTTTCTCCACACCCTGTCCAGAATTTATTGTTGTAGGTTTTCTGATAATGCCCATTCTAACCAGTGTGAGGTGATACCTCATTGTAGTTTTGATTTGCACTTCTCTAATAATTAGTGATGTTGAGCAGCTTTTCATGTGCTTCTTGTCCATCTGCATGTCTTCTTTTTAGAAATGACTATTTAGGTCTTCTGCCCATTTTTGGTTTGGGTTGCTTGTTTTTTTAATATTGAGCTACATGAGCTGTTTATATATTTTTTAGATTAATCCTTTGTCCGTTGATTCGTTTGCAAATATTTTCTCCCATTCTGAGGGTTGTCTTTTCATCTTGTTTATAGTTTCCTTTGCTGTGTAAAAGCTATTAAGTTTCATTAGGTCCCATTTGTTTATTTTTGTTTTTATTTCCATTACTCTAGGAGGTGAGTCAAAAAAGATCTTGCTGTTGTTTATGTCAAAGAGTGTTCTTCCTATGTTTTCCTCTAAGAGTTTTATATTGTCTGGTCTTACATTTAGGTCTTTAATCCATTTTGAGTTCATTTTTGTGTATGGTGTTAGGGAGTGTTTTAATTTTATTCTTTTACATGTAGCTGTCCAGTTTTCCCAGCACCACTTATTGAAGAGACTGTCTTTTCTACAGTGTGTATCCTTGCCTCCTTTGTCATAGATTAGTTGACCATAGATGCATGGGTTTATCTCTGGGCTTTCTATCCTGTTCCATTGATCTATATTTCTGTTTTTGTGCCACTACCATACTGTCTTGATTGCTGTAGCTTTGTAGTATAGTCTGAAGTAAGGGAGCCTGATTCCTCCAGCACCATTTTTCTTTCTCAAGATTGCTTTGGCTATTCAGGGTCTTCTGTGTTTCTATACAAATTGTGAAATTTTTTATTCTAGTTCTGTGAAAAATGCCATTGGCAGTTTGATAGGGATTGCACCGAATCTGTAGATTCGGTGCAATCCCTATCAAGCTTTGGGTAGTATAGTCATTTTCACAATATTGATTTTTCCAATCCAAGAACATGGTATATATCTCCATCTGTTTGTGTCATCATTGATTTTTTCATCAGTATCTTATAGTTTTCTGAGTACAGGTCTTTTGTCTCCTTAGGTAGGTTTGTTCCTAAGTGTCTTATTCTTTTTGATGTGATGTTAAATGGGATTGTTTCCTTAATATCTCTTTCTGATCTTTTGCTGTTAATGTGTAGGAATGCAAGACATTTCTATGCATTAATTTTGTATCCTGCAACTAAACCCAATTCACTGATTAGCTCCAGTAGTTTTCTGGTGACATCTTTAAGATTATCTATGTATAGTAGCATGTCATCTGCAAACAGTGACAGATATACTTCTTCTTTTCCAATTTGGATTCCATTTATTTCTTTTTCTTCTCTGATCTCAGTGGCTAGGACTTCCAAAACTATGTTGAATAAAAGTGGCGAGAGTGGACATCCTTGTTTTGTTCCTGATCGTAGAGGGAATGCTTTCAGTTTTTCACCATTGAGAGTGATGTTTGCTGTGGGTTTGTCGTATATGGCCTTTATGATGTTGAGGTATGTTCCCTCTGTACCCACTTTCTAGAGAGTTTTTATCATAAATTAGTGTTGAATTTTGTCAAAAGCTTTTTCTGCATCTGTTGAGATGATCATATGGTTTTTATTCTTCAATTTATTAATATGGCGTATCACACTGATTGATTTGTGTATATTGAAGATAACTTGCATCCCTGGGATAAATCCCACTTGATCACGGTGTATGATCCTTTTAATGTTTTGTTGTGTTCTGTTTGCTAGTATTTTGTTGCTAGTATTTTGCATCTATATTCATCAGTGATATTGGTCTGTAATTTTCATTTTTTTAGTATCTCTGTCTGGTTTTGGTATCAGCGTGATGGTGGCCTCGTAGAATGAGTTTTGGAGTGTTCCTTCCTCTGCAATTGTTTGGAAGAGTTTGAGAAGGATGGGTGTTAGCTCTTCTCTAAATGTTTGATAGAATTCACCTGTGAAGCCATCTGGTCCTGGACTTCTGTTTCTTGGAAGATTTTTAATCACAGTTTCAATTTCATTATTTGTGATTGGTCTGTTTATATTTTCTGTTTCTTCCTGGTTGAGTCTTATGATGCCTTGTATTTCTGTCTCTTATGATGCCTTGTATTTCTGGGGTGTCCATTGTAACTTCTCCTTTTTCATTTCTAATTTTATTGATTTGAGTCCTCTCCCTCTTTTTCTTGATGAGTCTGGCTAAATGTTTATCAATTTTGTTTATCTTCTCAAAGATCCAGCTTTTAGTTTCATTGATCTTTGCTACTTTTTTTCTTTGTTTCTATTTCATTTATTTCATCTCTGATCTTTATGATTTCCTTCCTTCTACCAACGTTGGGTTTTGTTTGTTCTTTCTCTAGTTCCTTTAGGTGTAAGGTTAAACTGTTTATTTGAGATGTTTCTTGTTTCTTGAGGTAGGATTGTATTGCTATAAACTTCCCTCTTAGAACTGCGTTTGCTTCATCCCATAGGTTTTGGATCATTGTGTTTTCATTGTCACTTGTTTCTTGGTATTTTTTCATTTCTTCTTTAATTTCTGCAGTGATCTCTTGGTTAATTAGTCACTTATTGTTTACCTCCATGTGTTTGTGTTTTTTTACGTTTTATTCCCTGTAATTTATTTCTAATCTCATAGCGTTGAAAAGAAGCTTGATACAATGTTAATTTTCTTAAATTTACTGAGGCTTGATTTGTGACCCAAGATGTGGTCTGTCCTGGAGAATATTCCATGGGCATTTGAGAAGAAAGTGTAATCTGCTGTTTTTGGATGGAACGTCCTGTAAATATCAATGGAATCTACCTGGTCTATTGTGTCATTTAAAGCTTGTGTTTCCTTATGAATTTTCTGTCTGGATGATCTGTCTATTGGTGTAAGTGAGGTGTTAAAGTCCCCCACTATTATTGTGTTACTGTCGATTTCCTCTAGCTGTTAGCATTTGCCTTATGTATTGAGGTGCTCCTATGTTGGGTGCATATATATTTATAATTGTCATATCTTCTTCTTGGATTGATCCCTTGATCATTATGTAGTGTCTTTTCTTGTCTCTTGTAACATTCTTTATTCTGAGGTCTATTTATCCGATATGAGTATTGCTACTCAACTTTCTTTTGATTTCCATTTGCATTCAATATCTTTTTCCATCCCCTCACTTTCAGTCTGTATGTATCTCTAGGTCTGAAGTGGGTCTCTTGTAGACAGCATATATATGGGTCTTGTTTTTGTATCCATTCAGCGAGCCTGTGTCTTTTGGTTGGGGCATTTAATCCATTCACATTTAAGGTAATTATGGATATGTATGTTCCTTTTCCCATTTTCTTAATTGTTGTGGGTTTGTTTTTGTATGTCCTTGTCTCCTCTTGTGTTTCCCACTTAGAGAAGTTCCTTTAGCATTTGTTTTAGAGCTGGATTGGTGGTGCTGAGTTCTCTTAGCTTTTGCTTGTCCATAAAACTTTTGATTTCTCCATCAAATCTGAATGAGATCTTTGCTGGATAGAGTAATCTTGGTTGTAGGTTCTTCCCTTTCATCACTTTAAATATATTGGGCCACTCCCTTCTGGCTTATAGAGTTTCTGCTGAGAAGTCAGCTGTTAACCTTACAGGAGTTCTCTTGTATGATATTTGTTGTTTTTCCCTTGTGTGCTTTTCATAATTTTCCTTTGTCTTTAATTCTTGTCGCTTTGATTACTATGTGTCTCAGTGTGTTTCTCCTTGGGTTTATCGTGCCTGGGACTCTCTGTGCTTCCTGGACTTGGGTGGCTATTTCCTTTCCCATGTTAGGGAAGTTTTCGACTATATTCTCTTCAAATATTTTCTTGGCTCCTTTCTCTCTCTCTTCTCCTTCTGGGACCACTATAATGCGAATGTTGGTGAGTTTAACGTTGTCCCAGAGGTCTCTTAGGCTATCTTTATTTCTTTTCATTCTTCTTTTGTTGTTCTGTTCCATGGCAGTGAATTCCACCATTCTGTCTTCCAGGTCACTTATCCATTCTTCTGCCTTGGTTATACTGCTATCGATTCCTTCTAGTGTATTTTTCATTTCAGTTATTGTATTTTTCAACTCTGTTTGCTTGTTCTTGAATTCTTCTTGGTGTTTTTTCTTGAATTCTTCTAGGTCTTTGTTAAACATTGCTTGCATCTGCTCAATCTTTGCCTCCGTTCTTTATCTGAGGTCCTGGATCACTATCATTATTCTGAATTCTTTTTCTGGAAGGTTGCCTATCTCCACTTCATTTAGTTGTTTTGAAACACCTTCTTTTCACTTCTTGTCACATTCTTATTTTAATTCAAGTAAGTAACTTTTTAAGGAAGTAGAGTTTCGATACTTAATAGTATTAGCCAGACTCTCTTCATTCCAGAGGCACGTGTGTGGTATTTATCTGTTTCCTGTTTATTTGTATTATTAGGGATTCAGGAATCTCAATGTAAAGAACTGGTTGCTCAGTGTCGGTCAGCTTGTTTATCTAGTTTCTTGTGCAATTATTTGGCTAGTGAAGTGAACACAGCAGAAGATTTGACAGGGTCATTTCATAGCTTATTCTTCCCCTAGGATTGGGTTTACTTTATGCAAAGTATGACTGTATTTATAGCAAGAAGTCAAAACATTGTTACTTGCCCACATCAACCATTTTAAGGCATGGGGACTTTGTTTCTGCAGACAGCTGTGATGTTGCCTTACACAGGCTCTCAGGGCAGTGCTGTCAATCTAGTAACAGTGGCTATGACTAAGTCAGTTGAACACAAGAATCGTCTTCTTCAAATGATACATATTCACCTACATAGATTTTCTCACCAGTTAAAATGATCTATTTTTTTAGCTCTTACTAAAATTAGGGTCTTGAGTAGTTATCCTGCTGGCAAGACTCTCTGGCTCAGCGGACCACCTTGGTACTCTTACATTATTGTGCGTGTTCAGGAATCCCTAGGCTCAAGCAGTCATTCTGGAAATTTACAGAGTTGTCTACAATGTGTAAACCAAAACCAGACACGATTCCTATCTCAAATTGCTTTCAGTCGAGTGAGGAGCAAGTAAGTAAAACAAATCTTATGCCCTGCCTGTACTCCCACTAGCCTGGACCCAGCCATGTGGAATGAGGGCTCAGACTGGAAGTAGAGAGCTGATGCAGTTATCACCAGGGAAATAAAACCTGCTTGAATACTTTATTTCCTCTATTTAGATTTATTTTTGTTCTTTTCTCTCCCTCTCCATTTCTTTGGCCTGTTTATCCTGATGTTTAACTCCCAATGCTCAGGTGTCCAGCACCCAGTGTGTAGGACTCCAGAATGTTAGGGAAGAAGGCAGTGTTTACCTTCAGGTGGGTGTCTAGACATCCACCCTGTTAGGTGAGGACAGTGACTACATCCTCCAGTACCATTAAAACTATGATAACTGTTAAATTCTCCATTATGCAGTATGCAGAAAGCAAACAGCATGGCTGGCTGAGAAGCAGCAGGAGGTTTTGTTAGGAGTTACATAAAAGTTGACAGAACTATTCCTCTAGTTTCTTGATCCTTTGGTGGAATCGTCAAGAAAATCTTGGCTCAGGTGTTATGCAAGACAAACTGCCCTGCAAGATCCCTGTATAGCACAGGGAACTATACTCAATATCTTGTAATAACCTATAATGGAAAAGAATCTGAAAAAGAATAGATACGTATGTATAACTGAATCACTTTGCTGTACACCTGAAACTAATACAACACTGTAAAGCAACTATACTTCAGTAAAAATTTTTTAAATGTTTAAAAAATACTCTTAACACTTTTATCAATTTAAAGAACTGAGATGCTTTTATTTGTAAAGTGCCGTTATTCCATTTGTCTTTCATTTGATAAAATAACATAAAGAACACAAAGGCCTCAAAACTAACGGGAGTATTCTAAGTTGGCAATACAGATGATTAGAAATATGCTTTTATTATTTAATTTGTTGCTATCAAACAAAAAACTGCAAATCTAAAAATTCCCTTGTAATTCCTACACCCCAGAGGTTGGCAAACAGTTTTTCTGTAAAGGGTGAAATAGTAAATAGTTTAGGTTTTGAAGTCGTATAATCTCTGTCGTGACTACTCAACTGTGCTCTTTATAACACGAAGCATCCATGATCAATGCATAAATAAATGGACATGGCTGTTTTCCAATAAAACTTTATTTACAAACACAGGTGGCAGGCTGCTCTGCCCTGTCGGCTGTGCTTTGCCAGTCCCTGCTATGCCATAAGAATGTATCCATAAACTTCCAAAGATTTCTTTTTTTAAATAAATATTATCATATCTTTTTGAGGAGACTTAAAATAAAGAATACATTAATGGATAGAAAAGAAGAAGAAGGAAATTAGATGATCCTAATGCCTAAGATACATTGATGCTGAGTTTTCAAGGGTGAGACACACAGATATGGACGCTACCATTAAGGAACTCACAGAAGTAGTAGTGAAAATAGGTCTTAATCAAATAATCAAAGAAATAAAGGAGAAACTGCAAATGTGAAAATGCAGAGGTCTATATTTCTAAAAATGCCCCCTGAGCTTCCTTTAGCTACAGGCTCTTGAACTGATGTATAAGAATGAATAGGCATTTACTATTTTTTTTACTCTTTTGAAGGGAGGAAAAAAAATTAGGAAAAGGAAAATAAATAAGAAATCACCTACAGTTGCTATGAAGGGGTCATATACTAGGAAAAAGGTACTTTTAAGAAACTTAAGGACTTCCCTGGTGGTGCAGTGGTTAAGAATCCTCCTGCCAATGAGCGGAGATACGGGTTCAAGCACTGGTCAAGGAGGATCCCACATGCCATGGAGCAACTAAGCCTGTGCACCACAACTACTGAGCCTGCACTCTAGAGCCCGTGAGCCACAACTACTGAGCCCACGTGTCACAACTACTGAGCCTGCGTGCCACAGCTACTGAAGCCCGCGCGCCTAGAGAATGTGCTTTGCCACAAGAGAAGCCACCGCAATGAGAAGCCCGCAAACTGCAACAACGAGTAGCCCCCACTCACCACAACTAGAGAAAACCCGCACGCAGAAACAAAGACCCAATGCAGCCCAAAATTAATTAATTAATTTTAAAAAAAGAAACTTAAATAATACCAGTATTGTTGAAGAGAGAGAGAGACAGAGAAGGAGAGAGATTAGGAGTAGATTGTGAAATGAGGTTGGAGAGGTAACAAGATCCTAAATTATGCAAGGTTTTGTAGGTTATATTAAGAAGTTTTGGGACTTCCCTGGTGGCACAGTGGTTAAGAATCCGCCTGCCAATGCAGGGGACAAGGGTTTGAGCCCTGGTCCAGGAAGATCCCACATGCCGTGGAGCAGCTAAGCCTGTGCACCACAACTAGTGAGGCTACAGTCTAGAGCCTATGAGCCGCAACTACTGAGCCCACACACCGTGACTGCTGAAGCCCGTGCACTCTAGGGCCTGTGTACCGCAACTACTGAGCCTGGCATGCATGCTGCAACTGCTGAAGCCTGTGCACCTAGAGTCCGTGCTCCACAGCAAGAGAAGCCACCACAATGAGAAGCCTGTGCACCGCAACGAAGAGTAGCCCTGGCTTACCACAACTAGAGAAAGCCCGCACGCAGCAACGAAGACACAATGCAGCCAAAAATAAAATAAATAAAAATTTTAAAAGAAGTTTCTCTTTATTCTAAGAGCAAATGGGGATCCAGGTGATTGACATGCTCAAATCTGCACTCTGACAAGATCATTCTCACTGTGGTACAGAGGACTACATTGAAGAATGATGGGGTGTGTCACGTGCTGGGGAGCAAGGGACTAAAATGGATTTTTAATTAGGATGGTGGAGGTGAATTAGCGTGTGGGGTTTGTGACATGTTCTGGAGACCTTTAGGAAGCCAAGTCAACAGAACTGGGAGATAGACTGGATATAGTATTTCAAAAATGAATAACTATGAAGCAAAAAACCCCATATGAGCCTTAATATACGCTAAGCTGAGGATAGCAGAAATTGCTATTTGCCTAAAGAATGTCCATTCTCTCCTACTTCTTACTAATAGAACCACAGTTTTGATGTGAGTGACAACATGCTGAGACCGAAAAAATACTGACATCCCAGACTCCTTTGCAGACGGGAGAAAGGTGTGGACATGGAATAACACTCTGGTAAGTGAAATGTAAGTAGCAGCTGTTGGGTGGATTTTCTGGAAATGATTGACTTGGCCAGCATGTACTCATTTGCCGCTTGACCTTCTCTTTCTTCCTGCCTGGAATGTGTATAAAGTGGATGGATCTCTAGCAGTTTCTGCCAAGTATATAAACAAAAGTGACACTTTAAGGACAAGAGACAGAGAGCTAGAAGGAAGCCCCTTGATTTTTTATAACATTGTGACGGTAGTATAGCAGCCCTGGACTGCATATGATACATATGACAGAGCTTCTTTACGTGAAAGGAAAGTACACTCCACCTTGTTAAAAATATTACATTTGAAGTTTCTGTAAGTTGAAGCTGACCCAGTCTCTAACTGATATAGAAGATGTTCATTAAAAATACAATGCATCGGGCTTCCCTGGTGGCACAGTGGTTGAGAGTCCGCCTGCCGATGCAGGGGACACGGGTTCGTGCCCCAGTCCGGGAAGATCCCACATGCTGCGGAGCGGCTGGGCCCGTGAGCCATGGCCGCTGAGCCTGTGCGTCCGGAGCCTGTGCTCCGCAACGGGAGATGCCACAACACTGAGAGGCCTGCATACCGCAAAAATAAATAAATAAATACAATGCATCAGTGCATCAGAGTCTGATTGAGTAAGTGCCTAATAACCCAGATCTTCAAGGTGCTGTAGGTGATTCTGATATAGGTGATGTTGGTGGTTGAAGCTCTGGCATGTGGGAACCACAGTCCTACCAACCTTTTGCCTGCCCTCCCCCACCTTTTCCACCAAGCATCACATAAGTACAAATGCGCTTTCTCCACAAACACATTTTCAGTAGCATCAAAAATGTATCAAAAAAACTATTCTTACCAGAAGCAAGAATAAAATGGACGGAAAACTGTTATATACGTGGTAATAGAAGTATCCACTTTCAAAACACAGTATTTTAGGACCTGGTAGCTGAGAACATCTCTCACTTGTATGAGGAAAGCTTATGACTCCCTGATAAATTCCCATCTCCTTAATGGAGAAATTGAAGCTTGGAAATCACACAACTAACAAATGGGAGAATCAGTTTCAGATCTTTGTCTCTACTACTCCAAAGATTCAGATCTTTGTATCTATTATTATACAACATTTTCACTTCTCAGCTTTAAAATGAAATGTTTGGTTGAAAGAGTCCTAAGATCCTTTTTAACTCTAATGTCTGATGAATCTACTGTTAGAATTAGAGAAATGCAAAAATCCTCTCATGCATCTCAAAGCCACCTAAGTCCTGAGGGGGCTGTACATATAACAGATGAGACCTTCTAATACTGACAAGTCCTTCCTCATCCTCCACAAGTGACCTGGTAAAATTAGAGCTTGAAGGGTCTTTAGGCTCATGAGTCCAAATCCTTTGTTTAAAGTGAGGAAACTGAAGGCTGCTACACCGATGGTGTGCTTAAGGACACAGAGCCAGGATGGGCAGAGCTGAAGCTGGTATTTCAGTTTCCCGTTCTAAATCTCATGCCCTTTACCCTAGTCTAACATGCTGCCCAAAACATCAGGAATTTGACAGGCCTCCCTTTCCTGTTGCCAGCTGTTTGTAGACTCTCCTTTGTGGGAAGACATAACCGCCAACTCTACACACTGTTGCGGCTTCTAAGAGGCAGCTCTGGCAGGATTTGCGTTGGGGCTGCAGTTGCCTGGTGAGCACTGTGTATCCGTAGCACAGAGGTAAGTAGCAGTGTCTGCAGCCTGGGAAGCCGTGATGGACAGGGAACTGCCTTTGATGGAGTTGTCAAGCGTGACTCGCAGTCTTCCACTAAGCTTCTCTCTCTCATTTGAACGTATTAAAATCAGGTGGGCAAAGCCTCTCCTTGAATCCTGTCTGTACCAATGTAAGGTTTCTATAGCAGTTTTATAACTGCAGTTCATGGTGGCATTTTCACCCTCCTGGATGCTCAGGGCCTGAAGATTCTCTTCTCCTTGCTGGCTATTCACCCCTAGGCAGAAACACAAGGCCAGAGGCCAGGAGTCAGTCACTGCATTTTCACTCTCTAGTGTTTGCATTTCCTTCCATAATTTGGGGGTACATTTACCAGTTAACAAGAAGATTTTGCCCCTCTGTCTTGTGGGCTCGGAACTTTGGTCACCCTCTTCCCATCGCCAAGAGCCCCAACTCACTGGCCAGTTGAAGCCACAGAATCACCAAAGACACGGTCAGGAGTTTCTCCATTCTCCTTCCTTATTGGGATCACAGGAGACTCAGCTCCGGAGCCTGAAATGAAGCCAGGTTCCTCAGTCTAGTTCTTTTTTCTGGGTATATTTATCTAGTCCCTCTGGATCCCAGAGAGAGACTCAGGCTTCTTACTCAGCCAATCAGAGGGAGCTCAATCCTGCGCTTTCAATACAAACATGTTGATTTCAAACCAAGCAAGTCTGTGGAGAGAGGGTACTGCCATCTTGTGGTGGCAACATCATCCTGCTAATAGAGCCGGCTGTGGAAGGTGAAGCGTTAGAGCTGATACAGAAGAAATTACAAAGCTACTCTATTCTCTGCCTTTATTACACTCCAGTTCTAGCCTAGAGTAAGAACAGATACAGCTTAATTCATGTAAAAACTCAATTAAGAAAGAATATTGATGCCTGGTATTTACAGAATACCTCTGAGGAGCACTGTTAGGTTTCTTACAATCACTTCTGGTATTTTATATATGAGCTTTCTTTTCTTTTTTCTAATTTGCCTAATGCTGGAATGAGATTGTATATAAGTCAGGGTTCTTATTGGTGAGTAACAGAAACTGACTCTGGCTGAATTAAGTAAAAAAGGAATAAGTTAATTAATATTGGGTTTGCCTCAGCATCTCCAATAGGGTCAAATAACTGGAGCCAAAATACTGTGGGATTGCCCACAGTATTTCTTCTGAGGAAGAAGGTATTCTCACTGCACAAGATTACAGCAGTGGGCACATGCCCATGGGATTATTTATCTTACCTCATACCCCATCACCCAGAAGTGGCTGGCCTGTTGAAATGTAGAATGGCTTATTGATTCCGTTATAGCACCAGTTGGAAAACAACTCTGTAAAAAGATGGGATTCTGTCTTATATGATGCAATATATGCTTTATAGCAGAGACTATTATATGATGTTTTCTCCCCCATACCCAGAATGCATGAGTTCAGGGATCAAGGAAGTGGCTCTGGGAGTGGACGCTCTCACTATTATTACCAGTAACCTACTAGCAGTATTTTTGCTCCCAATGTTTATAACTTTGAGCTGTATTGGTTTGGAGGTCTTACTCTCTGAAAGGAGGAAGGCTTTCACCAGGGGATACAGCAATAATTTCACTGAATTGGAAGATAAGACAGCCATGTGGCCAGTTGGGCTACGTATGTCTCACAACAATGGTTAGAAAATGAGGTTACTCTACTGACTGGAGTGATTGATACCAATTACCAAGGAGGAATTAGGTAGCTACTACACAACAGATATAAAGAGGACTATGTCTGGAACCCAGGAGATTTCCTATGGGAGCCTCTGGGAACTTCCAAGCCTGATACTAAACGTTAATGTTAAATTACAGCAAGCAATAAAAAGACAAGATTTTTGAGTACTCAGAGCCTTTGAGAATGAAGATTTGGATCACACCACTAGGGAAGTAACCTAATCCACTGAAGTTATGGCTGAGGGCAGGGAAAATATAAACTGTGTAATAAAAGAAAGAAGCCGTCCATGTCAATTGCAGTATCGTGACCAAATTGGGAATCTAAAAATGTAGTAGTTTTCTGTATTTTCTTTTTGCTCTTTACATGTGTGTTCCTTTGTATACATTGCCATTTTCTTCTTCTTTCTCCTCACCATAATTATTTTATATGCAGATTGTCAGAGATTAAGTTTACAATTTAGTCTGTGTATAACAGAATCTTCAGTGAAATTTCCTCTGAATTTTAGAAGTAATTAATACAGCCAGTGATCCGTAGTGACTGCTGGGATTATGGGTCTCCTCATTTGGGGGAAATGATGAGAACGTCTTCACTTGTTCAAAGGACAGCTTTAGCTTGTTAGATAGAAAAATAGAGTCATTTCACCATGTTTGGAAGTTCAAATGTGTATGGAGGCGTGTGTAGGAAAGATCAGTAACCAGAAAGATGGGGCATGCCACTTATCAATTTATTGCCTTTCAATTATAAATCCACCCTTCATGAATTCAGAGGGTGACTCTGGACATGGACCTTGTAAACATTTCTCCTTCGCCAGCTGGCATTATGTTAAGCTTTGTCAGTAGAGGCAACGGGAAGGACACTGCAGGAAGAAGCAGCATCTCTTCCAGGTCCTGGCATGTTTTCCACACTTCTTTTTTGTTTTTGTTTTTGTTTTGCGTTGCGCCGGCCACTTACTGCTATGGCCCCTCCCGCTGTGGAGCACAGGCTCTGGACGCACAGGCCCAGCGGCCATGGCTCACGAGCTCAGCCGCTCCGCGGCATGTGGGACCTTCCCGGACCGGGGCACGAACCCGTGTCCCCTGCATCGGCAGGCGGACTCTCAACCACTGCACCACCAGGGAAGCCCTTCCACACTTCTTGTTCCTGCAGTGCTTGGCCATCCTGTGGGACACCAGTGATGCTCACCTCCAGCAACATTTAATGACAGCCCCCCAGGTGGTTTCTTGGCAGGTTTCACAAGCACCCAAGCAAATTCACCAGCACTCCCTTGCCAGCTTCCTATAAATTGTGTTGGAACCCTGGGAGGTGTTCTTCTGCCTGTCAACCTTGTTCTCTGGCACCTCAGCAAACTTCCCCATCCAGCAGGCTGCAGTCACACACTCCCCAATGAAGCCTGAGTCATTGGCTTGGTAGGAGAAGGGGGTACAAATTACAACATGTTAGTTTCCTCGGAACTCTGGCTTAGTCCTAGAGATAACAGCGTCTCCCTACCTATGCTATTCTTATGTTCTTTAGAGTTCTTTTTACTCACTAGTAAATAACTCCCTGCTATTAGTTAATAATTCTTTATATTAAACTTTCCTTGTTCAGATTGCTGTGATGTTTCTCCTGATTGCACTTGATTTGGGTAGTATGGGTCCATGAAGTGCATGAGAGGAAAGGCATTAGCTGTAGAAAGATCAGCAACCACATGTCGGGAAACAGTATCCTCCTTTTCAGGAACTGTGCTTCAGTACGTGGTGATGAGCACACGTGGGGGTGGATGCTACGGCAGAGGAGATAGGGAGGAGGGACTGTACCACTTAAGCCTGGGGAGCCCCTCTGGGCCAAGAAAAGGATTTTTATGCCATTACGTAGTTTTATTTCAAAAGTATTTTTCCAGGTACTAATCTATAGAATAAATACACTTACTATTTTAAAAATAAATTTAGGCATTGTAGGTAATGAGAATTTCCTTGAACAAATTTTTGAGATTAATCTATAGCTAACTGACAACTGATGGCAACTGTATCTTGAGAGATAAACTCAGTGTCAGTCTCTAGAGAGAGAATGCCCCACTGTGGCCAAATAGGGAACTTAGAAATATTTTCAGTAACTCTTAAGGGGTTTGTGCTCTGCTTCCTTTGTAAAACCAGTTACTGTGTCCCTCAGAGCACAGTAATACACCGCTGAGTCTTCCTCTTGAGCTGATAGTTTTTTCAGGTGGAAGGATGCCTCACCCTTGTTGAGGTCAGCCGTGAAACCTCTGATACTCTCTCTTGAGCTGTGTCTCAGGAGTAACTGGAGGTGTTGTTTGGGGTAGTGTACATCCCAGAAGAGCACAGAACTCCCAGAATATGAGTAGTTGCACTTCACCTGCACTGGGGACCCTTCAAAGACGGAGATGTGGTCCTCAGGCTGAGTCACTGTCTGGGCTCTTGTTCCTCCTGTAACACCAATTCTGGATCAGGGATTGTCTTGCAGACAGAGGAGAATAGTTCGTTAAACTGATTCTAAATCAGAAGATCAGAGAAAGATAGAATAAAAAGAGACTTTACTCACTGAGTGTGAATATCATCACAAGCACTGAGATGAGGGTGGGCTTCATGTCTGAGCTGTGAGGAAACAGGAAGCTCCTTTCTGCAGGTTTTTCCTGGAAACAGTTCAGCCACGTGGACACCCTGACAGAGCAGTGAGTGAGTTTACACTGGCATGCAAAGTAAAAACTCTTCCTCAAAGGACTGGCTGCTTTCTGGCTTTCTATCAAGTTCAAGTTGTGTAGCATCTTCCTCTAGAGGCCCTATCTGATACTGCAGATAATCTCGGGCTTCAGGAGGCCTTCAGTTCTGAAACAGAATGGTGAGGGATTTCCTCCACAGTTAGTAAGACAAAGTGTAATGCTGTACTAAGTGAAGAAGCATGTTACCAGAAAGGTCCAGATAGAGATATTGACGGAACATAATAGAAAGTCCAAACATACAAATTATTTATGGAAATTTAGTTATCAAAAAATAGGGAAAAGATGGTATATTCAGTAAAATATGTCTTCATGAATGGAGAGTCATCGAGAGATCAGCAACTAAATTTGGATGCATACCTTAACATCAGCTATGAAATAAATTCCAAAGAGAGATAATTAATATTTTAAATAAAATGAAAGCATATTTTTATAAATTTAGGATGGTCATGAATTTTCTAAACATGAGAGTCAGAAAGAATAAGGGAAAATATTGATAGATCAGCCTTCACAGAAATTTAAGCTTCTGTACAAGTATGTTAATGAAATGTGTGAACATTACCATATCAAGGTATTTTCCATTCATCATCATTGATTCTGACCTTCCTCACACCAGGAATGACCCTTTAGAATTTTAGTTCTACAGTTTTTTTTGACCTAAGAATAAGGCAATTCTAGAAAGATGGTAGATTTAAAATGTCCCTGATCCCCTGTGCTTAGCCAAGGAGCTTCTGTGGAAGCCAGCCATGCTGTGCCAACAGAGCTTAAGTGAGGTGTCCCATTGAAGCTCATATAGAAATCTGGGGTCAGTAGCAGGGAACTCCAGGATGAAGAGCAGAAAACAATAGGTTGTAGAGAAAGCTTGGCATGTACAGATCAATGGACATCTAAGTAGGAAACTAGTTGTTTGGGGAAAGCCTTTCCTCTAGCCCCCAAATAGCTGAGAAGAAAGTAACAGGTAGGCTGAGTCCCAGCTGTCCTTAACGAAGAGGAGTACAAGGAGATAGGAGAGCAAAGAGATTTCCTTCTAGTTTTTCAGCAAAGTACTGGCATTGTTGCTGAGACCAGTGCCCTACTGTCTGCTACATTGCTGATCACAGGTATAGAAATATCTAGGCTTTCCACCCTCACAACATTGCCTCCACTTAAAGTGCCCCAGTAATCAGACATGTCAGGAAGGAGTAAAGAAAGGGAAAGGACACCTCAGAGAAAAATAAGGGCTTCATCTGGGGAAAATATAGTCTGAAAAAATTATCAGAGTCAGTGACACAATTTCCCTAGCCAAAAATCAGGACACATAATTTGACAGTGATCAAGAATTCATTTACAAGGAAGCTCTCACAAAGAAAGAATATCTCACTCAATGCATTGTTTATTTATTGAATCTCTTAGAAGAAAACATAGGAAAAATACTCTTCGACATAAATCACAGCAAGATCTTTAATGACCCACCTCCTAGAGTAATGAAAATGAAAACAAAAATAAACAAATTGGACCTAATTAAACTTAAAAGCTTTTGCACAAAATCTACAGATTCGGTGCCATGCGTATCAAAATTCCAATGACATATTTTACAATCCTAAAATTCATATGGAATCGCAAAGGATCCAAATAGCCAAAGTAATCTTGAGCAAGTAGAACAAAGTGGGAGGCATTTCACTTCCTGATTTCAAAATATAATACACGGCTTCCCTGGTGGCACAGTGGTTGAGAGTCCACCAGCCGATGCAGGGGACACGGGTTCATGCCCCAGTCCGGGAAGATCCCACATGCCGCAGAGCGGCTGGGCCCGTGAGCCATGGCCACTGGGCCTGTGCATCCGGAGCCTGTGCTCCGCATCGGGAGATGCCACAACAGTGAGAGGCCCGCATACTGCAAAGAAAAAAAAAAATAATAATAATACAAAGCTTTTGTAATCAAAACAGTATGGTACTGGCATAAAAACAGACTTACAGGCCAATGGAACAGAAGACTCTTAATTATTATTTGTGATTTGAATCATATGATATGCTTAAAAAAACTGCCCTCCAAAATATTGTAAAAAGTTTACACACACAGAAGTTAAGCCTCCCTGAATTCAAAATTTCATAATTTCTAGTGGCAGAAAAATCAGTCATTCAAAATGTTGAGCCTGAATAGCTGCCTCAAAATAAACTAACAAAAATTAAGAAAACTACAAAGCCTTAAACCTCAACCTCTCTACACATACACACACACACACACACGCGCGCAAATTTAAAGATTTAAAGACAAAATTAATCTGAGAAAAACTAAAGAAAATATGAGATAAAATTTTATCATTTTAGAGTGCTACAGATTTTTAAGCATGAAATATAACTCAGAATCCATAAAAGAAATTTTTCAAAAATTTACTACATACTATTTTTAAAATTCTGCCTGCCAAACAAGACCATAAACAAAGTCAAAAAGGTTATATTAAACTTTTTTAAAAGACACGTATATGTGACAGTCTTATGACAACTTTCTTAACATAGAGAGTGTTCTTTAAAATCTGTATTTAAATGACTATAACACAGTAGGAGATGGGAAGATATATGAATAGACAATTTATACAAAAATATATAAATGACTTTGAAATGAAGCTCCATCTCATTCATAAATTTTGAATTATTAATTTTTTTAAAAAAAGCCTAACTGATAAGCAACAGTCCAGAACCTTAGTAATACACAAGGTTTGGGGAAAATAGATATTCTGCCTAATCATGACTATTCGTGGTAAAACTTATCTAGAAGAAAATTTAGTTGAATCATATAGACTATGAGTATGCTACTTTCTTGAATAATAATTTTTTCCTTGAAGTGAATAGTTAATTATTACATTTTAAATTTTTCATTATTTTGGCTTACGTACTTATATGTGCTGTTGCTCAATTCATCAATGGCTAACTTCCAATTTTCTGCTGGGTTTGGGAAATGATCACTGCTTGTTACACAGGCACTGGTAGAGAACATGGGTAGTCTGCTGCTTATATATTTTCAGTCTTCCTATTTTCAGCCTTCACTCCCTGAATGCCCTCAAAACACACAAACACACACAGCACCATCCACCCTAATTATTCAAGTGTAATTAATGCTTCTGGTTTCTAAACCCTTCCACAGGGGTACAGCACACATCCAAGTGCTTCTTGTTTCTTCTTACATTGGCCCCAAGTCTCATTGTTTATGTGACTTTACCTTGAAATTACTTTGGCCCTGGATGAGGAACTATTGATGTCAGACTCTTATTTCAAAATCACTAATGAAAGAGTTGGGTATGGGGAATGAAGAGTTGGGTATGGGGAATGAAGAGTTGGGTATGGGGAATATTCACTTCTTGTTCTTATTCTCTAGAAATTTGTATGAGTTTTGTATCAACCAGAGACTGAGGGACAAACCACCATAGACTGTGCCACAGAGTGGATCAAATGGAGAGACACTCAGCCTCCAGGCCCCTTGTTGCCACTCAAAGAGTTTGTGCTCAGTTGCCCCTGCAGTTCCCATCACTGTGTCACTCAGAGCACAGTAGTACACAGCCGAATCTGAATCTTGGACTGAGGCTTTCTCCAAGTGGAAGGATTTTGATTCTTTGTGGTGTGTGGCTTCAAACTCCTTATTGGTTCCCTTCTCATTGTCCTTCATGGCTTTCAGAAGGACCTGTGGACCTTCTCCAGGATATTGAACATACCAGAAAGTAATGGGGTACCCAGTGGCTGAATAAGTGCAATTTATGGTCAAGGCAGCCCCTTCTGGAAGAGTCATTTGGCCATCCATCTGGGTCACTGAGTCTTCACGGGTTTGTCCTGGGGAAAAATAAAAGAGTTCTGTATCATCTTGGGCATAAAGCTCTGGGATAAAATTATGATTAAAGGTTTTGTTGACATAACAGAAGAAAGAATCCAAATTTTTAGAGGCATTTTGCTTACCAAGCACTAAGAGTATCACAGTCACTAAGCCTGGAGAAGAGTTCATCTCTAGAGTGTCTCCTGAATAATGTCCTTGACTCTTCACATGAAGAAATATTGAAGTCACAGTGAAGTGATAAACTTAAGCCTAGTTTCAGACAGGAAATGTGTTTGTGTTAGGAAACTGCACCCCCTGGTGGAAAGACACTGAAATGGGATGCACGTTTCCTGGTCTCCTCAAGTCAGAAAAATGTTATCCTTGACTTTATTCATGAGGTACATGCCAGTCTTCAGGTGGTGCTTGGAAATCTGATCAAGAGCTGTCATAACTTCTCAGGTCTGTTTTGCTCTTAGGACACTACCTGACATAGAACTTCTTTAACAGAGCATCCCAGGTATTTCTGCAGCTGAGAAGATAACAGTTCTCTTAAGCACTTTATATAGTACTTTATATTCTCAGGTATCCATGGTGGGCCAGCCTATAATCCACTAAATGTCAGAAAAGAATCTGAGGTTGATTACAGAGGACGTAATAAGAAGCCATATCAGTACTGAGTGATCTCTGTGTTTCAGCATTGTACTCCAATTTATAGAGCAACAGTGACTGACCTGTATTCCATGCTCACTAAATATTTGTTATACCAAACAAAACTAATGAATCAAGGGTCACTGATTGAGGAATCACTACTACTTGAAATATAATATTTTATCGGTCCCAAAATAATATCTTTTTAATAAAATCTTTTCAGAGGAAAAAGCCACACTATCTTATCAATTGTCAAAGAATCCTGAATTTCAGAATCATTAAAATGTGAAAACAAAAGAAATATCATAATTGAAATGATCAAATCCTTATAGAATGGTCTGAGATCAATGTCTTATTCTCCTACTATTTTCTTGACTCCAAGATAAAAGGGTTGGCCTATGTGAATCAGACAAGTACTAATCTTGTACTCTTAGTGAATAACCTCAAGGATGCTTTCTGTTACCATCCATCTGCAATATTTTATTTCCAAACTTTAATCAAATAATTTTCCTCCACTGGGTTAGGAACTCTAAAGATGTGGATTTGTTTCAAAAGCCTCGAGCATGAGTTAGGACTCTCTTTGTTCCCAGCTTTTCAAATTATTAAAGACATAGCTGATATTCATACAACAGCTAATAATAGAATCAATGTGTAAGTGATTTAAAATTACAAATTCTGGGATCCCACACTAACTTCATGAATCATACTTTCCAGGATTGAGACCCACAGCTGTGTAATTTTTTTTTCCCTTGGCCCTGCTGCACAGCTTGTAGGCTCTTAGGTCCCCACCCAAGGATTGAATCCGGGCCCTCAGCAGTGAAAATGCGGAGTCCTAACCACCGGACTGCCAGGGAATTCCCACAAGTGTGTAATTTTTTAAAGCTCCCAGATGGTTTTGTTGCAGCCAGTCTGATGCCAGTTTATAAGATTTCATTTGTGATCAGTGTCCTAGACCGAGATGGTCATCAAAGATCAGGGAGTAGGGCTTCCCTGGTGGCGCAGTGGTTGAGAGTCCACCTGCCAATGCAGGGGATACGGGTTCGTGTCCCGGTCCGGGAAGATCCCACATGCCGCGGAGCGGCTGAGCCTGTGAGCCATGGCCACTGGACCTGTGCGTCCGGAGCCTGTGCTCCGCAATGGGAGAGGCCACAACAGTGAGAGGCCCGCGTAACATAAAAAAAAAAAAAAAAAAGGGTAAGATTTTTTGAGTTAAAAATTTTTAAGACTTTTAAAATTGATTTTGATTGGAGTATAGTAGATTTACAATGTTGTGTTAGTTTCTGCTGTACAGCAGAGTGAATCAGTTATACATGTACATATATCCACTCTTTTTTAGATTCTATTACCATGTAAATTATTACACTCTTTTTTAGATTCTATTCCCATGTAACTCTGTTCCCATGTAGGTATTCAGTAGAGTTCCCTGTGCTATACAGTAGGTTCTTATTAGTTATCTATTTTATATATAATAGTGTTATATGTCAATCCCAATCTCCCAATTTATCCCTCCTCCCCATTTCCCCCTTGGTAACCGTAAGTTTGTTTTCTACATCTGTGACTCTACTTCTGTTTTGTAAATAGGTTCATTTGTACCACTTTTTTTAGATTGAACATATAAGCAATATCATATGATATTTGTCTTTCTCTGTCTGACTTACTTCACTCAGTATGACAATCTCTAGGTCCATCCATGTTCCTGCAAATGGCATTATTTCATTCTTTTTTATGGCTGAGTAATGTTCCATTGTATATATGTACCACATCTTCTTTATCTGTTCCTCCATTGGTGAACATTTAGGTTGCTTCCATGTCCTGGCTATTGTAAATAGAGCTGCAGTGAACACTGGGGTGCATATGTCTTCTTGATTTATGGTTTTCTCTGGATATATGCCCAGAAGTGAGATTGCTGGATCATATGAGAGTTTTATTTTTAGTTTTTTAAGGAACCTCCATACTGTTCTCCATAGTAGCTGTATCAATTTACATTCCCACCAGCATTGTAGGAGGGTTCCCTTTTCTCCACACCCTCACCAGCATTTATTGTTTGCAGATTTTTGGATGAAGACCATTCTGATCAGTGTGAGGTGATACCTCATTGTAGTTTTTGTTTTGTTTTGTTTTGTTTTTTGCGGTACGTGGGCCCCTCACTGTTGTGGCCTCACCCGTTGTGGACCACAGGCTCCGGACGCGCAGGCTCAGCGGCCATGGCTCATGGGCCCAGCCGCTCCGTGGCATGTGGGATCTTCCCGGACCGGGGCACGAACCTGTGTCCCCTGCATCGGCAGGCGGACTCTCAACCACTGCCCCACCAGGGAAGCCTCCCTCATTGTAGTTTTGATCTGCATTTCCCTAATAATTAATGTTGTTGAGCATCTTTTCATGTGCCTCTTGTCCATGTGTATGTCTTCTTTGGAGAAATGTCTATTGAGATCTTCCACCCATTGTTTTGACTGGGTTGTTTGGTTTTTTGACATTGAGCTGCATGAGCTGTTTGTATATATTGGAGAATAAGCCCTTGTTTGTGCATTCATTGGCAAATATTTTCTCCCATTCTGTGGCTTGTCTTTTCATTTTGTTTACGGTTTCCTTTGCTGTGCAAAAGCTTTTAAGTTTCATTAGGTCCCACTTGTATATTTTTGGTTTTATTTTCATTACTCTAGGAGGTGGACCAAAAAAGATCTTGCTGTGATTTATGTCAGAGAGTGTTCTGCCTATGTTTTCCTCTAAGAGTTTTATATTATTTGGTCTTACATTTAGATCTTTATTTTCATGTATGGTGTTAGAGACTGTCCTAATTTCATCCTTTTACACGTAGCTGTCCAATTTTTCCAGCACCACTTAATGAAGGGACTGTAGGACATTCCTTTTAAGATTTCTACTCTACACAACTGCTTTTGAAATGCAAATATAAGAGGCAGTTACAATACAAGATCACTTAGCAACCACCCATTACCATTCAAATTTTAAGACACTGAGAAAATGGGATTAGAGGTAGAAGGAGGAAATTTGAGGGAAGGAGTATTTGGGATTGTGTAACACTGATTGAAAAAGAGGGCCTGGAGGTTTCCAAAATGTGCCACATGATGGCAAAAATACTTTTGAAGGAGTGGTGCAGTGAAGGGCAAGAGCAGAGAAACAAGATAATTCATAGTCTGCTTCTCACAATGTCCTTTTAAGAGCCACTAATTATTGATCTTTTTGTGGAAAGGACTGATGGGAGGCAGGTAAAGCTTACATTATGGTAATTGAGCTGTTCCATGCTTGAGGTGTTAATAAGACAGAATGAGGATTAGCACAAATTTTGTGACATATCAGGCACCTTAGAAAGTAAACAAGTGTACCATTAACTCAGCTAACAAAACTAAATTAAATGACTTCATTAAACGGTGTAAAACTGCATAATATTCAAAAAGAGGAAAATCACAAAAAGATTTCACAACCTTCCTTATTCAGAACAATACCTGTAATATAATATGTATTCAATAAATATTTAATGAACAAATTGAAAATCCAAAAATTCACGCATATTTTTACTAATTTTTGAATCAGATGTCTCTGAATTTCCTTAGTCAATTCTTCTAGCTCATTCTAATCACAAAATGGCAAGGATTTTATGTGGCTGTTTTTTGTCTTCAATAAAAAATTTAAACCCAAATTTTCAGGGATAAGGTTGTTTTTGATGAATGATAGCTCTAGACCTGGTCTACGAACCCAGAGAAATATGTTCTTAGAAGGAGTGTTTTCCCTCTAACCCTACACCTGTGCTGCCACAGCCCTAACCAGTTCCTGTCTGTGAAGGCAATTCCCTGCCCTGGTCCCTATAGCAGGCAGATGTATCAAGCAGAGCCCTGGGTTTTGGTATACCTGCCTCCAACACGCCTCTCACTGTGGGCTCACTCAGTGCACAGAAGTATACTGCAGAGTCCTCCAGCTGTGAAGCTGAGATGGCAAGTTTGATGGATTTGTTTGCCTTCTGGAAATTCAGTGAGTAGCGACCTTCTGTTGCATTTTGCTGGTTATAAGAGTCCTGACGAATAAGGAGAATCATCGCCCCACTGCTGGGCTGCTTGTACCAGTATAGACTATAAGTGAACTCATTTGTGTCATATATGCAATCCAGGGTCACAACCTCCTTCTCCTGCACTAATATTACTGGTTGGTCTTGAGTTACCTTCTGGGCAATACTGGATCCTAAAGAAAAAAAAAGCAGAATCAGAAGTTTAAGAATGAGTACTGTGGAACAAAGAAATTCTGTTTTACACTCTAGTGCCCCTTCTTCCCAGGGTGCCCATAAACCACCTGTTCCCCCAGTCCTTAGGTCCTAGAGGGGTACAACCCCACTGCGGCCATCCTTACCTAGCCACAATGAAGCCATGACCACCTTCAGAAGGCTGGAGAGAAGCATGTTTGAGGTCTTCCTCTAGATGGAAAGTGTCTTCTTCAATTTCAAGGCTCTGCAAGGTGAGGTGAGCCTGACAGGGTGAGGGAAGAATTGCTGAGCTATGTGTTGCTGCTGCCCCGCAACAGGAAACAGGGGTTTCCTGGAGGAACAAGTTGATGTGGGTCATGTCAGCTTCTCTACGGACTAGGTGAGAGTCTCACTCAACCCAGACTTCCTTTTGCATTAACCAGCAATTCAACTGATGGCAATTACATCTGAAAATAAACACGAGGTAAATTTGTTATTGAAAGGGAGATTGATGATTCGACCAAATGCTGTGTTTAGTCGTTGCGTCTGCGATGGAACTTATTTTAAAATACTACATATAATGGATTATGGAAACAACCTAAGATGTAATGATCATGTATCCTTACACCTTTGTATGCTTTTCTTTCACCTAAGGTAGAAATAAATCACTTTATGATAAGAAGGCAAATCTCTTTAGACTAGTTACTGCAGCTTTTTCAACCTATGTATTGATATAGCAATCAATATAATTATTCACCACAACATCTGTCCAGTTACCTATCTTGGGACCTAATAGCAGGAGAAAAGATAATCTCCCTTTGTAGAAGACTAGAATGAAGCTTGCAGACATGGAGTCCTGTCACAGAGGTCCCCTTCTCTTCTCTATTAGTTTTGACATCCCAGCTCTGTTCAGAAAGGCCAAAATAGATGCCAGAGTTTGGACATTAGGTTATCAAACCTTTGAATTTATATTTTTCCCATTAACTCAATTGGGACCCTAGAAGAGCCACAAGAAGCCCGTATATTCTGTGCGCCCAGCTCTAAAGGGAATATATTGCAGGTGACATACACCTCCATAAGACAGCTGATCGTAAGTTCACCACTGATTGTAATAAACCTTTCTCTGTGTATGAATGTAAAAGGAAAGCCATGCCTAAGGATATTACTAAACAACATGACAAACAACAAAGACCCATTGCCTATCATGGCCTACCCCTTAAAGTTCAACAAAACTTATACTCCTTGTCTCAAAGTAATTACAGCCTTGGCTAAATTGGTTGAAGCATCTTCAGATCTTGCTCCGGAATCTCCATTTAAATCTGATGGTACTACATACAGTACAAACTGTTCTCCAATCTAAAACACTCAAACTTTGTCTACCAGTTAGTTGACTAATCATAAAATATTAATTTCTCCACATACTATTCAACTTTGTTACACTTCTCAATTAAAGGATCTCATGATTGTACTTCTGTTATTCAAAATGCCTTCATGCCCGGAACAGGTCTTTTGGACACTCTCATACAAAATTCTGAATTGACATATTTTTAAAATAATCTTACTTTAAATATTGAAAAGAAAACATACCAAGCTGGTTATGCAATAGCTACTCTAAACTCCCTTTAAAACCAATCATTAGCAGGAGCAAAATTAACTCAAGTAGCTGAACTTGTGGATCTCTCTTGGATATATTAAATTACAAAATGTATACATATAGTGTTAGTTTTATATATATATATATATATATATATACTTTTTTTTTTTTTTTTTTGCGGTATGCGGGCCTCTCACTGTTGTGGCCTCTCCCATTGCGGGGCACAGGTTCCGGACGCGCAGGCTCAGCGGCCATGGCTCACGGGCCCAGCTCCTCCGCGGCATGTGGGATCTTCCCGGACCAGGGCACGAACCCGTGTCCCCTGCATTGGCAGGCAGACTCTCAACCACTGCGCCACCAGGGAAGCCCCAAGAACCTTCTTAAGTACAAGTTAAGACTAAGCAGATAGGTCAATTAAATGGAATAGCAAATCAATAATTAAGCCTAATTGTATACGGAAATTTAGTATATTTTAAAGACAGTATCTCAAATCAGTGGGGAGGAATGAGTTCTCAGTAAGTATATTGTGACAAGTGTGTTAGTGAGAGTGTCCCATTTTATTTTACTTAAAAAATTTTTTTTCTTTATTTGTATTGTATTGTATTGTATTATTTTTGGCTGTGCTTGCAAGGCATGTGGGATCTATTTCCCTGACCAGGAATTGAACCCATGCCCCCTACAGTGGAAGTGCAGAGTCCTGACCACTGGACTGCAGGGAATTCCCTGTCCCATTTTAGACCAGGAGACTTTAAACTGGGATTCCTATACGCTTGAAATTATATAAAGGTTTGCCAAGGTTTATGCAGGCATAGATAATTCTAATGGAATCTAGTCATGTGTGTGTGTGTGTGTGTGTGTGCGCGCGCGCGTGTGTGTATGGGTTTGTGTATTAGAATTTTTTTCCCTAAAACTGCTTTAGAACATGCTTGAGATCCAGATATCATGCTGCCTCTTTCCCATTTCACTTTCCACTCTTAACTTTCCCTTAAAAAAACCTCCACCATCCTGAATCTTACTATGATACATTGCTCCAGAGTCTAAAATCTCCAGGGTACCAAAGAAGTAAGCAATTCATTGGCTCCTGGCTTCTGAGGGAAAGTCCTGAACAGCTAGGCAAGAAGTATTGCAAGACAGGGAGGTGTTTTAACTAGGCAGCAACCTCGAGACAAGATTCCTTGATCTTATCTATCTATCTAACTATCTATCTATCTATCTATGTATCTGTCATCTTAGAATTCAGAAATGAATTGGTGGTCACTGAAACCCATCGTGTAACATCATTGTTTGAATTGAAAAACAAAGTCAAACTTTTTATGAGAAAAAAATAAATCTTATGTGGCAGGTTTGTTTGACAATGTGGGGTATGGGAGAAACAGAAGAATTAAGGAGGAGTCCCTAGATTTCTGGTAAGGTGAATTATATTGCCATTTTTTTTTTTGAGATGGAAAAGAGTGAAGGAAGAACTTTTGGGGGAAATCAGGCCTTATGTTAAGGATATGTTAGATGCCAATTAGATATCCAGTGTAGATGTGACATAGATTACAGTATATATGAGCCTGGCTTTCAATAGAGAAGGTTGGGATGAAAATGTAAATTTGTGTGTCATCAATGTATAAATAGTAATTAAAGCCATATCCCTAGATGAGATTGTAGGGGAGCTAAAGCTTTACCTGTTCCCTCTTAGGTTCTCCATCTGGACCTGAGAAGTAAGTTGACATACAACAGGTTAACAGGAGAAAAGCATAGAGATTTTATTTAATAATTTTTACATGTACATAGGGGTCCTCATAGAAAAATGAAGACCCAAAGTGGCTAGGCTTAAGTGCTTTTATACTAGTGGCCTGTTTTGGGGTGGCATGTCCTGAACCCCTCCAAGATCATTTGAAGAGAATAAATGTTTGAGGACTGAGCTCTGAGAAAACACAACATGTAGACACCAGCAAGAGGAGGAAGATGTAGGAAAAGGAGACTGAGCAGGAGCGGTTTGCAAGGAAGAAGGCAAACCAGGAGAATGTGGAGTTCCAGGATCCAGGCAAAGATGGTGTTTCAGGGAGAGAGTAGCCATAATGCCACATTCTTCGGAGACACTCAATAAGATAAGGAATGGTAATTTATCATTGGATTTGTGGATATAAAACTCACTGGTGGGCTTCCCTGGTGGCGCAGTGGTAGAGAATCCGCCTGCCAATGCAGGGGACACGGGTTCGAGCCCTGGTCTGGGAGGATCCCACATGCCGCAGAGCAACTAGGCCTGTGAGCCACAACTACTGAGCCTGCGTGTCTGGAGCCTGTGCTCCGCAACAAGAGAGGCCACGATAGTGAGAGGCCCACGCACTGCGATGAAGAGTGGCCCCCACTTGCTGCAACTAGAGAAAGCCCTCGCACAGAAACGAAGACCCAACACAGCCATAAATAAATAAATAAATAAAATTTAAAACTCACTGGTGACCTCAGCAAGAGTGATTTCAACGGAATGGTAGGGATGAAAATCTGACTGTAGTGGGTTCAAGTAAGAAAGGTGTTAGGGAGTAGAGATGATACATTGAGAATACTTTTTGGAAATTTTTTTTATTGTGGTAGAAGTCACATAATATAAAACATACTATTTTAACCGTATTTAACTGTACAGTTCAGTGGCACTAAGTACATTCACATCGTTGTGCAGCTCCCACCATCATCCATCTGCGGAATTTTTCACCTTCCTAAACTGAAACTCTGTCCGCACTAAACACTAACTCCCCATTCGCGAGACACAAGGAGCAAAAAGACTATAACCTGTTTTTACCCACTGAACCACTAATTCCAGTTCTAGGATGCTGTTCTAATAAAATGATGAGAAATTCAAATTCAGATTTTTATTTAAAGGCGTATACCATAATGCTATTTAAAATGATGAAAAACGGGGAATAAATAATCAAGATATCCCCAAATAGGAAAATTATAAAGTTAAGTGTGGCATATCTATGGTGTAGAATAGTAGAATAATCAATTCAAAGTATGAATACAAGGTATTTTTAATGACAAAAGTGAGTGTTAATAAAAAGGACATAAAATTGTCTCTATAATATGATGTAACAACGTGCAAAATTGTGAAAAAGATAGAAATAAGTAAAAATAATGAGTGCTTGTCTATGTGGCAGAGTTGTGGATGTTTTCAGTATTTTTCTAATTTTTTCCCATCAGAAATTCATAAAACATACATAGGATTAACCTGGTTCATATTTACTATAATGAAGGTAGACCAGTGATGATCTGTATCTACATAACTCTAGTTATTTTGACTGAAAAATGCTTCTCAGCACCATAAATTCAGCTCATAAAATAGTACAAAACCAAAAGGCTCCCCCCCCCACCTTCTTCTGTATTAATTATGGATCTATTTGTTGTAAATGACAGAATCTCAACTCATGCTGGCTTGTTCCCAATGAAAGTATTTTGACTTTTGCCGTTCCAGGCAGAGCTGGATATATAGGCTCTGATGATGCTCTCAGATCTGTCTTTCTTCATATCTCTGCATTGTCTTTCTCTATATTTTAGGCTAAGGTGTGAATGATGTTCCCTGAAATGGTCCAGTGATTAACTTCCACAGCTCACAATGATATGGCAGCTCTACCGTGTAGAAAAAAACTCGAAAACCACAGATATCCACTTAAATGAATATGTCTGCAAAGCAGATGTGTTCATGGCTTGCATCTTTGTGCTTACCCTCTTTTCTAGAATGGTTTCTAGTTTTGAGAGTCTGTGAACCTATTCTAATAACTCTTTCAAATTTCAATGGTAATGATAGATTAAAGCAAATCTTGAATAGTCTCTTTTGGACAAATCTTCTCTGTCCATGGTCTATTCTTATTTCCCCTCCCTTTCTCTTAAATTCTTCTTGGTCTCTTCCACCATTCAAGACCCCAAATATAGCATTACCCAACATTTAGTTGTATATAGTATATAGCATTACCCAACATTCAGCACGAAGAAAACGTTTCCTTGATGAAACAATGGTGAGTGGGACTATTCTAAATATTTGGGTTGCTTTTCTTGGATGGATCATAGACATTTGATGAAAATAAAATGTACAAACTTTGACTGGAAGTTTCCACATCTCTCACTGCATCCATCACTGAGTGTTACAGAAAGTCTTTTATTCAATACAATAATTTCTCTTCCTCACTCTTCTCAGTTTCTACTTTTGAAGAAAGTCTCTCTCTTTCTGAACGATGTGGATATAAACTAAATCACCAAACGGTGGAATAACAATTTTAGTTTTACTACGGTGTTGTCATCTATTTTTTATGTGCTTACTTGGTTCTCAACCCTGCACCATTTAATAGAAAAATGGAGCTATAAGACCCCTAAAAATTTAGTATATTGCTGCCCGAAGAAATATCCTTTTTAAGTACATCAAACCATGCTCTTCTAAGAGTGAGCCAAATTAGACAACAAACATGTTTGTGATGATAAAAGGCACAGTGGGGGTAAATTAGAAATTAGTCTTAATGTTGAAGGACTGTCTGTCTGGCTTATCCTTATGCAATTCAGTACCCTGAAGAGCAGAGAAGTAGATGGGAATATATCTAAACTCTACCAGTACAAGTACTGAGGAGGGCAAAATCTCACATGCATTCAGGAGTTATTTTCAGTGAAAATCATGCAAGCGTTTTTGCAGCCAGATGAGGAAGAGAACAAAGTACAAAGCAAAGCAGAATGTAGTTATTTTTATTTGTTTGGTCTGTATTATTTGATTTAAAAGTTTGTCCTTTACGGGAGGTTAATGAAGGCAGAGAAGCTATTAGTCTCCCCCTACGTCTAAACAAAACTCATGCTGCAAAGTGATCATAAAAGTGCAACACATTGGGAAAGTGTTTAGATTTTTCCTTTCCTGCAATATGGCGATTAGTTGGTGGTAGAATTGCTCAGGGAAAACGAAATTTATTTGTTCATTGAATCAATCATTATGGAAATCCAGTTTTTCTATACATTTAGAAGTGTGCTTGTAAAAGTAAATCTTTGATATTATCTAACAGTTTAAATTTAGATTAATAGCTCATTCTAAAAAACAATTTCAAGATATTCCTTAATGTTGCTTATGCTAAAGACAGGTAATCTCATGACAGTTGTATTTTTATCTGGAAAGAAACCCAGTTCTGAGCTGTGTGTGGCCCTCTTGGGTGAACTACTGCCTCAAGCTAACATTTCATATTATCTCACAGTACCATCCAATAAAAATTGTCCCTTTCAGTAATATTAAAAACTTCTAATTTGCTAAACTCTTCTTGCTTATTGTTTCTTGATCTTTGCTCTTAATAAGTTTACCCTGCTTGGAATGTGTTCTCCTACCATTGCCCTCACTTGAATTCCTACACATGCGTCAAGTAAAAATTCAAAATCCAATTTCCATGAATTTGGAAGTGATTGTTTTTTTTAATCTGTGGTGAATTTTACAAGCTTTTTGGTTGTTCAGTTCTTTCACGGTATTTTCCCTCATTTAAAACTTAAAATTCTTAGTTTGGTGCAAAATCATATTGTTTTGTAATCGTTTCTGCAAATCACTGGAAAATGGACATTCCACTTTTCTTTGACTAGTTCCTGTAGTGAGGAATATTTTACACCTCAAAGCAGTCTGTTTTGTTTTGAAAAGCCTGTAATTGTTCATTTTTCCTTATAGGGAGCTGAAATTAGTTTCCATACAAATTCTAACCATTGGCTATAAATTTGCCTGTATATATGGGTATAAATATTATCAGCCATTCATTCTTTCAACACTGTTCAGTGAATGCGTATTGGTAAAAAAAAAAATTGGTATCTTCATAAAGCTTAAATCTAATGAGACAGATATTCCTATGACTGTTAGGTAGTAAGCTCTTTGTGTACAATCATCATTCATAAAATATTTTTATATTGCCTAACGAAGTGTGCAGAAAGGAGGAAACAGAACAACTTCAGGTATGAATTCTGAGAAACATCATTTTGTGTGAAAGTGAGTGCCTCCTTCTGTGGGGTTGTGAACAGACTGAACGTGGGCGGCGTCCCCATGATTACAGAGTAGAAGGTGGAGTCTGAGCCTATGACCTGCACAGAGATATGTTCTTCTTAATGGTTGGAACTGTCACTCTTGCTGCGTGTGTGGCTGTGTTAAAAATAGTAACCTCTCCCTCCTGGCACTTGTGGACTGGGGATGCTGCTCCACTTTCTGTTGGCTCTCTTCCCTGTTCAGAGAGAGGAACAGACACAGAATACTAGACATCAACTCTCCACTTATTCAGTGATTCATTTCATTTTTTCCAACTTTCCTGGAAACAAGCAAGCAAAATTTACTTTTAAAGGACTAAAACAAGACCTGAATAAATGAAGAGGCATATAATATTCTTGGGTAGGAAAACATAATATCCTAAAATGTCAGTTACCAATGTGATTCCAACCAGAATCCCATTTGTTTGAACCAAACTAAATAAGTGAGAACAAATACCTTGGAATTGTCAACTATATTTTGGAAAAGAATATTAAGATTGGGTTTTCTTTTTATGACATAAAAACTTACTCTGAACAAAACAGTACAGTATAGGCACAGCCTGCTCAGGTGACACTTCCAAGAAACCACCCACCAGCCTCAAGACCACTGAGAGCACTGAAATTAAGAAAACAAGTCTTTGCAAAAGAATAAAGAAAGAGAAAAGAAATCTAAGATGCCCATGAGAACCAGACACTTTCAGGATTCTGTATTCTCTGTACTGTTTGCCTTCACAGAACATGC
The DNA here is from genome assembly GCF_039906515.1 of Pseudorca crassidens. Taxonomy (NCBI): domain Eukaryota; kingdom Metazoa; phylum Chordata; class Mammalia; order Artiodactyla; family Delphinidae; genus Pseudorca; species Pseudorca crassidens. The sequence continues at coordinate 75,659,396 of NC_090296.1, forward strand.
CAACATCCTGAAAATAACATAGGCTGAGACCCTGAGTCTTTAAGCTACTAAGTCTCAGGAGATTTGTGTTCAGCTCCCACTGTAGTCTTAGTCACTGTGTCACTCAGAGCACAGAAGTACTTGGCTGAGTCTTTCCAATGGGCTGATGTTTTCCTCAGGTGGAAGGACTTCTCACTCCTCCTAAATTCAGCCTCAAAACCTTTGATACCTGAGACAAGGCTGTTTCCAGATGTGTACTTCAAGAGAAGCTGGAGTCCTTGATTGGGGTACTGCACGTACCAGAAGAGATAGGACGAAGAAGAAGATGAGTAGCTGCACCTCAGCTCCAGACGGGCTCCTTCAGAGACAGTGATGTGGCCGTCAGGCTGGGTCACCGACTGGCCTCCGGCTCCTCCTGAAACATCAATGCTGAATCAATGAACTCAGCCAGAACAAAAAGTCTCTGTTCAAAGTCAGTCCAAAGCAATGTTCCATGTGTGGACAAGAGAGTAAAATGGAACAGTACTCACTCAGGAACAGGAGCACCTCAAGCATCAAGGTGAACACCAGGGTCATGGCAGAGCAGTGAGGAGGCAGTGAGCTCCTTTCTGGGAGATTCTCCACAAACAAAAGTCTGATGACTGGTGGACTTGAACCCAGGTTGCTGTGAGGTTGAGAAGGAATGACACAGGATTTAGATTTCTGATGGACGTTGTAAGGTGTGTTGGGAGAGAGGCTGTCTTAACAAGACTGCCTGCCTCTGGCGTCTTAGATGCTTTACATGTCATTGTGCAAAAACTGGTGTCAGAATATCTCTTTAAACTGTAGGGAAGGAAGGTTTTTGTGCGATTATTCTGATCTTATATAGAAAAACCATTTCCAGTTTACACAACAGCCCCCTCTATTGGTCAGATAGAGAAAGAAAGAGCAGTTCACAATTTTTGTGAACCTTCCTCACCTCCTTCCTGCCAGGAACACAAAAGTCTCCGAAAGGAGTGGCAAGCACTACAGAAAGTGGCTGCTCTGAATGTGGTCTGCAGGTGAGTAGCATCTGCATCACTGGGGAGCTATTCTGAATGCAGAAGCTCAGGCCCTACCCAGACTTCCTGAGTCAGAATCTGCATTTTAATAAGAATCCTTCGCACATTAGAATTTGAGAAACATTTGTCTAGATGAAGGAGGTAAAAAATATCTTTTGGATTTAATAATAAAGAGATCATCCGTATTTCTGAGAAAAAATAGATTGGTTACAGGAGAGGCATGTATGAGTTTGGAGGAATATTAAATATTTTTTCAGAGGAGCATGCTTGAATATTTTAAATGATGGGAAGAAATCAGTAGCAAGAAAGTCCTGAAGAACCAGACCATAGAGTTTGTACGATCAGTGGGCTGAGGTGCCAGAGAAGTCAAAGTGAATGGAGTGGGTGAAGCGTTTGGACAGAGGCGCACTATTTAAAAGGAAGAGAGATATCTTTTTTATTATTAGGGGAGGGAAAGTGAATTATATGTGTAAAAGCAGGAATGTTTCATGTGGAAAGCAGAAAGTTGAGGAAGATTCATTTAATGATACGAGTTGTCTTTATGGTCATCTACCATGACTCATCAAAATGTCCAGGAAAAGCTGTACTAAGAGCAAAGAGAGTCAAAGGAGATATCGTAAAGTATAGAAATGATACGTTTTAAAAACATACAGAATTTTCACGCACCATTTCATTTACAATTGATGTTAAAAACCACGACTATATGGAGACAAACTTCTGTATGGCTGTGTTGATACATATGCTTAGATGGAGGCACATTGGCCTCCTGGGATGATGGTTTAAGTAAAAACCAGGTGTAAGAGTGGGAAACATAGCCATGTGTTGGCTTGAGGGATATAATGAAGTAGAAGTATCTTCAAGTGTTCCCGTAGTGGAAGGTTTCCAGCCCACTCATATAAACCAGCTTCACAAACCAGCTGTCATTAATCAGTGCACTTGTCAAAAGTAAACTGTGGTCAAGCTGTAGGCAGGTCTACTGAATGGTTCTTGTAAGTCAGGGACAATAATAACAGCTGGGATTAAAGAATAATATGTAAGGGCCCCTATCCTTGAGGAATTTGCACAAGTGAAGCGTGAAAACCAAAAAATATTCTTAGCATAGTAGATGTGTGCTATTGCAAAATTGTGTACAGAACACTAAAAGAGGGAGAGGGCAAATAAATATAATTTATGTAACCTGGAAAATCTTTTAAAAAGTAAATGTGACATTTACTGGGTCCTGAAGATTGAATAGGATTTTGCCAACTTGAGAAAGAAATAATATTTATAAGAAGAAAATATGAGAGTGAGTTCATTTGATATGGCTGATGTTCAGAAATCTTGGTGTAATACTGGGGAGGAAGATGAACACTTACTGGAAGTAATACTGTAGATGGCCACATAAACCTTGGCTTTTACTTTTGGGTCATGGGGAGCCATAGAAGGTCCTGAAATAGAACAGCAATCTAATCTGATGTGTATTTTAGAATGATAACTTCAGGGATAGATTTGGGAAGTAAGAGCTCATGGATAGCGGATACATTTAAGAAGTTATTCCAACCAACTCAGTGAGAGGTTATGAGCACCTGGACCAGGATAGTAACAAGGCAAGTAAAAAGAGGTGGTTGGGGCTTCCCTGGTGGCGCAGTGGTTGAGAGTCCGCCTGCCGATGCAGGGGACACGGGTTCGTGCCCCGGTCCAGGCAGATGCCGCGGAGCGGCCGGGCCCGTGAGCCATGGCCGCTGAGCCTGCGCGTCCGGAGCCTGTGCTCCCCAACGAGAGAGGCCACAACAGTGAGAGGCCCGCATACCGCAAAAAAAAAAAAAAAAAAATGTGGTTGAATGTGAGAAATATTTAGAGACAGAATTGATATGACTTCATATATCAGTCAACTTTGACTAGGGTAATGCTCAGTACAAACAACCTCACAATGTCAGTGGCTCAGAAGAACAAAGTTTACTGAGTTGTCCATGGTATGTTAGCTGTGGGTCAACTGCAGTCCCAGCACTCTGAGGCTCTGCTCCTGGATACAGGACGATTCCGTTCTGCTACTATGAGTTATCTTTCCATTCTGAACCTTGCATCTTCTTCACATTATGGGTAAAAGCTGAAAGGACAACCACTACCTGGTAAATGCAGGGAAGAAACAAAAGAAGACATGCCATGTGAATATATTTAGTTTTAGCTATGATAGAACATACTTCCTATCCACTCACATTCCATTGGTCAAAGCTGGTCACATTGCTGTGTCCAAAGTCCACAGTGAGGCCAAGTATAGAAAATATACTCCAGCTAAAGATTAGCACAGTAAGGGTGAGAGAGCATGAATAGTCAACACATAATACACTCTAATACTCTTGGAAATGAGCCACATGAGAGTGAGCTTATAGGGCACTCGGATGTTAACTCCCTTACGGAAAAGAAGGTATATTCACTTCAAAATCTTTAAGAAAGTTTTTTGTGAAGACCTAGGAGAAATCAATAAAAAATTATTTGCTTTTCCCATTTCTCTTCTTTGTTCTTTCTTTTTGTGTTGAACAACATGCCTTCAATGAAGTAGGATATAGCAACGAGTGGTGAATATTACCCTACTTTTAATTATTTTAGAAAGGTTTGAGTAACTATCTAGTTCACTTGGAATCATGGCAAAAGAGGAGGCTAGGAATCTGATTCAATGATATGTCCAATATACTGGTGGGAATGGAGGTGAGTGATGTGTAATGACAGTCCCGTTAGTTGACGGAGCTACAGTGACTGGAACTCTTGTTTATCTATCATTGCATTTCCTCCTGGTTATAGAAAACACTGTAATTCATTGAATTTGCCTTTTCCACCTCACACATGGCTCTTTCTCAATGCTGGTACCAGAGCAGCACCAGGCACAGGCTTGGGCATGGGCTGCAGAGGCTGAAGGGCCCTGTGTGCAGGCACAGAGAGATGTGGCTGAGTCTTCAGCCTGGGATCCTTTGATGTACATGCAGCTGTAACCCTCCTTAGTATTCAGAGTGATTCTTACTTATCCTTCCTCCTTTTCATCCTCATTTAAAGTCATTAAAACAGGTCCTTAGGGCTTTTTCCAGCTTCCCATCTATACCAGTATAAAGCATAAAAAGAGCTGGAAGGGAAAGTGCAGGTGAAATTGGTGCTCCCTCCTTCCTGAACACGCAGAGATGGAGAAATCTGTTCCACACTCAATATGCTGCTCATTTCTGTTCAGAAAGACAGGGTCTGACATACACTGATCTCTCTACACAGTATTCATTGTCTTCACACGTTCCCAGATAGAACCTAGAGTTACGTGACTACATCCCCCTCCTTCTCCATCACTGCCACATACTGTTCAGAATGTCTTCAGCAGCCCCTGGACTTAAGGCCAAGATGAAGTCACAGGATTAACAATGGAGCTGGCAAAGGATTCCTCTCCATTTATCCTGCCCAAGTATCCTCAGCAGAGGAATATTCTTCTTCAGAAAATAGGATTCTGCATCTGGTTGCCCAGCCAATCAGAGACAAGACCCCATACAAGTCCTAGAAACACACCAACAATTTCTGACCTAGACTCAGTTTCCTGTCACTCAAAAGGAGGGCTCAAACACTGCTTGCTTGAGACCAGCTTCACAAACAGTGAGGACATCCCCCATGAGTCCACAGCACAAAGAGAGCTGACAACCATTCAAAAGTGGGCTGCCCCATCGTGCACTGTAATTATTCAACTTGAGAGAGATTGGGATGGCAATTTGTGGCAGGAAAAACACTTTGGTTAGGAATCTTTTATATGAACTTTCAACAAAATCCTCATATTATAAATGTGCACACATACCATGTGCTAAATTATCTATTGCTTTATGTACATTGTTCGAATACAGAAATCACACAATAGAATTACTATCATTCCCAATTTACCAACAGGAAAACTAAAGCTGAAAGAGATTGAGGAATTCACTCCAGGTCAAACACCTGGTAATAACTAGAACACATATCTATCTGGTAAGGGGTCCATGGTGTTTGGAATCTGCCACGCCACTTACATTTGTGATACTCAGTAAATGTTTTAAATGGTAGAGAAGATACGTTCTAAAAATAACAGGAGTCTGCTTTTTGGGTTTCTTTCTACTAGCCAAAAAATGGAACAACTTAAATGTACTGAATGACTCCATTTACATGAAATGTTCAGAAAAGGAACCTATGGAGATATAAAGTAGATCACTGGTTGCCTGTGGCCAGGTATCGGAACAGGGATTAACTATAATTGAGCATGAAGGAGCTTTTTGTGGTGATAAAAGTGTTTAAACCTGGATTATTGTAATGGTTACATAAGTCAGCTAATTTACCAAAAATCACTGAACTGTACATTCAAAATGGATGAATTTTGTGGAATGTCAATTTTACCTCAAATAGCGTTGTTTAAAAGTAAATAAGAATTATGTTCTATGTTGCCCGTGTCACAGTCCAGGAATAATGCTAGTTTGATTGAACATACGCATATTAGTTTAAACAGTCATCTTGTGCCCAGAATATCCTTAAGAGATCTGAAAATTATGAAAGCAATACTCTCTGTTCCCTGTAAGCTTAAAAAACAGCTGGAAAAAAAAAAAGACATCCAGGGGAAATTTAACAGTACAAGATAGCAGTAATTAAGATTGTTCAGAATCTAAATGTACTTCTGGAAAATTGGCAGTGTAAATTGACTATATAACCTTCTTTCCAGTGAACAACTGAAATAAATAAAGGAAAGAGCATGGGGAAGGTACTAAACTCAGGGAACAGTACCTTCCACACACTCAAATAGTGTTCTGGAAAGTGGAACAGGATTGGAAGATATCTCAATGGCTAACCTCTGACTTTCCTTCCCAAGAAAAGAGATGTCACTGTGGTTAATAAAGGAAGTCCTGAAAAAGCTCATTAGTGTCTCCCAATTTAGAAATGCAAAGGCTGAGGTTAGGAATGGACTGCTAGACAAACAGAAACTAGTACAAGTAAAGTTCCTTTTTTTTTTCCTCCAGATCAGAGCACTTGATGAATAGGATAGTGTGGGTATGACCACACCATCATAAAGCCTACTTGCTGTGAAGCGTATTTCTGATGAAAATACTGATCCATTGAAAAATTCACCCGGATATTGGAAGGTATGTGTCCAGAATAAGACAGGAATACCTCCAACAGCCTTGACATTCATGCAACTAGTAAGGTAGAATCCTGTAATCTTCAGCAACCCACCTTACCTGAAATCGAGGAGAAGCCAATTGATCGCTAGATATATTGCATAAATTAAATCTTAGATGAAGTGACTTGCAGGATATACATATTGACAGTTCTAGATAAACAACACAAAGATTAGTCCAGCTTAAGCTTTTATGTCAGTGTTTGAATAGCATGGACTCTAGAAATAATTTTATCTTTTGTACATTTATTTTATATATACACACACACACACACACACACACACACACACACACACACATATAAATTGAGCCTCCGGCACTAAGTATTGTTCAATCATAGAGGATTCTGTAGTGAAAGGATATAAAAGGCCTACAGTGCGGTAGGAGGAGGAAGAATTGAACAAATGGATTTTTAAAGAAAGATAATTATAGATAGTGATAAGCACTTAAAAAATACAATATTGTATTGAGATAGAGAGTTGCTCTTGGGGTTAGGGAGGGCATCTGCTCTAGACAGGGTATGGAGAGAGGGCTCCACTCCGACACTTATTCTGTAACACCAGACAAGGTATCGAACCTCTCTCATGTTCAATTCCCTTTTCTGCAAGTAGCCAGTATCTTTCTGGGGGTGCTGGGCTCAGCACTGGCATTCATCATCTCATTCACTTCTCATAAGAACCCTGCATGGTAGATTCTGTCAATATCCACATGGTAGATATGAGGAAATGGAAGCATAAAAATTATTAAGTCATTTTCCGAAGATCACTCAGCTACCGAGTGGTAGATCTAGAAATACAACCGAAGTCTTTGGTCTCAAGCACGTTGCTACACTGTCTCCCTAAAGTAGGATGGACCCAACCTTGAAGGGTTCCAGTAAGAATTAAGTGAGAACACACATTCAAATCACCCAACACAACACCTTCCCTAGCTTAGGCACTCAACCAGCTGCAGGCAATGTGCAGAATCTTGCGGGGGTGTGGGGGGGTGTTGGGAGACAGAATCTGAAATTGCAGAGGAATCTAGCCCAAGATAAATTTCAATATTTTTCTGAGATATATGTAGCAGGTTACCTGGCAGATTTCATGTGTTATCGTAAGTATCCATGGTCTATCATGTTCTTACTGTTAATGAGAAGTCAATTCATTAAGGTGTTATATTGAGAGATTGGGTGGGCATATTATAATATGAAATGAGTGTACCACCCAGTATTGGCTACAATTGTTTATTTTTTCCCATTATTGACTCTTGCTCCCACTTCTCAGGATATTGCTATACTACAAGAAAGGACAGAGCAGTAGACACAGTTATACTTACCAGAGAAGAAACCCCAAACTTGCACAACAATTCTGAGCTTTCTTTCCAAGGTAGCCTATAACTCCACAGGCAAAATCATCTCATGTGTTGTATATGTCATTTGAAATCAATCACTTTCACATCTGGCTAGCAAAAGAAAAAAACCAGCCAGTTCTCCTGAATCCTCTCTCTCCTGATTTCTGCATTGGGAAGTTTACTGACTGGTTCAGCAATGGCAGCTTCTATTGTGACTAGGCTTCAGCACAATTTTACCCAATATCACTAGAGGGCAGCAGCGAGGCCAGTGTAAGCATCACAAAATATTTGAGCAGGACACCAGGTGGCAGTGCTTCAGCTTTCTTTCTTGCTGCATGCAGTGTGCTAGAGCCTGATTCTCAAGGAAGGAAAATAGAAAGATTAAAAAGATAAAAGATTCCCAAAGGGGTGACATTTGAGTAAAGACATGAAGGAATTCAGAGGTTCACCATGTAGATATTTGGGGGCATAAAATCACAATAGAGAGGACAAAGGCAAGGAGCACAGGTCTTGATATAGAAACATGCTTGGAGCGTTTAAGGAATAATATCTTTCCCTGAGGCCCATTATTCTTCCCAGCACACTATTGCATAAGGAACTTGCTAAAGCATTCAGCACTGTTAACTGATTAGCGGATGATTTCCTCATCTATTGATCCTGGGGCAATTTGTGCCCAGGTTTGGCATCTTCTTTCCTAGTTCCCTTTAGGTTCCTGTTTAAACCAGTAATGTCACCATCACTGAGACATCCAGCCACCCTGTGCTGGGGCCAAGTGCTTCTCCATAGTTCAAACCTTGCTCTTTAGGAGCCCCATAAATGCTACACTCTGGCTGGCAATAAAAGTTAGAGATGATATTCACAGTTAGGAAAGTTCTTTCTTATTTCTGAAAAATTAAAAAAATTGGAACAACAAAATCTATCTCATAGGGTTTATGATATTTGAATTAGATAATGAATCTGAGATGCATACTACAGTGCCTGACATATAGTAAGCCCAATAAGGACCAACTTTCTTTTTTCTAGTAAAAGCTTCCTTTCCTTCAATGTCCAGGTCTGTGTTCTGTTACTGCTTGTTGTTTTCTCCACATCAGTTCAATGATGGGAGCTTCTAAGAAATTTACTTAAGCACTTATTTTCCTGGAGACAGTCATTATTTTTCCCTCTCTTCTTAGGTCCTATTCTCCTAGCCATACTGATTCACTCAGGATGCTAAAAGGACACAGATGAGGTTTTATTTTCATTTCCCTAATGAATAATAATAATAATATTCCCTGATGAATAATGATCATTTTGTATATTTATTAGCTATTGGAAATAATATTTCTGAATTGGAGCTCCAAGGTTTTGCCATTCTTACTCTTTTCTTATTGATTTACATGAGCTTTTAATATATATTGCATTTGAGTCTTTATCAGAAATATGCATTGCAAATACAGTTTACCATTCTGTGCCTTGACTTTCTCCCCTACTAGCAGTGATTTTTAACAAAGACAATTTTAAAATATACTTTCACGTTCATAAGAAGCCAGTTTCAAAGTTTTAGTTATTTGTCTTAACACTTTAAAAATGTTTTCACTTGGTGACTTCTGATGTGAAATCAGGCATCATTCTTAATGATATTTCCCAGAATACAATATATCGATTTTCCCTGTATATTGGCAAGATTATTTCCACTTAAATAGACCCCTGGATTTGCCTTCAGTGCCTTGCAAATTTCTGCCAAAACCACAGTGGTGGACTTGCAGAATTCCTTATTCATCTTTATGGTTTTCCACATAGCATTGCTCCTGAATAAGAAACTTGTTTTTTAGGAAGTCAAGTAGAGCAGTGAGTGAAGGTACTTGCTATGAGCAAATAGGTTATGGAATGGGTAATGGAAATGGTAGTTATAAATACCACCTACAATCATGTGGTCATTTGCAGAAACAAGAACTATAATACTTATGACAATTTCTTTTTCATTTTGATATGAATATGGTTATGTATACATTAACCATTTTTAAATCTCTCCCCTACTTGTCTGCCTGTGGTAACATATGATGTGCAAGTATAAGTTTATCTCATATCTCATTGTATCTCAGTGGTTAAGATGCAGGGTTCAATGGGACAGTGTGAATGAGGTATAAGAGGAAAGAACACCACCCCAAAATGGATAAATTAACTGGGTGTACTCTCTTCGGGAGAGGGTTAGCTTGGTTTTGGTTGAATGGGGAATAACTGCATCTTATTAACAGGAAACATAGTTTTGCTGTTGTGTTTATTTGAAAGTTGTCTTGTTAAAAGAGGTATAGATGGGTGACTAGTTGACATAGAGGGTACTGTAGTAGCTTTGTAGTGTCTCAACTATCTGGATATCTATGTCCCAGAATTTGCTTCCCTGTATTGTTCTGGGTTAGGGTTGGCCACAAAAAAGACTTGCACAAGGTTTAGAAGGTAGTTGTCATGAAGTAGCCACATTTTTTATGCTCTGCTGGTTGGTGCAGGGCTCCAGGAACTGGGCAACTCACACATGTGGCTGCTGATGAACTAGCTCATCTTATTGTTGACTCACAACTCCACTACCGCCCACCCGATCTCCTCCTCATCTTCTCTTTGTCTTGGACCAAGTATGCGTGTAGCATGAGGGCAAATGACACCCACTTCTCCTTGAGGTCACCCACTATTGTGAGACTGAAGGAGGTGAGAGACAGACAAGTTTTAGTGTGTCTTTGTGGGTTCCATTGTCCTCATGGGTTCTGGTATCCGTACATGTCACAGTCTGTCCATGCTTTTGTCCACATCCAACTTTCCTTCCCAAATGACACTCTAACTGACTAACAGTGAATTCAGGCTCAACACCAGATGCAAAGATAACAGCTTTGTATAGACCCCTCCACCAGCTCTAGCTATTGCCTGAGTTCTATTCTCTACAGTGAGCCTCTTATTCTAGATCACTTGTGATTTGCTTCTCTGATTATACCCTGACACAAAGTCTAAGAGGAAAGGACTAAGGAAATGATTTTCATGACCATTTCAGATAACTAGACCCAGGTTTGTGATGTGAGTGTCTTTAGGTGGAAGTGCCACTTTAAATTATCATGGAGCAAGTTTTCAACTTTAGACAATTTTACACATGTTCTGTGTGATGGACTTAAAGTCAAAAATTCAAGACTGAGTATGTATTAGTAGAAAGTTACTCTGGACATCTGTTCCCAAGTGAGATAGCAGGAGATTTTATTTAGAATTAAATCTCCTGATCCAGACCACAGATTAAGCAACCACAGGACTACCATTTCTTGTCTGGCATCTGCAGGTGTGCCTTTCAGCGTGGCTCCCGCAGCAAGGGGGCTCTCTCTTATTGAGCTCTGGGGTTTTTGTTTGGCTTTTCCTATTACTTCAAGCACTGTGAGTTCCCAGAGAGCACAGAAGTAGTTTGCAGAATCTTCCACCAGTAAGGCTGAAATGGTGAGGCTGATGAATTTTCGTCTTTCCTGAAAGTTTACAGAATAGCGGCCATTCTTTGCATTTTGGCCAGAAGAACTCTGATGAATAAGGAAAGTCATCTCTCCACTGGGAAGCTGCTTATACCAAACAATATAGTACTGGCTCCAGCTTGTTTCATACTGACAGCTCAAGGTGACCGCCTCCCCTAGCTGCCTGGACATGGCTCACTGGACTTGAGTAACTTTCTGGGCCGCACCAAATCCTGTGGGAAAAAATCAGAAAACAGAGCTGAAGTAGTGAACAAAATAATGTAGGAATTAGACTAATTTAGGACCCAAAGAAAAACCAAATTGAAATCATGATAAGCTTTCTTTTCTCCAATCCTCCTTTCCTCCCCAAGTCCATGTGAAGTACCATGTGCCTGTGTGCAGTCCTTTCAACCTGAACATTTGTACCCATATTTGGAACCATCCCTACCAGAGAAGATGAAGGCCAGGAATACCCAGGGCAGGCTGGAGAGCACCATGTGGCAAGAATTCCCCTGCACATATGTTTTCAGTTCTGCCTCAAGCTGAGAGTTCAGTGTCTTTGAGGGCCTAGCAGCACATATACATAGTACCTGGGTTCCTGTGTCACTCCTCCAAACAGGAAGTAGGGTGTTATGTTCATAGACCACGTGGTCAGTGCACAGATGGGGAAAAAGTCTGGCTCACCACAAAACTATGTTACTTTTCTTCCCTCGGTAATTGTTAGGCAGTATCTGAAAAGGAGCATGGAAAAATTAGTATTAAAGTTTTGAGCTGAGGGGAACTACAGATTAAACAGGTTGACACGTGTTGATAATTATTCAGCAGAATAATTTTGCCGGCCCATTTAAAATAGAATTTAGTATAGGGTATGCACCCTTCTTGTAATCTACTTACTGGTCATTCATTTAGCCTCTCTTTACTTTTCTCCATTCTGAATCAGTGGAGTTCTTTTAAAACTCACAGATTTTCAGCTTTCTTGGTGAAAGGCAATATTATCCAAAATAATTAATGTATCTCTTTTTTTTAACCGGGTTCTAGGGCTCTATTTAGAGTTTTCACTAAATAAAGTTACTTTAACATGAAATGTTAAAAAATCAGCCCCTCAGGTTTTCAGAATCTATTCAGTTTTTTATGTTTTCATGAAATTATAACAGGAATAATATATTCTTTTGAAACCTGACATTGAGTCTTATTTATTAGACTTTGAGGAAGATCAGGATATTCCGGATATTCAGTCCTGTTGCCTCCCCAGGTAGAACTGTACTTAGTAGATCGTGTGTCCTATGCTTGTCTTGATGTCACATTTTCTATCCCATTGGTCCAAAGTGTTCTGTCTCACTTGTGAGGAGCTGATTATTTTTTTCTTTGTAAAATAAAGTCAAGATAAGCACGCCAGATCTTTCTGTGACACAATGCTATAATGCACTCCTACAAAACATGTTATCTACAGGCTGTAAACACTCAGTACATGTCAATGCCACAGAAGTTGGTAACTGACGTTTTGTATACTGTTACATGTTCTTGTGGAATGTAGCTGTCAATCTTCCATTTGGTTTCATTGTTTTAACGGGAGAATTAAAAGAACCAAAGGCAAATAGACAAGTAGAAAAGGAAGTACAGACAAGGTCTCTAAAACGGTGCTAGTCCTTTGACTTTAAGGTCAAAATAACTCATTAATGAGTGTCGCAGGGCTGAGAGTGTATTTTTAGTTGAGACATCTACTCCTCTGTCCCATTTCACCTCTGAGTGCTGACAGGCAGCCGACGCCCTGGTTTTCAATTATGTGTAGCTAAGCAGAGGAGAGCCATGAATGCCCACAGCAGTCTGGGAAGCAGCATAATGGCAGGATTTCCCCCTTGTTGAAACGGCCCTGCTCTGAGTTCCTGACAGTAAAGGTGCAAGGTCCCTCAGCTGCACTATAGCAGCTGTCTCTGAAATGTAGTTTCTGGCTGGATCAAGTCTGAATGTGTATAACACCCAGGTTGGGAGATTGGGCCTGCCTTAAACATTGTGCTCCCTTTCCTTGTGGTTTAATGATAAATGATTATATATAGTAAAGGACAGTCCATGATCAATATTGAAGGACATATGGGAAGGAGATTTATTACTTCAAATTTCCAAATTTAGTAAATTAATCTGTGATGGAATCTGAAGGGCTTACCAGAAACAAATTCATTATGAATCATGCTGTGTTTGCAAATATTCATTCATGTTCTTCTGATTGTTTTCTTGCCTCCAATTTCGATTCTAAGGTGAAATATGTTCACTGATCCTCCACTTCCCTACAAAAGATAAGCCAGAAGCCATCACCCCCCTTCCTTCCTACTTACCCGCCAAATCATGGGAACTGGTAACTTCACAACAGCAAATATCACTCAGACAAATGAGAACAAAACAGGGTTCTGACTTCTGTTATATCTCCAGTTGTGTATTGGAATAACAAATGGTAGTGGCAGTAAAATCATATTCACTTGTGATGTAACTCTATGCTTAACTTATTAGAAGTTGTAGGAAGCAAAGCTCCACAGGTCCTCTAAATCCAAATATTTGGCCATGTGTTTGTCATGAGTGCACATATATTGTTTGGCGCAATTCTATAATTATTGTTATAGTTGTCACGAAGACAAAGCTTCTCATAACATACTGTTTAATCAGTGAAAATATAAAAACTATTAACAGTATAAATGCTTTCCAAAATAAAAATATTTCCTTCTCTTGACATTGAAGGATTGAAGATTCTTTTCCATTTTATCCTGAAATTTCATCTAATGAAGTTGTTTATGCCAAATGATCAAATTTCAAGCATTTTATTTTTGTTTCAGCACCTCATAAAGAAACCCCAATGAGAATAATTGAGTTATTCTGTTGTAGATTGTCTTCAGACTCCCCTTGATTCCTTTATGGGAATTCCAAATTCACATATCATATGAGGGCACAGAATCACTACTGGGGTTCCCAGATCTTCCCTAGTCCCTCCCTGTGACATCCTTGATGACTGTTTTCTCATGCTGACCATGCATTCCCATCCAGGCATTATATCTTATTTTAATCTTGTATATTTCATTCAGGTGAAAGCTACTCTACTCATATATACATTCTACTCCGAATTTGTTATTAAACTGTTCAAACTACTAGAAAAAAAGCAAAACGAACTTCGAGAGCCAGAGGAATTCATATAGTGACATCTTTTTTTTTTTAATTTTAAACTATAGTCATCATGCTGTACATTGCAATCCTAGGAGGAATTTATCTTTAACTGGAAGTTTGTACCTGTGGAACACCTTCACAGACTCCCACCCCCCCCACTGATTCTGACAATCGCCAATCTGTTCTCTGTACCTATGAGTTCTGCCGTGTGTGTATGTCTGTGCCTGTGCTTTAGATTCCACATACAAGTGATTTCATACAGTATTTTTTTAATTTTAATTTTCATACAGTATTTGACTTTGTCTTCACTTAACATTATGCCCTCTAGTTTCATCCATGTTGTAAATGGCAGGGTTTCTTTTTTTTTCTTTTTATGACATTATCCTTCTTCATTCATCTGTCAATGGACACTTAGGTTGTTTCCAAGTCTTGGCTATTGTAGATGAGCTGCAATGAAGAGATATCTTTTTGAGATGGTGCTTTTATTTCCTTCAGGTATATACCCAGAAGTGGAAATCCTGGATCGTATAGTAGTGCTCGTTTTAATTTTTTTGAGGCATCTCCATACTGTTTGCCATAGACATTGCACTCATTTACATTTCCACTGACAGTTTACAGGGTTCCCTCTTTTTTACATTCTTACCAACACTTTTTTTCTTTTCTTTTTGATAATAGCCATTCTGACAGGTGTAAGGTGATACCTCATTTTCATTTTGATTTTCATTTCCCTGATTATTAGTCATGTTGAGTATCTTCTAATTCACCCATTGGCCATTTGTATGGCTTCTTTTGGAAAATGTTTATTCAGATGATCTCCCTATTTTTTAATCAGATTGGTTTTTCTTTTGATCATATATTTTAATATATTTTGATATTAACCACTTAGCAGATATATAATTGGAAAATATTTTCTCCCATTCCCTAGATTGCCTTCTCATTTTGTTCCTGGTTTCTTTTGCCTCACAGTTTGATGTAGTCCCACTTGTTTATTACTGCTTTTGTTGTCTTTGCTTTTGGTGTCAAATACAAAAAGTCATTGCCAAGATTGATGTCAAGGAATTTGTTCTGTATGTTTTCTTCTAGGAGTTTTATTGGGTTAGGTCTGTGTTCAAGTCTCTAATCCAATTTGAGTTGATTTTTGTGTATGGTGTAAGATAAGTGTCCAGTTTCATTCTTTTGCATAGGGCTTTCCATTCTTCTTAACACCATTTCTTGAAGAGACTTTCCTTTCCTGAAAGTATATTTTTGGCTTCTTTTTCATGAATTAATTGACTATGTACACATGGGTTTATTTTTACTTTTGTTTTTTAACATCTTTATTGGAGTATAATTGCTTTACAATGTTGTGTTAGGTTCTGCTGTATAACAAAGTGAATCAGGTATATGTATACATATATCCCCATATACCCTCCCTCTTGCATCTCCCCCCTACCCTCCCTATCACGCCCCTCTAGGTGGGCACAAAGCACCGAGGTGATCTCCCCGTGCGATGCAGCTGCTTCCTACTAGCTATCTATTCTAAACTTGGTAGTGTATATATGTCAATGCTACTCACTCACTTCGTCCCAGCTTACCCTTCCCCCTCCCTGTGTACTCAAGTCCACTCTCTACATCTGCATCTTTATTCCTGTCCTGCCCCTAAGTTCATCAGAAGTTTTTTTCTTTTTTTTTAGATTCCACATATATGTGTTAGCATACGGTATTTGTTTTTCTCTTTCTGAATTACTTCACTCTGTATGACAGACTCCAGGTGCATCCACCTCACTACAAACAACTCAATTTCGTTTCTTTTTATGGCTGAGTAATATTCCATTGTATATATGTGCCACATCTTCTTTATTCATTCATCTGTCCATGGACATTTAGGTTGCTTCCATGTCCTGGGTATTGTAAATAGGGTTTCAATGAACAGTGTGGTACATGCTTCTTTTAGAATTACGGTTTTCTCAGGGTATATGCCCAGTAGTGGGATTGCTCGGTCATATGATTGTTCTGGTTTTAAGGAACCTCCATACTGTTCTCCATAGTGGCTGTATCAATTTACATTCCCACCAACAGTGCAAGAGGGTTCCCTTTTCTCCACACCCTCTCTAAAATTTATTGTTTGTAGAATTTTTGATGATGGCCATTCTGAGCGGTGTGAGGTGATAACCTCATTGTAGTTTTGATTTGCACTTCTCTAATGAGTAGTGATGTTGAGCATCTTTTCATGCATTTGTTGGCAATCTGTATATCTTCTTTGGAGAAATGTCTATTTAGATCTTCTGCCCAGTTTTGGATTGGGTTGTTTGTTTCCATGATATTGAGCTGCATGAGCTGCTTGTAAATTTCAGAGATTAATTGTTTGTCAGTTGCTTCATTTGCAACAACATATTTTCTCCCATTCTGAGGGTTATCTTTTTATCTTGTTTATGATTTCCTATGCTGTGAAAAAGCTTTTAAGTTTCATTAGGTCCCATTTGTTTAGTTTTGTTTTTATTTCCATTTCTCTAGGAGGTGGGTCAAAAAAGATCTTGCTGTGATTTATGTCAAGGAGTGTTCTGCCTATGTTTTCCTCTAAGAGTTTGATAGTGCCTGGTCTTACATTTAGGTCTTTAATCCATTCTGAGTTTATTTTTGTGTATGGTGTTAGAAAGTGTTCTAATTCATTCTTTTACATGTAGCTGTCCAGTTTTCCCAGCACCACTTATTGAAGAGGCTGTCTTTTCTCCATTGTATATTCTTGCCTCCTTTATCAAAGATAAGGTGATCGTATGTGCGTGGGATTATCTCTGGGCTTTCTATCCTGTTTCACTGATCTAGACTTCTGTTTTTGTGCCAGTACCATACTGTCGTGATTACTGTAGCTTTGTAGTATAGTCTGAAGTCAGGGAGCCTGATTCCTCCAGATCCATTTTCCTTTCTCAAGATTGCTTTGCCTATTCAGGGTCTTTTGTGTTTCCATGCAAATTTTAAAATTTTTGGTTCTAGTTCTGTAAAAAAAAAATGCCATTGTTAGTTTGGTAGGGATTGCATTGAATCTGTAGATTGCTTTGGTAGTATTGTCATTTTCACAATGTTGATTCTTCCAATTGAAGAACATGGTATATCTCTGTATCTGTTTCTCCATCTGAAGAAATCTGTTTAATTTCTTCCATCAGTGTCTTATAGTTTTCTGCATACAGGTCTTTTGTCTCTTTAGGTAGGTTTATTCCTAGGTATTTTATTCTTTTTGTTGCAATAGTAAATGGGAGTGTTTCCATAATTTCTCTTTCAGATTTTTCATCATTAGTGTATAGGAATGCAAGAGATTTCTGTGCATTAATTTTGTATCCTGTTACTTTACCAGATTCATTTATAAGCTCTAGTAGTTTTCTGGTATCATGTTTAGGACTCTCTATGTATAGTAGCATGTCATCTGCAAACAGTGACAGCTTTACTTCTTCTTTTCCGATTTGGATTCCTTTTATTTCTTTTTCTTTTCTGATTGCTGTGGCTAAAACTTCCAAAACTATTTTGAATAATAGTGGCGAGAGTGGACAACCTTTGTCTTGTTCCTGATTTTAGAGGAAGTGGTTTCAGTTTTTCACCATTGAGGATGATGTTGGCTGTGGGTTTGTCATATATGGCCTTTGTTACATTGAGGTAAGTTCCCTCTATGCCTACTTTGTGGAGAGCTTTTATCATAAATAGGTGTTGAATTTTGTTGAAAGCTTTTTCTGCACCTATTGAGATGATCATATTGTTTTTATCCTTCAGTTTGTTAATGTGGTGTATCACATTGATTGATTTGCATATACTGAAAAATCCTTGCATTCCTGGGATAAACCTCACTTGATCATGGTTTATGATCCTTTTAATGTGTTGTTGGATTCTGTTTGCTAGTATTTTGTTGAGGATTTGTGCATGTATGTTCATCAGTGATATTGGTCTATAGTTTTCTTTCTTTGTGACACCTTTGGTTTTGGTATCAGGGTGATGGTGGCCTCACAGAATGTGTTTGGGAGTGTTCCTCCCTCTGCTATATTTTGCAAGAGTTTGAGAAGGATGGTGTTAGCTCTTCTCTAAATGTTTGATAGAATTCGCCTGTGAAGCCAACTGGTCCTGGGCTTCTGTTTGTGGGAAGATTTTTAATCACAGTTTCAATTTCAGTGCTTGTGATTGGGCTATTTATATTTTCTATTTCTTCCTGGTTCAGTCTCAGAAAGTTGTGTTTTTCTAAGAATTTGTCCATTTCTTCCAGGTTGTCCGTTTTATTGGCATGTAGTTGCTTGTAGTAATCCCTCATGATCCTTTGTATTTCTGCAGTGTCAATTGTTACTTCTCCTTTTTCATTTCTAATTCTGTTGATTTGAGTCTCCTTCTCTTTTTTCTTGATGAGTCTGACTAGTGGTTTATCAATTTGTTTATCTTCTCAAAGAAAGAGCTTTTAGTTTTATTGATCTTGGATATTGTTTCCTTCATTTCTTTTTCATTTATTCCTGATCTGATCTTTATGACTTCTTTCCTTCTGCTAAATTTGGGGTTCTTTTGTTCTTCTTTCTCTAATAGCCTTAGGTGTAAGTTTAGATTGTTTATTTGAGCTTTTTCTTGTTTCTTAAGGTAGGATTGTATTGCTATAAACTTCCCTCTTAGAACTGCTTTTGGGGCATCCCATAGGTTTGGGGTCGTCGTGTTTTCATTGTCATTTGTTTCTAGGTACTTTTTGGTTTCCTCTTTGATTTCTCAGTGATCTCCTGGTTATTTAGTAGTGTACTGTTTAGCCTCCATGTGTTTGCATTTTTTACAGTTTTTTTCCTGTAATTGATATCTAGTTTCATAGTGTTGTGGTCAGAAAAGATACTTGATATAATTTAAATTTTCTTAAATTTACCAAGGCTGGATTTGTGACCCAAGATGTGATCTCTCCTGGAGAATATTCCATGAGCACTTGAGAAGAAAGTATACTGTTGTTTTGGATGGAATGTCCTATAAATGTCAATTAAATCCATGTTGTTTAATGTGTCATTTAAAGCTTCTGTTTCCTTATTTATTTCCATTTTGGATGATATATCCACTGCTGAAAGTGAGGTGTTAAAGTCCACTACTATGATTGTGTTACTGTCAATATCCCCTTTTATGGCTATTAGCATTTGCCTTATGTATTGAGGTGCTCCTATGTTGGGTGTATAAATATTTACAATTGTTATATCTTCTTGGATTGATCCCTTGATCATTATGTAGTGTCGCTCTTTGTCTCTTGTAGTCGTCTTTATTTTAAACTCTATTTTGCCTGATATGAGAATTGCTACTCCAGCTTTCTTTTGATTTCCATTTGCATGGAATATCTTTTTCCATCCCCTCACTTTCAGTGTGTATGTGTCCCTAGGTCTGAAGTGGGTCTCTTGTAGACAGCATATATACAGGTCTTGCTTTTGTATCCATTCAGCCAGTCTATGTCTTTTGGTTGGAGCATTTCCATTTACATTTAAGGTAATTATCAATATGTAGTTCCTATTCCCATTTTCTTAATTGTTTTGGGTTTGTTATTGTAGGTCTTTTCCTTCTCTTGTGTTTCCTGCCTAGAGAAGTTCTTTTAGCATTTGTTGTAAAGTTGGTTTGGTGATGCTGAATCCTCTTAGCTTTTGCTTGTCTTAAAGGTTTTAATTTGTCCATCAGATCTGAATGAGATCCTTGCTGGGTAGAGTAATCTTGGTTGTAGGTTTTTCCCTTTCATCACTTAAAATATGTCCTGGCACTCCGTTCTGGCGTGCAGAGTTTCGCTGAAAGATCAGCTGTTAACCTTATGGGCATTCCCTTGTATATTATTTGTTGTTTTTCCCTTGCTACCTTTAATATTTTTTCTTTGTATTCAACTTTTGATAGTTTGATTAATATGTGAATTGGCG
Source organism: Pseudorca crassidens (assembly GCF_039906515.1). NCBI lineage: Eukaryota > Metazoa > Chordata > Mammalia > Artiodactyla > Delphinidae > Pseudorca > Pseudorca crassidens. The sequence continues at coordinate 75,679,351 of NC_090296.1, forward strand.
TGTTTCTCCTTGGATTTATCCTGTATGGGACTCTCTGCACTTCCTGGACTTGACTGACAATTTCCTTTCCCATATTAGGGAAGTTTTCAACTATAATCTCTTCCAGTATTTTCTCAGTCCCTTTCCTTTTCTCTTCTTCTTCTGGGACCCCTATAATTCGAATGTTGGTGCATTTAATTTTGTGCCAGAGGTCTCTGAGTCTGTCGTTGATTCTTTTCATTCTTTTTTCTTTATTCCACTCTGTGGTAGTTATTTCCACTATTCTCTCTTTCAGGTCACTTACCCGTTCTTCTGTCTCAGTTATTCTCTATTGATTCCTTCTAGAGAATTTTTAATTTCATTTATTTTGTTGTTCATCATTGTTTGTTTGCTCTTTAGTTCTTCTAGGTCCTTGTTAAACGTTTCTTGTATTTTCTCCATTCTATTTCCAAGATTTTGGATCATCCTTCCTATCATTACTCTGAATCCTTTTTCAGGTAGACTGCCTATTTCCTCTTCATATTTTTTGGTCTGGTGGGTTTTTCCCTTACTCTTTCCTCTGCTGCCTATTTCTCTGTCTTCTCATTATGTTTAACTTACTGTGTTTGGGGTTTCCTTTTTGCAGGCTGCAGGTTCATAATTCCCCATGCTTTTGGTGTCTGCCCCCATTGGGTAAGGTTAGTTCAGTGTCTTGTGTAGGCTTCCTCGTGGAGGGGACTGGTGTCTTTGTTCTGGTGGGTGGGGTTGGATCTTGTCTTTCTGGTGGTCAGGGCTGCGTCCAGTGGTGTGTTTTGTGGTGTCTGTGAGCTTAATATTATTTTAGGCAGCCTCTCTGCTGATGGGTAAGGCTGTGTTCCTGTCTTACAAGTTGTTTGGCATAGGGTGTCCAGCACTGGAGCTTGCTGGCCATTGGGTGGAGCAGGGTCTTAACATTGAGGTGGAGATCTCTGGGAGTGCTCTCACTGATTGATATTACATGTGGCCGGGAGGTTTCTAGTGGTCCAATGTCCTGAACTCAGCTCTCCCACCTCAGAGGCTCAGGCCTGACACCAGGCTGGAGCACCTAGACAACAGGGGCTTATATTTGGACTCTCCATTATGCTCCATTGATCAATGTGTCTGTTTTTACGCCAGTACCAGTGTTTTGACTACTATAGCTTTGTAATATAGTTTGAAATAAGCAAATGTGATGCCCTCAGTTTTGTTCCTCTTTCTCTAGATTGCTTTGGCTATTGGTGGTCTATTTTGGTACCATACAAACTTCAGGATTGTTTTGTTCTATTTCTGTGAAAAGTGCCATAGAATTTTGACAAGGATTTCATTCAATCTGTAGATTGCTTTGGGTACTATGGATATTCCAACAATTTAATTTTTTATGTCCATGAGAACAAAGTATCTTCCCATTTATTTTTGTCTTCTCAATTTCCTTAATCAATGTCTTATAGATTTCAATGTACAGGTCTTTCACTTCCTTGTTTAAATTTATTCCTAAATATTTTCTGTTCGATGCAATTGTAAATGGAATTGTTTTCTTAACATCACCTTCTGATAGTTTGTTAGTAGTATGTGGAAACACAACTGATTTTTGTGTATTGGTTTTGTATCCTGCAACTTTACTGAATTTGTGTATTAGTTCTAACATATACTGACATCTTGTGGGCACGTCTCCCACTGCTAAGCCAAATGATGTGATTTTCTTTTCACTTTCTCTTTTTGTGTATGAAAAAGTGCACATTAATAACTGGAGTAGGAAGTCTGTATGCTGTTTATTTTCGGGTGAACAACGTTTAGTTCATAAGCAAGTTAAAAGATTTTTCTAATGGAATTTTTATTGGCATTTCTGTGGCCTATTGAGGAAGAACACCAAGTCTTATACAGCCTTGAGAGGAGGGGGAAAGTCTCTCTAAATGACAAGAAAGATGGGGCTTCCCTGGTGGTGCAGTGGTTAAGAATCTGCCTGCCAATGCAGGGGACACGGGTTCGAGCCCTGGTCTGGGAAGATCCCACATGCCACAGAGCAACTAAGCCCATGTACCACAACTACTGAGCCTGCGCTCTAGAGCCTGTGAGCCACAACTACTGAGCCCATTTGCCGCAACTACGGAAGCCCAGGCGCCTACAGCCCATGCTCCACAAGAGAAGCCACCACAATGAGAAGCCCGCGCACTGTAACGAAGAGTAGCTCCCGCTCTCCGCAACTAGAGAAGGCCCGTGCGCTGCAACGAACACCCAACACAGCCAAAAATAAAATAAATAAATTCATAAAAATTTTAAAGAAAAGAAATACTTTTAAATAAATGACAAGAAAGAGTAAATGAGACTCAGATACAGAGGGTGATGTGCTCAAAGTGACTGAGAAGGTTAAGGTCAGATCCTAACCTAGAAGCCAAGTTGCCCGATTCTCTGGTCTCCTAAAATGTTTCTAGGGATCATGTGTTACTAGGAGGGCATTTATAGACGGCATGTCTTGGTATAAAGGAAACAATAGACCTGGCACTCATCCTTAAGCTCCACAAACCCTGTTCATAACTGGTCTTTCCCCATTCTCTGCGTGTGCCTAGCGGCCCCAACACAGACTGGACTGGCCAGGAGGAGAGAAAGGAGGGAAAAAAGGAAAGACACTGTAAGAAAGAAGGGGGAGTAGCCTTGAAAACGTTTTCTTGTTATCTTCTCAAGTTTAAGAGAACTAAAAGAGATTGAGGAAAAATAATTCTCTTCCCATTGGAAAAAAAATTACACTTTTCTTTGTTCCTACAAAAAATTGACAAAAATGGATCAATTAAGCTGGAAAGCTGCATAGCCACTTCCTGTCTTCCTCTTTGTGTGTCATCCCATTGTAAGTAGCAAGAAAACCTTTCATAATGGATTGGGACAAGGCCAGGAATCATTGAATGTTTGGAAGCTGTGCCCAGACTATTCTGCTTATAACAAAGAGAATAAAGTATATCATTTGTCATAGTTTCCACATGACTTCAATATTGCATGTGAGCTAACTACTCTTTCCCCATCTGATCAGGGACGTTACTGACAGAGATACAGCAGGCCCCTCTTGCGACTAAACACATGAATGCCGTCACCAGATCCCAGGCAAGTCCACCTACCAGCTTTTGTAAAGTTACTGTACGGATAATGGAAGAAAACAGCTTAGATGTGCGTCTCATGTTACAGATAGGACAGTTTTGGTCATTTAAGTTTTTAGAATGATCACTGTGTGTAACAAGACAATTGTTGCAGTATTTACAGAGTTTTTGCTTTTTTTCATTTTTCAAACCACATGATGTTTCCTTCATTCAGGCAGATGGGTGGTTCTCAGCTCATCACTTCAAGGAAGGGATGTACTGCTGGGAAAAAAATAAAGCTGCCTTGCTTACCATTTTATTTCAAAAGTTTTAGTCCTATAGGCAAATCAAAGGACAAGCATCAGTTACAGATTTAGGAGATGATACACTGAAATAATACAAGCTAGCCTACCTGAGGCAAAATAAGCATTTTCTAAGTGGAGCAAGGGGGAGAGGAGAGAGTATCCGAGTAAAGCAAGGAGGCATAAGTATCGATGGGTCCTTGGAGGAACATTGAACCTTGTCCCCTAGAGACATCTTGGAAAGAAAACCACAAGACCTCTGGGCCACTTTCATGTATTAAATAAATCTCAGTGCAGCCCTGGTTAAAACTTCCATCTTCATTTCTCTCTTCTGCTCTTTGAACCTGAGGCTTGACTCCTGGCTGCAGTAAGGTCAGCATGGCTTGCTCTGTTCTCTTCCTCTGCCTTTTTTCTTTGGTTCTAATTCCCTTGAGGTTAGGGAAGAAACAAAAGTTAAGAAGAATTTTTTTAAAATGGCAGACACTTTCTCATTTAACTGGTGTGCACCTTTGGGTGTCACTGCTTTCCTGCCCAACCACTGATGGCCTCGATGTGCGAGCATCCCTGTGAGAGAGCAGCCGGGGACCCTCAGGAGCCTCCTCAGGGCAGGATCTCCCCCGCCCTGTCAGATCCCATTCAGGAAGCACTCCCCATGGCCTCTTGTCTCCCCTTTTCCTGGTGGAGAACTGGCTGATGACTCAGGCCTGCTGCCTTCAGAGGTGGCACCTGTGGGACACAGCACTCACTCCTCCTCACCGTGCCTCATGGAGACACCCAGGCAGCCCCAATGCTGCCCCCCTTCACTGTACCATCCTTCTCTGATTTCCTCATCTTCTGCTTAAGTAGATGCAAAAATAGATCAAAATCTGCTCCAGAAACAGATATCCAAAGACAGAATGCCATGCAGTTTTCCTTTTTACTCCGATGATCTCTGTCTTTAAAAGCAAGTATTTTAGGATAGCGATGTCTGAAGTGGCTCATGGGGAAAGTGGAACACTCTGATGATACTGTTCTGCTGACTGCTCCATCCCTCACATCAGCTAAAGAAGTGAAGATCAGGGGTTGCAGGGTCTGTACAGTTGCTTCTTCATAAATCCTAGAGTGCCTGGCTGTGAGTTGTTCTTAATGGAAAATGGTGAACGCTTAATGCCTCTTGGTCCCTAGTTCTGGGTCCCAGCTGCCAAATTTGTGACAATGAAAAATGCTCCAGAGTACATCTTATTCATCTAAATGGAAAAAAAACTCTTTGATTCTATAAGTGATTCTAAATAAAGGTTTCTAATTCTTAAGACAAAATAAAAAAATATACATATATAGTCCAATATTTTATATTGTGTAATTTATATATATTATAATTAAATATATTCCAATAATATTAGTAATATCAATTAATATTTACCAATTAGATGAGCTTGAGGAACAAAATTCAATAATAAGCCCTGCACCAACCAAGTCACCACAGATACAGGAAAAGCAAAGCCTGGCTGTGAGGATATGGCCGAAGATTAAACACGGTCATAAAACAATTATAAGTCATCATTGTGGTCTCTCCTGGAAATTATTAGGAGAACTATGAAGGCAGAGGTTAGATAATTATTGTGCTATATTTTGCAGTAAAGAAAATTTTATCAGTGTTGTAAATTGCTTTCTTCAATATGAATTTTAAATATTGTAAAGAATCCAGAAAGAGTGAAAAGATTAATTAAAATTATGAAGTATAATATATTTAACCTTTAGAACAGAGGAGGAAATATTAAGACTCATGGCCTTTAACATATAGAGAGGTTTTGTTTTTTAATTAAAAATAAAGAATGAAAACAAATAAACAACGAACACTTACAAAAATCTTTGATCCAACAGCGGCCATCATCATAACAATTGCCCTTGGCATAGAATTCAGACTTTCTCCATTTCACGTTTGAGTACCTGCAGTTACAAAAGGCATTCCACTAACAGCTGGCCTAGCTCATTAACGTGACAAAAACTTGCACTTACGTCAGTTTTATACCAAATCTCACCATTCATTAAACCATGGATAAATTTCTTTTTGCTGTTGTTGAAAACAAAAGTCATTACCTTGTTTATCATTAAAAAAGAGAGTTTTTTTTTTACTAATCAAAATAGGGTATGGTTTAATCAGAATAAGGTGTTACGTGCATTAGGTGTCCCCAGGTGGGTTCTGAGGTTCTCTAACCACTTAACATCTAAGTGAATACACAACACATACATTTTCATATCATCCATCCTCCTGAAATTCAGCAGTCTTCCATATTTTTCAGAGTTTTTCAGAGTAAAATCTCCCAGTCACTTGAACCAAAATCATCAAGTAACTCACTAAAAAAGTAAACCCCCCAACCTCATGCCAGACCTACTGAATCAGAATCTGTTGATCAGAATAAGACATATTTTTCCTAAATGTGATTCTTAAATGTACAGTAAACTTTGACAAATACTGTCCAATTGGTTAACTCTGGAGTTTTTATTTTTTAATCTCATCTTATATTGCCTGCAGCATTTACTTTATCTCAGAAATCCCTTCATCTTTAAACATTCTTAAGCCTTAGTTTACCTCAACTGAGGATGGGTTAATATTACTTTGCGGTTTTTAGATTATAAAATGAGTTGTAAAGTGCTTAGCAATGGACTTGGCATATGGTAAGTGTTCCATAAATGATAATAAAGATGATTGTGGTAATGATGCGAATGACAAAATAAGGGCAGGTGGAAACAAGGATCCCATGATAATTCTCTGACCTCTTTCCCTGAACACACTGGGCAGACTTTAAAGCTGTAAACCCAAAAGATTAAAATTAAACAAAACCAGATGGTGTGGATAAAAGAATACCTCTCTTTCCCTAAATCAGGAAATTTCCACTTCTGCTTTCCTTCTTTGTAGACCTTGCCTCTTCCCCTCCCCACACGGGAGGGGGGAGGAGGGCTGATTCTGTTCGCAGTCCATTTATGAGTAGGAAATTAGTCCTTAGTCTAACTTAAAATGTAGGACTCAAGACTCCACTCACTCTGCTTATATCGCTTGCATTTTAAGTCTTTGCCTACCTGTGATAATAAGCAAATCTAAGGAGAGCTAATTTAGTACACTGTGATTTAGTACGCTCTTTCTCTTTCTATTTTAGCTCACATACTTGAAAATCACGTCAACCCTTGGCTAGTTTGATGCGTGTCCTATCTCTCCTACTCATCCTTATAGGAATTCTGAGCTTGCTTTTCTGGATTCAGAAGGAAGTAGGAAACTCCACTTAGGCCTGAACCTCAACCCACCTTTCCTGCTTTAGAAGTAATCAGGTCCTGGTTCGGCTGAAAGTCCTTCTTCACTTTCCATTTGTATTAAGCTAATACATATAAGCATCCTCAGGAATCTTCCCAGTGGTGAGCAGGGCAGGATTTGGCCAATCTTACGTCCCTGGAAATATCATCATGGCACATAAAATCCCCACTTCAAATGGAAATTACCAAACAGTTTAGTTGAATAATAATGAATATATGACATATCCAAACATGTGGGATACAGCAAAAGCAGTACAGAAGGTCCCTGACTTACGGTTTTCTGACTTATGATGGTATGAAACTGATATGCATTAAGTAGAAACCACACTTCAAATTTTGAATTTTGATCTTTTCCTGGGCTAGTATGCTCTCTTTTGATGCTGGACAGCTCCCAGCCAGTCACTGGATCACAAGGGTAAACGACCATCACACTAGTACCAAACGTAAAATAGATAGCTAGTGGGAAGCAGCTGCATAGCACAGGGAGATCAGCTTGGTGCTTTGTGACCACCTAGAGGGGTGGGATAGGGAGAGTGGGAGGGAGACACAAGAGGTAGGAGATATGGGGATATATGTATATGTATAGCTGATTCACTTTGTTATAAAGCAGAACCTAACACGCCATTGTAAAGCAATTATACTCCAATAAAGATGTTAACAAAAACAAAACAAAACCGGTCTGAACCCAGACAACCACTCTGCTTTTTGTTTTCAGTACAGTATTCAATAAATTACATGAGAGAGTCAGCACCATATTATAAAATAGGCTTTGTGTTAGATAATCTTGCCCAACTGTAGGCTAATATAAGTGTTCTGAGCACGTTCAAGGTAAGCTAGGCTAAGCTATGATGTCCGGAGTTTAGGTGTATTAAATGCACTTTTGACTTAAGATATTTTCAACTTATGATGGGTTTATTGGAACGTAACCCCACTGGAAGTCAAGGAATATTTGTAATTAGAGGCAAATTTATGGATTTAAATTATATTTGTTAGGAAAGAAGAAATGTTGAGAATCAATAGTCAAACTTGCAACTCAAAGAAGTGGAAAAAGTAGCAAGATAAATAAAAGAAAGTAAAGGTAGCAAATAATAAACTATGTGCGGAAATAACTAAATTGACCAACTTTCACAAGGAAAAAAAAACAAATATATAAAGAACCCCTTACCCGTTAAAGTAACTGAATCCATAATTGAAGGATTATTAAGTTTCTCCCATAAGTGAAACTATGCTTAGATGGCTCACTAGTGAACTTCCTGAAAATTAAAAAAAAATTATTAAAAACCTTGCACAAATTATTCTATAGATAGAAAAGGAGCCATAAATTGCAACTTATCTAATGAACTATTATCATCTTGATACCAAAATCTGACCTAAACATTTTAATGAAAGAAAAAGTTGAATACCAGTATCACTCAGGATCCTGGACAGAATGAACAGTAATCTCTGCTGCCTGGCTGTGTCACAAGATTTCATTCTCCATAGCACTACTTGGAAAGAGGTTCTGGGTGCTAACTAACTACTTCTTCGAGGAGGGGAAAACACCAAAGATGCCCTGATTCCAGAACCCCAGCTGCAGGGTTTGTGTACAGGCTGCAGGTGCCTGGGGAGCACTGTGTCTCCACAGCACAGAGGTAAGCGGCTGAGTCTTCAGGTTTAGGGGCTGTGATGTGCAGAGAGCTTCCCTTCTTTAACAAGGTGGCTTTTAGTCTTTCGTTCTGCTTTTCCTCCCCAACTGAGTAAAGACGGAAGAGAAGTTCGGGTCCCTTCCCAGGATCCTGTCTATACCACAGTAGCCCGTTAAAATTGCTGGCCGTGTAGCTGCAGTTGAGGATGAGACTGTCTCCCTCCTGGATTTTCAGGGTCTGAGGACTCTGCTCCACCTTGTCTTCTCCCCTCAACCCTGTTCAGGAAAACAAAATCAGAAATGAAACAAAGCTTTCAGTTCAGCAGTTTTGAAAAATCCCAACAAAAAGCCTGGGATGAGCTGAGACTAAACCCCTCTCTCTCTTCTCTCCAGCTTTGGATAAATGTGCCCTTATGGTTCTCATCTCTTAACCTCCAACTTACAGCCAAGCTGAAGCCACAAGACTATGAATGCACATTCCAGCATGTTCTCCATCCCGATATCACACTCTTGATACAATTTTAATGATTCCAAATCTTCTCCCCTGAGGAGCTGCTCCTCTGTCTTAGTTCTCCTTCTCTAATGCACGAGATAGCCTTTCTGTTGGTGGCTCAGCCAATCAAGAGCAAATCCTCTAGTAGCTGTCATGCTTTTGACAGTTAAGGCACTGGAGGAATGAGAGGAATGGAACCACTGCCACCTGGTGGTCACAAACACAAACATCTCACAGGACCCACTCCATGCCCCCTACAAAGACAAAAATTGATGGGAGGACATTTTTTATATTGGTGGGCATAGTGCATATGAGGTTTAAAGTAGTAATCAGAAAAGCCTTCTCTGCCTGCAGTTTGAATCGTTTCATTTTTCCTTGTTTGGCCTTTAAAGCTAAACTGCTACCAGAGGTTATAAAAGTTGAACCCAAGCATAGGTGTAATGGATTGTGTTTCTCTTTATAGTACACAAGAATCTCAGCAGGTGAGACCTTAAAAGGACTAGAGTGCTGAAAAAAGCGGGGGGATAAAATAGCTGTGGATATGTCTGGAGACCTCTTTGACAGAGAATTGGGAACATAAGTTAAGAAACCATTGCTTCAAATAATTTTATGCCTGGCTACAGGGACCAAGTGCAACTACAACTCAGGGTCACGAACTTGATAGATCTTAGGAGAACAGGAGGGAAGAGCATGGCAGAGGGAAAGCAGAGCTCTCCATTCTAGACCCTGGAGAGATCAGAACATCACAGAGCAGAGTGGGGAACAGGAAGATACGTATAGCAAAACTAGTATGGTTTAATTTGTTTGGTTCTATGACACTCCGCTGGGTTTTTTGTTTTGTTTTGTTTTTGTTTTTACATCTTTATTGGAGTATAATTGCTTTACAATGCTGTGTTACTTTCTGCTTTATAACAAAGTGAATCAGTTATACATATACATATGTTCCCATATCTCTTCCCTCTTGCGTCTCCCTCCCTCCCACCCTCCCTATCCCACCCCTCCAGGCGGTCACAAAGCACCGAGCTGATATACCTGTGCTATGCCGCTGCTTCCCACTAGCTATCTACCTTATATTTGTTAGTGTATATATGTCCATGCCTCTCTCTTGCTTTGTCACAGCTCACCCTTCCCCCTCCCCATATCCTCAAGTCCATTCTCTAGTAGGTCTGTGTCTTTATTCCTAGCTTCTTCGTGACATTTTTTTTCTTAAATTCCATATATATGTGGTAGGATACGGTACTTGTCTTTCTCTTTCTGACTTATTTCACTCTGTATGACAGACTCTAGGTCTATCCACCTCATTACAAACAGCTCAATTTCGTTTCTTTTTATGGCTGAGTAATATTCCATTGTATATATGTGCCACACCTTCTTTATCCATTCATCCGATGATGGACACTTAGGTTGTTTCCATCTCCAGGCTATTGTAAATAGAGCTGCAATGAACATTTTGGTACTTGACTCTTTTTGAATTATGGATTTCTCAGGGTATAAGCTCAGTATTGGGATTGCTGGGTTATATGGTAGTTGTATTTGTAGTTTTTTAAGGAACGTCCATACTGTTCTCCACAGTGCCTGTATCAATTTACATTCTCACCACCAGTTCAAGAGGGTTCCCTTTTCTCCACACCCTCTCCAGCATTTATTGTTTTTAGATTTTTTGATGCTGGCCATTCTGACCGGTGTGAGATGATATCTCATTGTAGTTTTGATTTGCATTTCTCTAATGATTATTGATGTTGAGCATTCTTTCATGTGTTTGTTGGCAGTCTGTATATCATCTTTAGAGAAATGTCTATTTAGGTCTTCTGCCCATTTTTGGATTGGGTTGTTTGTCTTTTTGTTATTGAGTTGCATGAGGTGCTTATAAATTTTGGAGTTTAATCCTTTGTCAGTTGCTTCATTTGCAAATATATTTTCCCATTCTGAGGGTTGTCTTTTGGTCTTGTTTATGGTTTCCTTTGCTGTACAAAAGCTTTGAAGTTTTATTAGGTCCCATTTGTTTATTTTTGTTTTTATTTCCACTTCTGTAGGAGGTGGGTCAAAAAGGAACTTGCTGTGATTTATGTCATAGAGTATTCTGCCTATGTTTTCCTCTGAGAATTTGATAGTTTCTGGCCTTACAGTTAGGTCTTAATCCATTTTGAGGTTATTTTTGTGTATGGTGTTAGGGAGTGATCAAATCTCAAACTTTTACATGTAGCTGTCCAGTTTTCCCAGCACCACTTATTTAAGAGGCTGTCCTTTCTCCACTGTACATTCCTGCCTCCTTTATCAAAGATAAGGTGACCATATGTGCGTGGGTTTATCTCTGGGTTTTCTATCCTGTTCCATTGATCTATCTTTCTGTTTTTGTGCCAGTACCATACTGTCCTGATTACTGTAGCTTTGTAGTATAGTCTGAAGTCAGGGAGCCTGATTCCTCCAGCTCCGTTTTTCGTTCTCAAAATTGCTTTGGCTATTCGGGGTCCTTTGTGTTTCCATACAAATTGTGAAAGATTTTGTTCTAGTTCTGTGAAAAATGCCAGTGGTAGTTCGATAGGGATTGCATTGAATCTGTAGATTGCTTTGGGTAGTAGAGTCATTTTCATAATGTTGATTCTTCCAATCCAAGAACATGGTATATCTCTCCATCTATTTGTATCATCTTTAATTTCTTCCATCAGTGTCTTATAATTTTCTGCATACAGGTCTTTTGTCTTCTTAGGTAGGTTTATTCCTAGATATTTTATTCTTTTTGTGCAGTGGTAAATGGGAGTGTTTTCTTGATTTCACTTTCAGATTTTTCATCATTAGTGTATAGGCATACCAGAGATTTCTGTGCATTAATTTTGTATCCTGTAACTTGACCAAATTCATTGATTAGCTCTAGTAGTTTTCTGGTAGCATCTTTAGGATTCTCTGTGTATAGTATCATGTCATCTGCAAACAGTGACAGCTTTACTTCTTCTTTTCCGACTTGGATTCCTTTTATTTCCTTTTCTTTTCTGATTGCTGTGGCTAAAACTTCCAAAACTATGTTGAATAAGAGTGGTGAGAGTGGGCAACCTTGTCTTGTTCCTGATTTTAGTGGAAATGCTTTCAGTTTTTCACCATTGAGGATGATGTTGGCTGTGGGTTTGTCATACATGGCCTTTATTATGTTGAGGAATGTTCCCTCTATGCCTACTTTCTGCAGGGTTTTTATCATAAATGGGTGTTGAAAGCTTTCTCTGCATCTATTGAGATGATCATATGGTTTTTCTCCTTCCGTTTGTTAATATGGTGTATCACATTGATTGATTTGCGTATATTGAAGAATCCTTGCATCCCTGAAATAAACGCCACTTGATCATGGTGTATGATCCTTTTAATGTGCTGTTGGATTCTGTTTGCTAGTATTTTGTTGAGGATTTTTGCATCTATGTGCATCAGTGATATTGGCCTGTAGTTTTCTTTCTTTGTGACATCCTTGTCTGGTTTTGGTATCAGAGTGATGGTGGCCTCGTAGAATGAGTTTTGGAGTGTTCCTCCCTCTATATTTTGCAAGAGTTTGAGAAGGATAGCTGTTAGCTCTTCTGTGTTTGGTAGAATTCGCCTGTAAAGCCACCTGGTCCTGGGCTTTTGTTTGTTGGAAGATTTTTAATCACAGTTTCAATTTCAGTGCTTGTGATTGGTCTGTTCATATTTTCTATTTCTTCCTGATTCAGTCTTGGCAGGTTGTGCATTTCTAAGAATTTGTCCATTTCTTCCAGGTTGTCCATTTTATTGGCATAGAGTTGCTTGTAGTAATCTCTCATGATCTTTTGTATTTCTGCAGTGTCAGTTGTTACTTCTCCTTTTTCTTTTCTAATTCTATTGATTTGAGTCTTCTCCCTTTTTTTCTTGATGAGTCTGCCTAATGGTTTATCAATTTTATGTATCTTCTCAAAAAACCAGCTTTTAGTTTTTTTGATCTTTGCTATCGTTTCCTTCATTTCTTTTTCATTTATTTCTGATTTGATTTTTATGATTTCTTTCCTTCTGCTAACTTTGGGGGTTGTTTGTCCTTTCTCTAATTGCTTTAGGTGCAAGGTTAGGTTGTTTATTCGAGATGTTTCCTATTTCTTAAGGTAGGATTGTATTGCTATAAACTTCCCTGTTAGTACTGCTTTTGCTGTATCCCATAGATTTTGGGTCGTCGTGTCTCCATTGTCATTTGTTTCTAGGTATTTTTTTTTATTTCCTCTTTGATTTCTTCAGTGATCACTTCGTTATTAAGTAGTGTATTGTTCATCCTCCATGTGTTTGTATTTTTTACAGATCTTTTCCTGTAATTGATATGTAGTCTCATAGCGTTGTGGTTGGAAAAGATACTTGATACAATTTGAATTTTCTTAAAGTTACCAAGGCTTGATTTGTGACCCAAGATACGATCTATCCTGGAGAATGTTCCATGAGAACTTGAGAAAAATGTGTATTCTGTTGTTTTTGGATGGAATGTCCTATAAATATCAATTAAGTCCATCTTGTTTAATGTATCATTTAAAGCTTGTGTTTCATTATTTATTTTCATTTTGGATGATCTGTCCATTGGTGAAAGTGGGGTGTTAAAGCCCCCTACTATGGATGTGTTACTGTCAATTTCCTCTTTTATAGCTGTTACTATTTGCCTTATGTATTGAGGTGCTCCTATGTTGGATGCATAAATATTTACAATTGTTATATCTTCTTCTTGGATCGATCCCTTGATCATTATGTAGTGTCCTTCTTTGTCTCTTCTAATAGTCTTTATTTTCAAGTCCATTTTGTCTGATATGAGAATTGCTACTCCAGCTTGCTTTTGGTTTCCATTTGCATGGAATATCTTTTTCCATCCCCTTACTTTCAGTCTGTATGTGTCTCTAGGTCTGAAGTGGGTCTATTGTAGACAGCAAATATATGGGTCTTGTTTTTGTATCCATTCAGCCAATCTGTGTCTTTTGGTGGGAGCATTTAGTCCATTTACATTTAAGGTAATTATCGATATGTATGTTCCTATTCCCATTTTCTTAATTGTTTTGGGTTCGTTATTGTAGGTCTTTTCCTTCTCTTGTGTTTCTTCCTAGAGAAGTTCCTTTAGCAGTTGTTGTAAAGCTGGTTTGGTGGTGCTGAACTCTCTTAGCTTTTCCTTGTCTGTAAAGGTTTTAAGTCCTCCATCAAATCTGAATGAGATCCTTGCTGGGTAATCTTGGTTGCAGGTTTTTCTCCTTCATCACTTTAAATATGTCCTTCCAATCCCTTCTGGCTTGCAGAGTTTCTGCTGAAAGATCAGCTCTTAACCTTATGGGGATTCCCTTGTGTGTTATTTGTTGTTTTTCCCTTGCTGCTTTTAATATGTTTTCTTTGTATTTAATTTTTGGCAGTTTGATTAGTATGTGTCTTGGTGTGTTTCTCTTTGGATTTACCCTGTATGGGACTCTCTGTGCTGCCTGGACTTGATTAACTATTTCCTTTTCCATACTAGGGAAGTTTTCATCTATAATCTCTTCAAATATTTTCTCAGTCCCTTTCTTTTTCTCTTCTTCTTCTGGAATCCCTATAATTTAAATGTTGGTGCATTTAATGTTGTCCCAGACGTCTCTGAGACTTTCCCAGTTCTTTTCATTCTTTTTTCTTTATTCTGCTCTGCAGTAGTTATTTCCACTATTTTATCTTCCAGGTCACTTATCTGTTCTTCTGCCTCAGTTATTCTGCTATTGATCCCATCTAGAGTATTTTTAATTTCATTTATTGTGTTGTTCATCGTTGTTTGTTTCATCTTTAGTTCTTCTAGGTCCTTGTTAAATGTTTCTTGCATTTTGTCTATCTATTTCCAAGATTTTGGATCATCTTTACTATCATTATTCTGAATTCTTTTTTAGGTAGACTGCCTATTTCCTCTTCATTTGTTAGGTGTGGTGGGTTTTTATCTTGCTCCTTCATCTGCTGTGTGTTTTTCTGTCTTCTCATTTTGCTTATCTTACTGTGTTTGGGGTCTCCTTTTTGCAGGCTGCAGTTTCGTAGTTCCCGTTGTTTTTGGTGTCTGTTCCCAGTGGCTAAGGTTGGTTCAGTGGGTTGTGTAGGCATCCTGGTGGAGGGGACTAGTGCCTGTGTTCTGGTGGATGAGGCTGGATCTTGTGTTTCTGGTGGGCAGGTCCACGTCTGGTGGTGTGTTTTGGGGTGTCTGTGGACTTATTATGATTGTAGGCAGCCTCTCTGCTAATGGGTGGGATTGTGTTCGTGTCTTGCTAGTTGTTTGGCATAGGATGTCCAGCACTGTAGCTTGCTGGTTGTTGAGTGAAGCTGGGTGCTAGTGTTGAGATGGAGATCTCTGGGAGATTTTCACCGTTTGATATTATGTGGAGCTGGGAGGTCTCTTGTGGACCAGTGTCCTGAAGTTGGCTCTCCCACCTCAGAGGCACAGCACTGACTCCTGGCTGTAGCACCAAGAGCCTTTCATCCGCATGGCTCAGAATAAAAGGGAGAAGAAGTAGAAAGAAATAATTAGTAGAAGTAGAAAGAAAGAAACAAAGAAAGAAAGAAAGAAGGGAGGGAGGGAGGAAGGGGAGAAGGAAGGAAAACAGAAAGAAAGAAGATAAAGTATAATAAAATAAAATATAATAAAGTTATTAAAATAATTATTAAGGGAAAAAAATAAAAAATAATTTTAAAAAAACGGACGGATAGAACCCTAGGGCCAATGGTGGAAGCAAAGCTATACAGACAGAAGCATACACACTGTCAAAAAGAGGAAAAGGGGAAAAAATCATAAATCTTCCTCTCAAAGTCCACCTCCTTAATTTGGGATGATTCGTTGTCTATTCATGTATTCCACAGATGCAGGGTATGTCAAGTTGATTGTGGAGCTTTAATCCGCTGCTTCTGAGGCTTCTGGGAGAGATTTCCCTTTCTCTTCTTTGTTCTCACAGCTCCCAGGGGCTCAGCTTTGGATTTGGCCCTGCCTCTGCGTGTAGGTCGCCGGAGGGCGTCTGTTCTTCGCTCAGACAGGACGGGGTTAAAGGAGCCGCTGTTTCGGGGGCTCTGGCTCACTCAGGCGGGGCGGAGGGAGGGGCACTGAGGGCGGGGCGAGCGTGCGGCGGCAGAGGCCGGCGTGACGTTGCACCAGCCTGAGGCGCGCAGTTCGTTCTTCCGGGGGAATTGTCCCTGGATCCCGGGAACCTGGCAAAGGCGGGCTGCACAGGCTACCCGGAAGGGGGGTGTGGAGAGTGACCTGTGCTCGCACACAGGCTTCTTGGTGGCGGCAGCAGCAGCCTTAGCGTCTCCTGTCCGTCTCTGGGGTCTGCGCTTTTAGCCGCGGCTCGCGCCTGTCTCTGGAGCTCCTTTAAGCAGCGCTGTCAATCCCCTCTCCTCGTGCACCAGGAAACAAAGAGGGAAGAAAAAGTCTCTTGCCTCTTCAGCAGGTCCAGACTTTTCCCCGGACTCCCTCCCGGCTAGCCGTGCCGCATTAACCCCCTGCAGGCTGTGTTCTCGCCACCAACCCCAGTCCTCTCCCGGCGCTCCGACCGAAGCCTGAGCCTCAGCTCCCAGCCCCGCCTGCCCCGGCGGGTGAGCAGACAAGCCTCTCGGCCAGGTGAGTGCCGGTCGGCACTGACTCTCTGTGCGGGAATCTCTCCGCTTTGCCCTCGGCACCCCTGTTGCTGTGCTCTCCTCTGTGGCTCCGAAGATTTCCCCCTCCGCCACCCGCAGTCTCCGCCCGCGAAGGGGCTTCCCAGTGTGTGGAAACGTTTCCTCCTTCACATCTCCCTCCCACTGGTGCAGGTCCCGTCCCTATCCTTTTGTCTCTGTTTATTCTTGTTTCTTTTGCCCTACCCATGTATGTGGGGGGTTTCTTGCCTTTTGGGAGGTCTGAGGACTTCTGCCAGCGTTCAGTAGGTGTTCTGTAGGAGTTGTTCCCCGTGTAGATGTATTTCTGGTGTATCTGTGGGGAGGAAGGTGATCTCCGCGTGTTACTCGTCCGCCATCTTCCCGGAAGCCCCACTCCATTGGGTTTTGTCATTGAACATGCGTTGATGTTGCAGAGTTGACCACCATTTATACAAGCTCTCCTCAGACTTGTCCGTAGAGCACACTCTACCCCCATTAGCTACAACCCATAAAAAGAACATCAACCCTCAGACGCACTGCTTTGATGTCACTTCATCCCTCACCCACTCAGGGACTAGAAAAGAATAAGCTGCCCAGAATTATTGCACTAACAGTGTAGGTATGGGGTTTGTTGTTCTTTAACGTTTTCTTTGAAAATCTGATAATTTCTCAGTGATCTAAAAGTCATTAAACTAACTTGTATCCATTTTCTCATCCTTTGATTTCATTTATTCTAGTCACACTTAGCAAACTGTGACTCTTACAAATCATATTTAAAAGGCTGTGTTTCTCTGTTTCTGAATGTTTGTCTCAGAAAGAACGTGAAAAAGATAACTGCAGCATTAATGCAGCAGCTGTTTGTAGGATAGACTCTAAAAGAACCCAGAAGCTGAATGTGTGATGTGTAATGAAACCAAGGAGATGATTTACAGTTGTGATTTTTATGAAATTTCTTTGTAATTTTAAAAAACATTTTTAATTTGAAATAATTACAGATTCATAGAAGTTTCCAAAAATGTACAGGGAGACTCTGTGTACTCTTCACCCTATGTCCTCCAGGGGTCTCTAAACCAGGAAATTAACATTAGTAAAACACACAGGGCTTATTAGATTTCCACAGTTTACATGCAGCCATTTGTGTGTGTGTGTGTAGTTATATGCAATTTTACACATGTACAGATTCATTCATTCATGCATATCACATGTATAGCTTCGCTGCCACAATGAAGGTGCACAGCTGTTTCATAACCACAAGGCTTCCTCATGCCACCCCTTTGTAGCCACACCCACCCCTTCCCTAGTCATTAACCCCTGACAATCACTAACCTGTTCTTCATCCCTACTTTTTTGTTATTTTAATAATGTTATATAAATGGAATTATATAGAAGTAAGCATTGAGATGTTTTTCACTCAGAATGAGTAGTAAAAACATGAGATTTGTCCAGGTAATAGTGTGTAACCAACCTGTTTGTTTCTTTTTATTTCTGAGTAGTATTCCATGGCAGGGATGTGCCACAGTTTGTTTAACCAGTCACCTACTAAGGGACATCAGGTTTCCATATTTTGGCTGCTATGAATAAAGCTGTTATGAATATTCAGGTACAGATTTTTATGTAAATGAAATCTTCTATTTATCTAGGATAAGTATCCAAGTCTGCATTGCATGTTTAGTTTTATAAGAAATTGCCAGGCCATTTTCCAGAGTGCCTGTATCATTCTATATTCCCATCAGCAGTTTATGAGTGATCCAGTTTTCCCCACGTTTGCCAGAATTAGGTGTTGTCACTATTTTTTATTTTAGCCCCACTGATAGTTGTATAGTGATATTTCATTGTGGTTTTAATTTGCGTTTCTCTGATGGCTAATGATGTTGAGCATCTTTTCATGTGCTGATTTGCAATCTGTATATCCTCTTTGGTGAAATATCAATCTGAGTCTTTCACCCGTTTTTCTAATTGGTTGTTCATTTTCTATACCATTTAGCTTTTAGAGTTCTTTATATATTCTAGATACAAGTACTGTGTCAGATACATGGTTTGTAAATATTTAGCCCCAGTCTGTAGCTTATCCTTTCATATTCTTAACAGGGTCTTTTGTAGAGGAAGAGTTTTTAAATTTGATTCAGTTAGGGGTGCGTGCGTGTGTGTGTGTGTGTGTGTGTGTGTGTGTGTGTGTCTGTATCATGCTTTTGGTGTCAAATCTAAGATTTACTTAGCTCCAGTCCTGAAGATTTTCTCTTATTTTTTTTCAAGTTTCATAGTTTATATTTTACATTTAAGTCTATGATCCATTTTGAGTTGATTTTTATAATGTATATTTTTAAGAAGATGTTTTTTAGAAAAGAGGAATCTGTCATCATCTTTGTCTTAAGCTTTACCTATTTGCTGTTATCAAGTAACTAGTTCAAAGCAACATAACCAAAATGTAGCTTGAGCACTTCTCATAGAAGACTGAAAAAAACTTTTATGCTTTGAGCCTGTGAGCTTCCCTTTTTATACTTACTGTGATTTCTCTAAATTAAAAGTAAAGTTAAAACTATAGTACAAACCCAAACCCTTCTCAACATATCAGCCTCTGAAATCATCTATCACGTATTACAGGGCAATGTTTTCTAGTGTAGATTTGGAAAATGGTTACATCTATCTTATGATCAAGGATAACTGTAGTCTTTCCTAAAATTCACATTCTTTTAAACTTTAAAATTCTCTGAGAAACAAAATGCCTATTAATATTTAAGTCATCAAAGTGAACTAAAGTGAGAGTCTTTTCCTTGCTATAACTTCTTTCCTATAATTGAGCATGTGTTTCTTGAAAAAGAGAATATTCTCTACAAATTGTCACAAGAAAGAGAATTGCCTCTTTCTCTTATTACTTTTTGCTAAAATTACATGCTTCCATCTACCTTTTATCACAGTCACCATTCCAAGGTCAAATAGCTCATTTCCCCAAGGATGTAGTGATTCTTCTTTCTACTGTGCCAGAGGCAGAGTCCTGATTTTTGCTCTCATAGGAGAACTTTTAAAATACCAATATTACAATCGAGGATAATACTTCCTAAAAGTTTTCTTAAGGGTTGAGAATCCAGGAAATTAAAAGGATTCTTGATTGAAATAATTCAGCCCTTGGAACCAGAATCAGGAAATTAGAAAAACAGACAAGACATTTTTCTTGTCTCAGGCTAGGACTCCCAATGGTAGGAATATCTACCCCCAAACTAGGTCACTAGACTGGAAATAAAAAATATACAAAGAAGCAGAACAAGTGATGGCAATGGTAAAGATAAATAGAAACAGATAGTTCGACACCATCCAATTGTACTCATGGGCAACATCTAGTGTATGGAGAACACCTATTATAAAAACGTCATTTCCTTTGAGCCCTAGGAGTTAGGATGGAAAGGAAAAGTATTGAGACTCAAAGAGAACTAAGTTAACTGAGATTTTCTTTTGGCCTGGACCACTCCCCCACTCTCTGCCCACTACCACCCTTAGTTTTATAGGACTCATATCTCTAGCCACAGGAAATAAATATTTGAGGCCGAAATTCTAAGATAAAAGCCCTAGAGAAGAAAGCAGAAAAGAGATAATACAGGAATACGTCATCAGCAGGTGAAACCGGAAGACCCACCGATAAGAGGGACTTCCAAGTCCACAAGAAAATGAATTCGATATACATCTTCCTATAGACTCACTCAGGTGATGAAGATGGCTCTGTCTACGCCAACAAGAGGGAGACCATCTAATTGCAAACCTGAAAATAGTACCATATGACGAAAATCTGTACAAACAGAAAGGGGATTTATGGTACATGGAAATAGAAGTATCCTTATGGTGATGAGAATTGGACGAATACAAGAACTAATTGATACACAATTATCTAACAGCATCCAAAAGGTAGAAGCTCTGTATCTGTTGATATTATCAATTAATTCATTCTTCAGTTAGCCAATATATAATGTGCAACCACTATGTGCCATGTACTGTGTAATGTACAATACATACATGTTTCCTGACTGTATGGAACTCACAGTTACAGGCATAGCAGGAATTTTAGAAGTCTATACATAAGTATAGATATAGATGTAGATTATAAAAACATATTAATTGCAACACTTCCTTTTGTCTTGGACTTGGAAGAGAGCCTTCAGTACATGAGAACCGATGGAGAGAGTCCACAATACATGCTTGGGTACACTTCCAAAACATATATGAAGTGCATTTGTTCAACTTTCCTTAGCCTATCATGCAGAGTAATGATATATGAGAAAACTGATAATTCACTGAAGAGTTAGAGCAAACAGAAGTGAAGCTGTGATGGTGTGTCTTCCTCAATCTTCCTCAAGCCAAGTTAAAGGAGATTCAGAAGATTGGCTCAGAGAGTTTGAAATGAATCCCCTGGAGTTTGGAGGATTCAGAGGGTCACACTAGGCGGCAATGACAATTTCTCTCACTTTACTGTACTTATGGCCAGAATGCTGATTACTCTGTTATTTTTATCTCTGTGTATATGTGACAGAAAGGTGGCTCATACTTGTTAAATTGAGTGAGAAGCTAGAGAAAGTAGATGATGAGGTATGACACGGAGTCATGTAGACATGAGTAAAATGTCAGAGAGAGAGAGAATAACACAAAGAGAGGACACAGTCTAGAGCTAAACCTTGCAGACACACAATAGTTAATGACTGGAAGGGAGCTGAAGGTTTGTGCGGGAGTGCGAGAGGAAACAGCCCAAGAAGTAGGTACAAACCTCAGCGAGTGTTTTGTCAGAGAAGAAGCTGTTTCTCTAAGAAAGAGAGAAACTTTCTCTAAGGAAGAGAGGATTTGAAGCAAGAGTAAATGGTCACAACTCATGTGTCTAAAGTTTCTGAAAGGTCAGGAATGATGAGGTTTGGAAATTGCGGTTGATTTACAACACCGAGGTTATTAGCACTCTTTGAGGGCTTAGCTAGTGGAGGAATTAAAGCCAGATATATGTATACCCTTTAATGCAGAAATTCGAATATATATGCCCAATAGCAGTGTGTAAATATGTTCACCAAAGAACGTGTATAAGAATATTCATAATACCACTATTGATAACAGCCAAAGGCAGGAAAAATCCAAAGAACCAGTTAAGCAGGTAGCTAAATAAATTCTGGTATGTTCATACAGCAATGAGAATAAACTAAACTGAATACAACATGGATGACTCTTAGAAATCTGATATTAAGAAAAATATCCAGATAGAAAAAAATCCAAACTATATTATTTTAGTTGTATAATGTTCAGAAATGGGCAAAACCAATCTATCTATGGGACTGTGGTTTCCTTGGAAGGATGGTAGTGACCTGAAGGGGATAAAACAGGGCTTCTGAAGAGCAAAACCAAGCAAGAAAGAGCAGCAGGCCCAGCTTCAGTCTCTGGAAGCTCATGAATTGTTCAAATGAAGCTTCACAAAGTCCCTTTTTTAACACCAGGACAGACTTGGGGTTCAGTATGACAAGCATCAACTATAGCAACACAGGTTGCAATAGGGAAGTCATTGAGGTTTGGGGTCTTTCAGGTTTTTCTAATCACGTACAAGAGATCCAACATTAGTTGACTGCCATTTACCAATCATATATATCCCATGTCCATAAATTTTAGTTTATTTGCAATGAATAATCTAGAAATACCCTGGGTGTCCTGCTAAGGTCATTCTGGAAAAGAACTTAGTACGGAACAACTCCTAAAAACTCCTCTTTACTTTTCAAGTATAAATGAGATTACTGTGTCCACAAATAGTTCAGCTCAGGAAACCCCAAAGGCCTCAGGTGACCTCAGAGGAAGC
Source organism: Pseudorca crassidens (assembly GCF_039906515.1). Lineage (NCBI taxonomy): Eukaryota > Metazoa > Chordata > Mammalia > Artiodactyla > Delphinidae > Pseudorca > Pseudorca crassidens. Next base: position 75,701,486 of record NC_090296.1, read on the forward strand.
AGAAAACAAGTTACAGGCACACTGTTAATGCATTCCTTCCCAGATGGCATTTACTTATTTATTGGCAAAATAATCTGATGGAGATATTAGAAAAATTAGAGTTATGTGACAATCAGGAAAATTTAAAAAGGCGATTATGATTAGACAGCTCATTGATTAAGGAGACGGGATATGATTTGCGGGATGTTAGGGATCAAGTAGAGACTAGTGACCGTGATTTTACAATGGCTCCAGTTTGAGCTGGTATGCATGTTATCCAAAACATTTTAGAAGATTTCTCGGACTTTCAAAGTACAAATAGATTGAAATAATTGTTAAAGAAGATAGGTCATTGATTATTTTCGGTCTGGTATTTTTAAAAATTTTTGCTAACTTTTGGGAATCCTCCTTTGAGTACCTCTCGCCAATACCGCTTCCTGCACCAGATTCTAAGATACATTTTTCCTGCTTCAAATCTTTGATTTATTCCCTTGTAACCTACTTACGTCTATTTTCTTCATTAAAAGTTGTCTCTGAAAGACTTTGCTTACTTCCAATACGTTTTACGAAATTTAACTGTTTAGTTAATTACTTCATGGCTTGGCTACATACGTCTATCATGTTCTCTCTCTCTCTCTCTCTCTCTCTCTCTCTCTCTCTCTCTCTCTCTCTCTCCTTCTCCCCGACACACACACACACACACACATACACAAACACAAACACACACGCACACACACACACTTATGCTTTCTTTTCTGGAAAGTTGTTTTGTATTGGGATCATTGTTTTTTGTATAGTAGGGATAGAAAATCCTTACACAAGGAAGAATATCTTTCTTTTTGGATTTCCAGATGAAAACATATCCACCAGGTTAATTGCCACCTAATATCACCACACAATAGCACAGAGACATTACTCTCTCAGATGTTATATTACAGCTACTCTGAACATATGTGGTACAGAATTGTCTGAAATTGAGGCCATCTGGAGTCATTAGGAGCTAAACTGTAAAGCAAAGCCTTGATGTAAGAGAATTTTCTGTAACAGGCAAAATATGAGTGTTTAGTAGTTGTAGAGTGAAAATGTGCTATACTCCAGGGTCACAGAAATGATCAGGGAGCCCATACCAGAAAGACTAAAGGTAAATTCCTCTTCACCTCCTGGGAATTGTCAAGGAAATCATCAAATACCCGTGTGTTCATTCCAGCATTATTTGTTACTGTGAGTAAAACAATCTAAAAAACTAGTAAGACGGAATTTGCCAAAAAAGTATTATAACATCATACATTGGGGGCTTCCCTGGTGGCGCAGTGGTTGAGAATCTGCCTGCTATTGCAGGGGACACGGGTTCGAGCCCTGGTCTGGGAGGATCCCACATGCCGCGGAGCAACTAGGCCCGTGAGCCACAACTACTGAGCCTGCGCGTCTGGAGCCTGTGCTCCGCAACAGGAGAGGCCGTGATTGTGAGAGGCCCGCGTACCACAATGAAGAGTGGCCCCCGCTTGCCACAACTGGAGAAAGCCCTCGCACAGAAACGAAGACCCAACACAGCAAAAATAAATACATTAATTAATAAACTCCTACCCCAACATCTTCTTAAAAAAAAATCATACACTGGAATATCGCCATGAGAATGTGTGATTTTGATCTGTAAATAATGCTGTGCAAATAATTATTTCATAATATACTGTTGGGTAAAAACGCAGAATGGAAAATATCCTATAAGATGTGATTCTGTACCAGACTTTTTCCTGACTAGTAGAATTTTTGAGTTGTTCTGTTTTGTTTTGAGTATTACTTCTTTGGATATTCTATTTTATCTGCATTAAACTTGCATATAGAGAATGTGATCAGGTAATGGGGCTGTTTCTGAGCAAACTGAAGAGCTTCATTCCTCCTTGGTGTCAAGACTTGTGGTGACATTTATTCTGTGTCCATCATTCCAGGTCATTCATGGCACAGCATGAGACAATGGGACAGGGAGAGTCCAAGAAGTGCCATTTAACAGATACTTCAGATCTAACATAATGACAAGACTTAGTCAGCAATGCATGAATATTTGTGCAGTGAACCTAAAAGTCTTAACAATTCAGGTGCAGATTTGGCCAAATATTACTGAATTTTTTTAAACCAAATCACTTGCTTTAATATAATCACCATAAAAAAGTTTAAAATTTTTTTGGCAAATGATCTACTTCAAGATGAAGAATTGAAGATAAAGATGCTTTTGATGAATGACACTTTTAGATATGTTCTCTGAGGCAGAGAGATAGCATTTACCTTAGAGTGAGGTTTCCACTTCTAACTCCCCTGCCTTGCTGACATGGCTGCTGCCTTCTCCTGTCCTTACCGAGAATCTCACTAAGGTTTTCATAGCTGGGGGACACCTCACGTTGAGATCTGAGGTTTCTGTGGGTTCCCACAGGGACCTGCATCACTGTGGTCTCTCAGAGCACAGAAATACACCGCTGAGTCCCCAAGCTGCAACGGTGTGATGGTAAGGCTGATGGAACTGGCCGTTTTCTGGAAGTTCAAAAACTACCGACCCTCTGTTGTATTCACTCATTGTAAGACTCCTGATGAATAAGGAAAATCATTTCCCCACTTGGTGTTTGTTTGTACCAGAATAAATAATAACTATAACTACTAGCTTCATATACACAATCCAAGGTTACATCCTCCTTCTCCAGCATAAAAATTTCTGGCTGGTCCTTTATGTTTTCAATTCTTTTTTTGTTTTTTTAAGAAGATGTTGGGGGTAGGAGTTTAGTAATTAATTTATTTATTTTTGCTGTGTTGGGTCTTCGTTTCTGTGCAAGGACTTTCTTTAGTTGTGGCAAGCGAGGGCCAGTCTTCATCGCGGTGTGCAGGCCCCTCACTATCGCGGCCTCTCTTGTTGTGGAGAACAGGCTCCAGACGCGGAGGCTCAGTAGTTGCTCCGCGGCATGTGGGATCCTCCTAGACCAGGGCTCGAACCCGTGTCCCCTGTAGTAGCAGGCAGATTCTCAGCCACTGTACCACCAGGGAAGCCCCTGGCTAGTCTTGAGTGACTTTCTGGGCTGTGATGGATCCTGGGGAGAAGAAAAAAATTTATATATATAATATATAATGAAGAGAGACAGACAGAGAGACAGAGAGAAAGAATTAGGCTGATTCTCCTGGTGGAACCCCGAGGGCTGCAAGGGACAAACATAGGACTAAGACTTCTAATTCCTCTACCCATTACTCAACTCTCCTACACACCACCAGACAATAATAACCTGCCCTACCCCCAAACATGGGAGCTGAGTGGAGCTGAGTCTGTTTGTGGCCATCCTTACCAGCCTTACCAAGGCGGATGGAGGCTATGACAGCTCTCAGCAGGCCAGGGAACCCCATGTTGGAAGCTGTTCCTCTGAGTGAAATGTGCTGTGTTCTGTCTCAAATTCGGGTCTAAATGCCTGCCCTGTGCCTGACAGGGCACGTGCACAAGTACTGAAGTGTGAGATGCTTCTGCACCAGAACAGGAAATGTAACTTGCTGCTATCAGTTTGCCTGTGGCACGTCATGGCTTGTTGACCTGGTTGGTGAATCTAACCTGCCTATTTAGACTTTATTGTAATTAAGTTGACAACAATTATATCAGTGCTGCAGTCATTTGCATATGCAGCCAATGCATCTAGGATAGACATAAGTTTTATGAGCAATACAATTTGTTATGATTATGGTGACTTCTGAGAACAAATAGTCATCCATGTTTTTGTATAGCTTTTTTTTTTTTTGGCCTGCAGCCAAACTCTACAGTGAAATAAGCTCACAGATTCTTCTTCCGGACAGGAAGGTCAAACTATTTACCCTCAGTCATCATAACTGTTCTTCCTTCACTCCAAGGCATTGGTTCCTGGGGAAATTTACATTGGATAAAGTTCCTTGTCTGCTTAATGCTATCACAGCAAGTTTCCTGGTGGACAAAATTTGTCCAGCTGTACGTGTCTAATGCCAATCAATAGTCAGTCTGTGCTAGAAACACCTTGCTTTCAAGTATCCCATCCTATAGTCAAAATGAAGGCAAAATCACCAGACCATGCATTCCTAGTTCCTTATATCAAAAATGTAGCCATTCAAAAATCACAAATGCCTTTTCATCCCACTGCTGCAGCAGCTCTGGCTCATTTCACTGAGAGCAGCGCCTCAACAGCGTTACGTCTCAGCCGCGTGAAAATTTGTGTATGATTTGCTTGGCATCCCTGTGCTGATTTATGATTGTGATTCAGCTGATGCAGCATTTAGTCATCTATTCCTTTTCTCTTCCCTAAATGAATATATTAATATCGTGACATCTAACATCCATCTTACATTAAGAGAAAATAGATGTTTTTGAAAGTCAGTCTACATAAGGGAGGAGTCTTTCTGGCTGAACACGGACGCTTCTGGGGATCATCGCTTGGGTCTTCTTTAAGACTGACATCCACCCTATTCTCCCTGAAGAACAAGTCCCAACCTCCTGGGTTTCTAGGAATTAGATCTGAGCTTGATTTATTTTCCTGAAAAGCTCTAAATAAACTAAACACTGCCCAAGGAGAGAATATACCTCCTCCTCCGAAGACTGCTCACTTCAGCCCTCCTGCTCCCCTTGGGTTTGTGTTCAGCTCCCCCTGCAGCCCCTCTCACCGTGTCGCTCAGAGCACAGTAGTACACAGCCGAGTCTGATGCTTGCACTGAGAGTTTCTGCAAGTGGAAGGAGCTGTCACTCGTAACAAGAGTGGCCTGAAAACCTTGATGCTCTGCCCTCTGGTTTGCCTTCGAGCCCTTCAGGAGGAGTTGCGGAGCTTTGTTGAGATACTGGACGTACCAGAAAAGATAGGGATTTGAATCAGAGGTCTGGTAAGTGCAGTGCAGGGTCCTAGGCGCCCCCTCTGAGACAGTCACTGGGCCTTCTGTCTGGTTCACTGAGTCTCCATTGGTCCCTCCTACAAGAGAATCACTTTTTTATGTTATAAATGGACAGAAAGAGAGTTTTCAGCCAGAGAAGAGAACTATTAGTTACCTATAATTATAGGAAAATGAAAAATCATGAACATTTAGGATAAAATGTTACTTACTGAATATTAAGAAGATCACAAGAACAGAATGAGTGGCAGAAAACATGTCGGCAGCGGTCCTTGCTCCCTAGAATACACCAAATCTAATGGGGCTAGTTTGCAGCTGAATATTATAGAAACTCCTCACTTAGAAACTGAGAGCCCCTTTCTGCACAGCAACAGTAATCTGTCTTGTGGCTACAAAGTAAACAAGTCAAACCAGCACCTGAATTAAAAGAGGAACCACATTTGTAGGAAACCCCGCCCTCTGGTGTTCATCCTGAAAATTGCACCACAGCTATATCTGACCTCTTTCTCCTGATAAAATATTAATAGCTTGAGGCATAGATAAAGGAGAATGGGACAGGACTCAGAAGAGAGCTCTAAATACGAGCATGCTTAGGGAAATATTCAGGTGTTGCTTCCATCATTTTCTTCATGGTACAAGTATCTCTAGCTACCCAAATAATCCCAGGCAGAATTTTTAACTGGAATAGTCAGAGGTCTCTTCCTTGCATATGTCTCCATGAATCCCATGGGTAAGAGAGGGATTCATCTGCCTAGAAAGTGCTCCCTAATCTCCCCAAATCCTTTGCCTGAATTACTTACTCATCCCCAAGACTCATGCAGCATGCCACAGAGGAAACATTACCTAAGGCAGGTCTCAAATAATGTGTGGTTGGTTAAAAAGGATTTTTTCCCTATCCATCACAAAATGACATATTTGTAAAATACAATAAAAACAAATTACTGTAACTTCTTCACTGACAAAGGTAGAGTTGACCTTCCTTCCAAATGGAAAACTGGACAAACTATATGAAACAACTTTTAGACATTGGACTACAGGTAGCACAGAGATAAGGAAAACAGATGAGGTGAGCCCGACCATTGCCCAGCTTACTTCATGGAGGCAGCTTCTCGGCACCAGTGCAGGAGGGATTTACCAAAAATAGCCCAGCTGTCTCACCGTGAGATTGAGACGGAATAGGAGATTGGGGATCTTGAAGCACCTAGAATTTGTGGAGCAGTGTACCAGAGAGGAGGGACGTCTACAAAAAGAGAGAGAGAGAGATAATGACAGGGGGGTCACTGTGAATCCTGTGTGGAGTACTAATCTGCAACAAAAGAGAGAAAACTTACCGGGTTTGGTAAACCACCCTGAAAAGGCCTCCTTTGGGCCCATGAACCGTACTTAGATAACAGCAGCCTTACACCTTTAGCCTTATGAGGGATAGGTGACCTTACTTAGGGTCTTGGTTCTTGAAACACCTTCTTTTATTTTATTTTTTATACAGCAGGTTCTTATTAGGTATCCATTTTATACATATTAGTATATATATGTCAGTCCCAATCTCCCAATTCATCCCACCACCACCCCCTCCCACCCCGCTTTCCCCCCTTGGTGTCCATATATTTGTTCTCTACATTGTGCCTCTATTCCTGCCTTGCAAACCAATTCATCTGTACCATTTTTCTAGATCCCACATATATGAGTTAATATATGATATTTGTTTTTCTCATTCTGACTTACTTCACTCTGTATGACAGTCTCTAGGTCCATACACGTCTCTACAAATGACCCAATTTCGTTCCTCTTTATGGCTGAGTAATATTCCATTGTATATATGTACTACATCTTCTTTATCCATTTGTCTGTCAATGGGCATTTAGGTTGCTTCCATGACCTGGCTTTTGTAAACAGTGCTGCAATGAACATTGGGGTGCATGTGTATTTTTGAATTATGGTTTTCTTTGGGTATATGCCCAGTAGAGGGATTGCTGAGTCGTATGGTAGTTCTACTTTTAGATTTTAAGGAACCTCCATACTGTTCTCCATTGTGGCTGTATCAATATATATTCCCACCAGCAGTACAAGAGGGTTCCCTTTTCTCCACACCCTGTCCAGAATTTGTTGTTGTAGGTTTTCTGACAATGCCCATTCCAACCAGTGTGAGGTGATACCTCATTGTAGTTTTGATTTCCATTTCTCTTATAATTAGTGATGTTGAGCAGCTTTTCATGTGCTTCTTGGCCATCAGCATGTCTTCTTTTTAGAAATGACTATTTAGGTCTTCTGCCCATTTTTGGATTAGGTTGCTTGTTTTTTTAATATTGAGCTACATGAGCTGTTTATATATTTTTTAGATTAATCCTTTGTGCATTGATTCGTTTGCAAATTTTTTCTCCCATTCTGAGGGTTGTCTTTTCATCTTGTTTATAGTTTCCTTTGCTGTGTAAAAGCTTTTAAGTTTCATTAGGTCCCATTTGTTTAGTTTTGTTTTTATTTCCATTACTCTAGGAGGTGAGTCAAAAAAGATCTTGCTGTTGTTTATGTCAAAGAGTGTTCTTCCTATGTTTTCCTCTAAGAGTTTTATATTGTCTGGTCTTACATTTAGGTCTTTAATCCATTTTGAGTTCATTTTTGTGTATGGTTAGGGAGTGTTCTAATTCCATTCTTTTACATGTAGCTGTCCAGTTTTCCCAGCACCACTTATTGAAGAGACTGTCTTCTCCAATGTATATCCTTGCCTCGTTCATCATAGATTAGTTGACCATAGATGCATGAGTTTATCTGTGGGCTTTCTATCCTGTTCCATTGATCTATATTTCTGTTTTAGTGCCACTACCATACTGTCTTGATTACTGTAGCTTTGTAGTATAGTCTGAAGTAAGGAAGCCTGATTCTTCCACCCCATTTTTCTTTCTCAAGATTGCTTTGGCTATTCAGGGTCTTCTGTGTTTCTATACAAATTGTGAAAGTTTTTGTTTTAGTTCTGTGCAAAATGCCATTGGTAGTTTGATAGGGATTGCACTGAATCTGTAGATTCAGTGCAATCCCTATCAAGCTTTGGGTAGTATAGTCATTTTCACAATATTGATTTTTCCAATCCAAGAACATGGTATATATCTCCGTTTGTTTGTGTCATCATGGATTTTTTTCATCAGTATCTTATAGTTTGCTGAGTACAGGTCTTTTGTCTCCTTAGGTAGGTTTGTTCCTAAGTGTTTTATTCTTTTTGATGTGATGTTAAATGGGATTGTTTCCTTAATATCTCTTTCTGACCTTTTGCTGTTAATATGTAGGAATGCAAGACATTTCTATGCATTAATTTTGTATCCTGCAACTAAACCCAATTCACTGATTAGCTCCAGTAGTTTTCTAGTGACATCTTTAAGATTATCTATGTATAGTAGCATGTCATCTGCAAACAGTGACAGATTTACTTCTTCTTTTCCAATTTGGATTCCTTTTATTTCTTTTTCTTCTCTGATCTCAGTGGCTAGGACTTCCAAAACTATGTTGAATAAAAGTGGCGAGAGTGGATATCCTTGTATTGTTCCTGATCGTAGAGGAAATGCTTTCAGTTTTTCACCATTGAGAGTGATGTTTGCTGTGGGTTTGTCGTATATGGCCTTTATGATGTTGAGGTATGTTCCCTCTGTACCCACTTTCTGGAGAGTTTTTATCATAAATTAGTGTTGAATTTTGTCAAAAGCTTTTTCTGCATCTATTGAGAGGATCATATGGTTTTTATTCTTCAATTTATTAATATGGTGTATCACACTGATTGATTTGTGTATATGGAAGAATACTTGCATCCCTGGGATAAATCCCACTTGATCACGGTGTATGATCCTTTTAATGTATTGTTGGATTCTGTTTGCTAATATTTTGTTGAGGATTTTTGCATCTGTATTCATCAGTGATATTGGTCTGTAATTTTCATTTTTGTAGTATCTCTGTCTGGTTTTGGTATCAGCGTGATGGTGGCCTCGTTGAATGAGTTTTGGAGTGTTCCTTCCTCTGCAAATTTTTGGAAGAGTTTGAGAAGGATGGGTGTTAGCTTTTCTCTAAATGTTTTATAGAATTCACCTGTGAAGCCATCTGGTCCTGGACTTTTGTTTCTTGGAAGATTTTTAGTCACAGTTTCAATTTCATTATTTGTGATTGGTCTGTTTATATTTTCTGTTTCTTCCTGGTTGAGTCTTATGATGCCTTGTATTTCTGTCTCTTATGATGCCTTGTATTTCTGGGGTATCCATTGTAACTTCTCCTTTTTCATTTCTAATTTTATTGATTTGAGTCCTCTCCCTCTTTTTCTTGATGAGTCTGGCTAAATGTTTATCAATTTTGTTTATCTTCTCAAAGATCCAGCTTTTAGTTTTATTGATCTTTGCTACTTTTTTCTTTGTTTCTATTTCATTTATTTCCTCTCTGATCTTTATGATTTCCTTCCTTCTACCAACGTTGGGTTTTGTTTGTTCTTTCTCTAGTTCCTTTAGGTGTAAGGTTAGACTGTTTATTTGAGATGTTTCTTGTTTCTTGAGGTAGGATTGTATTGCTTTAAACTTCCCTCTTAGAACTGCGTTTGCTTCATCCCATAGGTTTTGGGTCATTGTGTTTTCATTGTCACTTGTTTCTTGGTATTTTTTCATTTCTTCTTTGATTTCTGCAGTGATCTCTTGGTTAATTAGTCACTTATTGTTTAACCTCCATGTGTTTGTGTTTTTTTACATTTTATTCCCTGTAATTTATTTCTAATCTCATAGCGTTGTGGTCGGAAAAGAAGCTTGATATAATTTTAATTTTCTTAAATTTACTGAGGCTTGATTTGTGACCCAAGATGTGGTCTGTCCTGGAGAATGTTCCGTGTGCACTTGAGAAGAAAGTGTAATGTGCTGTTTTTGGATGGAATGTCCTGTAAATATCAATTAAATCTACCTGGTCTATTGTGTCATTTAAAGCTTGTGTTTCCTTATTAATATTCTCTCTGGATGATCTGTCCATTGGTGTAAGTGAGGTGTTAAAGTTCCCCACTATTAATGTGTTACTGTCGATTTCCTCTTTTATATCTGTTAGCATTTGCCTTATGTATTGAGGTGCTCCCCTTTTGGGTGCATATAGATTTATAATTGTTATATCTTCTTCTTGCATTGATCCCTTGATCATTATGTAGTGTATTTTCTTGTCTCTTGTAATATTCTTTATTCTGAGATCTATTTATCTGATATGAGTATTGCTACTCAACTTTCTTTTGATTTCCATTTGCATTCAATATCTTTTTCCATCCCCTCACTTTCAGTCTGTATGTATCTCTAGGTCTGAAGTGGGTCTCTTGTAGACAGCATATATATGGGTCTTGTTTTTGTATCCATTCAGCTAGCCTGTGTCTTTTGGTTGGGGCATTTAATCCATTCACATTTAAGGTAATTATGGATATATATGTTCCTATTCCCATTTTCTTAATAGTTGTGGGTTTGTTTTTGTAGGTCCTTTTCTTCTCTTGTGTTTCCCACTTAGAGAAGTTCCTTTCGCATTTGTTTTAGAGCTGGATTGGTGGTGCTGAGTTCTCTTAGCTTTTGCTTGTCTGTAAAACTTTTGATTTCTCCATCAAATCTGAATGAGATCCTTGCTGGATAGAGTAAACTTGGCTGTAGGATCTTCCCTTTCATCACTTTAAATATATTGTGCCACTCCCTTCTGGCTCATGGAGTTTCTGCTGAGAAATCAGCTGTTAACCTTACAGGAGTTCTCTTGTATGATATTTGTAATTCCCCTATACTTTCAGGCTGTGCTTGCCCATGGGCTGAATGAGCTCCCAAGGAGTCAGAGAAAGCCCTGGGGTAGGAAGTAAAAATAATGCACAGTGCATGCTTAATGTTGCATGTTATCAGCTTGAGACGAGTCCGAGCGTCCAAGAATTGTCTATCACAGCCATTGATAAATTCAACCCTAGGCATTTGGACGTGACAACAGGCACATGAGATATTTGTTATAGGGCTCTCTTCGCACTACTCAGGTGCGTGCTTGTCTTATGTTATTTTCACTGTGTCTCTGAGTCTTCAAGATTGTGGCTGGCTACAGTCCATCTAAAACACTTAATACAGGAGGTTGCATAACCTGAGCTTCAGGCCCCGCTCCTTTAATTGGTACCAAGTCTATAACTGATACTCATCTTTTCCCTCCTCCACTGTACCCTCCAGACTTCCTTATATTGGATACCACTTTGGCGAACTTAGATTCTTGCCTGGTGGGGTGACCCAGACCCTCATTGCTGAGAGGTCTCAATTCTTTGTCACTTTGTCCTTTTTAGGCCTTGTTGCCACAGTTGCCACTTGCTCTTTTTACTGGGCATGGAAATACCCCATGTGAAACGCTTACATTCCAAACATATTTCTTCTTGCTCTCACTGTGTAGTAACAATCTGGTACCCCATGATAATTGGGTCAATTATGCCCCCATCTAATAAATCCTATCTTTGTCTGCTGGACCACTCGCACAAGGAGTTCAACTAGGTCACCTAGTTATCTAGGTGGCGGTCATAGCTGCAGGTTCAGTGGGGCCCTTACTGAATCCGTTGGTGGAAGCATTCTTCCTCAGGGAACCAGGACCTCTAATCCAGCAGAGCCTAGGACTATGAGAAAAGGCAAACACAAATTCTGAAGGTGGGTTACAGGGAGTGACAGGAGAAGAGTCTGTTCTGCTTCCATTTCTTGGTTTCTAAACTTGTGTATTTTAGCTAGGGTGCCACAGCACCATACATCAGACATTGATTTAATGAATATTATCCCTTCCTGGAATAGCATTCCAACCTGGAATAGCATTCCAACACTAATGGTGTTGCCCCTGAGCTCGTTTCTTAGCTGAGCCTTTAACAGGCCATTCCATCATTCTTCTAGGTCACCTGTTCTAGGTACCGTCAACCTAGCTTATCTCTTAAGTCTATCGTAGGACCAGTGGGTTCCCTCCCTGGTTATGCTGTCACAGCTGTTGTGTTCTAAAATGGGTACCTTTTTCTGAGGAGATTCGGTTTTGGACATGGATGGACAAATTAAAAGAACAAGCACCTATGAACAAAATGGAAAAGATTAAGATTCTTGGAGGTAAGAGCTCCCAGGAAAATTATAAAGATCTGGTGGACAGAGGAAATGCTTCAGAAGTCTGACCTGTCACATATACCATATGAAGCTATGAGGGTTACAGATGATAGCAAGTATGAAGACAACTTGTAAAACTGGAAAGCACTACACGTGTCATTTTTACTGTTAAGTTAAGGACTACAAGTCATAGACATTCATCTCTCTGTGTCTCTTATATTCAGATAGGAGGAGGTTTTATTCCAAGGAGAAGTCAGTGACTTTCTATATTCCTCTTACCCCGACCACTTCCCCTGACCTCTGCACAGATGCTGAGGTTTGAGGTTTCTGTAAGCCTCTCTCTGCTGCTCGTCTCACTGTGGACCACTGTAAGCGCAGAAATACTTTGCAGCATCCTCCAGCTGGGAGTCTGAGATCCTGAGACGGAAGGATTTGGCTTCTTTCTGGAAGTTCACAGAGTAGCGACTGTTGGTTGCATTCTGTTGCTTATAAGCTTCTTGGCCAATAATGAAAATCATCTCCCCGCTGGGAGGCTGTTTGTACCACAGCAAATAATAATTACTCTCACTAGTGCTATACGTACAGTCCAGGGTCACTGTGTCTGCCTCTTGCACAGACACTTCTGGTTGAGGTTGAGTGACCATTTGGGCCACACTGGATCCTGTGGGAAAGAGGAGAGAAAGGACCACACTGGGTGTCACACGAGAGAGAAAGCAGGCAGACCAGCCCAAACTGGTTCCCATCCCCACCCACCTTTCTTCTGCCTGATCCAAACCTCAGCAGAACATATCAGCTTTCACCTGGGCTCTCTGAGGCAATGCATTTACTCTGCTATTCATCTTCTCTCATTTCACAGCCCCATTAGATAACATTATAAAGAAAGACCTAAACCTTCCTTACCCAGACAGGTGGAGACCAGGACTGCCCGCAGCAAGCTAACAAATATCATGCTTACAGCTCTCCCCTGCAGGCTGAGAAGTTTCCTGCTCTGATCTGGGTTCCCCTCTGTGCTCCGCGGCCCTCGAGCTTCAGAGCAGGAAATGGTATGACAGGTGATGGGTGACTGTCTCACTGACGAAAGTTTTCCCAATACTTTTTGGTCTCGCTTCAGGAACTAGGCTATTGGTTGTAATTTCAGATGAAAGTGAAAATCGTTTTCTGAGTTTTTTTAACTTGTAGGCTGAAAATAGAAAGAAGAGGGAGCTGGCAAATTTATTCTGCTAAGACCTAATCTTGGAGAGAAGAATGGGGACCTGGAATAGTGGACAGAAGTGGCAGAGTTTTATTTGCAACAGTGGCAAACTCTATAATTTTTCTTTGCATTAAAAAAAATAAAAATGACAAAGCAAGTATAATATAAACAATTATGGGTGATAAGAATACACCTGTTATATTAATGTATTCAGGTTTTTAATAGTTTTACAACTTCTCAAAATAAAGAATGAGAAAAAAGATATATGTTTGTGCCTGAAAAGAGCATGGACTAAACTCAGAGTAAGTGGAAGCAGATCATGTAGTGTCTAATTGTGCTTATATTTTCCACGGACACACACAAAAAAGAGACCTATTTTTTTTAAGAAGTTCTGAAATAACTATTGCAGGAGTTCTCATCAGCACCGAATTGCTTCAAACAAGTCATATTAAGAGTTGCTCCCATCACTCTCATTCCATTTTGAAAAAATATTGTGAACAAGGAAAAAAAGACCTACTGTGATTCACCAGAAGTTTGTGTTTCCAGAGGAAGTAACAGGGTTGCAGTCCCCAAGCCAAGAGTAAGAATGGGGTTCTGCTACATACTGGGTACTGTCTGACAGCACAGGTTCTCTTGTAACAGACGTGGGTGGCTGAGTCTTCTCACTGAGAGAGATGCGCAGGCAATTGTAAGAGTTGGGACCAGCCCTGAACGAGGCTGCTAAAATCTCTGTGCCCCTAAATTCAGTTTGATAGCAATGGAAGAAGGAGCAACCAGAATTTCTTCTAGATCATCTCCATCTTTGCCCCATGATTTGAATTCCTGTATCTTGGTTTTGGATTCCCAAAAAGTCAGCTCTAATACAAGGACTTGTGTATAATTAGTTTATATGCAGGTGATTCTAGGAAACATTAGTAGGAAGTGAATCAGAGAAGGGAAGGAGGCCAAGACAGGGTGTTGTCATCAAGCCGTTACTACTATGGGCAATTGGAGCTTAATCCAGCTGGGTAATTCTGGGAGATGGTATAGCATACCCATTGGAGTTACCCCAAATGAGGCATAAAGGAGCTGGAGTAATTCATAAACTCATTACCCATCATGGCTTGAGGGATGCTTTGGGGACATCAATTCTCTGGCACATCTGACTTGTCCTGAACACTGGCCACATGCTCTCATGGTCAGAAAATAGTCCTCAGAGTTGCTGGGATTTTCAGGGTGTAGAGGTGACTGTCAGGGTATGTGAGCAGAACACCAGCAGCATCTGTACAGCCCATACCTTTCACTGCTGAGATCCACTTGTGCTCTATGTTAAATTTACTCAGAACACTAGTTCTTTAAAAAAAAAATCAATGGAAGGATCAGTGGGACAAGTTATAATTGCTATAGTTGATTCCACAGCCATAATTCATATTTATTATCTTCCATCTACCTCTTATATCACTCATTCTTGATTCTCTTTCACCTTTGACTAATACTTCTATATCTAGACTTCTGTCCCAGGGAGGTAACCTAGACCTTCATCCCTGAGGGGCCTGAGCCCCTGGTTATTCTCCCCTTATCAGGCCATAGTTGCTACAATTGCCTGTTTACAGTAATTATGGTCATGAAAGTGCTAAAAGTCATCCCGGTGAATCCCCTGAGTTTTAGTCCTATTTTTCCAGCTCCCAATAGGCAGCAATAGCCCTAAATCCTCATGATAATCAAGATAGATTGCCCCTGCCAGTGTAGTAACTCCTTTCTTGGCCTTCTGGTCTTCGGACGTGAGTATCTCCAAATGACCAGGTGGTACATGTAAAGTTTGGTTTCGTGAAAACTTCTCTGTTTCCCTAATAGAAATACCCTCTCCTTTCTCTTCAAAAGGAAACAGGACCTCTAGTCCAGAAGAATCTAGAATTATGAGAACAGGAGACACACAATATCCAAGTGAGTCACTGAAACTGGGAGTTGATGGGGAGATAGCCCTACTTCCACTCCTTGGTTCCCAGGTCCATGCATTTTATCTAACAGGAACACAGCACCATCCTGAAGAATAGTTCTCCAGCCTCTCAGAGCACTACCTCTAAGCTGGTGCTTTAGCTGAGCCTTTCAGTGGTCATTCCAATGTTCTATTAGGCTAGTGGTTTGTGGATAATGCTGTATGTAGTAGATCAGCATACTCAATGGTCACATGCCTGTTGTCCTAACTCTTTGCTATAACTTGGGTCTGTTGATGCAAAGGGATGTGAAATCCCTTGATTAATCATAATGATCAATCAGGCACTCTGAGCCCTCAGGTTATGCCGCTATGTGTGGCAGTATGGAAGGGAAGGCAAACTCATACCCAGAACATGTATTAACCCAATAGGAAAAGATTTCTGCCACCTCCAGGGTGGAAGTGTCCAATGTAATCAACTTGCCAGCAAGTGGCTGGTTGGTCTTCTTGAGGGGTGATTCCACATTGAAGGCTCCCTGTTGTATCTGTGGCTGACAGGTTGGATATTTGACAGCAGAAGTAGTTAGGTCCGACTTGGTGAGAGAAAACCCGTGCTTCTGGGCTCACGGAGAACCTCCATGCTGTCAGCTTGGCTAATCTGTCTACGGGTCTGTTGTTCAAGCAGTGAAGTGGACGAAGACAGAGGCTGGTGACATCCCCTGGTTGGATCATCTTGCCATGTGGTCACTCGATGCTTCCTCATAGTGGACACTCCCTGGGGAGCAAGGATGTGAGACGGTGATCCAAACAGTGTGTGCCTTCACTTTCTGCCCCTTCAGTTCATGGTCACTCCTAAATGTGACTCTCCCTCCTCCCACCCCAGCAGACCGTAGAAAAGAGCAAGATGCTAGGCCAGGGGTCACCAACCCCAGGGCCACGGACCAGTACTGGTTCGTGGCCTGTTAGGAACCAGGCCACACAGCAGGTGAGTGGTGGGCGACCGAGCAAAGCTTCATCTGCTGCCCCCCATCTCTCACGTTACTGCCTGAACTGTTCCGCCCCCCACCCCATGGAAAAATTGTCCTCCTTGAAACCAGTACTTGGCGCCAAAAAGGATAGAGACCGCTGCTAGGCACTTTTAAAAGTCACCCCTTTGACTCGTCTCCAGACAGCTGGTTGAAATTTTATCCTCTTCTAAGGAGGAGACAGATTTGCCATCATACTGTGTTCTCCTTTCACTCTGTCCTTTTCTAAACTTTTTACCGTTTTCCCTCAGGTTTTGGTACTTGGTCTTCTACCCCAGTCTTTTCAGAATGTCAATGTACATTTTCTTTCACTACTGAATTTGATGGTTACGGCTTTTAAGATTTTGTATTCTTGATATATTTGTAAAAGTCTACAAAGGAGCTCAAAGGCAAGAATTTTACTGTTTCCTGCCTTCTTTAGTGTTCTCTTCTTTCTGATATTAAGCCTCAGGTTTTTGAACAGAGTTAGGACTTCACACAGAGAAACAAAATATATTAGATGGTGTTTGAAAACACTATCCCTCTGCACATGGTATTCAAATTGAATAGTTGACACTGTTATACAAAGCTCCTCCTATTTCCCTTTGCTCAGAGTGCAAAGTCAGCGCCCTGGAGCCCTTCAGGCAGGAGGTGCAGGCTTAGCAGGGTTTAGGTGCGGGACGCAGGTGTTTGAGCAGCACTGTGCACTCGTTGCACATAAGAAGGTGGTTGTGTCGTTGAGCTGGGAATCCTTCACGTGCAGGGAAAATTGCTGGTCATTTTTGTTAAGCCTGGCTGTGAATCTTCCACTGATCTTCTCTTTCTCACTTGAAAACAATTGTATCAGGGAGTGGAGGCCTTCCCTGAGATCCTGCGTAAACCACTGGAAGAAATCAGCAGCTCTGTCTGTGTAACTGCAGTTCAGTGTGAAGCTCTCGCCTTCCTTGACTTTCTTTTCCACCAGTGGTTGTCCATTTGACCCTGCTCAGGAGGAGTGAAAAGATTTTCATACATAAGAAACTTTAAAAAAAAAATTCATTGACTGTGTGTATACTCATAATGTATGTACTTGTCTGTGTAAATGTTACCAGTTAATAGAAAGTGTTTTAAAAGTCACTTAGGTTATTCAGATTTTTGTAATCTGTTCTCTTCTTTGTGTTTTCGTTTCTTCTGTCTTACTGAAGTTTTTTCAAAAGATTTCAGCTTATTTTTGTAATTATTTGGCTTTTCCACACTCCTCCAATCGGGGCTCCTTTATCTATAAGTGCACAGTAGAATCACTTGGGGCACTTACGAAAAATGCAGATTTCCAAATTTCATTCTCAGAGACTCTGCACCACCTTTTCTAGAGTCAGGCCTGGGTATCTACAGATTTTGCCAAGTGCTCAAGTGGTTCTGAGGCAAGGTGCTTGCAAATTATCTTTGGAGAGACACTGCATTGGATGTGAGTTCTTTAATAAACTGTATACCTCGCCAAAAAAAAAAAAAAGAAAAACTTTTTTTTTTTTAAATAAACAACTTTTCCTATTTGTTTTACAAAATTCCTTAATATAAACTCTGGATTGTCCCCAAGATCCCCCCTAAATTTCCTTACCAGAGTTGCCCCATTTCCCTGGCTTGACCCTTCCCCCCGCCCCCCCTTGTCCTCCCCACTCACAGCTTAGCTGCACACACAGGAGCATCAGTGAAGCTTGCAGGTGAGGCTCCATTCCTGCTTCTTCCTGGAGTCTCCGAGGATTCAGTTTGGAGGCCTGAAACGGACCATGTTCAATTGTTCTAGTTCGTTGTTCTAGATTTTTCTGCTTCTTTTGGTTTGGAAGCCCCAGTGATCTTCACTGTGTTTTCACAACCAGTCAAAATCTCACTTGTCACAAAATGCATCATTGAATATACTCACTCCTGCCGCTTCCATTCACATAGTTCTAGTTTCCAGCCAGTCACTTCTGTCAGTGAAGCACTGCCCCCATGTGGTCTGAACTTTTAAATTGAATTTTGTTTTCATTTCCCTTAATAAAAAGAAATTCCTTATGTTAAATTAAAGGAAGATAGAACATACAGAGAGGTGAAGAGTGAACAAAAAAGAAAGGAAACAAAACATAGTGTCAGAATGTTCTCTAGTGATGACTATCTTAATATCCTTAGTGCCTGGAACTCCCTTCCTCACTCCCCTCACCTATAAGGGATCAATGCATGTGCTTTGCCTGTATGACTCTCTGTACTATGTTCTGAGGGGCATAAATAAAAAGTTGAGAGAAGACCTGATTCTTTCCCTTAACTGGTTAGGGTCTCCTATGGCTTTGTTGTATTTCTCACTCTGAACAATTATAAATTAGCTAAAAGAGTTAGGCCTTTTCTAAGTTCTCTATGTAAGTATAAAAGAGGGAAATACAGTATCTTTCTTTTCATATGTTCTCAGATGTGAGAGAGCAACCTCGTATCTGGCTAACTCTGAAAATGGTAGTACACTTGCAAAAATCTAAGTGTTTCTTATATTTAGGTCTGGGCTTCTGTGCAAACTCTGATAATTTCTTATATTTTACATATTAGGTATACGAAACCGTGTTTTGCGATCTTCTATATTACAGGAAGGATTAGGGACTAAAGAAGAGGAGAGGTTAAGGAGGAAAGTTCTCTTCTAGTTTTTGCATTCAGTCCTTACCCTGCTGATTCTAGGTGCTACCACTTAACCACATTTTCTCAGCTGCATTCCCTAGCTAAAGGCCTGGCCCTGGCAATCTATCCCCATCCTTCCCTTCCTTTATTTCTTCCTGTGGGCCTGAGGTAAGTGGCTGAGAGTCTGTGGTGAGTAAAGAGCTGTGATCTTCTTTGATGTTAATTTTGGGTATTAGTCTTCCTCATGTATGAAATTACATGAAGTAGGGAGACTGCTTTTTCTAGCATTTTCCTGAAGCACAGTGTCATTGTACCTCAGCTGGGAATTAAATCCCTCTTGGAGATGTAGGGTCCAAGGTGAACTGTGCTATGTCTTTCCCAACCCTCTCATTTCTGCTTGAGGAGTAAACAGCAGACTTGGGGTGGCCACTGGGGGGTCTGGCTATTTGTCAATTGATACACTTTCCTGGGAACATGATTGCTCTTTTTCTGAATAAGAGCATTGCCAAATCATATCAAATCTGGAACCACAAAAATGTTAGCAGAATTTCTAGATGTCTTAAGATTTTTTCTCTCCTAATGAGGATACTTAGCAGGAATATTCCCAAAGAAGGGAATTTTAGTTTGGGAAAAATAGAAGGAATGGTTACAATTGTTCGGAAGAAGTAACATTTACAAGAGAGTTTTACATTTGCATGGAATTTTCTCTCTCCTGTCACACGGATGGTGATTTCAACATTCCAGGTCAGAACCAGCAAGAATGTATCTAGTTAAAGGTGATAAGTGATTTTCTCAAGTAATAATAGGCAGCCAGCAATAAATGCTGTGTCTGCTACGTCAAGTTTATTCAACTTAACCCTGTGGGGATGTTTAATAAAATGTACAAAATAGAATCTGCTATTATAGACATTTCTCCAAAGAAGATATACAGATTGCCAACAAACACATGAAAAGATGCTCAACATCATTTATCGTTAGAGAAATGCAAATCAAAACTACAATGAGGTATCACCTCATACCAGTCAGAATGGCCATCATCAAGAAATCTACAAACAATAAATGGCGGAGAGGGTGTGGAGAAAAGGGAACCCTCTTGCACTGTTGGTGGGAATGTAAATTGATACAGCCACTGTGGAGAACAGTATGGACGTTCCTTAAAAAACTAAAAATAGAACTACCATGTGACCCAGCAATCCCTCTACTGGGCATATACCTGTGAAAACCATAATTCAAAAAGAGTCATGCAATGTTAATTCAAATACACCCAAATATTTGATTTCTAAACTTAGAATCATATTTAAAGTAATATAGAAAACTAGAAAAGACAAGTTCAACAAACATATTTAGCAGCTCAGTGTATGTGAATGGAAGCTGGTGTTCTGTAAGTTTACATTTAAACATTGTAACAAGTATAAATGTTCATTTTCATAAAAAAAAAAGAGTCGTGTACCACAATGTTCATTGCAGCACTATTTACAATAGGCAGGACATGGAAGAAACCTAAGTGTCCATCGACAGATGAATGGATAAAGAAGATGTGGCACATATATTCAATGGAATATTACTCAGCCATAAAAAGAAATGAAATTGAGTTATTTGTAGTGAGGTGGATGGACCTAGAGTCTGTCATACAGAGTGAAGCAAGTCAGAAAGAGAAAAACAAATACCGTATGCTAACACATATCTATGGAATCTAAAATAAATGGTTCTGATGAACCTAGGGGCAGGACAGGAATAAAGACACAGATGTAGAGAATGGACTTGAGGATACGGGGAGGGGAAAGGGCTGGGACAAAGTGAGAGAGTAACACTGACGTATATACACTACCAAATGTAAAATAGATAGCTAGTGGGAAGCAGCTGCATAGCACAGGGAGATCAGCTCGGTGCTTTGTGACCACCCAAATGTAAAATAGATAGCTAGTGGGAAGCAGCTGCATAGCACAGGGAGATCAGCTCGGTGCTTTGTGACCACCTAGAAGGGTGGGAAAAGGAGGGTGGGAGGGAGACTCAAGAGGGAGGGGATATGGGGATATATGTATACATATAGCTGATTCACACTGTTACACAGCAGAAACTAACACACCATTGTAAAGCAATTATACTACAATAAAGATGTTTAAAAAAAAAGTGAGTAGCTTCATCACTGGCATTAGAGCTAACAAGAAAAGTCATATGATCATTTCCATTGATGCAGAAAAGGCCTGTGACAAAATACAGTATACATTCATGTTAAAAAAAACACTTAGAAAAGTAATTAATAGCAAATTCCTTAACATAGAAAAATGCATATGCCACAACCTCAGAGCAGCACCTACTTCTGGGGAAATGCTAGAAGCTTTCTCACTAAAGTTAGGAGAAAGACAAAGATGTCCACTACCTTTACCACTATTTAGCATTGTGTTGGAGCTACTACATAATGCAGTCGGCCAAGAGAAAAAACAATTAGAAGCATAATAATTGGAAAGAAACAGGTAAAATACCATCTGCATATTTGCAGATGAAATAATGATATATCAGAAAACCTAAAAGCAGAAAAGCCACTATCAGAAGACAGGTAAACAACAATTTAAAAGCAGCTTTTATATCATTCATATGCAAAAATAAAAAACAGTTAAAAGAAATGTGGAAGAAAAGAGCACATTGTCTGTTGTATGAAAGTAAAAAGAAAGAGAAAGGAAAGAACATTTTTTT
The DNA here is from genome assembly GCF_039906515.1 of Pseudorca crassidens. NCBI lineage: Eukaryota > Metazoa > Chordata > Mammalia > Artiodactyla > Delphinidae > Pseudorca > Pseudorca crassidens. The sequence goes on from NC_090296.1 coordinate 75,722,819, forward strand.
TTTTTTTTTTTTTTTTGCTGTACACGGGCCTCTCACTGTTGTGGCCTCTCCCGTTGTGGAGCACAGGCTCCGGACACGCAGGCTCCGGACACGCAGGCTCAGTGGCCCTGGCTCACGGGCCTAGCCACTCTGCTGCATGTGGGATTTTCCCGGACCGGGGCACGAACCCGTGTCCCCTGCATCGGCAGGCGGACTCTCAACCACTGCGCCACCAGGGAAGCCCCAAGAACATTCTTAAGTACAAGTTAAGACTAAGCAGATAGGTCAATTAAATGGAATAGCAAATCAATAATTAAGCCTAATTGTATATGGAAATTTAGTATATGTTAAAAGATACTGTCTCAGATCAGTGGGGAGGAATGAGTTCTCAGAAAGTATATTGTTACAAGTGTGTTAGTGAGAGTGTCCCATTTTATTTTACTTAAAAAATTTTTTTTCTTTATTTGTATTGTATTGTATTTTTTCTTTATTTGTATTGTATTGTATTGTATTGTATTGTATTGTATTTTTGGCTGTGCTGCAAGGCATGTGGGATCTATTTCCCTGACCAGGAACTGAACCCATGCCCACTACAGTGGAAGTGCAGAGTCCTAACCACTGGACTGCAGGGAATTCCCTGTCCCATTTTAGACCAGTAGCCTTTAAACTGGGATTCCTGTATTCTTGAAATTATATGAAGGTTTGCCAAGGTTTATGCAGGCATAGATAATTCTAATGGAATCTAGTCGTGTGTGTGTGTGTGCGTGTGTGTGTGTATGGCTTTGTGTATTAGAATTTTTTTTCCCTAAAACTGCTTTAGAACATGCTTGAGATCCAGATGTCAGGCTTCCTCTTTCCCATTTCACTTTCCACTCTTAACTTTCCCTTAAAAAAACCTCCACCATTCTGAATCTTACTATGATACATTGTTCCAGAGTCTAAAATCTCCAGGGTACCAAAGAAGTAAGCAATTCATTGGCTCCTGGCTTCTGAGGGAAAGTCCTGAACAGCTAGGCAAGAAATATTGCAAGACAGGGAGGTGTTTTAACTAGGCAGCAACCTCGAGACAAGATTCCTAGATCTTATCTATCTATCTATCTATCTATCTATCTATCTATCTATCTATCTGTCATCTTAGAATTCAAAAATGAATTGGTGGTCACTGAAACCCATCGTGTAACATCATTGTTTGAATTGAAGAACAAAGTCAAACTTTTTATGAGAAAAAAATAAATCTTATGTGGCAGGTTTGTTTGACAATGTGGGGTATGGGAGAAACAGAAGAATTAAGGAAGAGTCCCAGGATTTCTGGTAAGGTGAATTATATTGCCATTTTTTTTTTGAGATGGAAAAGAGTGAGGGAAGAACCTATGGGGGGAAATCAGGCCTTATGTTAAGGATATGTTAGATGCCAATTAGATATCCAGTGTAGATGTTACATAGATTACAGTATATATGAGCCTGACTTTCAATAGAGAAGGTTGGGATGAAAATGTAAATTTGTGTGTCATCAATGTATAAATAGTAATTAACGCCATATCCCTAAATGAGATTGTAGGGGAGCTAAAGCTTTACCTGTTCCCTCTTAGGTTCTCCATCTGGACCTGAGAAGTAAGTTGACATAAAACAGGTTAACAGGAGAAAAGCATAGAGATTTTATTTAATAATTTTTACATGTACATAGGGGTCCTCATAGAAAAATGAAGACCCAAAGTGGCTAGGCTTAAGTGCTTTTATACTAGTGGCCTGTTTTGGGGTGGCATGTGCTGAACCCCTCCAAGACCATTTGAAGAGGATAAATGTTTGAGGACTGAGCTCTGAGAAAACACAACATGTAGACACCAGCAAGAGGAGGAAGATGTAGGAAAAGGAGACTGAGCAGGGGCGGTTTGCAAGGAAGAAGGCAAACCAGGAGAATGTGGAGTTCCAGGATCCAGGCAAAGATGGTGTTTCAGGGAGAGAGTAGCCATAATGCCACAGTCTTTGGAGACACTCAATAAGATAAGGAATGGTAATGCATCATTGGATTTGTTGATATAAAACTCACGGGTGGGCTTCCCTGGTGGCGCAGTGGTAGAGAATCCGCCTGCCAATGCAGGGGACACAGGTTCGAGCCCTGGTCTGGGAGCATCCCACATGCCGCAGAACAACTAGGCCCATGAGCCACAACTACTGAGCCTGCGCATCTGGAGCCTGTGCTCCGCAACAAGAGAGGCCGCGATAGTGAGAGGCCCGTGCACCGTGATGAAGAGTGACCCCCACTTGCTGCAACTAGAGAAAGCCCTCGCACAGAAACGAAGACCCAACACAGCCATAAATAAAAACATAAACAAATAAATAAATAAAATTTAAAACTCACTGGTGACCTCAGCAAGAGTGATTTCAACGGAATGGTAGGGATGAAAATCTGACTGTAGTGGGTTCAAGTAAGAAAAGTGTTAGGGAGTAGAGATGATACATTTAGAATACTTTTTGGAAATGTTATTTTATTGTGGTAGAAGTCACATAATATAAAACATACTATTTTAACCGTATTTAACTGTACAGTTCAGTGGCACTAAGTACATTCACATCGTTGTGCAGCTCCCACCATCATCCATCTGCGGAATTTTTCACCTTCCTAAACTGAAACTCTGTCCGCACTAAACACTAACTCCCCATTCCCGAGACACAAGGAGCAAAAAGACTATAACCTGTTTTTACCCACTGAACCACTAATTCCAGTTCTAGGATGCTGTTCTAATAAAATGATGAGAAATTCAAATTCAAATTTTTATTTAAAGGCATATACCATAATGCTATTTAAAATGATGAAAAACTTGAAATAAATAATCAAGATATCCCCAAACAGGAAAATTATAAAGTTAAGTGTGATATATCTATGGTGTAGAATAGTAGAATAATCAATTCAAAGTATGAATACAAGGTATTTTTAATGACAAAAGTGAGTGTTAATAAAAAGGACGTAAAATTGTCTCTATGATGTAACAATGTGCAAAATTGTGAAAAAGATAGAAATAAGTAAAAATAATGAGTGTCTGTGTGACAGAGTTGTTAATGTTTTCAGTATTTTTCTAATTTTTTCCAATCAAAAATTCATAAAACATACATAGGATTAACCTGGTTCATATTTACTATAATGAAGGTAGACCAGGGATGATCTGTATCTACATAACTCTAGTTATTTTAACTGAAAAATGCTTCTAAGTACTGTAAATTCAGCTCATAAAATAGTACAAAACCAAAAGGCTCCCCCCCACCTTCTTCTGTATTAATTATGGATCTATTTGTTGTAAATGACAGAATCTCAACTCATGCTGGCTTGTTCCCAATGAGAGTATTTTGACTTTTGCCGTTCCAGGCAGAGCTGGATATATAGGCTCTGATGATGCTCTCAGATCTGTCTTTCTTCATATCTCTGCATTGTCTTTCTCTATATTTTAGGCTAAGGTATGAATGATGTTCCCTGAAATGGTCCAGTGATTAACTTCCACAGCTCACAATGATATGGCAGCTCTACTGTACAGAAAAAAACCCCACGAAAACCACAGATATCCACTTATATGAATCTGTCTGCAAAGCAGATGTGTTCATGGCTTGCATCTTTGTGCTTACCCTATTTTCCACAATGGTTTCTAGCTTTGAGAGTCTGTGAACCTATTCTAATAACTCTTTCAAATTTCAATGTTAATAATAGATTAAAGCAAATCTTGCATAGTCCCGTTTGGACAAATCTTCTCTGTCCATGGTCTATTCTTATTTCCCCTCCCTTTCTCTTAAATTGTTCTTGGTCTCTTCCACCATTCAAGACCCCAAATATAGCATTACCCAACATTCAGTTGTATATAGTATATAGCATTACCCAACATTCAGCACCAGGAAAACTTTTCCTTGATGAAACGATGGTGAGTGGGGCTATTCTAAATCTATGGGTTGCTTTTCTGGGATGGATCATAGACATTTGATGAAAGTAAAATGTACAAACTTTGACTGGAAATTTCCACATCTCTCACTTCATCCATCACTGAGTATTACAGAAAGTCTTTTATTCGATAAGATAGATTTCTCTTCCTCATTCTTCTCAGTTCCTACTTTTGAAGAAAGCCTTTCTCTTTCTGAACGATGTGGCTATAAACTAAATCACCAAACGGTGGAATAACAATTTTAGTTTTACTATGGTGTTGCTGTCTATTTTTTATGTGCTTACTTGATTCTCAACCCTGCACCATTTAATAGAAAAATGGAGCTATAAGACCCCTAAAAATTTAGTATATTGCTGCCCGAAGAAATATCCTTTTTTTAGGTACACCAAACCATGCTCTTCTAATAGTGAACCAAATTAGACAACAAACATGTTTGTGATGATAAAAGGCACAGTGGGGGTAAGTTAGAAATTAGCCTTAATGTTGAAGGACTATCTGCCTGGCTTATCCTTATGGCAACTCAGTACCCTGAAGAGCAGGGAAGTAGATGGGAACATATCTAAACTCTACCAGTACAAGTACTGAGGAGGGCAAAATCTCACATGAATTCAGCAGTTATTTTCAGTGAAAATCATGCAAGGGTTTTTGCAGCCAGATGAGGAAGAGAACAAAGTACAAAGCAAAGCAGAATGTAGTTATTTTTATTTGTTTGGTCTGTATTATTTGATTTAAAAGTTTGTCCTTTACGGGAGGTTAATGAATGCAGAGAAGCTATTAGTCTCCCCCTACGTCTAAACAAAACTCATGCTGCAAAGTGATCATAAAAGTGCAACACATTGGGAAAGTGTTTAGATTTTTCCTTTCCTGCAATATGGCGATTAGTTGGTGGTAGAATTGCTCAGGGAAAACGAAATTTATTTATTCATTGAATCAATCATTATGGAAATCCAGTTTTTCTATACATTTAGAAGTGTGCTTGTAAAAGTAAATCTTTGATATTATCTACCAGTTTAAATTTAGATTAATAGCTCATTCTAAAAAACAATTTCAAGATATTCCTTAATGTTGCTTATGCTAAAGACAGGTAATCTCATGACGTGTATTTTTATCTGGAAAGAAACCCAGTTCTGAGCTGTGTGTGGCCCTCTTGGGTGAACTACTGCCTCAAGCTAACATTTCATATTATCTCACAGTACCATCCAATAAAAATTGTCCCTTTCAGTAATATTAAAAACTTTTAATTTCCTAAACTCTTCTTGCTTATTGTTTCTTGATCTTTGCTCTTAATAAGTTTACCCTGCTTGGAATGTGTTCTCCTACCATTGCCCTCACTTAAATTCCTACACATGCGTCAAGTAAAAATTCAAAATCCAATTTCCATGAATTTGGAAGTGATTTTTTTTTTTTAATCTGTGGTGAATTTTACAAGCTTTTTGGTTGTTCAGTTCTTTCATGGTATTTTCCCTCATTTAAAACTTAAAATTCTTAGTTTGGTTCAAAATCATAATGTTTTGTAATTGTTTCTGCAGATCACTGGAAAATGGACATTCCACTTTTCTTTGACTAGTTCCTGTAGTGAGGAATATTTTACACCTCAGAGCAGTCTGTTTTGTTTCGAAAAGCCTCTAATTGTTCATTTTTCCTTATAGGGAGCTGAAATTAGTTTCCATACAAATTCTAACCATTGGCTATAAATTTGCCTGTATATATGGGTATAAATATTATCAGCCATTCATTATTTCAACCATTGTTCAGTGAATGCTTATTGGTAAAAAAAAATTGATATCTTCATAAAGCTTAAGTCTAATGAGAGAGATATTCCTATGACTGTTAGGTAGTAAGCTCTTTGTGTACAAGCATCATTCGTAAAATATTTTTATATTGCCTAACGAAGTGTGCAGAAAGAAGGAAACAGAAAAACCTCAGGTATGAATTCTGAGAAACATCATTTTGTGTGAAAGTGAGTGCCTCCTTCTGTGGGGTTGTGAACAGACTGAACGTGGGCGGGGTCCCCATGATTACAGAGCAGAAGGTGGAGTCTGAGCCTATGACCTGCACAGAGATATGTTCTTCTTAATGGTTGGAACTCTCACTCTTGCTGCGTGTGTGGCTGTGTTAAAAATAGTAACCTCTCCCTCCTGGCACTTGTGGACTGGGGATGCTGCTCCACTTTCTGTTGGCTCTCTTCCCTGTTCAGAGAGAGGAACAGACACAGAATAGTAGACATCAACTCTCCACTTATTCAATGATTCATTTCATTTTTTCCAACTTTTCTGGAAACAAGCAAGCAAAATTTACTTTTAAAGGACTAAAACAAGACCTGAATAAATGAAGAGGCATATAATATTCTTGGGTAGGAAAACATAATATCCTAAAATGTCAGTTTCCAATGTGATTCCAACCAGAATCCCATTTGTTTGAACGAAACTAAGTAAGTGAGAACAAATACCTTGGAATTGTCAACTATATTTTGAAAAAGAATATTAAGATTGGGTTTTCTTTTTATGACATAAAAACTTACTCTGAACAAAACAGTACAGTATAGGCACAGCATTCTCAGGTGTCACTGACAAGAAACCACCCACCAGCCTCAAGACCACTGAGAGCACTGAAATTAAGAAAACAATAGTCTATTCTTTGCGAAAGAGAAAAGAAATCTAAGATGCCCATGAGAACCAAACACTTTCAGGATTCTGTATTCTCTGTACTGTTTGCCTTCACAGAACATGCCAACATCCTGAAAATAACATAGGCTGAGACCCTGAGTCTTTAAGCTACTAAGTCTCAGGAGATTTGTGATCAGCTCCCACTGTAGTCTTAGTCACTGTGTCACTCAGAGCACAGAAGTACTTGGCCGAGTCTTTCCAATGGGCTGATGTTTTCCTCAGGTGGAAGGACTTCTCACTGCTCCTAAATTCAGCCTCAAAACCTTTGATACCTGAGACAAGGCTGTTTCCAGATGTGTACTTCAGGAGAAGCTGGAGTCCTTGATTGGGGTACTGTATGTACCAGAAGAGATAGGACGAAAAAGAAGTTGAGTAGTTGCACCTCAGCTCCAGATGGTCTCCTTCAGAGACAGTGATGTGGCCGTCAGGCTGGGTCACCGACTGGGCTCCGGCTCCTCCTGAAACATCAATGCTGAATCAATGAACTCAGCCAGAACAAAAAGTCTCTATTCAAAGTCAGTCCAAAGCAATGTTCCATGTGTAGACAAGAGAGTAAAATGGAACAGTACTCACTCAGGAACAGGAGCACCTCAAGCATCAAGGTGAACACCAAGGTCATGGTGGAGCAGTGAGGAGGCAGTGAGCTCCTTTCTGGGAGATTCTCCACAAACAAAAGTCTGATGACTGGTGGACTTGAACCCAGGTTGCTGTGAGGTTGAGAAGGAATGACACAGGATTTAGATTTCTTCTTCTGATGGACGTTGTAAGGTGTGTGGGGAGAGAGGCTGTCTTAACAAGACTGCCTGCCTCTGGCGTCTGAGATGCTTTACATGTCATTGTGCAAAAAGTGGTGTCAGAATATCTCTTTAAACTGTAGGGAAGGAAGGTTTTTGTGCGATTATTCTGATCTTATATAGAAAAACCATTTCCAGTTTACACAACAGCCCCCTCTATTGGTCAGATAGAGAAAGAAAGAGCAGTTCACAATTTTTGTGAACCTTCCTCACCTCCTTCCTGCCAGGAACACAAAAGTCTCCGAAAGGAGTGGCAAGCACTACAGAAAGTGGCTGCTCTGAATGTGGTCTGCAGGTGAGTAGCATCTGCATCACCGGGGAGCTATTCTGAATGCAGAAGCTCAGGCCCTACCCAGACTTCCTGAGTCAGAATCTGCATTTTAATAAGATTCCTGCACACATTAGAATTTGAGAAACACTTGTCTAGATGAAGGAGGTAAAAAATACCTTTTGGATTTAATAATAAAGAGATCATTGGTATTTCTGAGAAAAAATAGATTGGTTACAGGAGAGGCATGTATGAATTTGGAGGAATATTAAATATTTTTTCAGAGGAGCATGCTTGAATATTTTAAATGATGGGAAGAAATCAGTAGCAAGAAAGTCCTGAAGAACCAGACCATAGAGTTTGTACGATCAGTGGGCTGAGGTGCCAGAGAAGTCAAAGTGAATGGAGTGGGTGAAGCATTTGGACAGAGGCACACTATTTAAAAGGAAGAGAGATATCTTTTTTATTATTAGGGGAGGGAAAGTGAATTATATGTGTAAAAGCAGGAATGTTTCATGTGGAAAGCAGAAGGTTGAGGAAGATTCATTTAATGATATGAGTTGTCTTTACGCATAATGATATGAGTTGTCTTGACTCATCATAAGGTCCTGGGTAAGCTGTACTAAGAGCGAAGAGAGTCAAAGGAGATATCGTAAAGTATAGAAATGATACGTTATAAAAACATACAGAATTTTCACGCACCATTTCATTTACAATTGATGTTAAAAACCACGAATATATGGAGACAAACTTCTGTATGGCTGTGTTGATACATATGCTTAGATGGGGACACATTGGCCTCCTGGGATGATGGTTTAAGTAAGAACTAGGTGTAAGAGTGGGAAACACAGCCATGTGTTGGCTTGAGGGATATAATGAAGTAGAAGTATCTTCAAGTGTTCCCGTAGTGGAAGGTTTCCAGCCCACTCATATAAACCAGCTTCACAAACCAGCTCTCATTAATCAGTGCACTTGTCAAGAGTAAACTGTGGTCAAGCTGTAGGCAGATCTACTGAATGGTTCTTATAAGTCAGGGACAATGATAAAAGCTGGGATTAAAGAATAATATGTATGGGCCCCCATCCTTGAGGAATTTGAACTAGTGAAGAGTTAAAACCAAAAAATATTCTTAGCATAGTAGATATGTGCTCTTACAAAACTGTGTACAGAACACTAAAAGAGGGAGAGGGCAAATAAATATAATTTATGTAACCTGGAAAATCTTTTTAAAAGTAAATGTGACATTTACTGGGTCCTGAAGATTGAATAGGATTTTGCCAACTTGAGAAAGAAATAATATTTATAAGAAGAAAATATGAGAGTGAGTTCATTTGATATGGCTGATGTTCAGAAATCTTGGTGTAATACTGGGGAGGAAGATGAACACTTACTGGAAGTAATACTGTAGATGGCCACATAAACCTTGGCTTTTACTTTTGGGTCATGGGGAGCCATAGAAGGTCCTGAAATAGAACAGCAATCTAATCTGATGTGTATTTTAGAATGATAACTTCAGGGATAGATTTGGGAAGTAAGAGCTCATGGATAGGGGATACATTTAAGAAGTTATTCCAACCAACTCAGTGAGAGGTTATGAGCACCTGGACCAGGATAGTAACAAGGCAAGTAAAAAGAGGTGGTTGGGGCTTCCCTGGTGGTGCAGTGCTTGAGAGTCCGCCTGCCGATGCAGGGGATACGGGTTCGTGCCCCGGTCCTGGAAGATCCCACATGCCGCGGAGCGGCCGGGCCGGTGAGCCATGGCCGCTGAGCCTGTGCGTCCGGAGCCTGTGCTCCGCAATGGGAGAGGCCCACGTACCGCAAAAAAAAAAAAAAGAAGGTGGTTGAATGTGAGAAATATTTAGAAGACAGAATTGATATGACTTCATATATCAGCCAACTTTGAGTAGGGCAATGCTCAGTACAAACAACCTCACAACCTCAGTGGCTCACAAGAACAAAGTTTACTGAGTTGTTCATGGTATGTTAGCTGTGGGTCAACTGCAGTCCCAGCACTCTGAGGCTCTGCTCCTGGATACAGGACGATTCCGTTCCGCTACTATGAGTTATCTTTCCATTCTGGACCTTGCGTCTTCTTCACATTATGGATAAAAGCTGAAAAGACAACCACTACCTGGTAAGTGCAGGGAAGAAACAAAAGAAGACATGCCATGTGAATATATTTAGTTTTAGCTATGATATAACATACTTCCTATCCACTCACATTCCATTGGTCAAAGCTGGTCACATTGCCGTGTCCAAAGTCCACAGTGAGGCCAAGTATAGAAAATATAGTCCAGCTAAAGATTAGCATAGTAAGGGTGAGAGAGCATGAATAGTCAACACATAATACACTCTAATAGTCTTGGAAATGAGCTACATGAGAGTGAGCTTATAGGGCACTCGGATGTTAACTCCCTTACGGAAAAGAAGGTATATTCACTTCAAAATCTTTAAGAAAGTTTTTTGTGAAAACCTAGGAGAAATCAATAAAAACTTATTTGCTTTTCCCATTTCTCTTCTTTGTTCTTTTTTTTGTGTTGAAGAACATGCCTTCAATGAAGTAGGATGTAGCAACGAGTGGTGAATATTACCCTACTTTAATCAGATTATTTTAGAAAGGTTTGAGTAACTATCTAGTTCACTTGGAATCATGGCAAAAGAGGAGGCTAGGAATCTGATTCAATGATATGTCCAATATACTGGTGGGAATGGAGGTGAGTGATGTGTAATGACAGTCCTGTTAGTTGACGGAGGTACAGTGACTGGAACGCTTGTTTATGTATCATTGCATTTCCCCCTGGTTATAGCAAACACTGTAATTCATTGAATTTGCCTTTTCCACCTCACACATGGCTCTTTCTCAATGCTGGTACCAGAGCAGCACCAGGCACAGGCTTGGGCTGCAGAGGCTGAAGGGCACTGTGTGCAGGCACAGAGAGATGTGGCTGAGTCTTCAGCCTGGGATCCTTTGATGTACATGTACCTGTAACCCTCCTTAGTATTCAGAGTGATTCTTACTTATCCTTCCTCCTTTTCATCCTCATTTAAAGTCATTAAAACAGGTCCTTAGGGCTTTTTCCAGCTTCCCATCTATACCAGTGTAAAGCATAAAAAGAGCTGGAAGGGAAACTGCAGGTGAAATTGGTGCTCCCTCCTTCCTGAACATGCAGAGATGGAGAAATCTGTTCCACACTCAATATGCTGCTCATTTCTGTTCACAAAGGCAGGGTCAGACATACACTGATCTCTCTACAGAGTATTCATTGTCTTCACACGTTCCCAGATAGAACCTGGAGTTACGTGACTACATCCCCTCCTTCTCCATCACTGCCACATACTGTTCAGAATGTCTTCAGCAGCCCCTGGACTTAAGGCCAAGATGAAGTCACAGGATTAACAATGGAGCTGGCAAAGGATTCCTCTCCATTTATCCTGCCCAAGTATCCTCAGCAGAGGAATATTCTTCTTCAGAAAATAGGATTCTGCATCTGGTTGCCCAGCCAATCAGAGACAAGACCCCATACAAGGCCTAGAAACACACCAACAATTTCTGACCTAGACTCAGTTTCCTGTTACTCAAAAGGAGGGCTCAAACACTGCTTTCTTGAGACCAACTTCACAAACAGTGAGGACATCCCCCATGAGTCCACAGCACAAAGAGAGCTGACAACCATTCAGAAGTGGGCTGCCCCATCGTGCACTGCAATCATTCAACTTGAGAGAGATTGGGATGGCAATTTGTGGCAGGAAAAACACTTCGGTTAGGAATCTTTTATACAGACTTTCAACAAAATCCTCATATTATAAATGTGCACACATACCATGTGCTAAATTATCTATTGCTTTATGTACATTGTTCGAATACAGAAATCACACAAAAGAATTACTATCATTCCCAATTTACCAACAGGAAAACTAAAGCTGAAAGAGATTGAGGAATTCACTCCAGGTCAAACACCTGGTAATAACTAGAACACATATCTATCTGGTAAGGGGTCCATGGTGTTTGGAATCTGCCATGCCACTTACATTTTGTGATACTCAGTAAATGTTTTAAATGGTAGAGAAGATACGTTCTAAAAATAACAGGAGTCTGCTTTTTGGGTTTCTTTCTACTAGCCAAAAAATGGAACAACTTAAATGTACTGAATGACTCCATTTACATGAAATGTTCAGAAAAGGAACCTATGGAGATATAAAGTAGATCACTGGTTGCCTGTGGCCAGGTATCGGAACAGGGATTAACTATAATTGAGCATGAAGGAGCTTTTTGTGGTGATAAAAGTGTTTTAACCTGGATTATTGTAATGGTTTCATAAGTCAGCTAATTTACCAAAAATCACTGAACTGTACATTCAAAATGGATGAATTTTGTGGAATGTCAATTTTACCTCAAATAGCGTTGTTTAAAAGTAAATAAGAATTATGTTCTATCTTGCCCGTGTCACAGTCCAGGAATAATGCTAGTTTGATTGAACATACGCATATTAGTTTAAACAGTCATCTTGTGCCCAGAATGTCCTTAAGAGATCTGAAAATTATGAAAGCAATACTCTCTGTTCCCTGTGAGCTTAAAAAACAGCTGGAAAAAAAAGAAGACATCCAGGGGAAATTTAACAGTACAAGATAGCAGTAATTAAGATTGTTCAGAATCTAAATGTACTTCCGGAAAATTGGCAGTGTAAATTGACTATATAACCTTCTTTCCAGTGAACAACTGAAATAAATAAAGGAAAGAGCATGGGGAAGGTACTAAACTCAGGGAACAGTACCTTCCACACACTCAAATAGTGTTCTGGAAAGTGGAACAGGATTGGAAGATATCTCAACGGCTAACCTCTGACTTTCCTTCCCAAGAAAAGAGATGCCACTGTGGTTAATAAAGGAAATCCTGAAAAACCTCATTAATGTCTCTCAATTTAGAAGTGCAAAGGCTGAGGTTAGGGATGGACTGCTAGACAAACAGAAACTAGTACAAGTAAAGTTCCTTTTTTTTTTCCTCCAGATCAGACCACTTGATGAATAGGGTAGTGTGGGTATGACCACACCATCATAAAGCCTACTTGCTGTGAAGCGTATTTCTGATGAAAATACTGATCCATTGAAAAATTCACCTGGATATTGGAAGGTATGTATCCAGAACAAGACAGGCATACCTCCAACAGCCTTGACATTCATGCAACTAGTAAGGTAGAATCCTGTAATCTACAGCAACCCACCTTACCTGAAATCGAGGAGAAGCCAATTGATCACTAGATATATTGCATAAATTAAATCTTAGATGAAGTGACTTGCAGGATATACATATTGACAGTTCTAGATAAACACACAAAGATTAGTCCAGTTTAAGCTTTTATATCAGTGTTTGAATAGCATGGACTCTAGAAATAATTTTATCTTTTGTACATTTATTTTATATATATACACACACACACACACACACACATATAAGTTGAGCCTCCTGCACTAAGTATTGTTCACTCATAGAGGATTCTGTAGTGAAAGGATATAAAAGGCCTACAGTGCGGTAGGAGGAGGAAGAATTGAATAAATGGATTTTTAAAGAAAGATAATTATAGATAGTGATTAGCACTTAAAAAAATACAATATTGTATTGAGCTAGAGAGTTGTTCTTGGGGTGAGGGAAGGCATCTGCTCTAGACAGGGTATGGAGAGAGGGCTCCACTCCGACACTTATTCTGTAACACCAGACAAGGTATCGAACCTCTCTCATGTTCAATTCCCTTTTCTGCAAGTAGCCAGTATCTTTCTGGGGGTGCTGGGCTCAGCACTGGCATTCATCATCTCATTCACTTCTCATAAGAACCCTGCATGGTAGATTCTGTCAATATCCACATGGTAGATATGAGGAAATGGAAGCATAAAAATTATTAAGTCATTTTCCGAAGATCACTCAGCTACCGAGTGGTAGATCTAGAAATACAACCCAAGTCTTTGGTCTCAAGCACGTTGCTACACTGTCTCCCTAAAGTAGGATGGACCCAACCTTGAAGGGTTCCAGTAAGAATTAAGTGAGAACACACATTCAAATCACCCAACACAATACCTTCCCTAGCTTAGGCACTCAACCAGCTGCAGGCAATGTGCAGAATCTTGCGGGGGGGTGGGGGGTTGGGGTGGGGGTGGGGTTGGGGGGGCATGTTGTGAGACGGAATCTGAAATTGCAGAGGAATCTAGCCCAAGATAAATTTCAATATTTTTCTGAGATATATGTAGCAGGTTACCTGGCAGATTTCATGTGTTATCGTAAGTATCCATGGTCTATCATGTTCTTACTGTTAACGAGAAGTCAATTCATTAAGGTGTCATATTGAGAGATTGGGTGGGCATATTATAATATGAAATGAGTGTACCACCCAGTATTTGCTACAATTGTTTATTTTTTCCCATTATTGACTCTTGCTCCCACTTCTCAGGATATTGCTATAGTACAAGAAAGGACAGAGCAGTAGACACAATTATACTTACCAGAGAAGAAACCCCAAACTTGCACAACAATTCTGAGCTTTCTTTCCAAGGTAGCCTATAACTCCACAGGCAAAATCATCTCATGTGTTGTATATGTCATTTGAAATCAATCACTTTCACATCTGGCTAGCAAAAGAAAAAAACCAGCCAGTTCTCCTGAATCCTCTCTCTCCTGATTTCTGCATTGGGAAGTTTACTGACTGGTTCAGCAATGGCAGCTTCTATTGTGACTAGGCTTCACCACAATTTTACCCAATGTCACTAGAGGGCAGCAGCGAGGCCAGTGTAGGCATCACAAAATATTTGAGCAGGACACCAGGTGGCAGTGCTTCAGCTTTCTTTCTTGCTGCATGCAGTGTGCTAGAGCCTGATTCTCAAGGAAGGAAAATAGAAAGATTAAAGAGATAAAAGATAAAAGATTCCCAAAGGGGTGACATTTGAGTAAAGACATGAAGGAATTCAGAGGTGCACCATGTAGATATTTGGGGGCATAACATCACAATAGAGAGGACAAAGGCAAGGAGCACAGGTCTTGATATAGAAACATGCTTGGAGTGTTTAAGGAATAATATCTTTCCCTGAGGCCCCTTATTCTTCCCAGCACACTATTGCATAAGGAACTTGCTAAAGCATTCAGCACTGTTAACTGATTAGTGGATGATTTCCTCATCTATTGATCCTGGGGCAATTTGTGCCTAGGTTTGGCATCTTCTTTCCTAGTTCCCTTTAGGTTCCAGTTTAAACCAGTAATGTCACCATCACTGAGACATCCAGCCACCCTGTGCTGGGGCCAAGTGCTTCTCCATAGTTGAAACCTTGCTCTTTAGGAGCCCCATAAATGCTACACTCTGGCTGGCAATAAAAGTTAGAGATGATATTCACAGTTAGGAAAGTTCTTTCTTATTTCTGAAAAATTAAAAAAATTGGAACAATAAAATCTATCTCATAGGGTTTATGATATTTGAATTAGATAATGAATCTGAGATGCATACAACAGTGCCTGACATATAGTAAGCCCAATAAGGACCAACTTTCTTTTTTCTAGTAAAACTTTCCTTTCCTTCAATGTCCGGGTCTGTGTTCTGTTACTGCTTGTTGTTTTCTCCACATCAGTTCAATGATGGGAGCTTCTAAGAAATTTACTTAAGCACTTATTTTCCTGGAGACAGTCATTATTTTTCCCTCTCTTCTTAGGTCCTATTCTCCTAGCCATACTGATTCACTCAGGATGCTAAAAGGACACAGATGAGGTTTTATTTTCATTTCCCTAATGAATAATAATAATATTCCCTGATGAATAATGATAATTTTTGTATATTTATGAGCTATTGGATATAATATTTCTGAATTGGATCTCCAAGATTTTGCCATTCTTATTAACTCTTTTCTTATTGATTTCCATGAGCTTTTAATATATATTGCATTTGAGTCTTTATCAGAAATATGCATTGCAAATACAGTTTACCATTCTGTGCCTTGACTTTCCCCCCTACTAGCAGTGATTTTTAACAAAGACAATTTTAAAATATCCTTTCATGTTCATAAGAAGCCAGTTTCAAAGTTTTATTTATTTGTTTTAACACTTCAAAAATGTTTTCACTTGGTGACTTCTGATGTGAAATCAGGCATCATTCTTAATGATATTTCCCAGAATACAATATATCGATTTTCCCTGTATAGTGGCAAGATTATTTCCACTGAAATAGACCCCTGGATTTGCCTTCAATGCCTTGCAAATTTCTGCCAAAACCACAGTGGTGGACTTGCAGAATTCCTTATTCATCTTTATGGTTTTCCACATAGCATTGCTCCTGAATAAGAAACTTGTTTTTTAGGAAGTCAAGTAGAGCAGTGAGTGAAGGTACTTGCTATGAGCAAATAGGTTATGGAATGGGTAATGGAAATGGTAGTTATAAATACCACCTACAATCATGTGGTCACTTGCAGAAACAAGAACTATAATACTTATGACAATTTCTTTTTCATTTTGATATGAATATGGTTATGTATACATTAACCATTTTTAAATCTCTCCCCTACTTGTCTGCCTGTGGTAACATATGATGTGCAAGTATATGTTTATCTCATATCTCATTGTATCTCAGTGATTAAGATGCAGGATTCAATGGGACAGTGTGAATGAGGTATAAGAGGAAAGAACACCACCCCAAAATGGATAAATTAACTGGGTGTACTCTCTTCGGGAGAGGGTTAGCTTGGTTTTGGTTGAATGGGGAATAACTGCATCTTATTAACAGGAAGCATAGTTTTGCTGTTGTGTTTATTTGAAAGTTGTGTTGTTAAAAGAGGTATAGATGGGTGACAGTTGACATAGAGGGTACTGTAGTAGCTTTGTAGTGTCTCAACTATCTGGAAATCTATGTCCCAGAATTTGCTTCCCTGTATTGTTCTGGGTTAGGGTTGGCCACAAAAAAGACTTGCGCAAGGTTTAGAAGGTAGTTGTCATGAAGTAGCCACATTTCTTATGCTCTGCTGGTTGGTGCAGGGCTCCAGGAACTGGGCAACTCACACATGTGGCTGCTGATGAACTAGCTCATCTTATTGTTGACTCACAACTCCTCTACCGCCCACCCGATCTCCTCCTCATCTTCTCTTTGTCTTGGACCAAGTATGCGTGTAGCATGAGGGTAAATGACACCCACATCTCCTTGAGGTCACCCACCATTGTGAGACTGAAGGAGGTGAGAGACAGACAAGTTTTAGTGTGTCTTTGTGGGTACCATTGTCCTCATGGGTTCTAGTATCCGTACATGTCACAGTCTGTCCATGCTTTTGTCCACATCCAACTTTCCTTCCCAAATGACACTCTAACAGTGAATTCAGGCTCAACACCAGATGCAAAGATAACAGCTTTGTATAGACCCGTCCACCGGCTCTAGCTATTGCCTGAGTGCTATTCCCTACAGTGAGCCTCTTATTCTAGATCACTTGTAATTTGCTTCTATGATTGTACCCTGACACAAAGTCTAAGGGGAAAGGACTAAGGAAATGATTTTCATGACCATTTCAGATAACTAGACCCAGGTTTGTGATGTGAGTGTCTTTAGGTGGAAGTGCCACTTTAAATTATCATGGAGCAAGTTTTCAACTTTAGACAATTTTACACATGTTCTGTGTGATGGACTTAAAGTCAAAAATTCAAGACTGAGTATGTATTAGTAGAAAGTTACTCTGGACATCTGTTCCCAAGTGAGATAGCAGGAGATTTTATTTAGAATTAAATCTCCTGATCCAGACCACAGATTAAGCAACCACAGGACTACCATTTCTTGTCTGGCATCTGCAGGTGTGCCTTTCAGCGTGGCTCCCGCAGCAAGGGGGCTCTCTCTTATTGAGCTCTGGGGTTTTTGTTTGGCTTTTCCTATTACTTCAAGCACTGTGAGTTCCCGGAGAGCACAGAAGTAGTTTGCAGAATCTTCCACCAGTAAGGCTGAAATGGTGAGGCTGATGAATTTATGTCTTTCCTGAAAGTTTACAGAATAGCGGCCATTCTTTGCATTTTGGCCAGAAGAAATCTGATGAATAAGGAAAGTCATCTCTCCACTGGGAAGCTGCTTATACCAAACAATAACGTACCAGCTCCAGCTCCAGCTTGTTTCATACTGACAGCTCAAGGTGACCGCCTCCCCTAGCTGCCTGGACATGGCTCGCTGGACTTGAGTAACTTTCTGGGCCGCACCAAATCCTGGGAAAAAATCAGAAAACAGAGCTGAAGTAGTGAACAAAATAATGTAGGAATTAGACTAATTTAGGACCCAAAGAAAAACCAAATTGAAATCATGATAAGCTTTCTTTTCTCCAATCCTCCTTTCCTCCCCAAGTCCATGTGAAGTACCATGTGCCTGTGTGCAGTCCTTTCAACCTGAACATTTGTACCCATATTTGGAACCATCCCTACCAGAGAAGATGAAGGCCAGGAATACCCAGGGCAGGCTGGAGAGCACCATGTGGCAAGAATTCCTCTGCACATATGTTTTCAGTTCTGCCTCAAGCTGAGAGTTCAGTGTCTTTGAGGGCCTAGCAGCACATATACATAGTACCTGGGTTCCTGTGTCACTCCTCCAAACAGGAAGTAGGGTGTTATGTTCATAGACCACGTGGTCAGTGCACAGATGGGGAAAAAGTCTGGCTCACCACAAAACTATGTCTACTTTTCTTCCCACGGTAATTGTTAGGCAGTGTCTGAAAAGGAGCATGGAAAAATTAGTATTAAAGTTTTGAGCTGAGGGGAACTACAGATTAAACAGGTTGACACGCGTTGATAATTATTCAGCAGAATAATTTTGCCAGTCCATTTAAAATAGAATTTAGTATAGGGTATGCACCCTTCTTGTAATCTACTTACTGGTCATTCATTTAGCCTCTCTTTACTTTTCTCCATTCTGAATCAGTGGAGTTCTTTTAAAACTCACAGATTTTCAGCTTTCTTGGTGAAAGGCAATATTATCCAAAATAATTAATGTATCTCTTTTTTTTAACCGGGTTCTAGGGCTCTATTTAGAGTTTTCACTAAATAAAGTTACTTTAACATGAAATGTTAAAAAATCAGCCCCTCAGGTTTTCAGAATCTATTCAGTTTTTTATGTTTTCATGAAATTATAACAGGAATAATATATTCTTTTGAAACCTGACATTGAGTCTTATTTATTAGACTTTGAGGAAGATCAGGATATTCCGGATATTCAGTCCTGTTGCCTCCCCAGGTAGAACTGTACTTAGTAGATCATGTGTCCTATGCTTGTCTTGATGTCACATTTTCTATCCCATCGGTCCAAAGTGTTCAGTCTCACTTGTGAGGAGCTGATTATTTTACTCTTTGTAAAATGAAGTCAAGATAAGCACGCCAGATCTTTCTGTGACACAATACTATAATGCACTCCTACAAAACATGTTATCTACAGGCTGTAAACACTCAGTACATGTCAATGCCACAGAAGTTGGTAACTGACGTTTGTATAATGTTACACGTTCTTGTGGAATGTAGCTGTCAATCTTCCATTTGGTTTCATTGTTTTAACGGGAGAATTAAAATAAAAGAACCAAAGGCAAGCACTGAAATTGAAACTGTGATTAAAAATCTTCCAACAAACAAAAGCCCAGGACCAGATGGCTTCACAGGCGAATTCTATCAAACATTTAGATAAGAGCTAACACCTATCCTTCTCAAACTCTTCCAAAATATAGCAGAGGGAGGAACACTCCCAAATTCCTTCTACGAGGCCACCATCACCTTGATACCAAAACCAGACAAGGATGTCACAAAGAAAGAAAACTACAGGCCAATATCACTGATGAACATAGATGCAAAAATCCTCAACAAAATACTAGCAAACAGAATCCAACAGCACATTAAAAGGATCATACACCATGATCAAGTGGGGTTTATTTCAGGAATGCAAGGATTCTTCAATATACGCAAATCTATCAATGTGATTAACCATATTAACAAACTGCAGGAGAAAAACCATATGATCATCTCAATAGATGCAGAGAAAGCTTTTGACAAAATTCAACACCCATTTATGATAAAAACCCTGCAGAAAGTAGGCATAGAGGGAACTTTCCTCAACATAATAAAGGCCATATATGACAAGCCCACAGCAAACATCATCCTCAATGGTGAAAAACTGAAAGCATTTCCACTAAGATCAGGAACAAGACAAGGTTGCCCACTCTCACCACTCTTATTCAACATAGTTTTGGAAGTTTTAGCCACAGCAATCAGAGAAGAAAAGGAAATAAATGGAATCCAAATTGGAAAACAAGAAGTAAAGCTGTCACTGTTTGCAGATGACATGATCCTATACATAGAGAACCCTAAAGATGCTACCAGAAAACTACTAGAGCTAATCAATGAATTTGGTAAAGTGGCAGGATACAAAATTAATGCACAGAAATCTCTGGCATTCCTATATACTAATGATGAAAAATCTGAAAGTGAAATCAAGAAAACACTCCCATTTACCATTGCAACAAAAAGAATAAAATATGTAGGAATAAACCTACCTAAGGAGACAAAAGATCTGTATGCAGAAAATTATAAGACACTGATGAAAGAAATTAAAGATGATACAAATAGATGGAGAGATATACCATGTTCTTTGATTGGAAGAATCAACATTGTGAAAATGACTCTACTACCCAAAGCAATCTATAGATTCAATGCAATCCCTATCAAACTACCACTGGCATTTTTCACAGAAGTAGAACAAAAAATTGTGCAATTTGTATGGATACACAAAAGACCCCGAATAGCCAAAGCAATCTTGAGAACGAAAGAAGGAACTGGAGGAATCAGGCTCCCTGACTTCACACTATACTACAAAGCTACAGTTATCAAGACGGTATGGTACTGGCACAAAAACAGAAAGATAGATCAATGGAACAGGATAGAAAGCCCAGAGATAAACCCACGCACATATGGTCACCTTATCTTTGACAAAGGAGGCAGAAATGTACAGTGGAGAAAGGACAGCCTATTCAATAAGTGGTGCTGGGAAAACTGGACAGCTACATGTAAAAGTATGAGATTAGATCACTCCCTAACACCATACACAAAAATAAGCTCAAAATGGATTAAAGACCTAAATGTAAGGCCAGAAACTATCAAACTCTTAGAGGAAAACATAGGCAGAACACTCTATGACATAAATCACAGCAAGGTCCTTTTTGACCCACCTCCTAGAGAAATGGAAATAAAAACAAAAGTAAACAAATGGGACCTAATGAAACTTAAAAGCTTTTGCGCAGCAAAGGAAACCATAAAGAAGACCAAAAGACAACCCTCAGAATGGGACAATATATTTGCAAATGAAGCAACTGACAAAGGATTAATCTCCAAAATTTATAAGCAGCTCATGCAGCTTAATAACAGAAAAACAAACAACCAAATCCAAAAATGGGCAGAAGACCTAAATAGACATTTCTCGAAAGAAGATATACAGAGTGCCAACAAACACATGAAAGAATGCTCAACATCACTAATCATTAGAGAAATGCAAATCAAAACTACAATGAGATATCATCTCACACCAGTCAGAATGGCCATCATCAAAAAATCTAGAAACAATAAATGCTGGAGAGGGTGTGGAGAAAAGGGAACCCTCTTACACTGTTGGTGGGAATGTAAATTGATAACAGCCATTGTGGAGAACAGTATGGAGGTTCCTTAAAAAGCTACAAATAGAACTACCATATGACCCAGCAATCCCACTACTGGGCATATACCCTGAGAAAACCATAATTCAAAAAGAGTCATGTACCAAAATGTTCATTGCAGCTCTATTTACAATAGCCCAGAGATGGAAACAACCTAAGTGTCCATCATCGGATGAATGGATAAAGAAGATGTGGCACATATATACAATGGAATATTACTCAGCCATAAAAAGAGACGAAATTGAGCTATTTGTAATGAGGTGGATAGACCTAGAGTCTGTCATACAGAGTGAAGTAAGTCAGAAAGAGAGAGACAAATACCGTATGCTAACACATATGTATGGAATTTAAAAAAAAAAAAGTCATGAAAAACCTAGGGGTGAAACAGGAAAAAAAAAAAAAAAAGAACCAAAGTCATATAGACAAGTAGAAAAGAAGGTACAGACAAGGTCTCTAAAACAGTGCTAGTCCTTTGACTTTAAGGTCAAAATAACTCATTAATGAGTGTCGCAGGGGTGAGAGTGTATTTTTAGTTGAGACATCTACTCCTCTCTCCCATTTCACCTCTGAGTGCTGACAGGCAGCTGACGCCCTGGTTTGCAATTATGTGTAGCTAAGCAGAGGAGAGCCATGAATGCCCACAGCAGTCTGGGGAGCAGCATAATGGCAGGATTTCCCCCTTGTTGAAATGGCCCTGCTCTGAGTTCCTGACAGTAAAGGTGCAAGGTCCCTCAGCTGCACTATAGCAGCTGTCTCTGAAATGTAGTTTCTGGCTGGATCAAGTCTGAATGTGTATAACACCCAGGTTGGGAGATTGGGCCTGCCTTAAACATTGTGCTCCCTTTCCTTGTGGTTTAATGATAAATGATTATATATAGTAAAGGACAGTCCAGTGATCAATATTGAAGGACATATGGGAAGGAGATTTAGTACTTCAAATTTCCAAATTTAGTAAATTAATCTGTGATGGAATCTGAAGGGCTTACCAGAAACAAATTCATTATGAATCACGCTGTGTTTGCAAATATTCATTCATGTTCTTCTGATTGTTTTCTTGCCTCCAATTTCGATTCTAAGGTGAAATATGTTCACTGATCCTCCACTTCCCTACAAAAGATAAGCCAGAAGCCATCACCCCCCTTCCTTCCTACTTACCCGCCAAATCATGGGAACTGGTAACTTCACAACAGCAAATATCACTCAGACAAATGAGAACAAAACAGGGTTCTGACTTCTGTTATATCTCCAGTTGTGTATTGGAATAACAAATGGTAGTGGCAGTAAAATCATATTCGCTTGTGATGTAACTCTATGCTTAACTTATTAGAAGTTGTAGGAAGCAAAGCTCCACAGGTCCTCTAAATCCAAATATTTGGCCATGTGTTTGTCATGAGTGCACATATATTGTTTGGTGCAATTCTATAATTATTGTTATAGTTGTCACGAAGACAAAGCTTCTCATAACATACTGTTTAATCAGTGAAAATATAAAAACTATTAACAGTATAAATGCTTTCCAAAATAAAAATATTTCCTTCTCTTGACATTGAAGGAATGAAGATTCTTTTCCATTTTATCCTGAAATTTCATCTAATGAAGTTGTTTATGCCAAATGATCAAATTTCAAGCATTTTATTTTTGTTTCAGCACCTCATAAAGAAACCCCAATGAGAATAACTGAGTTATTCTGTTGTAGATTGTCTTCATACTTTCCTTGATTCCTTTATGGGAATTCCAAATTCACATATCATATGAGGGCACAGAATCACTACTGGGGTTCCCAGATCTTCCCTAGTCCCTCCCTGTGACATCCTTGATGACTGTTTTCTCATGCTGACCATGCATTCCCATCCAGGCATTATATCTTATTTTAATCTTGTATATTTCATTCAAGTGAAAGCTACTCTACTCATATATACATTCTACTCCAAATTTGTTATTAAACTGTTCAAACTACTAGAAAAAAAGCAAAACGAACTTTGAGAGCCAGAGGAATTCATATAGTGACATCTTTTTTTTTTTAATTTTAAACTATAGTCATCATGCTGTACATTGCAATCCTAGGAGGAATTTATCTTTAACTGGAAGTTTGTACCTGTGGAACACCTTCACAGACTCCCACCCCCCCCACTGATTCTGACAATCGCCAATCTGTTCTCTGTACCTATGAGTTCTGCTATGTGTGTATGTCTGTGCCTGTGCTTTAGATTACACATACAAGTGATTTCATACAGTAGTTTTTTAATTTTAATTTTCATACAGTATTTGACTTTGTCTTCACTTAACATTATGCCCTCTAGTTTCATCCATATTGTAAATGGCAGGGTTTGTTTTTTTTTTGATGACATTATCTTTGTTCATTCATCTGTCAATGGACACTTAGGTTGTTTCCAAGTCTTGGCTATTGTAGATGAGCTGCAATGAAGAGATATCTTTTTGAGATGGTGCTTTTATTTCCTTCAGGTATATACCCAGAAGTGGAAATCCTGGATCGTATAGTAGTGCTCGTTTTAATTTTTTTGAGGCATCTCCATACTGTTTGCCATAGACATTGCACTCATTTACATTTCCACTGACAGTTCACAGGGTTCCCTCTTTTTTACATTCTTACCAACACTTTTTTTCTTTTCTTTTTGATAATAGCCATTCTGACAGGTGTAAGGTGATACCTCATTTTCATTTTGATTTTCATTTCCCTGATTATTAGTCATGTTGAGTATCTTCTAATTCACCCATTGGCCATTTGTATGGCTTCTTTGGGAAAATGTTTATTCAGATGATCTGCCTATTTTTTAATCAGATTGCTTTTTCTATTGATCATATGATATTTTAATATATTTTGATATTAACCACTTAGCAGATATATAATTGGAAAATATTTTCTCCCATTCCCTAGATTGCCTTCTCATTTTGTTCCTGGTTTCTTTTGCCTCACAGTTTGATGTAGTCCCACTTGTTTATTACTGCTTTTGTTGTCTTTGCTTTTGGTGTCAAATACAAAAAATCATTGCCAAGACTGATGTCAAGGAATTTGTTCTGTATGTTTTCTTCTAGGAGTTTTATTGGGTTAGGTCTATGTTCAAGTCTCTAATCCAATTTGAGTTGATTTTTGTGTATGGTGTAAAATAAGTATCCAGTTTCATTCTTTTGCATAGGGCTTTCCATTCTTCTTAACACCATTTATTGAAGAGACTTTCCTTTCCTGAAAGTATATTTTTGGCTTCTTTTTCATGAATTAATTGACTATGTACACATGGGTTTATTTTTACTTTTGTTTTTTAACATCTTTATTGGAGTATAATTGCTTTACAATGTTGTGTTAGGTTCTGCTGTATAACAAAGTGAATCAGCTATATGTATACATATATCCCCATATACCCTCCCCCTTGCATCTCCCCCCCTACCCTCCCTATTACGCCCCTCTAGGTGGGCACAAAGCATCGAGGTGATCTCCCCGTGCGATGCAGCTGCTTCCTACTAGCTATCTATTCTAGATTTGGTAGTGTATATATGTCAATGCTACTCACTCACTTCGTCCCAGCTTACCCTTCCTCCTCCCTGTGTACTCAAGTCCATTCTCTACATCTGCGTCTTTATTCCTGTCCTGCCCCTAAGTTCATCAGAACGTTTTTTTCTTTTTTTTTAGATTCCACATATATGTGTTAGCATACGGTATTTGTTTTTCTCTTTCTGAATTACTTCACTCTGTATGACAGACTCCAGGTCCATCCACCTCACTACAAACAACTCAATTTCGTTTCTTTTTATGGCTGAGTAATATTCCATTGTATATATGTGCCACATCTTCTTTATTCATTCATCTGTCCATGGACATTTAGGTTGCTTCCATGTCCTGGCTGTTGTAAACAGGGTTTCAATGAACAGTGTGGTACATGCTTCTTTTTGAATTACGGTTTTCTCAGGGTATATGCCAAGTAGTGGGATTGCAGGGTCATATGATAGTTCTGGTTTTAAGGAACCTCCATACTGTTCTCCATAGTGCCTGTATCAATTTACATTCCCACCAACAGTGCAAGAGGGTTCCCTTTTCTCCACACCCTCTCTAAAATTTATTGTTTGTAGAATTTTTGATGATGGCCATTCTGACCTGTGTGAGGTGATACCTCATTGTAGTTTTGATTTGCACTTCTCTAATGAGTAGTGATGTTGAACATCTTTTCATGCATTTGTTGGCAATCTGTATATCTTCTTTGCAGAATTGTCTATTTAGATCTTCTGCCCAGTTTTGGAATGGGTTGTTTGTTTCCTTGATATTGAGCTGCATGAGCTGCTTGTATATTTTGGAGATTAATTGTTTGTCAGTTGCTTCGTTTGCAACAAAATATTTTCTCCCATTCTGAGGGTTATCTTTTTATCTTGTTTATGATTTCCTTTGCTGTGAAAAAGCTTTTAAGTTTCATTAGGTCCCAGTTGTTTATTTTTGTTTTTATTTCCATTTCTCTAGGAGGTGGGTCAAAAAAGATCTTGCTGTGATTTATGTCAAGGAGTGTTCTGCCTATGTTTTCCTCTAAGAGTTTGATAGTGTCTGGTCTTACATTTAGGTCTTAAATCCATTCTGAGTTTATTTTTGTGCATGGTGTTAGAAAGTGTTCTAATTCATTCTTTTACATGTAGCTGTCCAGTTTTCTCAGCAACACTTATTGAAGAGGCTGTCTTTTCTCCATTGTATATTCTTGCCTCCTTTATCAAAGATAAGGTGATCATATGTGCGTGGGTTTATCTCTGGGCTTTCTATCCTGTTTCACTGATCTAGACTTCTGTTTTTGTGCCAGTACCATACTGTCGTGATTACTGTAGCTTTGTAGCATAGTCTGAAGTCAGGGAGCCTGATTCCTCCAGATCCATTTTCCTTTCTCAAGATTGCTTTGCCTGTTCAGGGTCTTTTGTGTTTCCATGCAAATTTTAAAATTTTTTGTTCTAGTTCTGTAAAAAAAAAAGCCATTGTTAGTTTGGTAGGGATTGCTTGAATCTGTAGATTGCTTTGGTAGTATTGTCATTTTCACAATGTTGATTCTTCCAATTGAAGAACATGGTATATCTCTCTATCTGTTTCTCCATCTGAAGAAATCTGTTTAATTTCTTCCATCAGTGTCTTATAGTTTTCTGCATACAGGTCTTTTGTCTCCTTAAGTAGGTTTATTCCTAGGTATTTTATTCTTTTTGTTGCAATAGTAAATGGGAGTGTTTCCATAATTTCTCTTTCAGATTTTTCATCATTAGTGTATAGGAATGCAAGAGATTTCTGTGCATTAATTTTGTATCCTGTTACTTTACCAGATTCATTTATAAGCTCTAGTAGTTTTCTGGTATCATCTTTAGGACTCTCTATGTATAGTAGCATGTCATCTGCAAACAGTGACAGCTTTACTTCTTCTTTTCCGATTTGGATTCCTTTTATTTCTTTTTCTTTTCTGATTGCTGTGGCTAAAACTTCCAAAACTGTTTTGAATAATAGTGGCGAGAGTGGACAACCTTTGTCTTGTTCCTGATTTTAGAGGAAGTGGTTTCAGTTTTTCACCATTGAGGATGATGTTGGCTGTGGGTTTGTCATATATGGCCTTTGTTACATTGAGGTAAGTTCCCTCTATGCCTACTTTCTGGAGAGCTTTTATCATAAATAGGTGTTGAATTTTGTTGAAAGCTTTCTCTGCGTCTATTGAGATGATCATATCGTTTTTATCCTTCAGTTTGTTAATATGGTGTATCACATTGATTGATTTGCATATACTGAAAAATCCTTGCATTCCTGGGATAAACCTCCCTTGATCATGGTTTATGATCCTTTTAATGTGTTGTTGGATTCTGTTTGCTAGTATTTTGTTGAGGATTTGTGCATCTATGTTCGTCAGTGATATTGGTCTATAGTTTTCTTTCTTTGTGACACCTTTGGTTTTGGTATCAGGGTGATGGTGGCCTTATAGAATGTGTTTGGGAGTGTTCCTCCCTCTGCTATATTTTGCAAGAGTTTGAGAAGGATGGTGTTAGCTCTTCTCTAAATGTTTGATAGAATTCGCCTGTGAAGCCAACTGGTCCTGGGCTTCTGTTTGTGGGAAGATTTTTAATCACAGTTTCAATTTCAGTGCTTGTGATTGGGCTATTTATATTTTCTATTTCTTCCTGGTTCAGTCTCAGAAAGTTGTGCTTTTCTAAGAATTTGTCCATTTCTTCCAGGTTGTCCGTTTTATTGGCATGTAGTTGCTTGTAGTAATCCCTCATGATCCTTTGTATTTCTGCAGTGTCAATTGTTACTTCTCCTTTTTCATTTCTAATTCTGTTGATTTGAGTCTCCTTCTCTTTTTTCTTGATGAGTCTGACTAGTGGTTTATCAATTTGTTTATCTTCTCAAAGAAAGAGCTTTTAGTTTTATTGATCTTGGATATTGTTTCCTTCATTTCTTTTTCATTTATTCCTGATCTGATCTTTATGACTTCTTTCCTTCTGCTAAATTTGGGGTTCTTTTGTTCTTCTTTCTCTAATAGCCTTAGGTGTAAGTTTAGGTTGTTTATTTGAGCTTTTTCTTGTTTCTTAAGGTAGGATTGTATTGCTATAAACTTCCCTCTTAGAACTGCTTTTGGGGCATCCCATAGGTTTGGGGTCGTCGTGTTTTCATTGTCATTTGTTTCTAGGTACTTTTTGATTTCCTCTTTGATTTCTCAGTGATCTCCTGGTTATTTAGTAGTGTACTGTTTAGCCTCCATGTGTTTGCATTTTTTACAGTTTTTTTCCTGTAATTGATATCTAGTTTCATAGTGTTGTGGTCAGAAAAGATACTTGATATAATTTAAATTTTCTTAAATTTACCAAGGCTGGATTTGTGACCCAAGATGTGATCTCTCCTGGAGAATATTCCATGAACACTTGAGAAGAAAGTATTCTGTTGTTTTGGATGGAATGTCCTATAAATGTCAATTAAATCCATGTTGTTTAATGTGTCATTTAAAGCTTGTGTTTCCTTATTTATTTCCATTTTGGATGATCTGTCCACTGCTGAAAGTGAGATGTTAAAGTCCACTACTATGATTGTGTTACTGTCAATGTCCCCTTTTATGGCTATTAGCATTTGCCTTATGTATTGAGGTGCTCCTGTGTTGGGTGTATAAATATTTACAATTGTTATATCTTCTTGGATTGATCCCTTCATCATTATGTAGTGTTGCTCTTTGTCTCTTGTAGTCGTCTTTATTTTAAACTCTATTTTGCCTGATATGAGAATTGCTACTCCAGCTTTCTTTTGATTTCCATCTGCATGGAATATCTTTTTCCATCCCCTCACTTTCAGTGTGTATGTGTCCCTAGGTCTGAAGTGGGTGTCTTGTAGACAGCATATATACAGGTCTTGCTTTTCTGTCCATTCAGCCAGTCTATGTCTTTTGGTTGGAGCATTTAATCCATTTACATTTAAGGTAATTATCAATATGTAGTTCCTATTACCATTTTCTTAATTGTTTTGGGTTTGTTATTGTAGGTCTTTTCCTTCTCTTGTGTTCCCTGCCTAGAGAAGTTCTTTTAGCATTTGTTGTAAAGTTGGTTTGGTGATGCTGAATCCTCTTAGCTTTTGCTTGTCTTAAAGGTTCTAATTTGTCCATCAGATCTGAATGAGATCCTTGCTGGGTAGAGTAATCTTGGTTGTAGGTTTTTCCCTTTCATCACTTAAGATATGTCCTGGCACTCCCTTCTGGCATGCAGACTTTCTGCTGAAAGATCAGCTGTTAACCTTATGGGCATTCCCTTGTATATTATTTGTTGTTTTTCCCTTGCTACCTTTAATATTTTTTCTTTGTATTCAACTTTTGATAGTTTGATTAATATGTGAATTGGCGTGTTTCTCCTTGGATTTATCCTGTATGGGACTCTCTGCACTTCCTGGACTTGACTGACAATTTCCTTTCCCATATTAGGGAAGTTTTCAACTATAATCTCTTCCAGTATTTTCTCAGTCCCTTTCCTTTTCTCTTCTTCTTCTGGGACCCCTATAATTCGAATGTTGGTGCATTTAATTTTGTGCCAGAGGTCTCTGAGACTGTCGTTGATTCTTTTCATTCTTTTTTCTTTATTCCGCTCTGTGGTAGTTATTTCCACTATTCTCTCTTTCAGGTCACTTACCCGTTCTTCTGTCTCAGTTATTCTCTATTGATTCCTTCTAGAGAATTTTTACTTTCATTTATTTTGTTGTTCATCATTGTTTGTTTGCTCTTTAGTTCTTCTAGGTCCTTGTTAAACGTCTCTTGTATTTTCTCCATTCTATTTCCAAGATTTTGGATCATCCTTCCTATCATTACTCTGAATCCTTTTTCAGGTAGACTGCCTATTTCCTCTTCATATTTTTTGCTCTGGTGGGTTTTTCCCTTACTCTTTCCTCTGCTGCATGTTTCTCTGTCTTCTCATTTTGTTTAACTTACTGTGTTTGGGGTTTCCTTTTTGCAGGCTGCAGGTTCATAATTCCCCTTGCTTTTGGTGTCTGCCCCCATTGGATAAGGTTAGTTCAGTGTCTTGTGTAGGCTTCCTCGTGGAGGGGACTGGTGTCTTTGTTCTGGTGGGTGGGGTTGGATCTTGTCTTTCTGGTGGTCAGGGCTGCGTCCAGTGGTGTGTTTTGTGGTGTCTGTGAGCTTAATATTATTTTAGGCAGCCTCTCTGCTGATGGGTAAGGCTGTGTTCCTGTCTTACTAGTTGTATGGCATAGGGTGTCCAGCACTGGAGCTTGCTGGCCATTGGGTGAGCAGGGTCTTAACATTGAGGCGGAGATCTCTGGGAATGCTCTCACTGATTGATATTACACGTGGCCAGGAGGTTTCTAGTGGTCCAATGTCCTGAACTCAGCTCTCCCACCTCAGAGGCTCAGGCCTGACACCAGGCCGGAGGACCTAGACAACAGGGGCTTATATTTGGGCTCTCCATTCTGCTCCATTGATCAATGTGTCTGTTTTTATGCCAGTACCAGTGTTTTGACTACTGTAGCTCTGTAATATAGTTTGAAATAAGCAAATGTGATGCCCTCAGTTTTGTTCCTCTTTCTCTAGATTGCTTTGGCTATTGGTGGTCTATTTTGGTACCATACAAACTTCAGGATTGTTTTGTTCTATTTCTGTGAAAAGTGCCATAGAATTTTGACAAGGATTTCATTCAATCTGTAGATTGCTTTGGGTACTATGGATATTTCAACAATTTAATTTTTTATGTCCATGAGAACAAAGTATCTTCCCATTTATTTTTGTCTTCTCAATTTCCTTAATCAATGTCTTATAGATTTCAATGTACAGGTCTTTCACTTCCTTCTTTAAATTTATTCCTAAATATTTTGTTCGTTGCAATTGTAAATGGAATTGTTTTCTTAACATCACCTTCTGATAGTTTGTTAGTAGTATGTGGAAACACAACTGATTTTTGTGTATTGCTTTTGTATCCTGCAACTTCACTGAATTTGTGTATTCGTTCTAACATATACTGACATCTTGTGGGCACGTCTCCCACTGCTAAGCCAAATGATGTGATTTTCTTTTCTCTTTCTCTTTTTGTGTATGAAAAAGTGCACATTAAGAACTGGAGTAGGAAGTCTCTATGCTGTTTATTTTCGGTTGAACAACGTTTAGTTCATAAGCAAGTTAAAAGATTTTTCTAATGGAATTTTTATTGGCATTTCTGTGGCCTATTCAGGAAGAACACCAAGTCTTATACAGCCTTGAGAGGAGGGGGAAAGTCTCTCTAAATGACAAGAAAGATGGGGCTTCCCTGGTGGTGCAGTGGTTAAGAATCTGCCTGCCAATGCAGGGGACACGGGTTCGAGCCCTGGTCTGGGAAGATCCCACATGCCACAGAGCAACAAAGCCCATGTACCACAACTACTGAGCCTGCGCTCTAGAGCCCGTGAGCCACAACTACTGAGCCCATGTGCCGCAACTACGGAAGCCCAGGCGCCTACAGCCCATGCTCCACAAGAGAAGCCACCGCAATGAGAAGCCCGCGCACTGCAACGAAGAGTAGCTTCCGCTCTCCGCAACTAGAGAAAGCCCGTGCGCTGCAACGAACACCCAACACAGCCAAAAATAAAATAAATAAATTCATAAAAATTTTAAAGAAAAGAAATACTTTTAAAAAAATGACAAGAAAGAGTAAATGAGACTCAGATACAGAGGGTGATGTGCTCAAAGTGACTGAGAAGGTTAAGGTCAGATCCTAACCTAGAAGCCAAGTTGCCCGATTCTCTGGTCTCCTAAAGTGTTTCTAGGGATCATGTGTTACTAGGAGGGCCTTTATAGACGGCACGTCTTGGTATAAAGGAAACAATAGACCTGTCACTCATCCTTACGCTCCACAAACCCTGTTCATAACTGGTCTTTCCCCATTCTCTGCATGTGCCTAGCGACCCCAACACAGACTGGACTGGCCAGGAGGAGAGAAAGGAGGGCAAAAAAGAAAGAAAGAAGGGGGAGTAGACTTGAAAACGTTTTCTTCTTATCTTCTCAAGTTTAAGAGAACTAAAAGAGATTGAGGAAAAATAATTCTCTTCCCACTGGAAAAAAAATTACACTTTTGTTTGTTCCTACAAAAAATTGACAAAAATGGATCAATTAAGCTGGAAAGCTGCATAGCCACTTCCTGTCTTCCTCTTTGTGTGTCATCCCATTGTAAGTAGCAAGAAAACCTTTCATAATGGATTGGGACAAGGCCAGGAATCATTGAATGTTTGGGAGCTGTGCCCAGACTATTCTGCTTATAACAAAGAGAATAAAGTATATCATTTGTCATAGTTTCCACATGACTTCAATATTGCATGTGAGCTAACTACTCTTTCCCCATCTGATCAGGGACGTTACTGACAGAGATACAGCAGGCCCCTCTTGCGACTAAACACATGAATGCCGTCACCAGATCCCAGGCAAGTCCACCTACCAGCTTTTGTAAAGGTACTGTACGGATAATGGAAGAAAACAGCTTAGATGTGCGTCTCATGTTACAGATAGGACAGTTTTGGTCATTTAAGTTTTTAGAATGATCACTGTGTGTAACAAGACAATTGTTGCAGTATTTACAGAGTTTTTGCTTTTTTTCATTTTTCAAACCACATGATGTTTCCTTCATTCAGGCAGATGGGTGGTTCTCAGCTCATCACTTCAAGGAAGGGATGTACTGCTGGGAAAAAAATAAAGCTGCCTTGCTTACCATTTTATTTCAAAAGTTTTAGTCCTATAGGCAAATCAAAGGACAAGCATCAGTTACAGATTTAGGAGATGATACACTGAAATAATACAAGCTAGCCTACCTGAGGCAAAATAAGCATTTTCTAAGTGGAGCAAGGGGGAGAGGAGAGAGTATCCGAGTAAAGCAAGGAGGCATAAGTATCGATGGGTCCTTGGAGGAACATTGAACCTTGTCCCCTAGAGACATCTTGGAAAGAAAACCACAAGACCTCTGGGCCACTTTCATGTATTAAATAAATCTCAGTGCAGCCCTGGTTAAAACTTCCATCTTCATTTCTCTCTTCTGCTCTTTGAACCTGAGGCTTGACTCCTGGCTGCAGTAAGGTCAGCATGGCTTGCTCTGTTCTCTTCCTCTGCCTTTTTTCTTTGGTTCTAATTCCCTTGAGGTTAGGGAAGAAACAAAAGTTAAGAAGAATTTTTTTAAAATGGCAGACACTTTCTCATTTAACTGGTGTGCACCTTTGGGTGTCACTGCTTTCCTGCCCAACCACTGATGGCCTCGATGTGCGAGCATCCCTGTGAGAGAGCAGCCGGGGACCCTCAGGAGCCTCCTCAGGGCAGGATCTCCCCCGCCCTGTCAGATCCCATTCAGGAAGCACTCCCCATGGCCTCTTGTCTCCCCTTTTCCTGGTGGAGAACTGGCTGATGACTCAGGCCTGCTGCCTTCAGAGGTGGCACCTGTGGGACACAGCACTCACTCCTCCTCACCGTGCCTCATGGAGACACCCAGGCAGCCCCAATGCTGCCCCCCTTCACTGTACCATCCTTCTCTGATTTCCTCATCTTCTGCTTAAGTAGATGCAAAAATAGATCAAAATCTGCTCCAGAAACAGATATCCAAAGACAGAATGCCATGCAGTTTTCCTTTTTACTCCGATGATCTCTGTCTTTAAAAGCAAGTATTTTAGGATAGCGATGTCTGAAGTGGCTCATGGGGAAAGTGGAACACTCTGATGATACTGTTCTGCTGACTGCTCCATCCCTCACATCAGCTAAAGAAGTGAAGATCAGGGGTTGCAGGGTCTGTACAGTTGCTTCTTCATAAATCCTAGAGTGCCTGGCTGTGAGTTGTTCTTAATGGAAAATGGTGAACGCTTAATGCCTCTTGGTCCCTAGTTCTGGGTCCCAGCTGCCAAATTTGTGACAATGAAAAATGCTCCAGAGTACATCTTATTCATCTAAATGGAAAAAAAACTCTTTGATTCTATAAGTGATTCTAAATAAAGGTTTCTAATTCTTAAGACAAAATAAAAAAATATACATATATAGTCCAATATTTTATATTGTGTAATTTATATATATTATAATTAAATATATTCCAATAATATTAGTAATATCAATTAATATTTACCAATTAGATGAGCTTGAGGAACAAAATTCAATAATAAGCCCTGCACCAACCAAGTCACCACAGATACAGGAAAAGCAAAGCCTGGCTGTGAGGATATGGCCGAAGATTAAACACGGTCATAAAACAATTATAAGTCATCATTGTGGTCTCTCCTGGAAATTATTAGGAGAACTATGAAGGCAGAGGTTAGATAATTATTGTGCTATATTTTGCAGTAAAGAAAATTTTATCAGTGTTGTAAATTGCTTTCTTCAATATGAATTTTAAATATTGTAAAGAATCCAGAAAGAGTGAAAAGATTAATTAAAATTATGAAGTATAATATATTTAACCTTTAGAACAGAGGAGGAAATATTAAGACTCATGGCCTTTAACATATAGAGAGGTTTTGTTTTTTAATTAAAAATAAAGAATGAAAACAAATAAACAACGAACACTTACAAAAATCTTTGATCCAACAGCGGCCATCATCATAACAATTGCCCTTGGCATAGAATTCAGACTTTCTCCATTTCACGTTTGAGTACCTGCAGTTACAAAAGGCATTCCACTAACAGCTGGCCTAGCTCATTAACGTGACAAAAACTTGCACTTACGTCAGTTTTATACCAAATCTCACCATTCATTAAACCATGGATAAATTTCTTTTTGCTGTTGTTGAAAACAAAAGTCATTACCTTGTTTATCATTAAAAAAGAGAGTTTTTTTTTTACTAATCAAAATAGGGTATGGTTTAATCAGAATAAGGTGTTACGTGCATTAGGTGTCCCCAGGTGGGTTCTGAGGTTCTCTAACCACTTAACATCTAAGTGAATACACAACACATACATTTTCATATCATCCATCCTCCTGAAATTCAGCAGTCTTCCATATTTTTCAGAGTTTTTCAGAGTAAAATCTCCCAGTCACTTGAACCAAAATCATCAAGTAACTCACTAAAAAAGTAAACCCCCCAACCTCATGCCAGACCTACTGAATCAGAATCTGTTGATCAGAATAAGACATATTTTTCCTAAATGTGATTCTTAAA
Source organism: Pseudorca crassidens (assembly GCF_039906515.1). Lineage (NCBI taxonomy): Eukaryota > Metazoa > Chordata > Mammalia > Artiodactyla > Delphinidae > Pseudorca > Pseudorca crassidens. Next base: position 75,757,714 of record NC_090296.1, read on the forward strand.
TGTACAGTAAACTTTGACAAATACTGTCCAATTGGTTAACTCTGGAGTTTTTATTTTTTAATCTCATCTTATATTGCCTGCAGCATTTACTTTATCTCAGAAATCCCTTCATCTTTAAACATTCTTAAGCCTTAGTTTACCTCAACTGAGGATGGGTTAATATTACTTTGCGGTTTTTAGATTATAAAATGAGTTGTAAAGTGCTTAGCAATGGACTTGGCATATGGTAAGTGTTCCATAAATGATAATAAAGATGATTGTGGTAATGATGCGAATGACAAAATAAGGGCAGGTGGAAACAAGGATCCCATGATAATTCTCTGACCTCTTTCCCTGAACACACTGGGCAGACTTTAAAGCTGTAAACCCAAAAGATTAAAATTAAACAAAACCAGATGGTGTGGATAAAAGAATACCTCTCTTTCCCTAAATCAGGAAATTTCCACTTCTGCTTTCCTTCTTTGTAGACCTTGCCTCTTCCCCTCCCCACACGGGAGGGGGGAGGAGGGCTGATTCTGTTCGCAGTCCATTTATGAGTAGGAAATTAGTCCTTAGTCTAACTTAAAATGTAGGACTCAAGACTCCACTCACTCTGCTTATATCGCTTGCATTTTAAGTCTTTGCCTACCTGTGATAATAAGCAAATCTAAGGAGAGCTAATTTAGTACACTGTGATTTAGTACGCTCTTTCTCTTTCTATTTTAGCTCACATACTTGAAAATCACGTCAACCCTTGGCTAGTTTGATGCGTGTCCTATCTCTCCTACTCATCCTTATAGGAATTCTGAGCTTGCTTTTCTGGATTCAGAAGGAAGTAGGAAACTCCACTTAGGCCTGAACCTCAACCCACCTTTCCTGCTTTAGAAGTAATCAGGTCCTGGTTCGGCTGAAAGTCCTTCTTCACTTTCCATTTGTATTAAGCTAATACATATAAGCATCCTCAGGAATCTTCCCAGTGGTGAGCAGGGCAGGATTTGGCCAATCTTACGTCCCTGGAAATATCATCATGGCACATAAAATCCCCACTTCAAATGGAAATTACCAAACAGTTTAGTTGAATAATAATGAATATATGACATATCCAAACATGTGGGATACAGCAAAAGCAGTACAGAAGGTCCCTGACTTACGGTTTTCTGACTTATGATGGTATGAAACTGATATGCATTAAGTAGAAACCACACTTCAAATTTTGAATTTTGATCTTTTCCTGGGCTAGTATGCTCTCTTTTGATGCTGGACAGCTCCCAGCCAGTCACTGGATCACAAGGGTAAACGACCATCACACTAGTACCAAACGTAAAATAGATAGCTAGTGGGAAGCAGCTGCATAGCACAGGGAGATCAGCTTGGTGCTTTGTGACCACCTAGAGGGGTGGGATAGGGAGAGTGGGAGGGAGACACAAGAGGTAGGAGATATGGGGATATATGTATATGTATAGCTGATTCACTTTGTTATAAAGCAGAACCTAACACGCCATTGTAAAGCAATTATACTCCAATAAAGATGTTAACAAAAACAAAACAAAACCGGTCTGAACCCAGACAACCACTCTGCTTTTTGTTTTCAGTACAGTATTCAATAAATTACATGAGAGAGTCAGCACCATATTATAAAATAGGCTTTGTGTTAGATAATCTTGCCCAACTGTAGGCTAATATAAGTGTTCTGAGCACGTTCAAGGTAAGCTAGGCTAAGCTATGATGTCCGGAGTTTAGGTGTATTAAATGCACTTTTGACTTAAGATATTTTCAACTTATGATGGGTTTATTGGAACGTAACCCCACTGGAAGTCAAGGAATATTTGTAATTAGAGGCAAATTTATGGATTTAAATTATATTTGTTAGGAAAGAAGAAATGTTGAGAATCAATAGTCAAACTTGCAACTCAAAGAAGTGGAAAAAGTAGCAAGATAAATAAAAGAAAGTAAAGGTAGCAAATAATAAACTATGTGCGGAAATAACTAAATTGACCAACTTTCACAAGGAAAAAAAAACAAATATATAAAGAACCCCTTACCCGTTAAAGTAACTGAATCCATAATTGAAGGATTATTAAGTTTCTCCCATAAGTGAAACTATGCTTAGATGGCTCACTAGTGAACTTCCTGAAAATTAAAAAAAAATTATTAAAAACCTTGCACAAATTATTCTATAGATAGAAAAGGAGCCATAAATTGCAACTTATCTAATGAACTATTATCATCTTGATACCAAAATCTGACCTAAACATTTTAATGAAAGAAAAAGTTGAATACCAGTATCACTCAGGATCCTGGACAGAATGAACAGTAATCTCTGCTGCCTGGCTGTGTCACAAGATTTCATTCTCCATAGCACTACTTGGAAAGAGGTTCTGGGTGCTAACTAACTACTTCTTCGAGGAGGGGAAAACACCAAAGATGCCCTGATTCCAGAACCCCAGCTGCAGGGTTTGTGTACAGGCTGCAGGTGCCTGGGGAGCACTGTGTCTCCACAGCACAGAGGTAAGCGGCTGAGTCTTCAGGTTTAGGGGCTGTGATGTGCAGAGAGCTTCCCTTCTTTAACAAGGTGGCTTTTAGTCTTTCGTTCTGCTTTTCCTCCCCAACTGAGTAAAGACGGAAGAGAAGTTCGGGTCCCTTCCCAGGATCCTGTCTATACCACAGTAGCCCGTTAAAATTGCTGGCCGTGTAGCTGCAGTTGAGGATGAGACTGTCTCCCTCCTGGATTTTCAGGGTCTGAGGACTCTGCTCCACCTTGTCTTCTCCCCTCAACCCTGTTCAGGAAAACAAAATCAGAAATGAAACAAAGCTTTCAGTTCAGCAGTTTTGAAAAATCCCAACAAAAAGCCTGGGATGAGCTGAGACTAAACCCCTCTCTCTCTTCTCTCCAGCTTTGGATAAATGTGCCCTTATGGTTCTCATCTCTTAACCTCCAACTTACAGCCAAGCTGAAGCCACAAGACTATGAATGCACATTCCAGCATGTTCTCCATCCCGATATCACACTCTTGATACAATTTTAATGATTCCAAATCTTCTCCCCTGAGGAGCTGCTCCTCTGTCTTAGTTCTCCTTCTCTAATGCACGAGATAGCCTTTCTGTTGGTGGCTCAGCCAATCAAGAGCAAATCCTCTAGTAGCTGTCATGCTTTTGACAGTTAAGGCACTGGAGGAATGAGAGGAATGGAACCACTGCCACCTGGTGGTCACAAACACAAACATCTCACAGGACCCACTCCATGCCCCCTACAAAGACAAAAATTGATGGGAGGACATTTTTTATATTGGTGGGCATAGTGCATATGAGGTTTAAAGTAGTAATCAGAAAAGCCTTCTCTGCCTGCAGTTTGAATCGTTTCATTTTTCCTTGTTTGGCCTTTAAAGCTAAACTGCTACCAGAGGTTATAAAAGTTGAACCCAAGCATAGGTGTAATGGATTGTGTTTCTCTTTATAGTACACAAGAATCTCAGCAGGTGAGACCTTAAAAGGACTAGAGTGCTGAAAAAAGCGGGGGGATAAAATAGCTGTGGATATGTCTGGAGACCTCTTTGACAGAGAATTGGGAACATAAGTTAAGAAACCATTGCTTCAAATAATTTTATGCCTGGCTACAGGGACCAAGTGCAACTACAACTCAGGGTCACGAACTTGATAGATCTTAGGAGAACAGGAGGGAAGAGCATGGCAGAGGGAAAGCAGAGCTCTCCATTCTAGACCCTGGAGAGATCAGAACATCACAGAGCAGAGTGGGGAACAGGAAGATACGTATAGCAAAACTAGTATGGTTTAATTTGTTTGGTTCTATGACACTCCGCTGGGTTTTTTGTTTTGTTTTGTTTTTGTTTTTACATCTTTATTGGAGTATAATTGCTTTACAATGCTGTGTTACTTTCTGCTTTATAACAAAGTGAATCAGTTATACATATACATATGTTCCCATATCTCTTCCCTCTTGCGTCTCCCTCCCTCCCACCCTCCCTATCCCACCCCTCCAGGCGGTCACAAAGCACCGAGCTGATATACCTGTGCTATGCCGCTGCTTCCCACTAGCTATCTACCTTATATTTGTTAGTGTATATATGTCCATGCCTCTCTCTTGCTTTGTCACAGCTCACCCTTCCCCCTCCCCATATCCTCAAGTCCATTCTCTAGTAGGTCTGTGTCTTTATTCCTAGCTTCTTCGTGACATTTTTTTTCTTAAATTCCATATATATGTGGTAGGATACGGTACTTGTCTTTCTCTTTCTGACTTATTTCACTCTGTATGACAGACTCTAGGTCTATCCACCTCATTACAAACAGCTCAATTTCGTTTCTTTTTATGGCTGAGTAATATTCCATTGTATATATGTGCCACACCTTCTTTATCCATTCATCCGATGATGGACACTTAGGTTGTTTCCATCTCCAGGCTATTGTAAATAGAGCTGCAATGAACATTTTGGTACTTGACTCTTTTTGAATTATGGATTTCTCAGGGTATAAGCTCAGTATTGGGATTGCTGGGTTATATGGTAGTTGTATTTGTAGTTTTTTAAGGAACGTCCATACTGTTCTCCACAGTGCCTGTATCAATTTACATTCTCACCACCAGTTCAAGAGGGTTCCCTTTTCTCCACACCCTCTCCAGCATTTATTGTTTTTAGATTTTTTGATGCTGGCCATTCTGACCGGTGTGAGATGATATCTCATTGTAGTTTTGATTTGCATTTCTCTAATGATTATTGATGTTGAGCATTCTTTCATGTGTTTGTTGGCAGTCTGTATATCATCTTTAGAGAAATGTCTATTTAGGTCTTCTGCCCATTTTTGGATTGGGTTGTTTGTCTTTTTGTTATTGAGTTGCATGAGGTGCTTATAAATTTTGGAGTTTAATCCTTTGTCAGTTGCTTCATTTGCAAATATATTTTCCCATTCTGAGGGTTGTCTTTTGGTCTTGTTTATGGTTTCCTTTGCTGTACAAAAGCTTTGAAGTTTTATTAGGTCCCATTTGTTTATTTTTGTTTTTATTTCCACTTCTGTAGGAGGTGGGTCAAAAAGGAACTTGCTGTGATTTATGTCATAGAGTATTCTGCCTATGTTTTCCTCTGAGAATTTGATAGTTTCTGGCCTTACAGTTAGGTCTTAATCCATTTTGAGGTTATTTTTGTGTATGGTGTTAGGGAGTGATCAAATCTCAAACTTTTACATGTAGCTGTCCAGTTTTCCCAGCACCACTTATTTAAGAGGCTGTCCTTTCTCCACTGTACATTCCTGCCTCCTTTATCAAAGATAAGGTGACCATATGTGCGTGGGTTTATCTCTGGGTTTTCTATCCTGTTCCATTGATCTATCTTTCTGTTTTTGTGCCAGTACCATACTGTCCTGATTACTGTAGCTTTGTAGTATAGTCTGAAGTCAGGGAGCCTGATTCCTCCAGCTCCGTTTTTCGTTCTCAAAATTGCTTTGGCTATTCGGGGTCCTTTGTGTTTCCATACAAATTGTGAAAGATTTTGTTCTAGTTCTGTGAAAAATGCCAGTGGTAGTTCGATAGGGATTGCATTGAATCTGTAGATTGCTTTGGGTAGTAGAGTCATTTTCATAATGTTGATTCTTCCAATCCAAGAACATGGTATATCTCTCCATCTATTTGTATCATCTTTAATTTCTTCCATCAGTGTCTTATAATTTTCTGCATACAGGTCTTTTGTCTTCTTAGGTAGGTTTATTCCTAGATATTTTATTCTTTTTGTGCAGTGGTAAATGGGAGTGTTTTCTTGATTTCACTTTCAGATTTTTCATCATTAGTGTATAGGCATACCAGAGATTTCTGTGCATTAATTTTGTATCCTGTAACTTGACCAAATTCATTGATTAGCTCTAGTAGTTTTCTGGTAGCATCTTTAGGATTCTCTGTGTATAGTATCATGTCATCTGCAAACAGTGACAGCTTTACTTCTTCTTTTCCGACTTGGATTCCTTTTATTTCCTTTTCTTTTCTGATTGCTGTGGCTAAAACTTCCAAAACTATGTTGAATAAGAGTGGTGAGAGTGGGCAACCTTGTCTTGTTCCTGATTTTAGTGGAAATGCTTTCAGTTTTTCACCATTGAGGATGATGTTGGCTGTGGGTTTGTCATACATGGCCTTTATTATGTTGAGGAATGTTCCCTCTATGCCTACTTTCTGCAGGGTTTTTATCATAAATGGGTGTTGAAAGCTTTCTCTGCATCTATTGAGATGATCATATGGTTTTTCTCCTTCCGTTTGTTAATATGGTGTATCACATTGATTGATTTGCGTATATTGAAGAATCCTTGCATCCCTGAAATAAACGCCACTTGATCATGGTGTATGATCCTTTTAATGTGCTGTTGGATTCTGTTTGCTAGTATTTTGTTGAGGATTTTTGCATCTATGTGCATCAGTGATATTGGCCTGTAGTTTTCTTTCTTTGTGACATCCTTGTCTGGTTTTGGTATCAGAGTGATGGTGGCCTCGTAGAATGAGTTTTGGAGTGTTCCTCCCTCTATATTTTGCAAGAGTTTGAGAAGGATAGCTGTTAGCTCTTCTGTGTTTGGTAGAATTCGCCTGTAAAGCCACCTGGTCCTGGGCTTTTGTTTGTTGGAAGATTTTTAATCACAGTTTCAATTTCAGTGCTTGTGATTGGTCTGTTCATATTTTCTATTTCTTCCTGATTCAGTCTTGGCAGGTTGTGCATTTCTAAGAATTTGTCCATTTCTTCCAGGTTGTCCATTTTATTGGCATAGAGTTGCTTGTAGTAATCTCTCATGATCTTTTGTATTTCTGCAGTGTCAGTTGTTACTTCTCCTTTTTCTTTTCTAATTCTATTGATTTGAGTCTTCTCCCTTTTTTTCTTGATGAGTCTGCCTAATGGTTTATCAATTTTATGTATCTTCTCAAAAAACCAGCTTTTAGTTTTTTTGATCTTTGCTATCGTTTCCTTCATTTCTTTTTCATTTATTTCTGATTTGATTTTTATGATTTCTTTCCTTCTGCTAACTTTGGGGGTTGTTTGTCCTTTCTCTAATTGCTTTAGGTGCAAGGTTAGGTTGTTTATTCGAGATGTTTCCTATTTCTTAAGGTAGGATTGTATTGCTATAAACTTCCCTGTTAGTACTGCTTTTGCTGTATCCCATAGATTTTGGGTCGTCGTGTCTCCATTGTCATTTGTTTCTAGGTATTTTTTTTTATTTCCTCTTTGATTTCTTCAGTGATCACTTCGTTATTAAGTAGTGTATTGTTCATCCTCCATGTGTTTGTATTTTTTACAGATCTTTTCCTGTAATTGATATGTAGTCTCATAGCGTTGTGGTTGGAAAAGATACTTGATACAATTTGAATTTTCTTAAAGTTACCAAGGCTTGATTTGTGACCCAAGATACGATCTATCCTGGAGAATGTTCCATGAGAACTTGAGAAAAATGTGTATTCTGTTGTTTTTGGATGGAATGTCCTATAAATATCAATTAAGTCCATCTTGTTTAATGTATCATTTAAAGCTTGTGTTTCATTATTTATTTTCATTTTGGATGATCTGTCCATTGGTGAAAGTGGGGTGTTAAAGCCCCCTACTATGGATGTGTTACTGTCAATTTCCTCTTTTATAGCTGTTACTATTTGCCTTATGTATTGAGGTGCTCCTATGTTGGATGCATAAATATTTACAATTGTTATATCTTCTTCTTGGATCGATCCCTTGATCATTATGTAGTGTCCTTCTTTGTCTCTTCTAATAGTCTTTATTTTCAAGTCCATTTTGTCTGATATGAGAATTGCTACTCCAGCTTGCTTTTGGTTTCCATTTGCATGGAATATCTTTTTCCATCCCCTTACTTTCAGTCTGTATGTGTCTCTAGGTCTGAAGTGGGTCTATTGTAGACAGCAAATATATGGGTCTTGTTTTTGTATCCATTCAGCCAATCTGTGTCTTTTGGTGGGAGCATTTAGTCCATTTACATTTAAGGTAATTATCGATATGTATGTTCCTATTCCCATTTTCTTAATTGTTTTGGGTTCGTTATTGTAGGTCTTTTCCTTCTCTTGTGTTTCTTCCTAGAGAAGTTCCTTTAGCAGTTGTTGTAAAGCTGGTTTGGTGGTGCTGAACTCTCTTAGCTTTTCCTTGTCTGTAAAGGTTTTAAGTCCTCCATCAAATCTGAATGAGATCCTTGCTGGGTAATCTTGGTTGCAGGTTTTTCTCCTTCATCACTTTAAATATGTCCTTCCAATCCCTTCTGGCTTGCAGAGTTTCTGCTGAAAGATCAGCTCTTAACCTTATGGGGATTCCCTTGTGTGTTATTTGTTGTTTTTCCCTTGCTGCTTTTAATATGTTTTCTTTGTATTTAATTTTTGGCAGTTTGATTAGTATGTGTCTTGGTGTGTTTCTCTTTGGATTTACCCTGTATGGGACTCTCTGTGCTGCCTGGACTTGATTAACTATTTCCTTTTCCATACTAGGGAAGTTTTCATCTATAATCTCTTCAAATATTTTCTCAGTCCCTTTCTTTTTCTCTTCTTCTTCTGGAATCCCTATAATTTAAATGTTGGTGCATTTAATGTTGTCCCAGACGTCTCTGAGACTTTCCCAGTTCTTTTCATTCTTTTTTCTTTATTCTGCTCTGCAGTAGTTATTTCCACTATTTTATCTTCCAGGTCACTTATCTGTTCTTCTGCCTCAGTTATTCTGCTATTGATCCCATCTAGAGTATTTTTAATTTCATTTATTGTGTTGTTCATCGTTGTTTGTTTCATCTTTAGTTCTTCTAGGTCCTTGTTAAATGTTTCTTGCATTTTGTCTATCTATTTCCAAGATTTTGGATCATCTTTACTATCATTATTCTGAATTCTTTTTTAGGTAGACTGCCTATTTCCTCTTCATTTGTTAGGTGTGGTGGGTTTTTATCTTGCTCCTTCATCTGCTGTGTGTTTTTCTGTCTTCTCATTTTGCTTATCTTACTGTGTTTGGGGTCTCCTTTTTGCAGGCTGCAGTTTCGTAGTTCCCGTTGTTTTTGGTGTCTGTTCCCAGTGGCTAAGGTTGGTTCAGTGGGTTGTGTAGGCATCCTGGTGGAGGGGACTAGTGCCTGTGTTCTGGTGGATGAGGCTGGATCTTGTGTTTCTGGTGGGCAGGTCCACGTCTGGTGGTGTGTTTTGGGGTGTCTGTGGACTTATTATGATTGTAGGCAGCCTCTCTGCTAATGGGTGGGATTGTGTTCGTGTCTTGCTAGTTGTTTGGCATAGGATGTCCAGCACTGTAGCTTGCTGGTTGTTGAGTGAAGCTGGGTGCTAGTGTTGAGATGGAGATCTCTGGGAGATTTTCACCGTTTGATATTATGTGGAGCTGGGAGGTCTCTTGTGGACCAGTGTCCTGAAGTTGGCTCTCCCACCTCAGAGGCACAGCACTGACTCCTGGCTGTAGCACCAAGAGCCTTTCATCCGCATGGCTCAGAATAAAAGGGAGAAGAAGTAGAAAGAAATAATTAGTAGAAGTAGAAAGAAAGAAACAAAGAAAGAAAGAAAGAAGGGAGGGAGGGAGGAAGGGGAGAAGGAAGGAAAACAGAAAGAAAGAAGATAAAGTATAATAAAATAAAATATAATAAAGTTATTAAAATAATTATTAAGGGAAAAAAATAAAAAATAATTTTAAAAAAACGGACGGATAGAACCCTAGGGCCAATGGTGGAAGCAAAGCTATACAGACAGAAGCATACACACTGTCAAAAAGAGGAAAAGGGGAAAAAATCATAAATCTTCCTCTCAAAGTCCACCTCCTTAATTTGGGATGATTCGTTGTCTATTCATGTATTCCACAGATGCAGGGTATGTCAAGTTGATTGTGGAGCTTTAATCCGCTGCTTCTGAGGCTTCTGGGAGAGATTTCCCTTTCTCTTCTTTGTTCTCACAGCTCCCAGGGGCTCAGCTTTGGATTTGGCCCTGCCTCTGCGTGTAGGTCGCCGGAGGGCGTCTGTTCTTCGCTCAGACAGGACGGGGTTAAAGGAGCCGCTGTTTCGGGGGCTCTGGCTCACTCAGGCGGGGCGGAGGGAGGGGCACTGAGGGCGGGGCGAGCGTGCGGCGGCAGAGGCCGGCGTGACGTTGCACCAGCCTGAGGCGCGCAGTTCGTTCTTCCGGGGGAATTGTCCCTGGATCCCGGGAACCTGGCAAAGGCGGGCTGCACAGGCTACCCGGAAGGGGGGTGTGGAGAGTGACCTGTGCTCGCACACAGGCTTCTTGGTGGCGGCAGCAGCAGCCTTAGCGTCTCCTGTCCGTCTCTGGGGTCTGCGCTTTTAGCCGCGGCTCGCGCCTGTCTCTGGAGCTCCTTTAAGCAGCGCTGTCAATCCCCTCTCCTCGTGCACCAGGAAACAAAGAGGGAAGAAAAAGTCTCTTGCCTCTTCAGCAGGTCCAGACTTTTCCCCGGACTCCCTCCCGGCTAGCCGTGCCGCATTAACCCCCTGCAGGCTGTGTTCTCGCCACCAACCCCAGTCCTCTCCCGGCGCTCCGACCGAAGCCTGAGCCTCAGCTCCCAGCCCCGCCTGCCCCGGCGGGTGAGCAGACAAGCCTCTCGGCCAGGTGAGTGCCGGTCGGCACTGACTCTCTGTGCGGGAATCTCTCCGCTTTGCCCTCGGCACCCCTGTTGCTGTGCTCTCCTCTGTGGCTCCGAAGATTTCCCCCTCCGCCACCCGCAGTCTCCGCCCGCGAAGGGGCTTCCCAGTGTGTGGAAACGTTTCCTCCTTCACATCTCCCTCCCACTGGTGCAGGTCCCGTCCCTATCCTTTTGTCTCTGTTTATTCTTGTTTCTTTTGCCCTACCCATGTATGTGGGGGGTTTCTTGCCTTTTGGGAGGTCTGAGGACTTCTGCCAGCGTTCAGTAGGTGTTCTGTAGGAGTTGTTCCCCGTGTAGATGTATTTCTGGTGTATCTGTGGGGAGGAAGGTGATCTCCGCGTGTTACTCGTCCGCCATCTTCCCGGAAGCCCCACTCCATTGGGTTTTGTCATTGAACATGCGTTGATGTTGCAGAGTTGACCACCATTTATACAAGCTCTCCTCAGACTTGTCCGTAGAGCACACTCTACCCCCATTAGCTACAACCCATAAAAAGAACATCAACCCTCAGACGCACTGCTTTGATGTCACTTCATCCCTCACCCACTCAGGGACTAGAAAAGAATAAGCTGCCCAGAATTATTGCACTAACAGTGTAGGTATGGGGTTTGTTGTTCTTTAACGTTTTCTTTGAAAATCTGATAATTTCTCAGTGATCTAAAAGTCATTAAACTAACTTGTATCCATTTTCTCATCCTTTGATTTCATTTATTCTAGTCACACTTAGCAAACTGTGACTCTTACAAATCATATTTAAAAGGCTGTGTTTCTCTGTTTCTGAATGTTTGTCTCAGAAAGAACGTGAAAAAGATAACTGCAGCATTAATGCAGCAGCTGTTTGTAGGATAGACTCTAAAAGAACCCAGAAGCTGAATGTGTGATGTGTAATGAAACCAAGGAGATGATTTACAGTTGTGATTTTTATGAAATTTCTTTGTAATTTTAAAAAACATTTTTAATTTGAAATAATTACAGATTCATAGAAGTTTCCAAAAATGTACAGGGAGACTCTGTGTACTCTTCACCCTATGTCCTCCAGGGGTCTCTAAACCAGGAAATTAACATTAGTAAAACACACAGGGCTTATTAGATTTCCACAGTTTACATGCAGCCATTTGTGTGTGTGTGTGTAGTTATATGCAATTTTACACATGTACAGATTCATTCATTCATGCATATCACATGTATAGCTTCGCTGCCACAATGAAGGTGCACAGCTGTTTCATAACCACAAGGCTTCCTCATGCCACCCCTTTGTAGCCACACCCACCCCTTCCCTAGTCATTAACCCCTGACAATCACTAACCTGTTCTTCATCCCTACTTTTTTGTTATTTTAATAATGTTATATAAATGGAATTATATAGAAGTAAGCATTGAGATGTTTTTCACTCAGAATGAGTAGTAAAAACATGAGATTTGTCCAGGTAATAGTGTGTAACCAACCTGTTTGTTTCTTTTTATTTCTGAGTAGTATTCCATGGCAGGGATGTGCCACAGTTTGTTTAACCAGTCACCTACTAAGGGACATCAGGTTTCCATATTTTGGCTGCTATGAATAAAGCTGTTATGAATATTCAGGTACAGATTTTTATGTAAATGAAATCTTCTATTTATCTAGGATAAGTATCCAAGTCTGCATTGCATGTTTAGTTTTATAAGAAATTGCCAGGCCATTTTCCAGAGTGCCTGTATCATTCTATATTCCCATCAGCAGTTTATGAGTGATCCAGTTTTCCCCACGTTTGCCAGAATTAGGTGTTGTCACTATTTTTTATTTTAGCCCCACTGATAGTTGTATAGTGATATTTCATTGTGGTTTTAATTTGCGTTTCTCTGATGGCTAATGATGTTGAGCATCTTTTCATGTGCTGATTTGCAATCTGTATATCCTCTTTGGTGAAATATCAATCTGAGTCTTTCACCCGTTTTTCTAATTGGTTGTTCATTTTCTATACCATTTAGCTTTTAGAGTTCTTTATATATTCTAGATACAAGTACTGTGTCAGATACATGGTTTGTAAATATTTAGCCCCAGTCTGTAGCTTATCCTTTCATATTCTTAACAGGGTCTTTTGTAGAGGAAGAGTTTTTAAATTTGATTCAGTTAGGGGTGCGTGCGTGTGTGTGTGTGTGTGTGTGTGTGTGTGTGTGTCTGTATCATGCTTTTGGTGTCAAATCTAAGATTTACTTAGCTCCAGTCCTGAAGATTTTCTCTTATTTTTTTTCAAGTTTCATAGTTTATATTTTACATTTAAGTCTATGATCCATTTTGAGTTGATTTTTATAATGTATATTTTTAAGAAGATGTTTTTTAGAAAAGAGGAATCTGTCATCATCTTTGTCTTAAGCTTTACCTATTTGCTGTTATCAAGTAACTAGTTCAAAGCAACATAACCAAAATGTAGCTTGAGCACTTCTCATAGAAGACTGAAAAAAACTTTTATGCTTTGAGCCTGTGAGCTTCCCTTTTTATACTTACTGTGATTTCTCTAAATTAAAAGTAAAGTTAAAACTATAGTACAAACCCAAACCCTTCTCAACATATCAGCCTCTGAAATCATCTATCACGTATTACAGGGCAATGTTTTCTAGTGTAGATTTGGAAAATGGTTACATCTATCTTATGATCAAGGATAACTGTAGTCTTTCCTAAAATTCACATTCTTTTAAACTTTAAAATTCTCTGAGAAACAAAATGCCTATTAATATTTAAGTCATCAAAGTGAACTAAAGTGAGAGTCTTTTCCTTGCTATAACTTCTTTCCTATAATTGAGCATGTGTTTCTTGAAAAAGAGAATATTCTCTACAAATTGTCACAAGAAAGAGAATTGCCTCTTTCTCTTATTACTTTTTGCTAAAATTACATGCTTCCATCTACCTTTTATCACAGTCACCATTCCAAGGTCAAATAGCTCATTTCCCCAAGGATGTAGTGATTCTTCTTTCTACTGTGCCAGAGGCAGAGTCCTGATTTTTGCTCTCATAGGAGAACTTTTAAAATACCAATATTACAATCGAGGATAATACTTCCTAAAAGTTTTCTTAAGGGTTGAGAATCCAGGAAATTAAAAGGATTCTTGATTGAAATAATTCAGCCCTTGGAACCAGAATCAGGAAATTAGAAAAACAGACAAGACATTTTTCTTGTCTCAGGCTAGGACTCCCAATGGTAGGAATATCTACCCCCAAACTAGGTCACTAGACTGGAAATAAAAAATATACAAAGAAGCAGAACAAGTGATGGCAATGGTAAAGATAAATAGAAACAGATAGTTCGACACCATCCAATTGTACTCATGGGCAACATCTAGTGTATGGAGAACACCTATTATAAAAACGTCATTTCCTTTGAGCCCTAGGAGTTAGGATGGAAAGGAAAAGTATTGAGACTCAAAGAGAACTAAGTTAACTGAGATTTTCTTTTGGCCTGGACCACTCCCCCACTCTCTGCCCACTACCACCCTTAGTTTTATAGGACTCATATCTCTAGCCACAGGAAATAAATATTTGAGGCCGAAATTCTAAGATAAAAGCCCTAGAGAAGAAAGCAGAAAAGAGATAATACAGGAATACGTCATCAGCAGGTGAAACCGGAAGACCCACCGATAAGAGGGACTTCCAAGTCCACAAGAAAATGAATTCGATATACATCTTCCTATAGACTCACTCAGGTGATGAAGATGGCTCTGTCTACGCCAACAAGAGGGAGACCATCTAATTGCAAACCTGAAAATAGTACCATATGACGAAAATCTGTACAAACAGAAAGGGGATTTATGGTACATGGAAATAGAAGTATCCTTATGGTGATGAGAATTGGACGAATACAAGAACTAATTGATACACAATTATCTAACAGCATCCAAAAGGTAGAAGCTCTGTATCTGTTGATATTATCAATTAATTCATTCTTCAGTTAGCCAATATATAATGTGCAACCACTATGTGCCATGTACTGTGTAATGTACAATACATACATGTTTCCTGACTGTATGGAACTCACAGTTACAGGCATAGCAGGAATTTTAGAAGTCTATACATAAGTATAGATATAGATGTAGATTATAAAAACATATTAATTGCAACACTTCCTTTTGTCTTGGACTTGGAAGAGAGCCTTCAGTACATGAGAACCGATGGAGAGAGTCCACAATACATGCTTGGGTACACTTCCAAAACATATATGAAGTGCATTTGTTCAACTTTCCTTAGCCTATCATGCAGAGTAATGATATATGAGAAAACTGATAATTCACTGAAGAGTTAGAGCAAACAGAAGTGAAGCTGTGATGGTGTGTCTTCCTCAATCTTCCTCAAGCCAAGTTAAAGGAGATTCAGAAGATTGGCTCAGAGAGTTTGAAATGAATCCCCTGGAGTTTGGAGGATTCAGAGGGTCACACTAGGCGGCAATGACAATTTCTCTCACTTTACTGTACTTATGGCCAGAATGCTGATTACTCTGTTATTTTTATCTCTGTGTATATGTGACAGAAAGGTGGCTCATACTTGTTAAATTGAGTGAGAAGCTAGAGAAAGTAGATGATGAGGTATGACACGGAGTCATGTAGACATGAGTAAAATGTCAGAGAGAGAGAGAATAACACAAAGAGAGGACACAGTCTAGAGCTAAACCTTGCAGACACACAATAGTTAATGACTGGAAGGGAGCTGAAGGTTTGTGCGGGAGTGCGAGAGGAAACAGCCCAAGAAGTAGGTACAAACCTCAGCGAGTGTTTTGTCAGAGAAGAAGCTGTTTCTCTAAGAAAGAGAGAAACTTTCTCTAAGGAAGAGAGGATTTGAAGCAAGAGTAAATGGTCACAACTCATGTGTCTAAAGTTTCTGAAAGGTCAGGAATGATGAGGTTTGGAAATTGCGGTTGATTTACAACACCGAGGTTATTAGCACTCTTTGAGGGCTTAGCTAGTGGAGGAATTAAAGCCAGATATATGTATACCCTTTAATGCAGAAATTCGAATATATATGCCCAATAGCAGTGTGTAAATATGTTCACCAAAGAACGTGTATAAGAATATTCATAATACCACTATTGATAACAGCCAAAGGCAGGAAAAATCCAAAGAACCAGTTAAGCAGGTAGCTAAATAAATTCTGGTATGTTCATACAGCAATGAGAATAAACTAAACTGAATACAACATGGATGACTCTTAGAAATCTGATATTAAGAAAAATATCCAGATAGAAAAAAATCCAAACGATATTATTTTAGTTGTATAATGTTCAGAAATGGGCAAAACCAATCTATCTATGGGACTGTGGTTTCCTTGGAAGGATGGTAGTGACCTGAAGGGGATAAAACAGGGCTTCTGAAGAGCAAAACCAAGCAAGAAAGAGCAGCAGGCCCAGCTTCAGTCTCTGGAAGCTCATGAATTGTTCAAATGAAGCTTCACAAAGTCCCTTTTTTAACACCAGGACAGACTTGGGGTTCAGTATGACAAGCATCAACTATAGCAACACAGGTTGCAATAGGGAAGTCATTGAGGTTTGGGGTCTTTCAGGTTTTTCTAATCACGTACAAGAGATCCAACATTAGTTGACTGCCATTTACCAATCATATATATCCCATGTCCATAAATTTTAGTTTATTTGCAATGAATAATCTAGAAATACCCTGGGTGTCCTGCTAAGGTCATTCTGGAAAAGAACTTAGTACGGAACAACTCCTAAAAACTCCTCTTTACTTTTCAAGTATAAATGAGATTACTGTGTCCACAAATAGTTCAGCTCAGGAAACCCCAAAGGCCTCAGGTGACCTCAGAGGAAGCAGAAAACAAGTTACAGGCACACTGTTAATGCATTCCTTCCCAGATGGCATTTACTTATTTATTGGCAAAATAATCTGATGGAGATATTAGAAAAATTAGAGTTATGTGACAATCAGGAAAATTTAAAAAGGCGATTATGATTAGACAGCTCATTGATTAAGGAGACGGGATATGATTTGCGGGATGTTAGGGATCAAGTAGAGACTAGTGACCGTGATTTTACAATGGCTCCAGTTTGAGCTGGTATGCATGTTATCCAAAACATTTTAGAAGATTTCTCGGACTTTCAAAGTACAAATAGATTGAAATAATTGTTAAAGAAGATAGGTCATTGATTATTTTCGGTCTGGTATTTTTAAAAATTTTTGCTAACTTTTGGGAATCCTCCTTTGAGTACCTCTCGCCAATACCGCTTCCTGCACCAGATTCTAAGATACATTTTTCCTGCTTCAAATCTTTGATTTATTCCCTTGTAACCTACTTACGTCTATTTTCTTCATTAAAAGTTGTCTCTGAAAGACTTTGCTTACTTCCAATACGTTTTACGAAATTTAACTGTTTAGTTAATTACTTCATGGCTTGGCTACATACGTCTATCATGTTCTCTCTCTCTCTCTCTCTCTCTCTCTCTCTCTCTCTCTCTCTCTCTCTCTCTCCTTCTCCCCGACACACACACACACACACACATACACAAACACAAACACACACGCACACACACACACTTATGCTTTCTTTTCTGGAAAGTTGTTTTGTATTGGGATCATTGTTTTTTGTATAGTAGGGATAGAAAATCCTTACACAAGGAAGAATATCTTTCTTTTTGGATTTCCAGATGAAAACATATCCACCAGGTTAATTGCCACCTAATATCACCACACAATAGCACAGAGACATTACTCTCTCAGATGTTATATTACAGCTACTCTGAACATATGTGGTACAGAATTGTCTGAAATTGAGGCCATCTGGAGTCATTAGGAGCTAAACTGTAAAGCAAAGCCTTGATGTAAGAGAATTTTCTGTAACAGGCAAAATATGAGTGTTTAGTAGTTGTAGAGTGAAAATGTGCTATACTCCAGGGTCACAGAAATGATCAGGGAGCCCATACCAGAAAGACTAAAGGTAAATTCCTCTTCACCTCCTGGGAATTGTCAAGGAAATCATCAAATACCCGTGTGTTCATTCCAGCATTATTTGTTACTGTGAGTAAAACAATCTAAAAAACTAGTAAGACGGAATTTGCCAAAAAAGTATTATAACATCATACATTGGGGGCTTCCCTGGTGGCGCAGTGGTTGAGAATCTGCCTGCTATTGCAGGGGACACGGGTTCGAGCCCTGGTCTGGGAGGATCCCACATGCCGCGGAGCAACTAGGCCCGTGAGCCACAACTACTGAGCCTGCGCGTCTGGAGCCTGTGCTCCGCAACAGGAGAGGCCGTGATTGTGAGAGGCCCGCGTACCACAATGAAGAGTGGCCCCCGCTTGCCACAACTGGAGAAAGCCCTCGCACAGAAACGAAGACCCAACACAGCAAAAATAAATACATTAATTAATAAACTCCTACCCCAACATCTTCTTAAAAAAAAATCATACACTGGAATATCGCCATGAGAATGTGTGATTTTGATCTGTAAATAATGCTGTGCAAATAATTATTTCATAATATACTGTTGGGTAAAAACGCAGAATGGAAAATATCCTATAAGATGTGATTCTGTACCAGACTTTTTCCTGACTAGTAGAATTTTTGAGTTGTTCTGTTTTGTTTTGAGTATTACTTCTTTGGATATTCTATTTTATCTGCATTAAACTTGCATATAGAGAATGTGATCAGGTAATGGGGCTGTTTCTGAGCAAACTGAAGAGCTTCATTCCTCCTTGGTGTCAAGACTTGTGGTGACATTTATTCTGTGTCCATCATTCCAGGTCATTCATGGCACAGCATGAGACAATGGGACAGGGAGAGTCCAAGAAGTGCCATTTAACAGATACTTCAGATCTAACATAATGACAAGACTTAGTCAGCAATGCATGAATATTTGTGCAGTGAACCTAAAAGTCTTAACAATTCAGGTGCAGATTTGGCCAAATATTACTGAATTTTTTTAAACCAAATCACTTGCTTTAATATAATCACCATAAAAAAGTTTAAAATTTTTTTGGCAAATGATCTACTTCAAGATGAAGAATTGAAGATAAAGATGCTTTTGATGAATGACACTTTTAGATATGTTCTCTGAGGCAGAGAGATAGCATTTACCTTAGAGTGAGGTTTCCACTTCTAACTCCCCTGCCTTGCTGACATGGCTGCTGCCTTCTCCTGTCCTTACCGAGAATCTCACTAAGGTTTTCATAGCTGGGGGACACCTCACGTTGAGATCTGAGGTTTCTGTGGGTTCCCACAGGGACCTGCATCACTGTGGTCTCTCAGAGCACAGAAATACACCGCTGAGTCCCCAAGCTGCAACGGTGTGATGGTAAGGCTGATGGAACTGGCCGTTTTCTGGAAGTTCAAAAACTACCGACCCTCTGTTGTATTCACTCATTGTAAGACTCCTGATGAATAAGGAAAATCATTTCCCCACTTGGTGTTTGTTTGTACCAGAATAAATAATAACTATAACTACTAGCTTCATATACACAATCCAAGGTTACATCCTCCTTCTCCAGCATAAAAATTTCTGGCTGGTCCTTTATGTTTTCAATTCTTTTTTTGTTTTTTTAAGAAGATGTTGGGGGTAGGAGTTTAGTAATTAATTTATTTATTTTTGCTGTGTTGGGTCTTCGTTTCTGTGCAAGGACTTTCTTTAGTTGTGGCAAGCGAGGGCCAGTCTTCATCGCGGTGTGCAGGCCCCTCACTATCGCGGCCTCTCTTGTTGTGGAGAACAGGCTCCAGACGCGGAGGCTCAGTAGTTGCTCCGCGGCATGTGGGATCCTCCTAGACCAGGGCTCGAACCCGTGTCCCCTGTAGTAGCAGGCAGATTCTCAGCCACTGTACCACCAGGGAAGCCCCTGGCTAGTCTTGAGTGACTTTCTGGGCTGTGATGGATCCTGGGGAGAAGAAAAAAATTTATATATATAATATATAATGAAGAGAGACAGACAGAGAGACAGAGAGAAAGAATTAGGCTGATTCTCCTGGTGGAACCCCGAGGGCTGCAAGGGACAAACATAGGACTAAGACTTCTAATTCCTCTACCCATTACTCAACTCTCCTACACACCACCAGACAATAATAACCTGCCCTACCCCCAAACATGGGAGCTGAGTGGAGCTGAGTCTGTTTGTGGCCATCCTTACCAGCCTTACCAAGGCGGATGGAGGCTATGACAGCTCTCAGCAGGCCAGGGAACCCCATGTTGGAAGCTGTTCCTCTGAGTGAAATGTGCTGTGTTCTGTCTCAAATTCGGGTCTAAATGCCTGCCCTGTGCCTGACAGGGCACGTGCACAAGTACTGAAGTGTGAGATGCTTCTGCACCAGAACAGGAAATGTAACTTGCTGCTATCAGTTTGCCTGTGGCACGTCATGGCTTGTTGACCTGGTTGGTGAATCTAACCTGCCTATTTAGACTTTATTGTAATTAAGTTGACAACAATTATATCAGTGCTGCAGTCATTTGCATATGCAGCCAATGCATCTAGGATAGACATAAGTTTTATGAGCAATACAATTTGTTATGATTATGGTGACTTCTGAGAACAAATAGTCATCCATGTTTTTGTATAGCTTTTTTTTTTTTTGGCCTGCAGCCAAACTCTACAGTGAAATAAGCTCACAGATTCTTCTTCCGGACAGGAAGGTCAAACTATTTACCCTCAGTCATCATAACTGTTCTTCCTTCACTCCAAGGCATTGGTTCCTGGGGAAATTTACATTGGATAAAGTTCCTTGTCTGCTTAATGCTATCACAGCAAGTTTCCTGGTGGACAAAATTTGTCCAGCTGTACGTGTCTAATGCCAATCAATAGTCAGTCTGTGCTAGAAACACCTTGCTTTCAAGTATCCCATCCTATAGTCAAAATGAAGGCAAAATCACCAGACCATGCATTCCTAGTTCCTTATATCAAAAATGTAGCCATTCAAAAATCACAAATGCCTTTTCATCCCACTGCTGCAGCAGCTCTGGCTCATTTCACTGAGAGCAGCGCCTCAACAGCGTTACGTCTCAGCCGCGTGAAAATTTGTGTATGATTTGCTTGGCATCCCTGTGCTGATTTATGATTGTGATTCAGCTGATGCAGCATTTAGTCATCTATTCCTTTTCTCTTCCCTAAATGAATATATTAATATCGTGACATCTAACATCCATCTTACATTAAGAGAAAATAGATGTTTTTGAAAGTCAGTCTACATAAGGGAGGAGTCTTTCTGGCTGAACACGGACGCTTCTGGGGATCATCGCTTGGGTCTTCTTTAAGACTGACATCCACCCTATTCTCCCTGAAGAACAAGTCCCAACCTCCTGGGTTTCTAGGAATTAGATCTGAGCTTGATTTATTTTCCTGAAAAGCTCTAAATAAACTAAACACTGCCCAAGGAGAGAATATACCTCCTCCTCCGAAGACTGCTCACTTCAGCCCTCCTGCTCCCCTTGGGTTTGTGTTCAGCTCCCCCTGCAGCCCCTCTCACCGTGTCGCTCAGAGCACAGTAGTACACAGCCGAGTCTGATGCTTGCACTGAGAGTTTCTGCAAGTGGAAGGAGCTGTCACTCGTAACAAGAGTGGCCTGAAAACCTTGATGCTCTGCCCTCTGGTTTGCCTTCGAGCCCTTCAGGAGGAGTTGCGGAGCTTTGTTGAGATACTGGACGTACCAGAAAAGATAGGGATTTGAATCAGAGGTCTGGTAAGTGCAGTGCAGGGTCCTAGGCGCCCCCTCTGAGACAGTCACTGGGCCTTCTGTCTGGTTCACTGAGTCTCCATTGGTCCCTCCTACAAGAGAATCACTTTTTTATGTTATAAATGGACAGAAAGAGAGTTTTCAGCCAGAGAAGAGAACTATTAGTTACCTATAATTATAGGAAAATGAAAAATCATGAACATTTAGGATAAAATGTTACTTACTGAATATTAAGAAGATCACAAGAACAGAATGAGTGGCAGAAAACATGTCGGCAGCGGTCCTTGCTCCCTAGAATACACCAAATCTAATGGGGCTAGTTTGCAGCTGAATATTATAGAAACTCCTCACTTAGAAACTGAGAGCCCCTTTCTGCACAGCAACAGTAATCTGTCTTGTGGCTACAAAGTAAACAAGTCAAACCAGCACCTGAATTAAAAGAGGAACCACATTTGTAGGAAACCCCGCCCTCTGGTGTTCATCCTGAAAATTGCACCACAGCTATATCTGACCTCTTTCTCCTGATAAAATATTAATAGCTTGAGGCATAGATAAAGGAGAATGGGACAGGACTCAGAAGAGAGCTCTAAATACGAGCATGCTTAGGGAAATATTCAGGTGTTGCTTCCATCATTTTCTTCATGGTACAAGTATCTCTAGCTACCCAAATAATCCCAGGCAGAATTTTTAACTGGAATAGTCAGAGGTCTCTTCCTTGCATATGTCTCCATGAATCCCATGGGTAAGAGAGGGATTCATCTGCCTAGAAAGTGCTCCCTAATCTCCCCAAATCCTTTGCCTGAATTACTTACTCATCCCCAAGACTCATGCAGCATGCCACAGAGGAAACATTACCTAAGGCAGGTCTCAAATAATGTGTGGTTGGTTAAAAAGGATTTTTTCCCTATCCATCACAAAATGACATATTTGTAAAATACAATAAAAACAAATTACTGTAACTTCTTCACTGACAAAGGTAGAGTTGACCTTCCTTCCAAATGGAAAACTGGACAAACTATATGAAACAACTTTTAGACATTGGACTACAGGTAGCACAGAGATAAGGAAAACAGATGAGGTGAGCCCGACCATTGCCCAGCTTACTTCATGGAGGCAGCTTCTCGGCACCAGTGCAGGAGGGATTTACCAAAAATAGCCCAGCTGTCTCACCGTGAGATTGAGACGGAATAGGAGATTGGGGATCTTGAAGCACCTAGAATTTGTGGAGCAGTGTACCAGAGAGGAGGGACGTCTACAAAAAGAGAGAGAGAGAGATAATGACAGGGGGGTCACTGTGAATCCTGTGTGGAGTACTAATCTGCAACAAAAGAGAGAAAACTTACCGGGTTTGGTAAACCACCCTGAAAAGGCCTCCTTTGGGCCCATGAACCGTACTTAGATAACAGCAGCCTTACACCTTTAGCCTTATGAGGGATAGGTGACCTTACTTAGGGTCTTGGTTCTTGAAACACCTTCTTTTATTTTATTTTTTATACAGCAGGTTCTTATTAGGTATCCATTTTATACATATTAGTATATATATGTCAGTCCCAATCTCCCAATTCATCCCACCACCACCCCCTCCCACCCCGCTTTCCCCCCTTGGTGTCCATATATTTGTTCTCTACATTGTGCCTCTATTCCTGCCTTGCAAACCAATTCATCTGTACCATTTTTCTAGATCCCACATATATGAGTTAATATATGATATTTGTTTTTCTCATTCTGACTTACTTCACTCTGTATGACAGTCTCTAGGTCCATACACGTCTCTACAAATGACCCAATTTCGTTCCTCTTTATGGCTGAGTAATATTCCATTGTATATATGTACTACATCTTCTTTATCCATTTGTCTGTCAATGGGCATTTAGGTTGCTTCCATGACCTGGCTTTTGTAAACAGTGCTGCAATGAACATTGGGGTGCATGTGTATTTTTGAATTATGGTTTTCTTTGGGTATATGCCCAGTAGAGGGATTGCTGAGTCGTATGGTAGTTCTACTTTTAGATTTTAAGGAACCTCCATACTGTTCTCCATTGTGGCTGTATCAATATATATTCCCACCAGCAGTACAAGAGGGTTCCCTTTTCTCCACACCCTGTCCAGAATTTGTTGTTGTAGGTTTTCTGACAATGCCCATTCCAACCAGTGTGAGGTGATACCTCATTGTAGTTTTGATTTCCATTTCTCTTATAATTAGTGATGTTGAGCAGCTTTTCATGTGCTTCTTGGCCATCAGCATGTCTTCTTTTTAGAAATGACTATTTAGGTCTTCTGCCCATTTTTGGATTAGGTTGCTTGTTTTTTTAATATTGAGCTACATGAGCTGTTTATATATTTTTTAGATTAATCCTTTGTGCATTGATTCGTTTGCAAATTTTTTCTCCCATTCTGAGGGTTGTCTTTTCATCTTGTTTATAGTTTCCTTTGCTGTGTAAAAGCTTTTAAGTTTCATTAGGTCCCATTTGTTTAGTTTTGTTTTTATTTCCATTACTCTAGGAGGTGAGTCAAAAAAGATCTTGCTGTTGTTTATGTCAAAGAGTGTTCTTCCTATGTTTTCCTCTAAGAGTTTTATATTGTCTGGTCTTACATTTAGGTCTTTAATCCATTTTGAGTTCATTTTTGTGTATGGTTAGGGAGTGTTCTAATTCCATTCTTTTACATGTAGCTGTCCAGTTTTCCCAGCACCACTTATTGAAGAGACTGTCTTCTCCAATGTATATCCTTGCCTCGTTCATCATAGATTAGTTGACCATAGATGCATGAGTTTATCTGTGGGCTTTCTATCCTGTTCCATTGATCTATATTTCTGTTTTAGTGCCACTACCATACTGTCTTGATTACTGTAGCTTTGTAGTATAGTCTGAAGTAAGGAAGCCTGATTCTTCCACCCCATTTTTCTTTCTCAAGATTGCTTTGGCTATTCAGGGTCTTCTGTGTTTCTATACAAATTGTGAAAGTTTTTGTTTTAGTTCTGTGCAAAATGCCATTGGTAGTTTGATAGGGATTGCACTGAATCTGTAGATTCAGTGCAATCCCTATCAAGCTTTGGGTAGTATAGTCATTTTCACAATATTGATTTTTCCAATCCAAGAACATGGTATATATCTCCGTTTGTTTGTGTCATCATGGATTTTTTTCATCAGTATCTTATAGTTTGCTGAGTACAGGTCTTTTGTCTCCTTAGGTAGGTTTGTTCCTAAGTGTTTTATTCTTTTTGATGTGATGTTAAATGGGATTGTTTCCTTAATATCTCTTTCTGACCTTTTGCTGTTAATATGTAGGAATGCAAGACATTTCTATGCATTAATTTTGTATCCTGCAACTAAACCCAATTCACTGATTAGCTCCAGTAGTTTTCTAGTGACATCTTTAAGATTATCTATGTATAGTAGCATGTCATCTGCAAACAGTGACAGATTTACTTCTTCTTTTCCAATTTGGATTCCTTTTATTTCTTTTTCTTCTCTGATCTCAGTGGCTAGGACTTCCAAAACTATGTTGAATAAAAGTGGCGAGAGTGGATATCCTTGTATTGTTCCTGATCGTAGAGGAAATGCTTTCAGTTTTTCACCATTGAGAGTGATGTTTGCTGTGGGTTTGTCGTATATGGCCTTTATGATGTTGAGGTATGTTCCCTCTGTACCCACTTTCTGGAGAGTTTTTATCATAAATTAGTGTTGAATTTTGTCAAAAGCTTTTTCTGCATCTATTGAGAGGATCATATGGTTTTTATTCTTCAATTTATTAATATGGTGTATCACACTGATTGATTTGTGTATATGGAAGAATACTTGCATCCCTGGGATAAATCCCACTTGATCACGGTGTATGATCCTTTTAATGTATTGTTGGATTCTGTTTGCTAATATTTTGTTGAGGATTTTTGCATCTGTATTCATCAGTGATATTGGTCTGTAATTTTCATTTTTGTAGTATCTCTGTCTGGTTTTGGTATCAGCGTGATGGTGGCCTCGTTGAATGAGTTTTGGAGTGTTCCTTCCTCTGCAAATTTTTGGAAGAGTTTGAGAAGGATGGGTGTTAGCTTTTCTCTAAATGTTTTATAGAATTCACCTGTGAAGCCATCTGGTCCTGGACTTTTGTTTCTTGGAAGATTTTTAGTCACAGTTTCAATTTCATTATTTGTGATTGGTCTGTTTATATTTTCTGTTTCTTCCTGGTTGAGTCTTATGATGCCTTGTATTTCTGTCTCTTATGATGCCTTGTATTTCTGGGGTATCCATTGTAACTTCTCCTTTTTCATTTCTAATTTTATTGATTTGAGTCCTCTCCCTCTTTTTCTTGATGAGTCTGGCTAAATGTTTATCAATTTTGTTTATCTTCTCAAAGATCCAGCTTTTAGTTTTATTGATCTTTGCTACTTTTTTCTTTGTTTCTATTTCATTTATTTCCTCTCTGATCTTTATGATTTCCTTCCTTCTACCAACGTTGGGTTTTGTTTGTTCTTTCTCTAGTTCCTTTAGGTGTAAGGTTAGACTGTTTATTTGAGATGTTTCTTGTTTCTTGAGGTAGGATTGTATTGCTTTAAACTTCCCTCTTAGAACTGCGTTTGCTTCATCCCATAGGTTTTGGGTCATTGTGTTTTCATTGTCACTTGTTTCTTGGTATTTTTTCATTTCTTCTTTGATTTCTGCAGTGATCTCTTGGTTAATTAGTCACTTATTGTTTAACCTCCATGTGTTTGTGTTTTTTTACATTTTATTCCCTGTAATTTATTTCTAATCTCATAGCGTTGTGGTCGGAAAAGAAGCTTGATATAATTTTAATTTTCTTAAATTTACTGAGGCTTGATTTGTGACCCAAGATGTGGTCTGTCCTGGAGAATGTTCCGTGTGCACTTGAGAAGAAAGTGTAATGTGCTGTTTTTGGATGGAATGTCCTGTAAATATCAATTAAATCTACCTGGTCTATTGTGTCATTTAAAGCTTGTGTTTCCTTATTAATATTCTCTCTGGATGATCTGTCCATTGGTGTAAGTGAGGTGTTAAAGTTCCCCACTATTAATGTGTTACTGTCGATTTCCTCTTTTATATCTGTTAGCATTTGCCTTATGTATTGAGGTGCTCCCCTTTTGGGTGCATATAGATTTATAATTGTTATATCTTCTTCTTGCATTGATCCCTTGATCATTATGTAGTGTATTTTCTTGTCTCTTGTAATATTCTTTATTCTGAGATCTATTTATCTGATATGAGTATTGCTACTCAACTTTCTTTTGATTTCCATTTGCATTCAATATCTTTTTCCATCCCCTCACTTTCAGTCTGTATGTATCTCTAGGTCTGAAGTGGGTCTCTTGTAGACAGCATATATATGGGTCTTGTTTTTGTATCCATTCAGCTAGCCTGTGTCTTTTGGTTGGGGCATTTAATCCATTCACATTTAAGGTAATTATGGATATATATGTTCCTATTCCCATTTTCTTAATAGTTGTGGGTTTGTTTTTGTAGGTCCTTTTCTTCTCTTGTGTTTCCCACTTAGAGAAGTTCCTTTCGCATTTGTTTTAGAGCTGGATTGGTGGTGCTGAGTTCTCTTAGCTTTTGCTTGTCTGTAAAACTTTTGATTTCTCCATCAAATCTGAATGAGATCCTTGCTGGATAGAGTAAACTTGGCTGTAGGATCTTCCCTTTCATCACTTTAAATATATTGTGCCACTCCCTTCTGGCTCATGGAGTTTCTGCTGAGAAATCAGCTGTTAACCTTACAGGAGTTCTCTTGTATGATATTTGTAATTCCCCTATACTTTCAGGCTGTGCTTGCCCATGGGCTGAATGAGCTCCCAAGGAGTCAGAGAAAGCCCTGGGGTAGGAAGTAAAAATAATGCACAGTGCATGCTTAATGTTGCATGTTATCAGCTTGAGACGAGTCCGAGCGTCCAAGAATTGTCTATCACAGCCATTGATAAATTCAACCCTAGGCATTTGGACGTGACAACAGGCACATGAGATATTTGTTATAGGGCTCTCTTCGCACTACTCAGGTGCGTGCTTGTCTTATGTTATTTTCACTGTGTCTCTGAGTCTTCAAGATTGTGGCTGGCTACAGTCCATCTAAAACACTTAATACAGGAGGTTGCATAACCTGAGCTTCAGGCCCCGCTCCTTTAATTGGTACCAAGTCTATAACTGATACTCATCTTTTCCCTCCTCCACTGTACCCTCCAGACTTCCTTATATTGGATACCACTTTGGCGAACTTAGATTCTTGCCTGGTGGGGTGACCCAGACCCTCATTGCTGAGAGGTCTCAATTCTTTGTCACTTTGTCCTTTTTAGGCCTTGTTGCCACAGTTGCCACTTGCTCTTTTTACTGGGCATGGAAATACCCCATGTGAAACGCTTACATTCCAAACATATTTCTTCTTGCTCTCACTGTGTAGTAACAATCTGGTACCCCATGATAATTGGGTCAATTATGCCCCCATCTAATAAATCCTATCTTTGTCTGCTGGACCACTCGCACAAGGAGTTCAACTAGGTCACCTAGTTATCTAGGTGGCGGTCATAGCTGCAGGTTCAGTGGGGCCCTTACTGAATCCGTTGGTGGAAGCATTCTTCCTCAGGGAACCAGGACCTCTAATCCAGCAGAGCCTAGGACTATGAGAAAAGGCAAACACAAATTCTGAAGGTGGGTTACAGGGAGTGACAGGAGAAGAGTCTGTTCTGCTTCCATTTCTTGGTTTCTAAACTTGTGTATTTTAGCTAGGGTGCCACAGCACCATACATCAGACATTGATTTAATGAATATTATCCCTTCCTGGAATAGCATTCCAACCTGGAATAGCATTCCAACACTAATGGTGTTGCCCCTGAGCTCGTTTCTTAGCTGAGCCTTTAACAGGCCATTCCATCATTCTTCTAGGTCACCTGTTCTAGGTACCGTCAACCTAGCTTATCTCTTAAGTCTATCGTAGGACCAGTGGGTTCCCTCCCTGGTTATGCTGTCACAGCTGTTGTGTTCTAAAATGGGTACCTTTTTCTGAGGAGATTCGGTTTTGGACATGGATGGACAAATTAAAAGAACAAGCACCTATGAACAAAATGGAAAAGATTAAGATTCTTGGAGGTAAGAGCTCCCAGGAAAATTATAAAGATCTGGTGGACAGAGGAAATGCTTCAGAAGTCTGACCTGTCACATATACCATATGAAGCTATGAGGGTTACAGATGATAGCAAGTATGAAGACAACTTGTAAAACTGGAAAGCACTACACGTGTCATTTTTACTGTTAAGTTAAGGACTACAAGTCATAGACATTCATCTCTCTGTGTCTCTTATATTCAGATAGGAGGAGGTTTTATTCCAAGGAGAAGTCAGTGACTTTCTATATTCCTCTTACCCCGACCACTTCCCCCGACCTCTGCACAGATGCTGAGGTTTGAGGTTTCTGTAAGCCTCTCTCTGCTGCTCGTCTCACTGTGGACCACTGTAAGCGCAGAAATACTTTGCAGCATCCTCCAGCTGGGAGTCTGAGATCCTGAGACGGAAGGATTTGGCTTCTTTCTGGAAGTTCACAGAGTAGCGACTGTTGGTTGCATTCTGTTGCTTATAAGCTTCTTGGCCAATAATGAAAATCATCTCCCCGCTGGGAGGCTGTTTGTACCACAGCAAATAATAATTACTCTCACTAGTGCTATACGTACAGTCCAGGGTCACTGTGTCTGCCTCTTGCACAGACACTTCTGGTTGAGGTTGAGTGACCATTTGGGCCACACTGGATCCTGTGGGAAAGAGGAGAGAAAGGACCACACTGGGTGTCACACGAGAGAGAAAGCAGGCAGACCAGCCCAAACTGGTTCCCATCCCCACCCACCTTTCTTCTGCCTGATCCAAACCTCAGCAGAACATATCAGCTTTCACCTGGGCTCTCTGAGGCAATGCATTTACTCTGCTATTCATCTTCTCTCATTTCACAGCCCCATTAGATAACATTATAAAGAAAGACCTAAACCTTCCTTACCCAGACAGGTGGAGACCAGGACTGCCCGCAGCAAGCTAACAAATATCATGCTTACAGCTGTCCCCTGCAGGCTGAGAAGTTTCCTGCTCTGATCTGGGTTCCCCTCTGTGCTCCGCGGCCCTCGAGCTTCAGAGCAGGAAATGGTATGACAGGTGATGGGTGACTGTCTCACTGACGAAAGTTTTCCCAATACTTTTTGGTCTCGCTTCAGGAACTAGGCTATTGGTTGTAATTTCAGATGAAAGTGAAAATCGTTTTCTGAGTTTTTTTAACTTGTAGGCTGAAAATAGAAAGAAGAGGGAGCTGGCAAATTTATTCTGCTAAGACCTAATCTTGGAGAGAAGAATGGGGACCTGGAATAGTGGACAGAAGTGGCAGAGTTTTATTTGCAACAGTGGCAAACTCTATAATTTTTCTTTGCATTAAAAAAAATAAAAATGACAAAGCAAGTATAATATAAACAATTATGGGTGATAAGAATACACCTGTTATATTAATGTATTCAGGTTTTTAATAGTTTTACAACTTCTCAAAATAAAGAATGAGAAAAAAGATATATGTTTGTGCCTGAAAAGAGCATGGACTAAACTCAGAGTAAGTGGAAGCAGATCATGTAGTGTCTAATTGTGCTTATATTTTCCACGGACACACACAAAAAAGAGACCTATTTTTTTTAAGAAGTTCTGAAATAACTATTGCAGGAGTTCTCATCAGCACCGAATTGCTTCAAACAAGTCATATTAAGAGTTGCTCCCATCACTCTCATTCCATTTTGAAAAAATATTGTGAACAAGGAAAAAAAGACCTACTGTGATTCACCAGAAGTTTGTGTTTCCAGAGGAAGTAACAGGGTTGCAGTCCCCAAGCCAAGAGTAAGAATGGGGTTCTGCTACATACTGGGTACTGTCTGACAGCACAGGTTCTCTTGTAACAGACGTGGGTGGCTGAGTCTTCTCACTGAGAGAGATGCGCAGGCAATTGTAAGAGTTGGGACCAGCCCTGAACGAGGCTGCTAAAATCTCTGTGCCCCTAAATTCAGTTTGATAGCAATGGAAGAAGGAGCAACCAGAATTTCTTCTAGATCATCTCCATCTTTGCCCCATGATTTGAATTCCTGTATCTTGGTTTTGGATTCCCAAAAAGTCAGCTCTAATACAAGGACTTGTGTATAATTAGTTTATATGCAGGTGATTCTAGGAAACATTAGTAGGAAGTGAATCAGAGAAGGGAAGGAGGCCAAGACAGGGTGTTGTCATCAAGCCGTTACTACTATGGGCAATTGGAGCTTAATCCAGCTGGGTAATTCTGGGAGATGGTATAGCATACCCATTGGAGTTACCCCAAATGAGGCATAAAGGAGCTGGAGTAATTCATAAACTCATTACCCATCATGGCTTGAGGGATGCTTTGGGGACATCAATTCTCTGGCACATCTGACTTGTCCTGAACACTGGCCACATGCTCTCATGGTCAGAAAATAGTCCTCAGAGTTGCTGGGATTTTCAGGGTGTAGAGGTGACTGTCAGGGTATGTGAGCAGAACACCAGCAGCATCTGTACAGCCCATACCTTTCACTGCTGAGATCCACTTGTGCTCTATGTTAAATTTACTCAGAACACTAGTTCTTTAAAAAAAAAATCAATGGAAGGATCAGTGGGACAAGTTATAATTGCTATAGTTGATTCCACAGCCATAATTCATATTTATTATCTTCCATCTACCTCTTATATCACTCATTCTTGATTCTCTTTCACCTTTGACTAATACTTCTATATCTAGACTTCTGTCCCAGGGAGGTAACCTAGACCTTCATCCCTGAGGGGCCTGAGCCCCTGGTTATTCTCCCCTTATCAGGCCATAGTTGCTACAATTGCCTGTTTACAGTAATTATGGTCATGAAAGTGCTAAAAGTCATCCCGGTGAATCCCCTGAGTTTTAGTCCTATTTTTCCAGCTCCCAATAGGCAGCAATAGCCCTAAATCCTCATGATAATCAAGATAGATTGCCCCTGCCAGTGTAGTAACTCCTTTCTTGGCCTTCTGGTCTTCGGACGTGAGTATCTCCAAATGACCAGGTGGTACATGTAAAGTTTGGTTTCGTGAAAACTTCTCTGTTTCCCTAATAGAAATACCCTCTCCTTTCTCTTCAAAAGGAAACAGGACCTCTAGTCCAGAAGAATCTAGAATTATGAGAACAGGAGACACACAATATCCAAGTGAGTCACTGAAACTGGGAGTTGATGGGGAGATAGCCCTACTTCCACTCCTTGGTTCCCAGGTCCATGCATTTTATCTAACAGGAACACAGCACCATCCTGAAGAATAGTTCTCCAGCCTCTCAGAGCACTACCTCTAAGCTGGTGCTTTAGCTGAGCCTTTCAGTGGTCATTCCAATGTTCTATTAGGCTAGTGGTTTGTGGATAATGCTGTATGTAGTAGATCAGCATACTCAATGGTCACATGCCTGTTGTCCTAACTCTTTGCTATAACTTGGGTCTGTTGATGCAAAGGGATGTGAAATCCCTTGATTAATCATAATGATCAATCAGGCACTCTGAGCCCTCAGGTTATGCCGCTATGTGTGGCAGTATGGAAGGGAAGGCAAACTCATACCCAGAACATGTATTAACCCAATAGGAAAAGATTTCTGCCACCTCCAGGGTGGAAGTGTCCAATGTAATCAACTTGCCAGCAAGTGGCTGGTTGGTCTTCTTGAGGGGTGATTCCACATTGAAGGCTCCCTGTTGTATCTGTGGCTGACAGGTTGGATATTTGACAGCAGAAGTAGTTAGGTCCGACTTGGTGAGAGAAAACCCGTGCTTCTGGGCTCACGGAGAACCTCCATGCTGTCAGCTTGGCTAATCTGTCTACGGGTCTGTTGTTCAAGCAGTGAAGTGGACGAAGACAGAGGCTGGTGACATCCCCTGGTTGGATCATCTTGCCATGTGGTCACTCGATGCTTCCTCATAGTGGACACTCCCTGGGGAGCAAGGATGTGAGACGGTGATCCAAACAGTGTGTGCCTTCACTTTCTGCCCCTTCAGTTCATGGTCACTCCTAAATGTGACTCTCCCTCCTCCCACCCCAGCAGACCGTAGAAAAGAGCAAGATGCTAGGCCAGGGGTCACCAACCCCAGGGCCACGGACCAGTACTGGTTCGTGGCCTGTTAGGAACCAGGCCACACAGCAGGTGAGTGGTGGGCGACCGAGCAAAGCTTCATCTGCTGCCCCCCATCTCTCACGTTACTGCCTGAACTGTTCCGCCCCCCACCCCATGGAAAAATTGTCCTCCTTGAAACCAGTACTTGGCGCCAAAAAGGATAGAGACCGCTGCTAGGCACTTTTAAAAGTCACCCCTTTGACTCGTCTCCAGACAGCTGGTTGAAATTTTATCCTCTTCTAAGGAGGAGACAGATTTGCCATCATACTGTGTTCTCCTTTCACTCTGTCCTTTTCTAAACTTTTTACCGTTTTCCCTCAGGTTTTGGTACTTGGTCTTCTACCCCAGTCTTTTCAGAATGTCAATGTACATTTTCTTTCACTACTGAATTTGATGGTTACGGCTTTTAAGATTTTGTATTCTTGATATATTTGTAAAAGTCTACAAAGGAGCTCAAAGGCAAGAATTTTACTGTTTCCTGCCTTCTTTAGTGTTCTCTTCTTTCTGATATTAAGCCTCAGGTTTTTGAACAGAGTTAGGACTTCACACAGAGAAACAAAATATATTAGATGGTGTTTGAAAACACTATCCCTCTGCACATGGTATTCAAATTGAATAGTTGACACTGTTATACAAAGCTCCTCCTATTTCCCTTTGCTCAGAGTGCAAAGTCAGCGCCCTGGAGCCCTTCAGGCAGGAGGTGCAGGCTTAGCAGGGTTTAGGTGCGGGACGCAGGTGTTTGAGCAGCACTGTGCACTCGTTGCACATAAGAAGGTGGTTGTGTCGTTGAGCTGGGAATCCTTCACGTGCAGGGAAAATTGCTGGTCATTTTTGTTAAGCCTGGCTGTGAATCTTCCACTGATCTTCTCTTTCTCACTTGAAAACAATTGTATCAGGGAGTGGAGGCCTTCCCTGAGATCCTGCGTAAACCACTGGAAGAAATCAGCAGCTCTGTCTGTGTAACTGCAGTTCAGTGTGAAGCTCTCGCCTTCCTTGACTTTCTTTTCCACCAGTGGTTGTCCATTTGACCCTGCTCAGGAGGAGTGAAAAGATTTTCATACATAAGAAACTTTAAAAAAAAAATTCATTGACTGTGTGTATACTCATAATGTATGTACTTGTCTGTGTAAATGTTACCAGTTAATAGAAAGTGTTTTAAAAGTCACTTAGGTTATTCAGATTTTTGTAATCTGTTCTCTTCTTTGTGTTTTCGTTTCTTCTGTCTTACTGAAGTTTTTTCAAAAGATTTCAGCTTATTTTTGTAATTATTTGGCTTTTCCACACTCCTCCAATCGGGGCTCCTTTATCTATAAGTGCACAGTAGAATCACTTGGGGCACTTACGAAAAATGCAGATTTCCAAATTTCATTCTCAGAGACTCTGCACCACCTTTTCTAGAGTCAGGCCTGGGTATCTACAGATTTTGCCAAGTGCTCAAGTGGTTCTGAGGCAAGGTGCTTGCAAATTATCTTTGGAGAGACACTGCATTGGATGTGAGTTCTTTAATAAACTGTATACCTCGCCAAAAAAAAAAAAAAGAAAAACTTTTTTTTTTTTAAATAAACAACTTTTCCTATTTGTTTTACAAAATTCCTTAATATAAACTCTGGATTGTCCCCAAGATCCCCCCTAAATTTCCTTACCAGAGTTGCCCCATTTCCCTGGCTTGACCCTTCCCCCCGCCCCCCCTTGTCCTCCCCACTCACAGCTTAGCTGCACACACAGGAGCATCAGTGAAGCTTGCAGGTGAGGCTCCATTCCTGCTTCTTCCTGGAGTCTCCGAGGATTCAGTTTGGAGGCCTGAAACGGACCATGTTCAATTGTTCTAGTTCGTTGTTCTAGATTTTTCTGCTTCTTTTGGTTTGGAAGCCCCAGTGATCTTCACTGTGTTTTCACAACCAGTCAAAATCTCACTTGTCACAAAATGCATCATTGAATATACTCACTCCTGCCGCTTCCATTCACATAGTTCTAGTTTCCAGCCAGTCACTTCTGTCAGTGAAGCACTGCCCCCATGTGGTCTGAACTTTTAAATTGAATTTTGTTTTCATTTCCCTTAATAAAAAGAAATTCCTTATGTTAAATTAAAGGAAGATAGAACATACAGAGAGGTGAAGAGTGAACAAAAAAGAAAGGAAACAAAACATAGTGTCAGAATGTTCTCTAGTGATGACTATCTTAATATCCTTAGTGCCTGGAACTCCCTTCCTCACTCCCCTCACCTATAAGGGATCAATGCATGTGCTTTGCCTGTATGACTCTCTGTACTATGTTCTGAGGGGCATAAATAAAAAGTTGAGAGAAGACCTGATTCTTTCCCTTAACTGGTTAGGGTCTCCTATGGCTTTGTTGTATTTCTCACTCTGAACAATTATAAATTAGCTAAAAGAGTTAGGCCTTTTCTAAGTTCTCTATGTAAGTATAAAAGAGGGAAATACAGTATCTTTCTTTTCATATGTTCTCAGATGTGAGAGAGCAACCTCGTATCTGGCTAACTCTGAAAATGGTAGTACACTTGCAAAAATCTAAGTGTTTCTTATATTTAGGTCTGGGCTTCTGTGCAAACTCTGATAATTTCTTATATTTTACATATTAGGTATACGAAACCGTGTTTTGCGATCTTCTATATTACAGGAAGGATTAGGGACTAAAGAAGAGGAGAGGTTAAGGAGGAAAGTTCTCTTCTAGTTTTTGCATTCAGTCCTTACCCTGCTGATTCTAGGTGCTACCACTTAACCACATTTTCTCAGCTGCATTCCCTAGCTAAAGGCCTGGCCCTGGCAATCTATCCCCATCCTTCCCTTCCTTTATTTCTTCCTGTGGGCCTGAGGTAAGTGGCTGAGAGTCTGTGGTGAGTAAAGAGCTGTGATCTTCTTTGATGTTAATTTTGGGTATTAGTCTTCCTCATGTATGAAATTACATGAAGTAGGGAGACTGCTTTTTCTAGCATTTTCCTGAAGCACAGTGTCATTGTACCTCAGCTGGGAATTAAATCCCTCTTGGAGATGTAGGGTCCAAGGTGAACTGTGCTATGTCTTTCCCAACCCTCTCATTTCTGCTTGAGGAGTAAACAGCAGACTTGGGGTGGCCACTGGGGGGTCTGGCTATTTGTCAATTGATACACTTTCCTGGGAACATGATTGCTCTTTTTCTGAATAAGAGCATTGCCAAATCATATCAAATCTGGAACCACAAAAATGTTAGCAGAATTTCTAGATGTCTTAAGATTTTTTCTCTCCTAATGAGGATACTTAGCAGGAATATTCCCAAAGAAGGGAATTTTAGTTTGGGAAAAATAGAAGGAATGGTTACAATTGTTCGGAAGAAGTAACATTTACAAGAGAGTTTTACATTTGCATGGAATTTTCTCTCTCCTGTCACACGGATGGTGATTTCAACATTCCAGGTCAGAACCAGCAAGAATGTATCTAGTTAAAGGTGATAAGTGATTTTCTCAAGTAATAATAGGCAGCCAGCAATAAATGCTGTGTCTGCTACGTCAAGTTTATTCAACTTAACCCTGTGGGGATGTTTAATAAAATGTACAAAATAGAATCTGCTATTATAGACATTTCTCCAAAGAAGATATACAGATTGCCAACAAACACATGAAAAGATGCTCAACATCATTTATCGTTAGAGAAATGCAAATCAAAACTACAATGAGGTATCACCTCATACCAGTCAGAATGGCCATCATCAAGAAATCTACAAACAATAAATGGCGGAGAGGGTGTGGAGAAAAGGGAACCCTCTTGCACTGTTGGTGGGAATGTAAATTGATACAGCCACTGTGGAGAACAGTATGGACGTTCCTTAAAAAACTAAAAATAGAACTACCATGTGACCCAGCAATCCCTCTACTGGGCATATACCTGTGAAAACCATAATTCAAAAAGAGTCATGCAATGTTAATTCAAATACACCCAAATATTTGATTTCTAAACTTAGAATCATATTTAAAGTAATATAGAAAACTAGAAAAGACAAGTTCAACAAACATATTTAGCAGCTCAGTGTATGTGAATGGAAGCTGGTGTTCTGTAAGTTTACATTTAAACATTGTAACAAGTATAAATGTTCATTTTCATAAAAAAAAAAGAGTCGTGTACCACAATGTTCATTGCAGCACTATTTACAATAGGCAGGACATGGAAGAAACCTAAGTGTCCATCGACAGATGAATGGATAAAGAAGATGTGGCACATATATTCAATGGAATATTACTCAGCCATAAAAAGAAATGAAATTGAGTTATTTGTAGTGAGGTGGATGGACCTAGAGTCTGTCATACAGAGTGAAGCAAGTCAGAAAGAGAAAAACAAATACCGTATGCTAACACATATCTATGGAATCTAAAATAAATGGTTCTGATGAACCTAGGGGCAGGACAGGAATAAAGACACAGATGTAGAGAATGGACTTGAGGATACGGGGAGGGGAAAGGGCTGGGACAAAGTGAGAGAGTAACACTGACGTATATACACTACCAAATGTA
Organism: Pseudorca crassidens; assembly: GCF_039906515.1. Lineage (NCBI taxonomy): Eukaryota > Metazoa > Chordata > Mammalia > Artiodactyla > Delphinidae > Pseudorca > Pseudorca crassidens. The sequence goes on from NC_090296.1 coordinate 75,794,555, forward strand.
AAATAGATAGCTAGTGGGAAGCAGCTGCATAGCACAGGGAGATCAGCTCGGTGCTTTGTGACCACCCAAATGTAAAATAGATAGCTAGTGGGAAGCAGCTGCATAGCACAGGGAGATCAGCTCGGTGCTTTGTGACCACCTAGAAGGGTGGGAAAAGGAGGGTGGGAGGGAGACTCAAGAGGGAGGGGATATGGGGATATATGTATACATATAGCTGATTCACACTGTTACACAGCAGAAACTAACACACCATTGTAAAGCAATTATACTACAATAAAGATGTTTAAAAAAAAAGTGAGTAGCTTCATCACTGGCATTAGAGCTAACAAGAAAAGTCATATGATCATTTCCATTGATGCAGAAAAGGCCTGTGACAAAATACAGTATACATTCATGTTAAAAAAAACACTTAGAAAAGTAATTAATAGCAAATTCCTTAACATAGAAAAATGCATATGCCACAACCTCAGAGCAGCACCTACTTCTGGGGAAATGCTAGAAGCTTTCTCACTAAAGTTAGGAGAAAGACAAAGATGTCCACTACCTTTACCACTATTTAGCATTGTGTTGGAGCTACTACATAATGCAGTCGGCCAAGAGAAAAAACAATTAGAAGCATAATAATTGGAAAGAAACAGGTAAAATACCATCTGCATATTTGCAGATGAAATAATGATATATCAGAAAACCTAAAAGCAGAAAAGCCACTATCAGAAGACAGGTAAACAACAATTTAAAAGCAGCTTTTATATCATTCATATGCAAAAATAAAAAACAGTTAAAAGAAATGTGGAAGAAAAGAGCACATTGTCTGTTGTATGAAAGTAAAAAGAAAGAGAAAGGAAAGAACATTTTTTTTTTTTTTTTTTTTTTTGCTGTACACGGGCCTCTCACTGTTGTGGCCTCTCCCATTGTGGAGCACAGGCTCCGGACACGCAGGCTCCGGACACGCAGGCTCAGTGGCCCTGGCTCACGGGCCTAGCCACTCTGCTGCATGTGGGATTTTCCCGGACCGGGGCACGAACCCGTGTCCCCTGCATCGGCAGGCGGACTCTCAACCACTGCGCCACCAGGGAAGCCCCAAGAACATTCTTAAGTACAAGTTAAGACTAAGCAGATAGGTCAATTAAATGGAATAGCAAATCAATAATTAAGCCTAATTGTATATGGAAATTTAGTATATGTTAAAAGATACTGTCTCAGATCAGTGGGGAGGAATGAGTTCTCAGAAAGTATATTGTTACAAGTGTGTTAGTGAGAGTGTCCCATTTTATTTTACTTAAAAAATTTTTTTTCTTTATTTGTATTGTATTGTATTTTTTCTTTATTTGTATTGTATTGTATTGTATTGTATTGTATTGTATTTTTGGCTGTGCTGCAAGGCATGTGGGATCTATTTCCCTGACCAGGAACTGAACCCATGCCCACTACAGTGGAAGTGCAGAGTCCTAACCACTGGACTGCAGGGAATTCCCTGTCCCATTTTAGACCAGTAGCCTTTAAACTGGGATTCCTGTATTCTTGAAATTATATGAAGGTTTGCCAAGGTTTATGCAGGCATAGATAATTCTAATGGAATCTAGTCGTGTGTGTGTGTGTGCGTGTGTGTGTGTATGGCTTTGTGTATTAGAATTTTTTTTCCCTAAAACTGCTTTAGAACATGCTTGAGATCCAGATGTCAGGCTTCCTCTTTCCCATTTCACTTTCCACTCTTAACTTTCCCTTAAAAAAACCTCCACCATTCTGAATCTTACTATGATACATTGTTCCAGAGTCTAAAATCTCCAGGGTACCAAAGAAGTAAGCAATTCATTGGCTCCTGGCTTCTGAGGGAAAGTCCTGAACAGCTAGGCAAGAAATATTGCAAGACAGGGAGGTGTTTTAACTAGGCAGCAACCTCGAGACAAGATTCCTAGATCTTATCTATCTATCTATCTATCTATCTATCTATCTATCTATCTGTCATCTTAGAATTCAAAAATGAATTGGTGGTCACTGAAACCCATCGTGTAACATCATTGTTTGAATTGAAGAACAAAGTCAAACTTTTTATGAGAAAAAAATAAATCTTATGTGGCAGGTTTGTTTGACAATGTGGGGTATGGGAGAAACAGAAGAATTAAGGAAGAGTCCCAGGATTTCTGGTAAGGTGAATTATATTGCCATTTTTTTTTTGAGATGGAAAAGAGTGAGGGAAGAACCTATGGGGGGAAATCAGGCCTTATGTTAAGGATATGTTAGATGCCAATTAGATATCCAGTGTAGATGTTACATAGATTACAGTATATATGAGCCTGACTTTCAATAGAGAAGGTTGGGATGAAAATGTAAATTTGTGTGTCATCAATGTATAAATAGTAATTAACGCCATATCCCTAAATGAGATTGTAGGGGAGCTAAAGCTTTACCTGTTCCCTCTTAGGTTCTCCATCTGGACCTGAGAAGTAAGTTGACATAAAACAGGTTAACAGGAGAAAAGCATAGAGATTTTATTTAATAATTTTTACATGTACATAGGGGTCCTCATAGAAAAATGAAGACCCAAAGTGGCTAGGCTTAAGTGCTTTTATACTAGTGGCCTGTTTTGGGGTGGCATGTGCTGAACCCCTCCAAGACCATTTGAAGAGGATAAATGTTTGAGGACTGAGCTCTGAGAAAACACAACATGTAGACACCAGCAAGAGGAGGAAGATGTAGGAAAAGGAGACTGAGCAGGGGCGGTTTGCAAGGAAGAAGGCAAACCAGGAGAATGTGGAGTTCCAGGATCCAGGCAAAGATGGTGTTTCAGGGAGAGAGTAGCCATAATGCCACAGTCTTTGGAGACACTCAATAAGATAAGGAATGGTAATGCATCATTGGATTTGTTGATATAAAACTCACGGGTGGGCTTCCCTGGTGGCGCAGTGGTAGAGAATCCGCCTGCCAATGCAGGGGACACAGGTTCGAGCCCTGGTCTGGGAGCATCCCACATGCCGCAGAACAACTAGGCCCATGAGCCACAACTACTGAGCCTGCGCATCTGGAGCCTGTGCTCCGCAACAAGAGAGGCCGCGATAGTGAGAGGCCCGTGCACCGTGATGAAGAGTGACCCCCACTTGCTGCAACTAGAGAAAGCCCTCGCACAGAAACGAAGACCCAACACAGCCATAAATAAAAACATAAACAAATAAATAAATAAAATTTAAAACTCACTGGTGACCTCAGCAAGAGTGATTTCAACGGAATGGTAGGGATGAAAATCTGACTGTAGTGGGTTCAAGTAAGAAAAGTGTTAGGGAGTAGAGATGATACATTTAGAATACTTTTTGGAAATGTTATTTTATTGTGGTAGAAGTCACATAATATAAAACATACTATTTTAACCGTATTTAACTGTACAGTTCAGTGGCACTAAGTACATTCACATCGTTGTGCAGCTCCCACCATCATCCATCTGCGGAATTTTTCACCTTCCTAAACTGAAACTCTGTCCGCACTAAACACTAACTCCCCATTCCCGAGACACAAGGAGCAAAAAGACTATAACCTGTTTTTACCCACTGAACCACTAATTCCAGTTCTAGGATGCTGTTCTAATAAAATGATGAGAAATTCAAATTCAAATTTTTATTTAAAGGCATATACCATAATGCTATTTAAAATGATGAAAAACTGGAAATAAATAATCAAGATATCCCCAAACAGGAAAATTATAAAGTTAAGTGTGATATATCTATGGTGTAGAATAGTAGAATAATCAATTCAAAGTATGAATACAAGGTATTTTTAATGACAAAAGTGAGTGTTAATAAAAAGGACGTAAAATTGTCTCTATGATGTAACAATGTGCAAAATTGTGAAAAAGATAGAAATAAGTAAAAATAATGAGTGTCTGTGTGACAGAGTTGTTAATGTTTTCAGTATTTTTCTAATTTTTTCCAATCAAAAATTCATAAAACATACATAGGATTAACCTGGTTCATATTTACTATAATGAAGGTAGACCAGGGATGATCTGTATCTACATAACTCTAGTTATTTTAACTGAAAAATGCTTCTAAGTACTGTAAATTCAGCTCATAAAATAGTACAAAACCAAAAGGCTCCCCCCAACCTTCTTCTGTATTAATTATGGATCTATTTGTTGTAAATGAGAGAATCTCAACTCATGCTGGCTTGTTCCCAATGAGAGTATTTTGACTTTTGCCGTTCCAGGCAGAGCTGGATATATAGGCTCTGATGATGCTCTCAGATCTGTCTTTCTTCATATCTCTGCATTGTCTTTCTCTATATTTTAGGCTAAGGTATGAATGATGTTCCCTGAAATGGTCCAGTGATTAACTTCCACAGCTCACAATGATATGGCAGCTCTACTGTACAGAAAAAAACCCCACGAAAACCACAGATATCCACTTATATGAATCTGTCTGCAAAGCAGATGTGTTCATGGCTTGCATCTTTGTGCTTACCCTATTTTCCACAATGGTTTCTAGCTTTGAGAGTCTGTGAACCTATTCTAATAACTCTTTCAAATTTCAATGTTAATAATAGATTAAAGCAAATCTTGCATAGTCCCGTTTGGACAAATCTTCTCTGTCCATGGTCTATTCTTATTTCCCCTCCCTTTCTCTTAAATTGTTCTTGGTCTCTTCCACCATTCAAGACCCCAAATATAGCATTACCCAACATTCAGTTGTATATAGTATATAGCATTACCCAACATTCAGCACCAGGAAAACTTTTCCTTGATGAAACGATGGTGAGTGGGGCTATTCTAAATCTATGGGTTGCTTTTCTGGGATGGATCATAGACATTTGATGAAAGTAAAATGTACAAACTTTGACTGGAAATTTCCACATCTCTCACTTCATCCATCACTGAGTATTACAGAAAGTCTTTTATTCGATAAGATAGATTTCTCTTCCTCATTCTTCTCAGTTCCTACTTTTGAAGAAAGCCTTTCTCTTTCTGAACGATGTGGCTATAAACTAAATCACCAAACGGTGGAATAACAATTTTAGTTTTACTATGGTGTTGCTGTCTATTTTTTATGTGCTTACTTGATTCTCAACCCTGCACCATTTAATAGAAAAATGGAGCTATAAGACCCCTAAAAATTTAGTATATTGCTGCCCGAAGAAATATCCTTTTTTTAGGTACACCAAACCATGCTCTTCTAATAGTGAACCAAATTAGACAACAAACATGTTTGTGATGATAAAAGGCACAGTGGGGGTAAGTTAGAAATTAGCCTTAATGTTGAAGGACTATCTGCCTGGCTTATCCTTATGGCAACTCAGTACCCTGAAGAGCAGGGAAGTAGATGGGAACATATCTAAACTCTACCAGTACAAGTACTGAGGAGGGCAAAATCTCACATGAATTCAGCAGTTATTTTCAGTGAAAATCATGCAAGGGTTTTTGCAGCCAGATGAGGAAGAGAACAAAGTACAAAGCAAAGCAGAATGTAGTTATTTTTATTTGTTTGGTCTGTATTATTTGATTTAAAAGTTTGTCCTTTACGGGAGGTTAATGAATGCAGAGAAGCTATTAGTCTCCCCCTACGTCTAAACAAAACTCATGCTGCAAAGTGATCATAAAAGTGCAACACATTGGGAAAGTGTTTAGATTTTTCCTTTCCTGCAATATGGCGATTAGTTGGTGGTAGAATTGCTCAGGGAAAACGAAATTTATTTATTCATTGAATCAATCATTATGGAAATCCAGTTTTTCTATACATTTAGAAGTGTGCTTGTAAAAGTAAATCTTTGATATTATCTACCAGTTTAAATTTAGATTAATAGCTCATTCTAAAAAACAATTTCAAGATATTCCTTAATGTTGCTTATGCTAAAGACAGGTAATCTCATGACGTGTATTTTTATCTGGAAAGAAACCCAGTTCTGAGCTGTGTGTGGCCCTCTTGGGTGAACTACTGCCTCAAGCTAACATTTCATATTATCTCACAGTACCATCCAATAAAAATTGTCCCTTTCAGTAATATTAAAAACTTTTAATTTCCTAAACTCTTCTTGCTTATTGTTTCTTGATCTTTGCTCTTAATAAGTTTACCCTGCTTGGAATGTGTTCTCCTACCATTGCCCTCACTTAAATTCCTACACATGCGTCAAGTAAAAATTCAAAATCCAATTTCCATGAATTTGGAAGTGATTTTTTTTTTTTAATCTGTGGTGAATTTTACAAGCTTTTTGGTTGTTCAGTTCTTTCATGGTATTTTCCCTCATTTAAAACTTAAAATTCTTAGTTTGGTTCAAAATCATAATGTTTTGTAATTGTTTCTGCAGATCACTGGAAAATGGACATTCCACTTTTCTTTGACTAGTTCCTGTAGTGAGGAATATTTTACACCTCAGAGCAGTCTGTTTTGTTTCGAAAAGCCTCTAATTGTTCATTTTTCCTTATAGGGAGCTGAAATTAGTTTCCATACAAATTCTAACCATTGGCTATAAATTTGCCTGTATATATGGGTATAAATATTATCAGCCATTCATTATTTCAACCATTGTTCAGTGAATGCTTATTGGTAAAAAAAAATTGATATCTTCATAAAGCTTAAGTCTAATGAGAGAGATATTCCTATGACTGTTAGGTAGTAAGCTCTTTGTGTACAAGCATCATTCGTAAAATATTTTTATATTGCCTAACGAAGTGTGCAGAAAGAAGGAAACAGAAAAACCTCAGGTATGAATTCTGAGAAACATCATTTTGTGTGAAAGTGAGTGCCTCCTTCTGTGGGGTTGTGAACAGACTGAACGTGGGCGGGGTCCCCATGATTACAGAGCAGAAGGTGGAGTCTGAGCCTATGACCTGCACAGAGATATGTTCTTCTTAATGGTTGGAACTGTCACTCTTGCTGCGTGTGTGGCTGTGTTAAAAATAGTAACCTCTCCCTCCTGGCACTTGTGGACTGGGGATGCTGCTCCACTTTCTGTTGGCTCTCTTCCCTGTTCAGAGAGAGGAACAGACACAGAATAGTAGACATCAACTCTCCACTTATTCAATGATTCATTTCATTTTTTCCAACTTTTCTGGAAACAAGCAAGCAAAATTTACTTTTAAAGGACTAAAACAAGACCTGAATAAATGAAGAGGCATATAATATTCTTGGGTAGGAAAACATAATATCCTAAAATGTCAGTTTCCAATGTGATTCCAACCAGAATCCCATTTGTTTGAACGAAACTAAGTAAGTGAGAACAAATACCTTGGAATTGTCAACTATATTTTGAAAAAGAATATTAAGATTGGGTTTTCTTTTTATGACATAAAAACTTACTCTGAACAAAACAGTACAGTATAGGCACAGCATTCTCAGGTGTCACTGACAAGAAACCACCCACCAGCCTCAAGACCACTGAGAGCACTGAAATTAAGAAAACAATAGTCTATTCTTTGCGAAAGAGAAAAGAAATCTAAGATGCCCATGAGAACCAAACACTTTCAGGATTCTGTATTCTCTGTACTGTTTGCCTTCACAGAACATGCCAACATCCTGAAAATAACATAGGCTGAGACCCTGAGTCTTTAAGCTACTAAGTCTCAGGAGATTTGTGATCAGCTCCCACTGTAGTCTTAGTCACTGTGTCACTCAGAGCACAGAAGTACTTGGCCGAGTCTTTCCAATGGGCTGATGTTTTCCTCAGGTGGAAGGACTTCTCACTGCTCCTAAATTCAGCCTCAAAACCTTTGATACCTGAGACAAGGCTGTTTCCAGATGTGTACTTCAGGAGAAGCTGGAGTCCTTGATTGGGGTACTGTATGTACCAGAAGAGATAGGACGAAAAAGAAGTTGAGTAGTTGCACCTCAGCTCCAGATGGTCTCCTTCAGAGACAGTGATGTGGCCGTCAGGCTGGGTCACCGACTGGGCTCCGGCTCCTCCTGAAACATCAATGCTGAATCAATGAACTCAGCCAGAACAAAAAGTCTCTATTCAAAGTCAGTCCAAAGCAATGTTCCATGTGTAGACAAGAGAGTAAAATGGAACAGTACTCACTCAGGAACAGGAGCACCTCAAGCATCAAGGTGAACACCAAGGTCATGGTGGAGCAGTGAGGAGGCAGTGAGCTCCTTTCTGGGAGATTCTCCACAAACAAAAGTCTGATGACTGGTGGACTTGAACCCAGGTTGCTGTGAGGTTGAGAAGGAATGACACAGGATTTAGATTTCTTCTTCTGATGGACGTTGTAAGGTGTGTGGGGAGAGAGGCTGTCTTAACAAGACTGCCTGCCTCTGGCGTCTGAGATGCTTTACATGTCATTGTGCAAAAAGTGGTGTCAGAATATCTCTTTAAACTGTAGGGAAGGAAGGTTTTTGTGCGATTATTCTGATCTTATATAGAAAAACCATTTCCAGTTTACACAACAGCCCCCTCTATTGGTCAGATAGAGAAAGAAAGAGCAGTTCACAATTTTTGTGAACCTTCCTCACCTCCTTCCTGCCAGGAACACAAAAGTCTCCGAAAGGAGTGGCAAGCACTACAGAAAGTGGCTGCTCTGAATGTGGTCTGCAGGTGAGTAGCATCTGCATCACCGGGGAGCTATTCTGAATGCAGAAGCTCAGGCCCTACCCAGACTTCCTGAGTCAGAATCTGCATTTTAATAAGATTCCTGCACACATTAGAATTTGAGAAACACTTGTCTAGATGAAGGAGGTAAAAAATACCTTTTGGATTTAATAATAAAGAGATCATTGGTATTTCTGAGAAAAAATAGATTGGTTACAGGAGAGGCATGTATGAATTTGGAGGAATATTAAATATTTTTTCAGAGGAGCATGCTTGAATATTTTAAATGATGGGAAGAAATCAGTAGCAAGAAAGTCCTGAAGAACCAGACCATAGAGTTTGTACGATCAGTGGGCTGAGGTGCCAGAGAAGTCAAAGTGAATGGAGTGGGTGAAGCATTTGGACAGAGGCACACTATTTAAAAGGAAGAGAGATATCTTTTTTATTATTAGGGGAGGGAAAGTGAATTATATGTGTAAAAGCAGGAATGTTTCATGTGGAAAGCAGAAGGTTGAGGAAGATTCATTTAATGATATGAGTTGTCTTTACGCATAATGATATGAGTTGTCTTGACTCATCATAAGGTCCTGGGTAAGCTGTACTAAGAGCGAAGAGAGTCAAAGGAGATATCGTAAAGTATAGAAATGATACGTTATAAAAACATACAGAATTTTCACGCACCATTTCATTTACAATTGATGTTAAAAACCACGAATATATGGAGACAAACTTCTGTATGGCTGTGTTGATACATATGCTTAGATGGGGACACATTGGCCTCCTGGGATGATGGTTTAAGTAAGAACTAGGTGTAAGAGTGGGAAACACAGCCATGTGTTGGCTTGAGGGATATAATGAAGTAGAAGTATCTTCAAGTGTTCCCGTAGTGGAAGGTTTCCAGCCCACTCATATAAACCAGCTTCACAAACCAGCTCTCATTAATCAGTGCACTTGTCAAGAGTAAACTGTGGTCAAGCTGTAGGCAGATCTACTGAATGGTTCTTATAAGTCAGGGACAATGATAAAAGCTGGGATTAAAGAATAATATGTATGGGCCCCCATCCTTGAGGAATTTGAACTAGTGAAGAGTTAAAACCAAAAAATATTCTTAGCATAGTAGATATGTGCTCTTACAAAACTGTGTACAGAACACTAAAAGAGGGAGAGGGCAAATAAATATAATTTATGTAACCTGGAAAATCTTTTTAAAAGTAAATGTGACATTTACTGGGTCCTGAAGATTGAATAGGATTTTGCCAACTTGAGAAAGAAATAATATTTATAAGAAGAAAATATGAGAGTGAGTTCATTTGATATGGCTGATGTTCAGAAATCTTGGTGTAATACTGGGGAGGAAGATGAACACTTACTGGAAGTAATACTGTAGATGGCCACATAAACCTTGGCTTTTACTTTTGGGTCATGGGGAGCCATAGAAGGTCCTGAAATAGAACAGCAATCTAATCTGATGTGTATTTTAGAATGATAACTTCAGGGATAGATTTGGGAAGTAAGAGCTCATGGATAGGGGATACATTTAAGAAGTTATTCCAACCAACTCAGTGAGAGGTTATGAGCACCTGGACCAGGATAGTAACAAGGCAAGTAAAAAGAGGTGGTTGGGGCTTCCCTGGTGGTGCAGTGCTTGAGAGTCCGCCTGCCGATGCAGGGGATACGGGTTCGTGCCCCGGTCCTGGAAGATCCCACATGCCGCGGAGCGGCCGGGCCGGTGAGCCATGGCCGCTGAGCCTGTGCGTCCGGAGCCTGTGCTCCGCAATGGGAGAGGCCCACGTACCGCAAAAAAAAAAAAAAGAAGGTGGTTGAATGTGAGAAATATTTAGAAGACAGAATTGATATGACTTCATATATCAGCCAACTTTGAGTAGGGCAATGCTCAGTACAAACAACCTCACAACCTCAGTGGCTCACAAGAACAAAGTTTACTGAGTTGTTCATGGTATGTTAGCTGTGGGTCAACTGCAGTCCCAGCACTCTGAGGCTCTGCTCCTGGATACAGGACGATTCCGTTCCGCTACTATGAGTTATCTTTCCATTCTGGACCTTGCGTCTTCTTCACATTATGGATAAAAGCTGAAAAGACAACCACTACCTGGTAAGTGCAGGGAAGAAACAAAAGAAGACATGCCATGTGAATATATTTAGTTTTAGCTATGATATAACATACTTCCTATCCACTCACATTCCATTGGTCAAAGCTGGTCACATTGCCGTGTCCAAAGTCCACAGTGAGGCCAAGTATAGAAAATATAGTCCAGCTAAAGATTAGCATAGTAAGGGTGAGAGAGCATGAATAGTCAACACATAATACACTCTAATAGTCTTGGAAATGAGCTACATGAGAGTGAGCTTATAGGGCACTCGGATGTTAACTCCCTTACGGAAAAGAAGGTATATTCACTTCAAAATCTTTAAGAAAGTTTTTTGTGAAAACCTAGGAGAAATCAATAAAAACTTATTTGCTTTTCCCATTTCTCTTCTTTGTTCTTTTTTTTGTGTTGAAGAACATGCCTTCAATGAAGTAGGATGTAGCAACGAGTGGTGAATATTACCCTACTTTAATCAGATTATTTTAGAAAGGTTTGAGTAACTATCTAGTTCACTTGGAATCATGGCAAAAGAGGAGGCTAGGAATCTGATTCAATGATATGTCCAATATACTGGTGGGAATGGAGGTGAGTGATGTGTAATGACAGTCCTGTTAGTTGACGGAGGTACAGTGACTGGAACGCTTGTTTATGTATCATTGCATTTCCCCCTGGTTATAGCAAACACTGTAATTCATTGAATTTGCCTTTTCCACCTCACACATGGCTCTTTCTCAATGCTGGTACCAGAGCAGCACCAGGCACAGGCTTGGGCTGCAGAGGCTGAAGGGCACTGTGTGCAGGCACAGAGAGATGTGGCTGAGTCTTCAGCCTGGGATCCTTTGATGTACATGTACCTGTAACCCTCCTTAGTATTCAGAGTGATTCTTACTTATCCTTCCTCCTTTTCATCCTCATTTAAAGTCATTAAAACAGGTCCTTAGGGCTTTTTCCAGCTTCCCATCTATACCAGTGTAAAGCATAAAAAGAGCTGGAAGGGAAACTGCAGGTGAAATTGGTGCTCCCTCCTTCCTGAACATGCAGAGATGGAGAAATCTGTTCCACACTCAATATGCTGCTCATTTCTGTTCACAAAGGCAGGGTCAGACATACACTGATCTCTCTACAGAGTATTCATTGTCTTCACACGTTCCCAGATAGAACCTGGAGTTACGTGACTACATCCCCTCCTTCTCCATCACTGCCACATACTGTTCAGAATGTCTTCAGCAGCCCCTGGACTTAAGGCCAAGATGAAGTCACAGGATTAACAATGGAGCTGGCAAAGGATTCCTCTCCATTTATCCTGCCCAAGTATCCTCAGCAGAGGAATATTCTTCTTCAGAAAATAGGATTCTGCATCTGGTTGCCCAGCCAATCAGAGACAAGACCCCATACAAGGCCTAGAAACACACCAACAATTTCTGACCTAGACTCAGTTTCCTGTTACTCAAAAGGAGGGCTCAAACACTGCTTTCTTGAGACCAACTTCACAAACAGTGAGGACATCCCCCATGAGTCCACAGCACAAAGAGAGCTGACAACCATTCAGAAGTGGGCTGCCCCATCGTGCACTGCAATCATTCAACTTGAGAGAGATTGGGATGGCAATTTGTGGCAGGAAAAACACTTCGGTTAGGAATCTTTTATACAGACTTTCAACAAAATCCTCATATTATAAATGTGCACACATACCATGTGCTAAATTATCTATTGCTTTATGTACATTGTTCGAATACAGAAATCACACAAAAGAATTACTATCATTCCCAATTTACCAACAGGAAAACTAAAGCTGAAAGAGATTGAGGAATTCACTCCAGGTCAAACACCTGGTAATAACTAGAACACATATCTATCTGGTAAGGGGTCCATGGTGTTTGGAATCTGCCATGCCACTTACATTTTGTGATACTCAGTAAATGTTTTAAATGGTAGAGAAGATACGTTCTAAAAATAACAGGAGTCTGCTTTTTGGGTTTCTTTCTACTAGCCAAAAAATGGAACAACTTAAATGTACTGAATGACTCCATTTACATGAAATGTTCAGAAAAGGAACCTATGGAGATATAAAGTAGATCACTGGTTGCCTGTGGCCAGGTATCGGAACAGGGATTAACTATAATTGAGCATGAAGGAGCTTTTTGTGGTGATAAAAGTGTTTTAACCTGGATTATTGTAATGGTTTCATAAGTCAGCTAATTTACCAAAAATCACTGAACTGTACATTCAAAATGGATGAATTTTGTGGAATGTCAATTTTACCTCAAATAGCGTTGTTTAAAAGTAAATAAGAATTATGTTCTATCTTGCCCGTGTCACAGTCCAGGAATAATGCTAGTTTGATTGAACATACGCATATTAGTTTAAACAGTCATCTTGTGCCCAGAATGTCCTTAAGAGATCTGAAAATTATGAAAGCAATACTCTCTGTTCCCTGTGAGCTTAAAAAACAGCTGGAAAAAAAAGAAGACATCCAGGGGAAATTTAACAGTACAAGATAGCAGTAATTAAGATTGTTCAGAATCTAAATGTACTTCCGGAAAATTGGCAGTGTAAATTGACTATATAACCTTCTTTCCAGTGAACAACTGAAATAAATAAAGGAAAGAGCATGGGGAAGGTACTAAACTCAGGGAACAGTACCTTCCACACACTCAAATAGTGTTCTGGAAAGTGGAACAGGATTGGAAGATATCTCAACGGCTAACCTCTGACTTTCCTTCCCAAGAAAAGAGATGCCACTGTGGTTAATAAAGGAAATCCTGAAAAACCTCATTAATGTCTCTCAATTTAGAAGTGCAAAGGCTGAGGTTAGGGATGGACTGCTAGACAAACAGAAACTAGTACAAGTAAAGTTCCTTTTTTTTTTCCTCCAGATCAGACCACTTGATGAATAGGGTAGTGTGGGTATGACCACACCATCATAAAGCCTACTTGCTGTGAAGCGTATTTCTGATGAAAATACTGATCCATTGAAAAATTCACCTGGATATTGGAAGGTATGTATCCAGAACAAGACAGGCATACCTCCAACAGCCTTGACATTCATGCAACTAGTAAGGTAGAATCCTGTAATCTACAGCAACCCACCTTACCTGAAATCGAGGAGAAGCCAATTGATCACTAGATATATTGCATAAATTAAATCTTAGATGAAGTGACTTGCAGGATATACATATTGACAGTTCTAGATAAACACACAAAGATTAGTCCAGTTTAAGCTTTTATATCAGTGTTTGAATAGCATGGACTCTAGAAATAATTTTATCTTTTGTACATTTATTTTATATATATACACACACACACACACACACACATATAAGTTGAGCCTCCTGCACTAAGTATTGTTCACTCATAGAGGATTCTGTAGTGAAAGGATATAAAAGGCCTACAGTGCGGTAGGAGGAGGAAGAATTGAATAAATGGATTTTTAAAGAAAGATAATTATAGATAGTGATTAGCACTTAAAAAAATACAATATTGTATTGAGCTAGAGAGTTGTTCTTGGGGTGAGGGAAGGCATCTGCTCTAGACAGGGTATGGAGAGAGGGCTCCACTCCGACACTTATTCTGTAACACCAGACAAGGTATCGAACCTCTCTCATGTTCAATTCCCTTTTCTGCAAGTAGCCAGTATCTTTCTGGGGGTGCTGGGCTCAGCACTGGCATTCATCATCTCATTCACTTCTCATAAGAACCCTGCATGGTAGATTCTGTCAATATCCACATGGTAGATATGAGGAAATGGAAGCATAAAAATTATTAAGTCATTTTCCGAAGATCACTCAGCTACCGAGTGGTAGATCTAGAAATACAACCCAAGTCTTTGGTCTCAAGCACGTTGCTACACTGTCTCCCTAAAGTAGGATGGACCCAACCTTGAAGGGTTCCAGTAAGAATTAAGTGAGAACACACATTCAAATCACCCAACACAATACCTTCCCTAGCTTAGGCACTCAACCAGCTGCAGGCAATGTGCAGAATCTTGCGGGGGGGTGGGGGGTTGGGGTGGGGGTGGGGTTGGGGGGGCATGTTGTGAGACGGAATCTGAAATTGCAGAGGAATCTAGCCCAAGATAAATTTCAATATTTTTCTGAGATATATGTAGCAGGTTACCTGGCAGATTTCATGTGTTATCGTAAGTATCCATGGTCTATCATGTTCTTACTGTTAACGAGAAGTCAATTCATTAAGGTGTCATATTGAGAGATTGGGTGGGCATATTATAATATGAAATGAGTGTACCACCCAGTATTTGCTACAATTGTTTATTTTTTCCCATTATTGACTCTTGCTCCCACTTCTCAGGATATTGCTATAGTACAAGAAAGGACAGAGCAGTAGACACAATTATACTTACCAGAGAAGAAACCCCAAACTTGCACAACAATTCTGAGCTTTCTTTCCAAGGTAGCCTATAACTCCACAGGCAAAATCATCTCATGTGTTGTATATGTCATTTGAAATCAATCACTTTCACATCTGGCTAGCAAAAGAAAAAAACCAGCCAGTTCTCCTGAATCCTCTCTCTCCTGATTTCTGCATTGGGAAGTTTACTGACTGGTTCAGCAATGGCAGCTTCTATTGTGACTAGGCTTCACCACAATTTTACCCAATGTCACTAGAGGGCAGCAGCGAGGCCAGTGTAGGCATCACAAAATATTTGAGCAGGACACCAGGTGGCAGTGCTTCAGCTTTCTTTCTTGCTGCATGCAGTGTGCTAGAGCCTGATTCTCAAGGAAGGAAAATAGAAAGATTAAAGAGATAAAAGATAAAAGATTCCCAAAGGGGTGACATTTGAGTAAAGACATGAAGGAATTCAGAGGTGCACCATGTAGATATTTGGGGGCATAACATCACAATAGAGAGGACAAAGGCAAGGAGCACAGGTCTTGATATAGAAACATGCTTGGAGTGTTTAAGGAATAATATCTTTCCCTGAGGCCCCTTATTCTTCCCAGCACACTATTGCATAAGGAACTTGCTAAAGCATTCAGCACTGTTAACTGATTAGTGGATGATTTCCTCATCTATTGATCCTGGGGCAATTTGTGCCTAGGTTTGGCATCTTCTTTCCTAGTTCCCTTTAGGTTCCAGTTTAAACCAGTAATGTCACCATCACTGAGACATCCAGCCACCCTGTGCTGGGGCCAAGTGCTTCTCCATAGTTGAAACCTTGCTCTTTAGGAGCCCCATAAATGCTACACTCTGGCTGGCAATAAAAGTTAGAGATGATATTCACAGTTAGGAAAGTTCTTTCTTATTTCTGAAAAATTAAAAAAATTGGAACAATAAAATCTATCTCATAGGGTTTATGATATTTGAATTAGATAATGAATCTGAGATGCATACAACAGTGCCTGACATATAGTAAGCCCAATAAGGACCAACTTTCTTTTTTCTAGTAAAACTTTCCTTTCCTTCAATGTCCGGGTCTGTGTTCTGTTACTGCTTGTTGTTTTCTCCACATCAGTTCAATGATGGGAGCTTCTAAGAAATTTACTTAAGCACTTATTTTCCTGGAGACAGTCATTATTTTTCCCTCTCTTCTTAGGTCCTATTCTCCTAGCCATACTGATTCACTCAGGATGCTAAAAGGACACAGATGAGGTTTTATTTTCATTTCCCTAATGAATAATAATAATATTCCCTGATGAATAATGATAATTTTTGTATATTTATGAGCTATTGGATATAATATTTCTGAATTGGATCTCCAAGATTTTGCCATTCTTATTAACTCTTTTCTTATTGATTTCCATGAGCTTTTAATATATATTGCATTTGAGTCTTTATCAGAAATATGCATTGCAAATACAGTTTACCATTCTGTGCCTTGACTTTCCCCCCTACTAGCAGTGATTTTTAACAAAGACAATTTTAAAATATCCTTTCATGTTCATAAGAAGCCAGTTTCAAAGTTTTATTTATTTGTTTTAACACTTCAAAAATGTTTTCACTTGGTGACTTCTGATGTGAAATCAGGCATCATTCTTAATGATATTTCCCAGAATACAATATATCGATTTTCCCTGTATAGTGGCAAGATTATTTCCACTGAAATAGACCCCTGGATTTGCCTTCAATGCCTTGCAAATTTCTGCCAAAACCACAGTGGTGGACTTGCAGAATTCCTTATTCATCTTTATGGTTTTCCACATAGCATTGCTCCTGAATAAGAAACTTGTTTTTTAGGAAGTCAAGTAGAGCAGTGAGTGAAGGTACTTGCTATGAGCAAATAGGTTATGGAATGGGTAATGGAAATGGTAGTTATAAATACCACCTACAATCATGTGGTCACTTGCAGAAACAAGAACTATAATACTTATGACAATTTCTTTTTCATTTTGATATGAATATGGTTATGTATACATTAACCATTTTTAAATCTCTCCCCTACTTGTCTGCCTGTGGTAACATATGATGTGCAAGTATATGTTTATCTCATATCTCATTGTATCTCAGTGATTAAGATGCAGGATTCAATGGGACAGTGTGAATGAGGTATAAGAGGAAAGAACACCACCCCAAAATGGATAAATTAACTGGGTGTACTCTCTTCGGGAGAGGGTTAGCTTGGTTTTGGTTGAATGGGGAATAACTGCATCTTATTAACAGGAAGCATAGTTTTGCTGTTGTGTTTATTTGAAAGTTGTGTTGTTAAAAGAGGTATAGATGGGTGACAGTTGACATAGAGGGTACTGTAGTAGCTTTGTAGTGTCTCAACTATCTGGAAATCTATGTCCCAGAATTTGCTTCCCTGTATTGTTCTGGGTTAGGGTTGGCCACAAAAAAGACTTGCGCAAGGTTTAGAAGGTAGTTGTCATGAAGTAGCCACATTTCTTATGCTCTGCTGGTTGGTGCAGGGCTCCAGGAACTGGGCAACTCACACATGTGGCTGCTGATGAACTAGCTCATCTTATTGTTGACTCACAACTCCTCTACCGCCCACCCGATCTCCTCCTCATCTTCTCTTTGTCTTGGACCAAGTATGCGTGTAGCATGAGGGTAAATGACACCCACATCTCCTTGAGGTCACCCACCATTGTGAGACTGAAGGAGGTGAGAGACAGACAAGTTTTAGTGTGTCTTTGTGGGTACCATTGTCCTCATGGGTTCTAGTATCCGTACATGTCACAGTCTGTCCATGCTTTTGTCCACATCCAACTTTCCTTCCCAAATGACACTCTAACAGTGAATTCAGGCTCAACACCAGATGCAAAGATAACAGCTTTGTATAGACCCGTCCACCGGCTCTAGCTATTGCCTGAGTGCTATTCCCTACAGTGAGCCTCTTATTCTAGATCACTTGTAATTTGCTTCTATGATTGTACCCTGACACAAAGTCTAAGGGGAAAGGACTAAGGAAATGATTTTCATGACCATTTCAGATAACTAGACCCAGGTTTGTGATGTGAGTGTCTTTAGGTGGAAGTGCCACTTTAAATTATCATGGAGCAAGTTTTCAACTTTAGACAATTTTACACATGTTCTGTGTGATGGACTTAAAGTCAAAAATTCAAGACTGAGTATGTATTAGTAGAAAGTTACTCTGGACATCTGTTCCCAAGTGAGATAGCAGGAGATTTTATTTAGAATTAAATCTCCTGATCCAGACCACAGATTAAGCAACCACAGGACTACCATTTCTTGTCTGGCATCTGCAGGTGTGCCTTTCAGCGTGGCTCCCGCAGCAAGGGGGCTCTCTCTTATTGAGCTCTGGGGTTTTTGTTTGGCTTTTCCTATTACTTCAAGCACTGTGAGTTCCCGGAGAGCACAGAAGTAGTTTGCAGAATCTTCCACCAGTAAGGCTGAAATGGTGAGGCTGATGAATTTATGTCTTTCCTGAAAGTTTACAGAATAGCGGCCATTCTTTGCATTTTGGCCAGAAGAAATCTGATGAATAAGGAAAGTCATCTCTCCACTGGGAAGCTGCTTATACCAAACAATAACGTACCAGCTCCAGCTCCAGCTTGTTTCATACTGACAGCTCAAGGTGACCGCCTCCCCTAGCTGCCTGGACATGGCTCGCTGGACTTGAGTAACTTTCTGGGCCGCACCAAATCCTGGGAAAAAATCAGAAAACAGAGCTGAAGTAGTGAACAAAATAATGTAGGAATTAGACTAATTTAGGACCCAAAGAAAAACCAAATTGAAATCATGATAAGCTTTCTTTTCTCCAATCCTCCTTTCCTCCCCAAGTCCATGTGAAGTACCATGTGCCTGTGTGCAGTCCTTTCAACCTGAACATTTGTACCCATATTTGGAACCATCCCTACCAGAGAAGATGAAGGCCAGGAATACCCAGGGCAGGCTGGAGAGCACCATGTGGCAAGAATTCCTCTGCACATATGTTTTCAGTTCTGCCTCAAGCTGAGAGTTCAGTGTCTTTGAGGGCCTAGCAGCACATATACATAGTACCTGGGTTCCTGTGTCACTCCTCCAAACAGGAAGTAGGGTGTTATGTTCATAGACCACGTGGTCAGTGCACAGATGGGGAAAAAGTCTGGCTCACCACAAAACTATGTCTACTTTTCTTCCCACGGTAATTGTTAGGCAGTGTCTGAAAAGGAGCATGGAAAAATTAGTATTAAAGTTTTGAGCTGAGGGGAACTACAGATTAAACAGGTTGACACGCGTTGATAATTATTCAGCAGAATAATTTTGCCAGTCCATTTAAAATAGAATTTAGTATAGGGTATGCACCCTTCTTGTAATCTACTTACTGGTCATTCATTTAGCCTCTCTTTACTTTTCTCCATTCTGAATCAGTGGAGTTCTTTTAAAACTCACAGATTTTCAGCTTTCTTGGTGAAAGGCAATATTATCCAAAATAATTAATGTATCTCTTTTTTTTAACCGGGTTCTAGGGCTCTATTTAGAGTTTTCACTAAATAAAGTTACTTTAACATGAAATGTTAAAAAATCAGCCCCTCAGGTTTTCAGAATCTATTCAGTTTTTTATGTTTTCATGAAATTATAACAGGAATAATATATTCTTTTGAAACCTGACATTGAGTCTTATTTATTAGACTTTGAGGAAGATCAGGATATTCCGGATATTCAGTCCTGTTGCCTCCCCAGGTAGAACTGTACTTAGTAGATCATGTGTCCTATGCTTGTCTTGATGTCACATTTTCTATCCCATCGGTCCAAAGTGTTCAGTCTCACTTGTGAGGAGCTGATTATTTTACTCTTTGTAAAATGAAGTCAAGATAAGCACGCCAGATCTTTCTGTGACACAATACTATAATGCACTCCTACAAAACATGTTATCTACAGGCTGTAAACACTCAGTACATGTCAATGCCACAGAAGTTGGTAACTGACGTTTGTATAATGTTACACGTTCTTGTGGAATGTAGCTGTCAATCTTCCATTTGGTTTCATTGTTTTAACGGGAGAATTAAAATAAAAGAACCAAAGGCAAGCACTGAAATTGAAACTGTGATTAAAAATCTTCCAACAAACAAAAGCCCAGGACCAGATGGCTTCACAGGCGAATTCTATCAAACATTTAGATAAGAGCTAACACCTATCCTTCTCAAACTCTTCCAAAATATAGCAGAGGGAGGAACACTCCCAAATTCCTTCTACGAGGCCACCATCACCTTGATACCAAAACCAGACAAGGATGTCACAAAGAAAGAAAACTACAGGCCAATATCACTGATGAACATAGATGCAAAAATCCTCAACAAAATACTAGCAAACAGAATCCAACAGCACATTAAAAGGATCATACACCATGATCAAGTGGGGTTTATTTCAGGAATGCAAGGATTCTTCAATATACGCAAATCTATCAATGTGATTAACCATATTAACAAACTGCAGGAGAAAAACCATATGATCATCTCAATAGATGCAGAGAAAGCTTTTGACAAAATTCAACACCCATTTATGATAAAAACCCTGCAGAAAGTAGGCATAGAGGGAACTTTCCTCAACATAATAAAGGCCATATATGACAAGCCCACAGCAAACATCATCCTCAATGGTGAAAAACTGAAAGCATTTCCACTAAGATCAGGAACAAGACAAGGTTGCCCACTCTCACCACTCTTATTCAACATAGTTTTGGAAGTTTTAGCCACAGCAATCAGAGAAGAAAAGGAAATAAATGGAATCCAAATTGGAAAACAAGAAGTAAAGCTGTCACTGTTTGCAGATGACATGATCCTATACATAGAGAACCCTAAAGATGCTACCAGAAAACTACTAGAGCTAATCAATGAATTTGGTAAAGTGGCAGGATACAAAATTAATGCACAGAAATCTCTGGCATTCCTATATACTAATGATGAAAAATCTGAAAGTGAAATCAAGAAAACACTCCCATTTACCATTGCAACAAAAAGAATAAAATATGTAGGAATAAACCTACCTAAGGAGACAAAAGATCTGTATGCAGAAAATTATAAGACACTGATGAAAGAAATTAAAGATGATACAAATAGATGGAGAGATATACCATGTTCTTTGATTGGAAGAATCAACATTGTGAAAATGACTCTACTACCCAAAGCAATCTATAGATTCAATGCAATCCCTATCAAACTACCACTGGCATTTTTCACAGAAGTAGAACAAAAAATTGTGCAATTTGTATGGATACACAAAAGACCCCGAATAGCCAAAGCAATCTTGAGAACGAAAGAAGGAACTGGAGGAATCAGGCTCCCTGACTTCACACTATACTACAAAGCTACAGTTATCAAGACGGTATGGTACTGGCACAAAAACAGAAAGATAGATCAATGGAACAGGATAGAAAGCCCAGAGATAAACCCACGCACATATGGTCACCTTATCTTTGACAAAGGAGGCAGAAATGTACAGTGGAGAAAGGACAGCCTATTCAATAAGTGGTGCTGGGAAAACTGGACAGCTACATGTAAAAGTATGAGATTAGATCACTCCCTAACACCATACACAAAAATAAGCTCAAAATGGATTAAAGACCTAAATGTAAGGCCAGAAACTATCAAACTCTTAGAGGAAAACATAGGCAGAACACTCTATGACATAAATCACAGCAAGGTCCTTTTTGACCCACCTCCTAGAGAAATGGAAATAAAAACAAAAGTAAACAAATGGGACCTAATGAAACTTAAAAGCTTTTGCGCAGCAAAGGAAACCATAAAGAAGACCAAAAGACAACCCTCAGAATGGGACAATATATTTGCAAATGAAGCAACTGACAAAGGATTAATCTCCAAAATTTATAAGCAGCTCATGCAGCTTAATAACAGAAAAACAAACAACCAAATCCAAAAATGGGCAGAAGACCTAAATAGACATTTCTCGAAAGAAGATATACAGAGTGCCAACAAACACATGAAAGAATGCTCAACATCACTAATCATTAGAGAAATGCAAATCAAAACTACAATGAGATATCATCTCACACCAGTCAGAATGGCCATCATCAAAAAATCTAGAAACAATAAATGCTGGAGAGGGTGTGGAGAAAAGGGAACCCTCTTACACTGTTGGTGGGAATGTAAATTGATAACAGCCATTGTGGAGAACAGTATGGAGGTTCCTTAAAAAGCTACAAATAGAACTACCATATGACCCAGCAATCCCACTACTGGGCATATACCCTGAGAAAACCATAATTCAAAAAGAGTCATGTACCAAAATGTTCATTGCAGCTCTATTTACAATAGCCCAGAGATGGAAACAACCTAAGTGTCCATCATCGGATGAATGGATAAAGAAGATGTGGCACATATATACAATGGAATATTACTCAGCCATAAAAAGAGACGAAATTGAGCTATTTGTAATGAGGTGGATAGACCTAGAGTCTGTCATACAGAGTGAAGTAAGTCAGAAAGAGAGAGACAAATACCGTATGCTAACACATATGTATGGAATTTAAAAAAAAAAAAGTCATGAAAAACCTAGGGGTGAAACAGGAAAAAAAAAAAAAAAAGAACCAAAGTCATATAGACAAGTAGAAAAGAAGGTACAGACAAGGTCTCTAAAACAGTGCTAGTCCTTTGACTTTAAGGTCAAAATAACTCATTAATGAGTGTCGCAGGGGTGAGAGTGTATTTTTAGTTGAGACATCTACTCCTCTCTCCCATTTCACCTCTGAGTGCTGACAGGCAGCTGACGCCCTGGTTTGCAATTATGTGTAGCTAAGCAGAGGAGAGCCATGAATGCCCACAGCAGTCTGGGGAGCAGCATAATGGCAGGATTTCCCCCTTGTTGAAATGGCCCTGCTCTGAGTTCCTGACAGTAAAGGTGCAAGGTCCCTCAGCTGCACTATAGCAGCTGTCTCTGAAATGTAGTTTCTGGCTGGATCAAGTCTGAATGTGTATAACACCCAGGTTGGGAGATTGGGCCTGCCTTAAACATTGTGCTCCCTTTCCTTGTGGTTTAATGATAAATGATTATATATAGTAAAGGACAGTCCAGTGATCAATATTGAAGGACATATGGGAAGGAGATTTAGTACTTCAAATTTCCAAATTTAGTAAATTAATCTGTGATGGAATCTGAAGGGCTTACCAGAAACAAATTCATTATGAATCACGCTGTGTTTGCAAATATTCATTCATGTTCTTCTGATTGTTTTCTTGCCTCCAATTTCGATTCTAAGGTGAAATATGTTCACTGATCCTCCACTTCCCTACAAAAGATAAGCCAGAAGCCATCACCCCCCTTCCTTCCTACTTACCCGCCAAATCATGGGAACTGGTAACTTCACAACAGCAAATATCACTCAGACAAATGAGAACAAAACAGGGTTCTGACTTCTGTTATATCTCCAGTTGTGTATTGGAATAACAAATGGTAGTGGCAGTAAAATCATATTCGCTTGTGATGTAACTCTATGCTTAACTTATTAGAAGTTGTAGGAAGCAAAGCTCCACAGGTCCTCTAAATCCAAATATTTGGCCATGTGTTTGTCATGAGTGCACATATATTGTTTGGTGCAATTCTATAATTATTGTTATAGTTGTCACGAAGACAAAGCTTCTCATAACATACTGTTTAATCAGTGAAAATATAAAAACTATTAACAGTATAAATGCTTTCCAAAATAAAAATATTTCCTTCTCTTGACATTGAAGGAATGAAGATTCTTTTCCATTTTATCCTGAAATTTCATCTAATGAAGTTGTTTATGCCAAATGATCAAATTTCAAGCATTTTATTTTTGTTTCAGCACCTCATAAAGAAACCCCAATGAGAATAACTGAGTTATTCTGTTGTAGATTGTCTTCATACTTTCCTTGATTCCTTTATGGGAATTCCAAATTCACATATCATATGAGGGCACAGAATCACTACTGGGGTTCCCAGATCTTCCCTAGTCCCTCCCTGTGACATCCTTGATGACTGTTTTCTCATGCTGACCATGCATTCCCATCCAGGCATTATATCTTATTTTAATCTTGTATATTTCATTCAAGTGAAAGCTACTCTACTCATATATACATTCTACTCCAAATTTGTTATTAAACTGTTCAAACTACTAGAAAAAAAGCAAAACGAACTTTGAGAGCCAGAGGAATTCATATAGTGACATCTTTTTTTTTTTAATTTTAAACTATAGTCATCATGCTGTACATTGCAATCCTAGGAGGAATTTATCTTTAACTGGAAGTTTGTACCTGTGGAACACCTTCACAGACTCCCACCCCCCCCACTGATTCTGACAATCGCCAATCTGTTCTCTGTACCTATGAGTTCTGCTATGTGTGTATGTCTGTGCCTGTGCTTTAGATTACACATACAAGTGATTTCATACAGTAGTTTTTTAATTTTAATTTTCATACAGTATTTGACTTTGTCTTCACTTAACATTATGCCCTCTAGTTTCATCCATATTGTAAATGGCAGGGTTTGTTTTTTTTTTGATGACATTATCTTTGTTCATTCATCTGTCAATGGACACTTAGGTTGTTTCCAAGTCTTGGCTATTGTAGATGAGCTGCAATGAAGAGATATCTTTTTGAGATGGTGCTTTTATTTCCTTCAGGTATATACCCAGAAGTGGAAATCCTGGATCGTATAGTAGTGCTCGTTTTAATTTTTTTGAGGCATCTCCATACTGTTTGCCATAGACATTGCACTCATTTACATTTCCACTGACAGTTCACAGGGTTCCCTCTTTTTTACATTCTTACCAACACTTTTTTTCTTTTCTTTTTGATAATAGCCATTCTGACAGGTGTAAGGTGATACCTCATTTTCATTTTGATTTTCATTTCCCTGATTATTAGTCATGTTGAGTATCTTCTAATTCACCCATTGGCCATTTGTATGGCTTCTTTGGGAAAATGTTTATTCAGATGATCTGCCTATTTTTTAATCAGATTGCTTTTTCTATTGATCATATGATATTTTAATATATTTTGATATTAACCACTTAGCAGATATATAATTGGAAAATATTTTCTCCCATTCCCTAGATTGCCTTCTCATTTTGTTCCTGGTTTCTTTTGCCTCACAGTTTGATGTAGTCCCACTTGTTTATTACTGCTTTTGTTGTCTTTGCTTTTGGTGTCAAATACAAAAAATCATTGCCAAGACTGATGTCAAGGAATTTGTTCTGTATGTTTTCTTCTAGGAGTTTTATTGGGTTAGGTCTATGTTCAAGTCTCTAATCCAATTTGAGTTGATTTTTGTGTATGGTGTAAAATAAGTATCCAGTTTCATTCTTTTGCATAGGGCTTTCCATTCTTCTTAACACCATTTATTGAAGAGACTTTCCTTTCCTGAAAGTATATTTTTGGCTTCTTTTTCATGAATTAATTGACTATGTACACATGGGTTTATTTTTACTTTTGTTTTTTAACATCTTTATTGGAGTATAATTGCTTTACAATGTTGTGTTAGGTTCTGCTGTATAACAAAGTGAATCAGCTATATGTATACATATATCCCCATATACCCTCCCCCTTGCATCTCCCCCCCTACCCTCCCTATTACGCCCCTCTAGGTGGGCACAAAGCATCGAGGTGATCTCCCCGTGCGATGCAGCTGCTTCCTACTAGCTATCTATTCTAGATTTGGTAGTGTATATATGTCAATGCTACTCACTCACTTCGTCCCAGCTTACCCTTCCTCCTCCCTGTGTACTCAAGTCCATTCTCTACATCTGCGTCTTTATTCCTGTCCTGCCCCTAAGTTCATCAGAACGTTTTTTTCTTTTTTTTTAGATTCCACATATATGTGTTAGCATACGGTATTTGTTTTTCTCTTTCTGAATTACTTCACTCTGTATGACAGACTCCAGGTCCATCCACCTCACTACAAACAACTCAATTTCGTTTCTTTTTATGGCTGAGTAATATTCCATTGTATATATGTGCCACATCTTCTTTATTCATTCATCTGTCCATGGACATTTAGGTTGCTTCCATGTCCTGGCTGTTGTAAACAGGGTTTCAATGAACAGTGTGGTACATGCTTCTTTTTGAATTACGGTTTTCTCAGGGTATATGCCAAGTAGTGGGATTGCAGGGTCATATGATAGTTCTGGTTTTAAGGAACCTCCATACTGTTCTCCATAGTGCCTGTATCAATTTACATTCCCACCAACAGTGCAAGAGGGTTCCCTTTTCTCCACACCCTCTCTAAAATTTATTGTTTGTAGAATTTTTGATGATGGCCATTCTGACCTGTGTGAGGTGATACCTCATTGTAGTTTTGATTTGCACTTCTCTAATGAGTAGTGATGTTGAACATCTTTTCATGCATTTGTTGGCAATCTGTATATCTTCTTTGCAGAATTGTCTATTTAGATCTTCTGCCCAGTTTTGGAATGGGTTGTTTGTTTCCTTGATATTGAGCTGCATGAGCTGCTTGTATATTTTGGAGATTAATTGTTTGTCAGTTGCTTCGTTTGCAACAAAATATTTTCTCCCATTCTGAGGGTTATCTTTTTATCTTGTTTATGATTTCCTTTGCTGTGAAAAAGCTTTTAAGTTTCATTAGGTCCCAGTTGTTTATTTTTGTTTTTATTTCCATTTCTCTAGGAGGTGGGTCAAAAAAGATCTTGCTGTGATTTATGTCAAGGAGTGTTCTGCCTATGTTTTCCTCTAAGAGTTTGATAGTGTCTGGTCTTACATTTAGGTCTTAAATCCATTCTGAGTTTATTTTTGTGCATGGTGTTAGAAAGTGTTCTAATTCATTCTTTTACATGTAGCTGTCCAGTTTTCTCAGCAACACTTATTGAAGAGGCTGTCTTTTCTCCATTGTATATTCTTGCCTCCTTTATCAAAGATAAGGTGATCATATGTGCGTGGGTTTATCTCTGGGCTTTCTATCCTGTTTCACTGATCTAGACTTCTGTTTTTGTGCCAGTACCATACTGTCGTGATTACTGTAGCTTTGTAGCATAGTCTGAAGTCAGGGAGCCTGATTCCTCCAGATCCATTTTCCTTTCTCAAGATTGCTTTGCCTGTTCAGGGTCTTTTGTGTTTCCATGCAAATTTTAAAATTTTTTGTTCTAGTTCTGTAAAAAAAAAAGCCATTGTTAGTTTGGTAGGGATTGCTTGAATCTGTAGATTGCTTTGGTAGTATTGTCATTTTCACAATGTTGATTCTTCCAATTGAAGAACATGGTATATCTCTCTATCTGTTTCTCCATCTGAAGAAATCTGTTTAATTTCTTCCATCAGTGTCTTATAGTTTTCTGCATACAGGTCTTTTGTCTCCTTAAGTAGGTTTATTCCTAGGTATTTTATTCTTTTTGTTGCAATAGTAAATGGGAGTGTTTCCATAATTTCTCTTTCAGATTTTTCATCATTAGTGTATAGGAATGCAAGAGATTTCTGTGCATTAATTTTGTATCCTGTTACTTTACCAGATTCATTTATAAGCTCTAGTAGTTTTCTGGTATCATCTTTAGGACTCTCTATGTATAGTAGCATGTCATCTGCAAACAGTGACAGCTTTACTTCTTCTTTTCCGATTTGGATTCCTTTTATTTCTTTTTCTTTTCTGATTGCTGTGGCTAAAACTTCCAAAACTGTTTTGAATAATAGTGGCGAGAGTGGACAACCTTTGTCTTGTTCCTGATTTTAGAGGAAGTGGTTTCAGTTTTTCACCATTGAGGATGATGTTGGCTGTGGGTTTGTCATATATGGCCTTTGTTACATTGAGGTAAGTTCCCTCTATGCCTACTTTCTGGAGAGCTTTTATCATAAATAGGTGTTGAATTTTGTTGAAAGCTTTCTCTGCGTCTATTGAGATGATCATATCGTTTTTATCCTTCAGTTTGTTAATATGGTGTATCACATTGATTGATTTGCATATACTGAAAAATCCTTGCATTCCTGGGATAAACCTCCCTTGATCATGGTTTATGATCCTTTTAATGTGTTGTTGGATTCTGTTTGCTAGTATTTTGTTGAGGATTTGTGCATCTATGTTCGTCAGTGATATTGGTCTATAGTTTTCTTTCTTTGTGACACCTTTGGTTTTGGTATCAGGGTGATGGTGGCCTTATAGAATGTGTTTGGGAGTGTTCCTCCCTCTGCTATATTTTGCAAGAGTTTGAGAAGGATGGTGTTAGCTCTTCTCTAAATGTTTGATAGAATTCGCCTGTGAAGCCAACTGGTCCTGGGCTTCTGTTTGTGGGAAGATTTTTAATCACAGTTTCAATTTCAGTGCTTGTGATTGGGCTATTTATATTTTCTATTTCTTCCTGGTTCAGTCTCAGAAAGTTGTGCTTTTCTAAGAATTTGTCCATTTCTTCCAGGTTGTCCGTTTTATTGGCATGTAGTTGCTTGTAGTAATCCCTCATGATCCTTTGTATTTCTGCAGTGTCAATTGTTACTTCTCCTTTTTCATTTCTAATTCTGTTGATTTGAGTCTCCTTCTCTTTTTTCTTGATGAGTCTGACTAGTGGTTTATCAATTTGTTTATCTTCTCAAAGAAAGAGCTTTTAGTTTTATTGATCTTGGATATTGTTTCCTTCATTTCTTTTTCATTTATTCCTGATCTGATCTTTATGACTTCTTTCCTTCTGCTAAATTTGGGGTTCTTTTGTTCTTCTTTCTCTAATAGCCTTAGGTGTAAGTTTAGGTTGTTTATTTGAGCTTTTTCTTGTTTCTTAAGGTAGGATTGTATTGCTATAAACTTCCCTCTTAGAACTGCTTTTGGGGCATCCCATAGGTTTGGGGTCGTCGTGTTTTCATTGTCATTTGTTTCTAGGTACTTTTTGATTTCCTCTTTGATTTCTCAGTGATCTCCTGGTTATTTAGTAGTGTACTGTTTAGCCTCCATGTGTTTGCATTTTTTACAGTTTTTTTCCTGTAATTGATATCTAGTTTCATAGTGTTGTGGTCAGAAAAGATACTTGATATAATTTAAATTTTCTTAAATTTACCAAGGCTGGATTTGTGACCCAAGATGTGATCTCTCCTGGAGAATATTCCATGAACACTTGAGAAGAAAGTATTCTGTTGTTTTGGATGGAATGTCCTATAAATGTCAATTAAATCCATGTTGTTTAATGTGTCATTTAAAGCTTGTGTTTCCTTATTTATTTCCATTTTGGATGATCTGTCCACTGCTGAAAGTGAGATGTTAAAGTCCACTACTATGATTGTGTTACTGTCAATGTCCCCTTTTATGGCTATTAGCATTTGCCTTATGTATTGAGGTGCTCCTGTGTTGGGTGTATAAATATTTACAATTGTTATATCTTCTTGGATTGATCCCTTCATCATTATGTAGTGTTGCTCTTTGTCTCTTGTAGTCGTCTTTATTTTAAACTCTATTTTGCCTGATATGAGAATTGCTACTCCAGCTTTCTTTTGATTTCCATCTGCATGGAATATCTTTTTCCATCCCCTCACTTTCAGTGTGTATGTGTCCCTAGGTCTGAAGTGGGTGTCTTGTAGACAGCATATATACAGGTCTTGCTTTTCTGTCCATTCAGCCAGTCTATGTCTTTTGGTTGGAGCATTTAATCCATTTACATTTAAGGTAATTATCAATATGTAGTTCCTATTACCATTTTCTTAATTGTTTTGGGTTTGTTATTGTAGGTCTTTTCCTTCTCTTGTGTTCCCTGCCTAGAGAAGTTCTTTTAGCATTTGTTGTAAAGTTGGTTTGGTGATGCTGAATCCTCTTAGCTTTTGCTTGTCTTAAAGGTTCTAATTTGTCCATCAGATCTGAATGAGATCCTTGCTGGGTAGAGTAATCTTGGTTGTAGGTTTTTCCCTTTCATCACTTAAGATATGTCCTGGCACTCCCTTCTGGCATGCAGACTTTCTGCTGAAAGATCAGCTGTTAACCTTATGGGCATTCCCTTGTATATTATTTGTTGTTTTTCCCTTGCTACCTTTAATATTTTTTCTTTGTATTCAACTTTTGATAGTTTGATTAATATGTGAATTGGCGTGTTTCTCCTTGGATTTATCCTGTATGGGACTCTCTGCACTTCCTGGACTTGACTGACAATTTCCTTTCCCATATTAGGGAAGTTTTCAACTATAATCTCTTCCAGTATTTTCTCAGTCCCTTTCCTTTTCTCTTCTTCTTCTGGGACCCCTATAATTCGAATGTTGGTGCATTTAATTTTGTGCCAGAGGTCTCTGAGACTGTCGTTGATTCTTTTCATTCTTTTTTCTTTATTCCGCTCTGTGGTAGTTATTTCCACTATTCTCTCTTTCAGGTCACTTACCCGTTCTTCTGTCTCAGTTATTCTCTATTGATTCCTTCTAGAGAATTTTTACTTTCATTTATTTTGTTGTTCATCATTGTTTGTTTGCTCTTTAGTTCTTCTAGGTCCTTGTTAAACGTCTCTTGTATTTTCTCCATTCTATTTCCAAGATTTTGGATCATCCTTCCTATCATTACTCTGAATCCTTTTTCAGGTAGACTGCCTATTTCCTCTTCATATTTTTTGCTCTGGTGGGTTTTTCCCTTACTCTTTCCTCTGCTGCATGTTTCTCTGTCTTCTCATTTTGTTTAACTTACTGTGTTTGGGGTTTCCTTTTTGCAGGCTGCAGGTTCATAATTCCCCTTGCTTTTGGTGTCTGCCCCCATTGGATAAGGTTAGTTCAGTGTCTTGTGTAGGCTTCCTCGTGGAGGGGACTGGTGTCTTTGTTCTGGTGGGTGGGGTTGGATCTTGTCTTTCTGGTGGTCAGGGCTGCGTCCAGTGGTGTGTTTTGTGGTGTCTGTGAGCTTAATATTATTTTAGGCAGCCTCTCTGCTGATGGGTAAGGCTGTGTTCCTGTCTTACTAGTTGTATGGCATAGGGTGTCCAGCACTGGAGCTTGCTGGCCATTGGGTGAGCAGGGTCTTAACATTGAGGCGGAGATCTCTGGGAATGCTCTCACTGATTGATATTACACGTGGCCAGGAGGTTTCTAGTGGTCCAATGTCCTGAACTCAGCTCTCCCACCTCAGAGGCTCAGGCCTGACACCAGGCCGGAGGACCTAGACAACAGGGGCTTATATTTGGGCTCTCCATTCTGCTCCATTGATCAATGTGTCTGTTTTTATGCCAGTACCAGTGTTTTGACTACTGTAGCTCTGTAATATAGTTTGAAATAAGCAAATGTGATGCCCTCAGTTTTGTTCCTCTTTCTCTAGATTGCTTTGGCTATTGGTGGTCTATTTTGGTACCATACAAACTTCAGGATTGTTTTGTTCTATTTCTGTGAAAAGTGCCATAGAATTTTGACAAGGATTTCATTCAATCTGTAGATTGCTTTGGGTACTATGGATATTTCAACAATTTAATTTTTTATGTCCATGAGAACAAAGTATCTTCCCATTTATTTTTGTCTTCTCAATTTCCTTAATCAATGTCTTATAGATTTCAATGTACAGGTCTTTCACTTCCTTCTTTAAATTTATTCCTAAATATTTTGTTCGTTGCAATTGTAAATGGAATTGTTTTCTTAACATCACCTTCTGATAGTTTGTTAGTAGTATGTGGAAACACAACTGATTTTTGTGTATTGCTTTTGTATCCTGCAACTTCACTGAATTTGTGTATTCGTTCTAACATATACTGACATCTTGTGGGCACGTCTCCCACTGCTAAGCCAAATGATGTGATTTTCTTTTCTCTTTCTCTTTTTGTGTATGAAAAAGTGCACATTAAGAACTGGAGTAGGAAGTCTCTATGCTGTTTATTTTCGGTTGAACAACGTTTAGTTCATAAGCAAGTTAAAAGATTTTTCTAATGGAATTTTTATTGGCATTTCTGTGGCCTATTCAGGAAGAACACCAAGTCTTATACAGCCTTGAGAGGAGGGGGAAAGTCTCTCTAAATGACAAGAAAGATGGGGCTTCCCTGGTGGTGCAGTGGTTAAGAATCTGCCTGCCAATGCAGGGGACACGGGTTCGAGCCCTGGTCTGGGAAGATCCCACATGCCACAGAGCAACAAAGCCCATGCACCACAACTACTGAGCCTGCGCTCTAGAGCCCGTGAGCCACAACTACTGAGCCCATGTGCCGCAACTACGGAAGCCCAGGCGCCTACAGCCCATGCTCCACAAGAGAAGCCACCGCAATGAGAAGCCCGCGCACTGCAACGAAGAGTAGCTTCCGCTCTCCGCAACTAGAGAAAGCCCGTGCGCTGCAACGAACACCCAACACAGCCAAAAATAAAATAAATAAATTCATAAAAATTTTAAAGAAAAGAAATACTTTTAAAAAAATGACAAGAAAGAGTAAATGAGACTCAGATACAGAGGGTGATGTGCTCAAAGTGACTGAGAAGGTTAAGGTCAGATCCTAACCTAGAAGCCAAGTTGCCCGATTCTCTGGTCTCCTAAAGTGTTTCTAGGGATCATGTGTTACTAGGAGGGCCTTTATAGACGGCACGTCTTGGTATAAAGGAAACAATAGACCTGTCACTCATCCTTACGCTCCACAAACCCTGTTCATAACTGGTCTTTCCCCATTCTCTGCATGTGCCTAGCGACCCCAACACAGACTGGACTGGCCAGGAGGAGAGAAAGGAGGGCAAAAAAGAAAGAAAGAAGGGGGAGTAGACTTGAAAACGTTTTCTTCTTATCTTCTCAAGTTTAAGAGAACTAAAAGAGATTGAGGAAAAATAATTCTCTTCCCACTGGAAAAAAAATTACACTTTTGTTTGTTCCTACAAAAAATTGACAAAAATGGATCAATTAAGCTGGAAAGCTGCATAGCCACTTCCTGTCTTCCTCTTTGTGTGTCATCCCATTGTAAGTAGCAAGAAAACCTTTCATAATGGATTGGGACAAGGCCAGGAATCATTGAATGTTTGGGAGCTGTGCCCAGACTATTCTGCTTATAACAAAGAGAATAAAGTATATCATTTGTCATAGTTTCCACATGACTTCAATATTGCATGTGAGCTAACTACTCTTTCCCCATCTGATCAGGGACGTTACTGACAGAGATACAGCAGGCCCCTCTTGCGACTAAACACATGAATGCCGTCACCAGATCCCAGGCAAGTCCACCTACCAGCTTTTGTAAAGGTACTGTACGGATAATGGAAGAGAACAGCTTAGATGTGCGTCTCATGTTACAGATTGGACAGTTTTGGTCATTTAAGTTTTTAGAATGATCACTGTGTGTAACAAGACAATTGTTGCAGTATTTACAGAGTTTTTGCTTTTTTTCATTTTTCAAACCACATGATGTTTCCTTCATTCAGGCAGATGGGTGATTCTCAGCTCATCACTTCAAGGAAAGGATGTACTGCTGGGAAAAAAATAAAGCTGCCTTGCTTACCATTTTATTTCAAAAGTTTTAGTCCTATAGGCAAATCAAAGGACAAGCATCAGTTACAGATTTAGGAGATGATACACTGAAATAATACAAGCTAGCCTACCTGAGGCAAAATAAGCATTTTCTAAGTGGAGCAAGGGGGAGAGGAGAGAGTATCCGAGTAAAGCAAGGAGGCATAAGTATCGATGGGTCCTTGGAGGAACATTGAACCTTGTCCCCTAGAGACATCTTGGAAAGAAAACCACAAGACCTCTGGGCCACTTTCATGTATTAAATAAATCTCAGTGCAGCCCTGGTTAAAACTTCCATCTTCATTTCTCTCTTCTGCTCTTTGAACCTGAGGCTTGACTCCTGGCTGCAGTAAGGTCAGCATGGCTTGCTCTGTCCTCTTCCTCTGCCTTTTGTCTTTGGTTCTAATTCCCTTGAGGTTAGGGAAGAAACAAAAGTTAAGAAGAATTTTTTTAAAATGGCAGACACTTTCTCATTTAACTGGTGTGCACCTTTGGGTGTCACTGCTTTCCTGCCCAACCACTGATGGCCTCGATGTGCGAGCATCCCTGTGAGAGAGCAGCCGGGGACCCTCAGGAGCCTCCTCAAGGCAGGATCTCCCCCTCCCTGTCAGATCCCATTCAGGAAGCACTCCCCATGGCCTCTTGTCTCCCCTTTTCCTGGTGGAGAACTGGCTGATAACTCAGGCCTGCCGCCTTCAGAGGTGGCAGCTGTGGGACACAGCACTCACTTCTCCTCACCGTGCCTCATGGAGACACCCAGGCAGCCCCAATGCTGCCCCCCTTCACTGTACCATCCTTCTCTGATTTCCTCATCTTCTGCTTAAATAGATGCAAAAATAGATCAAAATCTGCTCCAGAAACAGATATCCAAAGACAGAATGCCATGCAGTTTTCCTTTTTACTCCGATGATCTCTGTCTTTAAAAGCAAGTATTTTAGGATAGCGATGTCTGAAGTGGCTCATGGGGAAAGTGGAACACTCTGATGATACTCTTCTCCTGACTGCTGCATCCCTCACATCAGCTAAAGAAGTGAAGATCAGGGGTTGCAGGGTCTGTACAGTTGCTTCTTCATAAATCCTAGAGTGCCTGGCTGTGAGTTGTTCTTAATGGAAAATGGTGAACGCTTAATGCCTCTTGGTCCCTAGTTCTGGGTCCCAGTTGCCAAATTTGTGACAATAAAAAATGCTCCAGAGTACATCTTATTCATCTAAATGGAAAAAAAATCTCTTTGATTCTATAAGTGATTCTAAATAAAGGTTTCTAATTCTTAAGACAAAATAAAAAAATATACATATATATTCCAATATTTTATATTGTGTAATTTATATATATTATAATTAAATATATTCCAATAATATTAGTAATATCAATTAATATTTACCAATTAGATGAGCTTGAGGAACAAAATTCAATAATAAGCCCTGCACCAACCAAGTCACCACAGATACAGGAAAAGGAAAGCCTGGCTGTGAGGGTATGGCAGAAGATTAAACATGGTCATAAAACAATTATAAGTCATCAGTGTGGTCTCTCCTGGAAATTATTAGGAGAACTATGAAGGCAGAGGTTAGATAATTATTGTGCTATATTTTGCAATAAACAAAATTTTCTCAATGTTGTAAATTGCTTTCTTCAATATGAATTTTAAATATTGTAAAGAATCCAGAAAGAGTAAAAAGATTAATTAAAATTATGAAGTATAATATATTTAACCTTTAGAACAGAGGAGGAAATATTAAGAAATAAATGACTCATGGCCTTTAACATATAGAGAGGTTTTGTTTTTTAATTAAAAATAAAGAATGAAAACAAATAAACAACGAACACTTACAAAAATCTTTGATCCAACAGCATCCATCATCATAACAATAGCCCTTGGCATAGAATTAAGACTTTCTCCATTTCACGTTTGAGCACCTGCAGTTACAAAAGGCATTCCACTAACAGCTGGCCTAGCTCATTAACGTGACAAAAACTTGCACTTACATCAGTTTTATACCAAATCTCACCATTCATTAAACCATGGATAAATTTCTTTTTGCTGTTGTTGAAAACAAAAGTCATTACCTTGTTTATCATTAAAAAAGAGAGTTTTTTTTTTACTAATCAAAATAGGGTATGGTTTAATCAGAATAAGGTGTTACGTGCATTAGGTGTCCCCAGGTGGGTTCTGAGGTTCTCTAACCACCTAACATCTAAGTGAATACACAACACATACATTTTCATATCATCCATCCTCCTGAAATTCAGCAGTCTTCCATATTTTTCAGAGTTTTTCAGAGTAAAATCTCCCAGTCACTTGAACCAAAATCATCAAGTAACTCACTAAAAAAGTAAACCCCCAACCTCATGCCAGACCTATTGAATCAGAATCTGTTGATCAGAATAAGACATATTTTTTCTTCATGTGATTCTTAAATGTACAGTAAAATTTGAGAAATACTGTCCAATTGGTTAACTCTGGAGTTTTTATTTTTTAATCTCATCTTATATTGCCTGCAGCATTTACTTTATCTCAGAAATCCCTTCATCTTTAAACATTCTTAAGCCTTAGTTTACCTCAACTGAATATGGGTTAATATTACTTTGCGGTTTTTAGATTATAAAATGAGTTGTAAAGTGCTTAGCAATGGACTTGGCATATGGTAAGTGTTCCATAAATGATAATAAAGATGATTGTGGTAATGATGCAAATGACAAAATAAGGGCAGGTGGAAACAAGGATCCCATGATAATTCTCTGATCTCTTTCCCTGAACACATTGGGCAGACTTTAAAGCTGTAAACCCAAAAGATTAAAATTAAACAAAACCAGATGGTGTGGATTAAAGAATACCTCTCTTTCCCTAAATCAGGAAATTTCCACTTCTGCTTTCCTTCTTTGTAGACCTTGCCTCTTCCCCTCCCCACACGGGAGGGGTGAGGAGGGCTGATTCTGTTGTTCGCAGTCCATTTATGAGTAGGAAATTAGTCCTTAGTCTAACTTAAAATGTAGGACTCAAGACTCCACTCACTCTGCTTATATCGCTTGCATTTTAAGTCTTTGCCTACCTGTGATAATAAACAAATCTAAGGAGAGCTAATTTAGTACCCTGTGATTGGCTACCTCTTTCTCTTTCTCTTTCAGCTCAGATACTTGAAAATCAAGTCAACCCTTGGCTAGTTTGAGGCGTGGCCTATCTCTCCTACTCATCCTTATAGGAATTCTGAGTTTGCTTTTCTGGATTCAGAAGGAAGTAGGAAACTCCACTTAGGCCCGAACCTCAACCCACCTTTCCTGCTTTAGAGGTAATCAGGTCCTGGTTCAGCTGAAAGTTCTTTTTCACTTTCCATTTGTATTAAGCTAATACATATAAGCATCCTCAGGAATCTTCCCAGTGGTGAGCAGGGCAGGATTTGGCCAATCTTACGTCCCTGGAAATATCATCATGGCACATAAAATCCCCACTTCAAATGGAAATTACCAAACATTTTAGTTGAATAATAATGAATTTATGACATATCCAAACATGTGGGATACAGCAAAAGCAGTACAGAAGGTCCCTGACTTACGGTTTTCTGACTTTATGATGGTATGAAAGTGATATGCATTAAGTAGAAACCACACTTCAAATTTTGAATTTTGATCTTTTCCTGGGCTAGTATGATGCTCTCTTTTGATGCTGGACAGCTCCCAGCCAGTCACTGGATCACAAGGGTAAAGGACCATCACACTAGTACCAAATGTAAAATAGATAGCCAGTGGGAAGCAGCTGCATAGCACAGGGAGATCAGCTCGGTGCTTTGTGACCACCTAGAGGGGTGGGATAGGGAGGGTGGGAGGGAGACACAAGAGGTAGGAGATATGGGGATATATGTATATGTAGAGCTGATTCACTTTGTTATAAAGCAGAACCTAACACGCCATTATAAAGCAATTATACTCCAATAAAGATGTTAACAAAAACAAAACAAAACCGGTCTGAACCCAGACAACCACTCTGCTTTTTGTTTTCAGTACAGTATTCAATAAATTACATGAGAGAGTCAGCACCATATTATAAAATAGGCTTTGTGTTAGATAATCTTGCCCAACTGTAGGCTAATATAAGTGTTCTGAGCACGTTCAAGGTAAGCTAGGCTAAGCTATGATGTCCGGAGTTTAGGTGTATTAAATGCACTTTTGACTTAAGATATTTTCAACTTATGATGGGTTTATTGGGACGTAACCCCACTGGAAGTCAAGGAATATTTGTAATTAGAGGCAAATTTATGGACTTAAATTATATTTGTTAGGAAAGAAGAAATGTTGAGAATCAATAGTCAAACTTGCAACTCAAAGAACTAGAAAAAGTAGCAAGATAAATAAAAGAAAGTAAAGGTAGTAAATAATAAACTATGTGCAGGAGAAACAAAATTGACCAACTTTCACAAGAAAAAACAAATATATAAAGAACCCCTTACCCGTTAAAGTAACTGAATCCATAATTGAAGGATTATTAAGTTTCTCCCATAAGTAAAACTCTATGCTTAGGTGGCTCACTAGTGAACTTTCTGAAAATTAAAAAAAAATTATTAAAAACCTGTACAAATTCTTCTATAGATAGAAAAGGAGCCATAAGTTGCAACTTATCTAATGAACTATTATCATCTTGATACCAAAATCTGACCTAAACATTTTAATGAAAGAAAAAGTTGAATACCAGTATCACTCAGGATCCTGGACAGAATGAACAGTAATCTCTGCTGTCTGGCTATGTCACAAGATTTCATTCTCCATAGGACTACTTGAAAAGAGGTTCTGGGTGCTAAGCAACTACTTCATCGAGGAAGGAGAACACCAAAGATGCCCTGATTCCAGAGCCCCAGCTGCAGGGTTTGTGTACAGGCTGCAGGTGCCTGGGGAGCACTGTGTCTCCACAGCACAGAGGTAAGTGGCTGAGTCTTCAGGTTTAGGGGCTGCGATGTGCAGAGAGCTTCCCTTCTTTAACAAGGTGGCTTTTAGTCTTTCGTTCTGCTTTTCGTCCCCAACTGAGTAAAGAGCGAAGAGAAGTTCGGGTCCCTTCCCAGGATCCTGTCTATACCACAGTAGCCCTTTAAAATTGCTGACCGTGTAGCTGCAGTTGAGGATGAGACTGTCTCCCTCCTGGATTTTCAGGGTCTGAGGACTCTGCTCCACCTTGTCTTCTCCCCTCAACCCTGTTCAGGAAAACAAAATCAGAAATGAAACAAAGCTTTCAGTTCAGCAGTTTTGAAAAATTCCAACAAGAAACCTGGGATGAGCTGAGACTAAACCCCTCTCTCTCTTCTCTCCAGCTTTGGATAAATGTGCCCTTATGGTTCTCATCTCTTAACCTCCAACTTACAGCCAAGCTGAAGCCACAAGACTATGAATGCACATTCCAGCATGTTCTCCATCCTGATATCACACTCTTGATACAATTTTAATGATTCCAAATCTTCTCCCCTGAGGAGCTGCTCCTGTGTCTTAGTTCTCCTTCTCTAATGCACGAGATAGCCTTTCTGTGGGTGGCTCAGCCAATCAAGAGCAAATCCTCTAGTAGCTGTCATGCTTTTGACAGTTAAGGCACTGGAGGAATGAGAGGAATGGAACCACTGCCACCTGGTGGTCACAAACACAAACATCTCACAGGACCCACTCCATGCCCCCTACAAAGACAAAAATTGATGGGAGGACATTTTTTATATTGGTGGGCATAGTGCGTATGAGGTTTAAAGTAGTAATCAGAAAAGCCTTCTCTGCCTGCAATTTGAATCGTTTCATTTTTCCTTGTTTGGCCTTTAAAGCTAAACTGCTACCAGAGGTTATAAAAGTTGAACCCAAGCATAGGTGTAATGGATTGTGTTTCTCTTTATAGTACACAAGAATCTCAGCAGGGGGGATCTTAAAAGGACTAGAGTGCTGAAAAAAGCGGGGGGATAAAATAGCTGTGGATATGTCTGGAGACCTCTTTGACAGAGAATTGGGAACATAAGAAACCATTGCTTCAATTAATTTTATGCCTGGCTACAGGGACCAAGTGTAACTACAACTCAGGGTCACGAACTTGATAGATCTTAGGAGAACAGGAGGGAAGAGCATGGCAGAGGGAAAGCAGAGCTCTCCATTCTAGACCCTGGAGAGATCAGAACATCACAGAGCAGAGTGGGGAACAGGAAGATACGTATAGCAAAACTAGTATTGTTTAATTTGTTTGGTTCTATGACACTCCGCTGGGTTTTTTGTTTTGTTTTGTTTTTGTTTTTACATCTTTATTGGAGTATAATTGCTTTACAATGGTGTGTTACTTTCTGCTTTATAACAAAGTGAATCAGTTATACATATACATATGTTCCCATATCTCTTCCTTCTTGCGTCTCCCTCCCTCCCACCCTCCCTATCCCACCCCTCCAGGCGGTCACAAAGCACCGAGCTGATCTCCCTGTGCTATGGGGCTCCTTCCCACTAACTATCTACCTTACGTTTGTTAGTGTATATATGTCCATGCTTCTCTCTCGCTTTGTCACAGCTCACCCTTCCCCCTCCTCATATCCTCAAGTCCATTCTCTAGTAGCTCTGTGTCTTTATTCCTGTCTTACCCCTAGGTTCTTTATGACATTTTTTTCCTTAAATTCCATATATATGTGTTAGCATACGGTACTTGTCTTTCTCTTTCTGACTTATTTCACTCTGTATGAAAGACTCTAGGTCTATCCACCTCATTACAAATAGCTCAATTTCGTTTCTTTTTATGGCTAAGTAATATTCCATTGTATATATGTGCCACCGCTTCTTTATCCATTCATCCGATGGTGGACACTAAGGTTGTTTCCATCTCCGGGCTATTGTAAATAGAGCTGCAATGAACATTTTGGTACATGACTCTTTATGAATTATGGTTTTCTCAGGGTATATGTCCGGTAGTGGGATTGCTGGGTCATATGGTAGTTGTATTTGCAGTTTTTTAAGGAACCTCCATACTGTTCTCCACAGTGCCTGTATCAATTTACATTCCCACCACCAGTGCAAGAGGGTTCCCTTTTCTCCACACCCTCTCCAGCATTTATTGTTTCTAGATTTTTTGATGATGGACATTCTGACCGGTGTGAGATGATATCTCATTGTAGTTTTGATTTGCATTTCTCTAATGATTAATGATGTTGAGCATTCTTTCATGTGTTTGTTGGCAGTCTGTATATTTTCTTTAGAGAAATGTCTATTTAGGTCTTCTGCCCATTTTTGGATTGGGTTGTTTGTCATTTTCTTATTGAGGTGCATGAGCTGCTTATAAATTTTGGAGATTAATCCTTTGTCACTTGCTTCATTTGCAAATATTTTGTCCCATTCTGAGGGTTGTCTTTTGGTCTTGTTTATGGTTTCCTTTGCTGTACAAAAGCTTTGAAGTTTTATTAGGTCCCATTTGTGTATTTTTGTTTTTATTTCCACTTCTCTAGGAGGTGGGTCAAAAAGGAACTTGCTGTGATTTATGTCATAGAGTATTCTGCCTATGTTTTCCTCTGAGAATTTGATAGTTTCTGGCCTTACAGTTAGGTCTTAATCCATTTTGAGGTTATTTTTGTGTATGGTGTTAGGGAGTGATCTAATCTCAAACTTTTACATGTAGCTGTCCAGTTTTCCCAGCACCACTTATTGAAGAGGCTGTCCTTTCTCCACTGTACATTCCTGCCTCCTTTATCAAAGATAAGGTGACCATATGTGCGTGGGTTTCTCTCTGGGCTTTCTATCCTGTTCCATTGATCTATCTTTTTGTTTTTGTGCCAGTACCATACTGTCTTGATTACTGTAGCTTTGTAGTATAGTCTGAAGTCAGGGAGCCTGATTCCTCCAGCTCCATTTTTCGTTCTCAAAATTGGTTTGGCTATTCGGGGTCTTTTGTGTTTCCATACAAATTGTGAAATTTTTTGTTCTAGTTCTGTGAAAAATGCCACTGGTAGTTTGATAGGGATTGTATTGAATCTGTAGACTGCTTTGGGTAGTAGAGTCATTTTCATAATGTTGATTCTTCCACTCCAAGAACATGGTATATCTCTCTATCTATTTGTATCATCTTTAATTTCTTTCATCAGTGTCTTATAATTTTCTGCATACAGGTCTTTTGTCTCCTTAGGTAGGTTTATTCCTAGATATTTTATTCTTTTTGTGCAGTGGTAAATGGGAGTGTTTTATTGATTTCACTTTCAGACTTTCATCATTAGTGTATAGGAATGCCAGAGATTTCTGTGCATTAATTTTGTATCCTGTAACTTTACCAAATTCATTGATTAGCTCTAGTAGTTTTCTGGTAGCATCTTTAGGATTCTCTATATATAGTATCATGTAATCCGCAAACAGTGACAGCTTTACTTCTTCTTTTCCGACTTGGATTCCTTTTATTTCCTTTTCTTCTCTGATTGCTGTGGCTAAAACTTCCAAAACTATGTTGAATAAGAGTGGTGAGAGTGGACAACCTTGTCTTGTTCCTGATTTTAGTGGAAATGCTTTCAGTTTTTCACCATTGAGGATGATGTTGGCTGTGGGTTTGTCATATATGGCCTTTATTATGTTGAGGAATGTTCCCTCTGTGCCTACTTTCTGCAGGGATTTTATCATAAATGAGTGTTGAATTTTGTTGAAAGCTTTCTCTGCGTCTATTCAGATGATCATATGGTTTTTCTCCTTCAATTTGTTAATATGGTGTATCACATTGATTGATTTGCTTATATTGAAGAATACTTGTATTCCTGGAATAAACCCCACTTAATCATGGTGTATGATCCTTTTAATGTGCTGTTGGATTCTGTTTGCTAGTAGTTTGTTGAGGATTTTTGCATCTATGCCCATCAGTGATATTGGCCTGTAGTTTTCTTTCTTTGTGACATCCTTGTCTGGTTTTGGTATCAGAGTGATAGTGGCCTCGTAGAATGAGTTTTGGAGTGTTCCTCCCTCTGCTCTGTTTTGCAAGAGTTTGAGAAGGATAGGTGTTAGCTCTTCTCTAAATGTTTTATAGAATTCGCCTGTGAAACCATCTTGTCCTGGGCTTTTGTTTGTTGGAAGATTTTTAATCACAGTTTCAATTTCAGTGCTTGTGATTGGTCTGTTCATATTTTCTATTTCTTCCTGATTCAGTCTTGGCAGGTTGTGCATTTGTAAGAATTTGTCCATATCTTCCAGGTTGTCCATTTTATTGGCATAGAGTTGCTTGTAGTAATCTCTCAAGATCTTTTGTATTTCTGCAGTGTCAGTTGTTACTTCTCCTTTTTCATTTCTAATTCTATTGATTTGAGTCTTTTCCCTTTTTTTCTTGATGAGTCTGGCTAATGGTTTATCAATTTTGTTTATCTTCTCAAAAAACCAGCTTTTAGGTTTTTTGATCTTTGCTATCGTTTCCTTCATTTCTGTTTCATTTATTTCTGATCTGATTTTTATGGTTTCTTTCCTTCTGCTAACTTTGGGGTTTTTCTGTTCTTCTTTCTCTAATTGCTTTAGGTGCAAGGTTAGGTTGTTTATTCGATAGGTTTTCTATTTCTTAAGGTAGGATTGTATTGCTATAAACTTCCCTCTTAGTACTGCTTTTGCTGCATCCCATAGATTTTGGGTCGTCGTGTCTGCATATTCATTTGTTTCTAGGTATTTTTTTATTTCCTCTTTGATTTCTTCAGTGATCACTTCGTTATTAAGTAGTGTATTGTACATCCTCCATGTGTTTGTATTTTTTACAGATCTTTTCCTGTAATTAATATCTAGTCTCATAGCGTTGTGATCGGACAAGATACTTGATACAATTTCAATTTTCTTAAATTTACCAAGGCTTGATTTGTGACCCAGGATATGATCTATCTTGGAGAATGTTCCATGAGAACTTGAGAAAAATTTGTATTCTGTTGTTTTTGGATGGAATGTCCTATAAATATCAATTAAGTCCATCTTGTTTAATGTATCATTTAAAACTTGTGTTTCATTATTTATTTTCATTTTGGATGATCTGTCCATTGGTGAAAGTGGGGTGTTAAAGCCCCCTACTATGAATGTGTTACTGTCGATTTCCTCTTTTATGGGTGTTACTATTTGCTTTATGTATTGAGGTGCTCCTGTGTTGGGTGCATAAATATTTACAATTGTTATATCTTCTTCTTGGATCGATCCCTTGATCATTATGTAGTGTCCTT
Organism: Pseudorca crassidens; assembly: GCF_039906515.1. Classification (NCBI taxonomy): domain Eukaryota; kingdom Metazoa; phylum Chordata; class Mammalia; order Artiodactyla; family Delphinidae; genus Pseudorca; species Pseudorca crassidens. Next base: position 75,838,039 of record NC_090296.1, read on the forward strand.
CTTTGTCTCTTCTAATAGTCTTTATTTTCAAGTCCATTTTGTCTGATATGAGAATTGCTACTCCAGCTTACTTTTGGTTTCCATTTGCATGAAATATCTTTTTCCATGCCCTTACTTTCAGTCTATACGTGTCTCTAGTTGTGAAGTGGGTCTATTGTAGACAGAAAATATATGGGTCTTGTTTTTGTATCCATTCAGCCAATCTGTGTCTTTTGGTGGGAGCATTTAGTCCATTTACATATAAGGTAATTATCGATATGTATGTTCCTATTCCCATTTTCTTAATTGTTTTGGATTCGTTATTGTACGTCTTTTCCTTCTCTTGTGTTTCTTGCCTAGAGAAGTTTCTTTAGCAGTTGTTGTAAAGCTGGTTTGGTGGTGCTGAACTCTCTCAGCTTTTCCTTGTCTGTAAACGTTTTAATTTCTCCATCAAATCTGAATGAGATCCTTGCTGGGTAATCTTGGTTGCAGGTTTTTCTCCTTCATTACTTTAAATATGTCCTGCCAGTCCCTTCTGGCTTGCAGAGTTTCTGCTGAAAGATCAGCTCTTAACCTTATGGGGATTCCCTTGTGTGTTATTTGTTGTTTTTCCCTTGCTGCTTTTAATATGTTTTCTTTGTATTTAATTTTTGACAGTTTGATTAGTATGTGTCTTGGCGTGGTTCTCCTTCGATTTACCCTGTATGGGACGCTCTGTGCTGCCTGGACTTGATTAACTATTTCCTTTTCCATATTAGGGAAGTTTTCAACTATAATCTCTTCAAATATTTTCTCAGTCCCTTTCTTTTTCTCTTCTTCTTCTGGAATCCCTATAATTTAAATGTTGGTGCATTTAATGTTGTCCCAGAGGTCTCTGAGACTTTCCCAGTTCTTTTCATTCTTTTTTCTTTATTCTGCTCTGCAGTAGTTATTTCCACTATTTTATCTTCCAGTCACTTATCTGTTCTTCTGCCTCAGTTACTCTGCTATTGATCCCATCTAGGGTGTTTTTAATTTCATTTATTGTGCTGTTCATCGTTGTTTGTTTCATCTTTAGTTCTTCTAGGTCCTTGTTCAATGTTTCTTGCATTTTGTCTATTCTATTTCCAAGATTTTGGATCATCTTTACTATCATTATTCTGCATCCTTTTTTAGGTAGACTGCCTATTTCCTCTTCAGTTGTTAGTTCTGATGGGTTTTTATCTTGCTCCTTCATCTGCTGTGTGTTTCGCTGTCTTCTCATTTTGCTTATCTTACTGTGTTTGGGGTCTCCTTTTTGCAGGCTGCAGGTTCGTAGTTCCTGTTGTTTTTGGTGTCTGTCCCCAGTGGCTAAGGTTGGTTCAGTGGGTTGTGTAGGCTTCCTGGTGGAGGGGACTAGTGCCTGTGTTCTGGTGGATGAGGCTGGATCTTGTCTTTCTGGTGGGCAGGTCCACGTCTGGTGGTGAGTTTTGCGGTGTCTGTGGACTTATTATTATTTTAGGCAGTCTCTCTGCTAATGAGTGGGATTGTGTTCGTGTCTTGCTAGTTGTTTGGCATAGGATGTCCAGCACTGTAGCTTGCTGGTCGTTGAGTGAAGCTGGGTGCTAGTGTTGAGATGGAGATCTCTGGAGATTTTCACCATTTGATATTATGTGGAGCTGGGAGGTCTCTTGTGGACCAGTGTCCTGAAGTTGGCTCTCCCACCTCAGAGGCACAGCACTGACTCCTGGCTGTAGCACCAACAGCCTTTCATCCACACGGCTCAGAATAAAAGGGAGAAAAAGTAGAAAGAAAGAATTAGTAGAAGTAGAAAGAAAGAAAGGAGGGAGGGAAGACGGAGGGAAGGAAGGAAAACAGAAAGAAAGAAGATAAAGTAAAATAAAATAAGATAAAATATAATGAAGTTATTAAAATTAAAAAAATAATTATTAAGAGAAAAAAAAACGGACGGATAGAACCCTAGGGCAAATGGTGGAAGCAAAGCTATACAGACAAAATCTCACACAGAAGCATACACATACACACTCACAAAAAGAGGAAAAGGGGAAAAAATCATAAATCTTCCTCTCAAATTCCACCTCCTTAATTTGGGATGATTCGTTGTCTATCCATGTATTCCACAGATGCAGGGTACAATCAAGTTGATTGTGGAGCTTTAATCCGCTGCTTCTGAGGCTTCTGGGAGAGATTTCCCTTTCTCTTCTTTGTTCTCACAGCTCTCAGGGGGCTCAGCTTTGGATTTGGCCCCGCCTCTGCGTGTAGGTCACCGGAGGGCGTCTCTTCTTCGCTCAGACAGGGCGGGGTTAAAGGAGCAGCTGATTCGGGGGCTCTGGCTCACTCAGGCGGGGCGGAGGGAGGGGCACGGAGGGCGGGGCGAGTGTGCGTCGGCAGAGGCCGGCGTGACGTTGCACCCCCCTGAGGCGCGCAGTGCGTTCTTACGGGGGAGTTGTCCCTGGATCCTGGGACCCCGGCAGTGGCGGGCTATACAGGCTCCCCGGAAGAGGGGTGTGGAGAGTTACCTGTGCTCGCACACAGGCTTCTTGGTGGCGGAAGCAGCAGCAGCCTTAGCGTCTCCTGCCCGTCTCTGGGGTCCGCGCTTTTAGCCGCGGCTCGGCGCCCGTCTCTGGAGCTCCTTTAAGCAGCGCTCTTAATCCCCTCTCCTCGCGCACCAGGAAACAAAGAGGGAAGAAAAAGTCTCTTGCCTCTTCGGCAGGTCCAGACTTTTCCCCGGACTCCCTCCCGGCTAGCCGTGGCGCATTAACCCCCTGCAGGCTGTGTTCTCGCCACCAACCCCAGTCCTCTCCCGGCGCTCCGACCGAAGCCCGAGTCTCAGCTCCCAGCCCCGCCTGCCCCGGCGGGTGAGTAGACAAGCCTCTTGGCCTGGTGAGTGCCGGTCGGCCCTGACCCTCTGTGCGGGAATCTCTCCGCTTTTCCCTCCGCACCCCTCTTGCTGTGCTCTCCTTCGTGGCTCCGAAGCTTTCCCCCTCCGCCACCCGCAGTCTCCGCCCGCGAAGGGGCTTCCCAGTGTGTGGAAACGTTTCTTCCTTCACAGCTCCCTCCCACTGGTGCAGGTCCCGTCCCTATCCTTTTGTCTCTGTTTATTCTTTTTTCTTTTGCCCTACCCATGTATGTGGGGGGTTTCTTGCCTTTTGGGAGGTCTGAGGTCTTCTGCCAGCGCTCAGTAGGTGTTCTGTAGGAGTTGTTCCCCGTGTATTTCTGGTGTATCTGTGGGGAGGAAGGTGGTCTCCGCATCTTACTCTTCCGCCATCTTCCCGGAAGCCGCACTCCATTGGGTTTTGTCATTGAACATGTGCTGATGTTGCAGAGTTGACCACCATTTATATAAGCTCTCCTCAGACTTGTCCGAAGAGCACACTCTACCCCCATTAGCTACAACCCAGAAAAAGAACATCAACTCTCAGACGCACTGCTTTGATGTCACTTCATCCCTCACCGACTCAGGGACTAGAAAAGAATAAGCGGCACAGAATTTATTGCACTAACAGTGTAGGTAAGGGGTTTGTTGTTCTTTGACTTTTTCTTTGAAAATCTGATAATTTCTCAGTGATCTAAAAGTCATTAAACTAACTTGTATCCATTTTCTCATCCTTTGATTTGATTTATTCTAGTCACACTTAGCAAACTCTGACTCTTACAAATCATAATTAAAAGGATGTGTTTCTCTGTTTCTGAATGTGTGTCTCAGAAAGAACGTGAAAAAGATAACTGCAAGATTAATGCAGGAGCTCTTTGTAGGATAGGCTCTAAAAGAACCCAGAAGCTGAATGTGTGATGTGTAATGAAACCAAGGAGATGATTTACAGTTGTGATTTTTATGAAATTTGTTTGTAATTTTAAAAACCATTTTTAATTTGAAATAATTAGAGATTCATGGAAGTTTCCAAAAATGTACAGGGAAGCTCTGTGTACTCTTCACCCTATGTCCTCCAGGGGTGTCTCAACCAGGAAATTAACATTAGTAAAACACACAGGGCTTATTAGATTTCCACAGTTTACATGCAGCCATTTTTTTGTGTGTGTAGTTCTAGGCAATTTTACACATGTACAGATTCATGCATTCATGTATATCACATGTATAGCTTCACTGCCACAATCCAGATGCACAGCTGTTTCATAACCACAAGGCTTCCTCATGCCACCCCTTTGTAGCCACACCCACCCCTTCCCTACTCCTTAACCCCTGACAATCACTAACCTGTTCTTCATTCCTACGATTTTGTTATTTTAATAATGTTATATAAATGGAATTATATAGAAGTAAGCATTGAGATTTTTTTCACTCAGAATGAGTAGTAAAAACATGAGATTTGTCCAGGTAATAGTGTGTGACCAGCCTGTTTGTTTCTTTTTATTTCTGAGTAGTATTCCATGGTAGGGACGTCCCACAGTTTGTTTAACCAGTCACCTACTAAGGGACATCAGGTTTCCATATTTTGGCTGCTATGAATAAAGCTGTTATGAATATTCAGTTACAGATTTTTATGTAAATGAAATCTTCTATTTATCTACGATAAGTGTCCAAGTCTGCATTGCATGTTTAGTTTTATAAGAAATTGCCAGGCCATTTTCCAGAGTGCCTGTATCATTCTATATTCCCATCAGCAGTTTATGAGTGATCCAGTTTTCCCCACGTTTGCCAGAATTAGGTGTTGTCACTATTTTTTATTTTAGCCCCACTGATAGTTGTATAGTGATATTTCATTGTGGTTTTAATTTGCGTTTCTCTGATGGCTAATGATGTTGAGCATCTTTTCATGTC